>NC_090301.1:74350000-75697142 GCF_039906515.1 Pseudorca crassidens
CAAGAACGAAAGCCAGTTTTTAATGATCCAAAACAGAAATAAATGTTCTAGTCTATTAGCTCCTATTCGGAATAAATCAATATTAAAGCTAATTAACCCTTTTCAAAGGCATTTTTGTCCCAGGTTTTTATTTAATGGTTCAGTGCTGCTTAAAGCATGGATCAAGCTGGATAAGCTCCATTTAAAAAATGGCCCATTTTGAAAACAGTTTAGCAGCTCACTATGACGAATATATTTATCAGGATAAACTTGACTTTTTCAATTGTATAACTAACTGACCAGGGTTCCTTAAAAGATCTGATAATAAAATAGAGATGAAAAGCCACAGACAAATCTGTTCATTTGGCAATGTTATAACTTTATAGGAACTGCTTTCATTCACTGCTTTTTAAAAAATATTTATCTTTAGAAATATGTTAATCGTTACTTTTGAGGATATTCCTAAGGGCAGGAGGAGGGAGTCTCCATATAAGATATTTCATTCCAGGTCATATGTGAAATGCAAACCTATGATTCGTCCTTTTTGGAAGAAGCCATGATTTTTTAATAGTGTTCAAACACAGTGCAAAGCACACACCTTTCAGGACATAAATGACTACTTTGACATATGAAACCCAATGAAAATTATATACATTATTTAAAGAATTTGGCACTCTTCTCCTTTTGTTAGACTAGCAAATCACAGAATGTACTTTAATATCAAGCTATTTTTGAGTTATAAAACAGATGATATATTTTGTACGTGAATTAAATTCTTCACAGTACCAGAGGAATTAATTTGTGATGTTATGCAATTTTGATTAGCCTGCTGTAAAATCAGAATTGTTTACCACAAGTGTCTGCATTCTGACTCTTACAGTCTTTCCAAACAAATAATGAAATGAACTGGGGCCGAGGGTGCGGGGGTAGGGAGGGCAGAGTAATTTATGAAAACATGGTACACCATAATTTTGTCATTTTTCTGCAATAAGGATGGCAAATGATTCATGGGATAAAATGAAATATTTCTCACTGTCATTTCAACGGATCTAAGATTTACAGCTTCTTAACTTGGATAGGAAAAACTCTGTATGCATAAAAATGAATTGTAAATCAATTAATGATGGGGATGAAAAACAACAAAAAAAATTGATTTTAAGCAAAGAAGAGAAAATCTAACAAGCAACAAATTAAAAAGGAGAAGCAGCAGCTATTTACTCTAAGACCTTTGAAGGAAGGAGGGAGTGGAGAGGAAACTGCTTGCTTAAAAGAGGGCGTTAAGGTCAGGTTAAAGGAAAGTGATATGTTGATCGACTCATTACATTTACATCGCTTAGACAAACAGAGGAAGGTAGCTTTTAAATCAAAATCAGATATGCCTACATTAGATTTTTAAAAGAAATCACCAAAAAGTTAGAGCCAGTTTTATAGTATGAGGTTGGATAAAGAAATCCTATGACCATGAAGAAAAACCAGCCTCCAATTCAAGATTCTCCTTTACCTAAACTGTTTTTTAATAGGCACCAAGGCCAAAAGAAAAGGAAAAAAAAAATACTTTTCCACTTCCCAACTCCTTGAAACACCACACCGAAGGAAAGCTAGCAGCCAGTGAAGGAGCAAGCCTGGGCTCTACAAGAGTCACTGTACCTGGAGAATGAGAGCAGATTCTGCTTCAGACACAACAAGGTGGGCTTGAAGCGCTCAGAAGCGGGTGGAACCAGTTGTACCACGTGCCATGCTCTACTATCCAAGTGACACTCAATCCTCCCGTCTCTTCCACTGAAACATGATATCTTATCTACGACTACAGGATGCGCACCTTAACCGACATAGTTGCAAACAACCCCAGTGTTGCAAACAACCCCAGTGTGAATGTGGGGAACTAACAGGGAACCGACGGTACGGTTTGCTAAGCGACGCATTTCGATGCCGCACGTGGAGAATGAAGATAGCCCTGATCCTTTCGCAAAAGTGGTATTTTGTTTAGATCAAATAAATTTTACTATGCTGGATCAAGCATTTAACAAAATGCCAAGGTATTTATTGATTTTTGACAAGGCCCCACCGCCTCCTTAGCCCAGGACTGTCTCTGGTGTCATCATGGCTCACATGCCTCACCTTGTGTGCACGTATTTCACAAGTGTGGTAGCTAATCAGACACCTAAAATACAAAGTACAAGCACGGAAGGCTCATCAACTCCATCTCCTATACAGAAATACTCTTGTTATGAGGGTGCCAGAACAATTTAAAACTTCTGTGGTCTGTTTCCTTCCTAAGTCAAATGTCATCAGGTGAAATCTGCCACCGATGATAATGCAGTGTTGACCAAGACTGCAAAATGTCGATGTGAGTATCCATTTCTCTTTCTTTGATTACCATAAATTCATTACCATAAATTTTGAAAACTGGCAGCAATGTATTTTGACAAATTTTATGTTGACAAATTTTAAAGTGCTATAAAACTTGATAAGCTAAATCAATGAACAATGTTTTGAGCTGCTATATATTTTTTTCCAGGCATTGAACAAACAGTTCATTGTTCCAAGTCTGTCTGGGGGCCAGTTCTCTGGGTTATTCTATACAATTTCAAAGAAACTTCAGAAGCTCACACAGGCCTTTGAGCACGCAAAACCAAGAGGCAGCGCTTCTAAACCACAAATGGAGACGATGTTCCATATACATGTGTAAATTAAAACATATAAAATAACATAGGCATTATAAAATTTGTGTTAAAACTGGTAACAGCTTTACTGATTTACTGACAATGAAAATATATAGCATTTTTTCTGTCAGAGCATTTATCAACACTTGGCAACCCTACACTAACTTGACATGTAAGATGATCAAAATGGATTATGTAATCTTTCCCATTCATTTCTATTGATTTTACTTATGATAAAATTCATCAGTGTGCCTGCAAACGCTGAGGCTGAAAGGCTCTGCTTGACAAAAAAAAAAAAAAAAAAAAGAAAGAGAGGAAAAAAAGAATTCAACAGAGTTGAATAGGATGAATGTAATTTTAGAATAGGATTGCACAGATACAGAAGTCGTGCCCTAAAGCCTCCAGCAACAAATTAATACAAATAAACCTGGCAGTCTCATAAAATTGCATTGGTCTATGCAGGGATTCACTTTTGAGATAAAATTACAAAATTGCAGGTGAAAATAATTAATGTGTGAGTGCAATTAAAAATACAGTTTGTGAAGATATTTTCAAACTTTTTAAACTTCAACAGTAATCAAAGTTATTTCTCTGACTGCAAGTAACATCAAAATGCCAGTAAATGGCCCATTTTAATCAGTTTTATTGATTCATGCTTTCAGTTCTTATTCAGTTAAAAACAAGGCACATTAAATACATCCTCTTATTGCTCTATAAATGCATGCAGCTCATTCTGTATATCAAGAGTAATAAATAATGGTGATAAAACACCAAGACAGTTATAAAAATGACAACCCAGCCTCAAACATAGTATTTAAGAGTCCAATCTAGAACAATAACCCAACACAATACATAAAAAATGCCATATATGAAAACATGCAGTGTGTATATCGACTCCAGTACTGGGTTTATACTTGATATTCTTTAAAAGCACAGTAGGGCTCTTTTACTCCCTAAAAAGGATTGACAGAATGCAAAACAGTGCAAGTTATTAGCATTGTTGACTTCAATATTATTACATTCATATGCCAAAAATCTTTACAAATACATAAAAAAAGGAAATCAGATCAATGATCATTCTTACAGTATGTTTAGGAAAAGAATGAAATTTCTGTTGTACGAAGGAGTAAGCTACATATATTCTGAAAAAGACAAAACAAAGCTAGAAACTAAAGCAAAACAGGGAGCATGCATTTAGTAGTAGAAATCCTAAAGTTACACTCAGTAGAAATTGATTGAAAGCAAGAATGTTGCAGCAGCATGAAGGATATGAGGCAGACAACCCTGGCTTAACAAATAATCCAGCGGTATCACTATTGTTATGACTGTGGGAAGGGCTACTGAAGGGAGCATCCAGCTCTCCACCACAGATGGGGGTTCCTTCACCTAAATCCCCTTAATAAAGCCTCTTTAACTAAATCACTTGATAAAAGACAATCTCTACACACCTCACACCCACCCCAACAGAATCAGCTGATACCATGTTTATACAAAAAGAAAATAATTCTTTTGTGCTTGGAATAGATTTTGAATCACACTCACACACACCCCCCACCCCATTTCTTCTCTCCTTTTCTGAAATCAGGTAAAGAAGCTGCGCAGGTTTAATTAAGAACTTACACAAAAATGCAGGGGTGCTTTATTCACAGTAAAGACTTGGAACCAGCTCGTTTCCAAGATGAGTCTCTGGGATCGGTGAAGGAGCGTATGTTTTAGAATTAGCAGATTTTAAGCAAAAGCAGATGTGCTCAAAAGAAGAAAAGTGCGTTTTTCTTTGTCCTTAAAGGAACTTCACTCATAAAAAAGCATGCAGAAACAAGGCCTCTTTTCAAATACAGCTCTGCCCAGGCCAGTCAGGTTATAAGCCTGCTCCCTACTGTAATGGATTCAGTGAGGATACAAGTCATCGTTGTCTTGATTTAACTAGAAAAGAAGAGAGAGAAAGAGAGAGAGCACAAATGTACAGTATTGTGGTACATCACCTCTGATGTTTTAAAGGACAGCTCTTCTATCTATTAAGGGTCACTGGGCTCTAAACAGTGAAGTTATTGTCTTGATAGAAAAACACTAAGTTACAAAGCCATGTGCTTCTATTATTAAAAAAGAAAGAAAGAAAGAGAGAGAGAGAGAGAGAGAGAGAGAGGGAGGGAGGGAGGGAGGGGGGAAGGAAGAAAGGAAGGAAGAAAGCAGTGTAAAAAAAAAATTCACACCTTAAAAGAAAAAACTTCACAGTGATACCTGGGACATCACTTTCTCTGTTTTAGGTTTTCCTTTAGGAAGTGGCAAGTCTAAACTTCATTTAAAAGCAAAATGAGTTAAGGTGCTATCTTCACTGTTTATTTCAGAGGTAGGGGTAGGGGCTTAGGTGAGTGAACCTCCAGTGTGTGTATTATGGCAGACAGGCTCATACCGCACGTGAATGAGGCATAAAGATATTCTACATTTGACATATATAGAAATATTTGTCAACATTTGACATATATAGAAATAATAGCACAAAATAATAGCACAAAAGTGTTTATGTACCAGTTTGAAAAATTAAGATCTCAAGTCTGCACAATGAAAACCTGACATTAAATAAAGGGTCACATTTCCTATTTCATACACAACGTGATCTTAAAAAAAAAAAAAGTAGGTAGTTAACTTCACAAGAGGAAGCACAATGAATAAACATTCAGATGACTGGCTAAAATGCCACCAAACTATTATAAAAGCATACCAAATTGGCCCTTTAAATTTAGTATATTACATATTTACTAAATTCTGAGCAGATTGATTTTTTCTAACATTTTTATTGGACCAAAATTGCTTTACAATGGTGTGTTAGTTTCTGCTTTATAACAATGTGAATCAGCTATACGTATACATATATCCCCATATCTCCTCCCTCTTGCATCTCCCTCCCACCCTCCCTATCCCACCCCTCTAGGTGGTCACAAAGCACCGAGCTGATCTCCCTGTGCTATGTGGCTGCTTCCCACTAGCTATCTATTTTACATTTGGTAGTGTATAGAGAGTGGTATGGGCAGATTGATTTTTTTGTCTTGTTTTGTCTTTCTGTGAGTGTGTATGTGTATGATGGGGGAATGCGTGTGTGTGTGCTGAGTGTGGTTTTCTCTATTTCTTTTTGTTTGATTGAGAACTTTTCTGTTGAGTACAGAAGGAGAAAGGCTTTAAGCAATTAAAATGACCTTGAACACTGCAAGTTTGTGGCTTTTTATAAATAATTGTAACTAAAGTTAACTAAAGGCTATTCCTATCCTCTTTTACTATCCGTTTACAAATACTCCCCCAAATGATGCAATAACCTGAGCAAAATAGGTCATGTTTGACAGTATCACATGCTCCAAGATCTAGGATTTGGGGATTGAAAACTGTGCTATAATATGTGGATATATAAACACAGGTTTTTAATCCTTAAATTTATTACTACTGTAAAGATTTGAGAAATTTAGTCCCATGCCAATGTATCCAACTTGCCACTTAAATGCTGGTTTTAAAGTAAGAAAAGCAAGGATCTTCCTGGCAACTGTAATAGTCAAAGAAAAACCAGCAGTGACTGGGGAAAAAAAAAATGAATTGCTGAGATGAAACTATCACTGTAACTCCCAGCAAATGTCAATGCTATCCTTATATCTTGTACCTGTGATTCTGGAAGCTTTCAGAGTTTCTCTGAGATTTGCTCCTATAACCAGATCTAAACTTTTTCTTCCTTCTCCAGTTTTGCCAGTCACGCTCTAGATATAAAGTCTGGATGAGGAAGGCAGACAAGCTGGAGGAAGAAGGGGCTGTGGGGTCTCCAGAAACACTATCGTTTTAATAGGTCCCACCCCACTCAATTTCTTTTAAGAACAAATACTATCAACAAGCTTAATGTCCAGAGCTTTGTGCAAATCATGAAATATTTCCAGCTTCTTTTTTCAATTTCTGCCAAAATATTCTGCCTCTAAAACTGACTTAGACTAAATGAATAAACAAACAAAAAGGGAGCATGTCCAGTCTAACAGGTCACAGAATAAATGCAAAACATTAAACCAGTGTGCATTGAAAATGAGAAAAAAAAGATAAAATACACTTTTAAGAAGCTAGATTGAATGGCAAATACAAATAAAGGGTATACATTGACATCCTAAAGCTTTGGAATGTTTCCCAGTGTTAAAACAAGGCAGCTATCCATATCCACTGTTTTAGAGCGGTGTAAGTCATCTCTGGTTTGATACATGATTATTTGTTGTTCCTGTTTATTGGCTGTGGATATACTGCTCAGACTCACAGTCCTCCACAACTTCGGTCCACGGGGATGGGAACTCTTCTGTCGAGGTTCTCTTCTGCAGTTTTCATGAGTATAGCAAGCCGGCTTCCAGACACCCTTCCTTTTTGAACAGCACTCATCAGCTTAAAGAGAAAATAGGCAACAGATTCAGAAGGCCAGCCAGCTTCCTCCCTTCTGCATGGCATTTTAATGGTTACCTTTGCAGCAGGCAGGGGTAATTAAGTGCCCCCGTCGAAAACCGCAGCAGGTACTACAACTCACTTAAGAAGAGTACAGTTTTCAAACATTTCAAAAAGGGGGAAAGGGGCAGGTATTTTGCCACGGCTGCAAAAACTACACCTATCTGGCGAATCAGCCTGCCTTTAAATGCAAATCGAATGCATTACTTTTTGCCCCTTAATGTGCTCAGAGCATATATTTTTTGGAGCAACTCAAATATTGAATCTTTAATTCCATTTTTAAATCTGAAAAGGGAATCTCAGGGATTGAACAAAGACAAACCGTGACCTATATTTAACTACTCTTTTTTAGTGTTACTGTACTTGACAACTTCAAGTCCCCCAAATCCAAATTCCTTAAAGACTTTTTAAAGTAATTTACATTTAAGTCCTTGAAAATGGACCCAGAGATCCACCTTAAGAATTAAAAGCACTCCACAGCCCAGATTTTAGCTAATTCATTTTTATCCAGTGGATAAAATCAGAATTAGTCTTGAAATTACATGCAGTCAGCAGGCAAACGCCTTTAATCTGGAAGGCACTGTGCAATTATCAGCACGGGGAATTTTTTTTTTTTCCTATTCAAGTTGATGTGGTTTTTACTATTTTCTTGATCTCACTTCCTCAATCTTTGTTATCTATTTGTCTTTTTAAAGAACTGATTTAGTCATTCATCAGAAATATATATATATCTGTAAATCCTCAAAATATTTTTAGGGTTATAGTTTTTAGCCTAAAGAAATACATTTCTTAAAAAAGACTCTGAATAAGGGTCAGAGGCATCTGCCAAGGGGCTGGATCAGAATTTCATGACCTTATTAAAAGCTGTTTCACAAGCTATTGCTTATTAGAGATGGACTCCTAAATGCAGAAGTGTCATTAGAGCCCAAACCTAAAAATAAAGTCATGTAACCATACAGTATCTATAGAGATCCTTCCATGAGGATTATTAAAAAAAAGTCTATATTCAAAATGGTGTTTAATGGGATAAACATGGGCGCTTAATCTTCAGAGAAGGAAAATATTTTATGAAAAATAAAATAAAACCCTGAAAACATACTTTGCATCTGATGAATGGTGTAACAAAGAATGCTGACATCTACAGATGGAACAATTGATGGTTTATCGTCTTGCCTCTGATTCCATAAAGACTTTCAAAGTTTATCAGCGCTAACAAAACTGAGAGAGCTGGAGTTTTTTTTCTTTATCCATAAACATTGTGCGATGTACCAGCCTTTAAAAACTCAAAGTCTTCTTCAAACATTACATGTATCTTGAAACCATATTACGAGAAGAAAATAGTATTTGGGTGTGAATATATCTCATAAGAAATATTGTCAGCGTTTTTAAGTTGAAAATTACACTGTATATTTGTACTTAGTAGAAGCATGAATGATCTCTTTCATTTAGAATTGGACAAGAAATACTCAATTATTAAAAAGACTCTACAAGAAAGCCTGCAGATGGTTTAAATTATTTTCTACGTGTTTAACTCTACTGCACTCAAAATTACTTAACACCCAAACCACATAGCATATCCATAAAATTAGACTCATTGTTTCTAAGACCTCAGGTCCTTGAACCCTAAATGCTGTTGTTTATTTACAACGTATATGAAATGAAGCATTAACTATTTATCTTAAGAAAAGTTTTCTAAAATCCTGAGACAGACAAAAAAAATTTTCTCACAGAAAAAAAGACAAAAAATGTATGAAATGGTTTTTTATTCCCAAGCATACGTTTTAAACTCAATTTCAAACGTCCACTTAGTTAAACAGTAAGCTAAAGAACTAAACATTCTTTTTTGTAATGCTGGACACAACCTGTGAAAATTTTCTGCATTTAGATTCAACAATGCTCTTATCTGCAGCTCATCTCCAGAGAGACAATTACCATTTCCTTTGCCTTGATCTTGTTTGTTTAACTTGACACAGTGAAGAAAGGGCTGACATTGACCAAAATCCCCAGCATTAATTTATTTCATGTTCAGCATTCATCATTGCCATGGTGCAAGAAAGACCTGGCATTCATTTGAAATACCTGCCCAAGAAGCAGTACAGAAAAAACCTGGCTGCTTGGAAACCAATACATTCTTCGTAAGAGCAGAGTCCTATGGACAGTTACAAATAATGTATGGCTTTGTTGAGTTTCTTTCTTTTAAGGAACTTTTAGGAATGATGTGTAGCATCCAGTATGAAGTTAAAGTAACAAAATTTACTTCCTTCCTGGTTATGATTAAACAACTGAGCCTTGAGTAAGTGGAAAATTAGAAATAGAAATGCTTGAATTACGTGGTCTTGACCCAGGAATATAGGTTTCCTTTCTTTTGCTTTTCAGGTTCATTCTAATGTAAGAATATAATCATCGCATGTTGGGTTCTCAAGTGAATATGACTCTCAAATGAATACAACTCTGATTTCTTTAAACTTCCTCGATTAAAAATATACTTTCCACATTAGAAGTAAAGAAGGGTCCGGTGGTGGCATCCCACGGCATACTCTTTATAAAGCACACTTCTGACTTAGTCCTTTAAGCCATAATTAACTTAGATTTAATCTAAATTGCCCAGCGCAACAGAATGTGTCTTATAAAAAGCAAGAGAACATGCACCACGTAAAGCCTTATCCTTAAGGGCAGACATATCAACCTTTGCTGGCTTCAAGCTTTCTTCTCTTTCAGAATGAGGTGACAACTGTGTGGACTTCAAAATCCATTCCTGAATATAAACTGATGACCAATAGATAAAAAGCAAATACACTTGTTTCCTTTCACCACAACTCACCTGCAAAAATTCATTGAGTTCAACCTGTCCATTTTTATTCAAATCTACTTCATTCAGAATTTCATGTAGTGTATTTTCATCCATTTGGACACTGATACTCTAAGTAAAAGGAAAGCACAAAATAATGAAGTTTCATTAGAAATTATGCGTATCACTTTATCAATGTTACCAGCCTTTCAAAAATTCAGAGAGAAATATTACTTATAGAAAGCACTAGATGAGAAAAAAATCATCTAGCATAATCTTTACATTCTTCTGCTATCAAAGATGTTGAACCAAAAAAAAAATATTACCTCTAATACACGCTGAACATCAACAATGGTAATAAAGCCTTTCTGGTCTGCATCAAACTTATGAAATCTCTTCTTGTACCTGGAACACAACATTGAATAATGGAAAAATATACTTAGATAAGTGAAGACAAAAAAAGAGAGATACAGAAACTTATTAGAAGTACCTGTCAATGTCCGAAGGCAGTAGGCTAATTTCAGAGTGATCTGTTAACTGTTCTGATCGAGATTTATAGCCCATTTCATAATACAGAAACTTCCTGGCTGTTTCAAGTTCTTCCTACAACACAGAGACACACAAAGTTCAAAGATTTATGGAAAGAATTATTGATTTTTTTCTTCCTTTTTTTTTCCACTTGGTTTTCTAAAATGAAAGCTCATCTTCATTTTTCTGGCCAGGTCAATTTTTTATTTCCTCCAGTTTTACTGAAGTATAATTGTATTCAATAAAATTCACCTATTTTGGGTAGGCAGTTTGATGTATATCCCACCACGATCAAGATATAGAACATTTCTATCCCCCTAAAAAGCTTCCTTATTTCCCATTTGCAATTGATTCCTGCCCCTGACCTCTAGCCCCAGGCCACTGATCTGATTTTGTCACCAGAGTTTTGCTTTTTCTTGAATTTCATATGAAAGTGTTCATATAGTTCGTAGTCTTCTGTGTTTGACTACTTTCATATAGCATGACAATTCTGAGATTCATTCATGTTGCTGCATGTTTTAATATTCTGTTTCTTTTTACTGCTGAATATTCTTCCACAGTATTGACTAGCAAAATCTATGGGTGATTTGGTGACAAAAGAGCAATTAAAAGTGAAGAAGGCATTCAGGACTTGAACAACGATTATAATGTGGCATGCGGTACCAAGACAGACATCATGACGTTAACTAATTCTAAAATTTTGTCACTCGGATGCTGGTAGTTGGGTGGAAGTTACAGAGTCAGGAGAAGAAACAAGCTATTCTACTGAATAGTTACTCTTCCTGTTTTCAATGATCTCGGCCACAACTGATACTACCTATTGCTGAGAACACTGTCTTCTTAGATTTCATCACGCCAGTCTCCAAACTAAGAACTTCCAAAATGACTCTATTGTGCTGTATATTGTTCACAAATATCTCTTTCCTCTCATAAACACACACACACACACACACACACTTCTCCCCCCATAAGTATACTTCTCAACCCCATTGATGTGAGTCTGGACATGTGATTTACTTTGGCCAATGGCACATGAATGGATATAATATATGCCACTTTTGAGCAAAAGCTTTATACAAAATTGCAGTTTTGCTTAGCCTCTCTTGCTCCTGTACCATAAGAAGGGCATGAATCAGAGAGATCTGAAGCCAGTCTGAAATATGAAGACGAGCCACAGCAGCTAACATGCAGCCTTCAGGTAATATGAGTGAAAAGTAAGTGCTTGCTATGGTAGACCAGTGAGCTTCTGAAATTGTTATACAGTATAACATAGACAATGCTCACGAACACAAGTCTTAAATTCCTCAGACTTCCCCTCAAAGGATCTGACTAAATCAATTTGTAGACCCAACTTCTGGCCTGCAGAATAGTGCCAGTGCCAAATGAAACAAGGAAAATAACACAATAGCACATACTCTTGCAGGAAATGTGTTTATATTTCTTTGTTTATGTCAGTGACAAGTCCCTTTGCTCCTTTTTCTTTGGCAGATAATTTTTTTCCTGAGATTATCCCCTTCCTGCTTTCCTTTCTCTTAGGAGACATATATATTTTAAAACATAAATATATATATATAATATATATATTAGCTGAGAGAACTTTTTAGCATTTCTAACTTTTCATTTTGCTACGTAAGAACATTAGGAATTTTATTTTATTATATATGTTTATTATATTACATATTTATTTTATTATATATAACATAAAATATTTATTTTATTACACATATACATGATATATAAGGTATACATAAAACTTGCCTTTGAAGTCACCAAGGGCATTCTTCACTGGCAGATTACTCTCTTCACACAGGAAAATCCAACAGTTATAAATAAAACTATTCTTCTATTGCACCAATTTTGCCCAGTCATTTTCTATAAGACTGGTTCAACGTTCATCTCCTTGGAAGTGGCATCTCTGATACTTCCCTCCAAGAACAAGCTGTTCCTCGAGTCATGTCCCTTTATTACCCATGTAATTTATCCATACTCCATATTAAGCAAGGAATCATGGAATTTAAAGCTGAAAGGGCTTTTTTCCCTAGAAGTCACCCAAAGTACCTCCCTAACCCCACATTTCCTTTACAACGTTCCAAAAATAGAAGCCTGAGGTCTCCATCTAAAGAAGAGCTCTAGCGATAGGGAGGTAACTCAATTCCACTGAAAGCAGCCCATAAAGGGAAGACTCCAACTGCCAAAAATATTTATGCTGAGATTAAACCAATCTCTGCAATTCTTAGAATTTGTTTGGGATTAGTGCAACTTTCTTACAGTAATTTTTGTTTGTTTGTTTTTAAGTTGGGAGGGGTTGTTTTCAATGAAATTCCATGGAAGGAAAATGAGAGTTTATTTTTTTTTAATTTTATTGATGTATAGTTGATTTACAATGTTGAGTTAATTTCTTCTGTACAGCAAAGTGACTCTGTTATACATATATATATATATATATATTTTTGTAGAGTAGGATCCAAGCTTTATCTTCAAGATACAGTATGTACATATATAAATATGTGGAAATGCAATGTAAGGACATGCAAAATGGTGGGGTAATACACAGTTTGTAATTTCTTCTTTATCTTTTTTTAATATTTGAATTTTATTTTATTTTTTATACAGCAGGTTCTTATTAGTTATCTATTTTATACATATTAGTGTATATATGTCAATCCCAATCTCCCAATTCATCCCACCACCACCCCCTTCCCTTACAGTAATGTTTTATAAAGTCTAAGTTTTTTTTTTCCTGTATCACACCACAACAAATATCTAAGGACAGAGCTTTCCTCTTTAAGAATTTTCTTTAAGTCTAGAACTACTCTCCTGCATGAGACATGATTTTAAATCCCATTACCATGCTGAATAATTTCTCCCAAACCACAACTAGTCTGTCGTATAATAAAATGATCAGAACACAACATAATACTCCAGCAGAGATCTGGCAAGTACCTAGAAAGAAGTAACTATCAGCTTCATCAATCTAGAGATATGATTTCTATTAGGCAGCCTAAGACTGTAATTGCATTTGGGGGCAGCCATGATCCACTGTTACCTGCTGTGCATTCACAGTTAACGAAAATCATATTTCTTTTTTGCATGTGCTACTGTTAAAGTCTTGTCAAATCTATCATGAATGGATGGAGTTGTTTTTCTACCTAATGTAAGGTTTGCCAATTATGTCTATTATATTATACCTAATGTAATCTCCCCCATTGCTTCAAGTTGTCACCAAACATTCACTCTCCCTCCAGTTCCTTACAGGTACACCAAAGATGCATGCCATCAATGTCGTAATCTAGGCACCTGAACCACAGTAGACTAGGTCAAGACCAAAGACAGAATCCTCATGACCTGCTATCAAAGCCCTCTTCTGAGGATAGTGATCATTTGGTTACAAATCCACCAATTTTAGAAGGTATCACATGCGGCTTCATAAAATGCTTCATGGAATCCGAATACATTATGTCTATAACATTTCCTCGATCTAACAAACTTGTTACTCTTTCTGAAAAGAAAATATGTCTGAAATGATTTCTTACTACCTTCCAGTGATCACTACTTCTTGCTAAATGCTGATAAAACAAACTTAAAATGCCATAACCTGGAAAACTGCCCAAGACCAATGCCAAGACCACTAATTTATAGGTTACAAACTATATTTCCCCCCCTTCTCCCTTTTTGGAATGCGGTACTACATTTGCCTACCTTCTGTCTTCTGGTGCTCTTCCTATTTGCCATATTGCCATAATCTTTTAAAGCTCAACAGTAGTTAAATAAATCCCACCTGCAAATTCTCTGAGTACCCTGAAGTATAACATTTCTGGGTTGGCGTACAAACTCATTTAGAGCAGTCTCCTATTTGAATGTCTATTTCCTCTTACCAATATTTATTTTGTTCTTCTCACAATGAAAATCATTCTCCTTGACAAAAAAGGAAAAAAAGAAAAACAAATTGGTATTGAACTATGAGTTGAAAGGTTCTCTCCCTTCTCCGGCGGTCAAGGATTTGGTGCTAGTCACCTTGAGCAACGACCTAGGTTAGGCCTTACTTGCATTCTTTACCATTTTTACCAGTTATTTTTGGTGTTTTTAGTATTTTTGCCAACACTCAGCCAATTCCTGACACTGTTCATACACATCCTTATTCGTCCTGGATACCCTTTCATTGTTGAGTACGTATCTTCCATCTGTTTGATATTTGGTGCTTATTAGCTTGCTTTGTCCATAGTCACTCCATTTTTCACTTGCTTCCCCTTTATCCTCCTTGCTGGAATCAATTTTGAAATAATTTCTTATTGTGAGACACCCTCCATCTACTCGAGTGGTCTTCTCTTTAAAGCCTCTCAATGAAATGCATGTTTTGTCTGAGGGTTATAAAGTCTACCTTACCAAATAATACGGCAGCATTTCCCAAAATACATCCTAAAGCAATACTAGTTTCCCTTTCTACCAGCCCTTCCAACAAGTGAGAGTTGGGTCTGTCTCCAAATAAATTGCCTTTTGGAAACTGACAATGCACATAAGCATTTTAAAGGCACCAAATTATCTGCATTAAAGGAAATGGTTTCATTTGTTTAACTCAGAATTTCCCAAACTCTTTTGACCATGTAGTCATCTTTTCACTGATGTTATATGTTGATATTTATTTATAATTATGTATTAATTTATATAATTGTGTAAAACACAACCTGACAATGACACATTCTCTAAATGTCTTCACCAACTCCTCTGTCAGTCCCCAAGTCCCCTAGACAACGCCTTCCTCCCTAACCATTTCTTCCAAGTTGGCTGCCTTTGGTCTTGAGTAACAGTTCTCTAAATCTTTCTATAAATTTTGGGAAATATACACATATTTCCGAGGTATATATGTGTTGTAACCACTCAATTAAATTTGAAGATCCCTGAAACTATGAGCTATTTATCATTCCCCTAAAATATTTGGTATAATGCTCAGTGTACAAGTCACTCATTAAGTATTGACTGGTAAAAACAACCACAATTCATCTGCAGAGAGTTATTTATCACCTTGTTCCTCTTTCACTTTTGCAGGTTAAGTAATCCCAATGCTTTTAACCTTTTCTCAGAAGTCCAGCTTTCTAACCTTTAATTCTTTTTTCCCTCTCCTTTGTTCTCTCTAGACTGTCCACAGTTCTCATTAATACTCCTATGTCTCAGATACTGAGTAATAACTTTAGGTCTTTTATTTCTGTTATTCTGCTTGTTAAGGGGAATGGGAGAATATTTCTGAGTACATAAATCTGCTCATAAAATCTAAACGGAAGTTAAATCTAGTTTCCTCGGGAGGGCTGAACACAAGCAGTTTACAGAATTTTCTTCCTCCTTCTTACCTCCTACAGCCTGAATTCCTGGCACAAAGTACCTTCCTGCATATTCAGATCATTTCAACCATAATTTTTACAGGAACACATTATCACCAGTCCTTCTATATGGTATAAATGATTGGCAGTAGCACAAGAGTAAGTTTCATTCTTGTGTTGCCTCAGTATATAGCTTTATTTATTTATTTCATTTTTTTTTGAATTTTATTTTATTTATACAGCAGGTTCTTATTAGTTACCTACTTTATACATACTAGTGTATATATGTCAATCCCAGTCTGCCAGTGCATCCCACCACCACCACTCCCCAGTATATAGCTTTAATTGGCCAAACCAAAACTCAAAACAGGAAGAGCTATAAACCAGTCCAGCCAATGCAGAGGCAACAGGGTGGGGTGGGAAAAGGGTATGTTCTGGGATCAGAAAACCTGGTTTCAATCCCAGTTCCACAACCTACTAGTTGTATGAACTCTCACGGGGACTTTCTCCCTAAGCCTGTTTCCTCAACTATAAAATGAGGGTAAAGGTTATGCCTGTCAGTGTTGTGATAGGATTAAGGAACTCTTTTCAAACAGTGATTTCTACCATCAGTGCACTACATACATGGCCTTAAAATTACTGGAGGAGAAAATTTTAAATGTAGGGCCATGGTTTCACCCCTGAAGACTCTGATAGTCAAGCCTTAAAATCTGCCTTTTTCCCTACCATTCCCAGGTGACAAATATGTAACCATCTTCAGGAATCTCCACCACATTGAAAACACTTTAAGGACAAGACCTATGCCCGGTCCTTCCTTACACCTTCAGCATGTGACATACATGCTCAGTAATGTTCATTCACTCATTCAATACACATTATTTAGGGCCTTTTATATGCCAGGCACTGAGGGTACAGAAACAAAACAGATCACATCCCTTCCTTTGGGACGCTTACTTCCGGGAGGGGAGGCTGACAGTAAATAAACAAAATACATGGTATGTCAAATGAGAACTGATGCTAAAGAGAAAAATAAAGGAAGGAGTAGAAGATGCCATTCGGATTGGGGGCTACTCTTTTATTCAGTCCAGTGAAGAGAGACATCCCTGGAGTGGAGACCAGGAGGAAGTGAGGGAGTAGGCCATGAGGACATCTAGGGAAGAGCATTCCAGGGAGAGGGATCAGTAGGGCTTGAATAAAGAAAAGCAACTCAACCTGTGGGTTGGAGAGAGTGAAGAAATGGGAAGAAAAATGAGGGGGATCAGAAAGGTGGTGGCCAGATTACAGCGGGTTCCTGTTATAATAATCCATGTAAGAGATGCTGATAGCCTGAATCAGGGTGACAGCAGTTAAGAAAGGGTTGAAGTCAAGCCATTATTTGAAGACAAGTATGATAAGGTTTGCTGATGGGCTTAGATCAAGTATGAAAATAAGATTTAGGCCCAAGCAACCAAAGAGTGGAATAGGTATTTACGACATGGAGAGGTCAGTAACGGCAGTAGTTTGAGGAAGGCAGGAGGAGATCTGAGAGAGATGGTGCTGTGGACTGAGTTGTACCCTCCTAAATTCATATGTTGACAGCCTAACCTCCAATGTGATGGGATTCGGAGATGGGGCTTTGGGGAGGTAACTAGCTTCAGATAAACCTCATTGGGATTAGCACCCTCAGCAAGAGCTCTCTCTGGCTCTCTGTGTCCCCCAGAAGGCATCTGTTTCAAAGCCAGGAGCAAGGCTCTCGCCAGAACCCAGCCATCTCACCTGGCACTCTGATCTCAGATTTCCAGGCTCCAGAAATGTGAGAAATAAATGTCTGTTATTTAAGCCACCCAGCCTGTGGTATCCTGTTATAGCAGCTTGAGTAGACTAAGACAGGTGGTGTTCAGGAAGGAGGGAGGAATCAACTGTGTCAAGGCCACTAACTGGTTGCGTAAAAGGATGACGAGAGCTGACAAACACGTTGAGCAACATGAAGGTGCCTGGGGAGTGTGACCAGAGCCACTACAGCAAAGTGGCCACGAAAGAGCCTACACGGAATGGGTTCAAGAAAGACTTGGCGGGGGGGCAGGAACTAAACCAATGAACACAGAGTATTTTCTGAATAAATACATGAAAATGCCTCTGCGCATCACAACAGTTTGGTTTAATTAAAAATCATGACGGTCTTCTGTTTGTTACAAGAAGCCCAGGGCTGTATATGTGGGCATCTGAGTATCGCTGGCTTTCTTTTTTTAATTTGGATATAAATATAAAATTTCAAATGACACAAATCAATAAGCATTTGGTGGTCAGGCCATAAAACCACAATTTCCTACCAAAGGCAACCTTGCAGGAGTGTGAATCTCACTGTAGAATATATTCTAAGAATGTTTTCAGTGAAAACCAGAAAAGGTTCTACCCACAATTGTTATTATCTTACTTTTTCAGGAATTACGACCACAAATTTGAGAACATTTTTCTATAAGGGATTTTCCAAAAACAACCAGGAAGAATATTTGGTTATAAGGATATTTGTTACAAGAATTTGTTAAAACAAGATATTTGTTACAAGAATAGCTTTCCAGTTTTCTAAGGCCTAGCAATATTAAACACACACACACACAAAAACTGGCAGGCAATCTAAAGTCACCATCAAAAGCTATGCTAGCCGGGCTTCCATGGTGGCGCAGTGGTTGGGAGTCCGCCTGCCGATGCAGGGGACACGGGTTCGTGCCCCGGTTCGGGAGGATCCCACATGCCACGGAGCGGCTGGGCCCGTGAGCCATGGCCGCTGAGACTGTGCGTCCGGAGCCTGTGCTCCCCAATGGGAGAGGCCACAAGAGTGAGAGGCCCGCATGCCACAAAAAAAAAACAACAAAAAAAACTATGCCAGCCTCTACTAACAGATTAAGACATTGCATGTCTATAATGGAAACTGGTTTTAAAGACTTCTATACAATACCTTTTTTTTAGAATCACCCCAGCTCAGTTCTCTGCCCATCAGTTCAACAATCCTGGGTAGGGCCTCCTCTGCTGCCTGGACATTTAGAAAGGCCAGGCGAGTACGACGTGAGATCATATCCACTGCAGTGCAGGCATACTCCTTAATCCCATATTTCACCTGAGTTTGAATTAAAGTAAAATGATTAATTTAGGCCTTTTTTAAAAAGGGGGAATAAAGCTTCACTTAAAATTCATGCTTAGGAAAAGTGACCTTTTTCTTTACATATCTGGTTCTTTAGCAGGCATGATACATAGTGACATCATACAAGTTCCCCATCTGCCTGCCAAGAAGATTTGGAAGTTGGGACAATTTGGATAAGAGCTATTAATGCCTTCTCCTTGAATAGAACCTGGTGCAAACATGTAAATTGCATCACTTTTCATTTACCATGCACAGTAATCACCTCGTTGTTCATACATGACACGGATGTTAATTTACATAGCTGAGTAGGGAGGAGATATGGGGATATACGTATGCATATAGCTGATCCACTTTGTTATACAGCAGAAACTAACACAACACTGTAAAGCAATTATAGTCCAATAAAGATATTAAAAAAAAAAGTTATGGTCTCATCTCTTGGCTATCCAAAGTTTTCTGTCTCAGAGTAATAAGATGACAGAAATCTTGCCTTCAATCAACAACAAAATGCTTACTTGGACACCTATGTTTTTAAAGTGTGGTGAATTATAAATGAATATAAAGTGTCAAGATACGGCATCAGGCGGTGCGTAAGTGGTACAAACTTGAGGAGCTACAAGTTCTCAAAAGGGGCAAACAACTGTGAATCGGTAAGATTTGAGATAGCTCCATGGAGGAGACAGAAATCCATATTTTCTATTATTATTGTTACCACTATCAATATCACTTCAGAGTTGAAATTAAAATTTTGTAAATGAAAGGAACTGTGCTGGGCAGACGTTTTCCTCCAGGTTTTAGCGGATGTATGCACATTAAAACTTAGCTTATTTCTAAAGAGGATGAAAAGTGAACAGATGAAAGGTATCCCCTGGCAGACAGGAAATTCCCATATGGCCATTCACGTACCTCTGCTTCAATGTATGGAAATTCTGACACAAGACGCACCCCAACAATGGGCCACCGCTTTCCCGTCACACTCGCCATTTTGGCCACTTCAAAAGCCTTGTCGCCATAGGTGGCAGCAAGATGCTGGGCCACCTAAGGAAACAAAACTGCATCAGGCAGGTCCTCTGAATATCAATAGCTTCTAGGTACAAAGCAAAACAATGTACATGCTTATCTTGTCAGTTTTTTTTTTTTTTTTTTTTTTTTTTTTTTTACAGCCTGTAACTAAAAATCCTAGGAGAGTGTTAGATTTTGATTCCGTGGGAGGAAAATACTTTGGCTCCAAATGCTCAGGCCAGCACTAATGCTACTACACATGTGCTACTGTATCAGTGACTGATGAAGCTTCAGCTTCATTCTGCTCTAGACATCACATCTGAAGAACAGCCTTCCTTATGCTCGAGACAGAAAGAATTTGGGAGGTCCTGTCTGCTAGGAACAAGCCAAACAAACTCCAGATTCTAAAACAGAGACCAAAACGTGCATTGCTTTTTAGGTGACTAAAGCACCTAAAAAGTGCTTTTTCCCATTAGTTCACTCCCACAGTACACAGACAGAAACAAACCCAGCAACAGGAAACTCGAAATCATGGAGGCCACATGGCTGCCGATTCTGTTACTGGCAATAGTGAGATTAGGTCAAGAGTAAGATGATGCGGCAATGCATGCCCACCTCACTTTCAAGTCCATAATCCTGGACAAGCCTGATGTAGAGTGTAGGGCTCCAATCTTTGCCCCCTTGAAGGAAAAGCCCAACTGTTTTACTTGGTCCTGCTTTCAAATTGTGGGTCTTGACTGCAGCATTTATGGTATCTTCTGCCATAGATCGATAGGTTGTCCACTTTCCACCTACAAATACATTGATAAATAATTCATTAGGTTACCACCCCTTGTTTTTCTTATAATTAACCATTTATCAACTTATCAATAACAAAATTCACCAGTTGTTTATAACAAATGTGGCAAAGCAACGCATAAGATTTTACTCAGAATCATAAAAAAAAAAAAAAAAAGTCCCTGTTCTTTAGCATTAAAAGGGATTCTGGTATGAGAATTTAACTCAAGCTGCTTTAGATATAAAGCACACCCAAACAACAAGGTAATATGCCATACCTGCTATAGTGATGAGGCCGCTCTCACTGATATCCACGACGTGATTTCGGGAGATGGACTGTGTATCTGCAGACTTGGGATCTGTAACAAGGGGGCGAATACCACTCCATGCTGCCAGGACATCCCCTCTTCTTACTGGGAAGGATCAATGCCAAGGGTTAAGAGGATTACTCAAAGACGTCTCAACAAAACTAAAATGATTAGAAAGCAGAAAAGAGTTCAGTAAAAAGAACACATGAATATGTACTTTTAAAGGGAGGGAATATCGTTAAATATAAGAACTAAATGAGTGGGTAAGTTACAAGAAAAACTCAAATAATTGTTTTGTTACAAAGATAACCTGGACGAAAAAAGTAAAGAACTGGAAAATCACGGACATGGGTCCCCAAGAGGAAACAAAAGAAACAAATGTTAGCAACCCTCAGCTGGGACAATCTGCAGTAGTTACAAAGAACAACAACAAAGCAGAAACAAAATAAAAACAAACCAAAAGAGGGCCTCCCTGGTGGCGCAGTGGTTGAGAGTCCGCCTGCCGATGCAGGGGACACGGGTTCTGTGCCCCGGTCCGGGAAGATCCCACGTGCCGCGGAGTGGCTGGGCTCGTGAGCCATGGCCGCCGAGCCTGCGCGTCCGGAGCCTGTGCTCCGCAACGGGAGAGGCCACAACAGTGAGAGGCCCGTGTACCGCCAAAAAAAACCCCCAAAAGACATGACTTGTTACATTTCCCCCCTAGAGTATATATCTTGCTATCTCTTCTCAGGGAAGATACTTATTAGAAGCAGAGGGCAGTCAGGATTTCAGATCCCACTCACCCCTTGGTCCTGTGTTCTTGTACAGCGAACCTCCTATACATTTAGACACAGCAGACTCTGAAAAGTACTTAAATATATATCTAGCGAAATCTTGTGTAAAGAGTCACAAAGACTCTTTGATGTGACTCGTATATTGGACTAGTCAAAAAAAAAAAAGAAAAGAGAAAAAAAAAGCACCTAAAAAGTACAGGGGAAAGATCCTAAAAACAAGTAATACTGCATGACAATCTCTCCATCTTGATCTCAAATGAAAAAAAGATTTCTGGTAAAGATAACTTCAACTAAGGTAATCTGACATATTTTAGCTTAGCTCCTTAAGGACCACACTCTAAACATGACTATAATCCGAAAGAAGAGGTACCCATACACCTCTATGGGAGTGTTCAATCAAACCCATATCCCAACACTGAATCTGAAACAAAGGGAGAGTAAACCTCATAAACTGGTGAGGAAAGCCTAAGGCTTGCAGTCCTGTTAACTGGTAACTCGATGTAGGGATTCCATCCCTAGATCTGCCCCTTTGAAGGGTGCATCCTCTTCAGTATGTTTAATTCTGATGGCCTCCATGGAATGGGGGTTAATTCTTGCTCCACACAATTCCACAAAAGTCTTGTAAAACCTCCACATAAATCATGCAATATTTTAATCTTTACAAAAAGCTTTACTAGGAAATTACCACTATTTTCCATTAGAGTTCAAATTGCCCTCAGAGTCAAAAATAAAACTTAGCCAACCACTTAGAACGTCATTGTGGTCACTGCAAAGTCTGCAGAGTGTGTTCTCTGGAATTCCTTAGGTAGCCACGCTGATCAGGAATTTGGTTTCAGTTCTTACAGCCTTCTGACTGATCTTAAAATTATTCTGTGGAAAACTAGACTTTCTAAATTTAAAGCACATGCAAATAATCTTTGTGGCAAATGCTTTACCTTTTCTGGTATAACAGGCAGAAAAATACATCTATGAAACTGTACTGTCTGAAATGAAAAGACCAAACTAAAACACTTGAGTTTTTCATTCATGGAGGAAAATTAAATAAAACATTATGTATACTGATACCATTTTTAATCCTTACTTTTGAAATTGCTACTCAAAACAAGAAAAGAAAACACTAACAGGAAGAGTTCATAACATGTCAGGAACCTTAATTTATTTTGCTTGATATCTTAGCATTCAGCTTTTTAGCCTGAGAATTATATCAGATGAATGTTGGGATTATATTTATTTAAAAAGATTCATTTAAGGATAATCAAATTTTAAATCATATTTCAAGTATGAATCAGGCTTTATAGCCTGCAGCATTTTTATGTTATTAGACTAAACTGTGGTTGGATCAGGTGATCTATCATCTATCAGTTTTCTCCCAACCTTGAGATTTAATGATTTTTATGGATTATTCAAAATGCCATTTGCTGCTGAAGAATAAAAGCACTTTTTATCTCTCTACCATCCAAATTAAGTAATGACCAGTCAGGGCTATGGGTATAACCTAGACCCACAAGGCACAGCATAGCTAAACACATGAAACATGAATTCTAACCTCTTGTAGAAAAGACAGCAACAAACTAAACAGGTTTCTCTCTTTATTACTTATTCACACACAGTGGAAACCTTGTGTGCTGTTAAACTCTTATTCAAATTCTCTTTAGAAAGAGATTCAAAAGCAGTGGACAGATAGCATAGAGAACCTTCCAAAATTGCCAGGAACTGCTGCAGCCATATTGTAACCATGGGGGAAACAACCATAGCATGAAGCCTACCTGGGGGGGGGGGGGGGGGGGGCGGGGTGGAGTGAAGAGAAATAAGGGCCCTTCGCTAAAGACATTGCTCAATCACTAAATTAATCACCTCTTGAGGCTTCTTATATCCGGAGATCTTCTTTTACATGATAATACATTATTTATTTTATAATAACAAAAAACAAAAAATACAAATTCAATGACTCTAATAAATTGAGTGCTTCTCTAAATGTCTATGTAAATACCTCTAGCTTCTGTAAAGCAGCACTGTTCCATAGACTTTTCTGCAGTGATGGAAATGTTCTGTATTAACCTGTCTGATTCACTAGCCACTAGCTGCATGAGGCTATTAAGCACTTGAAATGTGGTCCATGCAACTGAGAAACTGAATTTCAAATTTTATTTCATTTTAACTAAATTTAAATAGCCACATGATATGCACATGTGTAGGCTATAATATTGCATAAGGCAGTTCTAGAGTAAAACCACCAAGTGGTAGATCTCAGACTTGTCCTGGTTGATCATCAAGCTGGGTATTTCCCCCATGGCATGTCCTGGTTGATCATCAAGCTGGGTATTTCCCCCATGGCACCTTGCCCATGTCTTCAATGGAGCATCCTTTCATCCTGTGAGAATCTAATCTGCTGTAATAGTGTGAGACACCCCACCTCAAAATACTTTATTGTCGTAACATGTTCCATATTTACCATTTCAAAGTATCCTCCTCTCCTACTAATCTCATCAATTCAAAGAAATGAAAATATTTGTACTAAATTAGGTACTCCTACCCTCAAGTTCTTACCCAGAAATCGGTTCTATCATTTAGGTTGTAGCCAAGAGTAGACAGTGAACATCACCTACTTTAACTCTCCATGGTATAACACGTGAAGAAAATAACTCAACTCAAGGATTTTATGCCTCAGAGCTCAAAGATTCATCTTGATTTTCCTGGTCCTCGTACCGTCAGGATGGCTAAACAAGATGGCATTACTGTTGCATCTTCCTCACCATGTTGAAAGTCTTCGGCAATATCAATTCTAGTATTTCTCAGTACCTCAAATACTGTATCAAGTAGGAGTCATGTATTGTGATCAATAAATATGAAATGGCATATTAAAACATTCTCTGAACTTTTTATATCAAACAAGAGCTGACATTACAAAATCAAAAGCAATAATATTTTGGCCTCTGAGTCAACATGCTAGACTTAAGGTTTCTAATGACTATATATTTAAACAATTGGATATCCTCTTTTAAAACAACTGAACACTTTAATAAAACAAGATGACAGGAAACAACACTACTATTAAAATTGAGAAAAATTCTCATTAAACACCACTTATGAGAGTGGCTCACCCAGTTGATTTTTTTTTTGTTTAACATCTGTATTGGAGTATAATTGCTTTACAATGTTGTGTTAGCTTCTGCTGTATAACAAAGTGAATCAGCTATATGTATACATATATGTCCATATCCCCTCCCTCTTGTGTCTCCCTCCCACCCTCCCTATCCCACCCCTCTAGGGGGTCACAAAGCACCGAGCTGATTTCCCTGTGCTATGCAGCTGCTTCCCACTAGCTATCTATTTTACATTTGGTAGTGTATATATGTCCATGCCACTCTGATTTTTAAGTGCCAACTGCCCAGATGTTAAAAATCCCATGAGTACTACAGAATGTATAAAAGTACTGGTCGATATTTTCAGAAGGATAGTAAGGAAATAAAATAGTCCTTCTACCATCATGTTTAAGAATTATTTTTATTACTACCCTGATAAATAATTCACTCAGGTTTTAGTGTGTAAAATATATAAAGAATAAAATATAAATAGTAAAGTTGAATAGACATTTTTCACAGCTGGCTGAAAAGACTAAGTGCTGTGTAATTGTTTCCAATGATAATTAATATTTTTATTCTTAAAAACTTGGCAAGACAAGTGTTGGTTTTAAGTTAATAGAAAATGGAGCCCACAGGAAGTAACAATTAAGAGCTAAATGTGCACTTTTGCTTCCCATCAGTTATTTAGCCATACATTTTGGGGTGCTCTTTCTCCTGTTTGCCACTTTCAAAAAATCAATGAAAAGCATGTGAAAATATCTACGTGAACACAGGGGAAACAGTGTCAGAAATCAATACCTTCTCTACCAGCATGTTTAACCTGCAGAAATGAAGTGTTAATCACAGAAATAAGATACCATATTACATTTATAAACTAATGAAACTAGAAAAAGCAAAGCGCGTGACACTATAATTAAACAGCTGGAAGACATCCAAGCCTGTGTAAGTTGATAACCCTGGTACAATCTCTGGCAGTGAAAAGGCAGGTCTGCAGTGAGTTGATATGGCCAGCTCCGTTGTTAATTGAATAACAGGCAATCTATAAACACTACTAATTGCATATGTGAAAACCTGTGTACAACTAGAGAAGCTGCTTAGAGAAGCACTCCAGAAAAACTACATGGATAAAGCACTCTGCAAATCTTCTGTCTTCCTCAATCCCTTTAAGTCACAGCTTAGTTTCGCCACTGCGTCCTTCTGATTAACCTCTACACAGCGGACTTAATGATACATTTTTCAAAAGATCATTTTTCTTCCTAACCCAATACACACTGCACAACTATCAATTACCCGTTTCAGAAGAGAACAAACAAGTAATCTAGAAAATTCAGCCTGTGAATGGAAAGCTTTCTAAATCGTAAAAGAAGACATGGTCTTATTCCCAACAGGCAAAATGCTTTTCAGAATTGTTCCGATGCATTTTGCAGAAGTGTGGCAGCCGCTGCGAACAGCATGGAGTGTTAAGATTTGACACTTTTTTTCTTCTCAAGAATATAGCCATTTGGGGAGGCTCAGAAACTGTTGTCAGAATTTTACTTATTCATCCACTTAATAAATCCTTTTAAAATGATTGTTTCAACCCTGGTGAATACAAACCATTTCAAAAGTATTTCCTCTAGGATCTACACAAATTTTTTATTTTTAAAATCTGTAGCGAAGACTGCTTGGCCCAAGGGATTGGTTATGAGAAATGAAACCTCCTCTACTTTAACATTCAAATCCAAATAAGGCCAGTCGAGAGCAAAGGTCACTATCATTTTTAAGGTGTCTGGCAGCTTCCATGAAATGAACTGAGAGGCTTAATCCACTCCCTAGTGGATATAATATCACATCACGCGACAAACCCGGGACTACCAATTGGAATACTGCATAATAGTTAGAAGCACAAGTATTAGAGCTAGACTGACTTGCATTCAATATCATGGCTCCAACATGAATGAGCTATGGGAAGGAAACAAAGTCACTGGGCCTCAGTTTCTTCATCTACAAAATGGTAATTACAAAATAAAACTAACAAGGTTGTTACGAGGAATCAGAGATAATATAAGCAATATGCTTAGCGGAGTGTGTAGCATAAAAAGTGCTCAATAACAGTAGAGTTTTAAAAAGTAAAGCATGCATAACCCACTGCAGACTAATGGAAAGATTAAAATATGTGTAGCAACAGCATGTAGTCAAAAAACTGAATGGTGCCTGAGGCCGAGTTTCTCTTTCACATTTCATCAGTATAGGAGAGAGTATTGGGTTTCACCTAAATTCCTTGGAAAAAATACAAATTTGAATGTCTTTACTTTAGATATAGACATACTCTAGCTAACTAGCACTCTACCAAGACTGAGGGTAATTCCTCATATACTCTGAGGCCTTCAGTCCAGTAGAAATAAGAATGAAAAGAAACCATAAAGAATCATTGCTGATTCAAAGGATAAGTTGACAAGTAAGAAAGGTGTGATAGAGGGTGAGCACAGGGAAATAAATGAAGTACATGAAAGAGCTGTCACTTCTGCTTTTACCCTGGATATTTGCTACGTGGAGAATTTGTAATCTCAAGAGTCCCGAGAGCACCAGAGGAAAAGCCTGATTTACAGTGTTCACATATTAATTTCAACCCACTTTTACCAAAAATCAAAACTGACAAAAACTCTTTGTTAGTTTCACCAATTAACCTGACTACCAAAAGGTATGTTAACCGAAAAGACCTCTATAGACCAAGTAGGTCCCAGCAGGTATTAACAAGTCTCCTACCTATTAATAAGCAGAATGAAAGTGATGGGTACAGGCTCAGTCTCTGTTCCAGTCCAAGGCTCATTTCACTGATGGAAATCCCCACCCACGATATGGACACAGCAGCCTTTTGGAACCTACACCTCTTCCCAGCACATCCCGTATAAGCAGTTAGATTTCTCGTTAGTGCATTTGAACTTTAAGAATTTGGAAACTGTCAACTATAGCTCTCTGCTCTTGAATTAATTTTATTTCTTGCTCTAACAATCTAAACTTCTTGTTCTTATGGCCCTATATAAACCCACTTTTAACAAAGATCATACCCAGGTAAATGTGAAATGAAGCAGGATTCATTAACAGTAATCAATACATTAAAATACAATCATACCCAGATGAAGCTCCTCCTACTTTGCAAAAAGTGGGAAAAAAAGCTGAAATTGAAATGCATTTTGAGTACTTAAGTATGGATATTAAACAGGGCATGACTATTTCTTAAACAACTATGTTTGAGTATTGTGTGTGTGTGTGTGTGTGTGTGTCTGTATGTGCAAAAGAGTATAAATTTAGCCACACAGATTTCAATTACATGCATTTAATACATTTATACTATTATAACTATCCAAAGAGAATCTACTCAAAATGAAATTACATCCATTATTTGAAATTAGAAGAAACTAAAACTATACAGTATGGATCAATCAATTAAACTAGGAGAATCCCCTAAACCATTTTTTAAAGCAGTTTGTTTGTAAATGTGTGATCACATAATGAAAAAAATTCTTTAGGGAAAAAGCACTCATAGAGGCTACTGAGTCACCTTAAGACAAAAATTGTGTCTTTGCATGTCCTCCATTGAAGCCAACATTATAGGAGATGCCTGATATAAACAGATGAAGACTATTTTCAAAAACTCTTAAACTTTCTACCTTAATATAGAAAGATTTTCAAATTGCTACCAGCATCAAAAACCCTGAAAGCACCTATTACTAATTTATTTTGATTTAAAACAGTCATGAGTGGCATACCAGATATATAACAAGCTTTGTAACTGAATAAAGAATCCTTACCTGTAAGGAGCTCCAAGTAAGAATATATCTTAGACTATTACCTATTGTATAATGTTGTGATATACTAGACCAGCATTCTAGGGGACTACGAAAGATATCTGGCTTCTGAAGTATAAATAGTATTTTGCCAAAATGAGAAGTTGGGGGAAAAGACATCCCAGAGCAAGACTTCAACCTAAGTAAACAAGGCATGAAGGTTTAAAAGTGCATGACCTGATTTGGAAATAGTAAGAAATGTAATATGGTTAAACTATTGAATGCACATAAGTGGAGTAGTTGAATATAAACCTGCAAAGACAAGTCGTGGAAAGCCTTAGATTGCATATGAGATAGTTTAAAATTTTTCCTGAAGTTAATGATGAGATATCAAAGGGATATTTTTGTGCAAGGAAGTGATGATCAGAAATGTGTTTTAGAGAGTTCTGGTGGAAGGACCAGAGTAGGTGGGGACAGAGACCTAATATATGGAAGCAAGTTAGGGGGCCAATGCAACTCTAAGTGAAAAGTGACACAGGTGTGACCCAGAGTAATGAAAGTGAGAGGGGATTTACAGGATACTTCAGAGTGAGCATTGATGGGAGTTGGACTGGATGTGGAAAGAGAAGGATCAGCAAAGATAAGCATGCCGTTTCTAGGCTGGGTGACTAGTCGGCTGATGAGGCTATTAACTGAGATAGGAAATAATGTTGGGAAACTTCTGAAACTAGCACGGATAAAAAAAAAATACATTATACCATCTATGTCCACTGGAGAAAATGCTATGGCATCCAAGTTAAAAGAAGGTACTATGGGGCTTCCCTGGTGGCGCAGTGGTTGAGAGTCCGCCTGCCGATGCAGGGGACACGGGTTCGTGCCCTGGTCCCGGAAGATCCCACGTGCCGTGGAGCGGCTGGGCCCGTGAGCCATGGCCGCTGAGCCTGCGCGTCCGGAGCCTGTGCTCCGCAACGGGAGAGGCCACAGCAGTGAGAGGCCCGTGTACCGCAAAAAAAAGAAAAAAAAAAGAAGAAGAAGGTACTATGATATCCAAGTTAAAAGAAACCATGCTCAGGTTAGCACTGGAAAGAAGTAAACTTTGGCTTTTTCAATTAAAACAAGTATACTTATTCTTCTTAGCTAAATCCACTGTTAATACTCCAGTTTCCACATAATAACAGCTCACTAAATTTCTTAGAATACATAAACCTCTATCCTCTCATTTCTCTGATTAATTATTTCCTATGGATATCCTAGATCTGTAAATCAGATCTTCCCAAGCTCTAGAAATTAAATAGCGATGCAAACATTTCATACTCTTCTGGAAGACCAAGGGTGTTTAGAGCTCCCGTAATAGCACTCCAATCTTGCCATTAGAAAAGACCAGAAAAGGATGGTATGTGTTTCATGTGGATGTGGAAAGTAGAGGGAAAAAAGGCAACTTCTTCCTATTGTGTTATAATTTGGCCCTCATAAACCTTCTAGAAGAATTGGTCAGCACATAAGAGTTAGAGGCGGCCAGGTGTGAAGATGAGTCAGACTGGACACACGGCAATTACCCAGTGAGAGCTGGAATGGTTTGGGAGATATAAAAGTGGGAGGGTAAACTTCGTAAGTTACCTTCAACGTCACAACTCAAGTAGTTACGCACTTCATTCAAAATGAAGTTGATGTCTTCTTCGGAAGGAATAGGATGGTGTGTGACGTCAGTTGGAGTGTCGGTAGTGCCAGCGATAGTCATCTTTTGCCAGGGTAAGAAGAAAATAACTCGCCCATCACTGGTCGCTGGGTCAAGGAGTCCCATGCTCTCTGGGCTGGGATAAAAAGAAGGGTCATATATTTCTGAAATTAGCCGAAGTTTGCTCTTAATCTGCATTCTAAAAACTATTTTATTCCCTAATTCTCATATAAACAAACAAGAAACACATGAACTGTTACTTTTATTGCCACTACCCTAATCTAGAAATTCCTAAAGGAAAAAATAATTCTGGTAACACAAAAGGAATGGGGCAAGTGTGACAATAATAATAATATTCCACAGCAGAACTCAGGCCCCCCCAACTCAGTAATGCAAGGTAAATTAAGTAAGTGGACTTCAATTTCCAGTTGTTTGGGTTTTTATATCCCTTGGACCATTCACATCAGATAATGTCAGCAGGATAAATGTCTATAATTTCTTTCATGATGGTCAATGAAGGATAGCTCTTCAACCTTTTTTCAAGTCTATGAAAAGTATTTTCCTGGGCCATTTGACATCTGGCATGTCTTTCAGTTTAAGGTCTCAGAAGTACATGAGAAAAGTGAAAGGTCTAACTTTCTAGAAACTAAAATGTAATCAAAAAGTTCTTTACTCCGCTGTGCATGAATAAGTTTGTACCACTTCACCAAATATGAGATTTCTTACTTTATTTCAATTTTACAGAAATCTCAAGAAGCGCATCCATGAGAAAAGGGCTCAGTTTTCTACTACTACCTAAATAATAGTGTACTGGGATATAAGGTCAAAAAGTAGAGTAATATCTTAGCAATGAAAATCTTTAAGTAGGCAGAAGATGCTGGTGTGCAATGCTGCTAAATCAAGGTTCAAGGACGCCTCTTCTGACAGACGATGTAAAACCTTCAAAAATATTAATCAAGAATTTTTCTAATACCTACTTAGTATTGTAAGACCAAATTGTGAAACACACTTGAAAGAACAGGCAAGTATAAATAAACGTTAACAAAATCTGTTCAGCTATATTATTAAATCATTAGAAACTCTTGTTTTAATGTATCCACGAACCATTCTAAAATTGTGGAGGTCCTGCTAAAGCAGTAGAAGGAAACTGCAAGTGTCCCTTTCAGACAGCTGAACACTACTGATCTTCAGACAGCTGTTTCAATTTGACTGACCTCTCATAAGGAGCCAATGTTAAAGGTATTTTCTGTGAATATATTTTTAGCTTCTATTAATAACATTTCTTGAATAGGAAATATAATTCTATTTGGGTTCAAGAAATCCCTCTTAAACTCACATATTTTAAGGGACATACGGTCAACTATTTATGCTTATCATTCCCTTAAAATTAAAAAAAAAATGAAACTCAGATTCAGATGTGTAAGGATGAGAATCTAAATACTGTTTAAAAGCAAAATAAAACTGGCTTTTTCATGAAAAAGAAACCTACAGTCAGCTTAGCTCATGTATCTTCTTCATTTAAACCATAAAGAGTACTAATATTTCTTTGCAAAGACTCATCAGCCCCTTGAAATGCCTGCCATGTCCACACAGCCTTGCAGAAAGAAATTACTATCTGCAGCCTACATGAGACACAGGAGAGAGTAGGCCTCAGTTATTCTATTTAGCACATGTAAAAAGCACCACAGAAGTGTGTCAATCATTTAAACCTTCGGCTAAGATCTCATCTTCACTCAGGGTTACTTACAGGAAATAATTTTACCTTTTAAAAATACATTGAAAACTACAAATATCGAGTATTTTCAGTCTCTGTATGCCTATATTTTTTTTCTTTGTATTTGCCATAAAACTCTCTAAAGATCTTAAAAGAAACTAGTTAAAATATGTTTTGTAAGCACCGAATTTGATCCTGGGTTGATATGCCCTTAGATTAAATAAGTCACTTTGTGATTAGAAATTAACTCACGAGTTCAAACTTTTAATTTGGTAAATAGTGCTATATTGAAACAAAAGGATAAATTCCATATTCTAATATTTAAGGAACAAATTCCATGTTGGTATATTTTATATATCATCATTTTATGGACCGGATATCATATTATGTGTCTAACTCAATGAACTTGATCAACATCAGCATAATATTATAATATTCAGCAACTGAGACATGAAATGCTGTTAGAAAAGCACAACTACTGAATCCTTCAAAATCTTTCAGTGCAATAAAAAGCAGTTTAAAGGGTGAATGTGATGGTTACCAACACACACATAACTGGAACCTGTAGAGAATCAACTGCCTAAGTGAAGACATATGTGTCAAACATAAAATTAACAAGCACAGAGGGAAGCCAAAGCTATTAATGAATGGTACAAAAATTTAAGAATCCACTTGGAAATACCTCTCATCGGTTCTAAATTACCTAATTCATAACTCACCCTTAGGGAAAAGTTTGTTTTCTTACAAATGATTAATTCTGCAAGGTGGCACAAAAGTTTGAAAATGGCTATCAACTATAGTGATGGTATATACAATGCGGTGAGGCATAGGTCTTTTCTCAATATGTATAATTCACTTGACATCAGCAGGAAAAGCTGGCTGCTAATTTACGTGTGTGTCTAGGATTAGATCTAATGAACATTTTTCTCATGCAGACCATTGCCGTCCTGAAGTACCCTTACTTAAACTGAAATCAATTTATTGTTAACTACTTAGCAATCAGTGTTGGAGCTAGCAGTATGCACCCACGTTATAGAAAAAAAATTGACCTTTCGTCAGCAATAAAAAGCATCTGTAGGCTAAAAGGAGGAGATGATTATTTTCATGTATTTCAGCCATTTGGTGTATTGTTGCTGCTTTCGTAAGAGCATCTACCCACAACTCTGATGAAAATTCCAGATTTGCTCTTAATGCCTTCTTAATGTTCTTAGTACCTTCAAAAGTAAATGACTTCTGTGTGTTGTTTTATGAAATTAAAACAATCCAGAATGAGAGAAAGAGAGAGAGAGAGAAAGCTGCTACCATGGCACAAGATAATTCCACATGTGGAATGTTAGGGTCATAACAAGCTTAATAAATTCCGTAAAGATACCCTGAAAATAGCCCAGCAGGATACACTGCATACCTGGTCCTCACTCTCCATTTAGCCACCTAAAGTCAATAAATCAGTGGCTCCTGAACTCATTGCATTGCCAAACTGATCAGGTTCTACTTGAAATGCTAGGCCTTAAGTTATTATCAGCTGGTTTATAGGGCAGCACCAGGTCTGACTCATCTCTGAGGACCTAGTAGAACCCTTGAGTTATAATTGTTGAATGAGATTGAGAAATCCAGAGAACCATTTCAGGCTGAGATCTCCTGACCCCAACCCACCCAAGAGAATGACTTGATATGGAAAGTAAAACATCCCTCTGGGATGCCAGCGATACAGTTGCTCGAGGTCAGTGCTGAAAGAGGGACCAAACGCTTAACCCAGGCTGTAATCTCAAACCAAGGGACTCATCTGAAACAGAGCGTGAACAGGAACTGGGCTGCCAGACCACTCCTCTAAGGTTTCCCACAGGATGTGTAGTGGTTGTAGTTCAAGGTGCTAAAGATGGAGATATTAATTTCTCCCAAAGTAGAATGAGATCACTTACTGCATCTTAGACTGAAATAGACCCAGTTGTGACTAACACTTGCATGACTTATGGGCAGGGGCCCGAAGCTAATGCCTAATTTTTAGGATTAAGAAAGGTATTCTGTTTTGAAAATACTATTATACATGCAGGTGATATATATTTATATTTCTTAAAAACCACCTATCTGCTCTGTTATTAGCATATTATAAAGCATAGTACAGGACATATGTGTAGCACGACTTCCTTCATGAAAAAAACTTAAAAGGATATACATTTGTGCAAATATAAACACAAAATTTTATGGAAGGAATCAGAAGGAAATGTGATCAAAAACTGAAGTTGGGGGCATGAAGAGAAGAGGGAGGCTTTCACTTTTCATTTTATGTCTTTCTATTTTTCTATAGTGATTATTTTTGTTTATTTTTGTCTACAGGGGTTATCTTGGCAGTAAAATGAAGAATCACATTTTGTTTTTATATTTTAATCTCTATATATTTAAAATTCCCTTATAAATATTATATTAAAATTTTAATTAAAAAAAGCAACAATCTCAATTTGGGCAAGTTATCACAAAAAAGTTAGTAGGATTCATTCAAAAAATATTTACTGGTCATTATTATGCACCAGATAATATATCAGGAGCTGGGGATATAGAAGTCAAGAAAACAGATAAAAAGTAAATAAAGAATCATTGTCAAAATGTATACATATAGGTACTATCGTGAGATAAGGAACCAGACGCTGAAATGAGCAGCTTCCCAAAGTCACAGAGTTAGCAAGAGGTAAAGTGATGAACAAACCAGGAAGTTCTTTACCAAGGTATCACCTGAAGTTACTCTTCATACTGTCTTTGTCTATGTACTGGAAACAGCAGAATGCCTTCCCATTTTAATGATAGGCAAACTAAGGTTTGCAGAATAAAATGGTTTGTCCCAAACAACGTCATTATCAAGTGGCAGAAATAACACAGGGAATAATACAGAATACTAGTAAGTGTCCTCTGACATCATACGACAATAGTGAAGAAGATACGAAACAGAATGTACAGGAAAATATGTTGAATCTAGTAAGACCTAAACAAATATAAGGATTATGGTGATGTGTGTGTCTATAGTTTAGGTATTACATCTGTACTCTACGAAACGTTAAAAAAAACAACTCCAAAAAACTTACAAACTAGCTGGCCTTGCATATGTTTACCCAACACAAAATAAACGTATATAATTGGGTCTGGAACTATTTTTGAAAGCTTCTCTATATACAAGAAACATTTGCAACATGTACATATATTTACTTCTCTCCTTTTCATTTGAACTAAACTTCTGTTAGCAGTTTTTAAAACTCTATTAAGCACCACTGCATAAGTTTTTATTATTGAGACTGGAAGCACCTTGGTTTCTCCAGTCCTAAGTGAAAATACTAATGACTGTCTACCAATTACACGCAGACATTTAGAAAATGACAAAGAAACCTTGGAAGCTGGTGGATAAGAAATTTCATTAATATTCCTCTTGGTAGAAGTGTAATATCTTTCTCATTAGAAGTGTGTTTGGTACAATTAGGTATACCTTGGACTCTCTTCAAGAAGACTTAGTTACTGGAGAACTGATAATTAATAAGGCCATATCATCTATTACATAGCAGGATAGCATTCTAGAAGAATGCAGATATTAAATGAAATATCATGGATCTGTACATCTGTTTTATCAAACACGAAAAATGTATATATCTTTTATGGAAAGTTATTAAAATATGGAAGAGATAGCTCTCATCCTAAACACATTACCTAGAAATTACCTTTTTGCCCATAATTAAATCACCTAGAGATAATCACCACTGGTATTTAACATATTTCTTTTAATCTCTTTTCTATGTACTTATATAATGCTTAGATTGTGTTACACATACAATCTTGTATCCTCCATTCTAAACTAACATTGTATCACTAGCGTTTTCTTAGGACACTAATGTTATTTATAATTATAATTTTTAATGAACATATAATACTCCCTTGTGCAGGTACACCATAATTTACTTATCCATTCTCCTAAGGTTAGAAACTGAAGTGGTTCGTAATATTTCTCAACTACAAATAATGTCTTAATGAATACCTTGAGCATAAATCATTATTTCACAGAATTATGTACTAGTTTGCCTATTAGATTTACCACATGTGGAAATAAAAATATTCCATACTCAGCATAGACACGTGAATTTTTCCCCAGATGTCTTGAAATGTACATGAGGGGTAATAATTATCAATTTCTTAGTTAGGATCACATAAATGTTTCTTTTCTAATTTATTAAAAATAAAAAAATATTTAAAAATTCAAACACACACAAAAATCTCATTTTCATGTGCCCATCACCTAACTTTTAACTGATTTTCAATTAATAGCTGTTCTTATTTCACCTCTATCTTTATCTATTTCTCTACCTGTGATTATCTTTGTTAATTTGATAAATCAGAAATAATAACCGATTTTTACTTGCTATAGTATTTTTCAAAACACATTTCAAAAGTTATAAACAAGAATACTTGAGGGGGTCCTCATTTTCAGATTCTTCATAAGCAAATCTGGGTATTTTATAAAATTAACTTTTTAGTGTCTCAATGAAAATGTCCCTTATGGACATTTTTGAAAAATTATTTTTAGGGTTTTAATGAACATTTAAATTCAAAAATAGTACGGCTTAGCCTGTGACGATCAGTACACTGAAAACAGTACAAAAATAGATCCCAAATCACTAACTCATAGAAAGGAGTATTGCCATAAAAGCTAAGAAATACACAAGCCTGGTTTGTATTTTGTGCTTTGGAAGAGTTTTTTGTTTTTTTTTTTTTTAACTCATTTCTTCTCATTTTGAACAGTGAGCTAGACCATCTATTAGTAAGAAAGGTGTGCTACAAGAATACATGTAGACCATTTCTTGCATCCCTCGTTCTCTGACGACGATGGCCAAGTGGGAACACAGGTACCTGTAATAACCAGGCATCACGATGTGGACGCCAGCACTGGGCTGGCAGATAGCTGCGGCATCCTTATCATCCATTTTGCGCACAGTGTCTGTGAAAGGTCCCGTGGCATTGATAACACACTTGGCTCTTACATCAAATTCCTCCCCTGTGAAAGAAAGCAGCGTCAATCACACAGCCCGTTTGTTTCTCTGCTCACTGACGCTTTGGATTATTAATTCGTCTCTTAACTTAACCTATGGTGGATTTTACTGTATGCCACACTAAGTGACACAGGCAACCAGAGTCATTGAGAAGCCACACAAAAGGTTCGCATGTGAGTAAATTTATTGAAACCAAGTCCAAACCGCAGGAAGAAAAACATGCCACCTTTTCATTTCAGCTCTCATTCTAGTTTGCAAAATGCCCGGCATTAAAGTGCCAAATAGGAAGAAAGTGAGTAAATTAGCCGCTTTCTCCTTAAAACTCAAATGTGTGAGCAGTGTTGCTGTGAGATGATATATTTCACAGTGCTGGTTTTGAAGGAAATGATGTAATTTTGAAACTTCGCCCACACGGCCGTAGAACTGGACGGGCATGAAAATCTCACCAAAGTTAAAGTGATTGACTTTAACGACAGGTAAACGCACTGCTTATGTCACCTAAATGATACTTTGAAACTTGGCACATGAGTGAATTTTCTTAATAACATGTTTTTGTAAAGAAAACAGAATGCATTCATAGCTGTGGGAATTTTGTGGGCATTTATTATGATCATGATCATCATTATTGTTTAACACAAAGAAGAAAAATTGCCAGGTCCTACAAGGGAAAATTTTCACGTGAAACCAGTCATTGTTGACAATAAGGAATATAATTAATAGGACTCTGAAATCTCGCTTCAATAAAAGAGAAGTGACAGAAAAATTATCGTTCAGTCTTTATATAGACAAGGCACGATGCTAAGAAATCCCTCCCTGCCTGAGCCTTCGCATACCTGTGAGCACATCCTTGCACCGCGCACCGCTCACGCGCTCTTTCCCTGTCTTGGGGTCTGTCTTCTTGAGCAAGCTCATGACCTCCATGTAATTGGCCGTGGCAGCCCCATACCTGGCAGCAGTGAGAGCAATGGCAAGGTTCATCCGTGCGTCGTTGTGTTGTCCTGCAGCAAGGGAAAGCATCAGAGGAGGGACAGGAGTCACCTCGAGCCACAGACTGGTGGTACAGAAGTGTGTCACAACAGATATGTCACATCTGTCCCTGTCTCCCAGAATATACATGATGGCTGGTCAGCTCTATAGGGCATTATTTGAAAATACATGGGTGTTCTCGGTCAGGCATTTACCTGTCATTTCTGCAAGTGCAGTCTGTGTACCACAAAAGGACGAAAAATCTCCCTTTCCTACAGAGCTCACATCAATTATTTGAAAGTTAAGAAATAAGTAATTATTCTCTCAGTTTGGGAACATATGTATATGTCAGACTTTTCCTAATACAGACAACCTGTATGCAAGAAAGTGAAGCAATTCAAAACTTCAGAATATTTGACACCCCAACTGGTGCTGATGAACAATTTTTATGAATATGTGCTCTATCTAATATTCAAAATCAAGAGCTTAATCTTTCATAGAGAATCTCTCGGTATTCTATAAAAGGATTTTTCTTGGTTTGAATTTTGATCAGAGCCCCTTAAAATGTAACACTTTTTTTAATTGTACATAAAGGTAAGAAATTAAGCAGGGCAAAATTTAATTACAGAACAATTCCTACCTGTATTGTTAAAGATTTATTGCTGAAAAATCCTAGTTAAAGAAAACCAAGGGGGAGGTGAAGGGGGGAAAGATGATTAATCACTTTAAAATACTGGCATCACTAGAGACTTTTTCTATTTATTATTGCCAGTGGAGTTAACGCTGACCAGGAAGAATTACTCTACAGCACAGGGGCCAGGTTCTCTGTGCCCTGAATAATTAATTACCCAGGGCTAGATGTATTGAAGCAGCGTTCAAATTCCCACACATTGGGATCAGTTCTATCAAGATAATACTGATAAAGGGATGAATTTATAATGGATATTATTGTTGATTTATGTTGCCAGCATACCAAACATTTAGTATAAATGTTTTATGTAAAGTTTCTTCCTTGTGATTCAGTCTGCACAGGGCCAGAAGCACTACACAGGTAATCGGTTCCAGCTAAAAGGGCACAGTTACAAAGAGAGAATCAATGACAGGATTCTGCCACCCCTCCCCACAAACATCTTATTCTAGAACCGCTAAACTAACGCAATCAGCCAAGGACTTTTCCCTCAAAATTAAAGCCTCTATCAAGTGGAGAACGTACGTTAAAACTCAACCTGCAAAATAAGGAGTTATTTTATCCAAAAATTAATAGAATGAAAGTAGAAGAAAACAACAGCAGCAGCAGCTGAACTACAAGTGGGAAGAAAGAAGGGTAGAATTTCTATCAATTGCAACTCAGCACAACCTAAAGATGATAATGGTCAGTAGGTGCATTTAAAGTTAAGTTTAAGAAACTCACTTTTATTCACGTAGGGCTCATTTAATATTGGAATATGCTTCACAAACAGTCCAAAGAGACAAAATAAAAACTCCATTATAGATCTTCTCTTTAAACTAAAGAGATTACACATCTAAACTGAAGGAAGTACTCATCCCACCCGATCTTCCTAGTCAATTTATGTACATAATAATGAAACACCCTACGGGTAGTACAAGAAATCCCAGTCATGTTCCTATGGCAGGGGAACTCTCACCCACCCAAGTGTGCCTTGATTTACACACAGGACGGTTCTCTGGAAAGTTCTGTGAAAATCAACTATTTTAAATCTTATATGATGTCACTGTTCAAAGGAACCAGGCAGAAAGCCCACTTATTAAATGACAGATCCCTTTGTAAAGTGGTATTATCTATTCACATGATCATCTGGTAATGAAACTCTAACTTTTGAAAATACAAAATCTTTCTTTTAATACCTTTCTAAATTATAAAATCTCATTGGAGCAGTACTGGCCTAGTTCATCAAGCTCTACTGTTTCTGTACTAAGATATAACTCCCTAATTAGCTTCCAAATCCCAATACTTCTGAAGGGAAACAAGATAAACCTCAGTTAAAAGTGTGAGGTGGAAACAACTTCCTTTGGTCCTTATTTTGCATGCCCATCCCGATATCTAGCAGCATCTGCCTTGACTCGAATCAAAAGTGTTACTTATTTGTGAAGGTCCCCACCTGCCAAAATTCTTCTACTGCCTTTATTCTACTATATGGGGTTGTTAAATTATTTACAACTCCCTGAACGTCCATGTCACTTCACACCTTCTTGCCTTTGTCCACACTAATTCTTTTGGCTGGAAAACCATTCTGGAAGCTCCGGACAACCCCTATTCCTCTCTCATGAGCTGATTCAATATCTCCCATGAAGACTCTCCTTATCTGTGCTGCATCCCTCCAAGGCCAAGTTGTTCATTCCACCTTCTGCATCAACACTGGAACTTGTACATACCATTTTTATAGTCTTTATGATACTAGTCATCCCTGTACCCATCGACTTAAAAAAAATAATAAGCCTTGGTTACGAGTCAGGCACTGTAACAAATGCAAGGAACCAAGTGGTGAGAAAGATACAGGGAGATCTCGGTTCTCCTGGAAGTAGTATCCCACTGTAATTACTATATATATGATTTCCATGTCTCCTCAGCCTGGTCATGGGAAGGCAGGGTCTTACTTGTTCATCTTTTCCTTTCCTCATTAGTACCAAGCACAGAGCAGGTGCCCAGTAAGTGTTAAGTTTAGCCAAATTCCATTCGATGTGTTAAATAAACAGGTTTATTTATAGTCTTCTAGATTCATAGAAATCTTACATAATTATATAAAATTTTATAGTCCTTATAGATTTATAGTATTATCTCTAACTATAGAATGGAATGCTTTGTCTCAAGTTAAAAACAAATTTCAGACATCAGTAAGTTGGTGGCAATAAATTTGAAGGGAGCAGGGAAACCCCAGAAATGTGTAAAATCTTAACTTAAACCCAAACTAGCCCTTATATATAAGTTGAATAAGTGGGACAGAAGTAGAAATGGATATGAATGATTCCCTCAAGACTTAACCCTCAAGTTGCCCTTTGCTCTGAAGGGGAATACAAACACAGTTATTATAAGCTCCTAAAAATTGAGGAGTTAAGTAATTTGACTTCCCTCTTGGCCCAGGAGCTCACACCTCTACCCAGAAGTCCCCTCTTTGCAGACATTCAGCTTAATTCATTTACCTGCTTGGATTCAGGGCAGACCTCCCCCTCCCCCTCCCTGACCCACATTAAATTCACCCTTTACCCTGAGATACCCAGATGCTCGCAGTGCATGCTTCCTGTGATAAGTGGTGTATTTTCACTATTCTTAACTAAATCCCCCCCAACTCCCTTTCCTGACATTTTGAAAGGTATCTATATGCCTCCTGTAATTTTATTTCTGGAGTAAAAAGGTTTTGACAACACTGCATGTCATTGGAATGCCATACAATAATCTCAACTCCCCCACCCAATTGATCTGCTTATTAAGTTTGGATTTTCAAATGCCTTAGAGCCAGGCAACATGATACTATTCACTGATCAGTGAATAGCTTTGCGTTGGCACTCACGCAAGGACCCAGACGGGGACTGTGAAAATCTGTTTCCTACTCTGTTCTCCTTTTGCACTTGAAATCTTACATATGTGCACGTACTGAACTTACAACTCAGACGAGAGGAAGCACATAGGAGGTGGAACTATAACTGTTTTCCCTTGTTTAGAAAAACAAAATATGAAATCTACCCACCAAAGAGATGAAGGTCAGTAGTGGCAGAGAAGGATTTTGCCGTAGTCCGCAATGGCCTTGCACCCAGGATGGTGAGAGATATTTTAAGTGAAAAACATTTTAAGATGTAATTTTCTATAAGATAGGCCTCAAATATAAATATTTTGGGGACAGAGCAATATAGTTCTCCTCAGAGGGTTTCAAAGTTTGACAAAAGTTAACATGCAAAATAGCTGAAAAAAGAGAAACAATCATTGAATGTATAAAAGGTATGAAGAATGAGTAAATATGAAAAAACCCTATGTAACAAATTAGCTGGCATTTTCCTGGTCCTTCAGATCTAAAATTCCATGAAGCTCTGAAATCCTACGTACAATCTTCTTTTAATACAGCCTACTGTTAAATGGCCATTTACATAGATAGCCGCAGACCAATCTATGGACCCAGAAACCATATAGAAAGTTTAATTGTTAGCAAAAAGTTAGTTCTTAATTAAAATAACACCATCCATAACTTTATCATCAATAAAAAGCTGCCACTGTGGAAATGCTGAGAGTATTTCCTTCTACCTCCCTGACCTGGGTCTTATGCAATCATGTGGTTACCTCTAGCAGAGGGAAAAAGGATGCTACTGTGAAAGAATACCTCCCTAAAGCTTTAATCCCATTTCTCACAAAATTCACAGGGCATGCTTTATTGTCTCTGACTGACACTGAGTGACACAATGACCTCTCTGAAGCTTCTTAACAGTCTGGCAAAGGTAATTCAAAGGCTAACACACCAAACCCAAGCTGATTTAATATAACCATTATATTTAAAATGTTCCTTTCTCATGGGAAGAGTGCAGGTAGAGGCAGAGCAAAATAGTTGTGTGTGTATGTGTGTGTGTGTGTTTGTGTGTGTATGTGTCTTTGGGTAAGGGGATTACTAAATTCTGGTTTAAGTACATACGATGAGTAAGCTTGAAAAGGAAAAGTCAAATGAGAACATACTTTTCACGTAAATTATAACAGAATGCAATTTCCCCTAAAACTAACTTATTTATAAAAACGATTATTTGTGTGAGGAGTGGAAGGGATCAGGGAGACGCATGAAACAGTTTAGCGAGAATGTACCTTACAAGACACAGCTCTGGGCTTGGGATGATTGGGTCATAAGTTCTGAGTGAGTCACTAACCTGGTTGGGGGAATGGAAGTGATGCACCGCATTCCTCTGGGTTTCAGTGTCCTATAAACAGAGAGGAGCTGGGTAGGAGCCTCTGAAATCATACAATGCATGTAATGGCTACTCTTCAATAGCTACCTCTCTCTTTCAAGATTTTACTTGCAATCTCTTCCTCATTTCTGATTTCTCTGACTTTGGCCCAGCATGTTTAAACAAAAGATTGGGATTAATGAAGACCAAAAGATAGGTGCTTTGTAAAGGAAGTCAGAAAAATAAAATGAGAAATAGTATTCTTCCATTAGACCTAGAATTATAATGAAATCTTGATTTGATTAGCTTTTATGAGCCACACACTTTACTGCAAAAATTGTCCCAATTCTTCACCCCTCCCTGTATCCATGCCCATTGCCAAGAGTCTTCACAGTGTAGGTTCCCACTTTGCCTCTGGACGCAGCCATGTGAAATTGTTTTGGTCAAGGGAACGTTAGTAGATGTGATTTTAAAAGGAGGCTCTGCCAGTGCCATGAAAATGACATACCCAGGCTAGCCTGCTGGTAGCAGGAGGGCAATGAGAGGCCTGTGGTGAATTGCCCCAGTCCTCCCAGCCCAGGCAATCCTACATCAGCTGACAGACAGTGAGTCTCTGCTGAACCTCCAAACATGAGTCCAAGTTCAGCGGAGACCAGAAGAATTGCTGAGCCAACCCCAGACAAGATCAGAAGAACCACCTAGATGAACACTCCAGTGCATGAGCAATAAATCCTAATCGTTTTCATGCTGCTTAGGTTTTATGGTTGTTATGTGGAATTGTGGCAACAGATAACTTATACAGGCAATGTAGCCGATTTTCTAATAACATCAGTCCCAGCTTACAAACAGGCTCTATCTTCGAGACTGCATTCTAAGATGGCTATTCAGAACACAATTAATTTTCCTATAGAAATGCTATAAATAGATGGTGGTAGGTGATTAAATTGTGGCACAAGAGCTATTTAGTGCATAGGGTACCTGAATAAGGAAGTTAATAATAGCCTCGATGCCCACCACCCCCTACATTCACCCTAAATCTCCAGGCTGACCAAAGAGCTCATCCTCGAATAAAACTCAGCTCTTTCCCACCTCTTACTTTTCGCTCATGGAATCCCTACTCCATGGAACATCTTACCCTTCCTGGTAAACTATTCAAATGTTCATCTTTCTTTCAGGAAACCTTCCCTGACTCCTCTCAGACACAACAGCTTTCTCTCCTCTGTGCTTCTACGGCACTATGTACGTATCCTCATTACAGCACAAACTATTTTCTAAATAATTGCATTCAATACTCACTCATTTATTGAGCAAATATGTACTACATGCTTTTAAATGTGCCAGGGATTATTATGCTAGGAGCTAGATTTACAACAGACACCCAAACAGACATAGTTTCAGGCCTAGGGCACCTTGATTCTAATAACATGTTCCTAGAAGATAGAGGACATCTTATTCAATTTTGCTTTACCAGTGCCTAATATGGCATTTGCTACCTGTTAGACATTCAGATGTTTGATGAATGCATGAATGAATGAATTATAGAACACAATCCCAGGTCAGAGATTGTTCAAATATGGGAAATGTGCTCAGGTCTTACAGATTCTAGGAACAACCCCTAACCCCTAACCCTACCCCCACGATAGCTGTGGTTTCCACTGAACCAAGGGACTATGGCCTCTCTACCTAGCTACCCAGCAGACAGTAGAAACAGGATGTCTTCTACCACAAACTTTTTGGTCAAAGTACAAGCAAAAGAAAAAGGCTAGTGATAAAGTTAAAGCAAGCAAGGGCTTGATGTATGATCAGAACAGCAAGTGGCGTATCCCTTTGACAAATATTGATTGAGGACATATTATGAGCCAGGCATGATGATAGGCATTAGGGATCCCACTGAGTAGGGAAAATAAGCTAACCCTGGTCTCTGCTCTATGGAACCACATTCTAATGGGGAAGACAGGTAAAGTCAAGTAAAACAAATTAAAGACAATTACAAATTGCAATAACGGCAACAGAAGGGAAAATAGGGGACAGGGAGAGCAACAACCTGGGGAGTTAAGGAAGGCGGGGCAGTTAGAAAAAGTGGTCAAGATAAGCAAGAAGTAGAGAAAATGCAGGGAAGATTAAGTCCTAATAGCAAGACCACCACCTATAAACTTTAATCACTGCTAATGTGCAGTTATATCCAAAGCTTATATGAAGCATAAACTATCAGAAATGTGACTATAGTATTAGCACAACTACATTTGATTAAACAGTGTCTGCAAAGTGATTTTTTGTCATTCATACTTTAAAGCAGTCACCTATAATTTATACATATCAATATTGATCATGAATTAGGTTTAGAAATCTTCCTGGGCTGATGTACATTTTTGCAGGAAATGTCTTCTAGTATAGACTGGTGATACTCAAAAGCATAATATTCAAAGTTTATGAATTGGAGTAATTTGCTGTCACTTATCCATACTACAGTTCTCAGGAAGGGACACCTGTTAGCCCTGAGCATGTAATCATTTTTATTATTAAATACAAAGGTACAATTAAATACAGGCACAGAATGTGACCTGCATCATAATTCTGCCCAGCCCTTCTCTTCACAATATCCTTTTCATTATCACAGGCCTTTTGTTCCTTCATCTTTCTTTTGTCTCCCCCTAAGTTTTCGAATAAGCTATTTACAACCTGAAGAATTAGCAATCAGCGTGGATCTGTGGTCTCTGGCCCCGTGTAAACCGAAACACTGTGAAGGGCCTTGACATGACATATTTAAGTACATAAAAGTTTCTATACCCTCAGGGCTTTCCTTTCTTGAAAAAGTTTTAAATGAATCTAATGAAGAATAAGTTTTCTACTTTTCAGATACTTAGGAATCTAGCTACATTTTGAATAAAAATAAAACCACATTTAAACTTCAAACAACAGAATGCTTTGGGTATTCATTTTCTCTCATCTGTGCAAAAATGTCTATACATCAGTTTACGGTAAAGACCCCCCTCCCCTCCCATGCAGAACAATTAATTCTCTCTCTAGTACAAGTCAAAAATAGGTTTTTATACTTTTAAGGAAGAAAAAGGAAAAAGGAGCAATGTGACAAAAATTAAATGAAATGAAGTTGAAAAGTCAGGAAGCGTGACACACTATAGAGACTCTTTTACAGACCATACATTTCTGTGGCCTAAAGCCACAGGCCATCCTCCTTAGTCGTTTGTGAGATGCACCAAAGTCACTGATAAGCACCTTTGAGGGTAAGGGTCTTTCTTTACTGAGAGCGGCCGTCTGGAATGCATGGCATCTTAACCCAAGATAACTGACCTGAGGATGCTTGAGATTTATTTCTTTAACAATTATATTTATTAAACACCTACTATGTGCCAGTCAGTGAGCTAAGTATCACTGTGGGGAGCAGATTGAAACGGACTGGCTCAGCTATCCCAGGACTCTGAGAACAAGAGCAAGTTTACAGTCCAACTTGGAAAGGTCGCAAGTTCCAAAAAGTCTCTCCATTTCTGAGCACTTTTCCTTTCTCTTTCCTCTGCAGTTTTCCTAAAATATCACCAAGCCTAGTGCTCCAGACATACCTCTTTTTCTCTCTTATGTTACAGGAAGAGCTGCAAGGCTTTGTTCATAGGAGTGTGGACTTAAGTTCAAGCCTCATCTCAGCCAACCGTGAAACCTCACGCTAGTTGCTTCATCTAAGGTGCTAGTCACTCATCTATACAGGGGAAATGACAATGGGATTGACAGAGGTCGAGGAGTGAGATAGGGAGTGTCTGTTCTGACATCATAGTTCTCAATAAACATTAACTATTATTATTCAAAGGTTAAAAAATGTACTGAAAAGTCAAGACCACTTTGTACCTTAATTAAAAGATATCACTACTGCCCCAAATACTTAAAAAATAAAAACAAAAAGAAAGCTCTGTACATTTTCTAGTTCTAAATGGTTTCTTGCTCATCAATCTGGCAAGCTTTTCCTGGAATGTGTTGACAACTAATCTCTAATCTCTGCACTTCCTGAACACTGCCTGCTCTTTTTTGTTTCTCTTTCTCTCTTTACGTTTTACCACTGATGCGCAAGGTATTCTTTTCTGTGTGCCATCGAGGATGGGAAGACAGGGGAGTGATTTTCAATCCGGAAGGAAAACAGCACTGACAGCATAACAGAGTGTTTGGAAATATCAGAATCACCAAGTCTTCTTCCAGAGGACTTCATTTTCTTTTAAAAATGGGGAGCCTCTGCCAGTTTCTACCAAGGAAATCAACACTTGCTATAAACTGGGAAAAGTCAAAAGATCCAAGTTCTAATGCCTCAGATAGCCACAAACTGGATGTGTTTCTGTAACAAATGACTGTCTGGGTTTTGTTTGTTTGTTTTTGCTTCCCAGCATCCCCCCTTCTCCCCATCACAGAAGCCTCGCAAGAGGTAGAGTCCACCTGTCCCCCGCACACGGACCTCTAACCCCACTCCGCCAATCAGATGCTCCCCACACAGACTTCAGTCTAGAGCTAGTGACCCAGAGAACCAGACACGGAGAATTCAAAGGTGGAGGCCTGAGAACAGCGGCACCATCCCGTACTAGGGGTATGGGGACAGACGTGTCAACAGCGATGGCAGAACGAGACACGAGGGGCGGCCATCAGCATTAACGTCTCTGGTGCACCGGTTCTGGGACAGGATCGCGCCTGCGGCTTTGGATACTGCCATTATCTATATCGTCAGCAGCCTTCCCAGCATCGCTGCCTGTTGTTCAGGTCCTCTCAAAAAGGTTTTCTCTCCTTAAGTCACCAATTTATTTTTCTTTTGCCTGTGACTAAAAACCTGGGCCAGTCCCAAGCCCTGTGCTTCAGTTTCCTCGCTGCTGGAGCCACAGAGTGGAACTTCGTGATCTCTCTGGTTCCTTCCAGCTCTACCAATTTTATAAGCTGCCATCCCAAAATGTCAAATAAGCCAACTGAGAGTCGAATTCTATAACGAAGGAAAAGAAAGCCTTCAATGGGAAACAGTCGACCTCTCATAAAAGGACTGGCAAAGTGAGCGATGCCTTTCACTTACCTAGGACCATCTCCCGGGCCCCGTCTCCTCATTTGTGTGTGAGTGCATGCACACAACTTTTTACAAACCCACTGGAATGGCCCCGCCTGCCCCAGGGGTGATTCTGAGCGTGAGCTACATAATAAATAACATGGAACCGTGTCCTAAGAACCAGCTGGGGAATCCTAACTGGAAGCAACCTTTTGAGAAGCTTTATCTGTTGCAAGTGAGTCCTGTATCTTATCAGATTTCTGTCTCTAATCACGGGAAGATTCTACACCTTATCAAGTTGTTATCAAATCAGTCTGACCAGAGCCCAATGTCCTGATTGAAAAGAATGTGTACTATCACATGAACAAGAAAAGCAGGCTCTCAGCCCAGGGAGAGCCCTGCACCTGGAGACTCAGAACACCTGAGTCCAGGACACAGCAAGTCACAGACTGACTTGATGCTGGACGTATCCCTTTACCCGTCAGAGCCTGTTTCTTCACCTGCAAAGCAGAGTTAACACCAACTTCTTTGCCACTGAAATGATCAGGTTAGAGCGTACAAGGAAGCATTTGTAAACTGGGAAGCACTGTGAGAATGAAGCTATTATTGTCAACAAAGATTTCCTTCTACTAAGTTTACCTTCCCTCTCTCCTTTTGTCTGAGATGGTCTTTTACTTGCTATCCAAATCATAAGCGTTCCTCAGTTTTCAGAATAATACCTCTGAGCAACCCAGATTCAATGTTTATTTAGAAACTTAATTTGGGGCTTGAACTCCAAAACAGGAAGAAAAGTAAGAATTTAATTCTCTTTGTAACTACAAAAACAGAACTTTCAGATTCAATTTACAAATATATTTTTAACAGATATTGTTTCAAACTATAGTAAAAAATATCTAATTGTTATTGCTTGAACTTGCTATTTACTAAATAAGCAAAATCCTGATCTTAATTTGGTCATTTAAATAGGTTTGCCCTGCTGGAAATTTTTTTTTTTAACAGCAATCATGAGTCATGAATGACTCATGTGAGCCACACGGATGTTTTGTTTCTCCCAGGAATTAATAAATTAAGGGCAGGGACTTAGTTCTACCCACCGCAACCATCACCGCCACTGAACCTCCAGGAAGGACAACAGTGCCAGGTATGTAGGAAGGTGCTAAAACATCTGTTGTCTAAAGTAATCAATTTATAATTCAACAGTCTGTGCATTCAGCTAATGCCCATCAATTTAGCAGAGCCTTATCACCCTGAGAGAAGTGAAAAAATAGATATAGTGAATGCTTACAGCCAAGATCACATGATGAGGCAGAAGACCAAGGTGCAAATACTGTGAGAACCAGCTTAATAGGGAGCTTCCTTTAATGTCACTACCTACCTGCGAACAGCTAGTAGAATATCTGACATCTCCAAGATAAAAAGAACAGGAACAGAAAGTTTATACACAATGTAGTTATCAATGAAATTATGTCAATATTGCAACCACACACATCAAACACTATGCCAGATGCTCTAGCCATATTTTTAAAGCCAACAGATTTATTCTTCTGGAAAGATGAACACAACCAAGAAAAAAAAGACTAGACATAGTAAGAAAAAAAGATCTTCTACTTTGAGAAAGTAGCTTGAGTTGTAACTTAGTGATGACTCAGTATGACTGTTCATACTGTTCAAAAGACTAGAAAATAGATAACTGCATTCTATTATCTAATTTGAAAATGTTCATTTCTAAGTAAAAAAAACAACCCATTTCCTGACACACGCATAAAAAAGTTTTGTTTCATTGCTCTAACCTTCAATGATACTTCAGCTTCTGGCTGGCCAATCTGCAACTCATAGAATTTGAATATGGACAGTGTATTAGATGACATTGAAAATTCTCTTTAATTTAGTTGGGTATAACAATGGCATGGTAGCTTTAAATTATTAAAAAAATAAAGAATAATCCTTATCAGTTAAATGTGCTTTCAAGTGTTCTAGGTGTGGGGATGGCACACTTTTTCTGTAAAGGCCATTCGATCTCTATTGACCTACTCAACTCTGCTGTTGGCAATACCTAAATGAATTAGCATGGCTGTGTTCCAATAAAACTCTATTTTACGGACACTGAAATCTAAATTTTATGTAATTTCGTGCCACAAAATTTAACCATTTAAAAATATAAAAACCATTCTCGCATACAAAATAAGAGGCAGGTAGGGATTTGACCTCTGCTCTTGGAGAAAAAAAAAAAAGAGAGAGGGGAGGGAAAGAGAGGGAGGGAGGGAATAGATAAAATAAGAGTACCCGTGAGTTGATAATTGTTACAGCTGGAGATGGTACACATCAGTTCAAAATCCTACTTTCCTTCATGTATGTTTGCAAGCTTTGATAATAAAAACTTAAAATTTTATAAATCAATGAAGGGAATACTTTCCCAATGTATATCAAATCATCACATTATATACTTTTAAATATCTTACAATTTTATTTTTCAATTATACCTAAATAAAGCTGGGGGTGGGGAATTAAAGCTTTAAAATGGGAAAGAGGAAGGAAAGAAGCAGGGAGGAAAGATGGAGGGAAGGAAAGGAAGATTATTTTTGCTGCCACCATCACCATTATTCTTATGGGGCTCCCAATGACAAATGTATAGTTAATCTGGTTCATGTGAAGTTTCCTTTACCCTGCCACGTGTTGTCAAACTTTCCACACCGATAAAACATGGTTGTTTAGAACTCCCTCTCTGGGGGAAAATAAACTGACAATAGAGCTAATCAATGCCCCTGTACTAGAGAAAGACACTTCCAATATTCTATACAGTTTGATTGAAATCTGCACTCAATAAATATTTAAGAGTTTAAACAAGAAAAGATTCAATACAGAGGCTATGGACTCATTTCTGATAAACTCTTACATAAATTAAAATTAAATAGTACCATTAAAACAAATTTTTCACCAAAAAGGTTTCAATGAATGTCAAAAAATGTTCCTTTTGTCTCTGAAATTCTGGAGCATGGTAACATGCAGCAAGACTCCAACGTAAAACACTAACTAAAAACAAACGAACAAAAACTAACCACACCCTCACATTGCTAATATTTCTTATAATATAAAAAAATAAAGTTAGATGCTACACAATGACCCACCAAATTGAAAATACATTTATTAGTTTTACTTTCAACTCTTAAATACAAGGCTGGGACATACCATAAGTATTAGTAATGTTTTCACTTTTTAAAGTTTTAAAATGAAAAGTAAAAACAATACCATGCTCCAGCGAGCAGAGTTTCTTTCCCATATTCCCAGCAATTCTCAAAGTCTTCCTGGAAATGCTAGTCAGTGGTTAATGTCAAAGAGAGATCATACTAGTTTCTATCTGAGATGGTCAAGGTACACTCACCCAGCTGTAATTACTGACAACCTTCAATTTGCAGGCTCAGCCCTAAGCAGTCCCTGAGTTAATCCTGATGGCACGTGACAATGTACGAGGAGTCCCAGCCCTCCAGAATTAGAATCTGCCCACAAATTGTTACCTCCCTAGACAAGGGAATCCCTGGTGTTTACCAGGCTGCAGTCTCTCCTGCCATATACACCAAGCATTAGAGTCCCTGCCCAATATTGGACTTGCACTCTTATGTTCCTACTTGGACTAGAACTCTGCTCTCATCTCAGCTTGCTTGACTAGAGCTCTGACATTCTGCCTTGCTCTTCCTTCAAGTACTGGCCCCTCTCTCTCTCCATTTCAAGGAGATGCCTAGTATCCTCCATAGATTCCCCCTTCTCCCAAAGAATCCCCAAAATGCTGCCATGCACTTGACTCCACGGAGCATCCCTTCACTGAGAAAACTGCTTCCCTGCTCAGACCCACCATCAGTCTCCCGCACACTGATAGGACTGGGATGAGTCCTGGGGTTGCCAAGTCAGCTGAGACAGGTGGTTAGGACTGCTAGCCACTCCCCTTGGAAGACTGCTCATAGCCAGGCTACGTCTGCCTGCTCCTGGTTCACTTCTCTGCTTCTACCAACCTGCCTTGGGAGAGCCCTGCCCTCAAAGGTTATTGAAGGGTGTCCATATTTTAAGGGTAAAAAACAGTTTAGCAGATCTAGCCATGGTTTAGTGCTGCCACATATAGCTATCTGTAAGAATAGGTTCTGTGAACGTCTTACTGCCTATAGAAAATAGGAAAAAGAGTCACTCATCTATCCTTTATCGATACCATAGTTCAGGATACAAATTCAAAGTCAATTTTACTTTATGAGCTTTAAGTTCACCTGGTCACAAATAAAAAATTTAAATGTCAAAAATATTGAATTCTAATTAAAAACCTAAGCCTAAGAATCAAAGACCCAAACAGGCTATTCACCTTGAGGGGCCAGATTATAATATATTACTCCATTAAAATACAACTTAAAATGCAGCATATTAGTTCTTCAACTTAACATATGTCTCAAAACTTCTCAGGAGCACTGCACAAAGACGCTTTTGTAAAACAACCCCACAGCACTTTGATGTGAACGTATGTTCATTAAAAGGAAGTATTACTACTTACATACATAAGGTACATAATGAATTCAGTATGTGTCTAGAGTTGGCTAATGCTATTAAAGCACACGCCAAAAGCACAGACTATAAGTCAAAATGCGATTTGTCAAAGTAAGATCTTAATATGATACAGGTTAGAAATAAATAATTAAACCACTGATGTTCTGATACGGAATTAGTGAGGAGAGCTAAGCCCACACTGAGACCAGGTGGCAGGTGACATCCCTTTGTTCTATCTATAGCTTTGGCTATTCCTCTCTCTCTTCCACCTGGATAAGTACAAAATTAGCATGCACCAGGCATTCTTCACTCCCCCAAAGGGTTTATATCTCTAACACCGCTTTAAAGACTGATATTCTTTCCAAAATGTTGACATAAGCCAGTTGGGCAGTTACGGATTTTTTAAAGCCCACGTTACCAAGTTTTAAAAAATCTAGATTTCTCTTAAAACAGAATTTGTAAACCACTTGACACTAGTTTATTAACTCACTTCCAAACTGAGGACAATTTAACAAAAGACCAGAAAGGGCTGACGTATATAGTAAACAAAAAGGCCAAGCCACAAAGACAACTATCAAAAATATAAGAAAATCTAGTCAGTGAAAGTTGGAGTTGTCAAGGAACTGTGAGCAAGGAGACGGATACTGCTCCATGTATTATGCCTTCTTTTTCCTACCTCTTCACCTCTCTTTCAGCCTGGGTTCCTTCAAATCAGCATAAAATCTCATCCAAGGCTCTCCCATTAACCACCCAAATATGGTCCCTAGATTCTGAGTTCCCTGCATCAGATGCTGTTTTCATTCACTGATGCCCACTGCCTACAGAATTCAAACTTAACTCCTTAGCATAGTATAACTGATCCTCCAGGATCCTGGCCCTGTTTGCCACTCCACACCTCTACATCACACTACATAGAGTGTGATGCTCACATTCTATACAACTGCTTCCTGTACTCCGTGTGCCTTCATGCCTTTGGCCACAATGTCCTTCCACATCCTCCCTCACTGACCTCACCTAGCTATACTACTCCACCTTAAAATTTGGTAAAGTATTGCTTCCTTACGGAAGCTTTTCTAGGTCTCCACAACCACCTTAGGTATATGCCTCTTGTAGAATTTCTCACATGTCTGGCAAACCATTGATTTCAGTGCCTGTATTCCCCGAAGAGCTTTTGGAGGAAAAGAAACATTTTGCATTATTCTGTGTATCTCCAGGACCTATCAAGTTGCCTGGCTTTTACATGGTGCTAATATATGGTTACTGAATAGATACATAAATAAATAAAATTGCTAGTCGCAGAAAAAAAAAAACTAAGAATACTATCCTAACTAGAAACATATGAATCTACACATTATTTCAACTTGCTATGCAAATCCCAAGACTAATACATTAAGGCCAATCTTGATGAAGAAAGTCAGAATTAATGAAAAGAAAACCTTAGAAAGGGCTGGTACTCAGTTTTACTGTCTACACAGACATGACAATCATACAGCTTAAGCCTAGACCTAGAGTAGGCACACTTCAATTCAGAGGTAACACATGTCAACATTCAGTCAGCTTCTTCCCAAGAATCAGAAATCAGGAAGTTCAGCAGTGTTTACGTGGAAATGTGTTTGTTTGTTATGTTTTTCCCATCTGAGTCCCGGATGGACTCAAAGGCTATGAGGTGAAACGTAGGCTGGTCAAGAAGCCCTGCAGGGCTTCCCTGGTGGCGCAGTGGTTGAGAGTCCGCCTGCCGATGCAGGGGACACGGGTTCGTGCCCCGGTCCGGGAAGATCCCACATGCCGCGGAGCGGCTGGGCCCGTGAGCCATGGCCGCTGAGCCTGCGCGTCCGGAGCCTGTGCTCCGCAACGGGAGAGGCCACAACAGTGAGAGGCCCACGTACAGAAAAAAAAAGAAGCCCTGCAGTTTTGGGAGGAGCAGCTTCAGCAGCAGAAACATGAGGCTGAAATTCAACTACTGCTTATAAGCCATTTTCCAACATTTCTTCAGAAGCTCTCACAGCTCATGCATTGATGGAAAATAAGGCTTTTCACGGTTTCCCTTTCATAGATTGATCAAACGTACATACAGAGACCACCCGGGTGGATCCAAGGGCTCCTCAGTGCTACAATGGTACAGAGTCTTCTGGAGGACCCCTGTTTTATTTTGGACACAAGGATCCTGGACATAAGGAAACCTGAAAGCAATGAGAGTGGTCACAATCCACTGGACAAGGGAGAGAAGCACTCCGTGCTTCAGTGGCTGCTGCTTCCTCTAGTCCTTGGAAACGTCCCTCCCTGTGGAGCTGGAGGATGGATTTGAAGGTCTGGGGTAACTGAACCTCCCCAAGGCCGCCTTCAGCCCTCACACGCTGATGGAGATCTTCTCACTCAGATTGCCTACCCTACACGCAGTGCCATAGGTCTCTCTGAGTTGCGAGTTAGGAAAACGTTCATGGCACCTGGTTTTAACATGTGCCTCTGCCCCATGCTAGACAAGGCACAATTTCTATATGAAATACGGGTAGTAGAGGTGGAGATCAGAGCATGTTTTTTCTCCCCAGCTCTCTACTACTCAGTAGCCTTCTACGTTCCTGTCACTTTGCTGGTTCTGCTCTGCATTCCTGAGACTTGCTTTCACCTCGTTTCTGGGTGGCACTGCTCTCTGCTTTGTAGCTGCTGTTGCAGTCGGAAGAACAATTTCAATAAGAGCTGACAGGATCAGGCCCCTGTGGTGTCTCTAAAATTTCAAGTTCAGTTTCTGTGAAAAATGCTTACAATGCCATAATTCAAACAGAATTAAGAGGAGTAAATAGTCTGAAATTTGTAGCTCAAAATGTGCACAGAGTGAGGGAAGACCACCTACTCACAATCGGATGGCCCGGGAGCACTGGGGGAGGGTGGCATCACGGAGAGCCACCCAGCACACAGAAGGCCCTCAGAAACAATCACATGCGCTCAAAGGCTTGAAGATACTTGAATAACAAAAAGGGGACCTCAGTTTACCCACCCCTCCTGCCATGAAATATAAGGAACCTGCAATGGAAAGACACAAATAAAAATGACTGCTTTTATGTGTGAAAAAAAAAAAAGGGTGGGGGGGAGAAGATAAGTTTCAGACAAAAGTCTAAATCGAAATGTATGGGGTAAGTTAATGATGTTCACTTTTGTCGGGGTTGGAGAGGAGAAAGGGCCAAAGTTACGTTAAGCAGCAAATGTAGCAAATTAAAATAAACTTCAGAGAATTAGGTATTTAACTGCATCTAGGTATTTAAATATTTTAAATATTACTCTAAATTGTATGTTTGTTTCATTATATTTGTGTTAATAATGTTTATACTTGGCTCCTTTTAAATAAGATCTTTTGCTACTTAAAAAAATAGACATAATTGAGTGGCGAAATGTTCTTCTCTCTTTATTCATACTGAAGGATCGTGAAGACATGAGTTTTACCCAAAAGAGACAAGAAAAAGGAATATACAAATAGAAGATAGCGGGAAACGATAAAAATACATATTAATCTTGCTTTACACCAAACGTGTTTCTTATAACCCCCGTGTACTGTTATTTATTTTTTTTTAATGTTTTTTGAAGAGGCAACTATTGAAAAGGATAATTTGGGTTTATATTATTCTCTTAAGGGGACAAGAGTAGTGAATTTGTCTGATTTGTAAATCCTGAGGGTATTCAGATTACTTTTTAAATAATAATGTATTTACACCCCTTCTTTTGCCAAAACAGATTTGAGTTAACTACTGAGGTACAATGTTTTGCACACAAAAAATTATCGAGAGAGAGAGAGAGAGAGAGAGAGAGAGAGAGAGAGAACCCTCTGGAGCCTCTTCTCGGCTGACTTTCAGTCACAATTTGTCCTCTGTAAGGAAAGGGAAAACTGCATGAAATCCTAAGCCCACTCATTACTGTATTTCTCAGGTTAAAAATGAGAAGAATTTAAAACACCTGGGAAATAGGAAGTTTCTGGTTTACTGAGAGGCTTCGGAGTTACCTATCCCAAGTCAGTTCAGGGTTGTGTATTAATCATCTTTGACATAAAGACATAAAGTACAAGTTATTTGACTTGTTCTTAACCTGACAGCTGCTCATCTAATCCTTGTGCTCTTTTATCATTTTCTAATCAAAGACTTATTCTTCTGAATAGACAGTAAATTACACACTGGTAATACTTTTCCAGTGAATGCAAGACTACCTCTTTGGTTTGGGATAGTAGAGAAGCAGTACTTATACAAGTTGTGTGGGAAGTCAGTTTTGTGTGTGTGTGTGTATTTAATGTGCAAAGCTGAGTTTGTTTTAAAGTAAGTGATTGTGTGGTTCATATCTTCTGTGGGTGGATATAATGATCTAAGGAGGGTTTTACTAATGTAAAGTGTGATATGAATAAGTATTAACAGTAATAATGAAACCAGTTTGAAATTTACATTCGAAAATAGTGGTTTATTTGGCACCAGAGAATATAATCTACCAAGGTTTCATTTATAAGAACTATGTACCAATGCCTTTTTTCAGTTTTTCTATATTACGTTACCAGGGCTTGGTTGTAGAATTTCTAGTTGAAACTAACATAGGGGGTTTTTAATTGAAGAGATGCTTTTATTACTGCTATTTCTTGTGAGGGTAGATACCAGCCTGGCCTTCTGTTACACTAAGAAAGCCGCTGTGTGTCATGTGCAGAGCAATTAAAAATGGATTTGACTCTTGTTTTTCTCTTTCTTCCTTTTTCTAAATGTTTATCTGTGCAAAGACTCTTGAACCCCTTGAAAGAATTCTAGAAAACATGCTAGAGTGGGTAGATCAGTGGGTACCTGGAGACTGTGCCGACAGATCCTTGAGGCGTTACACTGTCATACAACAAAGTAGCAAGAAAAACAGCTCCTGAAGACCAATCACTATACCTTTTTAATTTCCTATTTATTTCCCCATATTCCAATGGCAATTATTTCCTTCTCCCTTTCTTTCCAAAAATGATCTAAGAGACTATATTTCTGAAGGAGAACCACTTTGAGACAACTGTACTGGATAGTTACTTTAAGCTTTGATAAACATTTCTTGGGAGTCTGTTTTCCCAATGTCTCTAAAACGAAAGTAGAAAATCTCTCAAACTTTTAAGTCTTAACTGTAAACTGTGATTAATTAGTTTCATTTCTAAAATTTTTTTTAATTCACCATTAATATAAAGAATATAAAAATAAAATGTTACTAAGAAGTGTATAATTTCATGTATTGGTATAAAACAGATCCATCTATTTAAAAGACTATAATTAACATGAATATTTAGTCTGAAGATTGGCTTTCGACCCAAGCAGATGATATGTACTAGGTTTTTAGCAAGTTTAAACAAATCAGAGAATAATGACAATAATAGCATTTGAGACTCACAGCCTAATTTTAATCTCCCTATACAGGTAAAACTAGTAGATATGCCATTGTTTTGTGGTGTCCAAAGAAACAAAATAAATTTTCACCTGTAAAAAGAAAAATAACTTAAAAATATGGTTTATTGATGGCTAAGGCTGTGACAATACATATATTTTGATCTAAGCAGCTAACATGACTATAAAATTTAACTCTATGAAATTTGGTTCCTGGATCTTTTTTTAAATTCACCTTTTCAAAACTTTGTGGCTCTTCATGTTACTAAGGAATGAAATACCCATTGTATTAGGTGAAAAGAGCAAGGTATTACTATTACCTAAGAAATGGAAGGGGGAGCAAATAAAAGTGTACATAAAATATACACATATGCATACACATGCACACACAATGAAAGGATATGCCAAAATTATATTTTTTAAAATGTTATCTTTAAGGAAAAAGAGGACATGTGGTGGAGTGAACAGGGAGAGAAGCTAGCCTCATTTGAATAGTCTTTGTTTTCATTTTGACTTTGAAGCCCTGTATTTTACATAAATTTTTCTTAAAAAGCCCAGCTTTAAAAAGGTAAATCCCTAAAGATCTAAAGCAAAATTAAAATGATTTTATGTACTGAGTTGATGGCATAACCACACTGAAAGACACTATGTAAAGTAGCTTTAAAAGACAGTAATTTATCTATATATTCCCATTGGCATATACTCTAAAACAATAATAACAACAACAAAAAACAAAAATCTTAAACTGGTTTCAGTAATAATATTTTTGGAGGTATGATTGAAGAGATTAAATAAAAGCCATGCACTCATGAATTTAAAGTATAATTATGTCTAAGAATTCATCATATTTTTCTTCTTTAAGCAAAAAACTTTTCTTAACTCTTTCTACAGAAAAACCTAGAAATGACCAATCAGTAGCAATGAACATCCGTAGGAAATAGATTATGGTCTCATTACCGTTCCCCACAGGAAGGAGTCAAAGCTTATTGGAGAAATGGCTGCTTCCAGGTCTAGGTCAGGAAAGTTACAAGATTAACCTAGATTATCTTGTCATAGCAGATAGCACAGAAGTCATCGTAGACCATTAACAGCTTATCAAAAAGGCCCAGGAGGGCTTCCCTGGTGGCGCAGTGGTTGAGAGTCCGCCTGCCGATGCAGGGGACACGGGTTCGTGCCCCAGTCCGGGAGGATCCCACATGCCGCGGAGCGGCTGGGCCCGTGAGCCATGGCCGCTGAGCCTGCGCATCCGGAGCCTGTGCTCCGCAACAGGAGAGGCCACAGCAGTGAGAGGCCCGCGTACCGCAAAAAAAAAAAAAAAAAAGGCTCAGGAACCAATTTGAGATGGTGCCCATGGGCCAGAAAAGAGTAGTTTGAACATCAGTAACTCTAATAGATTGACACAAATCAAATATATTTAAAATCATGAGTTTAACTTATAATCAAAAAAATCTCATCACATTTGGAGGATAACAGAAAACTAACTCATTATTATTGAAAACTAGCATAAAAATGGAAAGAATCAAGCATTTATCCAGAAATTTTATACAAAAATGTACCTCAAGGTAGGCAAAGAGTCGATACAGGGAAATTATAACTATTCCAGCTAATAAATGAAGTTGGAATGACAGAGTTAGAGAAGTACCATTTTAACCTCTTAACCTCTAATGACATACTGAAATTGATCTAGGCAATAATTATGACTGATTAAAAATAGAGGCAAGAAGACTTGTGATAGAAATTCACACCACCACCTATAAAATATTTTTGACAAAACAATTTGATCCAGCCTCCTTGTAACTTATCACTAAAGATGTCCCACCTCCTCCCCTTCCAATAAACTATGCTTCCTATTTTTCTTGCTTTTGTAATGTCCTGTCTCTTAAATCTGGGATGCCCCTGTGATTCACTTTAATTAACAGCATGTGGTAGAAATGACATTGTGTGACTTTCAAGTCTAGGTCAGAAGAAGCCTTGCATTTGAGACTTGGTCTCTTGGTACTCATTGGGGTAAGCCAGGCACCACATAAGAAGTCTATGTAAAAGTCCAACCCAGCTGTGTGGAAAAGCCACAGTGAGAGAGAGATGCAAGACCAGCCCCCAGCTATTCCAGCCTTCTCAGCCCAGGAGCCAGACATGTAGATAAGAAAGCTTTCAGAAGACTCCAGCTTCAGCCACCAACTCACTGCAACGACAGGAGGGATCCCAGGTGAAAAACACCCAGCTAACCCCATCCATCCTCAAAACTCTGCGAGAGTCCATTGATGTTTTAAGGCACTAAGTTTGGGTGTTGTTTCTTTTTTCAGCAACAGATTAATGGGACAAGTCTAACATGTACGGGAAATACAGAGGGAACTGTTAAACAAAACCATGAGGAAACAAGGGAAGGGATGGGAAACCTATTATAAAAAGAATGAATTGGTATATATAAACCTTAACTAGGATTTTGTTTGTTTTATGGGTTTATTTTTTAATCAGGAGCAAATTAAGGTAACGACACTATAGTTGACATGTGATCATGACCAGGTATTTGGCCTCAAGGAATTACTGTTAAACATTTTAAGTGTGGTTGTATTTTAAAGAAACTTCTTAACTTTAAAGATACAGACCAAAACATCCATGGATGAAATATTTGTTATCTGGGGGCTGGAGGGTAGCAAATAGGAGTATAGATGAAATTAAGCCATGAGTTTATGTGTTGAAACTGGAAGTTCATTTTATTATTCTCATTACTTCTGCATATGTCTTAGTAAAAATGCATATAATTTGTTGAACTATCAATATTTGGCTATTTTTTGTTAAAGTATATAATGGACTTAAAACCTAATGCTAGCTGAAAGAAGCCATGATGTTATAATCTTTAAAGTTTTTTTTTTTTTTTTAGCCAAGGAAAAAAATTACTTTCACATCCCCACATGTCCAAAATATTGATCTAGATATTTAACTTTGCTTCCCCTTCTCCTGGGAAATAGGGATCATGATATCTCATTCCAGTGTATATGCTGAGTTTGATCAACTAAGACAATTTATGGGAAAAAAATGTTTTGAAAACCATACTCTGCTACACAAATGCAAAACATTATTCGAAGTAAGGATCATGTGTTTGGCCCAATATTTGGAATATATGCAGTGAACTCTCTCAAAACCTGAAAGCTAAGAACTCTGTCCTTAGTGCATTTAGCCCTAATACCAGGTACAGTGCTTAGAAAATGGAAATTCCATGAAGATTTTTTGGATGAAGGCATAAACTGGAGGAAAGAGGGCATGGAGATTTTGGATACACTTGCTTTTGCCTTTGATCCTGCATCTTTTTAAAAAGGGTCAACTGAGCAACAAGAGTGTGAGAGGTAAGTATCTTGCTGTGAACCCACCAGAACTATTTGTTCAAACACCATATACACTACATACCCTTCTACTGGTGAATTTTAGCACTGTTTTTAAGCTTTTATATGCAGAGTACAATGTGAATTACTATCTCATACACTACACCTGATCAAATCTACTTTTGTATGCTTTTGATTTTCTTAAAAAAAAAAAAACTAATTATAAGAGAATAAAAGCCTGGTATTTAATACATGCTGGTCAAGTGAGCAATAAACAATTGCAAACTTTCCTAGAGGCTATTTTGCCCTGTCTCATCATCAGGAAGCTAAAGCATATGTTGGATGTTAGCCTGGATGGACACAAATGTGTCCTATTTATTCAAGGTTTCCTTTGGAGCCACAATTTATAAGTTTTGTTTCTTAGGGGTACATGTCAAACTTCATTTAGCATTTGTTGGTATCCAGATACACTGAATAGCAAAAAGGCAGCATTCGGGGGTAAAATATATGCCTGCTATATGAGCAATAATGTCAGTTTCATTTATGTAACTCACAGAAAACAAGAGGAGAAATACAATGGAAAAGCTGACAGTAGGAAATCAAGATAAAAATTATTCACTTAATTTATAAGTGTAAAACTGCATGTGGACAGGGAAAATACTAAAACAAATAGGTTTTAAATCATGTCTAAGAAGTGGATAATTTTAGAGGAAGTTCTTTTAAAATGTGCTCTTTGACCCTTAAATTTCAAACATTATATACTTATGTGAAGCATGTTTGTATGCACAATATTTTCCTTTTTCCTGAGAATGTTTTGCAAATTTTCTGGAAGAATCTGCAAATTTTAAATATACAAGGGACATTTGTGGAACCAATGCTTTGCTTTAGAACATTTTTGTGAAAAGTTGAAGTCTGATGGTCGATACAATATGCATAAAATTGACCCAGATAAAACAATTAAAATTTAAATAATTTTATACTTATAAAGTTATTTTACATTTATTATTCATTTGAAGCTCAAAACACTTCATGAGCAAAACATTTTAAGCCTAAATTCATAGATGTGTAATGTGACTCAATAAAGTTTGCAATCCTAAGTCATCTACTTCCATAGTATTGACTGCTTCCACTACACTACGGTACTCTGGAAAGCAGTTTCCAAGTATGACTGTGATGCTTACAACTGTGAGACAAGTTATCATGCCACTTTCAACATATCTTTTCTAAGACTGAACTCAGGATGAGTTCAGCTTAGCTTAGTTCATTCACTTTCAATGCTCTATTTTACTCCATTATGAGAATATACTATAGGTTACTTATTCGTCTCTTGATAGATATTTGAATTATTTCTCTTTTTGAAGTTATTCCCAGTGCTGCAATAAACTTTTTGTACATATCTCCTGGTTGCCACACATAAGAGTTTCTCTGGGACACAGACTTAAAATGATGATAAATTACTAACCCAGTGGTTCAAAAAAGAAAAATCAAGTTGAGTATTACAGAAGTAGAGTAAATGTCAGCATATAACTCCAATATGGTTATTTATTTATAAATTACTTACCTGTACTATTGTACTTATAGACGTTTAAACCATATGTAAAAACAGACATTTCTAAGGAATTTGCTAGAAACAGGTCTAAGGAAAAGTTCTAATATGTTCTTCCTACCCCCAGTGGATGGCCTTGTGCAACCCAGGAGGCTGCTCACACAACCACTTTAGAATCACCATAACAACCTCACAAGAACTGCATTAAGAAACACAGACACGAACTTGCATAATGGTACTGCTGTTTTGTTTGTAAGTCCACACTATTCAGTTATGTATTCAATCTATTTCTGTTCTGAAGAAATTAATGTGTCTGTCCAAATTTAAAGTAGATAATACCCAATTGTAGTTCAACAACTGTGTTTCGAATAATGTAAATGAGGATTAAAGGCACCATCTTTATATCTGACTTATGTTCCAAGAACTCAATGGAAAAACAAAAATGAAAACATAAGACTAAAAAAAAAAAAAAATCACCTTTATGTTATTGGGTAATTGATTTTTTTTTAAGCTTTCAAAGTAGATAAAATCAACACCTTAAAAGACTTGTCTTTAACCCAGGCTTTCTTTTATTGACGTATATGGTTGCGGGTGCATGCCTAGAGGAATAATAGTTTGTTCCTAACAAAAGAGTCTGGATTCCACAATATGCCTTTTGCCAGAGGCCTCATTCCCCAAAGCTCACAGCTAACTGCATCTCCTGCTGTACCTGTAACAATTTAATTGTATAAGTCAGCCTAGTCAAGCATCTCCGGCTCATGACTGGGAGACATGAAATTCATTGTCATTATTGTCCCTGTCATTTTGGATCATTATATCCTGCTGCAGAATTTTCCTCACTTCAGTGCATTTTTACTTCCAGGAGCCAGGGATTATAGCTGAGGTTGGGGGGGGTGGGGGCAGGACCATGAGCTGCATTTACCTCAGGGGAGCCAGAGATTAAATTGGCTTTGCTCTCTCACGAGCTGAATTCATCTATTTGTATGCTGTGAGTTTTAGGTTGGAATAAACATGAATATTCTAGTGAAACCTGGGCTTTAATTCCCCCTTTGAAACATGGCTGTAACCAACTTCTATTTACACTAGGAAAGCCAATGTAATTTCTCGTAGGTTGCTATTTTCATATGTGCATAAGGAATACTTAAGGGCATCATCGGGTACGAAATAACAGACATCTCTCTCTGTCACCGCCTGGACTCTCAGAAGGAAGAATTTAAAGCTGTAATTTTGTTCTCCAGTTACATCTTACAGAAGCTTAATGGGGGTATCTAATGGTTTTAAATATTTAATGATTTTTAATTATGTCTCATTTTCTGTGCACTGGATTGGATGACTGAAGTCCAACTAGAATGGCACCAAAGATCTTCTTTGGGAGCAGGGAGATTGAAGTAAAGTTGACGGAGGAAGCCCAAGTAAGTTTCTGAGGAAACTGGCTCGCCCTCCACAGCTGGCTCACATAACCTCACAGCCTGCCAAGTCACCCGAGCCTGTCGTGCCTTAAATACTTTTTGCTGACGTGGGAGAGTTGCACCAGTCACAACACTCTCTACGTGGAGACCCCCTGATCAGTGGTAATGGCCACGGACAGGGTCCAGCTGGTGGATCTCTGGTAGGATATGGAAAGGAGCAGAGAGGAAATACTAGGACACGTCTCAGGCAGAAAACCAGTGAGGCGACTATATTGCTTTCTCTAACAGAATATAAGAAGAAAAAATAACCTAGTGCGTCACTTCCTATCCCAACTTTCACTTCAAATGGATCTTACTGAGAAATTTGACATTTACTTTGTCTATACTGAAAAAAATGGTAGTTATTCCTCCACATATGTGAGTTTGTTTCTCAGAGTTTAACAAAATATGGCAATGGATCGTACCTATGCCAAGCACAGAAGTGCCACTATAATTACTACATTTAAAAGTATGTGGTCAAAGACATAAACTTCTAGTTATAAGATAAATAAGTCCTGGGGATGTAATGTACAGTATAGTGACTATAGCTAATAATACTGTATGGTATATTGGAAAGTTGCTAAGAAATCTTAAAACCCCTCATCATATGGAAAAACAAGTTTGTAATGATGTATGGTGATAGATGTTAACTAGACTTACTGTGGTGATCATTTGGCAATATACACAAATATTGAATCACTATGTTGTATACCCGAAACCAACATAATGTTATATGTAAATTATCCCTCAATAAAAAAAAAGGTAAAAAGTAAAAAAAAATGTATGTGGAATTTATCTTATTCCCTTTGTGGACTTTTGTGGAGGAAAAGACTTTGCCTTAATCCTATGCAATGATCATCACTATTTTTTTAGCATAAACTGTTCGCATGAATAATTAAGAAAAAATTTTTGACCTTTGTACATTTTGTACTTCAGAGGGAATATCTTACAGACCTAACATCTCAGTTTTGAAAGAATCTTAAAGATGGACTCAGTCACTGGTCCCTCCATGTTAATGGTGATGTTTAGTAGTCTGTCTGACTATATTTTCACACCATTATTTTTTCATTTTTCACTGGTACTGAAGTAACTGTGTGATGGATAACCAATCAGAGTTGTTAATTGGCAAAATTTCTTGTAGATTTTAAAAGTTCATTTAGTTACTTGTGCCACTTTTTCATTATGATCAAGATTCTCCCAAGGTGGGAATTATAAAAATTATTATTTCTGTTCACTTTTAAATGGTTAAATTTATGTTATGTAAATTTCACCTCAATAAATTATTTTTTTAAGTTAAAAAAAGTTATTTTGTGTAGCCCAAATGCATTTTGAAATCATTTGGGAGACTGTTACTACATTCTCATAATGATTATTTAAGAAGAAGAGTATTTGTTGCTGTTGTTGTTGTCAAGAAATGTTTATCTTACAAATTACAATGTTTAGACTTCAATTGCAATGGTATATGCTTAGGAAGTATATTTTCCTCTCTGAAATACTTTGGTAGCAGGATAATAATGTTATTTTTCTGGTTGAAGGGTGAGCCATCCCTTCCTTTCTCTGAGCACACATTTATTACATTTAATTCCTTTACTATATGTTCCTTTCTACCTTATTTCTATATTGGTATTTAATTTGTTCATCACACCATTAGCTTTAACAAGAGTTGCCCTATCTGTGAATACAGCTGTGAAACCATAGAACTACACTGTTTCACATTGTTGTTTTGTCTTGCCTCAGGCATGACGTAGTTGGACCTGCATCATTTCAGAACAAGATTTAAAAAGAAATTATTTCCAGTGACTAGAATTATTTTTACTTTTTCAAGACTTGGGCTTCACAATCAATTTTCAAATATCAAACTGAAATTATTTTAAATAATAATTTTTAACTTTTCAATAGCTAAACTCCTAATTTTGCAACCTGTAACAAGCTATGAAAGCCAATTCTAGATAAAAGAAATTCTTCTTCCTCTTGATTCTAATAGGATAGTGTTTCTCCTGCAGTATATGACACAGATTTCCCTTGGTTTCTCCATGTAGAATTGTTAAGAATCTATAATTCATAACAATATCAAACCAACATAACACAGATGGCACAAATTCAGATATGACAGCCACTAATATTCCTCTCAAGGAGGTTCAGATATGCACAAGCTAAAAAAATAAAAGTAACAAATAAAAGTAGTTCGTGTTCAATATATCACATGGTAGAGAAAATGGCCAAGTTCTTGAGAGAGCTTGCAAGGGAGGGATTGAAACTAAGAGGCAAAGGGCACAAACACTTTCAGGTCAGGATGGGCAGGGGGCCATTTGCAGAATGCCTTTTTATTCCTCCTGGATCAAAAACCTCTTTAATATAGTCACCCAACAAACTACAGTGGATTAACATTAAGGGTCTGAAGCAGAGAAAGAATATTCACAGTTAAGATTGTCCCTTAACATGTAGGCTCAGTCAGGGGCACCAAAAAAGTAGTTAAGTGCCCCCCACCCCGTGGTGTTTAGATGCTGGAAGGCACTGTAAACTGTGAATTTTCTAGCTTTTAATGTTTGTCTAAGACCCTTAACATTTTTCTAATATTGTTGCTCCTAACACATCTTCCTGGGTTTATCCCCGTTGCCCCATCTGCACGTACACATTTTGCATTCATATATGAAAGCCTGAAAGACAGCTAAACGAATTCAGAAACCTAACACTGAGAAGAAGAAAAAAAGGTAGGGGTAGCCTTAAGGATATCCCATGTTATGAAGTATAAATATCAAAGTCTCCTGGAAAAACAAAACAACAAAAACACTTCTTCATGTTAAGAGTTTAGATATCTAACACTAAATACAAAAGATCACATAGTAGGGGTAAAAAAACCTCACTGACCCTATTGGGCCTTTGTGCCACAAAATTTCTAAGACTTTTTGAACATGTATAATTATCTGTGTCCAGCTATTTCTTTATAAATAGACATCCTTGGACTACTTTTAAAATCCATTCACCCTTTAAAACTATAGTAAAACTTCACAAATGGCTTTTCCTGTGTTGTTTTGTATTGTATTGTGGTCCATCTGGAGATATATTAAGTGGTTAGTTCCTTCAAATAAAAGTGTACAAAATTGTATTGTCCACACACACACACAAACACAAAGAATGAACACTGAACACGTGGCCAATGGGTACTAGATAATGTCACTGTTAGAAAACATCTAACAACAATAAAATAAGCATTAAAACCTGAGGGACTCGTTTAACAGATGCAATGTTCATCTACCTTCTCACATAAATTATATGTTCAAGAATTGTGCCCTGTGCGAAATACAAACATGTCAATTTCAGCCCAGGGGCATTTTTCTCTAGGTTTATAACCCCTTGAAAATAGAGGTTTCATCTAGAAAACCTAACAGATCCTCAGCTGCTTTCAACATTATAATATATTCATAAGGCAAGTGTTCACTGGCAAACATAACAAATTAAATGGCATGAAGGTGGTGACCAAATACATAATGATGGAAAATGGACCAAACCAACCATGAGATACAAAGTCGAAATCAAAGAAGAAACGGAATATGCAAAAACAAGCAATATTAAAAGCAAAACACTATGTGGAGTGTGCGCACGTACGTTTGTGTGTTGTGTAAGATTAACATTAATTAGGAGGCAAAACTGTCTCGTTAAGAATATGCTGTAAGGGTCACGAGTGGGAGAAAAGTATCTTGTCAAAAAAAAAAAAAATCACATACCATCATAGTAGACAATTGCTCCTACCAGTTTATCCTTCTGGAGCATTGGGAAATGCTCAAGGGCTCTTGATTTGCTGAGGACGTAACTGCTTTTCAGGCAATTACTTCCAGCAACCAGATCATACAGCTTGATTCCCACCCAGTAGTAAGGTAACTGCCACCACCTACAGCAGAAATAGGGGAAAAGGTTTCTTTAGAAACAGAGTATAACATTATAGAATGTCACTTTAAGATACAAGACGCTTTTTATTAAGAAAAGCAAAGTACACCTAGAAGTGTACTGCAAAAGAAACAAGAGAAGGGCCTGCCTGTTCTGACAACAGCCCAGCTGAATTATAAAAGTAAATGGATCATCTCTAAGGCAGTGGTTCTGGACCTGACTGCATATTAGATTTTCTGGGGAGCATCAAAAATAAATATAGATGCCTGGGCCTCGTGCTTCTAGGGATCAATTTAACTAGACTAGGGCAAAGATCAGAGTGACTCTAATGTACACCCAGGGTAGAGAATCATTGGCTTAAGATGTCCTAAGAAATCTATGATAAAATATAGACAAAAATTATAAAATCTGCTTCCAGGCCCCACAAGACTCATGCAGCTAGCAGAGTTACATAATTCTGTATTTCCTACCACCTGTATTCCATCTTAAGTCAACCTGATGGATAGCTCTAACAACATTTATAAAATTGGGTTTAATAATTTTTGATTATTTGACACCTCCAAACCAAATTTCAGTTTTGGTTAACTCGGAAATTTAAAATGACACAAAATGGCTTAGGGTTTGGAGTTGATATATGTCAGTTCAGATTTTGCAGCAGGATTCTTTCTGGCTCTGCATTTTAGTCTGCAAATGACCCTCTTATGTTCCCCAGTGCAAATGTAGTCGCTCCTGTATATACTCTCAGAAACTGGAGTAAAAAACTACTAATTATAAGTGCAGAACACAACCTCCTTTGCCTTCAAGAGCTAGCCCTTAGAGGTGGGTCAGCAGAGACTAATACAGGAAAAGTCACACTTTTTAAAATGCAACAAAGGAAAATATTTTAAAAGGATGAAAGATTAGGACTAATTAAAACTACATTAAGAAATACACATTGAGGAACTATTTTCATTAAAACTTTGTTCTATTGACCTCAGATAAGCAAAGAGTATACAGATGATACCAAAAGGCTTACTTGTAAATTGGGAGCATTATAGGCAACGGAGCTGATAAATGGGGAGCAATTTCTAGTAGGTTGGCACGCTCATGAAGGGCTTCTTTTACCATCCTGTACTGAAAAGCAAAACAGAGAAAATTAGTTTGGCAATAACAGATCATAATATTTTCAAATGGCAAATAGACACCCTGCCAACTGATTGATACACAGAAACCTCTCTACCTCTGAGCAAGGATAGCTCCCTCCTAATCAAATTTCTAATAATACATCATGCTGTCAACCTGAAAGATTTTTTAGAAACCTTAAACTGTATTTGCATAGGAGAAAAACATGCTGTCAGAGTTCCCAGGTGTAAGATATTTTCCTGACTTGAGTTACAAGATTATTGTAACAATTTATCTTGCATTCTCTGTATTGTCCCTTTTCTCAGTCCCCCATTATATTTTCTCATGTAAGAGATAACAGATTGTTCAGATTCATGTTAAACGTTTCCTTCTTGCCTCCACTAGCCCGAGCAGAGATGATACTTAAGAGTTGCACAGTATTTTACAGACTATCATTAAAAAGCTTTTGTCTTTAGTCCTCATTACATCTCTCTGAAGGCCCAGCATTACTATCATAATACTAATTTTACAAAGAAAAAAACCGAGGCTCATAGAAATTAAATAAATAAGCTGAAACACATCACAAGTCATCTGATTCTAAACCCTATGCTCTTTTCTTCACATCCATCATGATGCTAAACAGACACATAAGAAAAGGGGACAGATTCAAAACTGACAATGTCAAGTAAGTGCTGCTGTGTTTTTCATGTACGAAAAGCAGATAGGGAGTTCAGTTGATTTTTTTTTTTTTTTAACTCCTCTGGGAAATGTCATCTTCCACACTGCCTTGGCAGTTTTCAAATGGTGGCAGACTGGACACAACAGAGTGTGACATAAAAAAAAGCATGACTCAGATCATCTTCTCCTTAAGAATATGTCAGTGACAATATGCAGTATGATTGCATCTGCAGTTAAGAGGATCAGTTTAATATTCCTCATGTATTACAACACAGTGTCCTTGAAACTGCTTGGGAAGTAGCAATTTGGTGGCCATTGGTGGGGAAAACAACAAAACAAAACAATCACAATTGTTAAAAGTAACACATCCAGGGCTTCCCTGGTGGCGCAGTGGTTGGGAGTCCGCCTGCCGATGCAGGGGACACGGGTTCGTGCCCCGGTCCGGGAAGATCCCACATGCCGCGGAGCGGCTGGGCCCGTGAGCCATGGCCGCTGAGCCTGCGCGTCCGGAGCTTGTGCTCCGCAACGGGAGAGGCCGCGGCAGTGAGAGGCCCGCGTACCACGAAAAAAAAGTCACACATCCGAAAGCGATTTTGTAAATCTGCTACTTTGACATGCCTGTGTAGAAAAAGCCCCTGATTACCCATAAACATAATGCTACAGGAAAAAAAATGGCACACCTCTCCTGAAAGACACTCCAGCAGAATACACTAAATAGGTATTTCCAATAGGAAGGAATGTTAAAAGCCATAAAAAAAAAAAAAACCTGATTTAATTGGGTAGAAAAAAGCACAGTCGCAATTTTTGTTTAACAACTAGCATACACAATTACCTGCTCAATATCCAACTTCATGATAGCCTTCTGAAGATATCTCACACCACCATGGATCAATTTAGTGCTTCTGCTGCTGGTCCCTGATGAGAAATCATCTCTTTCTACAAGGGCTGTTTTTAGTCCTGTGTAACCAGAAAACCAAATTAACTTCTTAAATTACACAATTTGTATGTAATTCATTAAAGGCACTTCTCCAGGGTAGAGACAGTCACAAGAAAAATTACTCTGAACATGGATAAATTTGTATTCCAAGTGCAGTACGCTGTCTATATTATAATGAAGAGATTTTAGTCTCTTCCTGGGGGAAAAGTCAAACCAGAACTAGAAGCATATTAAACTGTGAATGAATCACAGCTAGAAAATATTACAGTGCAATTTCAGGGCAGTAACATACACTGGTGTGTTTCGAGGGTCGAAGGGGAGTCTGGCACCCATCTTTAACCATGTAGAGTTAACTCAGTATTGTTACCGATGCCTTCTGGAACTCACATTCATCCCTCACTACGAGAGTCCAGACATGTGCCAGCCTCTCAACTCCAGTCAACTCTGATGCAGCGACCGTGAATCTAGACTAGCCCTCTATGTGCCAGTTCCTATTTCTGGAGTGGTGTGAAAGTGGGTATAAAATGGGAAAAGAGATCAAAGATATCGAAACAGAAGAAGAAAGAAGAGAATAACCTCTGATGCTGAGGAGTTTACAGTCTAACTGAAGACGTGCAAGCACAATATTGTAGAATTACAAAGAAAAACACAAGCCAGGACAAATGAGCCCAGTACAGAGTATCCATGAGTAAAGAAAAGACAATATTCTTGGTAAAGGTGAGGCTGAACAAAGACAAGTCAGTTCTAAAAATCATCCCTCCCAACCTGGCTTTCTTTGAGGGTTGCAATAAATCTCTTGGGAATGAAATCAGTTTTGTTTTGTTTTGTTTTCTTGCAGAGACACCCCTGCCTCTTCAGGACTGGGAGGACCAACATTACTACAAGTTCCATACACTGGTTAGATATGAAACCCAAAATTTCAAAAGACCCGAAGTATACATCAGCACCAAGCCAGAAGAAATTTTCATGGCCTGCCATACTCTTGGGGGATGAGAGAATGTCATAGAATCCAATTACAATGAGAATATGTAACTGGAGCAGTTTGGGCTCACAAAGCTCATATAAGAGAACTTGTGCATGTATTCAATTCAGAGCCATTTATTACATTTAATACCAAAGGGTCGTTTTTATAACTTCTAACAGTTTAAATATCGTACCCAAATGTCATCATAAAATCAGGGCAATTCCCTTGACTCAAAAGGACAAAATATTTGGAAACTGTGGAGAGAAAAGTAGAGAACTTTGATTCAAGGGCAAAAACTGCTAATGCTCTAATGAACTAGCAAAATAACACAGAAATTACAGATATCATAGACCCAGGTCACTCTTTTTAAGCATTTATGCCAGAAAAAGATGTGTAAAATTCTCAACTATGAAAACTCTAGCAATGCTTAGTAAATTTAGTACAGGATGTATTAAACACACAGAAAAATATATCATATTAGTGCATATTTTTTTGAGAGCCTAAGTGCCAGGTAAAGTGCTGGTGTTAGAAATGAAATAGACATAGACCAAGCTGTCAAGTAGCTCCCAACCCAAAGAGAGGCAAGTGAACAAAATGAAGCAAAGTTTCATAGGTGCTGCATTTGAAAATGCAGAGGACTCTTTATCCTAAAGTGAGTCAAAAATTAAATTCAGGATATAAACCCCAAATTGCTTAGTCGAGATTACATTTGCAATCTCTCTTACAATGCACTGTCTTGGTGAGCTCTATCACCTTTTCTTAGTAAGTCCGACACAGAGAGTTCTTCTTCCAGTACTAAAATATACCATTTTTCTTCAGTTGAAGATCAGATGAGGAAGTTGACTTTCAAATGGCATTTAAGAGCTGAATTATTTAGAACACACCTCTCTTCCAGTCTTGGAATCAGTCATGGCATTAAGATGCCCACACCATCCGAGGCAGGGACATAAAACTGAGAGGGGATAAGCAGCTTTCCCATCCAGTCTATGGCTCCTACCTGCCCAAAGGTACCCACAGGCTGTGGGAGAAGATGCCTTAGTGCCCAGTTAGCCCCACCTCCTAGCATGTAATCCCCTACCCTGGAGTGTGGGCTTAGCTAGTGCCTTGCTTCTAACCAACAGAATACAGCCACGATGGTGGCAGGCCACGTCCATGGTTAGGTGACAAGAGACTGCGACTTCCTCCTTCCTCCTCCTGGATAAAGCAACCTGTCCTGTTCTGAGTCAAGGAACCAACAGAGCCCCTGGTCAACAGGTCACGAGGAACTGAGGCCTCAGTCCAGTAACTTGTGAGGATCTGAATCCTGCCAACCTCCATGTGAGTTGCTAGGAAGCACTGCAGCTTGTGAGAGACTGTGACACAATTCCCTGTGTGAACAATAACTACAGCCAAGGTAGTTATTTTAATTGTATCTGGGATGGGGTCTTGGAGAAAGGCTGAGTCAACAGAGGAGGATGTGTTCAGATGGGTAGAGGGCAGGAGCAAGGGAATTATCACTGGCAAAGATCAGCTTAAGCAAGAGAAGGCAAATGACTGAAATGGCCCAGCTTATTTAGGGTCTGCTTGTCACTCAGGGGCTGGAGTGTGGGGAGACCTTCTAGGGGAACCACACAGCGTGAGGGGGGCGATAGAGAGTCTAGCCTCGGAAGGCAGAAGACGGTAATTGGAGAGTGATATGAAGAGAGAATTTTATGGGTGTGTGTTATCAGGATGGGTTTTTTTTTCTTTCCCAAACTGACACAGTGTGAGGCAGGCAACTACTCTAGGAATTAGCAAGCCATCTCAGGAGGATATTTCAGGATATTTAAGTGAGAGCTAACACTTTAAAGCCTCAAAACTGCTTTTGCAAGAATTGGACATTTAAAAAAGTTATTCACATGTACTTATGTGAAAAACCTTAGTGAATACCAACAAAAGTTAAAATGGGCTTCTCTGTCAAACCAGGCTGTTTCTTCTTGTCCCATTATTTCCAGTGTCATATCGTCAAGCTACCCACCAGAATTTCTGAAGGGAAATGATACTGCTCCTTCCAGAGCAAAATAAAAAATAAAAATTTAGTCTCTAAATTTATAGCTAAATTGATATATTAAAGTACCATGTAACCTAAAGTATTACCAAAAGTTTTTGAAACCTTAAAAAGAAAACATTTAAAAAATTTCAACTGCTTTTATGCTAAACGTTCTGGATTTCTCGTTTTTGTTGGATGAGAATAATGGAATGAGGAAGGAGGAAAGTAATGCAAAATCAAGACATTATTAGAAGTTACAACCGCTTTTGCCTTAACTGATTAACCGACTACAGCAAAGACAATGAAATTGTTTAAAGTCTTATAATGATCTTGCATGATTCCGTTACCTAAGATGTTCCTTCCTGTTTCACCTCTCAAAAATCCAAACTTTTTTTCCACCTCTAGTCTGAAAATAAGAGTTTAGTTTGTTTTGTTTGTTTCAGTATAAAGCAAGGAAGTGAAGAGAGAGCACTGTTTTATCTTCTCAAAGAGAATGAAGAGTACTTTTTTAAAATTTTTATTGGAGTATAGCTGATTTACAATGTTGTGTTAGTTTCAGGTGTACAGCAAAGTAAATCAGTTATAGATATACATATATCCACTCTTTTTTAGATTCTTTTCCATAGAGTACTCTGCACTCCCTTACAGAATATTGAGTAGAGTTCTCTGTGCTATATAGTAGTAGGTCCTTATTAGTTATCTATTTTATATATAGTAGTGTGTATATGTCAATCTCAGTGTCCCAATTTATCCCTCCCCCATCCCTTTCCCGCCTGGTAACCATAAGATTGTTTTCTACATCTGTGACTCTCTTTCTGTTTTGTAAATGAGTTTATTTTTACCATTTTTTTTAGATTCCACATATAGGCAATATCATATGATATTTGTCTTTGAACAGTATTTTTAAGTGACATTCAATGCTAACATTTTGCATCTTAGGTAAAATAATTAAATTTGAAGGAGACCGAAAATAATGCATCCAGGCTTCCAGCAACTGTGCCTAGCTGGATGTGAGGCACTGGGGAAGATCTTTCCTCAGAGTGGAAAGAATGACCTCCCCACATGCCCACCAGTGAAGGGCTGGCCTCTGTACATGTATGATAATTCACTAAACTTGTTCAAGATTTTATAAGGAATAGCTTTTGCTTGTTTCTTTTCTTTTCAGAAGTTACTTTTTATGGAAAGCAATATGTTCTATCACTGCTGAGATGAACCAGAACATTTGGGAGTGGTATGATTATTCGATTTTTTGTTTTTATAATTGATTGCTTTTAGTAGTTACTCTCATGAATTTCACTGCAGTGGTAAAGTATTAATATTTGGAGTGAGATTACTCTGAAATTCTTTGGTGGAAGAACAAGATTAGTTATAGCAGAAGAAGAAAGTCAACTTGAAATCTACCTTTCAGTCATACTCAGCCCATCTCTGAAGTTAAAGTTGTACCTTTTGGGTGGGGTCAGGGATGTGAATGAAATACAGCTCTTCACAGACTTGCCTTTTCTGTCCTGAGCGGGAATGTCTAGCTGCCAGGCACTTCCAACTAAACCAATTCATGTATCAAGACAGTTGGATGAATACAGAGGGATAATTACTATCTAAGGGGAGGAATGGTACGACATTTAACTTTTACAACATGAAATAGAACAGAAGCATAGTTTAATACCTTTTACTGATTATCTTATGCATGCAAACACACTCAATATAATAAATGCAGAGAAGTAAAGAGAACAAAATAAAACCCTCCTGTAACCACACTACTCAGAGATAACCACAGCTGACATTTGGGTGTTTAAATGTTCACATTTTCTGTGCATGTATGTAATCACATACGCACATTTTTACCAAAATAGGATCATATGATACATTCCATTTTTTTCATTTAACATTATTTATTGTAAACATCTCTCCAATGTCAATACATATTTTTCTATAATTTCACTTTTAATGTGTGCACAGTAATACATTAAATATTTACAATGATTTATTTATTCAATTCCCTGTTTTTGAACATTTGGGTTATTTCCTACCTTCGCTATCACAGTACTGCAAGATTGTATTTTTATTTAAACTCTCTGCATCTTTATTTCATTAAAATAAATTTTCAGATATGGCATTATTTAACTATTTTTAAATAGAAAGGGCAGAGTAATAGCTATGAAATAACTACCAGAGGCACCCAGGTAATAACACACAAATCAAAAAGTTTAGACACTCTGTACATTAGTACCAATTTCTCTAAAAAATAACACGCCTGTAAAGCTGCAAAGCAACCCTGGCTTGTTAACCCTCATGATCAGGATTCTTTGCTTTAAGCCTAGTATTTTCTAACAGTGAATGTTAACATTTTACAGAACTATATAATGTTGGATTGGTTATTATACCTATTTCTATTTTTCTATTAGAAACATATAAACCATTAATGGAGATACTATGCTAAGTTAGAACATATCATTAACATACTTTGAGTCCCTTAAGTTCACACATGATTATGGAGGCACAAAAATGTATTAAGCCATAACACTAATTATAGTAATAGAGTTTCAGGGGAATAAGGAAGTTGCCGTTGTTGCTTTCTCTTTTTACTATTTACTTTTTTACTATTTTACTTTTTATTATTTTATAATAAAAACAGCCAGTATTCAGAGAGAAGGAATATCCAAACAATGTAAAATGATGAAAAGAGAGAATAATATACTCCAGACATAACCAAGTTTAACTATTAAAAATGTCCCATATATTCTACCAGAAACTTTTTATGCTGATAAACCTGTGTACTTTTTTGCTTCAAAAACAAATACAATTAACAAACTCATTCTTTACAACTTGTTTTTCAATTTACAATACATTTTAGCCATTATCCCTGTAAACACTTATAAACCTCTCTGAATAACTGAATGGACCCAATTTATTAAACCATACCACATTCTTTTTGCTATTATAAATATTGCTTATAGGTAAAATTTTGACCAATATGCCACTGTGAGTTCAGCTTTAAACTCTTCCTCTCCAAACACAGAGAAAATTATATATATGTGTATATATATATATATATATATTTGTTTTTTACATGTATATATATATATGTACATACATACCTATGTACACACATACATAGATATATTTTAAGGCATGGTTGATTCAAAAATAAACACCTCATGGACCAGAAATGTAGCAGAAACTCAGAGCACAGTAGTTAGGCCCAAAGCCTCTGTCTTGGTGGAATCTGGGTCTAGAAACAGGCAAAGGTAACCAAGATTTCAGTTCCTGAAGGGCAAGAGATAGGGAGAGGTGAAGAAGACAGACCAGTGCTGGAATCCAGGGATTGAAGAAGGGTGGAAAAGCTTCTGCTGACCACTGTCTGGGGCTGTGGACTATCTGCTGGGACATGCCCAGGAGGCAGGAAGATGGACCCAGCCTGGAGAGCAGTACCTGGGCCAGGGAACCACCAGCTGGCTGGCCAAGATCAACACAGGGCAGGAGCCTTGATTTGGTTTTGAGAAAAGTCTCTGATGGGACTTGAAGGTGGCAGCAACTGTATCCATAGAGTTTAATGTATGGCAACAGAGAGTGATACAAAGCTGATTTAATATGGAGGAAAGGAAGAAGGAAATGGAGCAAAGTAAAAAAAGATGTAGGGTAAAAAATACAAAATAAAAGCACGTGGCATCCAAATAAATGGAGATGGACCAAATTCACCTGTTGAAAGACAGATTCCATCTATCAAGCATTAAAAAAAAAGAATCCAGCTACTTGTGTTTCATCATAGACATATTAAAACAAAAGGATATAGAAAAGTTGAAAACAATATGAAACAAATCCTGTCTGATATGTTATTTTTCCAACTTCACAGGTGTTTATTATATTTCTGCCATAGATAAATTTCAATTTTTATGAAATCAAATTTAACAGGATTTGCCAAAAGGAAAATGACTTTATTGATGTCATGCTTAAAAACACCTGTCTTACTCCATGTTTTTAAATTTCCATATACTTTCTTCTAATAGGTTTGTGGTGTTTTATTGTTAAATCCTTGAAACAGAGAGCATGATAAACAGAATATAAATATACATAATATATACAAATATAAATTTGGGAAAGTGGATACTTCAAAGTTGCTTATTAAACAACCAATAATGACAAATATGAAATGCTTTTACCATATCCTAAATTTTATGTATTCAGATCTATTTCTAGCCTCTTACTTTTGCTCCGCTAATCTCTCCGTTCCTTTAGCAAACTATTTTAATTAAAGTAGCTTTAGAATACACTTCGATATTGATAGAGCTCTATCTGCTTTATCATTATTCTTTTTCAAAATTAATCTAGTAAATCTCAAAGGCTGATTTTTCCAGATACCTTTGGCACAGTTTCTCTAACCCTCCCCACCCTACTCCTGCCAAAGACAGTCACTATAACATAATCACTAAATTACATCAAATTTCCAGATTAATTTTAGTAGCAATTTGCAACCTAGTCTAATTAGCAGTGTCCAGTAAGTAGCAAACTTTCATCTGCTGCAATTCTACTGTCCTGAAATAGGATTTTCTCTGCCCTCATGGTGGAAGAGGGGCAGTGGTAGAAGGGGGTGGAGATCTGTAATTCCCAAAATGCACTATCTTCCATGGCTCTCCCTTTTCTGCAGTTTTTAATGCAATTAAAAATGCACACACCTGCTCCTTTTCACAAACCTTTATTTATGCAGAAGTGTTGCTGTTATCCTCCGTTATGTCTGAGAACCTTGAGGCTCTCTGTAAGGTTAGAACACTTATTGAAGGTCATGGACCTAGTGAGTGATGAAGCTGACTGATCCCACTTGGTTCTCATTTCATAGCCTGTGTCCTTACTCGTTATGCTATACTGTCTTAGACTCGAAGGAACAGTGGTGAGAATTCAGGAATTACTAGCCAGGCACCATTCATAAACTAGAAGTACATATACATTTTTAAACAAGAGAACTACAATTAATGTTTTCTTCTAGCAAGAAGCAGTCTTCTCTGGAATTTTGAAGCCGTAAAGTTTAAGTTTATAAATAAGATTTTAAACCAAAATTGTACTGATTGACCCCTGATACATACAGGTAAATCACATAAAATAACAAAGAAGAACTGAAAAAAACATCTTGAAGCCCCCTGAGGGAGTGACTATATTTATCAGAGTCTCTTCATTCCAGCTCTCTTTTTGGGGCAAAGTGCCTCCTATATCATCGTGCTTCGAGGCTGGGGACTGGCCACAGAGGTTTTAACCAGAGAAGCAATTCCTATTGATCCTAGAGACCTACAGGAGAACGTGAGGAGAGCTGTGCATATTATGTTTATATAATAATATTCCCAAATGAAACAAATGAAAAACTGATTCCCAAGAAAATGCAGATGGTAAGAATGCAAATAAATGTTCATTATGAAAACTTCATGACTTTTTCTCTTCCTTCTACGGTCTTTGTTTATCCATTACCAAAATTGCATTTAGGCACAATATTTCATCAAAAACCTTGTGAAAACATTTTTATACGAGCCTTTTAACATCTAGCAGTTCCCCCAAAACTTTGATGTCCTGAAAAATCTAATTATTACTGGTAACTTTAAAAGATCACAGTAATTTATTTTTGTCAAATGTGACTAAAGATTAATGGATACAGTCAGGAATAATTTGGTAAAAACATATCAAACGCAGAGAAAGCAAAATTTGTTGTTAAGTGAAGCATCAAATATAATAAAAGAGCAAATTCCATGAATGAACAGCAACAATGCACAATTCATTAACCAAATGCCCATGATTATTTCACACTTCAGAGGGCTACTGATATGATCAGAAATTGTAGTAAAAGGATAAATATAGATTAACTTCAGCATCTCTATACATTTTAATTATAAATGCTACCCTCAGAGGGCTACCAGCATAATAAAGGAAATACAAACTATGGTTTATCCATCCTTTTTATAAATCGTAACTCCGTATACATCAAATAAGACAGTCAGTCAATTATTTTAAAAGACAGCAATTGAAATGCCAGGAGATACTGAAAGTACATCATTTTCTTAGCTGTTACTAACTATAAGTATTAAAAATCTTGTCAACATTCTGGCTCTGAAAACTCTTATCTTTTCAAAATCATCATCACTGTCATCACCCACAATCGTCTGCTAATGTACTAGGTAACATTCTTTACTGCCCAAAGGAAAAATGTTTGTTCAGCAAATATTAATAAACTATAAGCTCCTCGAGGGCAAGGCCACATCTTATTAGTCTTTATATTCCCAGAGCTGGTTCAGCAGTTGACTCTCAAGTAGTATTGTTTCAAACAGCAGAATGAAACAAAACAAAAAACTGGAAACCACTTAAAGAGTCATTAACAAGAACGTCTTTGGGATGAATTTTTCAGCCATGAAAACAATGAATACCATATACATGTAAAGAATGATTAACTACACTGTTATTTGAAAGTAACACACTGCAAAGTAATGACTACAGTATGATCTTATCTATGTTTTTAAAAAGATATCTAAAAAATGCACAAAAGCAAATATAGGTGAGACTTTTCAAAAGGAGAAAAGGAATAAAAGGCACTTAATCAGTAGTTGCCTTTTTGCTACTGCAATCACGGTCCTAACTCTTTGAGGGAAAGCTGGCTTTCCAACTCCCCTTACCTCCCCCTACCAGTCCTAAGTTTCCATTTAAACAATTTCTTGCCTTCATGGAATCTTTTCTCATTTTCTCCTTCTGTCATTGCTACCTAGTCAGTTCTCAATTTGGGATTCTACCCTATCGTGTATTTTCTCTGCCCCAACTCTGAGCAATATTAAACACACATGGGGACACACACACACACACACACACACACACACACAGATATCCTTTTCTAACCAGAGCAAAGCAACCCCTATTCCTATCACATTCTCTAAATCTTTTCTACATCCAAGTCCCTACTCCTATCCATAAGCAGCACATCTCACTTCTTTTTGAGTGTTTAAGAATAGCTCTTCAGAGTCACACAGACTCCCTCTTTTATGCCTTAGAATCTTTACACTTTGTATTCGTCTCTGAGAAATGTCTCTTCTTGCCCTGCCAAAGCTAAGATATATCTTTGATATCCCATGCCGCGTATTTTCCCGAGAGCTTGTTCCACATGCAGCCTTCTATTATTTGCATGTTAAGGCTCTCTTCTGAGTCTACAGAAATATTCAGATGGCTCCTATCTTAAAAAGAAAAGAAAGAAGAAACAATTCTTGCACATATTGCCTCCCTTATTCATATCCTACTACACCAGCAAGTTACGTCCTTTCTGTGTTATTTGTCTCTAGATCTCTTAAAAGTTTAGCCCCTGCTTCTTCCTTATTGCCTATCCTTTCCTCATCACGAATGCTCTTCACTGTCTCAGAGGGCCTGTTCAGTAAAGTCCAAAGGCCTTTCCCCGGTATCCCAGGCCCAGCTCTGCCTTTGCACTCCTCTCATATCCTCCCCAGCACAGCCTGGGTGATCCCAACTGAAACACGGGTTGTTTCCCACACACACTGTTCCTCTCACATGCACCCTCAGATTGGCACACTTCCAGCAAGCAATGTTTGCCTACTAAAATTCTACCCGTGCTAAATAGCAGCTTGCTTTCTCCAGACCATTCTATGCAGATATAACAATGCCCCCAAGCCTCCTGAAAGGCACATATTCTCTATAGGGTAACTCAGTCTACTACAGAACTTGGAGCAACCTAAGGGTGGAGCCTGGATCAAACATCTTGGTATTCTCATGTAGTACTTTGAATATTGCCATGCATAAAGCAGGCACTCAGCCAATATTTGTTGAAATGAAAGAAAAAGAACTGCTGTATACTTCAGTACATAGCATGAACATAAGTGGAGATAGCAAGAAATATTTTTCTGAACGCTACTGGGGAAACGATCCTCTTGGACATAGAAAATTGTCATCTGGTAACTTCTAAGCCCTGGGGTAGTCCCAGGACAATTGGGGCAGTCCCGAACGAGACCTCCCATTACACTGCCTATGTGTCTTCTCTTGACACTCTCTTTCCCAGGACTCCAGGGAAGAGTGTTGAATTCAAACACCTTGAGGTAACTTCAACTCTTCTTTCCATCTGACTTAGTATGTCCCAGGATAATGCAGCTTAAATTACAAACTATGGATGGAGACAAAATTATATAACTATTAGGGTGTGCCAGGAAACTGAGTATGTTCCAGGATTTATTATTGTGAATTTACCATTATTTGGAATTGACAGAAAGGACCGAGGCTGTGATGTCTACATGGATCAAAACTCAAGTGGGGGTCCTGTGCAATCACAGTAAATCTAGTGTACTTTTTGGCTTATGTGTGCCTAATCTCACGAAATTTATTTCATTTCTGTAAAACTAAAATCTACCAGATATGCAAAGTAACTAAGTCTAGGGTGGGTGTGGTAGTAACTTAATCTGAGAAAAATTATTCCATGTAATAAACTATTACCACTGAATATGAAACTGCAATGAATACTGAACCTTATAGAGTAACTAAAATAATTTGGAGTCAAAATTCCTTGCAGCAGTACCCAGTCCAATGTGATATATCTAAAAATAATCACAAAGGATTATTTCTCCGGGACAATTGGTTCTAAAAGTCTTTTGCCTTCATGTTATTAATGGCAGCTATAATACTATCTACAATTTATTGAGTTTCTACTTTGTGTGACAAGCACTGTTTTAAATCCTCTTCATGATTATGCATTTAATCCCCATAACAATCATTAACGGAAGATATTTCTTTCCTTATTTGAAAGATGAGGGACCTTAGAGAAATTAAGTACCTTGCTTAAGTGTATGTGCGTGTGTGTGTATACACATACATACATCTGATACAGCAGCTCAGCCAGGATATGTACTCAGATTTCTTTGATTCCAAACTCCACACTAATAACCACAGGCAAAAGAAGCAAATCATTAAATATATCATATGTAAGAGCCTTGGTGTTCCATACTAAAATTTCTTTCTTTATATATCCTGTTGCCATTTTGAAAGAACTTCTCATAATATCTTTCCCGAAGCTGACTAATAGAGTGAGACAGAACTACAGGTTAGCAAGTCTTTTCCATTATTCAGTCACCTGAACTAGAGTTTCCCAAACTGTAGTCTGTATTTCATTGGAAGAGATTATTTTAATAGAGAAACAAAAAGAATTATTTTAATAGATTAATTCATTTTAATAAATCTTTTTATTAAAGACAAATCACTGACATAAATGTGATTTTAGGTGATACACAAATAATTTTATTTCACATAAATGTACTTTACTGTGTATAAAAAAAACTAACCAGAACATCAAATCAATGAATTCACAGGAATATAAAGTTTTCTTTTTAAATAAATTCATTTCAGTGTAAAAGACAAACTATACTTCATTTCAAAATTGTGCAAGTACCTACATTTTAACAACGGGAAGGTGCTTCACAAAGAATGGGAAATTAAGCAATGCAACAGAAACGTGACTTCCCAGCACGGAGCGCACACTGTGTGTTTATATCAGAAGGACAGATGAAACCTTTACCTGTGTTACATCCACCCACACCAGGACTCACCTCTGGTGACTGCATCTAGGGCACAGCCACTTCCTGTTGCTCCTCCTCCAATGACAAGTACATCGAATTCAGACGTGTTTTTCAAAGTCAGTATCTGAGCTTCTCTGGACGGAGGCTCCCTGTTAACAGGTTCTGAGACGTAGTCTGCTGCTTCAACAAAGGCCAGGTTCACCTGAGGTAAAAGACCATTTTCAAATGTTTGTCTGGAATGCCAATTTAATACATTTTACAATGTATTAAAAAAAGATTTGCAATGGAGATAAGGATAACCAGAGCTAGACCGGAGTCTACAGTCCACATGGAGTGAATGATAGAACCAACTGCCTTGGAGAAAAAAAAAGTCCTTAAAATTCTGTGTGTTTTTTTTTTTTTCCATGAATCATAACTATTTAACCGTGGAACACCTGGTTTCAGATTCAATATCTCAACTGATCGTTTTGGTTTCATATACAACCAAGTTCAATTAATTCCCACACTGTACAGCAATTCCCAAATACCTTGTCTAAGACAATTTATAGGAGAACATAAGAAAATGTTTTACCCGGTAGCAGCCATTCATTCAGATAACATTTAAAAGTGTGGAAAGGAGGAGGAAAAAGCACTTTATGCCTTTCCGCAATTTCTTAAAAGTATATGTTCTTCATTCCTTAATTCCCCTGACAAAAATATATTCTTGAGTCAGTACAATTAAAAAGAATCTGTTCACAACAGACGTTATTATCCAGTTTAAAATCAGCTCTGGCCAATGGGAATAATATTATATAAAGATTTTAGTCAGAGGCTTCCCCATTCAATGTTTTAACAGAAAATTATAGATTTTATATATTTAATACACGCTATTTCAATTTGTGAAAGCTTTAACAATAATATAATTAAAGCCAGCCATAGTCCCCTAAATGATAATGACCTTCCTTATTTCTAGTTCTTTCATTAGAATATAAGTTATCATCCTAAATCAAAAATGATGCTAGTCTTTATATTAAAAAAAGTAGTAAGTCAGAGTCAAAAGCTTAGAAAAACAGATATGTATCTGTTTTTTCTCCAAAATGCGAATACCAGGTTCGTTCACTATACTGAACAGTGCTGGTCACTGTTGCTCTAACAGTTAGTATTCCACAGATATGTGGCTTCTATTTTCTTTTCTTTAAATCACAGCATCAGCACAATGCACAGGGGCAGCGTTCTTCCCATTCTGCTGAAGGGCCATGTCTGAAGCTCTGAACCACAAGGCCAAGCTTCTTCCAGAAAAGGTGGTCTTAGCTCTGACCAAGAGATTGTTCTGATAAGCGATTTTTTACTCATTTAAATAAAATAGACCAAAGTGCTCCTTATAATTGGATTTCTATTTTAAAAAACCTAAAAGCCATAGAGCACATTGAAAGAAACCTGGAGTAGAATCAGAGGGTCCTGGCTTATATCTTAGCACTTGTGTTTACTAGTAAAGGGACTTTTGACCGATTATCTCTCTGGCTTTTGTTTCTTCATTTGCAACGTGGGATGAAACCCCTGTGATGTCTCTATCTCTTTATCTTTCGGTTACCCTCAGTAAGGGAATAATGATATGAAAGTAGGTAGTAAACTATTAATTACACCAAAGAGGAGTTGTATTATTGTTAAATAATTTGATTCCTTAATAGCAGGGAACAGGAAACTTTCAAAACATATTTTACTAAGTATCATAAATAAAAAATGTTATAATCTGGTACCATAATTTTTCAGACTATTAATTCAGATTCCAAACCACAAAACTCTTGTGCTTCCTTATATAACTCCTCCTAATTGTCTGCTAATAACCATTTCCCCGTGTTCATATTTACATGCATTTAAGGTAACAAGTTAAATAAATGTAACTGGCTAGGTGCTGTGGAGAATATAAGATGCCTTTCAGTCATGGTCTTTGTTTTCCATCATCTAAGGAGAAGAATGAAAAAAACCACACACACACACACACACACACACACACACACACACACGGTAAACACATACAAGAACAAATGCCAAAATAGAGGAAAAAAAAAAAAAAGCACCAAGCTATGACCATTCAGATTAGAGAGGGAGAGTCTTTCATCTGAGGCTTTCAACTGGGCCATGACAGATGGATAAGACTTGAACATGAGACTGACAAGTGACTAAACGCCAGAGCATTTTCACACATCAAAAGAATTGTGCTGACATTTGCTGCTTGGTAAGTTCTCTAGAAATAGTTGAAAATAAATGTAAGGACAGTACTATGGTAGAGTTCATTAGAACTTGGCAATACTAACAGACCCCATTCTACTCTGCTCACAGGTTGCAACCATGGAGATTAAACTCAGCAGAACCTCTTCTTCAGCAAGTACACCAGATCTGATGGGCATTTCTCATGCCTTTTGTGCATCTCTCCACTGACTATGCTGTTTCTCCTGCCCTCATCCCCTGCCTCATACTTCTCATCGGTACGCTCTAACCTGTCTCATCCTAACAAACAGTAAAAAAATGTCTCTTACATATGTTTCTAACGATCAGCCTGAAAATTCTTGAAGTAACTGTATACCCTTGCTTTTCTACTGCCTCACCTCCTATCCACTCCCCAACTCAAGTTTAATATGGATTTTCACATACACCAGCACCACCACCATGACCAGACCACCAACACTGACCAATGTCCACTCTGCTGACAAACCCAGTGAGCACTTTTCATCCTTCATTTCAGTTGTCATCTCAGCACATTCACTCACCTCAGCATCTGGAAGATGTCAGTCTGAAATGACGACCTCTCTCTCTCTCTCTCTCTCTCTCTCCCTCCAGCCTTTTGAACTCACTCTCTAGTTTCCTTTGGATGTCTGTCTGCTGTCCAACATTAATCACTGAGGTTCCTCTTGAGTCTGTCCTATTCACTCTTCTCAGATGACTAAAAACTCTCTCTAGGGAACATCATCTTCCTCCATATTATCAGATATCTTTCATACCACCCTGACCCTCAATTATGCTCCCCTATTCCAGAACCTGGATATCAAACTTCCTACTTCATTTCGATGTCTTCATTTCGATGTCTCACGTTATCTCAAAATTCTACTGATAACTTTATCTCCCCAAACCTTTTTCCCTATAAATTTTCCTCATTTCAGTGAAGGTACTATTATATATCTAGTTGCTTGTGCCACTCTCTTAAGTCTCCTATCTGGTCAGTCATTGAGTTCTATAAATTCCACCACCTAAAAAAATTCTCACATCTAGTCACATCATCTTCACTGCCTTTCAAGTCCAGGTATCTTCCCTTTCCTCTATATTAAAATGATATCCTCCTACAGGTCTTCACACAGTTACCATTCGTTCTTCCAAGTCATTCTCCATACTGAAGCTGGGGTAATCATGTAAAAACCCAAATAATGTCATTTCCACGTGTAAAACCCTTCAAGAGCTTTTGACCTAATACAACATAAAGGTAAGCATCTTTAGTTTCTAAGATGAGTCATAGTTTTTCAGAGTAGTTTAAATCTAACAAAGAAATGGACAATACCAAGTGCTGGTGGTGATACAACACAATTGGAACTCTCTTATATTGCTGATGGAAATGCAAAATAATCCAGCCATTTTGGAAAACAATTTGAGAGTTCTAATAAAGGTGAACATACAATTACCATACAGTGGCCCCCCCGCAGGTGATTTACTCAAGAGAAATCAAAACCTGTGTTCACACAAAAACCTGTAGGCAAATATTTACAGTGACTTTATTTATAATTGCCAGAAATTATTAAAAACTCGAACATCCTTCAACTGGTGAATGACTAAACAAACTCTCGTGCACCCATGCACTGGAATAATTGGCAATAAAAAGAACAAATTACTGATAGTCACAACAACATGAATGGATCTCAAAAGCATCATGCTAAGTCACAGGTTGAAAAATTATGGCTTTCCACCCAAATCTGGCTGCTACCTATTTTAATAAAGTTTTATTGCAACACAGCCACACCCAATCATTCATGCCTAGTACACGATTGCAGTAGCAGAGAGGAGTAGTTGCAACAGAGAAGGTATGGTCTGCAAGCCTAAAACATTTACTGCTGGGCCCTTTAGAGAAAAGTTTGCCAATCCCTGTGCCAAGTGAGAGAAGAAAGACTCAGAAGTCTATATAGGGCATGATTCCATTTACAGGATGTTCTGCAAAAGCAAAAGTATATGGTCAGAAAACAGATCAGTGATGGTCAGGGTCTGGAGATGTGGTGGGGAGGAATGACCACAGAGAACATGAGAGCTTTTGAGGATGACAGAAATGTTCTATATCTTGACTGTGGTGGTGGTTATATGACCATATGCTCTTGTCAAAACTCACAGAACTGTACGTCATAAAGGGTGAATTTTACTGCATGTAAATTACACCCCAAATCATACCTCAATAAACTTGACTTAAAAAATAATAAGGGGCTTCCCTGGTGGCGCAGTGGTTGAGAGTCTGCCTGCCGGTGCAGGGGACATGGGTTCGAGCCCTGGTCTGGGAAGATCCCACATGCCACGGAGCAACTAGGCCCGTGAGCCACAACTGCTGAGCCTGCGCGACTGGAGCTTGGGCTCCGCAACAAGAGAGGCCACGACAGTGAGAGGCCCGAGCACCACGATGAAGAGTGGCCCCCGCTTGCCGCAACTGGAGAAAGCCCACGCACAGAAACGAAGACCCAACACAGCCAATCAATCAATCAATAAATAGAAATACTGTAGAATTATTTTAAAAATAATAATAAGTAACCATATACACAGCAATTATGCGCCAGGCATTATTATTAGGGTTTTACTTTTTTCACTCACTTGATCCTCACAGTGACTCTATGAGTTAGGTACTACTATGATTTCCATTTTACAGAAGGAGTAACTGAGACACAGAAGTTAAGCACTTGGCCTGTGATTATACAGCTGGTATATGGTAGAGCTAGGAATTGAACGTATGCAGCCTGGTGACACAGACTAAGTTTTACATCACTACAACATACTGATTCTACGTATAATTTGAGAAAAATTAAGCAATAGACTAAATCGTTATAATAGGATGAGATATCACCAGTTATCAAATGCAGAAAGTTTGGGGGGTTTTTTGTGGTATGGTTCTGTCGTGGGGGTTTTGCTGAACAATCCTTCCCAAAATATATTTTTTAAAATATACGGCACTATTGAGGGTAATTTATTTAATTTCTGACACTACATTTAAAACAACACTTTATTTTTGTTTATTTTTTTCATAAAAGCTGGAAAGTGTTGCAACTGAGAAGCTAAGCACAAGTTTATTTTAGAGGCAGTAAATACAGCCTAAGGCCCTCCTTATAATTATGACAAGAGAAAGACTCATTTGGGCTTCATATGGCTTTGAGTCACAGAAACACATCTGCACTCTACCTTCCCTAGAATATGTCGATTGAGGAGAAATAAAAGAAAAGCAGTAGGAATAAAACAGTAGTGGTAAGTAACAGCACGCTTTAAGAAAGCGGACCTTTGTGCTCCAAATCTTCCCAGACCTGCTCATCAAACTTCGCAGACAAATTAATCAAGGCAGTTGATTAAACAGGAATCTGGACGGATCCAGAGATTCTGGGAGAAGGCTTGGAAAGGCAACATGCCCTAAGTCACCTAAGAAGACACCTCACGCACCACTGCACTTCCTCATCCGGTGGAGGCCCTCAAGGATTCTACAGACTGGAGGACAAAACAAAAAGATAAAGAGGAAATTATAATATTGCTTAACAGGTGGATTAAAGATAGAGAAGAAGCTATAAGAGCCATGGGAGGCAGGAGCCAGACCTGAGAAGGTTTCCTGGAAACCACAGCTAAATCAGGTCAAGAAAGACTAATAGGCATTACCTGGGTGAAAATGCCAGGAAAGGAAGTTGGCACAGCATGTGCTAAAACCAGAAGTCATTGTAGTGAATTGGTCAGCATACTACTTTCTTAAAAACGTGAGTTACACATCCAATATTTAAAAATTGTTCTCCATATCTGTGAGTCTAGTTCTGTTTTGTAACATTTGTTCACGTTTTTCAGATTTCACATATAACTAAAAATATAGAGTATTTGTCTTTATCTGACGAATTTCAATTAGCATAATACCCTCCAGGTCTATCCATGTTGTCACAAATGGGAAGATTTCACTCTTTTTTTATGGCTAATATTCATCGCATATATATACCACATCTTCTTTATCTATTCATCTGTCAGTGGATACAGGTTGCTTCCATATTTGCCTATTGTAAATAACGCAGCAATGAACACTTGGGTGCATGTATCTTATTGAATTAATGTTTTTATTTTCTTCAGGTAAATACCCAGGTCACCAGCGGGGAGAGGGTGGGAGGATGGGAGAAATAGGTAAAGGGAATTAAGAGGTACAAACTACCAGTTATAAAATAAATAAGTCACAGGGATGTAATGTACACCACAGGGAATGTAGTCATTAATACTATACTAACTTTGGTGCATAATCTATAAAAATATCAAATCACTATGTTGTACACCTGGAACTAATATAACATTGTGAGTTAACTATACTTCAACTTAAAAATAATATAAATAAGTACCATAAATTGCTATGTTTCACATAAAAATTAGGATTTCTATCTGAGATCTGCTGAAACTGAACAGCAGCTGCTGCCCTTAGGCAGGGCTGTGCACCCTTGTTAGCCCAGGATTCCCACTCACTGGCTTCACACGTTCATCATCCCAGCCTGGCCCCTGCAGGCATATAAGTTTGCTAAGCCTGGACTAAAGACAGGACAAGTCCAGCACTATCAGATTCAGGATCTATTACCTAATTCAGCCACTGACGTCAGAAGAAAGGAGAGCCCAAGACACAAAGCAAACTGCCTTGTGCCTAGCATAAGTCCAAGCACAGATCCAAAACAAAAAATTCTTATCTTGGTAGAATTAGGAGAATATCTAATATTTAATATTACTTTGATGTTGTTATTTCTGATTATATTTAATTATCGTGAGCTGTGGGGAAGTAGGTGGGTTTTTTTTAACTTGTAAGCAAAGGTTCCTCTACATTTTAAAAACATAAAATTCCTCCAGCATTCTGATAGCAAACATATGGCTTTTGTCAAGAGACTGGCACATAGAACACCTATACAGAATTGAAAGCCGAGTTCATAATCTTTGAGAGTTTACATCCCAGAGAACAAAATGGGATTCAGAATGAGATCAGTTTTACTATGTCTGTACACCATTAGACTTGCAAATTTAAAAAAATATATATTTGCAACTTCAGGTGAGACCGAAAACAAGACCTAATAATTAGTGTCTATTTCTGAAAGAAATGCATACTTAAAGACCACATGCAATTAACAACCAGGCTGTCCCGTAATCATGTAGAGTAATAACTGGAGAATAAAGTAGGGTTTCATGCAAATCACTTCTTACTGCAACTATCACTCTCTCTCTCTCTTTCTCTCATTATGTGATTGAATCATATATATTGATAATGGAATCATTAGATTTAAGGGGAATGGCTTCATGTTTTGTTGTCACTGAAAAATACCATATTCCATATTCCTGGAAACGAAATGCAATAAGCATCTCCTTAGAATGAATCCTAAGATGTTTTAATGACCTTTCACCTCCTGAATCACTTTGATTCTAAACAATGGTGTTTCTTCTTATACTTACAGGACAGTAAGCAACATTTCTCAATATAAACGTACTGGGTGAGGGATTCATGATTACTCAGTAGGAAGACTGGCTAATAGGTGGACCGTCATCTCCACTGGGGACCAGACAAGAGAAAATAAAACAAGTCCATCTTTCTAGGGTGGCTGAGAAACGAGCTCTAGCTCACCTTGAAGGTGCTATCGCGCCTTTAAGTGGTTGTGATTCCTTTAAGAAATCGCAAGGAAGCTCTTTTAATACCAATCACAACATAGCCAAATTATTAAATTATACAACTTTTTTATAGCTGAAAAATAGGGAAAACCCTTTGGCTTTGTCTGAATCTACTTCAAATAAAATCATATAACTACGTGATCTGAGGTTTGAGGGATACGTTTTACCAGTTTTCAAATAAGTATTTTAAAGACATAGAATATGTGTTTGGAGGTGTCTGAACTTGATATTGCTCTTCTATTCCAATAGTGTGCTGAGAATGAAAGGATCTAGAGAGGGAGCCTGAGAGCAGGGAGTGCAGAGAGGGAAGAAGAGCTGCTGCTAGCCCACACAATAACAAGCCAAGTCCCTTGGGTCTTACCATGACACCGAAGTGGGGCTTCCCTGGTGGCGCAGTGGTTGAGAATCTGCCTGCTAATGCAGGGGACACAGGTTCGAGCCCTGGTCTGGGAGGATCCCACTATGCCACGGAGCAACTAGGCCCGTGTGCCACAACTACTGAGCCTGCGCATCTGGAGCCTGTGTTCCGCAACAAGAGAGGCCGCGATAGTGAGAGGCCCACGCACTGCGATGAAGAGTGGCCCCCGCTTGCCAAAACTAGAGAAAGCCCGCGCACAGAAACGAAGACCCAACACAGCAAAAATAAATAATAATTTAAAAAAAAAGGAGGGAGTCATCCTTTGACCAGTGAGGAAACGGAGTTTTGTTATTCTTTGGGCAAGTAACTGAGAGAATCAGAATCTGATCCCTGGTTTGACTCCAAATCCCATGTCCTCAGCTCTGCTAGGTTATCTTTCCCTGTATGTGTGGGTTACCTAGGGCTCTAGGTCCACCCGCCTTGCAGGCACCAGCGTTGCAGGGAACAGCTGATGGCAGCCAGTGGAATCAGAAGTCTGAGAGAACCTGCTTTGCCCACGGCCAGAAAGCCCAGGCAGTGACACCGAGGGTTCCACGAAATAGCACTTTTCCTTAAAAACCTCCGTAACACATACATTTGGAAATGGATACAGAACTGAAATGGGACTCACTTTCCCCCCCCATCCCTCTCAGGTGAATAAAATGCTGACCCAATGAGCCAAAGGACCATTTCCAAGTTTCTCAATCCAAATGGCCCTTGGCTGCATTTTAATTTTAAGTTCAAAATAGTTTGGGGTATAATTTGTGATGCACGTTTTCCATTTCCTGGAGAATTATTTCATCAAATATATACACATTTATAATTTTTCTAGTTTATACTCACAAGCATATAATTGGATTTCAGAACTTCTTTGTTGAAAAATCACAAATTTTGAAATAAAGCATGTAAAATTATTTTGCCTAACATTGTCTAACATCTTAAAGCATCTATTTTCTTAATTTGCAAACTCTACCAAAAGGGGGCCTACCTAGCATTAACACAATGTAACTATTAAGCTGGAGAGGGAAGCTAGTAGACTTTTCCCAAAGCATTTCTAGAAAGTTTCCTCAGTCCCACAATATCCCTGAAAAGTTTCTTAAGGAGGCCTTAAAATGGATAAATAGTTGAAAGTGAAATGCAAAGTCAAATCAAAATGAATGTCAATGTTGCTCAGTTAGCAACAGCCTACAAGCTCACCAGCTGTCAACGCTAATCATAGCTCAGTCGTTGACTCACTGTGTGACCTATCGCAGTACAGTTAACCTCGCGGATTTTGTATGCCAGCAATAAAATAGCATCACAAACTCCTCGAAGGCCTGATGTGAGTTATAACTCAAAGATATTGCCATGGCCCCACTTTGGGAGCGAAGTGTTAAATAAAAACCAAAATTATAAGGAAAATGATAGGATGCACTTCAAAGAACATTTCCAGCTCTGTCTGCATAATTTCAGTACTTTCATGAAACAAGCCTCTGAGAAACGGTTAACCATATAGAGTTAGTTTCAACTCGCCTTATGGAAAATACAATGTGTTCAGAATCCTCATCGAGCTTTAGATATCAGACACAGCCCCAAGATATTTAGTTGTGTTTCTAGGAGAAAAACAATTCTTCCAGGAATCTAGGCACAGGGTTCTAAACAAGAGAAGAAAATGAATTATACAGTCTTTGGCATAAACTCTAACGATAAAACTGTTATCAAAAGAATGCAGCTTATTTGTCAAACTGATTAGAAATTAAAGTCAGGACACAGATTTAATGGCTGGATGCTTAAAACTTTTTCTCTTCTTCCAGAGAACACTGCTGGATTACACTTCCCACCCTCCCTTACAGCTGGCTAGAAATGATCCAGTGGGTCAAAAAGCTATAAAACATGGAGAAGCCACTAGGATAAAGGGACAAAGGTCCGTGAATGACTACAAGAAACAATTCCCCACCTATTCACACTGAAGTGTAATGTGAGTAAGGAAGAAACCTTCATTATAAGCCACTGAGCTCTGGGAGCTGCTTATTACACCAATTAGCTTACTCCACTTAATACACAAATAGGAGATATATTTAGCATTACAACCCAAGATTTGCAATTCCCATACTTTGTATACAGTCCAGAATCTTCCTCTGATGGGTTAGACCCCACCATATATAGAAAAATAAATCCATAGAGATAAAGCTCCAAAAGGACAGATAATCAAATGCAAACCATGGTGCAGAGACATTTCTTCCTTCACGTTTAACGTAATGCTGATGCTGACAGCTCTCTAAGCAGGCAGATGAACCTTGAAGCCTATTATTCAACCACTAGTCCTTTCTCCTCCTAAATATACATTCTTCATGTGGTCTCTAACACTACAGTTCCCACCTAAACATTAAAATCAACAGAAATGAAGACTGTTTGAGAACAGTTCCTGTTACAGCACTTTTATAAGATGTTTTTAAGAGAAATGCTGTTTATGAACCTATGAAAAATGCCTCTGGAGATGTAAGACTGTTTACTCAGAGAGGACAAATGAGTCTGGTAGCCAGAACTACCTCACAAAGTTTAAAGCAATCTGGTAAGCAGAAAGCCAACGTGTCAGGTGATAATTTCAGCTACATTAGTGCTCGGGAAGATTTCTACTGATTTCAGACCCACAGATATTCTTTAGCTTAGGAGCCAGAAGAATGTTTACAACTGAGGTTAAATTCTTCAAGATACTAAGTGCATTCAAAAAATAAATAGTTATATTCCATCAAAGATACTATTGAAAAGTGATACTTAAGTAGAATTTTTACAATTGAAATTTTCTCAGTTGACACCTTGTCCTAGATGTTATGCTTATGATTTTAAGTGTAACTTAAAAAAAATTTAAAGCACTTTTAGTTTTACAAAAAAAATTGAGAGGACATTCCAGAGATCTCCCATATACCTCCTGCCCCACATACAGCTTCCCCCATTATCAACATCACTCACCAGAGTGGCACATTTTTTAACCAAAGATGAACCTACACTGATACATCATAATCACCCAAAGTCAGTAGTTTACTTAAGGGTTCACTCTTGATGTTGGACATTCTGTGGTTTTGGACAATGTATCATCACGACAGTATCACACAAAGTATTTTCATTGCCCTAAAAATCCTCTGTGATCTGCCTATTCATCTCCCTGCATACATCCCTGGCAACCACTGATCTTTTTACTGTCTCCAAAGTTTTGCCCTTTCTGGAATGTCATATGGCTGGATTCATACAGTGTGCAGCCCTTTCAGATTGGCTTCTTTCACTGAGTCATACGCATTAAGGTTCCTCCGTGTCTCCTCACGGCTTGATGGCTCATTTCTTTTTAGTGCTGAATGATGTTCCATTGTGTGGATGGACCACAGTTTATTTATTCATTCGCCTGCTGAAGGCCATTTTGATTGATTCCAAGTTTTGGCAATTACGAATAAAGCTGCTACAAATATCCATGTGCAGGTTTTTGTGTGGACATAAGTTTTCAGCTTCTTTGGGTAAATATCAATAGGTGTGACTGCTGGATCATATGGTGAGAATATGGTTAGTTTTGTAAGAAACCACCCAACTATGGCATTCCAAAGTGGCTGTGTCATTTCGCATTCCCACCAACAATGAATGAGGGTTCCTGTAGCTCCACATCCTCACTAGTATTTAGTGTGCTTATGATTTTGATTGGTTGTGCTTATAATTTTTTTTTAATTTATTTATTTATTTTTGGCTGTGTTGGGTCTTCGTTTCTGTGCGTGGGCTTTCTCTAGCTGCAGCTAGCGGGGGCCACTCTTCATCGCGGTGCGCAGGCCTCTCACTGTCGCAGCCTCTCGTTGCGGAGCTCAGGCTCCAGACGCGCAGGCTCAGTAGTTGTGGCTCACGGGCCTAGTTGCTCTGCGGCATGTGGGATCTTCCCGGACCAGGGCTCGAACCCGCGTCCCCTGCATCGGCAGGCAGATTCTCAACCACTGTGCCACCAGGGAAGCCCTGTGCTTATAATTTTGATTTCTCTTTGATTGATATTCATCTTAAGGTTTCTCTAACCTCTACCAGTTTCTCTGGCCAGCAGTTAATGTAAGCAGCATTATGCCAATAAAAAGCTCAGCGATTTAAAGAAACCTGGTGCTGTATTTCTCTTATTACGCCAAACAAGGCTAGGTCTATTTCAAATATTTTATATCCTGTATGGGGGTGGGGGGGAAAGAAAGAGGTATAATAGATACTAAAGACCTGCTAATGTGTCAGGTACTGTGATCATTATCTTGTATATTCTGAACTGGTTAGTGCTTGGCAGGGGAGAAAAGCCTGGGAGTAAAGTGACAGTATCCTTACCTTATAAAGAAACTAGAGTTCTGGAAACTTTCATAACCTGTGCACAGTAACAAGCTCACCAAAACCCAGCCACACTTGCTTAACAGACACATTCAGGGAGCTAAATATCTTTTCATTTGAGGAACCATTAAAATAACCCCCAAAGTAGATCTTACTTTGACTAGATATAATCATGCCATTATTTTTTTGCTGCTGCACCAATCCTATCTTCTAAATTTGGGGTCATTGGTACTACCAATCAAAAGACCCTTGTTTACTAGGATCTCTTACAAATAATGTATTGAGAGGGAGAGACTGAGAGTAAAACAATGTTCTCAAAATTCCTATGGATTTTAACTTTCATACTTCACTTTGCCTCGCATTAGCATAAGTAGTTTTCCTCACAAAGGTGGTACATAGGTTTACTTATAATTCAACTCACCTAATCCTATCAACTCACTAACATCACCACTATCGTGGTTTTCATGTTCCCTTCATTACCATGCATAACAAAGTAAACTATAGCCTTTAGTAATCCACTCAAGGTACAGGCTGTCTCTTACAAAGTGAGAGGCTATTTTGCAAAGCATGAAGATCCTGTTGTTAACAAATATTACTACATCATTGGCTTTAGGAAACAATAAGTTTAATTGTATTCCCCTTCAAGCTAAATTCTGATTTACCCTCAAAAACCAGGTTTACACCCCCCCCAAAAAAACCAGAGCTTTCTAAATTGTTTCACCATAGAACTACAACAAATAGTGTTGTATTATATATTCATTAATTTATCAAAAAGACTATATTCACATAACTTTTTAGGAACATATCACCATATAAATCAAGTCTGCCATAAATTATATAAGCTTAAATAGAAAAAAAAACCACAGTGGGAACTTCAAGGAATTTATTACTTACAACAGGAAGAAAGTTTAAGCCAATAATTGGTGTTGTCTACCTTGTTATTGGCTCATCTTCAGATCAGGAATCAAGTAGAAGAGAAAACAGAAGGGTGTTTGTGTGACCGTTTGTAGCCATTCTCCTACAAGCTCAGATGAAGGACAGGCCATTTGCTACTAAACCTCAAAGTCTTAACACGGTATCCCTGAACCCAAGGGTCTCCAAAGATGAGAGCAACTTTCGTGCTCACTATATATTCATACAGTTATTCACACTTTATGTTCATATCCCCTGGGAATAACTAACACTTTTGGCAAGTTTACTATATTCCAGGAATTCTCCCAGGCTTTACTGCTCATCAACAGTCCTATGAGGGAAGTAGCACTGTTCTCCCCATCTTGCAGATGGGGGAAGAATGAGGCCTAGAGAATTTAAGAAAATTGCCCATAGTCACTCAGCTGTTCAGAAGCAGAGCTGGGTGTCGATGCAGACAGCCTGCAAAGACGCTCCAAAGATCGTGTTCTCGTCCTTTCTGTTACGTTGCTATGAACAGAACATCGACGAGAATCTCTCATTTCCTTGATTCTAATAATATCACTCCTCACACTGAAGAGAGATTCCCTGCCTATGCATGGTGCAGAAAAGAAGAAAAAAACATTCACATCTGGGCTTTGAGAAAGCTCTCTGTGGTTCTCAGGCTTCACCTCAGAGCTGGCTCCCAGAGCCCACCACACCTCCAGAGTGGGTAATGGAAGGAACAGTTTGAGCACGAGAGGCCCACCCTCAGCCCTAAAGAGATCTTTGTTACATCAACCACACCGCTGGGGTTAAAAAGGAGCCCACACTGTTACACCAGTTTCCAGCTAGGACCTAGAAGGTATGAAAGAAATGTGGAGTTTAAAATTTTTTCAAGTTTCCAAAAAAAGGCCTTCAGTGTCTAATGACAAGACAAAAGCCCGAGGCAGCCCTCAGTTAAAAGTTTGCAATCCTACCCTAGTTTTGCCCCCATTCTTCCCACCCCCCTGAGGAACCCTCCTGCAGCCCTGACTGTAACGCTCTCCACCACTGTTCCTTGCTAAGGTTTACCGCCTCCGAAGCTACCCAGGGCCCTCTCTCCTAATTTAAACTCCATTCTCCCACCACCTTGGAATTAGAAAAGGAAGCTGTCCCATGAAGTAACACTTCCCTTTCACTAGATAGTAAGGAGAGCCGAGAAAAGCAAACTGTCCCGAGAGGAAGACTGGATGTCTTCTAGGTCCCTTCCAATGAAAAGTTTATTATTAAACAGACCTATACTAAACAGTGAATGACAAATACCTTACTCTTGAAAATCTGCACACCACTGCAGGGGTGTTTGCTTGCTACATCCCTGGTGGGATTTAAGATAGTGCTGGGGAGTTTATATCCCACTACACGGCCTCCTGTTCCTTGGCATACAGCTGGTCTGGGGAAAGGAAAAATCAAGAAGGCTTTGTGGAAACTTAGTCACCTACATGTGGGTGAGGAAACAAAAAGAGAGGGAAAATGGAATGAATAGGAAGCCTTTCCAAGACTACTCAAAAAAATCCTACATGTATCACTGGAGGGGGCCTGAAGTGTGGATGTCATTTGTGGTCACAAACCTCCTTCCCTGCAGGTGGACACAGTCAAAAGAGGCCAACATTCCATTCATCTTTCCCCCATCAGCTTCCTCGCTGGAATTGAAGATTTAGGTTGCCCAGCTCCAAAATATAATAATAATAACAACAACAATAACAACAGCTCTCTCCTTAGGCCATGATCTCCATCCTTTCTAAATCTGACCTTATCTCCAAAGAAAAAAAAATCTCTAGGCCTCACTTGGGTCAACAGTGGAGACTCTTCACCACTGAAAAACATAACATAAATGTTAATAGTATGCTTGCATGAAGAAAAGCCACACCATGAAGTAAAGTGGAACAAAAAAATCTTTGCTATCACCTCTAACCTCCAACCTGCCCACAAGAAATGCCAGTCTTCACAAATGTCTCTATTCCCTCACCTACGGTAGCTTTTATTCAAGCAACTGAGTAAAAGGTAAGTGAACCACATCTTAGTGGATTTCATTGTGTTTTCCATTTAATTAATCAAGAAAGTATATACAATAGTTTTCCTTTTATTCTTTTCCCTGCAAATACAAGCTAATTTAAAAGGGTTCTGTGAGCTGACCTAGCAGCTAAACACTTACAGCACTATCCCGTCACCAAAGGTGCTGAAACAACTGACCAACTTTTACAATCAACCCGTTTGTATTTGGAATACGACCTCTGCCTGTATCTTAGGAAGGAAGCTTTGCACCAGGAATATCAAATGAGCACAAGCTAGGTGCCAGGGGATGCAGCGCTTCGAGTGCAGGAATGCCAGCAAAATGTGCCTCAGCTTAAAAGTCAGCAGACAGTTTTCTCAGCCATCAGTACCTGGGGCTTTCAAAACCAACTTATTCTTAAAGGAGGACAGTTTATCAGTTGGAATCATTTCATAAAACTGGAAAAAAGATAAAAACACAAGCCAATACTTTAAGTATTGCTCTCAAGAAAAACAGAGCGTGCCTAGTCACATTTAAGGTCACAGCTTCTGTAAAATGTAGCCAAATAATGGGTGTCAAGGGGCAGTTTTTTTCTTGACTATTGAAGTCGGGAAAATTTCCTCCCCTAGAATGGCTCTGATTGGCAGATATTCTCTGAGAGAGGACAGCTGAGGCCTGTGGTCATTTTATGTCAATGGCTCAACTGAGATGGTCTCCTCCCCCCTCCTCACACACCCCTCTCTTTTTTGCCAATCCCTATGGTTACATCCAAAACTGCTACCCAAGATACGCTCACGGCAGTGGCTTAAAGGGACAGGAATCACTGCAAAAAGAATACACACACTTGGGCATATGTCTTATGCAACTCATTGATTGAATATGCCTATGGTGATTTTTCTCAAAAGAACTTGTCAGATTACAATTATAAATGACTTGAAACTGCTGGTATCTGTTTCGTTTGGCTATTAGGGTGGTCAGGATGTCTAACTTAGGAAGGAGAAAATGACAAAATGTCCCAGGAATCAACAGACCTTCATCTTGCTTGATTTTACTGACTAAAATTAACCCCTAACTTGATGGATGGGAGGCAGTATCAACTGCTTATTCTATTCTGTGAAGAAGAAAAGTCAAACAACAACGACAACAAAATATATTTCTGAAACAGTATTCCCTAGGTTCAAAGTTAAGTTATTAACTCGGAAATAGAACATGCTTACTGTTGTTAACAGACATGAACCATGTACAAATTTAGCAACAACTTACCATACTAGACATCGTGACCTTTGGCACTGGCACTATCCAATATCGTTTCAGATACCACCAGTAAAAGATGGCAGAAGTAATCTAATCTGTTAAAGTCCATGTCCCCAACAGAACTGCACTTCTAAGATAGCCTGAGCAAAACCAACAGCTTTTCACACTTACTTTTAAGGAACCAAGGAAACATTTTAAAAGAAATAGTGCATCAAGCATGTTCAGCAGGTGAGAATGAGCTTCAATAGCAAGTCAGTAATACCTGCAACATGTATACCTAGGGAAACCTTAAGAGTAATGTGCTCACAGTTAAGAATGAAAAAAACAAGCACAACCTGTTCAATATCGTCCATCTTTAGGAGGTAGCACTAGAAATTAGCTTCTTTTTTATTTATAAGCCAGCAAATTGGTTCTTCTTAATATGTGTTTTTAACGTGGTATTTCCCATTCAGGACATGGGACTCCAAGCAACGTGGCTGGCTCCACCACCATGTAGCACAAAGAAACAGAAAAAACATGTACAAGACAGCCCAGGCAGGGCTTAAAGGTTCTCACAAAAATGTGGGATGTGACTAGTTCATAGAGAGCCCAGCTACAAATAGCTTCCCAAATTCCTTCACCTCCATCTTTGAATTGGGAATGCACCAACCAACTGGTATCACAAAATGCCCTAATGACATAGGGAAGGGGGAACAGGAGATTAATACTAACTACTGAGGTTAGTATTTCAAGCCTGAAAAGAACAAAACCATTCACCAAAGTTATTTCCTGGCTGAACTATGGGAAGGCATAGTTGTAGTGCAAAGGGGAAAAAAAAAACAAAATGAAAATAAACTGAACACTTTAAATTATTTGGAAACTTCATACCAATCTCATTTTCATAGCTTTCTCCCACTAAAAATTTTACCCAATATAAAGTAATAATACTACATAAGTAACTAAACTTTTCAGAAATAAACCCAAGATTCCGAGTTGAGCCTTTTGTATAGGCTCTTTCTTTTCCATTTCCTTTCTCAGCTGCCTGCCTTCTAATAAGACAAACTCTTGGCAGGAGCATAGAAGGTATCCAGACATTTGGATGAATTAGACAAGGAAAGTATAAATGAATAAACCCTGGCACTCTGAAATGAAGCAGTCTTTTAAAACCAAAGAGCCAAAACAGAGGCTAAATAATATAATGCTTTCTGACAAAGAAATTTACTTTTTAAAAAATGAGATATACACAGTTCTCAAGGATCATTAAGGCAGTATTCTAAATTAGTGTCTTTTTCAGATCAAGCTGAGACAGTAATTTCTAAACAATACCATTAGCCTACACACGCCCCATACGCAGTTCTTTAACAGATTTGTTTCATATTATAATCAATACATGTACAGTTACTTACTTGCTTCCTTTTGTAATGAGCAAACTGAGAAAGGCCTAGGACAGTTGCAAGAGCACCTCCTCCAACAAGAATAGTCCCTTTCACTGCCTTTTGAAATGCCATTTCTTAGCCTACAGAGACAAAAAAAGAAACAAAAAAGTTATTTGGGATTTTTATCACACAATAATCCAGAAACAAAAAGAGACTGCCTAGATTATGAAATTATGTTAAACTAGAAAAGAAAACACACAATAAGGAATTTGTTAACATACCAATTTGTATACCACAATTCAAAAACAATACACAAAAAAACCAAGAAACTGACTTTATAAAATGACCATCCAATAGGAATTAAAGAAAGAAAAATTCAGAGACAACTGAGGTTATTTACATGGTATAAAGTCAAGAGAGCGGTGAAAAGAAATGGGTACCTGACAAAACTGCATGCTGTACTTGCAAATTTGTTCCACCACTAATCCCCTCCACAAAAAGAACTGGTGGAAGTCTTCTGTCACTCAACAGGACAATGAACCTCATGCCTGCCTTGGGTTCTCTGGCAAGTGTTGAATTCCACTCTGGTAACAACTCCCTTCCTGAGTTTTCCCCTTCAGAAAGAAGCTCTCGCTAAAACCAAAAGCCAATACATTTACATTTCTATCCCTGGAAGAGTCTACACTTTACAGATAAAAAGTAAAAGAAAACCATGCCATGATCCTTCTACAAAATGACAGATATAACACTGCTATCATTCCTTTCATTAAGGGAACTTAAAAAAAAAAAAAAAAGGTTTCTTCTAGCCAGAGTTGCATGGCACCAAAATTTCAAGGGGAAACCCAGATCAAGCACTCCTTCGTGCTCACTGTATATTTCTAAATAAAGTCTTGTACTGTGTTAGCTCTTGACTTTCTTTCTTCTCACTTGTTAAAAAAAAAAAAAAATTCCACTATTGGATTGATGGAATTTCTTAATTTTTTTTTTTTTTGAGGACTTAAATAGTCTAACTTTTTCAGAAGCCAAAAAAAATAAAATAAATAAAAATAAAAATTCCAACGAAAAACATCTTACTCCCTTTTATTCTGATAAACAAAAAAAAAAAAAAAACAAAAAAACGATAACACTGTGTGATCACCTAAAAACAATTCTAACTTAGAGTTGATATTTAGCAATTTGACCTGCCTAAGTCTTTCACTTACAAAAGCAGCTGGCACACCCATGTGTTACAGGGAAGCCACTACCCTACTTTCCTGAATGGGTGGAGTTCTGACCTGTCTGGACAACATACCTTATGCTTTACAGATATCTCACAACTCAAATTATTTAATATGAAGTCAATTTTAACCTAGGATAGTAAAAAACATATAGTATCTCAATGTAAATTATGATACAGTTAAAATGTTTGAGTTCAGGGACTTCCCTGGTTGCACAGTGGTTAAGAATCCGCCTGCCAATGCAAGGGACACGGGTTCGATCCCTGGTCTGGGAAGATCCCACATGCCGCGGAGCAACTCAGCCTGTGTGCCACAACTACTGAGCCTGAGCTCTAGAGCCCACGAGCCATAACTACTGAGCCCCTGTGCCGTAACTACTGAAGCCCGTGTACCTAGAGCCCGTGCTCTGCAACAAGAGAAGCCACCGCAGTGAGATGCCTGCACACCGCAACGAAAAGTAGCCCCCACTCGCCGTAACTAGAGGAAGCCCACGTGCAGCAATGCAGACCCAACACAGCCAAAAATAAATAAATAAATTTATATATTAAAAAAAAAAAAGTTTGAGTTCATGTTGACTGAATAGAATCTATTAGCATAACTATCCTAAATCAAAGAATTTCAAGTGCAGTTGATAACTCTGACTCTACAGAAAATCCATTTTGGAATACTATAAATTATATACTAAAATAAAAGCTGGCATTTCTTAAAATTTTATTTTTCTTCTGATCTCATTCTTTTCTGACAAACTCCTAAATTCTAAGACTCATCTTTATTTTTAAGATTCTCACCAGAAAAATATTTCACATGCGTATGTTCTTTACTGCTGGAGGTCTCGTCTTTCCCATCCCTTCTCTGAATCAACCATCCCCTCTCCCCCAAGTTATGCAAAAGAGTTGGTGTATGTTGGCTGGGGCTTCCATTCATCATTCAGTCAACCCTAAGAAAAACCTAACGTCCACGATTGTTCTGATGGTGAAAACCGCAATTGAGCCAACTTGGAAGGCACCCCTTTGTCACAGCTCAGCATCACCATTCCTAGTACTGCTATAAATGTTCATATGGGTGCCTATCGCACAACAGAAACCCTAGCAGCCCGGAGACAGCATGCTATCCCCTGGCTAACTGGGCTTCCCTGACAATTAGAGACAGAGAATAGAGACCTAGTTCTAATTACCTGAACAATGCCTGTGCCCACCCCAAATAGATGGTAGCCTGGCAATCCCTTGGATGTGAGTTTTGCAGGTGGTTGACTTTAGCTCAGTATCATTCCTTCTGTCTTGTTGATAATGTCATTGATGACCTCACAAAGGACACCACACATCAGTATAGCTAACTGAGGGATGTCATACAACACAGTCATAAAGTGTCTCAGCAGAGGTGTTCATTCAGCCAGTTAAGTTTGGAGCTAGTTTTTCCAATTGTGTAGCTCCCTACATTCCCTGCTCACCTTATTATATTGCCTCAATTTGATTTTCCTGAAACCAAAACTTGCTAAGGAGGATATCTTCATGGATTTTCTCAATGAGCCACAAATACTATGGAAGAACTGCATTGACATATTATTTTGCAGAGTTATTGATAACATTGGCTATAATAAAGTTTCTTTTTTCAGTATTTTCATAAAATAACCTACGCTTAAATATTATTATTTCTATTGTGATCAAATTTATCCACAAGATAATCTAGCTGGTTGTAACGAATAAATCACTCTTACAAAAGCACAGAATCAGTCGGCTTCACCTGACTCTCCCAAGATGATGATGATAATGATCATCATCATCATTAATGTTATAATGACAATAGTTGCCATTTATTGAGTTATTTGCTAGGTAATGGGTACCATGCTTTTAATTCTTTATATATATCAGCTCATATCACCCTCACAACATCCTAATTTCATAAAAGAGGCACTTGCAGTTCAAAGAGAGTAGGGGATTTGTCCTAGGTCATTCCCTAGTAAGTGACAAAGCCACAGCTTAGTCTTTGCTCCTAATCACTAGGTGGTTCTGCCCTGCCTTTGCTCTGAAAAGCCAACCTCTCCCCAAGAGCCACACCATATTTTGCTATTACTCAAGAAAGCCCTATTCACAAGCAGTCACCCAAAGTGTACAGTCCCTTGGCATTAGGTTTCTCTAAGGCAATGAGGAAGACTCTGACAAAATATCTGCTAGTAACCTTCTGCCAGATGATGTAAAAACTTTGTTCTAACGTTGACAGAAAGAAATGTAAAACCAGATTAACGTTAAACTATGTGCTGTGAACTACTTATACCCACTTACATTCCATTATAAGGAAAAAAGTTTTCACAATGATGACAAAGAGGAAAAGATTGCTTCCTTCTACATAAAAGCTACAACCAGGAAGTTAGCAAAGACTGGGAATAAAAATGTCAATAAATCTTTACCTTTTGCAACTAAAAGTATGAGAAAGTCAGAGGTAGAAGAGAAAACCAGAGGTAGAAAAGGAAACCAGAGGTAGAAAAATCAACTAAAAGTAAAATTAGCTTAGTTATCATAGCCTGATGTCTATGTTAAATAGCCTGTGAATAAATCACGTATACATTGACTCAGGACTGGCTCCTGCATTTGCACAGACCAATGCCAGCCCTCTAATTCTTGCAAGGAGAACACCAGGCAACTAAATAAAACCTTAAACAAAGTTAGTCAACTAAATATATCTGTGAGTTTATCAACTGCTCTCAAGGGGTTTGCAATCAATTTGGAGGATTAAATATCAAAGTCTGTCTTATAACAGTCTTATAACTAGTTGTGCTACACTGAATGTTACTAATACTCTCATAGACAGAAGACCCTGAATAGCCAAAGCAATCTTGAGAAAGAAGAACAAAGCTGGAGGCATCTCAATTCCTGACTTCAAACTATATTACAAAGCTATCATAATTAAAACAATATGATACTGCCATAAACACAGATACATAGATAAATAGAACAGAATAGAGAGCCCAGAAATAAACCCATGCATACATGGTCAATTAATTTTCAACAAAGGAGCCAACAATATACACTGGAAAAATGACAGTCTCTTCAATAAACGGTGATGAGAAAACTGGACCAGCCACATGCAAAAGAATGAAACTAGACCACTTTCTTACACCATACAAAAAAATCAACTTAAAATGGATTAAAGACTTAAATGATAAGACCTGAAACCATAAAACTCCTAGAATAAAGCATAGAGGGTAAGCACCTTAACATTGGTCTTGGTGATGATTTTTTTTTTTAATTTGATACTAAAAGCAAAGACAACAAAAGCAAAAAAAAAAAAAAAATGAGTGGGACTACATCAAACTAAAAAGCTTCTGTACAGCAAAGAAAACCATTAACAAAATGAAAAGGCAACCTAATGAATGGAATAAAATATTTGCAAAACATATATTTAATAAAGGGTTAATATCCAAAATATATAAAGAATTCATACAACTCAATAGCAAAAAAAAATTCAATTTAAAAACAGGCAGAATGACTAAGTAGACATTTTTACAAAGAAGACACACAAATAGCCAATAGGTACATGAAAAGGTGCTCAACATCAATAATCATCAGGGAAATGCACACCAAAATCACAATGAGATACCACCTCACACACACACATGCACACAAAGTGAGGTAAGTGTTGGCAAGGATGTAGAGAAAAGGGAACCCTTTTGCACTGTTGATGGGGATGTAATGAATGTAGCCACTATGTGAAAACAGTATGGAGGTTCCTCAAAAAATTAAAAATAGAACCACCATATAATCCAGCAATTCCACTTCTGGGTGTATATACAAAAGAAACAAGATCACTATCTCAAGGAGCTATCTGTACCCCCATGTTCATTCCAGCATTATTTGTAATAGCCAAGACATGAAAACAATCTAGGTGTCCATCAATGGATGAATTGATAAAGAAAATGTGATACACACACACCCCAACACATACACACACACACACACACACAGAGGAATATTATCCAACCATGAAAAAAGAAGGAAACCCTGCTATTTGCAATAATATGGATGAAACTTGAGGGCATTATGCTAAGTGAAATAAGACACACAGGGAAAGACAAATACAGTATAATCTTACTTACATGTAGAATCTAAAAAAACCCCAACTCACAGAAACAGAGAAGAAATTGGTGGTTGCCAGAGACAGGGGGTGGGAGGTGAGAGAAATGGGTGAAGGTGGTCAGAATGTACAAACTTTCAGTTATAAGATAAATAAGTTCTGGGGATGTAATGTACAGCAGTTGCTAAGAGAAGAAATCTTCAAATTGCTCATCACAAGGAAAAGAAATCATAACTATGTGAGGTGATGGATGTTAACTAAACTTACTATGATAATCATTTCATTTTATATATATATATATATACACACACATATATAATGTTATATATGTTATATAATCATTATGTTTTATGTTATATAATCATTATAATGTTATATAATCATTGTTTTATGTCTTAAACTAATACAATGTTACGTGTCAATTTTATCTCAATAAACCTGGAAGAAAAAGAAAACATTTAAATTACAGCCAAAAGAAAGAAATAGCTCAAAGTGGAGATAGGGAATCACGGTAAAGCACTATCTGATAACCATTTTCATCAACCAGAAGATATAGCGCAGAATAAAACTAAGATGCTATTTCTCCTTTGTTCTATTCTAACTCAAGCACTGAGTTATCATGCCCTCAAAGAAAGAAAGGAATCACTAAATGGACAGTGATTATACTTCACCTGAATTTCTGTGACTTGGGTTCCCTCAAAATGAGTGGAAGGGCTGGAAGGGTTTAGAAATAAAGCAGGCTGTTAAATTACATTATTTACTAAACCATGTCGATATCAAATTGAAAAAAAAAATCGGTGACTATCCAGTCAAGATGGCACAGTGAACTTATGCTTCAGCTCATCCTGTATGCTCTAAATGCACGGTAATGACAAAATAGGGAAAAAAAAACAACAAACATAGATGCACATACATGCTCTGATAGAAAAGAAAACAAGGTACTATATCATTGCAGTGAAAAGAGATTAATTCTCACTAAATGATTAAAGAAGGTTTCAGAAGACAGGATACTTGAAAAGCCTCTTGAAGAAAAAAGGATTTGGAGGGGAGTGAGTACGGGCAGGTCTGGATTGAGAAAGATTTGGAGGAGAAAGAGAACATCATGGTAATGTTCAGGAGGCATGCAAGTTGTTATCTGGTTTGGCAGGAGACGATGTTCATTTGAAAATGAGGTTTAAAAAGAAGTCCAGGGCAAGAGATAAGAACATTCTGTACATGTGAAATAAGATATTTTTCTATGATATTCCGTTGGCCATGAGAGCTGAGATTCCAGATGAAAGAAACAAGCTTGCTTCATCTCATGACTTATGAAGAATGTTCAAGTAGGTTTTGGTGTTGAAGCTTATGATGAAGACTGAGGGACCAACTGGAAAGCAATAAAAGAGTCCCCACATGAGAAGACGAAAGCCTGGTTTAGGACAACACTGAAAAGTACTAATGCAGACATTGATGCTTTGCAGAAATCTCTAATGACAGCACTCAATTCGAGACCATTACAGAATCTGACAAGTGATTACAGAAGGAAACAGGAAGAGACTGATAGTCATAAGGGGCTTTAGCCTGGGTAACTGGGGATTTGCCCCAACATTACAACATTAAGAATCAGAAAGAGAAGCAAGTTTAAGGGAGGAGAGGAGTTCATTTGGAAGCAAAAATATTTAAGATCTTGACAGAACACCTAAGGAGAGAAAACAGCAAACATATAGATAGAAGGGTCTTAAACTCACAAGAGTCGTCATAGCTAAAGCTATGGTGTGAGGAATTTTCTGCCTAAAACTGACAGATGTACCTGCTCACAGTAAAATGTACTTATTGCCAGCAAAACAAAAACTGGACTTGCCACTTCTCAAAGTTTGCTGACCCATGCTTCTAGCTAACCCTGCAACTTATCTGGCTCCACAGGATTCTTGGCTGTCCTTTTAGGACTCTCATTATCGATAGAGTGACTTCGACAATGAAGACAACCGCTCAGACCCTATCTTAAATAGTTCCTGAGCGCTCACCACTTCTGCCGTCCTCCTACTCATTGGTAAGGCTACGCTAACATTAAATCATGCATTTAGATGACTTAACCACACACTTGAGAATTTAAAACAAGAAATAACCACCCACTGGAAACGGCTGGGGTTCCCCTTGGCAACTACTCATAAGCAAATTTATTCCAGAACAAAAGCACACTTCCTGGCCCCGGAATTCTCAAAATAGAGTCCTCAAACTCCTCTCCCTGTCTTGCAGTCCTAGCTTCTCTCTTAATTCAGCATAAATAAAAATCTATCCAAAGAGATTTATCACTCCTCTGTGGAAGGATCCCTTCACTTCTACAAAAACTCTCCTATCCTCTGATCTCTTGCATAGAATCAGCTATTTCCATTTTAACCTCCAGGCTCTCCATTAATTTAAGAAAAATTGAGACTTCTCAGGGTTTTGAGTCTTATGCCAGCACAGATGCAAACATATTTCTTTCCATCCCTCACAAGAATTATCAGTGTGGGTGCTGGGGAGGAAGGAGGATAGCTCAAAGATAATTTTCAGAAGAGTCATTTCAACCACAAGCCTTGTCCCTGGAACATGTGTTCTCTAGCAAGATATAAAGGCATTCCATGACCCTCTGATCACCTACACTGAGAACCCAAGATGAACAAGGCATTTAAAACATAAAACTCCCAGAATGTAACCTAGATGTAGCATGTGCTACTTCACTCAGCCCTTTACCTAAGCAGATGCAGGTCCAAAGGTAGGAAGACACTCCTTACGCTTCAGTTGTGCAGCCACCCCCCTTGTGGCTGTGCATGGAAAGCCTCCCCCTCATCTATTTTGAGTCATGACACTCCGTCAAACCCACAATGTTTGTGGGTTGGCACAAGTCAGAGCGCAGGGCCTCAAGATCCACCTGCACACAAGTTCAGTGACTTAAGGGAGAAAGTTGCATGAATCTTACTAAATAAGGGTGCAGGGCCTCATCAGAGGAAGTCCTACCCAGAAAGTCATGGAACTTGACAGCAAGTTCACAGCAAAATGGAAGAACAGGGAGTGAACGCAAAAGCACCTTCCCACCCAACTAGTTTTAACTATAAAAGTCAAGGTTTTGGGGGTGCTTTGAACTAGGCATGTTTCAACAAAGCAAACCCTTTATTCTTCCAATTGATGTGATAGCAAATGTTATGCATACTTTCCTATAAGAAAGAACATCACAGTTTAGGCACACCGAGCCTAAGCCTGATCAAGTGCTTACACAAACAAGTACCGATCAAAGCACACCAAGTACTACTGCCTCTTTCCCCGAGGTTGACTTTATAGAGGGGAGAATGATTAGCGCTCTGCCTACAAACGCATCCTCCCCAGCCAAGCAGAGAGGAACTTCTGCACACATACATCTTACACAGCAGCATGTGATCCCTACAGAAACACAGAGTGAGCCCTCAAGCATGCTTTTTGAAAGCTGTCAGACATAAATGAACAACAGTCAACATCAGAGGCCCGTCAGCCTGTTCTCTGCAAACAGAGAGGAGCCCTAGTCCATAAACTGAAATTGAATCATTCTTTTTTTCAGTTGCTTTAAACATTTTTGAAAAGGATTTAGACCAAGTCCCGATAGAAAATGGACCTAAGGGTCATCCACAAAAGATTATCGCAATGGAAATAACTGAATGTATCAAATCCTGAAAAAACAGGAGACGCTTAAAAGTGTCTTCACCTTCCCTAGGCCTTCCTTAATAACAATGATAACAATTTACAGCCTACAGTTGTAAAAATTACATACACTGAACAGGATATCAAAGGACAAACAAAAAGATCTTTCTGAAATCATTGAGAAAAGCATTCTCCTGAAAAACAAGATAAATGAAAGGACCATGTAAAAGTCAGCACAAAACTTATAAATGTAATGAGTCCGCAGACTCTGGATGCCCCAAATTTTGGCCTGTGGCTGATGAGGAAGCTCAGCAACGTAATCACACATGGCTGGCACAGCATCCAAACCCTAGCTTGGTCCCTGTCTTCCACACACTATCCAAAAGCCACACTGCTTTAGGGAAGGGCAGGTTCCATTTCCAATCAATTTCCCCAGGAAATCCCTTGCCTGAAGGGCCCAACCCAAAAGATAGAAAAAAAAAAATCTCAATGACTGGAGAGCATTTTAAGAAAGACAAAAGAGACAGAATCGGGCAACAAAGAGAAAAATGAAAGAAGACAAACACTGTATTTGTATTGGTCCACATAGCTTCAAGCCAGAAGGTAGTTTGGAAATGATTCCTACTAGTCACTCTGGGGCACCTTTAGGTCAATTATATCATTTTAGAACAAACACAACACACAGCTACAGATGAGGAGAGAGAGGTTAGCCCAGGACCATCCCTCAGGCTCAAAGGACAGCAGGCGCCTGGAAGCTTGACAGAAGGAGTTGGCACAGAAAAGGGCTGCGCTGGTTTCAGAGGTTCAAATCAGACTTTAAGAAATGTAAGCCAAGGCACCCCCCCAAAAAAAGAGGAGAAAATAAAGTCAACCATTTAAAATGAGCCAGTTAGAAGCCTCTGTTTATAAAAATTCAACTCAAACATTATCACATGAATTCTTCTGGTGTAATTTTTGTTTTCTTTTAAATTTAATATGCAATGCCACAACCAATTAAAGCATTTACTTCCCAAAGTCCTCCAAAATAAAAACGTATCAAAAGGAAAGAAGGTCCCAGAGGAACAAGAGGATACATGCTCACACTCTAACTGTCGTTTATTATGTAAGACTCAATTTTAAAAAAATAAATAGGGTTGCCAAGGTAACTTCCGTATTATGTATTTATGTTTTCTGCCATTTCTAAAATGCATACCAGTACTATAAAGTCACAGATTTGACCCTTTTCTCTTATTTTCATAAGGCTCACTCTAGAATTACAAGAAATCAATGAAGCCCATCTCAACTAATAATAGATTTATATTCATTAAATGCAAATGATCATAGTTTAATTCATAATGGAATGATTTCCACTGTATTTGCTCTCCATAGAATTGCTATTAAAAATCATGAAGAACTATAATTAGTTCATGCAGGTGAACTTGTATTCCATTTTAAAATCATTTTAAAACTGAAATTAATATATATTCTCTATCATCTTAGATATGTTAATGGGTTTTTGTTTAAAGTTGTAAAATCCTATCAGTGATTTTCCATAAAAATATATGTCTGCCTTCTTTGTTTACCATATGTAATTTAAGGTAATCCTGAGAGGCATAAAATAAAATGCCCCTTATAAGAGAAATTCTGGAGCATTCCTTCCCCAAAATGCCCACCCCTTATAAAGACACAAGTCAGGTTACGGAATTGAGCGGATAGCATGCCAACTATGAAATAATAAACTTGCATTTATGTATCAACTAATAAGAAATGCCTCACTTAAAAAGAATACAGCAGACAATGAAAAAAGCTTTAATTCTGTCTTGAAGAAGAAGAAATGTTACCAGTGAATCACACACAAAAATAATTCTTTAGGCAAACAGACCACACTAGTCCTGTGATATTTTTTTTTTTTTTTTTTTTTTGGCTGCGTTGGGTCTTCTTTGCTTTCTCTAGTTGTGGCGAGCGGAGGCCACCCTTCGTTGTGGTGCGCGGGCTTCGCCTGTTGCAAAGCACAGGCTCTAGGCACGCGGGCTTCAGTAGTTGTGGCACACAGGCTCAGCAGCTGTGGCTCACGGGCTCTATAGAGCAGGTTCAGTAGTTGTGGCGCACAGGTTTGGCTGCTCCGCGGCATGTGAGCTGTTCCGGGACCAGGGATTGAACCCATGTCCCCTGCATTGGCAGGCGGATTCTTAACCACTGCGCCATCAGGGAAGTCCCAGTCCTGGGCTTCTTGCAGTCTTTCTGCCCCTTTACTAACCCTATTGTTGGGTTAGGAAAATGGCTCACATTCTTCTAGCAGCATAAACCCCCTTTTTTTAGATTTGACTTTCTGTTATAGAGTCTACTTCAGTAATTAAGACAAGATAAAACCCTTTACTTTGTTATAGAATAAACTGCAAATCAAATAACAGAGCTCAAAATATCTGCCTTTACACTAAAATATATCAAGCCTCTCCTCCGGATTTATTATAAACATAACAAACCCTTATAAAGTAATAACAATCATGGCTGTTGACTACACATCCTAAAATGTTCCATAAGAAAACATCTACTTCATTATATAAAAAGGGTTTGGGTGCTATAAAATAGTGCACAGGCACTGTGAATCAAATGAAAAGGTTTTTAACACATATAGATGATAATGAACTTTAGTCAAAAGAAATATACCCTAAGAAAATTTCAATTAATTTAGCATGTTCAGAAAAGGAAGTGTTTAAGATAATTAAGCTTCTATTTGCCTGGATCTTAATCAGAGATCTGTTTTGTTGTTATCCAATATCGTATATTTTTAAGAAATATGGCATTATGAATTAGGAAAAACTATCTACTAAATATAGGAATTATTTAAGGCTCAAAAAAATCTTAAAGAGAAAAGATCATTTTTCCAAAATCTCTTTTTTTTGAATAGCACAGATGTAGAAGGTTTGAGAATCTGCCTTAGAATGTTATAAGCACAAACAAAACTTTGAAAAACTGGCTTTTTTTTTTTTTTTACTTCAAAATGCTGATGCCAATTGAGTTAACTCAGCTTTATTCGTTATTTTTATCACCAAATACAAGGAAAATGTACCAATTCTTTCAAAAGTTCCAGTAGCAATTGCATTATATATGTCATTAAAAATGCATTTTAGGAAATACTTGTTGAAGATAGTTTGTGAAATCTGGGCTCATAAAAAACTATGATATAATTTTTATGATAATTAGTTATAGCACAATAATTTCAGTTAATTTAATTTACTTACATTGTAAATAAAAAAGTTCTAAATTTAATTACAGCTCTATTAATGCATAAGACATCGTTGGGAGTTATAACAGAGACCAAAAAGTATATGGGGTGGGGAGACCATTTATTCTGCTTCCTTGAGCTGGAGAAGATCCCCAGGAAATAAAGGTAACCACTTTTTACATCGTGTAACCACTTTTCCCCTATAGCCTGCTGAAATTTGCATTTAAAATTCACTCCCCTACATATCTAATAATCCATTGCATGTATAAATCTAACTATCAACAAAGGGTCAAATTACACACAAAAAGCATAGATGCAAAGAAAATCTAAGATGTACTACAACAAAATAATCATATTTTATATTATTTAGCTTAGTGATGACACTCCCTAAAAATGTCTCACCCTTAAGGAAGTAAGAATCAAACAACAGGAGAGAAAGACTGCAGTAATTCATATTTCTAACAAAAATTTCTTTCAAAATTATGGAATACATATCATACAACAGTTGGTAAATGCTCCATCCCCTGGCCCCTCAGAAAGGAGAAGAAAAGATAGTAGGGTCTTCACCTATGCAAAAGTAATAAACAAAGCTGTATTTCCATCTCAGTCATCTTGGCTAAACAGTCTTGGTCATAAGATCTTATTCTCCCCACTTGAATGAGGCATCCTCTCCAAGCCTCTCCTTTTTAGATTTTTCTTTTCTTCTTTGAAAGGACGGGCACACACCCTAAGTGGAAAGCTTTCAAGTACTAGACTATAAACAAGTCTAGTCACTGTGCATGAGATACTGTGTACCGACATTACATAGCTAATACCCTAGCATCTGACGGTCTAAAATTGAAATAGCATGCACAGATCAAGGGTTCTACTCAATATTCTTGCTGAAACTGTCACCCCCCAAACAAAGTACACACACACCAAAAACCTCTATATTCTTTTAATTCTTGAAATACCATATTAAAAAAGAAAATCACCCGTGGGTATTCTAGAAGGAGAGATTAAGGAGACTCGCCTTGTAATTCCATCTATACTACTAACTTGCTTTGTGATTTCAGGCAAATCATTTGAATTTGCTGATCTTCACTCCACCTATAAATGAAGCATCTTTGAAAATGTCCAGATCTATTTTAACTTTAAATTTGTATTATTTTATGGTTTTTCTTCATTCAGTAGGTGCAGGGGGAAAAAAAAAACCTTCTGCACTAAGCTTGGTATTACCTTAATATCCTATTTATTTAGCAATGTTGGATGATTAAGGCTTGCATTCATTCTTTCATTCAATAATTACTTACTAATCATTTAACATATGCCAGGCACTAAACATACAACTGAGAACAAACATAACAAAAATCCCTGCCTTCTAAGAGCTTACATTTGAATGGAGTTTATAGTTGTTTTTTTTTTAAGTCTAAACTATTTTGAATTTAAATATTTCAAAAGTACAAATCACACTTTGTGTTCTTAAAAATATTAACCAGGAATTCAATGATTGATGACTTGGAGCCATCCTTATATACATTAGACTATGCTGCTAGGGTAATGTCCTCAGGAACAGTTGAATACTATTACCTCGTTACTCAGTGGCTCCAAACCACACTGTTCCCATTTGAATCCTTCCTGTATCTGCTTTATAAAGTTTTCCTGGTTCTTCAAACTATCCGGCTGATGGTAATTTTCCCTTTTGATCTTTGGGCTCTCCAGATCACTTCTAACTTGTTACCACTGTGGTCAGAAAAGTGAGAGCCAACTTAGCTAAAACTGTGTTTAAAACACAAATAAACAGGGTTTCCCTAGTGGCGCAGTGGTTGAGAGTCCGTCTGCCGACGCAGAGGACACAGGTTCGTGCCCCGGCCCAGGAAGATCCCACATGCCGCGGAGCGGCTGGGCCTGTGAGCCATGGCCGCTAAGCTTGCGCGTCCAGAGCCTGTGCTCCGCAACGGGAGAGGCCACAACAGTGAGAGGCCCGCGTACCGCAAAAAAAACCCAAAAACAAATAACTCTGAGCAAGGCAAAAGGAGCAACTCATTAGCATTCTAGCTTTTGGATTTTCAACATTCTGGCTGTATTTATTCAAGGGCCTTTTTCCCCCTTCCTTCCTTTGTTCTAGGTCAGTGGATCTTCCCAGATGTCTTACCAGAAGTTTATGGTACACAGCGTGGATGAAACAAACTACACAGGTCTCCGATGAAGATTAAGAATTTCAAGCCAGATACAAGCACATAGTCCAAGATAAGAAAAAGAAAATTCTTATTTCATTTCTGCCTCATCTGAACAAATTCACATTACATATATGAAAAAAATATGGCAAAGCTGTATGCTTCTGCTCTAGAAACAACTAGAACCTTTTTTCTGTGCTCTCTTGGATTTAAGGAAAATATTACAGATAAATGGGCCAAAAAAGAAGCTATCTGCCACTCTTAAAAAACTTCAAAATTCATTGTTGGAAACTGGTTTATGAAAAATGCACTTACCATTGGTGAGGGAGAGATTAAAATTGTACACTCTAAGAAAATAATGAAAGCAACAGTTCAACAAAACTCAGGGAAGTATCACTGAAGGAACTACTCAACTAAGGAAGATGAAAAGAGGAGCGTTCATTCCTACAACACAGATTCAACTCGGATTGACTGAATGTCTGCTATATCCTCAGCATTGTTCTAGGGGCTGGCAAGTTCTCTGCTCTCATGGATTGGGGGAAACAAAAAATAAACCTATAAACAAATTTAAAAATTGAGTACTTTGAAACTGACAAGTGCTACGAAGAACAAAATTAGGTTGGAGAGTGACTGGGGGCAGGAGGGATCTACTTTAGATAGAAAGTCCAGGCAGGTTATTTGCCACAAACGTAATTGAGGAGGAAAAGCCAGCCACACAGGGATCTAAGAGAAGGGCCTTCTACACAGAGGGGACAGGCATACAAAGACACACAGCAGGTGTACGCCTGGCCTCCACTGGACAGTGTAGGGGCAGCACAGTGAATCATGTGGGCAGTGGGTTCCAGATCAGGTCAGAGAGCCAGACATGTGCCAAGTCACGTATGACTTCCTTCTAGCAAGGTGTTTATTCTGACAAGATAGAGATAGAAAAATCAGTGGAAGGTCCTAATCAGTGCGATGATGCAATGGAATTTATACAGAGGGAGGGAGGAAAGAAGATCGACCCTAGCTACAGCGTAGAGGATGCTTTCCAAGGAAATAAGAGTAAAAGCAGTTGCTTTTTCTTAAGGACGCCATTAGCCCTGTTCACAATGAGTAGATGAAAGTATGAAAAAAGGACGTAATGGGGAGAGAGAGAGGAAGAGTTAATAAATCATATGAGAAAATAGTAAACAAATGTAAACCACAGTCAAAAATAGGATTCTGTAATAGGAAAACAAACACTTCAGAGATAATCTTGAATATAAATGTCTGCTGAACTTACACACTTGAAAGACTGTTCCAGCCCATTCAGTCTAACAAGCTGGTAACAAAGAACAGAGTGTCAACTGAGAGAGCCTCTCAAATGCCAACAGCAGAGGTCTTTCTATTCCCCCTTGGGCTAGGGTATGTTGCAGGTGACTTTCCCCCCCAGCAACTCATGATATCTTGAACTGATTTTGAACTCATATTGGAAAAGAACCCTAGGTCACATCTCAACAAGCTGAGGCACTCAGAACATTCCCCACCAACCACACAGGAAGGGCGCTAAAGAGCTGTGTGAAACTTACTGACACACTGAGTATAGAGGTAATAGACAAGAGAGACTGCATATGATTAATTACAGTTATTTATATTTATGGGTTTGAATCTTGAGGATGCCTAGCCTCTCCCTATTTTATTTCATAATTTTCCCCCTGCTGGAGACTGAAGAGCAAAAGTCAATTGCCTGAGTGTTGGCATCACATCGGAAACTAAAGGGCCATGCATTTCAATTCCAGCTCAAGGAACACTCTGGCTGAGCAGATGTAATTCACCAGACCCCAGTGGGCTAGGCTCGCACTGTTGTCAGTCAAATCACATAGCTGGTGGAAATCAGCAGAGCACATTAGCAATTTATACTCAACAGCCTCTTCTCAACCATAAATTCTGAGATAATGTTAAGTGAAACCCAAAGTTAATCCAAAAAATTTAGCCCATAGTTGAGCCTGTGATTTTACCACGAGGCCGTCAGGACTTACAAAATGACTTACAAAATGGTATTTCTAATAGGACTCCTGTCAAAATGCCAGGTTCCAACATCCACGCAGCGACCTTCAGACATGACCTCACCCAGTGCACTTGTGCCTACTTCCTTGGTCATTTGTTTGGCAGCAGCAAGAGCGTGGTTTGTTTTTCAGGCTGTATCTTGAGGCTCTGCAGCGATCACAGACAGGCCGTCAGCAACCGGAGCCAGACCCCCACCCTGCGACAATCTCAGCCTCAACAAAGCCACCTGAGTTTTCTGGACTTCAGATTCCTCACATAAAAGATTGAGATCATCTAGACATTTCCTTTTTCATGCATTGCTGGACCCCATAAGCTTGGCTTTCTGCTCTCCAGAGTCTCCTGCCATTTTTCCCATCCAAACTGGACCACAAGGGTAGGTCACTCACCAGGCCAAAATGACTGCCATCCTCTTACCCCACTCTGACTTGAAAAAGCAACATTTTTATGCTGGTAATAATTATAAATGTCTAGAAATAAGCGGACAGCCTTAAGTAAGTTACACATTCTAGAATTTCTTGACTGCTTAGGAATTAATTCTTTCTGGGTTAATTACACTCTGGATAGAGATGGGGTAATGGGCAATAGAAAATTAATTATGAAGAGAACAAAAGTAAATAAAATAGTATCTGTGTTTCTGTTTTAAAGTATATGTGCATACACACACACACACACACACACACACACACACACACATAAAGGCTAGAAGGACATACCCCAAAATATTTAAAATCTCATCTTTGAATAGTAGGGTTGAAAGTCATTTTTATTATCTTCCTTGTGTGTATCTTTTTAAATTTCTAAAATGATCACATGTTATTCTTGTAATAAGAAAAAAAAAGAAAAAACCAATCTATGTGTGTGTATGTGTGAGTGAGAGAAAAGAGAGAGAGAGAAAAAAAAAAAGAGCTCTAAAGAGCGCCGTGCAGATAGATGGCTGACATTTGACTAAATCCCATATCATTTGACCACTACTTGAGTGATTTTCCTGTTACACAACTTTTCTCATCTTTAATGAACTAGATAGAGTAAAAGACCCACACAGAGAAGGAAAAGGGTATTTTGCCTTTAGAATTTATTAGGACTCTTGGAAGAAGAACTATAAAATGTCACAGAATTATCTACCTTATTCTGAAGAACAGTCTCTACCCTAACTGGGATGAATTTGCCTTGAGCATCTGACACAATAACTATTTAAGCCTGAGTTAAGCTACCCCTAAACTAGTCTTGAATTTCTAGTTATTTCAGATTACATCGTCTCAGGGATTTAAAGTTTAACATAACATCAGAAATCCCAAGAACTAATCAAACCAGTGACTGCAAACCTGATCGAACTTACTGGCATTTAGTGTTCCCCAGGATTCAACTCCATAAACATAGAAACTCTTCAGCCAACAACACACCCAGGGGACCCCTCCACGGTGCCAGCCCTGAAGGAAGCCACGGAGAAAGCACAGACCATCCTAGACGGAGGCCAACACGCTCTCCCTTCCCTGCCCCATGACAATTCAGAGCTTACACACAGGAACACAGCTACTCCCCTAGGCATAACTGGGATCCTTCTGTCATAGGGTGCTGTCCTTGGCATATTCAAACCACACCACTGACCGGTCAATAGAACATTCTCTGCAGGAGGTGGCCAGTGTAGAGGTCATCAGAGACCCCACCTGGATTGAATTCCAACTCAGTCACTTACTAGCTGTGTGACTGACTGTGAGCTTTCGTCTTCTCATGCATAAAACCTCATCTGTTTCGCAACTTATGTTGAAAATTTGAGATAATGTAGATGAAGTGTAGAAGTATATCTGCTGTCAACAACTCCCATTACTCATACGTAACCTGCAATGGGTCCCCACACATGCAGTGCTGAACAGGGCGATACAGATTGTGGTTAGAGAGAACAAAGGCAGCCGTAACCTAGCTTTAGCCCAAGCAGCACTTGGCTCTGACCAAGCAAGTGCACTTAAGACTCCCAGGTTGGGGAAATGAATCCTGTCAGTCATTTCCCTTGAAAAAAAAAAATAGTAGGCAGGTCTCTCCAGCATTTCTCTAGCATCTCTCCCCCAAATAAACATTCTTTTCCACAGAACGGATACCATTATTTGTGGAGCGTTCTATCAAAAATAAAAACCCTGGGCTTCCCTGGTGGCGCAGTGGTTGAGAATCTGCCTGCTAATGCAGGGGACACGGGTTCGAGCCCTGGTCTGGGAGGATCCCACATGCCGCGGAGCAACTAGGCCCGTGAGCCACAACTACTGAGCCTGTGCGTCTGGAGCTTGTGCTCCGCAACAAGAGAGGCCACGACAGTGAGAGGCCCGCGCACCGCAATGAAGAGTGACCCCCGCTCGCCGCAACTAGAGAAAGCCCTCGCACAGAAACGAAGACCCAACACAGCAAAAATAAATAAATTAATTAATAAACTCCTACCCCCAACATCTTCTTTAAAAAATAATAATAATAAAATAAATAAATAAAAACCTGTAAAGCCCAGCATCTAACGCAGATCTGACTCCAAGCCACAGGTTAGCTGTTCCAGAGGTCACAGGACGCAGCAGGCTCTTTTGCTTCAGGTTAGACTCTGAGCGCATGGAATCCAATGTTTACAGTCTATCTCCAGTAGCTCAATTAGTCAGCGGATTTAAAACCGTCTCTGTAAGAGGCTTGATGTAAGGTTTGTGTCCTGAGTTAACCCAAGTCACTGGGAAAACTTTGACCCATAAGAGTGGTTTTTTGCCCTCTATTCAGAATATTTCCTGGTATTTATTGTTAGTTCAGAGAGGGTGAGGAATTGCTTTCTGGCTCTATCACAAACCTTGAACACCCTCTACCTTGGAAAAAAAATACTAATATAAAAACAAAATGCTACCAAAACAGTCAACTCTATGAGTCAATGTATTTTTAAAGAAACTGAGATATTTCTCAAGAATGTGTCCCTTCTTAGGATCATGCCCTTATCCCAAGATGTAAAAACATACACCATGACTCTGACTAACTACATAGCAAGAACCTAGGAACAAGAGTCACTTAAGTGCCCAAAGAGTCTTGTTTGGCCGTTCATTCAGTGCATGCCAACCACTAGCCAACAGTCTATTGTATCCTCCAAACCACCTTTACCCATGTCCACACAATCCCACCCGCTCCCCACAGACACGTCCATCACCCCTCAACCCACCTTTGCCCTCTGACTGCCACTCTTAGTCCACTGACAACAAGAAGTGACTCACTCCTGCCACCTCATCTCGCATTTGATCTTCCCACCCTTTTCTGACTAGATTCTGATTGCTGATGCCTGATTTACATTATCTCAATTCTTTTTTTTTTTTTTAGAAGATGTTGAGGGTAGGAGTTTATTAATTTATTTATTTATTTTTGCTGTGTTGGGTCTTCGTTTCTGTGCGAGGGCTTTCTCTAGTTGTGGCAAGCGGGGGCCACTCTTCATCGCGGTGCGCAGGCCTCTCACTATCACGGCCTCTCTTGTTGCGGAGCACAGGCTCCAGACGCGCAGGCTCAGTAGTTGTGGCTCACGGGCCTAGTTGCTCCGCGGTATGTGGGATCTTCCCAGACCAGGGCTCGAACCCATGTCCCCTGCAATGGCAGGCAGATTCTCAACCACTGCGCCACCTGGGAAGCTCTCAATTCTTTGTTAAATATAATTAATCAGTTCATAGGATCAAGGGAACCAAGGTCTGAAGAGACCTAAAAGGAATTGAACATCTTGACCAAGGTTCTCAAAGACTCCAAACCTGCAATTGTAAGCGGGCACTGGAAACCACTTGGTCAAGCATACCGAACCAACACCAGAAACCCACATTTGTCTGAGGTTCTTTGGGGGTATAACTGCAAAAGTTAATGATTACAACTCAACATAAAGCAATGACGATGGTGAACAAAATCACTGGATAACTCAAATAAAAGTCACTCGGTAAAAGAAAAAGAACACAGGACTAAGTCTGCCTACTCACTAACTACATGGTCACCAATTTTCTTCTGCTTCGTCCTCTGCTTCGTCAGAAAATTTGCCTCCACTATTAAAGAAAAAGATGGGGGCTTCCCTGGTGGCGCAGTGGTTGAGAGTCCGCCTGCCGATGCAGGGGACACGGGTTCGTGCGCCGGTCTGGCAAGATCCCACATGCCGCGGAGCGGCTGGGCCCGTGAGCCATGGCCGCTGAGCCTGCGCGTCCGGAGCCTGTGCTCCGCAACGGGAGAGGCCACAGCAGTGACAGGCCCGCGTACCGCAAAAAAAAAAAAGAAAAAGATGGTACACAAAATATAGTTTATATTTTATAACAGAGAGGCAATATGTAAACTTAGATATGTATTGAGTTTTCCTTTATTCAACATATTCATTCAGCACCTACTGTGTTAAGACTGTGAGTAAACAAATGTGAATAATTTATAGTTTCTGTCTTTAAGGAAGTCACAACTTGGAGAAGAAGATTCTAAAACAAATATGAGTAATACAAATAAGGCTTGGACTAGGGGCTAAGGGAGTAATTACCCATGGGGGTAATTAAGGGGAGATAGGAAACATTATCAGGGCAGATTTGTAGAGAAAGCAATAATTAAATGTTGAAGGTTCAACAGTTCCAAGTGAACATGAGCAAAAACATGACTGTATGAATGAATATTGCATTTTCAAGAACAAGGGGGTGTAATATGTATGTCAAGAGAGCAGGATGGTATGCAATAGTTGTAAGTGAGGAGGTGAGGAGGCTGAACAGGCAAGCAAGGGTAAAATCTCTGGAGATCTTAGGTGCCAATCAAAGGATTTTGGTCTTTCTCCAGTAAGCAATGGATCACCAAAGAAAGCTTTTAAGCATATTTGTTGGCTACACACTGTGTTACAAGGACTGTGCTAGTCAGTTGATACACGTTATATTAATCCTCACAACATTCCTAGTAGGACGGAGAGACACATTTGAATTTAAAGACCATCCTCCCCACTTCCCACTACCAGAAGCAGTGCTGGGAGATAAATTAAAAGCACACGCATCTGGGAGAAGGGAAATCAGGAGACTGGTTGTAAACATCCCAGCCCAAACTCCTAAGGGTCCACATACTAAGCCAATGACAGTAACAAGAATGGAGAGCACACAGTCTAAATACGTCTGACTCTGATTATGGTCCCCAGAAGCAGCACTCCTTAGCTTCTGCCAAATAGGAGAGAGCACCTCCCCCAGGGGTTGCACCACCATTTTGGCTGAGAAAGAGGCCCTCAGAGCACCTGGCGCTCCTGGCCACTTGAGAGCAGTTCCCAAGGAGGCCTTTACACTCCAGTTGGCCACCAAGCCATCAGGAGATGCCCTAGGGCTACAGGTATTCTGAGGAGGCTTTTGCTCACCCTTGGCCACCACATCAACAGGAGCTGCCAGATGTCTGCAACCAGCTCCCCGCAGGGCATCACAGGACTAATCCTAGCATGCTGCACAATCCTCTCTACCTCAGTCATCACCAGAAGCCCAACCTGCCCCATTTCTCACCTTCTCAGACCTCTCTCCTTCCCAGTTAAGCCCTCTAGAACTCAAAAGCTATCCTTTTCTTCTCTAGATGTTCCTTTCATCAGGCAATACCCTGAAAACATGGAGAAAGCAAGATTTCATCTGAATTTTGAAGGCTGAAGCCTACCTACACTGTTTTCACAGCACCCCATTAAAGGGAGGTTGTTTATACTCTCATATTTAAGTCCAGCGTTTAGCCAGGATAAACAGGGATGGCTGTACCAGTTGCTAAAATATCAAAACAGCTCTGAACCAGGTGATAACTAACGCCTTTCCTAGGACCTTCCTATGATTAAGTGATTAAAAGAGTTAATGTCTAGCTTCATAAAAGGCTCCAGGACCCCACCCCAGACTAAAGATCTGTATCTGCAGTACCCACTCCATTTTAGTTGTAAGTACTTTCAGTTAAACGCCTGCTTCTATTCTGCAAATCCCCCAGCCTGGAGATCATTAAGTGTCTCACCATTTCACCTTCCAATTTCTCCTCTATCCTCTTTCAAAAATCTTACCTGTTTTTTTTTTTTGAATTTTTGAATTTTATTTTATTTTTTTTTATACAGCAGGTTCTTATTAGTCATCAATTTTATACACAGTGTATACATGTCAATCCCAATCTCCCAATTCATCACACCACCACCACCACCACCCCTGCTGCTTTCCTCTCTTGGTGTTCTCTACATCTGTGTCTCAATTTCTGCCCTGCAAACCGGTTCATCTGTACCATTTTTCTAGGTTCCACATACATGCATTAATATACGATATTTGTTTTTCTCTTTCTGACTTACTTCACTCTGTATGACAGTCTCTAGATCCATCCACGTCTCAACAAATGACCCAATTTCATTCTTTTTTGTGGCTGCATAATACTCCATTGTACGTATGTACCACATCTTCTTTATCCATTTGTCTGTCGATGGGCATTTAGGTTGCTTCCATGACCTAGCTATTGTAAATAGTGCTGCAATGAACATTGGGGTGCACGTGTCTTTTTGAATTATGGTTTTCTCTGGGTATATGCCCAGTAGTGGGATTGCTGGGTCATATGGTAATTCTATTTTTAGTTTTTTAAGGAACCTCCATAGTGTTCTCCATAGTGGTTGTATCAATTTACATTCCCACCAACAGTGCAAGAGGGTTCCCTTTTCTCCACACCTTCTCCAGCATTTGTTGTTTGTAGATATTCTGATGATGCCCATTCTAACTGGTGCGAGGTGATACCTCATTGTAGTTTTGATTTGCATTTCTCTAATAACTAGTGATGTTGAGCAGCTTTTCATGTGCTTCTTGGCCATCTGTATGTCTTCTTTGGAGAAATGTCTATTTAGGTCTTCTGCTCATTTTTGGATTGGGTTGTTTGTCAAAAATCTTACCTGTTTTGAAGTTCATGTCATTATACTTACCACCCATCATCCCTTCTTGCTGTCATCTACCCATCTACTGCTGTTTCCTCTCATTCGCTGATGATCTAAGCACCTGGCTGTTTCCCTTTCCAAACTCATAACTGTCTTCACTTCTGCTGTCTTCTACATCCACATGGAGGCCCCAGTTCCTAAAGCACCTCACCTCTGACGGTCTTCTCTTTGACCCTGCCTCAGCCACCTGCTCTCATTGTTATAACCTCTGATTTAGCATTATGATTACTTGCACCAGCTCTGAGACTTCAGCTTCAAGCATCTTACATGTGAACACCACCTTCTCTTTTTCCAGCTCATCTACTCTGGTATTTCCATTCCAGCATCTTCTTGGCATTATCTGGTTTCCCAATCCATTGGCAATTTCCACACTATCAGTTACACATGCACTTTCCTTTTTGTCCAGCTTGTGGTCAAGGTCCATCACTGTAAACTCTGCTTTGCAAAATCACCCTTAACGCCCTTGGTCCTCTCTTCCTGCTTCTTACTTACCTGGAAAATACTCAAGTTGATTAAGCCCAGCTAGCTGCCTGCTCCACACCTCTGCCTAAACAGCTAAAGAAACTGCCTGAAGAAAGAACCACATCCACAACTAGCCTCAATTAAATTCATGGCTACAAGTCTCTAATGGGCAATCCACATTGACCAGCAATCCTATTATATTTTCCAGGGTGTTTCAAAATAGCCAATACAAATCTCCTCTTTTCCCAAACCTGTTTCACCCCATCCTACCCCAACATCATCACACGTCATTGGGAAAGGAGAGCCATGAGATAAGAACTCTATCTTCCCACCACCCAAACCATGACCTATCAGCTCTGTAGAGCATTCTGTCTGCAGAGCTTCCTTTTACTATGAATGAAATGTTCCTGATCCTAGTGAAGACCAACCTCTTCATCTGTCCCTAAATCTCCCTTCTTGCCTCTTCAAGAACTGTACTCCAACAATTATCCATCACTCTCTCCTGCCGTCATCAGTTTTTCCTCTCTAGTTAATCGTTCTATCATTTCCTCTCTACTTAAACTCATTCTATTACTCTATGGTTCTAAGGAACCCTCCCTTAACCAGGAACTTCTTCCAGGAACTTTTCCATTTCTCAGCTTCTCTTAATGACACAATTACTTGAAAGAGTTGTCTCTAAGCACTGTCTCTACTTCCACAACCCAACCCAATAAGCTTTTAAAAACATTTTAATGTCTCCTTTTAAAAACACTTTGAATTCTTAACTTCAGGGATACCACACCCTCCTGGTTTCCCTCCTACCCCACTGGCAACTCCTTCTTCTCTTCTGCATAATACAGTGCTCCAATGGCCCACTTCTCTATCTCCACACTCTCCACAGGTAATTCCATCCGGTATCAAACACAACTATATGCAAATAACTTCTAGCTCCATATCTTCAGCCAAAACCCCTCCCAGAATCTCCAGACTCCATTTATCCAATTGTCTAACTGACATCTCCAAAGGAATGTCTAAGAAGCACCACAAACTTAGCACAGCCAAAACAGAACATTTTACATCTTCCTTCAGGTACATGAATTGCTTCTCTCCCAATTCTCCTCTTCTCAGTTTATGGCCCAGCTGCTCAAGTAAAAAGTGTAAGCCTTTGTCTCAATTCTTGTTTCCTCTCCCCAGAGAATTAATCTATCAGAAAGTTCAGTCAACTCACTTGGTTGCAAAAACAAATCCTAAATCCATCCACTTCTTTCCATCTTTAACACCTGCTCGTCCATACAACTATAATTCCTTAGTTGGGCAACTAAAATAGACTCTTAACTGGAGTCCTGCATCCAATCTTCCCTCCCCCACTTACCACAATCCAGTCCACTTTGTGTAGCCAGATCAGCCTTTGATAGCACACAGGCTCAATGGGAACAGCAACACTCACAAGGGGACAAAGTTGGTTCTTGGGGCAGAACGGTGAAAAATCTTACATATTATAATGAGCTGTGGTCCTCCAAAGCTCATCTCTACCCAACAAAATCTTAGTTTTTATATTTAAGGAATACATTCTTGCTAGGGAACTATTAATTTAAAATTTTAATTTATTAATTTCAACTTAATTTTTCTTCTTGGAAAGACATAATGGGAAAAAAAAAAAAGTCATTTACCAGCACATAATCCTCCAAAGGCTTATATAACCTCAGAAAGAAATCTAAATGCCTTATCCTGGCTTGTACAGCTCTATAGGATCTGGCCCTTGCCTACTTTTTAAAGATTCTCTTGGACACTATGGTAGGTTGAGTAGTGGCAGTGTAAAGATATCCACATCCTAAATCCTGGTACCCATGAGTGTTATCTTACATAACAACAACCAAAAAAAAAAAGACTTTGCAAATGTGATTAAATAAAGGATCTTGAGTGGAGAGATTACCCTGAATGATCAGAGTGAGCCCCAAATGCAATCACATGTATCTTTATAAGAGGGAAGCAAAAGGGAGATTTGACACACACAGAAGAGAAGAAGGCAATGTGACCACAGAGGCAAAGACTGGAGTGATGCAGCCAAAACTTGCTGAATGCCGGGAGCCACTGGCAGCTGAAAGAAACAAGGAACAGATTCTCCCCTGGAGCCTCAGAAGGGAGCATGGCCTGCCAACACCTTGATTTTGGCCCAGGAATACTGATTTTGGACTTCCGGCCTACTGAACAAAGAAAGAATACATTTCTGTTGTTTTAAGCCACGAAGCTTCCGGTCACTTGTTTAACAGCCACGGGAATCTAATACAGATACCTCTGCCTCTCGCGAAGTTCTGGGTTTATTTACCTTCTTCTGCCCATGAGATTCATCAAGAATACAATTAGGGTTTTGGCACCAGCTGTCTCCTCTGCCTGGAATGCTTTGTTCATCTCTGTACAGCTAGCTTCTACTCACTCAGGATGCAGCTCAAATGTCAGCTCCTCAGAGAGGCCTTCCCAAACCATCCAAATCCAAGCTGATCACAGCTCTCATCAGCTCATACATCTCATCTTTATTTAATCATTATTATTTCTTCCCTGCACCCCCCTGAATGTTGCTAGGGCTCAGGGCAGGCCACCCCAAAATATGCACAATGGTACATTAATTATTTTGGATTCAAGTTCCTTAAGAAATGGTGAATGCAAGAGGGACAGTCTGACTCTCCTTTCTGTCTCCCTGAAAGTAAGAAATAAATCTCTCATGTGAAAGGTACACTCCCTGAATCTGGAAGCAGGACACCCTTTAGGCCAGAGATAGGGAATTTGGGCAGAGATGCCTCTATAAACAAACCTGGTTACTTCTTCAAGCCCAAACTCTGGTTAGGTTCCTTACTAATTGAGCACCAAAACCTAAATTTCTTTGTCCTGTCAATTCCTCACAAATTTATTGTTTCTTTGTCTAAAAATATAAAAGCTGCCTGCTTTGGCCACTTCTTATGTCCCATTTCAATGAGACCTCTGAGTGCGTGAATTAAAATTTGTTTTTCTCCTGTTAATGTCTTATGTCAATTTTGCTACTAATCCAGCCACAGGAACTCAAGACAGGTAGAGGAGAAAATTTCCCCCTCCCTGACAATGTAAATGCTACAAGAGAAGAGACTGTATCTGTTTTGTACACCACTATAATTTTAATTTGTAAGACAATGCCTAGCACATATTAGGTGACTGAGGAACTTAAATGAGTGGATGATACAGGTGGGAGAAAGGATGGTGGTGCTCTTCAATGAGAGGAAAAGCCTCATGGGGGCAGGGAGGGGGATTATGAGTCCTGTCTTGACTGTGAAAATATCCACTGAGTCTGAAATCAAGGAAGAGGTCTGGTTGGGGATGTTGATTTGAAATCATCGAAATCAAAGATATAGATGTACTTGATGGTACAGAGAACATCTACAATGAGAACGCAGTGAACTAAGAACAGACCGTGGGAACTACAACATCAAGGGGAAGAATCTGCAAAGAGACCCATAAGTAGTAGTTCAAAAGAAGAATGAAGTGTCGTGGTAGCCCGGTGAAAGTTCAATTTCACAAAGGAGGGAAACAGCAGAATCACAGAAATTTCAAGCAGTAAGCTCCTATGGATTTGCCAGTCGGGGAGAAACCAATAATCATAAAAAGAACAGATTCATCTAAGGTAGAAGCCAAATTTTCAAGAGTTGCGGGGTGAATGGAAGGTAATGAAGTAGAAAAATAACATAAAATACTTTCAGGAAGTGTAGCTTGAAAGAAAGGAGAGAATGAGCATGTAGCTAGAGGGGAGTGAAGAGAGGAGGAATAGCTTTGGGATTTGGTCTTGTTTGTTATTGTGATGGGAGAATCTTGAACATTCTTGTAAATATTTAAAATGCAGGTAAACATGGAGAAACTTCATATAGTAAGTTAGCTGAAGAAATGGGGGATTTAGAGTACTGGGGAAAGCATAAACTCTGGATAACTCTACCTCTAAGTTGGTAGTTAATGATGGAGTTAATATATTCAGATACAGGGAAGATGTGGAAAGGAGAACAAAATATTAAGACATCAAAATATTGACATGATATCTCTGTTTTCTCGGTATAACAGGAGGCAAGGACACTGTGAAAGGTACAGCTAACTCTTCACCAAAAACCCATAACCTCTTCCTCTCCCAGCCAGACTAGACTTTCCAATCTCCCCTTGTTGATAGGTGTGACTGCGCACCTGATTTCTGGCTGATGCTGTGTGAGTGGAACTGTTACATTCACTTCAAGACTAAGTATTTAGAAAGTGGATATGCTTCTTCTCTTTCAGAGAGGCTGAAGACACTTGAAAACAAAGTCCTAAGGGATGGCAGAATCAGAAAATGAAAGGTTCCAGGATGCCTGAGTCATCAATTAGAGGAAAGCCATCCACCAACCAAGACTATGACATGATCAAGAAATAAACATCTGTTGTGTTTGTGCTTTTGTCTATTTTCAGATCTTTCTGTTAGAACAGTTTAGTCTGCTCTAACCACTTACGATCAGTTTCTGGTAAAGAAACGCACAGTGGGATAAAAGGCTCAAAGAAAATGTAGAAGGTTTGGAAAAACTACGGGGAGAAATAAGAAAAGATGCTGTCTAGAAACAGGCAAAGATACAAGAACTGCCCTGTGGCTAAAGCTAGAGAACATAAGTTTGTAGGTGCCTCCAGTTTGCATGATGCTGTTCATTTTCCCACCTGCATTCACAAACCGAGGTGTAGGAGTGGAAAATGCAGATTGATACCAAGTTGCAGGCTGTTTCCACATTCATTAAGACTAACGAGGATTTTAACAATGTCATGGTTCCTAGAAGTCAAATCAAAAGAAATACTGTTTTTCTCTTTCTGACTTACTTCACTCTGTATGACAGACTCTAGGTCCATCCACATCTCTACCAATGACCCAATTTCATTTCTTTTTATGGCTGAGAAATATTCCATTATATATATGTACCACATCTTCTTTATCCATTCATCTGTCGATGGACATTTAGGTTGTTTCCATGTCCTGGCTATTGTAAACAGTGCTGCAATGAACATTGGGGTACATGTGTCTTTTTGAATATTAATTCATATATGTGCAATCTAGAAAAATGGTACAGATGAACCTATTTGCAGGGCAGGAATAGAAACACAGACGTAGAGAACAGACACGTGGACACGGTGGGGAAGGGAAGGGTGGGATAAACTGGGAGATTAGGTTTGACATAAATACACTACCATGTGTAAAACAGATAGCTAATGGGAACCTGCTGTAGAGCACAGGGAGCTCAGCTCGGTGCTCTGTGATGACCTAGATGGGTGGGATGGGGGGGTGGGAGGGAGGTCCAAGAGGGAGGGGATATATATGTACCCATATAGCTGATTCACTTCACTGTACAGCAGAAACTAACACAACATTGTAAAGCAATTTTACTCCAATAAAAATAATAAATTAAAAAAATAAAGAAAAACATGGAAAACAAGAAAAAAAAAAGGAATATTGTTTCAGGCAGGCATACTGTGCTATGCATTCAATGTCTGAACAAATTCAGCATCACTGGTGGAAACTGTCGACCCACAGCACCAAGTATTAGGAAGTGAAGTATTAAAAGGCAAAGTTCAATGAGTCGAGCAGGGGAATCCAAAGTAGCAAAAAAAAAAGAAGGGAGTTTCTGTCATACTGGAACATAACTGTGGCTTTGAGTAAGTCACTTATATTCCTTGGAACTCGGTTTCCTCAGTGATATAACATGGTTCACTGTTGATATGTGAAATAACGTGTGCAAAGTGCGTAGCACAGGGCCTAGAAAAAGCCTAGAAAAAGGTGATTGCTCTAAATGATACCTATCATTATTATTTATTATCAATAATAAAAAGACAGTGTTGCCTTAGATCTTTAACCCCCTTCCTATTTAAAATTCTGTGAATACATATATTTTTAGATAAATATCCCAGCTACTTAATGGTGGGTTGGGATAGGGGAAAAGAGCAACATAAAGAAAGAGAGAAGTAAAAGGATATTTGTTGTAACAGGTCCTATGAGCACAAGCCAGGAGGGAGAAGCAGGGAATGCAGCATCCTCCCAAGTGAATGCCACATCTGGAGAGGCTGAGAGAAAGGACATCCCAAACTCGGGGAAGTAAGAGGAAAAGTTAGGCCAGGTCCAGAGGTGAACAGAGCCCACTGACCATGACTGGCTTCCCCTTGCAAGACACGACAAGAGCAATAAAACACCTCGCGCTTTTACGGCTTTAAATTCACACAGTTCTGCCACCTTATTTTACAGAGGAAGAAATTGGCAGGTGCAGAGACTGACCAAAGCCACAGGCAGGTGGCTATAATGTGACTTCAGGAATGCAGAGAAGTAAACACTTTCCCACCCCCAAAGCTCCTTCTACGTAGCCTACATAAATGGTCCCTAAGGTTTTGTTCCCTTAGAATCCAGAGACCTTTGACATAGCGACAAGCTAATTTTATCAGTCATCTTGTTATGAATTAATTTTCTGGATTCTTTCTTAAGAGATTGGATTAGGTAGGCAGGTGGGGAAAAAGGGAGAAGTTAGTGAAGAGAAGGGAGCCCTAGGAGCCCTGACAAAGGTGACTCCTTAGCAGATCTTAAATGACCTCCTCATTTGCAGATTCCTCCACTGATTTTCTTCACAGATTGCTGTTATAACTTTGGTTCAAATGCAGCAATTTCCTTTCCTCCTCCTAAAACAAATATCCTTTAGCTATAAGAACTGCCAAATGTATAGGGAGAAAGGAGGCCTGAAAAAAGATAAAGATTCAGTTTAACTGATTATCTGAAATGCATCTGCCTGTGTGTTACCTGCTGTCCAATCACACCCCAACCATTTCTATCACTTATTCTTGGTAATTAAGGGATGAGCGAATTATGAGTCAATCATTCATTCAACAACTATTTACTAGGTGTCCCCACATGCAGGGACTTGGGTTGGGCACACAAGGTCTATAAAATTGTATAAGATCCAGCCCTTGCTCTGCATGATCTTCTGCAGGAAAGGAAATTATGCATGTTTTCAAATAATGACCATACAGAGGAGTAAATGGGATACTTACGAGTGGCATAAAAAGAGTAGTTGAAGAGTTTAGGAAATGTACAATACACTTCTCACTGGGGTAGTGCAGGAAAGCATCACAAAACTGGTAGCCTGTGGTCGGGACATTCAAGGATTGGTAGGATTTTAAAGAGGTAAAGTAGAAGGAAGAACATTAGCATAGGGGCAGCGGTAGGAATAAAACAGAGCTAGAGAATTTCACGTAGTCCAGTTCGACTAGATCACGAGGAAGAGAAGGGCAGAAGTTTAATATTGGGGCAAGACCGGAAACGTCCATGAATTCAAAGATAAATATTTAGAATTTAATGCAAAAGGGCAGAGTGACCCACGGAAGGGTGGAACAAAGAGTGATATGATCAAAGCAGTTCTGATATTACTGCAGCGAAACAAAACATCCTTTCTTTCTTCCGTTTAAACAAAAGGAAAACGACTTTTGAGAACCTAGTACTCTGAGCCGTACTATTTTCATCACTTTTCAAATACAGGTAGAAATTCATTGTGTTTTATTGAAACTCATAAAATCCCAGTGAAAAGTTTCCTAAAATGTTTACCTTGAACATCAACTTTTGTTCCTAGTGTGAATAACCAACCAGACTTAGTGGTCACTGGTGCGTATGAGGTAAGTAATAAAGCTTTCTAAGCGTGTGTCAGCGAGTCATACTCGAAGACCGTGTCATTTGACAGTAGCAGCTTCTAGAAACCTCATTTTCAGAAAACAGCATCTCTGTTATAATTTGTGGGGTTTGAAGGATATAGGTGGATAATCAAATATGAAATTCCATAGAGGATATATCACTATTTAAAGAATCTGAGGCTAGAAAAATCTAAATGAAACAGTCATTGCTCACACTTTAACAGTATCTGACTGCTACAGAATAAAGTACACCAGTAATCATTTCATTTTGCCAGAAAAAGTAAAAGATATCCCCAAGTAATGCTTTAGAGTTTCGTTAATACATTTTGTCACAATAAATTTTTACTTAGGAGGGCAACATTTTCTATTAGTTAATTTTTTCCCACTAATTTTAGTGAACTAACAGAACCAGAGCTTGACCTAATTAAAATCAGAAACAATGTTTTGTCTGCTGCACAAATCAGAAACCGTATTTTAAAAGAATCAACAGAAAATTTTCAACTGAAAAATGGGAAATAAGAACACAGATACGATATAGGAAGAAATATTTAACCCAAAGAACTAGTAAGAACTGCCAAAAAAAGGTGAAAATCCTGGGAAACAAGGGGAAAAAAAACCAAAACAAACAAACAAAAATGGTCACATTCACGTCAGGACACAAAATTAGAGTTCTAGACAAACTCTGACCACAGTCATTACCTCAGCATCCTCAGGTATTCAAACCATTAGCTCCTCAAGCTTCCTTTTCCTAAAATGCTCCTGAGATCAATCCCTGGTCAGGTAATACAGGAAGAGGTCTAAAGTTGTTCGACATTTCCTGGCTTGTAGCCATGTTGGCCCTTGTTTTTCTCACGTGCAGTTGAATCTGATCATCTCTCCCCCTTGCCTACATTTCTTTCCCCCATCATGTCAACAATTCTAAAACAAGGAAATATACAACACACCCTTTTATTAGCTTCTTCTTCCTCTATAAAACAACTTCCAAGTTGCCTTCTTATCTCAAAGGTGATGAATCCTCATGGAATTTCCTGAGTATTTTGAAGAGCATCTAAAACCACTTTTATAACACCATCTAAAATTAGCCAGTTGTGGGGATCCCAAACTTAATGACTAGTAATTTTCCCCGGAAACTTCAGATGAAAACAATATCCTATTATATACAACTGGAGAGAGTAAAAGGCAGGCCATCTGATACTTTGTTTTAAGCAAGGGCGTTAAAAGTGGCAAGAATGAAAAGTTATAATTTTTAACTCCAATTCTAGGCTTTAAAACTTCAGAGACACGGTGAAAAGTATCATTTAGTTCATGTACAGAATTGTATTGTAAGTTTCTAATATGCTTTTCCATAGAAAGTTTACTTTTGAAAGTATATGATTGTTTGGCTTTTTAATACACTGAAGTACAAAATAACAAACATTCTTGAAACAAAAATGATCCGCTGTAATCTTCAGGACACTTTAAGTCTCTCTGTTGCTGAAGTGATATTCTCTTCACCACAAAATTGTCTCCAGCTACTTGAGCGCATGTTAACCTCTCCCTTCCATAACCATTGGGTACGGTACTATGCAAGATCTTACGCTGGTCTGTAACTGTTCAACATCTATACGTTCTACCTTGTTAAATGAACTCTAACCTTCTCAAAAGCAGGATAACCATATTTTCCTTTATCTTGTTACTATATAATGCTGCACAAGACTACAGAAAAGTTCATTTAAGAAGTCAAGTGTTACAGATGTTTGATTCCTAATGCTCTTTCTAAAGTGTTGTTTCTGTACTTAGGACAACCTAGTGAGTCTGGTTGTTGACAAGTAGAAAAAAAATCAAGTTCTGGAAAACCTGAGCAGAAACTTCATCACATTAAAAAAATAAAGAGGAGAAATTACATAGTGATCTGGAAATTGTTTCCTGTCTCTAATAACCATAGCTGCCACTAACTTCCCCCTCCCCCTTCCTTCTATCACACACACCAAGTTAACGGGGAAAAAACCTGGATAATTCATTCACAACATGCAAGAGCTAAATTATCCAACTATCTGCATTCTTTCCCCAAGTCTTCCCTTTTTGAATATAAAAAGTAAAATATATAAGAAAGAAGAAAGTAATATTTTGAAGTCTACTACCTGAAAGGAACATCACTAGTGATTTTACGTGTTATATCACATATTATTATCTACATTTTGTCAGTGAGACAACTGAGGCCCAGTGAGGTTGAATAGTTTCCCTAAAGCCAAAATCTCTGGTTTTCTTCCCCCACTACATCCAGCTAGAGTTTGTCCCACAGTTTAGTCACTCATTGAGAAAACATTTATCACAAACTAGTCACCACTCTAGATACTGGAAATACGAAAGTGTGTGAGGCAGCCCACGCCCTCTCACAGAACGTACATTCTAGTAATGAAAGCAGAAACTAATAGCAAACGGGATAATTTGAGAGTTATAATTATTCGCCAATATGACTTATGTACAATGATAGTCAAATATTTCTAAACATCTCTGCGATTAAATAGTTACAAAAACAAGAGGGGAGGCATTGACGATTGGCCCTCTTGTCAATTACTGAGCTTAAGCCATTGCGTCTTTTAATAAATCAGAGGCAGAGAGAAGGAAGCAGAGTATTAATGCTACTCAGAATGTCTATAAAATAAAGTGACTATGTGAGACATCAGAATGGACAGCTCCAACAATGCTGGTTCTCAAACCCCAAATTCCATCTTTATCCATTATTACTAAGGTACCGCTGCATCATTGGACGAGTTGATTTGGAAAAACCAAGGGAGTGTTGTAACTTGACATAATCCCCCTATGAGAAACGCAGGAGGGTTCCAACATCCTCATCATAAGGTTCCCCAGGCTGCACGTGGTATGCGTTGAGCAATGGCACTCAGCGACTAGAGTGGTCAGTAGCTACCAGGAAGTGCCTGGCCCCCGTGTGGCAGTTCCCATTACCCTCCACACTCCAAAACTTCACATCTATTAAACCTGGGAACGTATGCAAAATTGTTTTGTTTTAAGCAATGAGGACTCAGTGGAACCTACTTTTCCATCCCATACCTATTTATACAAGTATAAAAGTTGACTAAATTAGTTGTTAGCTATTTCTATAGCTGTCCCCACCCTTTCCCATGATATTTATAAAGTGTTGCATAATTTGGGTTGGCCCCGTCACTAAGAGAACTTGCATGTGTAAACTTCTTTGGAACTCCTGAGGAGGGCAGTTCCCGGAGTGAATGCTCCCTCGCAGAAGATGGAAGGCAGGCTAGAGGTCAAGGGCTCCAGATCAGCCCTTCATTCACAGGGCTATACGTTCCTACCAAAGCACGCTTCAAGTCTATTTTTGACTCAGAAGTTACTACGTGGGGAGTAGGGTCTGTTTTAAGTTCATCAGGGTACACCTTCCATTTCCTCCTAAAACTGTCACACTCCAGCAGCTAAGATCTCAAAGAAGCCTCAGTCCCCTTCTAGAATCTTTCCCTCCCTTGCTTCAGAAGGGAGCAACAGTCCTTTTCAGACGAGCTGCATCCACAAGCCAGAAGTTTGCAGCAAACTTTCATTTAGACATCAACCCTCACCCCAAAGTCCTGCCACTTAACCAAGGAGGCAAAAGTATTCCACTCCACCGCCCCGCTCCCAGTAAGAATGAGCCCACGTTCTGTCGGTGCGGAAAAATTCTAAATCTTTCCCCAGATTCTGCCACCACCCACCCCAACACCGGACTCCACCCGGTCAGAGAGGGACCACCCCCCGCCCCAGAACCCAGGGGGCGGGGGCACGGGGGTCTCCCGGGAAGCACACACCTTAGATTGATCCTCTCGCGCGAGGGGAGAGAGAGCAGAAGCACCCGTTTCCGCGGGCCTGGGCGGAGTCTCTGCCTCCCCCGAATCAGCGCCTCGGTCCGGATACTTGCAGCGAGGCGCGCGTGGATGTCACTCGCCCCGAACAAGCTGGGCGACTGTAACCCGACGCACCAGAGCAGCCGCGCCCCCGCCTCCCCCGAAACTCGCGCCTCCCGCTCCCCTCCCCGAGGGTCGACCCCGGCGGCGCGACCGCCACATCCAGCTGAATACCTCGGGCCCAGGCTCCGCCGACCCAGCGGGGAAGCGCGGAAATGGAGGCGGGGGACCCGGCCGGGAAGGCGGGGAAGCGTTGCGAACCAGCGGGCAGAGAACGAGCGAGGTCTCCGCCTCCAAATGAACATGACTAGACCTGGGCGCGGGGCCCGCGGGGATGGGCCGCGGCGCGGCGTGTGCGTGGCCCTGGCCCCAGGCCCCAAGTCCTGCCCGCGTCCTCGCCCGGCCTCCCTCGAGACCCTCCGCCCAGCCTCGCCAGCCAGCTGGCGGGCCGGGAAGCCTCGGCGGGGCCAGGCCGGGGGAAGACGGCGGAGGTGTCGGATTTCCTCCGCCCTCCCCATTGTGGGCCGCCCTCGCCACCTGCCCAGGAGAGAGGAGACACTCGTTCGCCTGCACGCCGGCGGGACTGGCTTACCTGATTTCTCGTTACCCGCCCCCGAATCTGGCTTCCCCTATTCGGCAGGCAGGCTTCCCTGGGCCTAGAAACGCGTCTGGGAGGCAGGCGGGCCCCTGGGACCCCACCGTCAGAGCCCAAAGCCTTCGCCCGTGCTCCCCCCGCGCGCTCTGGAGGCGCGCCCGGCCGCCTGACCCCTGCCTGAATGTCAGCGAGAAGACCCGCAGGGAAAACCAAGCCCAAGCTTCAGGGGGTGGGATGCAGAGCACGGGCTCCTCGGGCCCAGCCTCTTACAGGTGGGGGGAGGGGAGAGCCCGGGCAGCAGAGCTGCAAGCTTCCCAGTTGCACCTCCAGAACCGACCCTGCCCACTGAGCATGCCCAGCTCACTTGTTGGCACTGGAAGTGCTAGGCGAGGCCAAGGGGGCCCAAGGAGGACGCAGATGGGGTTCAAATTGACCCATTTCTTTAAGGTCTTTCCTCCGAAGATCTCTGGGAGCTTTACACGTAACGTTTCTACCGTGGTACTGTAAAATACCCAGGGAAGGGTTGGAAAGGCCTTCCAAAAAAAGGCAGCCAAATTAGTTTGAAACAAAATCGCAGGGGTGGGGCTTTTTCAGCCAATTATTTATTGTCACTAATTTCTTTAAATACCAGATAATTATTATAATTGACCCAGAGGAATATGTAGTTTCATTGGGTCCCAAACTCATAGTAACAGGAAACCAGCCTATCCAATGGGTAGTCTATCCAGTGGAACAGCGGGGGATTGGGGCGGGGGGGGGTGGGGGTGGGGGGGGTGGGGGGGTGTTAAATGATCAATGCTAGGTTCCCATCCCCACACCAGTTGAATCAGTCGGTGAATGGAACCTGGAAATCTTTATATTTTAAAACTATGGGTCTCAAGGTGTAGCTGGGGGAGCCAGCATTACGAGAGAACTTGATAGACATGCAGATTCCCGGCTTCACTCCAGACTACCTGATTCTTAAACTCTGGGGCCAGGGGCCTAGCTGATTGAACAAGCCCTTCAGGTGATTCTGGTGCACACTACAGCTTGGAACCAGTGTTGAAACCCTACCCCCACCCCATGATCCACGTGAGCACCCAGGCAGGGTTGAGAACCCCTCTAATAGACCATTGCTTTCACATTTTTTCAAATCCTAAACGTTTGTCTAGAAGAGCAACACGTTGCATAGAAAAGGAATAATCTGGCAGAATGAGGTGCCAGTCCTGGATTTTCTTCCCACTGATTCTCCCAGGACAGTTCAGTGCTTGGAAAATGGAGACAACATATTCACTTTTGTACCTAGCACAGTCCCTATAACATAATAGATGTTCTATAATTGTTCATTGATATGAAATGAATGCTCAGGTGAACAATTTGTTCCGAGCCCTATTATGTCTGCTGTTTATTTTCCCCACAAGTCCTGGTCATCTTGCTAGCTAACAAGCCAGCAGGGATTCAGTTCTCATCCGTAACCCATGACCACCCACGATGGTCCAATCCAAATCAGACCCTGACGGAATAGGACATGGGAGGAAGTAGAGAACTTTGAGGTGAGAAAACTCAGAAGCACTGGACAAGTTTTCACTTGCCAAGGCTGGGGCACAAAGCAACCAAAGGAAAGCAGGAGGACCCTAGGCATTGGTGGAATTCAGGAAAGGTATCAAATGAAAAAGGTGTGTAGGGGAGGGGTTAAGAGAGGAGAGATAAGAAAGCTTAACGTGCATGATAAGCATACAGCTTACTCTGGATCTTCTTTTTCTAAACAACCCACCTCAGCCCTCCTCTTCCCCATGCTCCATACACATCTAATTTCAACTACAGCCTTGAAAAAAATTTTTAATTAGAAACCATTGTAAAATAATTACTTCCAATTACTGCATAAAAACATAGCTGATTTGTAGTTATTCATCATAACTTAGGCATCCACTTTTATTCAAGGCAAAAGTGGTAAAAAAATTAACTTTTCAATATATACACTAGATAATTTCAAAATGCAGAGGTTTATGATCCTTCTGCTTTAAGACCGACAGAGACTTACAAAATCAAGAACTCTGCCTTATTTACTCCATCAGTATCTTCTAGAAGGAATAAAGGATAAAAATAATTTTTTCCTTTTAGCCTTGAACATGATGCTTTAAAACTTAGGTTACTATTTATGAGTACCTAAAGTGGCTTTCCACCTCTCTACCTCTGCCCGTGGGTCTTGCTTATTATGATAAGAATTCCACTGAAAGAATTTGGCTGCTGACTGAGGTATCTAACAGTAATGTAATTTCCCATATGGATAAGCAATCTCTTTTCATTGTTAAGATAATTTTATGGGGAGGAGGGCAATAATCATTCATTGAGAAATGACTCTTCAAAATTAAGTATTACACTAGATACAAAACAATATTAAAAAAAAAATCTTCCCTACACACATACACTTGCTACAGCTTCTCATGGAATTAAAACAAAACCAAACAAACATGTTGAGGGCTAAAAAGGGAGAAAACTGAGTGAGGGTGTAGGAGGGGAAGCACTTATCATAACTAAATTTAAAAACATGAATTAATTATTTTAGCAGAAAACGATCTCCTGACCCTACCAGTACCTCAGAGAAGTTAAGAGTCTTAAGTGTTCCTCCTTGTCGCCTTAAGCATGACTCAGCATTTGGAATGAAACTATGTTTACTGTCCTTCAGATTGAGGGTGTCAAATAACCCTGGTGCCACCTAACTCTCTTCTCATGTGCCTATGGAAACTTCAGGTCTATCCTAGGTTTTCAGGCTCACATGGCTACCGAAATCTGAAAAGCTTTCCCCTTTTCCTTCATTCCTATGTAAACAAAGCCTAAATTCGCCTGCCATTAATTTATCTTGCTTTCGTAGTGTTGTCAGGTAAATTTGGGTTATTTTCTATAGTCTAGTGTAACAATACAAGCGAGAAGTTCTTCCTTTCCCAAGCCTGGAGAGTAGGTTCCCTGACGCTTAGACATCTTCAACCCAACTGCTGGGGGTGACCTTTCCCCCAAATGGGGAACCTTCCGTTGGTGATTCTATTACTCACCTTTTATGACCATTTACCACCTGCCCAGGGTCAACTGCTTTAGTCCCTACCCACTTCTAGAGAGGAACACATTTTCCCTGAGAGTTCGTTGGTTATCAAAGCTCATAATAAAATTATGGAATGTAAAGATTGAAAGGGGCCATAAATGTTATCAACTCACAGACTTTTGTTTTACAAATGATGAAACCAAGGCCCAGAATTATTAAGTACTTTCCCTAAAGTTACAGAGTTAGCCTAACATAGAGCCAAGACTAAAATGAGAAACTGCTTGGTATAGAGAACAGTGTGTGGGCTTCAAATCCATCCTCTTCTAAGTTCTTTAACCTCTAGCCGCTCAGAGCCTCAGTTTCCTTATCAGTGAAAATATATTGAGAATAGCAAACATTCAGTACCTCTTACTCTGTGTCAGGCACTAGCCTTAACAAAGTACTTGTAATCTTTAATACTCTGAATAACTATGAGTTTTTTGGTTTGGCTTTGTTTTTACAAACTGGGAAATTGAGGCACAAAATTGTTAAGTAACATGCCCAAGAAAACACAGCTAGCAACAGCCAAACTGGAACTGAATGGGATAATATATGTAAAATGCCTAACATGTAGATTGTCGATAAAAGTATCACCAATGTCATTTCCCTGCCCTGAACCCCACACATTCTGACTCATGGTCCAACACCTGGCCAAGACACCTTTGTTCTGAGCTTTGATTGCTGTGTATGCTCACATCTTTCTTCCATTCTATTATTTTAGTACTTTACATAATTTAGGAAGTACTGTATGTACTTATAATCTTATCCATTGTTAACAACAGTTACAACATTAAGAAGATAACCAAACATTAAACAAAGACTTCAAGTTTACTACTTACAAAAACAAAAACAAAAACCCACTAATATGGAGTTTCTAGAAGATTAGCAGTGCTGTCCAGAAAAATCTTAAATCCTTGAACAGGACTGGACCAGAACCTTTGGAGCTTGGAGATTAGAGCAGTTCATTTATCATTTAGTGGACCTCCACCTCCTTGTTACTTGAATTCTTAAAAGCAGAGTTATAGACATCTAAAAATATCCAACAGAAAATCTTCCCACATCAGTGATTTTCAAAGAGTTAGGATCAAGAATGAGGTAATCATACGGTATATGATCCTTGAAAAGATGAAATGAAAATACTAAATATATTTTAATAGGTTTAACCCATATTTTAATGGGTTCTTTAAGGTTTATTTCTGCTTTATAAGAATCTGGGAAAGTCTTCTTGAAATAAATTTTTAAGGCATCAATATAAAGTGACACCAGGAAATTTACTTAGATGTAAAGGTCTTGTGGGTAAAGGAAATATGAACTTCCTTGGGCAGGCATCCACTTTGTTCTTTGGACAAGGCAGCACTGAAGACAAATGTTGGTGATATATATTGAGTAATGTTGTCTCTGGAACATAGCCTCCTGTTTAATAGCAGGAGGAAGGTTGTGGGCAAGCAGATATGTCCCAAATCACTCATGCAGAGAACATGAAAATGTATTAGATTCTGATGTGGGAGCTGAAACAAAATGGAGGATTGGGTTCTTCAGAGTAACTGTTTATGATTCAGTGAAAGAGGCAAATAAGCAGAGAGTAAACAGCCCAAGAAACTGGAGATTTGTTCAGTTCCGTGTCTGAATACCTGTTACATAACCTGGAGATGGCTTCAATCTCAGCGGTAAATGCTTAAAATAAACTTGACTACAGTTTCTAATGTTATAATGTGATTTTGTTTTGAATGAGTGAATCTGAATAGCAAAAAAATAGAGCAACAATAGCAAAGGACAGGGTTTATGCCTGTGCCTGACCAGCTTTAAAATAAGAAGAACGTTGTGTCTTAATTCAGCAGCCTTGAAGCCTGTGGCAATGACCTAATTTCTTCCAAGCCAAGAGGAAAGTCCTTTACACACAGGGGTATAGGCCAGAGAGTAACAGGTGCTGTTCCCTCAGCAAATACCTTGGACTCAAAAGGAAATCTTCATTCCTCCTCTGTCAGCAAAAGCATCATGCAAAGCCAAAAATGAACCATGGAAAAGTAGAGAATTTTTGTTCTGTTATCTTTGAGTTACATATTGAAGTTTATTTTATTTTTGCGGTACGCGGGCCTCTCACTGCTGTGGCCTCTCCCGTTGCGGAACACAGGCTCCGGACACGCAGATTCAGCGGCTGTGGCTCACGGGCCCAGCCGCTCCGCGGCATGTGGGATCTTCCCGGACCGGGGCACGAACCCGTGTCCCCTGCATCGGCAGGCAGACTCCCAACCACCGCACCACCAGGGAAGCCCAAGATTTATTTTTAAAATAGCTCTTTTGGGGGGCATAAAACAAAAGAAGAGAATGGTTCAATGTAACCTTCATCAAAGAGAAATTTGAAAATTTAATGGAAAGTCTATTAACAGTCTCTAGAACACACTGTAAATAGATAATCCCACTTCCTTCTTGCCTAACTTTCAACCCTGGTCAAGTTTCTGAGAACTAAGGCAGCTTGACATGTGATAAAAAGCTAGAAACTGGTGTCAGGGCATCTGAAAAAACAATTTTTTTCCTCGTAAATTTAGAGTATGTGTGTTCTAAAAATATCTTTCAATAGTCAAATGTGGAGGAAGGCACTTTTTCCTGAGCATGTGCTCTTCACTATCAAACTGAGCCTCTCAGAGTTTTGAAAAAGAGTAAAAGTCCAGCCCTCACAAAGATGGCCTTCCTACAGTGTGTCTCAAAGTGTTGCAGGGTGGAATTCTAGCTTTTCCATGATTTTCCTCACCCTAGACACAATTTACATTCTTGCTTTGGAGCTATGTGAATGCAAATTATCCCCAGGCTTAAGGAGGTGAAGTGAAGACTTAAAAGCTATCCTATTGTAGGCTGAATAGTGGCCTCCCTGGAACCTTTAAATGTCACCTTATATGGGGGATGGGGAGTATTAACAGATATGATTTAATTAAGGATCCTGAGATGGAGACGTTTTCCGGAATTATCAGGGAGGACCCTAAATGCAGTCACATATAACCTTATAAGAAAGAAGTAATAGGGAGGGTTTACACAGACAGAAGAGTATAAGACAATGTCATCATGTAGACAGATTAGAGTAATGCAGACACAAGTCAAGGAACGCCAGCAGCTGGAAGAAGCAAGGAATGGATTCTCCCCCAGATCTTCTGGAGAGAGTGCAGCCCTGCTGACCCTGATTTCAGTCCAGTGATTTTGGACTTCTGGCCTCCAGAACTGTGGGAGACTATATCTCCTGTTTTAAACCACCAAGTTGGTGGTAATTTGTTACAGCAGCAATAGGAAACTAATACAACTTCCTTCATTTATTTTCCTTTGACACCAACATCAATCTATCTCTGTAGAGCTAGCCCGTCAGTACATCACTGGCATTTGTAGGGTATTCTTCATTCAAGATGCCAAAGCAATTTACAGTCATGTAAATGGGCTCAATTTTCTGCCTTGTGGGACATTCAAGCAATACCAGAAATTTCCAAAATTTGAGAGATGCCTGGACCTTTTTTTCTTTTTTTTTTTTTTTTGAGCTCAGTATCATACAGTCCAGATTGTAGCATGTGATAGGCTCTAGGTTGACCTTTATATATGCCTTCCAGGCAAGGTAAAATGAATTAATTAGGCTAGATGTAAGACAAGGAGTGGTGGGTCTGGAGCAAATTGGAGACAGCATACCACAGCTAAAGAGATTGCTCTACCTAAACCTGGTGATCAAACTTTGTGCTACCAGCTAGGACAACAGGTATATGCTTCCTTATGTGATGTAATATGAAGTCTGTATTATCACCTCAGAATTACTTTTGCCCCAAATGTTTAACCTAAATTAGTCAAGCCTTTAGATCTGAATCCCAATCCACAAGATAACTGACCCCTTCGAGGAGACAATGCCATAGAAGAAAAGGGGCAAGTGGGGGAGAGCCTGATCTAGAGTAAAAGTGACTTATGTGACATAACTAAACGCAATGCATATGTTTTAATTGGATCCTGGCTTGAAAGGAAAATGAATCTGAAAGAAACTTTGGGACAATGGGGAAATTTGAATATAGACTGAGTAAAGATGACCTTCAGGAATGATGATTGATTTTTTTTTCAGCATGATAGTAAGATTGCAGTTCTGTAGGAAACGGTCCTTATTTTTAGAAATGCATGCTAACATATTTAGGGATGAAGTAATATAACCATTTTAAGATGGTTCAGCAAAAATATAAATGTATATAGGTATTTACTTTTATAATAAATATGGAAAAATATTACCTATTGTTGAATCTAGAGGTAGGTGAGTAGATATTTATTTGTATTTCTACTCTTCAGTTAGCCTTAAGATTTTCATAATCAAAATCTTGAGAGAAAATAAATGGGGCAGCCTTTACACAGCTCTTGTCCATTGCTGTCATGTAGGAATTAGGCCCACTGTTACTAGATACTCTGAATTTTCAAAAGAAGCCGGAAATCTGGGGTTTTTATATAGAATGCTTTTCCCACGTAAGAAAATATTAGCAACCACATCTAAAAGCAAATCAACAACAACAACAAAACCTCTGTGCAGGCCTGGTGCAATGTATTTGGATGCTGAAGCTCTAGGCTCTAATCAGCATCTCTGATTCAGATCATTTGCACCTTAACACTTTTCCTTACACATTGGCTCTGACCCTCCGTCCCTGATTTTCTTCTTTCTCAACGTGACATCTGGCTAACTCAGTCCTTTTCTCACCCTTGCTCTTCTTTTTTCCCAGCTGGCCTCTACTGCTTTGCGGTTTCATTGAGCAGTTGACAGATAATGTGAGAATTAATCAGGCTATGGATTTCTCTGGAGTATCAGATAATTTAGCAAACTGAGAATTGTTTAATAATTATCCTAGGGCACTAAACATTATCCTAATGATCTAAAGTAGTTATTAAACCTTCCCACTTAAGATTATTAAATTGCAACATCTGTCTCCAGGAAGCATTTCTATTGCATGTAATATTTGTAAAACATTTACAACTGCTTTTAGTTATATCTCAGACCCTATGATACATTTATTGTTTTCTTCCTTATTTAATGGCTAAAAACACTAGGCATGGAGTCCTAAGGGTAACTTGAGTCCTCTGTAGGAGAAGGTATTAGACCTAGGAAAGCTTCCTGGATGACAGGCTGCTGTTTATCCAACTGCACCACGTTCTCTCCAGGCCTTGTTTGCTTTATTAGCTAATTACCAGACTGCATATTCAACCCAGGTTCCAACTTTATTAAGGGCTATTTACTAGCTAAAATCAATACCGTTTCGATTAGACACCTGGCATTGCTTTTGGTAACTAAGCATTATTTGGGCTTCACTGCTTTTACTCCATCAGGGAGATGGGAAAGTGCTTTGTTTTGATTTTTTACACTTAGTGGCTACTGCTCTTAGCAGTAGGAGATAAAAGGGCAGTTGGGACTTGCTTTGCCAAGGCAGAGACTAGGAACAAACACGTAATATTTACTGCACGAGGAAAGGGGCAAAGAAAAATAGCATGATGGACAGTGATTTTACTATTTTAAAGCTCTTTTTTCATTAGATAAATCTCTTTGGATATATGTCTGGCACACCAAGCACCACATTAGCCCTAAAAATAAAAAGATAAATAAAATACACTCTCCAACTTGCTTAAGTTGGAAAGAAACAAAATTGAAACAATAATAACTATAAAAGAGTGAAAAGAGCAAAAAGTAGATGTGGAACTGGGTTTTGACATAGCATAGGAAAAGGGAATGATTTATTCTTTCTAGAAAGAAAAATGCCAAAGAAAGCATTTTTGTTGGTGATGATGGTGAAATAAACATAAAGGTCCTTTTTAATATAGGTATTTTATTATGAAGGTACAGTGTTCCCCTTTATCAATGGGGGAACATTCCAAGACCCTAGTGGATAACTGAAACCGCAGATGTTACTGAACCCTATACATACTATGTTTTTTTCTATGCACGCATACCTATGATAAAGTTGAATTTATAAATTAGGCACAGTACGAGATTAACAAAAGTAACTAATAAAATAGAACCATTATAAAAATATACTGTAATACAAGTTATGTGAATGTGGTCTCTCTCAAATAGAACCATTATAAAAATATACTGTAATAAAAGTTATGTGAATGTGGTCTCTCTCAAAATATCTTATTGTACAAATTTAATGCCTTTGCTATCTTTTTTTTTGTTTTGTGGTACACGGGCCTCTAACTATTGTGGCCTCTCCCGTTGCGGGACACAGGCTCCAGACGCACAGGCTCACAGGCTCATAGGCTCAGTGGCTCAGCGGCCATGGCTCACGGGCCCAGAAGCTCCGCAGCATATAGGATCTTTTCAGACAGGGGCATGAACCCGTGTCCCCCGCACCAGCAGACAGGCTCTCAACCACTGCGCCACCAGGGAAGCCCTACCTTTACTATCTTAACAAGCACTTATCATACACTGTGGCTGTAACTTTTGCAGTTTGAGGTAGAACAACGAAACCAATTCGAACTTCTTTTTCTTTCTTCATAAGTTTACGGTTAGAAGATCCCTTCTCACTGTAGATCTTAGCAACCTCAGCACACGATTTTTTTTTCTTTCTGTATTGGGCCGAGAACTTTCAGCTTCTCACTTTATGGCTTCTCTTTGGCATATCTGAGTTGCCACCATCACTACTCTTGAGCTTTGGGGCCGTTATTAAGTAAAATAGGGTTACCTGAACACAAACATGCAACAGCCTATCTGATCTCATAACCTAGACAGCCACTAAGTATAAATTGATTACTTCCTGAACTTCCCATTTAATATTTTAGGACCACAGTTGACCACAGGTAACTGAAACTGTGAAAAGCAAAACTGTGAATAAGGGGGACTACTACTGTAATCCATGGTCATTTTGTAAACATGAAAATATACAGACAAAAAAGAGGAAGAAATCCCTATGGTTCCATCACTCAGATCACAACCGTTGTTAATAGTTTGCTATAAACATATTACAAATGTTTTCTATTATGTATAGAAATGTGTCTTTCATTTAACAACACATAGAGAACATCTTTCTATGAAAATAAATGCTTAGACATGATCCGTATCATCATTTTTACTGGCTGCATAGCATTTCAGTGGGAAGATTAATCTATTCAGCCAATCTCTTATTCAAGGACCTGCAAAGATGGCTTCCAATCTGTATTATAGACAACACTGCTTTGAATATCTTTGTATTCATGTCCAAATGATTCTTAAGGATATATGCTTCAAGTGGGATTATTGAGCCAAATCTGATGAACATTTAAAAAACATTTCAACACTTATTATTAGCTTGCCCAAGGAAAGCTTTCAGGTGGAAGGGATACTGGAGCTGGGTGTTAAAGGATAAGCAGAAGAGTGGGAAGAAAAGTGAGAGAAAGACATCAACAGGAAAGAGCTCGTTATCTTCAAGTTGTTCTGAGGTCATACTCTAAACCCAGGCATCTTTTGGGCTAAATCAATAAAAAGGAACAGTAGTTTTATAGAGAACTCTGAGGGTAATGTAAGGTAAAAGATATAAAGGATAAGGGTTTTTTTTTTTTCTTTCAACACTCGAGAATATGCTAAGGAGTTGGAGTAACTTCTGGAATGCTAACATGAACATTTTCATGATCCACAACACCAGGCAGAACTTTCAAGGAAGGCAAACCACTGTTACCTCTTAGCCCACTCTTCCAATGCCCATTCAACCCTCTTTCAGCTTCCAGGAAAAGTATAGAACTGCAGGGCTGCTTGATACAAAGTTGTTGATTGTTTTTTGTTTTATTTTTATTTAATGTATGTACAAATAACCTGGACCACTTATATGAAAATGCTTCTCCCTAGAAGTAAAAGGTACCTACATAGATTTTGTCCTGTAAAAACAGGTTGGGGACTAAGGATTTGTATTCTAATGAGCACCCCAAGCTAATTAGGATGTAGGTAGTCCTCAGATTACGCCATGTTGAATAACTCTGCTATATTAGTCCCTTGCTACTCAAAAGGCAGTTCCTGTATAAGCAGCAAAAGCATTACCTGGGTGCTTGTTAGAAATGCAGAAACTCAGGCCTCACCCCAGACCTACTAGACAGAATCTGGACTTTAAAAATTTTCCTGGACGATTCGCATGCACATTAAATTCTAATAAACCCTATTCTGTAGGTTAACTGTCAATAAATAAACTGAGTAGATACAACACAGAAAACATTTCCCATGAAAAGTAGAAGTCCTATCCATTTGGTTTGTGGAGGGACCAAGAATTCATATACTACTGAGTACTGAGAATTTGCATCAAGAAGCCTTGTGTCTCACATTCTTTCCAGCATCACTTGAATAATCTTGGGGGGAAAAAATCCCAGAAGGATAAACCAGTGACATATAAGCCTCCTTCACTAACATTCCAGGAAAAGCAATGAGGAAGAATGAGATCTAAATGATCTATTCATAGTTCTCTAGTTAACCGCTTCTATGTGTATATCAATTTCTAACTCTTTTCTAGGTATGAATGACTTTAGGGGAGGTTGCAGCAAGAAAGATTTAAACAGCTCGAAGTATGATCAATAGATGCTAAATGAAATAATATTGGTTTTGGTTTTATTTCTCTTGTCAGTTTCTATTGATGAACCTTTCAAATTAGAAAATTATGTAGCTGAAACTAAAAACAAATAGGGAAAATGATGGAGCTTTTATTTACCATTACTAGTTGATATTTTAAGAAGTGCAAAATTGGTAGAAATACACCTTGTTGAGTCACAAATTTCATTGTGTTAGTCTCATAGGAATCTGGTTGGAGACAACCATCTTGTAATCAAATCTGAACATTGTTAGCATGTTGAAACTTTCACTAAATAGTTAAATAATTATTTCAGATAGGTATGGTGGGATTTGGAATAACCCAAAGGGAAAAATAATATATGTTAGATCAAGTAAAAATTTTGTATCCCACTTCTTGTGTTTCAAATATACTTAGAAAGAAGTTTCAAAGTTTGTTAGACCTTAAAGATGCAATGTAACTTTGGTTGTTCTCATCCTCTAAGTTTATTTTAAATAAGGAAATGTTTGGTTTTGATTAACTAAAAGAAAAAAGAGAGAGAGGCAGGCAGACAGACAGAATTAACCACAGAGCCATAGAGCACTTATTTATAAGTTTTTGATTAGTACTCAAAAGTATATGTCTCAATGCACATTTCACCATAAAAAATACTCAGGTAAAATTTCTCTAATGCAAATTTAACCATGTTCTGTCTCTTCAGACTTGTTCTTGTTGATGATAAGGAGGAGAAGGTTGATTTAAAAAAGACAGAAGAGGGCTTCCCTGGTGGCGCAGTGCTTGAGAGTGCGCCTGCTGATGCAGGAGACACGGGTTCGTGCCCCGGTCTGGGAGGATCCCACATGCCGCCGAGCGGCTGGGCCCGTGAGCCATGGCCGCTGGGCCTGTACGTCCGGAGCCTGTGCTCTACAACGGGAGAGGCCACAATGGTGAGAGGCCCGCGTACCACCAAAAAAAAAAAAAAAAAAAAAAATACAAAAGAGGTCAAGAAAAAAAGAAAAGCAGAATGGAAGTGGGAGAGAGCCAGATGAGATCAGTCAGTAAGGAGGCTTTACATCACTCAGATATATAAATTTAAAGCCAACAGTAACAAGAAGGAAAAGAGCTGAAGTGCTAATTCTTTTCTCATTAAAACTGGAAAGAAATGCTATTTCTTCCTGAAATCAAGCTTCATTATCAGCTATAATACTTCATGGACCATTTGACTGGTCTCTGGAAATCTCTTGGTTGTAACTTTATGGTTCATGGCATCATATTTCTCAAACTTTCAATATTTATACATGCCCCTCACTATTTTTGCTTCCCTAGTTAACATTTTTCTTCAAATCAATTTACTTTTTAAAAAAGTTAACTTCTCCCTAAGAAATAATTTCCATGAATTACACATTAATATAAACAAATTAAATAAATGAAAAAATGTAAATGTCCATATGCACCTAAAAGCATTTCATGAACCAACAGCATTTGGCAAATCCTGATGTAATAGGTGCTCAATAAATATTTGATAAATTAAGGAAAAAATCTTATTTTTAGTAGCTTGTTTATGAACCTGAATATGCAAGATACAAATAGGAAATCATTGCCCATTCATCAAGGTTTTGCTCCAAATCATCAAATCAATTGTAATTTTCATCTTCTGGCATATGTTTAATTTTATACAACCATTCACAGAGTTTACCTCATTACTGGTATTAATCAAATACTATTTTGTAACTTTTCAGTGTTCCTTTTTATTGATCATTCACCTTGCAAAGAATGAGATCTAAGAAAAAAAAAAAGAAGGAAAAATAAAGAAAGTGATCCCAAACCAAATTCTGAGTAAAACTGATTGATTCATCCTTCAATGAACACTTACGATGAGTGAGACATGGTTCTAGTTTCTGAAAATGCGAAGATAAAAAGAGACTTAATCCTGATTCCAAACTGCTTAAAATTTCATGAGAAAACAAGTCTGTTAAACAGATAAATGTCATTCAGGGCAATAAATGTTACAAGAGAGGTATGTATCAGTGCCTCAGGAGTACAAAGGAGTGACCAACAGTGCCTGAGGACAGCCAAGGTGAGGTTTCAGTAGAGTCATGTATTAGCTAATCTCCAGGATCTGGTACCATACAAGGCACTCAAGAATCATTCATAAAACTCATGAATAGTGAAGGAAAAGAGTCAGATATTAATCACTTGGATAAACAGGAAAAAAATCAATCCAGATCTAAGCTGTCCAGTATGCCAGGCAAATTAGTTTGAACTTTAGAACAAAGTGATATAAAGCATGTGGAGACTTAGACATATTTTCATATAATTTTAAACAATGAATCCTAACACACATAATCCAAATTACATTTAAGTAATATTTTTTCATTTTCCAATATGATTTCAAAGGATGAGTTATTTTAACTCTTATACAAGTGAGATTATTTGGAAAAGTATAAAATGGGTTAGAAGAAGACCTGTAATCTGATGACAGCTCTACCAGTAACTGGCTCCTGTCCTTAGTCAAACTACAGCCTCTTTGGGCCTGAATTTTTCTTCGATTTGGAAGCATCTAACATTGGGTTGTAGTTGCAAAACACATTCAGAGTCTAACTACTTCTCACCATTGTCCTTGCTACCATCTGTCCCAGCCGCCATGATCTTTTGCATGGATTATTGGAATAACCTCTTACCTTGACTCATTGCTGCCTTTCTTGCCCCCATTCACTCTATTCTCAACTCAGCAGCCAGACTACTTCTGTTAAGTAATATCAGTTTAGTAAAACCATTCCTCTGCTTAAAGTCTTCCAGTGACATTCCATATCATTCAGATCAAAAGCCAAATTCCTTGCCATGGACACCACCTGCCCACCTATCTCTCTAATCTCATCTCCCATCACTTTCCCCTGCCTCCATTTCATTCCAACTACAGGATCTCCTTGCTGCTTCTTAAAAAAAAAAGCACCTTCCACCCCAGGGACCTTGGAGTTTACACTTTATATTCTCTCGGCAAGAATACTCTTCCCCTTTGACACATCTTCCCTCGAATGTCACTTCCTCAGTGGGGCCTTCCCTCACCACCTTATTTACAATTTTAGTCCCTATCAACATTATATAACCCCTTTCCCTGGTTTATTTTTCCCATTTATTGCATCTTTTAAAAATCTTCCCACTTAGAATGTTAATGCCATGAGGGTAGGGATTTTTGTCTGTTTTATTCAAGGATGTATCCTCAGTGACTTGTAGAGTATCTGGCACATAAAGGTCTCAAAAAATATTTCATGAATGACTAAAGTAATTAGTAAAAAGTAAAGACTTTGAATTAGACTTCCTTCTTGCTCTACTCTTCCACAGTTGAATAATAGCATGTGTGGCCATTACATTGTCTAAAAGATGGAGGAAATAGGAGCACATTAACTCACCATCATAATAATGTAATTTCTGAATCTAGTTAGATATTATGTAATATCTTTATGTTCTTATTTAACAACATATATTAAAGACCTGCTGATCCCTTCTGGGACTGTCACTGCTATTTAGAATATATATGAAGTAATTGATGATATCCCCTGTTTTCCAAATTACAAATGGCGTTGAAATTATAATCATTTAAAGAGTAAGTACTCATTAAAGTAATGCTGGTACTAAATAATCGAAAAAGTTTTTAGATCTCATCCACTTTGAATGTAAAAGGTTGATTCCTTTTTTAATAAAGCTCACCAATAATAGGATGCTGATAAAGCCGCTGGAATGTCAGAGCTACAGAGCTAGAGAGTAACTTGAGATCATTCGGTTCACACCCTTTCCATAAAGCATGTGAATAGCTAGACTATTCAGGACCAATGTATTCCTTAGGACAGAAACACACTTAGATATAGCTATAAGAAACATTTTAAATACTTTTAGATAATAGGTCTATTCCGTACATTTTAATGTGAATGTTTGACCTGACATGTCGATTCTCTCTCCTTGTGCTTTAGGATCAATTAAACAATTCAGGAATTTAGAATGAAAAAAACCTTATGCCTCTTTGAAATGGTAGTTTTATTTTTTAAACTGTTGGGTTTAACTTTCAGTTTATATACAATTTGAAGAATTAGAAACATAGGTAAGCAGTAAATTGTATGTTATTTATGTTTTAGTCTGCTTTAAAATATCAGTTCTGAAAACAGTTTCACTTAGAATGCTAAAATGAAAGTAGGTTAATGACATGATGTATGTTCTCTATATTTTTATCACCATTTTAAAATTTAAGTGACAGCAAGAACGACATCAAGACTCTATCCTTCAATTGTAAGGAAAATCAAGCTTTGTCTCCAAGTGATTTGTGCATTTGCACTTTTAAATTTAACATTGCAAATTATTTAAACTGAAGTGACTGAATTTCTGAGGCAAACTAAATCCAATTGAATCCTTTCTGCTGAATCACTAATTGTGTTAAATATATAGATCACTTTATCTACATTCTCCACACTCCCATGGAAGAAAATTCAGGAATTTAGAATGAAAAAAACCTTATGCCTCTTTGAAATGGTAGTTTTATTTTTTTAACCATCAGTTTCTACACTATTAAAACAAGGAAATGTTAGCTGTCACAGGATTGTTGCAAAGCAAAATGCCTGTGAAAGTACTTCGTGACATAAGTATACTATAAACATAAAAGGCCATCATGATTATTAGTTTTGACATCATCCCTACCAAAATAGCTGCAAAAAGTATAAGCAAAGACTATGAAATATTGATGAAATAAAGAACGGCCTTTTTGGCTAACTCAGCAAAAAATATATTTTGGATACTATGTTGTTTCTTCTCTCAGTTTTATATTTATTGGTCCTTATAACTATGTTACTCACCTTTATACTGATTATAAGCAGGTTTTGCCATATTGGTTCTCATTTATTATTATTAATAACCAACATTTATTGAGCTAAGTTTATTATTTGCTAGACAGTGTGGGAGAATTTTTTATGTGTTGGCCCATTTACCAAGGGAAAAACTGAGAAAACATTTTACCAAGGGAAAAACTGAGAGGTGAATGCCTTGCCTAAGTTCAGAGAGCTTGAGATGGAAATGGGATTTAAAACTTGGCCTGATCTGATCCTGAACTTTTAACTATTATATCATGCCACAAGTGTTCCATACAACTGTCTACAGGTACTTTCTAAGGGGTGACTGATAAAGCCTGCCTCTTTATTACTCAACACTGGTAGGAGAAGCTTTGGGTGTTCTGTTTAACCAGTGTTCTCAACTGACTTGGGCAAGCACTTTCACTCAGGTCAGTAAACTGAGCCAAGGAAACTACTTAGTATCTGAGCAGACTTAGCTTTTCTGGCCAGGCATAATATTCCTCAAGACCATGAAGGATCCTATAGGAAGAATTCCTATCAATGACTCAAACATTTGAATGTTATTTTAATAGTATGTATTTGTGCTATAATATGGGATCATTAAGTCAGAATATGGCAATTATATTTAGAATTCTTTACCCTTCTGAGGAACAACTGCAGGTTTAATGATCCTTAAGGTCATAGTAGAAGACATCTGATTAGCTTGATGTCTTCCAGCTACCTGGTGCTAAAGGAAAAACTGCTAGTAATATCCATTGATGCAATTGTTTAATATATAGAACTTAAAATAACTGGAAAGTTATACAAATCAAATACAGAGTAAATCTGTTATGGGTCTGTTATAGACCACTTGTCAAGAGTATAAGCTCTGGAGTCATATTTCCAACCCTCCACTTACTTTTTGAAGGATTTTAAGCAAGTTACTTAAACTTTAATTTCCTCAATCTGTTAACTACAAGTGTTCTAGTTTATGGTAATTATTTTGCTGTTAGTTCAAGCTGAACAAAGACTAATTTCTTAAAAATACTGTATGCAGTTTTAGTTGTTTTCACCAACCCTGTTATTTTTCTTCCACTACATAGGATTAGTCTTAGAAGTGTGGGGGAAAAAAATCACATTAAATTGGAAATAATTTGTCTGTTAGACATTCAGTTAATTGACCAAATGAAATATTCCTTTCACCAGTGCAATATCCTTTCTGGGTAAATACTGTATATACATAACAGAGGAAAGGGGAAGAGTGAAGAGGTCTCCAAGTAACTAATAGCAGTATTAACCTTTTAAGCATAAACTCAAGATAAGATGGTCATGAATGTTAAGGATCAAAACAAAGTCAAACGGTATATGACTTTGTAATACAGCCCCTTGCAGTAAATGAAGGTAAAGAAAAAATAAAGACAAATGTGTTAATGGTTCTTAGTATTCAACCAAAGTTAAGTCTCTAAGTTTCTATTAAGATATCTTACCTCCACAGCTTCTGTTGCTAGGATGACTCAATCCTGGATGGAAAAAGTTCAAGGCATTTGCAAACCACTCAAAAGATGGATTTGTCCATCATATTAGCACACGCTTAGAGAAAACTAAATCTGTGCAAAAGGCTGAGGGGATACGAAGTTATTTAAGACATCGTCTTGGCCCTATTCTCTAGGCCTATTGCATCCAATCTGGGGCCTTAGGAACTGAGCTGAACTGAGCCTTCAGAGCACTGGGTTAAAGGAGATAAATGCCCCAAAGAGGAAGTACCAGGAAGCAAGGAAGTTGGGAATCATTTCCAAGAGCATGTCTGAGGGCCATAAGGATGAGGAAACAACAGAATACACACCAAAAAAAAAAGCCAGAATTTGGGAGCAGAGGCTCTGTGGTGTGCCAGCACTAGCAGGGTTGGCACAGGATGTGCCGGTTCGAACACTGGGAAATCAGATCTTTCTGTAATCTACTGTACTACAATTTGTCATGAATACTCTCTAGTTTTGAACAAAAAAGGAAGTTTGGAAGATAATTCACCGCTGGTCAGAGAGGCTTCCTTGCCCTTTCATGTTATTTAGCATACACTGTATATTCGAAATGTAACCTAGAGATGACAGTCTGAGCCCTTCTCATCCTTGGAAGAGTTGCATATAGCTATAGTGTGCCTCCCTATTCCAAGCCAAGTATCCCCAACCCCTTCCCAGAGACACATTTTGTTTTTTCCTTTTGATATATTAATAGCCTTGATAAAGTTATAGCTGGTTCCAGCTCTTCTGTTCCTTGCTTAGAAGATCGTTTCTGCTGCCTATAACATATCTTCCTTATTATTTAAATCCATTAAATGGACATCTTTGTTCAAAACTAGAGAGTAGGTTACTTTGCACATGTAATTCCCAATATCAATCAGAATATCTGAACACTGACTTTATATCCAACATTGCATTAGGGACTGCTGGAAAGCAATCATGCAAACAAAACAGCTGTATAAAACTTTCTCTGACTACAAGTAGGATGTAATAGGAAGATATGAATAAGAGTAAAAAATATAAATATTTTTTGTCAATAATTAAGAGCTAAATTTTGACAGGGACTAGAAATACTGAAGGAGCTCAAAAAAGGAAAATACAAATGAGGTTTGTTTATAAACAAATACTCTCAAAAATCAATTTAAAAATGAGAAACATTCTAGCAAACAGGGCTCATCAATAGAGGATTGATTACATTATGTTCTCTCTTTCTCTCTCTCTCTCTCTTTCTCTCTCTCTCTCTCTTTCTCTCTCTGCCATGGAGGACTCAGCCATTATTATAGTAAGGGCAGATCTGCCTATGCTGAAATGGATATACAGAGAGATAAATTAAACAAGAAGTTATTAGTGGCTGAAAATTTTAAGAACTGGATTTAGGAAATGGGGAAGAGAAGGAATACTAGAATGGAGGAAAAATTTTACTTTCAATTTTATACCTTTCTGTGTTGTTTGCATTTTTATAAGATATATGCTTTACTTTTTCTTTTTCATCATTTTTTGAGCTGAGAAGAGCTCAGTTGTCTAGAGTTGAGCTACTTATACTTTCTGTTCATGATTCATTGTTATCATTGGACCACACCCCTTTGTTGTTTTGTTCATATACTTATTCACATTTATCCCCATATCCCTATTCCATTCCCTTTGCCTCCCCATAAGCCATCACTATATTGTGTTTAATATACATCGTTTTGTTTATATGTGACCTTACAAAACATGTTTTGCATACATTGTTTTATTTTATTTTAAATTTATTTATTTTCGGCTTCGTCGGGCCTTTGTTGCTGTGCGCAGGCTTTCTCTAGTTGTGGTGAGCAGGGACTACTCTTTGTTGCACTGCGCGGGCTTCTCATTGCGGTGGCTTCTCTTGTTGCAGAGCACGGGCTCTAGGTGTGTGGAATTCAGTGGTTGTGGCACGCGGGCTAAGTAGTTGTGGCTCACGGGCTTAGTTGCTCCATGACATGTGGGATCTTCTCGGACCAGGGCTCAAACCCGTGTCCCCTGCATTGGCAGGCAGATTCTTAACCACTGCGCCACCAGGAAAGCTGTACATACATTATTTTTAAACTTACGTAACTTATCTTGTCATATCTCATTTTCCCCTAGCCTACACTATTCACTAGGTATCATGCTTTTGAGAGCATCCATGTTGCTCTGTAATACATCTAACCCACTCCTTCTGCATGCTGCATACAAGCTATGGTGTGTGCCATTACTGTCCAAGTGCGAGGCTCTGGGCAACTGCACAGGATGCACCTGAATCTAGCAAGGTTTAGAAAATGTTTGCAACTGGGAGGTTGGTAAGCAAAAGAGTAATATAATGAAATCATTGTTTAAAAAAATACAGACTTCTCTTGGGAGTCATTCTGCCATATGTATTGAAATTTTCAATGCACTTACCCTTTGACTTAGCAGTTGCACCTCTAGGAATTTATCGTGTACATGTTTCATACATGAGCGAAATGGCTTTTGTTAAAGGATATTCACTGCAGTGTTGTTTCTACTAGCAAAAGATCAGAGACAGACTAATTGTCCTCTGCTAAGGAACTGGCTAAGGTAATGATGGAACCTTCATGCAATGGACATTCTCATCATCTTCATGCATCATAACATTATAGCTGCAGTCTTCATTTACCTGCCTTGACCTAAATCCTTAGGAAACTTGGCCTTGGGGCACCATTTGTGATTGTGAGATGGAATAAATAATATTTTAATTCCTAGCCAGTAAAGGGCAGTTAAAAATGATAGAGCCATGAAAAAGAAAGGGGTAGCTCTACATGCACATAGAAGGAAATTTTTCTGAGATCTATTTTTCTGAAAAAAGAAAGAAAAAAGAAAGAAAAGGCAATGAGCACAACAGTGTGTATGGTATTGTACCATTTGTGCATAAAAGTAGAATGCTATATGTGTATCTACATAGGATATCTGTGGAGGGAAACACAAGGAATGAATGACTGCGGGTTGCCTGTAGGAAATAGAACCCAGGAACTGGACTGTGGTGGGGTGAAGAGTTACCTTTTTTTTTTTAAGACTTACTTTTTAATGTGTATTCTTACACCTTTTGAGTTTTTTACCATATGCATGGGTTACTTCTGAAAAAATATATTTTAAGAGACCAAATGACTTGAGAGGAAGAAGAGGGAGCCCTTGGGAAAGGAGGGGAAAGCCACTTCTGCCCCTAGATGGTGAGCCACCAAGTGACACAGCTCAAGAGTATTTGAATAAATGCTGCATCCAGAGATGGGTGTCACAAGAAAAGGATAAAGAATTCACACCCATATAGCCTGAGGACTCTGTATGGATTTGAAATTAATTCAATTTTTGAACCAGCAATAAAGGAATGATTACATTTTCAAAAATTAAGGAAATCAGAAACAGAGGGAGGCAGGGAGTGAGGGAAGGAATAGGAGAAGGAGGGAGAAAATTCAACTGGTAACAGTACACAGGATGGCAAAGGAAACCAGGGGTTTCCCAGGCAACCAAGGAGTGAGTTGATAAGGGTCTGCACTAGGTAGGAGGGAGGGATGAGCATGAGGAGGAAAAGCAAGATTCAATGCCATTTTAAAAGGGGGGAGAGGGGAGGGGGCTTCCCTGGTGGCGCTAGTGGTTGAGAGTCCGCCTGCTTATGCAGAGGACACGGGTTCGTGCCCCGGTCCGAGAGGATCCCGCGTGCCGCGGAGCGGCTGGGCCCGTGAGCCATGGCCGCTGAGCTTGCGCGTCCGGAGCCTGTGCCCCGCAACGGGAGAGGCCACAACAGTGAGTAGGCCCGCGTACCGCAAAAAATAAATAATAAATAAATAAAAGGGGGGAATCAGATGTGTTGACTAACTGGACATGCTGGAGGACTAGGAATGAGCGTATCGAGAGCGCGATGATTTTGCAGTGACAGCTTTCCAGGAAAAACTGCTACATTCTGAACATCTTGCATGCATCTTAGAATTACACCTGTATTCTTCATTTCCATGCCTTGATTCTAATCCTTAGGAAAGTAGGCCTTGGGGTACTACTTATGATTCTAAAATGGAATAAGTAATGATTTAATTCCCAGCCAGTAAAGGGCAATCCAAATGACTGGTTCCACCATTTCCCCAGGGCTAGTTTGTAACCTGGGACAGAAATAAGCTGTGTGTATTAAATCAATACAATCACTCACAAGGTAAAAAAAAAAAAAAAAAAAAAGTCATTGCTTTGGTGGCTATGCATTCTATGAACTACTTCTGTTTCTAACTGGTTTGCTTTCTTCAGCTGTAAGCCTGGCCACATTTCCATGGTGAGCCAACACCAGCCAGGACTAGGTGCCTTGAGCAAGTGTCCCAAGGTGCTATGATGCGAATTACAAGCCCCTGCCTGGCCCATGGGGCTGTCCCAAGGACCAGGTTTCCTAAGAGATGTGACTGTGTAACCTTCCACGGCACTCCCTGCTTTCTTCCTCTTGGCCAGCCTCAGCGGGGGCCACTCATCAGAGCCCGGGAGCCCGGCAGACTAGGGAAAGGGTTAGTGTGTGCCATCTTGTGATCTTTCCATGCTTGACCATACCAAGGGCAAAATCATCGCCTGCCACAGCATCTCTGGTGTGAATTCAGAGCACATCCCTGAAGCACAGTAATACCAGTATTTGTCATGAGGTGTCACTCAGAATTAGCAAAGGGGGAGGCTTCTGCCTGCCTGAGAAGCCATGTCTCCACAGATTCCAGACACCCCACTCCCCTGATTTTCTCCCTTTGTCCCCTCAGCTCCTGCCATTCCCTAAAATAGACCTTCCCAAGGCTCTGCCCTCAGCTCTCTGCTCTCTCTGTGATTCCCTCCACATCTACATTCTTACTTTTCACTTCTGTACAGTCAACGCCCCACTCCACCTTGGAGCCTTGATTTCTTCGGATCTAGGCGTCAGCTGCCCAGTAAGGGTCTCCCCCTACTTACCTCAGTCAGTATTTCCAGAAGTAAACACTTTACCCTTTTCTTCCCGTCCTTTCTTCTCCTCACTTCCCTACAATACACCACTATTCTCCCACTCACTTAAGTTGGATTTCTAGATTCATTTTTCTTCTTCCTCCTGCCTTGCCTCATGCTAGAGACCTCATGCCTCTCCACTCCCACTGTAACCACTTCTTCGGTGAATTTCCCTACTTTTAGTTTCTCTTACTTCCATCTCTCTGACACACTGTTGCCAGGTCATCTCTCCAAATGCTCTGTTAGGTGGCTTCCTTTGCTACAGAATTAATACTAGTCCAACAAACTAAGGATGGGTCCTTCAAACTTTTTGTATGGCTTTTATTGTCTCTTGGTCATTCAACCACTGATGATGAATTTCTTTAAACTTTTTTTAAACTTTCATATTTTCAGCCTATAGCACATTCTGGAGTAATGAGTTCTCTAAATTTACTGTTTGGGGTAAAATAACTTCTCAATTTGTGTTGTTCAGATGCAAGCAATATAAATGTTATTCAAACTGATTTAAAAAATAGAAGACAACTTATTGTATAAGGACAATTTACTGACTCATATAAACGCAAAATCAGAATTTGTTCTAGTTAGGCATGGCTGCTTCTAGGGGCTCAATGTCATACTAGCGGTGCGTATGTCCCTAACTCTTTTGGACAAGCAAGATGGCCACAAACAATCCCAGTTATACATTCAACCTGTTTGCCCGCCACATCAAAAATATAGTCTTTGCTTATAGCTCTGGAAAGAAAGTTCTGGTAAGGACTCTGATTACCCCTGCTATCATCACATATCATCTCTATTTAAGCACAGTGGCAAGGGAAAATATTTGGGTAGACCTATCACTGTGACAGAAAAATAGAGATGAAGAGGCAAGTTAGCCTCACCCAAATCTCAAGGTATTGATTCTCTACAGAATAGAAGACTTGTACCAGAAAGTGTATGAACTGCTGGACACACACACACACACACACACACACACACACACACACATACCCTGCATGCCTTTGGCTGCGTGTAACAAAATACAAAAAAGCTCAAAGGGGCTTAAACAATTAAGATCCTTAATTATCTGACCTAACCTAAAATCTGGCTGGAGAAAATTCCAGGATGGTGCAATGTCTCTTTTTTTCTGCTGGGTCATCCTCAGTCTCCCTGCAAGTCACAGGATGGCTGGGGCAGCTCTAAGCATTATACCTCACAAGGCAGTGTTACAAGCAAGAAAGAAAGGGCTAAAGAGATCTTCCATACACACCGTCTTTCCCTAGCTGACCATTCTTTTCTCTCATTGGCAGGAACTGTCACAAACCCATCCCGGCTCAATCTTTGGAAAGGAAAATGGGATAACTGGCTTAATGCACCACATTTGTCCCTAGAGCTAGGCAGCCTCTCCCCGACTTTTAGGAAGAAAAAAAGTAAAATAGCCTTTGGTAGGTCACTAATAATGTTTGCCATTAGATCATACTTCTTATTTGATTCCTTCCACCTGTTTAAAATTTTTGTAGTGTTTCTCATGCTGAGGTTATTTTAGATTGCTTTTTTATTTTGAATCATAACATTTCAGATTCAAATGAACTTAGGTCATTTAGTTGAGGGCTTTTCAATGTTTTTTATTCTAGACTTGTAACCCATCAAACAGATGCAAATAAATGGGAGAGTTTATAAATGAGCTGGTGAAGTGAGGGGCCCGGGAAAAGAAGGTGAGGCCCCACTAGCTAGTGGCCCTGAGGCACTTCTGGAAAGCTAGAGACCTTCAGAATGCAATTTTAAAACCTCATCTCTCAGAACTGAGGTTCTGAGAGGTGAAATGATTTGAACTTGTTCTTCCATGGGTTACTAAGATTGTAGTCTAGATTTCTTGATTCTCTAATCTCTTTATATCTTTTACATCTTTATAATTCTGTAATGTATTTTTCTTCAAATTCTGCTTTGTATGCACACACTAAAAAAAAGTTCTTAAAAATAAATCTTGATGTAGAAGCTCTTACATTATTTCAGCAGTGTGTTATGATCTTTCTTTAACTCCACTCTTGATATACAGTGTTCCTGAGCTACACACGCAGTATTTCTGGTATAACTACACAGTGATTTATTCTGTTGTAGGCAGAACAGGACAGTGGCTAAGCAACCAAATGTTAAACATGATACCACTTGTGTTCCAATCTTGCCTCTAACAGCCTCAGTTTTCTCATTTGTTAAGTTAGGGTAATTATAAAAATACCTACTTCACTGGGTTGAAGTCCATATGTAATGCTATTTACATAGCCCAGCACATAGTAACTGCTATGTGTTTTCTGCTATTTTCTCATGTATTTTTCCCCCCAAAATTCTTCTTGGCTATCAAAGATCCTGCAAATCTCTGGGAGTTTCCCTCTCAGAGATAAAGGGCCAGTAATGCCTAAATCCAGAGCCTTCTCTCTTATATTTAGACTCATTTCCACGAATGAATTTCCTTCACTTTACTTTCTCCCCCTTATATATATTTGGTGTGTGGTTTGCAACTTTACACTTCATGGAAACTAAGGGTAAATGATCAGACTCATACTATTAGAGTAGAAAGGGGTCCCAGGATCAAGTCTCTCACTATTAAGGAAGGGGCAGTTTAGAGAATTTAGGTCACTTGTCAGTCACCAATGCTCCAAAGTTCCCTGTTCAGATCTCACAATTCCAATATACTCTTATAACTTGGGGCCCCATCATCCCTACTCCCAAACCCTGACAAATATCTTCATGTATTTGTCTGAATAGCTAAGATAAGAAAAGTAAAAAGGGAGTGGTTGTTCTAAATTATCTAAATATCTGAAGATACAGCTAAGTAATTATGTAATCTTGTGTATACATGACAAAATTTTCACTTGCCCCCTTCACCAAGGACGACTTCGGAGGAGAGAATCTCCTCATAAGGTTCAACAGAAGTAAATATAATGAGAATTTTATGTAAATGTTAACTGAATATTTTATTATAGTTATTTAATTTAAAAAATCCATTGCTTCCTCTGATGTTGAATACATAAATTTATAATTATTAACATAAAAGAATCAGTACACACGTAAATATCTATTCTAGTAGAGTATGGACGAACCCCTTCCCCCGTGAGCATTGGTGGTTCAGTGGTAGAATTCTCGCCTGCCACGCGGGAGGCCCGGGTTCGATTCCCGGCCAATGCAACAAATGATATTTTTCTCCCTTACCCCATTTTTACCACACATCTCAGAACCCCAAAAGAAGTTCAATTAAAACGTAGAAACATTGATTTTATGCAAATGAAGAAGGACAAATCAACGATAATTTCCCGTTTCACTTTTTCTTCGAGCAGTCGAAACTGCCGATTCCCTGACATTTGCCGTATTTTTCGGGCCTTTCTTTTAGACGTTTTGGGGGGGGGGCCCTAGAGTATATGAGCAAAAAGTAATGGACCATATAAGTGTTCTGAGATTTAAAAGACTACCCTGGCTGCCTGGAGATGCCGGGGATTGAACCCGGGACCTCACACATGCGAAGCGCGCGCTCTACCACTGAGCTACATCCCCCAGCCGAGAAAAGTTTTTCTGGTATAGGTATTCATTCAGTCCAGCGCTAGTCCAATTGCTATAGTTAAATTTTAAGACTTTATTTTGGTGAGCGCTTCTGCGACACCCCGCTTCTACCCTTCCTACACCGCCTTAAACTGCTTCTAGGGTGTATCGGAACTCCATGCAGTCAGCGGGGTGGGCCGCAAATTTGACCAGCTCTCGAGCACTCCTGCCGGACGCCTGGAGCTCGACCAGGGATCCGGTACCCCGCGCCCTGCCAGAGGGGCGGGACGTCGGCGCGCTGAGCGCCCGCCAGAGCTCGACTCCTCTGCGCGCTGACTGCGCAGGCGGCCCGGAACCCAGAGGTGTGGGGCGGAGCGTTCAGCCCGCCGCTTTGCTGCGGGGTGGAGCCCCGCCTACGACGCCGACTGAGGGGCCAGCAGGCGGGCAGAGCCACGGACGCTGCCCAGGGACCGCAAGAGACTTGCTCCTGAAGCAGAGCGGTGGGGACCTTCTTTGCTCACCCAAAACCCTTTGGATTTACCTGTACACCACCACGCCCCCCCCCCCCCCCCGCCCCGTCTCAGGAAAACGACGTGTTCACGCCAAATCCCCATAAGCTGGGTTTTGTAGGGATTACAGCCAACTCTTGGAGGTAAAAATGACTTCACAACGTGTTCTTTGCGTGGGGCCCAAACTGAAAGAAACTGACACCGATACCCTCTTTGTAGCTTAATCTTGTACAAATGATAAAGTCGAGGCGAAGTACCTGCTCAAGATGCACTCTGCTCGCTGTTTGATATTTACACCTTGGGCCCATCTGACCATGTTGTGATAGGAATGTAAGTCACTTAACAGCTACTTTATTGTCCTCTGAACCCTTCCTAACTAACCGCACCTAACTTAATGCACCAGCCCCAAATGAAGAAATGTACCTCGAGTCCTGTTTCCTTGGAAATTGCCTCTCCAGTTGTTTGAGTGTTGGGTCATATGATGAGCTAACTTACATTATAATGAAATGATGTGTTTGACCCTTCCCAGTGCAGTTTAAACTGATACCACCCCAGGGAAGTGAAGGCTGACAGAGAGAAGCCTCAGACACCCTGATGGGAAAGAGCAGGGGAGAGATTTGGTGTCAGGGGAGCTGGGCTACCTTCACTTCCAGCCGACCTGTAAGGCTGACCCAGCAAGCAAACGGTGAGGGCCTAGAATTTCCACCGCTTTCCGTTGCAGCAGAGCACCCCTCGTAAATGGAATAGTCAGCAGGCCAAAAGCCAGAGCAGAAAAGCAGAAGTTTCAAAATAACTCTGGGTAAACCACAAGTTTCATAATCAAGTCCTAGATGAAAAATAAATGTTACTGTTTGCTTACAGTAATTTCAACAAATAATGGCTCATAATCAGATTTTGTTTTTAATGAGAACAAGCCACATACTGATCTAATACAGCTATAATACAGAATGTTAAAAAAAAAAAAAAAAAAAGCCACGTCAGTGGACAGTCATTAAGGAGCTCTACTCCAAACCAAAACATTTCCAAACCAACCCCTGCTTTCCATCCAGAGGCACTAGAACATGAACACCTTCAGCTGACTCTGAGTCGGGAAACAGAGACAGAACCATTTTTCATCAACCAGCGTTTTCACCAGTGCAAATTACAACTGCAGTATTCAGTTAATTGTAAAGGAAGCGCGTTTGCCTTTGGTGACCTCATCTTTGACATCCTCTTTAGGATCCCTTCCTCACATTATGGCTTATTTCTCCATCACCTGAGGCACTTCTTTTCTGGGACTTTGTTCTCAGGCAAGAACCTTTGTTCTTAAGGTTCAGAGCTAAGCCTAGAGAAGGCTTCTTTTAAATTGTTCACTCCTCCTACCAGTCCAGGGCCTAACTTGGTGCATTTGATAAAGAAAATGAAGCCAAGCTCTAAAACCAACAGAGAATGTGAAATCGATTTACTGGTCTGGCATAACCCAAGAGAAAGACGGCTTTTTCAGCCATTGTGGTCGATGGGAAAGGTGAAAGAGAAGGCACATTTTTGGATTAGGGAATACTTCTTGGATCCCATCTATTCTATATGCAAATAAAACTGCCCCAGCTCTGCTTGCAGATGAAGAGAGGCTGACCAAGTGTCCAAAATTATGAAGTATTAAAAAGTTCAGTTCTATCTTCCACCCTCAGCACATCTCTCTTGGTTGGGGACAAATTTCCCCAATTCTCAGTCTCTGTCTCTGTCACACACATCGTGCACACGTGCATATGCACGCACACACACACACACACACACACACACACACCATTCACAACGATTGATCTTACTTTGAGGCAGGTAACTTTTATCTCTGGTACTGCTTCCACATTTCCTTTCACGTTCTTGCTTCAGTTCATGGCAATCTTCGTCTAGCAGGTATACAGCATCTTTCCCTCTAAGCTGGCAACGAGTTAAGATGTTTATTCCCAGTTCAAGCAGCAGTTCTTACTCCTGTCTGCACATTAGAATTACTGAGAGGGCCTTTGAAAAATGCTGATACTTGCTTGAGCCCCCTCCCAAGCCAATTAAGTCACAATCGCTAGTCACAATCGCTAGGAGTGGGTCACAGCATCAGTATCTTTTTTTTTTTTTTTTTTTTTGCGGTACGCGGACCTCTCACTGTTGTGGCCTCTCCCGTTGCGGAGCACAGGCTCAGCGGCTATAGCTCAGGGGCCTAGCCGCTCCGTGGCTTGTGGGATCTTCGCGGACCAGGGCACGAACCCATGTCCCCTGCCTCGGCAAGCGGACGCTCAACCACTGCGCCACCACGGAAGCCCATGCATCGGTATGTTTTTAAACTCCCCGGTTACCCCGGTGTGCAGCTAAGCCCGAGAGCCACTGCTTGAGGGCTATTTTCATGATAACAGCAGATGTCTAGTGATGATTGTTAACTGACCTCATTGTGTTAGTCATTTCACAAAATATACATATATCAAACCATGTTGTGCACCTTAAACTAATACAATATGTTAATTATGTTGCAATAAAACTGGGGGAAAAAAACCCCAAGAGATGTCTATCACCAGTCCAGTGGTTCTCAAATGTGGCTGCACAGGAAGCACCCAGCAAGCTTTAAAAAAATTCTGATGCTTGAATCCCATCCCTAAATATACTTATTTAATTGGTCTGAGGGTGGTCTGCACATAGGAGTTTTTAAAGGCTTCCCAGGTGACTGTAATATGCAGCCAAGGTAGAGAACCTAGCGTTCCAGTAGGTACTTTCTCAAGCTCTTCACCTAGTTATGTGAGCACCCAAGCCTACCAAAATTCTGACAATGGAGGACTCACTGCCCAGGGCCCTGCACATTGGGAAATTAGCATTGCTAGAGGATGAAAGAAGCTAACGCATTCCAACTTCTCCCTATTTTCCTTCATATAAAATAAAACTGGTGGAGGCAGGTGTTCACGTGCTGAAAACAAACATTTCTTAGCTTCACATATCCTGTCTCCTCTACCCCATCCCCACATTACATTAATGGGTTCCTCCAGTGAGCTGTCCCTGCTGACTTGCTGGCCGTTAGAAGGGCTCAAAATGAGACTAGGAAAGGATGGGAGCAGGGCAATCAGCACTTGACACCTGGGAATGCCCTGTGCTTGTGACTTCCTGGATGAAAAAGGACTGAATTGCTTTACTCAACACTTAAAGGTACAGGCAGCTCTTTGAAATACATTATTTTGCTCCTCAGGGTCATAACTATTAGTAATTCTTCATCACCACAGTTAATTATTAATAACAACCCAAGGGCCAGAAAAGCTACTGGTTACATTTAATTCAAAGAAAGTTAATAAACATGACTCCTTTCACTAGTACCCCAAAGTGAAAAATTATAGTGATCATAATTTGACGTATTTATTGAACAGTGTTAGAGTCTACTTGGAAAGATGCAAATTCTATAATTTAGATTCTGGTTACAAATAGATGGAAACAGAAGGAGGTACATATTTAAGATGACATTGAAGAGAGAAAAGATATTACAAAAAGCCCATACTTCTGGAAACTATCAATGGTCCGTTTAAGAAAGAGTGTTGTAAGGCTGCAAGGAGAAATAAAAAAAATCTATCTGTATGGGGTATGAAAGATTTTTCCCAATGTAGATTATCTGCTCAATGACAGGAGTCTCTGTAGTCTTATACTGGCCCATTCACAAAAGCGGGAAATAGGATCTATTTTCTCTTGTGTGGGTCTCTGACTGAGGTCTTATTTTACCAACTAGCTAGCCCCCTTGAGATTAGGTATTGTATTTTATTCTATTCCCCATAGCACCAAGCACTCACTGAGTTCTACTGAGGCATGTAATACATCCTGGCTTTACAATTTCAAGTGGGAAATTGGCTAAAAGGGTGTTTAAGGGTAAATGGACATAAAGGATTCTATTGCAGCGATGAAGATATTCTAAAAGATATTCTAAAACTGGATTATGGTGATGGTTGCACAACTCAGTAAAATTACCCAAAATTACTTAATTCGATAGTTAAAATGGGTGAGTTTTATGGTGTGTAAATTACCCTTCAATAAAGCTTCAAAAGAGGGGGATGTAAGGGAATGGAATGTGTTAACAATGGAATAGGATTAATGTGACAGTGAGAAGTTACACATGCAGATTGCACAACTGATCTGAAAAAGAAAACAAAATGATGCACAAAAGAGGAAAAGTGGAGAATGAATGATTTCCTGTGAATGTAGAAAGAAGCAAACAGTGGTTACATAGATAGGGAAACTACTGTTTCCAATAACTGTTACAAGAATAGGGAATGAAGAGCATTTAGATAAATGTGTGGAACTTCAGAAAAAATTCCATTGCTCTGCAAATATAGATGTATATATTGCATAAATACAATAATAATATATAACATATAATACATATATGTGTTAAGGGCTCTGTACATATTTGTTAATGTAAAACATCTCTGATATTAATTCAGTAACTATTGATTGACTTACGGAAATAGCGATTACAGGAGAAGGAGGTGTCCAAGATGATTCCCAGTATTCTGACTTAAACAATTACGTGCACCGTAGTGTCATTCAATGAAACAGAAAACACTGGAGGGAGAGGGAGCTTTATAGGTGGTTATTAATTCCATTTTTATTCTGTTCAATTTAGGGTGCATTGATCTCTCCAAATGGAGATCTTAAGTAGATACTTAGATGATGAATTTGGAGACAAGAAGAGAGGTTTGGTGTTGAAATATATATTTGAGAAGCACTGGTATAGAGAAAACAAAGTCATGGATTGGATGAGACTATTTAGGGAAAGAACAGGGAGTGAGACAAGAAGGGACTGAGGGTTTAGCATGGAGGAACTCTAATACTTAAAGACTGAGAAAGGAGAATGAAAAGGAACAGCCAGGGAGACAGAAGGAAAACCAGAGTAAGATTTCAGGGATCCCAACTGGAAAAGAACGTTTCAACAGGGAGATAAGTTTAAAAACACTACCACCTGAGAAATCAGGTAAAATTTCGATGATTTAAAATGTCCCTTGGATTTAGTGACATGGAAGTCATTGTTTAATTTTAATAATGGTTATTTCACCACAAAATCAAATGTTAATTCTTCTAATATATGCCATGCAATTCAGTTATTCTCTCTGGGAAGTTTTTCTATCTTTCTTCTAGTGGAAGCTCTTTCATGCTCTCTACCTTTTAATACCTACCTTAAAGAAACAATTTCTTTGGAAGCAAATTCATCTGGAAATTAGTGAGATCCAAGGAATCAAGAAAGGACAAGAGACACAACTACCTTTAATCACAGGAGAATTTGCAAATAGGAAAGATTCTTCTTTTTTAATTTTCTTGTCTTAAAAAAGGTCACATGTATTCATTTTACTCATTCATCTATTCAGTGAAGATCTGTTGATCACCTACCACATGCTAGGCACTGTGCTTGGAACTGGGGATAAAAAAGTGACAAAGTTAGTCCTGCCCCCAGCCTGACTGTACTTAGGGGTAAGCGAGGAAGCAGTGAATATAAAGAAAGCATTGATAGTACAGTAAAGGCTATGGTAGAAGGAACTAAGAATTCCATGTGAACACCCAAGAGGAACACATAATCCAGACTAGGGGATCAGGGAAGGTTTCTGTGGAGACTTGAAGTATGAGTAGCAGTTAGCCTACTGAGGATGAATAGGGATAAGGATGAAGAAGAGCAAACTATGCAGCAAGAACAGAATATGCAATGACCTCGAAGCCAAGAAGATCATAAACCTCTCAGGAGTAAAATATATGTAGTGGGGTGTGTGTGCTGTGTTGTGGAATATGACAAGGAAGAGAGGAAGCTGGAAAGTAGACAAGGTCCAGTTTATGCAGGGTCTTGTAAATATCGTAAAAGCATATAGAGCTGCGAGAAACCATGCAGAGTTCTACAGAGGAAAAGAACGTGAGATTTTATTTTTAGAAAAAGCATTCTGGCTGAAATTTATAGAACATATGGAAGTAGGTCCCAACAGGAAGCAAGGAGACCACTGGAAGCTTCCTTCTGGCATCAAGCAAAGAAATGATGGGCTCAGGCAAGAGATGATGATTTAGAGGTGCACTATCAAATATGGTAGCCACTAGCAACGCATGTCTACTGAAATATGGCTAATCCAAATCGAGAAGGTAAAATATCTCATTAGTAGCTTTTTTTCATGATGACTACATGTTGAAATGATAATATTTTAATATACTGGATTAAATAAAATATATCGTTAAAATTAATTTCTCTTTCTTTTTACTTATCGTTAATAGAAATGTTTTAATTTTACACATGTGGCTCACATTATAGTTCTATTGGACCACACGGATTTAGAGACTTTGCATGGAAATGGAGGAGAAGAAAATTGAATGAATAAAGAGATATTCAGGAAATGGGTTTGGCAGAGCTTTTGTATCAATTGGATATGGGGGATAAGGAAAAGAAAGGAGTAAATGATTCCAAAGCTTCTGACTTGAGCAACTAAATGAAAGAATGGTAGATTGAAGAGGGTCCAGGGATAAGAAACGTTTTTTGTTTTGTTTTTAATTTAAGGGAGAAGAAGATTCAATATGTTTGAATAAAAATATGGAGTCAGAAGAGAGGGAGACAACAAAGATATGTGAAGAATATCTTTGGCTTCCCTGGTGGCACAGTGGTTGAGAGTCTGCCTGCCGATGCAAGGGACACAGGTTCGTGACCCAGTCCGGGAAGATCCCATATGCTGCGGAGCGGCTGGGTCCGCGAGCCATGGCCGCTGAGCCTGCGCGTCCGGAGCCTGTGCTCCGCAATGGGAGAGGCCACAACAGTGAGAGGCCCGCGTAAAGAATATCTTAAAAGTCTCCCTTAAAGAAGACACGTCTACCTTCTTGAAGCAAGAGAAAAGTGTGAACAGATGGGTTCTGGCATATAGTTTATTGTATAGTTTTGGAGGTAGTAAATTTAAGACATTTCCATGAAAAAAGCTTCTATTTCCTTTGCAAAGAAGAGAGTCCATCGACATGGCCTTATTAGACAAGTTATTGTGTGTAAAGGGTTGATGAAAATGGAAAAAGTCTAAAGGAGCTGGAAGGATTTCCAGGCAGCACTGAAACCCAGATGAGGTTAAAGAGAGAAACGTGGAGAGCCAGTGGTCAGCAGTAGGCACAGAGAAAGGGGAATGCCAGATTGCCTGGGTAGAGATTCTGAAGGTGCCCATGGTGAAAGGACAATGGGGCCAGGAATTTGGGAATCGACAAGAGTACAACTGAAGAGATGAACATACAATCTAAGATTTTCCTAAACAGTAATAAAGAGAGGAATGGGTTGACCAGATGCTTGAAGAATTCCTTGAGGTCAAATGAGAGAGCTGTGGTCAGTGGGATCTTTGGAACAAATATTTCAAAGATGGGGACGTTCAGGGTGATGACATCGCCATGGGAATGGGTATCTAAGGTAGAGTGGAGGTGGTTAATAAAGATGAGATGATCAAGGAACTGAAAGGCTTGAGATATTCACAGGGACATTAATTCACCTCAGGAAGATGGTGGGGTCTGGGTGGAGCAGGCCATGAGCCCAATGCATGTCTTTAAGGAATGGAGACAGGGAGGGGTGGGGATTGGTGAGAGGAGAGAAGTAGATTTATAGTAATTATCCAATACATGTTCGTCTCTTTTAACAGTTCACCTACAAATTGATAATTCTATTTTGTAATTTCACATTAGAATAATATTCCATTCTTTCCACAAACATATGGAAACACCATATATCTACTTCCTCTCTCTCTCTCTCTCAACATACACACACATTCACAGATGCTCCCCACTGCTGATGTACATTAATCCAGTTTTTTAGACAAAACTGTTACAGAAATTGGGGGTAAATGTGTTAAGTTGTGCATTTTCTTTTTGTGATACAGATAGAAAAAATGATGTACAGTTTCTTAGCATCATTAATAATAGAAACTTCATAAATGTGCTCAAACAATAGCTTCTAAAGGTTAGAGGCAGGCCATGCTGGTATATGCTGAGGAAGCATCTTTAGACAGATTTTTATAGTGAAAAGAATGCTGAACTAGGAGTCAGAAGACCTGGTATCCAAGCAGATTGTCAGTTATCAGTTAGGTGTTCGGGGCAAAACATTTACCCTTGCTGAATCTCCACCTTCTCATCTGTAGAAGACAGGTGGCTTTTACAGCTTCTGCAACTCAATAGGGTTTTTGTGAGGATTCAGTAAGAAAATGTACTGAAAATTCCTTTGTGGCCTGATAAATACTCATATAAGTTATCTGAGAGGACTCCTGACCTAGTTCCAGTAAAAATTTATCATAGTTCCTACAGTACTGATAATATTCACATTCATAATGGGGAATTATGAATTGAATCAAATTCATGATTGCTGAAGGATGGCTATACTACTTGTTTACTGATTATTGATTATTCTGAACTTTTGTGGGATTTCTTTTCTTCTTTAGAGGAAGTACCAAAATGTAGCACCTCTTTTAGATTTCCCTAAAAGTGTGGACCTTGGGTCATCTCATTGGAGTCACCTGAAATGTTTGTTTAAAACACGGTTGCCTGGACTCAGCATCTAGAGATTCAGTCCTTTGGGCTAAGACTCAAGAACTGTATCCAGGTGTGACGCTACACACTATAAAAATTTTATAACAACTTTGTTGAGATATAATTCTCCCACTTATGGCGTACAATTCACTGGTTTTTGGTATAGTCACAAAGTTGTGCAACCATCACGATAAAATTCGAAGCCTACTGGGTTAGTTAAAAGTTTCATGGAGATGGCTGCTCTGTGGTCCAGGTATAAAGAACCCTCCCCCACCCCCAAGGATAAAGACAGATAAAAGACAGAATCATCGCACACCATCAGACCTGTATGCTTTCTGAGCACTGGTGCCCTCTGCTAAACAAATGTTCTGCATTTTAAAAAAGGGTTAGGAGACAGTACAGAGAGAATGCCATTGCTGCATGGCCAAGTTGCTGAGCCTGTGGATCAGAAAGCGTTCGCAAGGGGAAAGAATCACGATTAGGCTAAGGTTCCTCAGCTCCTTTTAAGGAGAGCTCTCTGATCTAAAGGTCTTTTTCTCTTAAGGATTCAGGATCAATGCAACTTCCTAGTATCTTTTGACAGGGCATGTCTTTAACAGCTTATTGACATTTTCAGTTTGTCAGCTTCTAGAACTCCATTGTTGACTCAGTTCCATTTCTGTTTAATTAGAGGGGACAGACTTTTAAACAAAAACACTACGCTAACAAAAACGGTAACCTAAATGGTAAAGTGTGAGCCAGAAACACCCATGACTTTACAAGGAGTCACAACTCTATTTAGGCTGATGTCTTAAGAATTTTGCAAAGTACTTTTCTTACTCTATGGGGAGAAAAATGTTCTGGAGAAGCATACTGGGAAAGCTAGGTAAGTTTCTTTTCTGGTTTTTGCAGAGAGGGCTTCTTATTTAGTTTTCAGTGTGGTAAATTTCTTGAGCATCATATTCACTTCTGAGTATTATATATACATACACACATATACATGTATACGTATATGTATACACACGTATATGTATACACGTATACGTATATGTATACACATGTATACGTATACATGTATACGTATATGTATACACACGTATATGTATACGTATACACACGTATACATATGTATGTATGTGTGGGTATGTCTGATACAAATACACACACACCCCTAGGCGTCTCTTCTCTTCGGTTAGAACTGATAGTCACTCTAGGGAGGTCATATCAACAACATCTGAATTTGATTACGAGGCTTAAAAACAACACCAACAAATCCCCACAAACTCTTATAGAGGGTTTAGACCAAACCTTCCTTTTCATAGATGAGAAAACTAAGGGTCCGACGGTAACTTTGAATTCAAATACACTTTCCTGTTTCCTTGGAGTAGGTAGTCATACCTCTAGAGGAAGTTTTCTTGAATTAAAGTTAAGGACTCAATGAAATGTGATTTTCAGGGTAAACTCTAAGAGCTGTAATGAAGTAAGCCCTAGTCTCAGTTAATAGCCAAGTGTTCTGTTTTCAAGATTACGACATTAAAAAAAAAAAAAAGATTACGACATTAAAATGAAAGAGTGGAAGTTATGTTTTAAAATTGGGTGTTTTCCTCTGCTGTATGCAAAGACTGTCAATTCAGTATAAAGTTCAGCTCAAACTATGCTAATGGTTTCCGAATTCCAGAGACCTCTCTGGAAACATTGTTCCCTCTCTGGGAACAGCTGGTGATGTGTGGCAATAACCCATCTTAGTTTAAAGCATGGGTCCCCACATTACCCTTGTTTATACGTCTTGAAGCAGCCCCTAGTTCCAGGAAATACTTTGTCATCATGCACTTGACAATTTTTGGTTGCCATCAACCACGTCACAAACTTAACACTCAGTTTTCCCAGTCAGTCTTTCCAGGGACCTAACTCACCTCTGTCTGTTTGGGTTTCCATGCTGACATTTAGAAAAACAACAGACACTCGACTCATAAAGCCCTTTCTCTATATTCATGCTAATTTTAATATTGACTTTCTCCTAAAAGCTCCAAAATATTTTAAGGATTTTTTCTCTTTTTTTTTTTTTTTTTTACAAGATTCAGCTTCCAGCTTGTATTTTTTAAGTGCTTCCAAATTTTTTCTTAACATATGTTGCACAAAGTCTGTCCTATTAACAGAACCACTCCTCTTCCAAATAGTATAAAAATCCAAAGATTTAGCCTTTCAGCGAGCATTTCTAGGTTGTACCATTAATTTGAGCTTTGTCTTTAGCTCAAATCAATTTGTTTAAATTAGGTTCTCCCAAGTCTCTTATCTATGATCATCAAAGATTTGGAGTTCAAATCCATTTCTGGAACACCACTTTGGTGTTTTATCTGGATGGGGACACATTTCTTTGTACTCATGAGGTCAGTGAAAGATTTTTAAAAAATGAACACAGCAGGATAACATTTGCTTCTAACATTTTTGAGCAGCTCTCCTTTGCTTCCTCTTTTCACTCAGAAAACTATGTAAAATCATAGGATTTGATAATGATGTGTAACAAAGTAAGAATTTTAGAGAGGCATTATTGTGTGTGATTAAGCACTTTGATGCTGGAACCAGATTGTCTGGGATTGAGTCTTAGTTCTCTTACTTCCTACATTAACAACCTTGAGACAATTGCTATCCTTCCTGTGCCTCAGTTTCTAAACAGGAATAACAAAATCTAAGTGGAGATTGAGTAGTAAATATATGCAAAGCACTTAGAACTGGACCTGCCACATAGAAGTAATAAATGTTAGATATTTCTACATAACTGAATTAAATAGAATAAAATTCATAGATTAGTTACCAGGAACACAGGAACCATAGCGTTTGGAGGCTATACACACAAGATCCCTGGGATACCTAAACAGGAAAATTCTGGGAGGAATTTGATAGAAGTTCCTTACTTTTTACTTATGGCTTTGAATTTTTACTTTATTGTTTTATTTATTTATTGCCTTGAGGAATATTAATTATTTCCTTGGATTTCAACTTGCATCATAAAGAAATAATCCTTTGGGAAGAGGTATTTAAGGACTCCTCTATGGCTGTTACTGTGATCATATTCCAGTTTGATATCCATTTCATGATAGGGTTGGGATCTGAATGAAACCTTTTCCAAATGATTTTGACGAATCAGAGCCATCATGATCTTGGAATTCTTCTGTAACAAAGGCACCAGAAAAAACTGGAGAAGTCTGCAGGGCAGAGAGGGCAGGAGGGTTGCTTTCTCCCACCCATTAGGAAGGTCATTCATAAACACTAACCAGATCTCCCATAGACTTGTGGCAAGGCTAGAAGCTGAAACAAATACTTAGAGTGTAATTTAGGAAGATTAATTCTTAGATGAAGGCAATGATCCAGCTGTTACATAGAAGTTTCTGCTTATAAGCTTACTTGACCATTGTTGAAATACTCAAGCTATTCACAAGACTTCACTTGTTCATTAAAGGAATAGTCAGAGACCATGATTTAAGAATTCTCCATTGGAGAATGGAGATTAAATAGATTTAACTCTTCAATGGGAATAAAATATAGTACAATTTACTATACAGGTATATATGCCTGTGAATATGAAGAGAATAGTGACGTTCTTAAAAATTAGGTGCCTAAATAATGATGGAGACTCATTTGGGATATATGAATTCAAATTCCATATGTCCTATGCCCAGGAATTCAGCAATTTTTCATTGGCTCTCTTCTGTCATTCTCCAGCCCTGCCATCTAGGTAAACCTCACCTTCCTGAGCAGGTTCCAGGACTTTCATTTGCTTCTCATCTCCTTCAACACTTGCATTATATCAGGCTGTTCACTCAACTGTGTACAGCTTTACAACAGTATCCTAACCCTCCACTCAGCCTCTCAAGATGTCATCAGATATGCTGTTGGCAGTTCCATGGGTGGCATGGGCCATGGACCTCCCAAAGGCAAACATCCTATGTACGTTCAGCTACAACCCGTGCCTCCAGATAGGTTTACAACTAAAGCCAGAGGGCGGACTAGCTGTTCTGGGAGGCCCAGAGGACTATGCAGTGGTAGGAGAAAGGCCATTGTGACTCCTGGCTTAAATATACGCTCTGGTATAAATGCACAACTTGCACCTCACCCGCACTCTGCATCTTTCAACCTAATTGTTGGGCTTGACCCTGCAAATATAGAAATGGATGAGACCTGACCCTATCTTTAAGGACTGTATAGCCCATGAAATTGACACTCTGAGACAACAGGGTTAGAAAGAAACAAAACAGCACTTGTAATTTGAATAGAGAATGTCTCCAAAGTGCAAAAAAAAAAAAAAGTGAAAAATTGAAATGACAATTAAATCAGCTGAAGTAGTTTTTTTGCCTATAAAATGACCAAGTCAGACTGTAACAACAACCACTCTGTAATAAAAGCTAAAGCTTCACATATATGTCAGCTCCTACAGAAAGGGTAAACACTAGCCTTTGTGGCTTTGACATTCTGAAATAAGGAGGGTTAAAGTAGTTATATAGATTTACAGAGATTTTAAAGTAAGAAATTTCCAGATAATTAAGTGATTCAGCTTTTTACTGGTCTTTAATTTATAATCCCACTTGTGACTCCATGGAAAGGCTGATTTAAAAATTAAGACAGCTTTTAATTAGGACAGATCATTAAGCAGGACCATCTGTATTTGATTCAAGGAATCCTTGATTACAACATTGTTACATATTTTACCCTAATCTCAGAAATGTGTCAATATGTATGTTAAAGCAACTTTCACTGTTTATTACTTTTAGACTATCAATAGCATATAACCCAAAATTGTCTAAATTTATGATTTTAATAACTAAGAAAAAAGAGTCTCAGAAGCACCTAGGCAGGCTGTACAGAAAGGAAAAGCCATCTTTACACCTGTACAATAACACCTTCCCAAGACGATGGAGAAACATCTGAAGAGATTTAAAGAAAAAAATAACTAAACTATTTACACCTGGACAAGCTGTCTTTCGGGCATCAGGGAACAAGGAAGAAATTCTTAGGTGTGCATTGTCTCAGAAAATAAGGTACCGTGCAGTTATAATCTGGAGAACTCAGAGATGATTCAAAATTAAGATTTCAAAAATGCAGAAGTAGTGATATGAAAGAACTTGCATAGTTTTTCTTACATAGTGTGGCCTTCTTTCATTAATCCCATTGAAAATGTGACATCAGATCAGTTCTGCAGACTTGGAACAATCTTAATCTTCAGTGCTTCCCTAATCTGTTCTTTCCTCTTTTTTCTTTCTCTTTTCCAATTACTTGAACATGAATGTTTATTTGCAAATCTGTACCTCTCAATTTATAATGAACCTCTCTCCGTGTTTAGTGACAACCTAAAATAATACCTGTTGTTCTCCAGTTTTATCACTTGTTTAAAAATGATAAACAACTTCTGGTTAATGATTATACTTGTTTATCTCTGATCCTTCCAAAATATCTCACTAAAATAAACATAAAGGAATAAAAAAGGTAAAAACTCACAGGAGGAAAAATAATGTGAGAAGAAATGAGTGAAAAAAGGAGGTCAACAAATTTGAAAGAAGGAAAGCAGATGGATGACTGCTGAGAAGGCTTAGGAATACACCAGGTACCTAAAAAGATGGGAATAGTGGCTGGAATTGAAAATGGAAAGAACAGCCATTAGCCTCTCATATCTTCATGCCACACTACCCAGTGACACAGCTACCCACACACATGACCACCCCATCTAGGGAGCTATCACCCTCCCAGGCAGGTTCCCGGTTTACGGATGGATCTCCTTCTATATTTGGCAAGAACCAGAGATTCATTTTCCAGAAGAATTAAACTATGGGGAACCCACACTGAGACAAAAGAGAATGGGAAGTGAGCCCCTGCAAAAATAGAAAACAGGGGGAATATATGAAATTCCTGTAAAATATCAAGACATCTCAGTTCTGTTCCCTGTTCTGTACCTAGAAGAGATCATCAGACAGGAAATTGGAATGTGTGGTAGGCAGAATAGTGACCCCCCCCAAGATGGTCCTAATCCCCCAAACCTGTGAATATGTTATGTTTCATGGCTAAGGGGAATTAAGGTTGCAGATGGAATGATGGTTGCTAATCAGCTGACCTTAAAGTAAGAAGATTATCCTGGATTATTTGAGTAGCCCAAATTAGTCAGAGTGTCTTTTAAATATGGAAGATGGAGATAGAAAAGTAAAAGTCAGGGTCAGAGTTATAAGATATGAGAAAGACGTGACCAGCCATTGCTGGTTTTGAACATGGAAGGAGGCCATGAGGAAAGAAATGTGGTCAGCTGCTAGAAAGTGGAAAAGGCGAGAAAACCAATTCTCCTGTAGACCTTCTAGAAAGAAAAATAGCCTTGATTTTAGCCTATAAGACCTGTTTTAGAATTCTGAACTACAGAACTATCAAATAAATTTGTGTTGGTTTAAGTCATTGTGGCAATTTACTACGGCAGTCATAGAAAATTAACACAAAGGATCTGGCCCAAATAAAAGGCCAACAATACTGACATTTGGGCAGCTAGGTCCCTCTCCTTTTACCCTGCAGCAGTGAAGCCTCAAATCGGCCACATCCCTCTCATTTCACATCGCCTCACTCGCATACACATGCACAGAGCCTCCAATTAGCCTACAGAGCTTCCATCTAGAACCTAAGAGACAGCCCACTATCCCCAGGAACGTGAATGCCACCTCCAAAATACAAAATAGGAATACATATTTTTAAAAGATAAAATTGAATGCAGAAGAAACAGAGATGTGGAGGACAGAAAAACTGTGCTTAAAATGTATAATTAATATAATCAGAAAACTAAGTGACATATTGTGTCCATAAATCAAGAAGAATATGTTATTGAAGAAAAAGAAGTAGAGAGGAAGAAAAGAATAAAAGTTCACAGAAATTAAAAAGCATGTCAGCAGAATTTTTAAAAATTAGTAGAGTGTTTAGGACATAAAGTTCGGGAAGTCAGCCAGAGAAAATAATATAAAAGGCAAAAAGATGAGCTACAGGAGAGGAAAAATAAGAAAATCAAGCATGCCAATACAGGAGGTACAAAATCAGAACAGTAAGAATTTGAAAGAGAGAGAGGCAAATTGATAAAAAGAAATGATCAAAGAACTAATATAAGAAAATATCCTGTTACTGAAGAACATGTTTCTGCAGAGTTCTTGGTACAATGAATAGAAAAAGACAGACATCAAAGCTCACAATAAGATTTTAGAACACCTGAGACAGAGGTAAGAACTTCCAGAGAGAAAGCGGAGACCACATTCAAGGAAGGGTAACTGCAAACCCAGGATGCCAGAAGAGTGGAGAAATGCCTTTATTGCACCGAGAGAAAATGTTTAGTCTTGAATTACCTACCCACCCCAACTATCAATTGAATGTGAATGAATAAAAATTTGTCAGACAAGCAAGCTCTCAAAAAATGGCCTTCCAGTGCATGATTTGCTCTACTAAATGAAGGAGTACAGTGAAAGAGGGAAAAATCTTTAGAAAATAGTCAACACAGGGTAGTGAGGGGAATCCCAGGACAACAGCTATGTTGAGGACCTGGAAAGCAGTTAGTCTGTGTCCCTGGAACAGGAGGACAGTTGGGATGAGGTGATAGCACAAAAAAAGTAAGCAAGCCAGCAAGCAAGAGGAACTTGACATGTTTGACTCTATTGATATGTTTTTCATTTCAGTGGGAGAGTTTAATTTTTAAAAGTTAATATTAAAAATTTGGGGGGGTTAAGTAATGTTAGATGTATAGAAAATAAAGAAAACTTATAATAACAACAACCAAGTCAGACAGTAATTAGCTCTGGAAGGCAAAGTTATAGAAGAAAGGAAGTATCATCATAATAAATTACATACTCATCTATAAACAATATTTATATGGACACAGCAACACAAACAATTTATGTTTATTTAACCAAAAATTGTGATATAATATTTGGAGGATGAGAGGAGGAGTGGAAGATTGCTAAGTACTCATATTCTAGAGTTGAGAGGTAGCAGTTAAAGTTTAAAATCAGTAACTATAAATGGCACTAAAAGCATTAGGACACATGCCAGTACAGTCTCTAGAAGATACAGCAAAAAGAACTGAAAGTGGTTATCTCTGGGACGATGGACTAGAAGTGGATCCACTAGGAGAGGTGGAGCAGAGGACTTCTGTGTTTGTATTTATCTTTTAAAATTATGTGCATATACTACTTTGATTTTAAAAATTAAAATAAAAAATGGCTAAACTATTTACTAAGTTGTGAGCCACACTGAGAGAATTATTACATGTTAAGCCCCTACCCTCCCTTCCATAAAACAGAGCTACCTATAGTAACAGTGGTCACTTTTATTGCTAGGAAGCTTGAGTTATGAGTTTCACATCTTTAAAACTCATATCGATTACGAGTCATTTTTTTTAATTGGGAAAGACTAATAAACCATCCAGTGGTAAATATCATCTGTCATCTAGGACAAATGAGCATTTTTTTGTTAATTATGCTTAAAACATAAGTATAAATACCTTTCCTCAACTATATAAAACAAATATTTGATGCATACTAAAAATGAGAGATGGTATTTCAATGAAATTTCTATTTTTGTCTTACTTTCTGCCATCCATCCTTTCTTTTTATTTTACACTTCTGTATTTTCCCATTTTAAAAACTTGACAAGGGCTTCCCAGGCTTCCCTGGTGGCGCAGTGGTTGAGAGTCCACCTGCCAATGCAGGGGACACGGGTTCGTGCCCCGGTCCGGGAAGATCCCACATGCCACGGAGCGGTTGGGCCCGTGAGCCATGGCCGCTGAGCCTGCACATCCGGAGCCTGTGCTCCGCAACGGGAGAGGCCACAACAGTGAGAGGTCTGCATACCGCAAAAAAATAAATAAATAAATAACTTGACTAGAGACTTCTCTTATAATCAAGAAAGGTATATATTAGCTTAAAACTCAATTTAAAATGACATACAAAATTTGGTATATAACAATATACACACACATAGGAGAAAGACAATGATGATGACGCTAAATTTTAATGATGGTTATCTTCGCTGGTGGCATAAGAGCCTTTTCTCCCTTCTCATTTTCTATATTTTTCAATCTTCAATAACAACAATTTAGTACTTTTAAGTATTAAGTAAATAACATAAATAACATTTAATGCTGGAAGCTTCTTTCATTTTAACCCAAACTACTTTAATGCAGGCAGTAAGGGTATGTATAGGAGGCTGCTGTGTGCAGGTAGCCAATAGCAAGTATATTTAGGAATAAAGCTATGGAAGGGCCTGTGGTAATTCCTCCAACTTCAATTCTCCTCCAGCCCATTGGGTGGCAGCCTTTTGGTTTTGTTGGGATTTACAACATCTCCAGCTTTGGGGACTGGTCCTGGCGCGTTAAATCGATTAGGGTAATCCCATTTCCCTTAGCACCGGCATTGGCTCAGGAACAGATGCATCATGGCTGAGCCAGTCAATGCATGGCATTCTCTGGTCATAGTCACTGGCTCAGGGGTGGTCCAAACTCCTTAGGACTGGAATTTGGCTCCTGGTTTTAGGAACTGCATTCTTTCTCACTGTGTGGATCTCTTACTATGTGCAGCCACATTGAAGAGGTAGCCCAGAGACAAAACCAAAACGGAGAGGAGGGTAGAACAGAAAGAATCATAGAAAATTAGAGCCAGGTCTCTTTAAATAATACCCTATGCCCAAGAAAAGATCTAGACTTTTCACTTACCTGAAACAATAAATCACCTTTATTGTCTAAGCAGGAGTTATCAAACTTTGCAAACTAAAGTATTTTACCCAACAGCATAGGAAGAGAAAATTTTGAGAGTTTCATATATACCAGGCACATTACACATGTTATCTCACTTAATCTGCACAAAACCACTCTGTTACATTTTAAGGTCAGGAAACTAGTGATAGTAATGATAGTAAATTACCCAAGGTCAAAACCCACAATAGTTTTGCTAACTTTGATTTTGCTAAGAACATTGTTTAAAAGTACCATGTTTTATCACAACAATTTCATAAAAGGAAGAACATTCCAGTAAAAAATTAAGATAGCCATGGTCTGAGAACAAAAGACAGTCCTTCTCAAGAAAGGACTGTTGCTATCACGACACAAATATTTTCACTTCAGCAGGTGAAAGCTCCGTCATGGGTGGGTGCTGGGCCAGCTGCATAAAATGTCATGTTCTGATTCAGCAGGACTTAAGGTCTGGAAATGGAGTTTTTCGATAGTCCTCCAGGCAATTCTGATGAGTAGCCATGGTGAAGAACTACTCTTCTGGGAGACATAGGTATACTTCAACTGGAACAGGTCCCTATTGCCTGCTTTCCCCACAAGTCTCTTTCCTGTTCTCCAATCTGCTTCTATTTGCACTTCAGGCTGTACACCTCAGCCTGGCAGATCCACGAATCATGTCTCCTCTGGCCCTCAGTTTCTAATAACTAAACATCATTTCTCTTTCTCTTGTTGCCTCAGAGATTACCTCATTCCATTTTGATAATTGCTTTCTTATCCAAAACTACTCAGGGAAGAAAGGAAGTCTTCTCTATGAGCCGTCAACCACAAGCTCACAGAAAGGAAACAGTGACATGCCTATTCCCAGAGACCTCACACCTCAGGTACTTACCTTGGAAGGTGAACAGCTGTTCAACCTGATCCAAAATAATTTATGATTGCAACCTGCATCAATAATTTTATCTGACTATGTCATATTCTTTGGAGGAATGGGATTATATTGCATTTTGAAAATAAATTTAATGATTCATATGGTCTGATGATAATACAATTCAGGTCACTAAAGAATTGTTCAACAATTGATGCTTTCTCTGTTCTTTTTCCCACAGTTTCCAAGATCAAAGACTTATTGTGTTCATTTCTAGAGCTCAGCTATTGTTCCCTTTCCCTTTCTCTCATTCTCTCTCTAGCCCTTTTTCTCCCTTCTCCCTCCTCTGCACCTTGCCTCTGCTACTGATATTTCTGGCATCTGTCCCTCACTCTGTTAACCTTCCCAAAGTGAGAAGATCTGATTATGTTTGTCTGTCATTACCTAATAAGTTGCATTCCTACTGGGCAGCTTTTGGCTCAGGTACTGATCCCTTGGTCTAATCAATAATGATCACGGTAGAAGGACTGGTTTCATTCTAAACACTCAGCTTCTTTTCTCCGAAGGTTTTAGTAGAGGAAGTGAAGCTGGCAAGTCCTCTGAGGCTCCATAACCCACTGAGTACAGTCTGGCTTAGCAAACACCTGAAAACTTCCCAAGCAAGATTTGGCTAAGAAGAGAAGGAGAGAGCAAGTAATCATGCGTAATGACTGCTCTATCTTTCTTCTTTAAAATGGGGAAATGGAAGTATTGTCTAGATCTTCTCAGCCACATTTGGGGGGGAAGCCCAGACAGGTATTTATTTGCAAATTTAACAACCTCAGAATGAATTCCTGAAGGTGTGAGAACTTGACTCCCTGCTTTCACTTGTCTTCATAGCGTGATGTGACTCCCGTCAACCTCTGCAGTCTCTTCCCTCACTCTTCCACACATACAGAATGCCCAACTCTAATTATTTGCAGTTCTCTGATTGTTCCATACACTTGCAGAAGCAGCTCCCTCTGCCTTTTCAACCTTTCCAAACTTTATTCACCTGGCCAACTTCTACTTGAATTCCAGATTCAACATAAGCATGATCTCCATGAAGTCTCATGAGTGTTCTTGGTAGCTTCTGTGGGAGACACCATTCCTTGCCAACGAAAGGTCATTCCTCTTTTTATTCTTTCAAATGGAGCCCCAGGTTTGTTCAGAAATCAGGCAACAGTCTCTAGTTCTCAGGAAATATGGCTTCAGCAGCTGGTCCAAGGACTGTCATGGGACCAATTTGGAGCCAAGAAGATGTTAAGAGAAGTCTGTTGAAGAGTTTTCTCTCCTTGATGAGAAGACAATGTTCAAGGATATTGCCCACACACCTCCTGCTTCCTGCATTTGTAACATGCTTTTGCTGAGACAAGGGTGCCAGAACACTTTTATGCTGCAGCCATCATTGGACATTGAGGAGAAGGCCAGTGGCATTGCAGAGATAGCAGCCTTAATGTCATTAAGCCACTGAGCGAAAATTTGTTGATGCCACTTCTAGTTGATTTTTTTGTCACTTGCAGCTAAGAGCATTCCTAACTGCTACCTCCTCTGTGCACATATGCAATCACTGAAGTGGCCCCGTCACCGCCTTAGAATCAGTTCTGCCTGAGAGTGAAAACACCTTCGCTCTTAAGGAGTATTATATCAATGATGACAGGAAAGCATCTGTAATTGGGTATACGTGGGCACATGCTTACAAGGCCAATAAAAATAAGGCAGCTACACTGGCAAAAAGACCTCAAGCTATCATTAAGTGGTAGAGTTTAGTATAAATCCAAATTGACCAGGCAAATTATCTTTGCAGTATGCCTGCATACAGAAATATGAGAAAGAAAATTTTTAGCTGAGTAGAAATAAAAAAAAAAAATTCTGGTCTAATGATTTTCAAAGTCTCACAATAAGAAGACCAAACCTCACATTATGGGAGCCAAAAATCATCCATCATCAGCTATATATGTTTCTTGGTCTATATTATTTCTGTCCCAGACATTGTAAGTCTGGACTTCTCCCAGAGAAGAGAACTGTCATCCTGTCACATGATTGCAATTGGCAAGTCTTACCAAGAAAGTTTGGCAGATTCTTAGAACAGGACTAACATATGTTTTATATATGTGTGGGTAGGTGTATATATAGCCATCCATCTACATACATATATGTACACTTATTTATTTATAAGTCTTAGTTAAAGTTAGAAAAATTAATTTAGATGCGTATGGATAAGTCACACAAATTAGCACTAGTTTAAAAGGAATTAGTGTAAATCTAAAAGAAATCATTCTGATTTTTTAAAGTAAAAGTGCCAATGCCAATTTTAAAAGTAGAACATCATGTTAATAACTTTTATCTTTAGGTTATTGCTCATTTATATCAATGATTCATTCACTCATTCAACAAGTGCTTATGAAATCAACTACAAAGACACATACAAGACACAAAGTCCTTGCCCTTGAGAATCCTATGGTCTAGCAATAGACAGAAAAAAAAAAGGAAATAGTTCATTCATTCAATCATCTGAGAAATCATTATTGAGGATCCTCTATGTCTGTCACATGTGCTGATAATATGAAGGTGAAAAGACAGAGAAGACACCTGCTTTCACAGAGCTTATGTAATACTGGGGAGAGAAAAACAGTAAACACACACCATCAACATATATACACATAATGGAGGGATAAATGCAAAGTAGAGACTTCAAATAGAATAAGATAAAGAGTACCTGTGTGACTACTTTTAAATATGTGGACAGGGAATACTCCTCTTAGAAAACATTTTAGTGGAGGTCCAAGAGACCACTGGAAGAGGATGTAAGGTGAAGTGAGGGTCTTTTTGCTGCTATTTTTGCTACTGTTGCTGTATTAGAAGAGTAGTTGTTGTTGTGTGTGTGTGTGTGTGTGTGTGTGTGTGTGTGTGTGTTTGAGAAAGGAGTTACCAGAGGTGGTTTATGACAATGGGAGTAATTGAGTGAAGACTGATGATTCAGGAGAGGATGATAGAGAGATAATTGAGAAATCGAGACCCTGATAAGGAGAGGGGGAATGGGATCCAGAGCACAACTAGAGGGGTGTTGCAGTTGTGGCAGCAGAGATGATTGCTCTGTCATAAAACAAAGCAGGCAGAGGTCAGGCACAGAGTGAGGTGAGTAAACAGTTTTAGGTTGGAAAGGTAAAGGAATTCTTATCGAATTACTTCCATTTTCTCAATGATTTATGAAGCAGTGTTATATGCTGAGAGCATGGAGAGTAAAAGGGGTTAGGAGATTCAAGGAGTAAAGACAAGATATTAAATTATCATTTTGAAAAGTGGGAATGTTAAAGTCCTATAAAAGTAATGTGATAGAACTTGACTACCACAATAGTTAATTTTATGTGTCAATTTGACTGGTGCCCAGATAGTTAGTTAAACATTATTCTGGGTGCATCTGTGAGGGTGTTTCTGGATGAGACTAACATTTGAATCCGTAGACTGAGTAAAACAGACTGTCCTCCTCAGTGTAGTGGGCGTCATCCAATCCACTGAAGGCCTGAATGGAACAAAAAGGTGAGGAAAGGAGAATTCACTCTCCTACTGTCTTGGAACTGGGACATTGGTCTTCTGCCTTTGGACTCTGGACTCAGTCTTGGACTAGAACTTATATCATTGACTTTCCTGGTTCTCAGGCGTCTGGACATGGATTGGAACTACACCATTCACTCTCCAGGGTTTCTAGCCTGCCAACTATAGGTCTTGGGACTTCTCAGACTCCATGATCACCTTATCACCCTATCTATCTACTATCTATCTATCTATCTATCATCTCTCTGTCTACCATTGGTCTCTTTCCCTGGAAAATCCTAATACAACTACCGGTCTGAGATTTATAGCCAGCATTTAAGGTGATACTGGCTGACACAGTTATTGTGTCTTCATCAATGTTCAGTTGTTTAGGTGTATGGGGACTATTGGGTGAAACCAGGGTTGCAGCTCGGCCAGGTGAGAGAGGGTGGCAGAAAGGAGTGAAGGGTGTTGTCAAAGAGTGGCTTTAATATTGTATTATATGAATGTATTATATAATTTAAGCTGGGTACAGAAGGAAGAGAGGATGTGGGGAGGGCATATTGATAGTGATACAGTCACAAACCCAACAGCTTGGAACATCTTAATGAAGTCAAAATGTTGCTGTGTATGTGTACCTGGTTTATTGAGCTGTTTAGGAGAGATTGGCATGCTTGAACTTGAAATTTTGGAGATGATGGATTTACTGATGATCACAAGGTCAAAAGTATGACCACAGGAGAAAGTGGCTGAGGATGGCTGAAGAATAACATCATTCTGTCATAAGGTGGGGAGGTCCAGAAACTGAGAATTGAAGGTACTGGATGTATCATCCACGTGGATGCTGAAGTCAGTAAGAAGGAAGTCTAGGAGAATAATGGTAGAATAATAAAAAGACCGTGATCTAGGTGCTAACTTTATCAAATAACGAAGGCAACTGAGTTCTCTAGAACTCAACAAAGCGGGGGAGAAGGTGACAAAGGCTGATGGCACAAACTTCACAGAGCTGAGGGTTTGGAAGGATGAGGCAAGGAGAACACTGACTCCAGGATCAGACCTGTAGTTAGGTAGGATGTAAAAGAAAAACAGCCCATGCTGACTACAATGCATCAGAAGTGATTTCAGCAGAGCACATCCAGGTTTTACTTGGAGTAAGAAAGCAAAGAGCTGAAGCTGAGGATGCACAAAGGTCTGGTGCTGCTGGACTCTTAGCTCCAGGTGGCAAAGCAGACGTGATGGCAGCAGAAGTGAAAGAGCAGGTCAGGTGAGTGGATGTACAGAGTCAGATGAGGATGAAGCTCTAGGCTAGGGGTCAGCAAACTTTCTCTATAAGGAGCCATCTAGTAAATATTTTAAGCTTTGCAGGCCAGATGGCCTCTGTCACAACCACTCAACTCTTTTTTGTGTGACAGCAGCCACAGACAATATGTAAAGAAATGGGCTTGGTTGTGCTCCAGTAAAACTCTATTCACAAAAACAGGCAGTGGGCTGGATTTGGCCCATGGATAAAAAAAAAAAAAAGAGTAGGTAATTAAAGTGAGCTTGAGTTCCTGATGATGTTTGAGGTAAGAGGCAGAAATGTGGGTCAAAACAGGTGTTTGACACCTTCCTAAAGAAGGAGGATAGCCACTTTAAGATGGGAGGTGTGAAGCTACCAAGCATCTGTTGGCATCTGTAGCTCCCAGGTGTGTCAGCTAGGGATAAGAGAAGACCTTGACATGCAACTGCTGAGATGGGCAAGAAGCATTAGTTTTGGTGGGGAATCTGCTTTTGAGTGGCCCCAGTGTAATCCAAGATGGTAAATGGGTCTCATCTGGAGCTAAAAGCCTGAGACTACCTCTTCTCCAGGATGTTCAGTGCTGTTGATTCCAGTGAGCTGACTCCAGTTCAAGGAGAAAGGGCAAAACAAGGCTTCATGTAGGTAGAAACACATTGAGTTTCTAAAGAACGAAGATACAATCATTGGTAAATATGGGAATGGGCAAGGTTTTCTTACTCCACTCATGTCTGTATCCCCAAACTCAATCACTAAGTAGTCAATTCAGGTTCTCCAATGTTCAAAGATGATCCAGCAGCTTCCAAAAATCAAGCAGACTTTTAGATTTTGTTAGACATCAAATTGTATTTTTGAGGGCCTGGTGTTTTGCATCAGACTCATTTAGAGTCACTCACCAGTCACTCATTATGACAGTACCTTGAACTCAATCTATAGAAACAATTTTAAAAGGTATCTGGCCTGACAAAAAAAGAATGAAATATTGTCATTTACAGCAACATGGAATATCATACTAAGTGAAGACAGTGAAAGACTAATATTGTATTATATCACTTATATGTGGAATCTAATAAACAGTACAAATGAGTTTATTTACAAAACAGAAACAGACTCATAGAATAGACAACAAACTTATGGTAACCAAAGGGGAAAGGGGGGGAGGGATAAATTAGTAGTATAGGATTAACAAATAAACACTACTATATATAAAATATATAATGAATAAGGATTTACTATATAGCACAGGGAACTATATTTAGTATCTTGTAGTAACCTCTAATGGGAAAGAATCTGAAAACAATATATATATATGCATGTATACTGACTCACTTTGCTGTATACCTGAAACTAATACAATATTGTAAATCAGCTATACTTCAAAAAAAAAAATTCCTGGATTGAAGTTCACTGCAAATACTAAGTAAACTCTCTACCTAGAGATGGTCTCTTGGATGTTCTTGTTTTTTTGTGTGTGGTTTATTTTTTTGCGGTACGCGGGCCTCTCACTGTTGTGGCCTCTCCCGCTGCGGAGCACAGGCTCCGGACGCGCAGGCTCAGCGGCCATGGCTCACGGGCCCAGCCGCTGCATCGGCAGGCGGACTCTCAACCACTGCGCCACCAGGGAAGCCCCAGGACTGTGTTTTAAGAGCGTACTTCATTTGATCTTACTGAAGAAAACCACAAAAAATGGTTTGATTCAATTAAAGTACATTAGTGTGAAAACCTTTTTCCTTTATTTAAGCCATCTCTTCCATATAGGAAATATATATTGTAATCAAAGACATTTCATGGTGGATTAAATAAAATTTGATATTCATTTAGCAATTATTATATGCAGAGTCTTGGGAAGACAAAGCCTTACGTATTCTTGGTTCACTTAGGCATATTTATATAGAACCTATATTTGAGACCAAGAAAAAATCAACAATGAAGAAATAATACTTGAATATATATTGATATAAATTATGTAAATAATAATAGCAGTTCTCAATTAATGAACCTTTACTATTTCTCAGCATTATAGCAATAATTTTACATGCATTCATTTATTTACTTCTCACTACAACCCTATAGGGTGGATAATGGTATCCCATCTTAAAGATAAGTAAATTGTGACCAACAGCTAGTAAGTGTCAGAGCTGAGTTTCTAAACTAGATCCATTTGACTGCAAAGCCCTTGATCTTACTCTGTTTCTCATTTTGCTTCCACAACACACATTTTAAGCTGGGTAGAATCAATAAGTAAAAGCCTGTTATTGTTGGATATGGATTTTTGCCACTTTTGACAGACAGAAAGATATGACATTTCTACTGCTGGCAATAGGTCTTCAAGAGTTCCTCTTAAAAATGCAAATCTGTACTATTAGAATAACATATTAAAAAAATAAACATTTTTAAGCTCTTAACACGTGTGTCCTTGCAAAATCATAAAGGAATGGGACAAGAGCAGATACGTTTTGATAAGGTTAAGGAGTGATAGGTATGGAGTAAGGGAGGAGCAACCCCAAGCAGGGGTAGCAAGCACTACCTCCAGGAAACAGGCAGCATGAAAGAACTGGTATGTATGGTAGGACTCCTAACAAGGGACAAGATGAGAGAACATCTAAGACAAGATTTTATAGCTCCATAATTTGCACAAGGCCAATATTGCTGCTTCTATTAAAAAATTCAACGGTATGCCATTAGCAAGTATGATAAAATTGATTTGTATGAATTCAAAAACTATAGTAGCTGCTCTAAGCAATGACTGAGTTATAATCGCTATTGTCAAAGTGCTTATAATCAAAGAAGCATTTTTTCCCTCTTTCACACCTATTTGCTCCACCATTCTTTACACTATGTCAGATTTTACCCATGATCTCTTGCAACATGATTCTGAATTAGCCTTATACCCAGAACAGGGATGCTAAAAGAATTGATTACTAATTAGTTCTGCTGCTCCTTTTCATTACAGTTACATTCTTAAGTTAGTATACTCGTCGATATATGACTCATTCGCAAAACTTAACTGCAATTTTAGTTAAATACTTAGTTACCATCATTGTAATGCTAATAATTATAAGGATGATGATGATGACAATAATAATAAACTGAAGTGGTTTTAGGGTTAGAAATGTGAGTCTAAAAATGCTATCTTCATGATCTGTGTTTATCCTACATCAATAATTTTGCATCAAATTTGCTCAATTTACAAATCAAAAATAGATTTTTCTGTCAGCAAAGACTAGTCTTGTATCTGAAAATCAAGCACAGCTTGTACATCATCATTAACCATAAAGGCTCTGAAATCAGAACTTAGCTGCCAATTTTGTTGATGATGCATAAGACGAAATCGAGTACAGCTGGCTCTTCTGTCCTATGCTAGCTCTGCAGTACTGACATTAGTGAAAAATCTGTTTGTTTTTTGTTTCAGGAAATTAAATAGCTATGACAAAAATGCAGCAGAGGGAACAGATATATCTGGGTAATAAACAGGTTCTATTTTTATTTTTATTTTTTCCCTTGAAAATTCACTTCGATTACCGCAACACTAATTTGACCAACTGCAATGACCTCAAAGAAAACATGTGAAACTTAAAAAAAAAAAAACAAAAAACCTAGAGGAACGCTTTTTTTAATAAATGGGGACCAAATTACAGAAATCATTTATAATTTAAAATCTGCTGAGTAAATATAATTTTCTCAATGATTATTCCTCCTAATAGAGTGTCTATAGGAAGATTACACCTTTAAAAAAATAGATTTATTTGCTGACATGTCAACTGCCTTATTAGAATAGGCACTTCATATGATTTAGGCCCAACTTTAGTACCTTAGTGGTGGAGAAATAAACCAATTTCTAAATATTTCCTTAAAATGAGGAAATGAGAGAATTTTCAATAAGGCAATATTAAGTTAATGGCATAAAACTAAATTCTAGATCCCTAGATCCCTAAATTTATTGGAAGTTGTTGAATCAACGAGATCCTCCAGGCAAGCATTGAATATGGTATGCCAGCGTGGGGTTGAAGTAAGGACTGAACACATACACGTTAACTGCCACTACTTCAGGAAATCCTGTGAAAGAAATCTTAAGGACATGTTTTTTAAGACACACACCCACAAAAAAAAAAAAAAAAAAAAAAAGGAGGAAGATAGGAGATAACAGCAACATACTTTTGAAAACTGGAAAATAAGTGAATGAAACCTGAGAGACTTAGCAGAACTCAGAGAGGGGAAACTAAGCTAGTAACGGGGAAAGCTGAGAAACACCTCCATTAATACAACAGAATTCTCCTAAGGTTCAGGAAATAATAGCCCAGGTACTTCCAAAACTGAAAGTGAAGGAGGGAAGGTCAGTGCTACAGGAGTATTCGGTGAAAGCTGACTGAGAAGCAATCATCTCCTTTGATCTCCTTCCCAGCCTGATGCCAGTGGGAGACTAACTCTCCTCACCTTGGAATAAGACCCCGTGGTTATTTTGGACTAATAAAGGCCAGGCACAGTTGAAGACTTGAATATTCTATTGAAAACACCACCTCAAGCACCTTCCCCACTCAGCTCCCAGGACACTGGCAGCCAAATCTTGACCCTCCACGAAGGAGACAGGTGGACTTTTCTCTAGTACCTGGCCACGCCACCTAGGAAGACCTAAAAGTATTGCTAACGAGGATGCCCAACAAACAGCCTTCCCAGATCACCTTGCAGTAAAGCTCAAGATGAGTGAGCTCCATATGCATGTATGCATTCGGAGCTCCCAATCAGCCTGTAGTTTTTCATTCTTAATCGAAAGCAGAAAATCAAGGATTATAAGACATCTGAGAAAACCTCTAATATGGAGGAGCTGGGGGCTTAGGGAAAGAAGGAATAGGAGTTGTTATTAAATGGATACATATTTTTAGTTTAGGAAGATGAAAAAGTTCTGGAGGTGGATGGTGGCGATGGCTGCACTACAATGTAAACGTACTTAATGCCACTGCACTGTACATCTAAAATTGGTTAAAACAGTAAATTTATGTTATATATATTTTGCCACCATAAAAATAAATAGAAAAATAAAATATATAAGAATGTCAGTTGGAAAATAAGGGTGAGGAATTTTCTCAAAAAATATAGCAGAAGCGAAATAAAAACAAGTAGAAAAGCGATAGGAAATTGAAGGACCAGTCCAGGAGGTCTAATATATAATATATAATGAATATATCTTCAGAAATGGAGATAAAAGAAAGCATACAAGAGGAAATCATTAGTGAAATAATTCAAGAAAAGTCTCCATAACTGTAAGACATTAATTTCCAAAATGAAAGGCCTATTCAGTGCTCAATATAACAGATGAAAATAAAATCACATCAGGGCATATCATTGGAAAATTTTAGAACAATGAGGACAAAGAGAAGATCACCAAAGTTTCCAGAGAGGAAAAAATTGGGTCAGAAATCTCAATGGCACCGTATTTCTTAACAGTAAGACCGGAGCAATGCCTTTAAATGTCTGAAAAAAAGTATTTCCCACCTAAAACTGTATTATCAGCCAAACTGTTAATTAGATTAAATAATTTAAAGAGATTTTCAGAAACGTAGGCTCTTTAAGAAATTACCTCCTAGGCACTCTTGTTCTGGAGCTATTGGAAGATATATTCTTTTTTTTTTTTTGCGGTACGCTGGGCCTCTCACTGTTGTGGCCTCTCCCGCTGCGGAGCACAGGCTCCGGACGCGCAGGCTCAGCGGCCATGGCTCACGGGCCCAGCCGCTCCGCGGCATGTGGGATCTTTCCGGACCGGGGCACGAACCCGTGTCCCCTGCATCGGCAGGCAGACTCTCAACCACTGCGCCACCAGGAAAGCCCAAAAGATATATTCTGCGAGAAAGAGAATGTGTGCTGGCAGGGAGGAGGAGTTGGGGGGAACACTAAGAAAAAGAGGATTACATGTGCCAGAGGGAACAGGGATTCCAACACAAGAGAAAGGGGAAGACAAGCCCTAGATAAAGAGGACAGCATTACAGGCTAACTGTGGTTCACCTTGCATACAGGCCAAACTCCATACTGGACCTCCTTAGACAATTTTTGGTGAGGACAGGGCAAGGCTCTTTATCCACAGCCTTCCTTCCCTCCACACAGAACAGCTAGCTGTGCATAGAGAAAAGTGGTAGAATTACTTTAAACGATAATGGTATATGAGGCAATAAAAGAGTATATTCCTGACTTAAATTGTTACACTGAATGCTGTCAGCCGTATTTGCAAGAGCCTTCTGATCCCTGCAGACTACAAGGCAGAAGAAAATACAAATCTGCCTAAATACATTAAATTCTCTCATATGGACATTCTCCTGCATAGGCGTCTGTACGTGTGTGTGCTTGGTGTGTGTGTAAAATCTCTGAAGGGATATACAAGAAGTTGATGACATATTTGCTTCTGGGGGAAAAAAGTGGGGGGCAGGGCAAAGGGAGATGAAGAAAGCTTACTTTTCAAGATTCATCCTTTTGTTCCTTTTGAATTTTTATCACAATTCAAAAATGAATAAATTACATTCTTTAAAAAAGTATAGTTTTAAGCAAGAAATTCAATTTCTAGGAGTTTATACGAAAGAAATATCTATCCTTAAACCAAATGATGTAGGTGCAGGGATATCTTTGTGTTAGCAAAACTTTGGAAACAACTTAAATACTCATTCACTTGGTACTGATGAAATAAACTATGTATATCCCTGCAAGGGAACAGTATGCAACTAGAAAAAATAATTTAAAAGTCCTTTATGTACTGATACAAAACTGTCTCCGAAATAAGTGGTTAAGGAAAAATAGACAAGATACATACTTAAAAATGTGTGTGAGCTCACATTTGCTTGTATACATGTAGACTATCTCTGGGAGAAAATACAAACATTTTATAACATTAGTTTAGCCTGAACTGCATGGCAGGGGAACAGGGATATGACAGAAATTATTCTCTGTACATAATTTTGTACCTTTTGAACTTTGAGCCATTTTAATATGTTACCTTTGAAAACCAAATTGAATTACAATTTTGAAAATGTGGGGCATTTTTAAATAGCCTAGATTATTTTCATCTCGATCCTTTCTTTTTCCTCTCTTGCAAAACCAGTATGAGATCTTTCATCTAATGATAACACTCTGGTTGTAGTTCTGCAATGCTTAAGAAATAAAATCTGTTACTCCTGCTGGGATCAGATCAGAACAGTTGTCAGCATATGTGGGCAGCAGTGGGTGAAGAGCTTTTGGATTTAAGGCATATAAACGAAATACCAAAGTTGAATGTATTATAACAACATTGTTGATATAGGAGAAATCTTATACTAGTGTCACTTATGAAGACATCAGTGATGTACTTCTCTATGACACAGATGAGGACAAGACTCTATATATCAGCTTCATGCTATCCATTCAATCAAGATAGACCAAAGATATGAAAAGAGAGGGATAATGGGAGCTCCGGACTGGATTTCAAAGCTATGTCTGGGTCCCTTTTCAATAGCATGACTTACTGGGAGAGAGGAGCATATTTTCTGTTTCCCCCTTTCTCTTCTACATATTTATAAACCATCACGCATATTAGAAATGTGGGGATGAACTTAACTCTACAGAAGACTTTTTAAAATGCTAAAAAGAACTAACTTTCAGGAAATTAAGTGAGCTTTGTGTGTAAAAAAGCCCCCGATGTAACGTGATAAAGATAAGGTGCAGTGGTAAAGATCCTTGCCCAAGAATTGGTCTATTTGTATCCCATGGTTCAGAGACCCCACCATGCTCTCTATCATATCCCACGTTACTCTCTCTGGATTCATCTAGGATCAGAAATATTTGATGAGATCACGGAATTATTAAAAAAGCATATCCCACAAGCCTTTAACTATATGAACATTTAATTTCCCAAACAAAACTGACAGATTTTCCAGGACATTACTGCTTCCACTGTGTTGCCATCTGTCTCAATACTGAAAACTTGAGTAATCTTTAAGTGGGTAAATCTTTAAGTGGAATCCTCTTAGCATGATAAATGACTTTAATCGCACCTCTTAATGACTTTAGTGGCACCCCTGCTAGCTTTGAATACCTACGTCTTCAGATGAAAGGTGCAACTTTCGATAGAAATCCCAAGGACAGTAAACAAGCAGAAAGAAGGTTTTTACAGGAGGTTTTGGCCAAGCACTGGGGAAGGTCAAGGGCCAGAGCTCTTCAGAAACACAACCACGGCAGTTGTGTGGCGTAGGGCCAGGCCACGGCAAGGAAGCGACTGGTGACAGGAGAAGACATAGTCAGCTGTTGCCGAAATCCAAGTAAAAAGTGACGAAAGGTGAAAAAGCAGCAAGGAAATCGATTTTGAGGGGAAGGCAGTGTGGGGATACAGTGTTTAGAGTTAAAATGGACCGGAAGCTCTGACACCTCTGGCAAAGAAAGTTTTTGCCCCACTCTCCTGAGTTATCTGCTCATCCATAGCTCTTTCAGGGCCTTGGTCTCCTCCACGAGCCTTCAGAGGCCACCACTCACTTCCCTGCTGCTTGTCAGAAGTAGGGACCACAACCCTGGTCTCAGGGAGATGCCACGTGCAGAAGGTTATACTTCCCGAAGCTGTTCTTCTTTTCCTTGATTGTCCCATACACCCACCACTCAAGTCTGTACAGGTGTTAATAACGACTGAAGGTTAGAAACAAATGAAGGAAACCACAACATAGAGGACAGATTACAAATTGTTCACTAAATAAAACTTCCCAACTGGTCAAAGGAAAAGAGCAACAAAAAAACTTACTACTTACACAGAGATCCCCTTAAGAGCATATCCCGAACTCCTAGCCTTTCTTCCTTGTCTCAAGTCCCCCGTCTCAAGGTCCACTGTTATTGACTCTCCCCTTAGAAAATACCTTTCTTCATATCTCTACAGTACATATCTTTACCACCTTATGCCCTACTCATGGCGTTTAATCTCATGGAGGGTCCAGCCCCTTTCCCAGTCAGTGCAACCACGGGATATTATTTGTAGCAACACCTTTCCCAAAGCCTGAATTAGGCAGCATGAAATAATACTACAGAGGTCTCTAACGGCACAGCCCTTGTGGAATTTGCATTTCAATCTGTACCTATTGGTAGCAGTGAAGATTTCGCACCTCGTTCTCCTTGCTCATCCACTGGATTCTACACATGCATATCTCCCAAAGGCAAATAATAATTATCAAAGACAATTCACATTAAGGAAAAGAAAAATTTTCCTAAAAACATAATCTGCACGGAGTCTACCCTAAATGGAGATAACTGGCTACATTTTTATTCAGAGCTATGTTGATTCTCACTTTGTTCATCCTCCTGCTTCTAACCTTGCCCAGATTCCTATAGGTCTGTAAGAAACAGGATGCATTACATAACCTTTTCAAGTGACAGCAACTCCCTTCCTACACAAAGATGTTGAAATCATGGAATTATTAAAGAGTATAGATATAAATGTCGTCTGTGTGTGTGTGTGTAAGTTGGTGGAGGGTCTTTTTCCAATTATAATTAGCTTGGCTCTTTCAAGCATCTGATTTCATTTACTATTTGAACTCATATTTTGGTTCTTGGCTATAATAAAATATTCTGTAATCACAAATATTGCATAGTTCTGGGGAGCAAACAGACTTGCACAGGAAATAAAATACTTAAAGGAAAAGAAGGTCTTAAATTTGCAAAAGAGAAATTTAAGGTAGCCAAATTAAAAGAATGAGAATTCTTAAACTTTGTAATATAAGGTTATAGTTTGTGCAAGAATAAAATAAAGAATGCTATCATATGATGCGTTCTGATAAAATTTAACCTTTGACTCTCTTAAAATTTATCACTTTGCTATTCCTGTTACTGTGGTAAATATTTTAATTCACAAGGATTAGGTGGACTCTAAGATTCCAGCTCTAAAAATGTATGACCCCTTCTGCTTCCACATTCATTTATTTCATGTATTCAATAATTTCCACCATTCACAAATAATTGTAGATAGCCTAATGGCCAGGTCCTAAAAATTCCAAGATAAATTAGAGAGAATTCTTGCCCTCATGGAGCTTGGTTTAATACGGGAGACAGAGAAATGAACAAAAAATTGCATATGGGTCACAACAGAAGGATGTACACAGTGTGACAAGTGATCAATTTTAGACTATGTGGGTGGGAGGTATAATAAGCAGGGTAGTGTTGGTGTCAGGCAAAATTTCACAGAAGCTAAAGCCCCTTAACTGGGGATTGAAAGGTAGACAGTATGGGAAGTTCATTCCAGCCTGAGGAAAGAGCTAGTACAAAGGTACTGATACATGAAGCAACACAGGTAATCTGGGATTAGTCTAACTAATCCTGTTAGTTGCCTAGGACTGGAAACTGAGGCTGAGTGAATCAAGAAATAAAGAGGTGAGAGATGTACAGGGACCAAAAAGGCTGCTGTGTTTCATGTCTCCAGCTTTTACCACTAAACTTTCTGTTGTGGTGGTAGAGGGTTTAATGTCTCTGTCGCAAGAACAGTCTCATCCTCCCTGAAGGTTTAACCCAAAATGGGCATTCCCATTTGATTTTGACATGCCACTTCCTATGTGATAATATGAATGCTCTCTCCCCCTGCCCAGTAGTAGTAGTATAATAAATTATATCCTAAGTGTATGCATCAGTATTAGTCTTCAGGTAAGTTCTGTACTTACTATGCCCCAGCACTAAGGCCTTGAACAGGTAGGTATTAGGGATAAGTGTATCAATTAGGAGTCTTTCCAATGCAAATGACAGAAAATTCAATCCCAATTGACTTTAGCTAAAAGAGATCTGATTTACTCACATAACTTGAGAGTCTGATAGGTCTCACTCCAGAAACAGCTTGATCCAGGCTCAAATGTCTTCAACACCCAATTCCCCTCCATCTCTTGGATCCATTTTCTCTGTGTTAGCTGCATTCTCTCGCAGACTCTTGCCTGTGGTGGCGGTTTACATCTTTCCATGCTCAAGCACAGAGAACAAAGAAAGGGAGAAATCGTTCCTGGTGGCTCCCACACATGTCCTGACCAGTCACTGTGGCTACTTGGGGTGCTGACTGGTCAATGGGAGGAAGAACTAACGTAATCGCTGGTACAGATGAAGGAGGTCCAGGTAGTATTTGTGTGATGATTAATCTGCCATGACACACCTGCATGCTAGAACCATGATCTCAGGGGACTCCTTTGCTAAGTCTACCCTGGATTCAACTGGATGCAACTCCTCCAGTATCAGCTCCCAGCTCCTTGCTTCTTCCTCAGGAATCATTGAACATGCACTGTTTCTCTCTCCCCTTCTACGTGCCTGTGGGTATCCTCTTCCAAGATTCAGGAAAACCCTTTTCCCTCTGAAGGTCCTTCAAGATACTTAGTCTGTGTCCTGAAACCCTCTTCCCTGAGAATTCAGGATTCTATAAAACAAAGCCAGAAATACACATAGATTACTTTTGTTTCCCTTTCTTTTTGCCTTTTCTTGGGACAATGAATACCTAGCAGGAGACCTGCTTACAGAGGTGGGAAGGGAGGAGAGAAGCAATAGCAGAAAATACAGGGAGAAAAAAAAGTGCAGACATAATTTAGATTTCAAAATATTATCCCAAGGACTCACAAACATGGCACTTCAAATTGGTAATACAGAAAGTTTCAGGGTTTTTTTCTTTTCTTCTCTATTTTCCCTTTCTCTCTCTCTCTCTTTGATATGAGAAAACAGAGAGACCACTGGCAAATAAGCTGGTGAATGAGTACCCCTTATACAGGATGTGTGATGTAATTGTCTTGACAAGTATTATATGCTACTCCTCTTTTTAGAATGGAATTTATATATCAGTCACAGCTAAGTATAGCCCTGTTCTGACTAATGAACCGTAAAGCTTATAATATTTTGTGTTTATGGTTTTGAATATTATGACCATGGCAAACTGATTTTTAAAAATGTGTTGGGTTTCTTTCTGCTTTTTTGAGGACTGAACCCTTTATTAGCACTTCTAAATAGCACATTTAAAGTAAAGAATTTCTAGCAAAAGAAAATCAAGGAATAATAGAGTTTTCCATGTATATCATCCAATAATGCCTTTCAATAGGATGTATAGAGTCAGGCTCCAAGCAGAAAAACAGAAACTGCTCTAAGTAGTCAACAGAGGGGGAATTTAATTCAAGGAATTTGTAAAAGCAGGTGACAGAAGGGAGAAGAGAACCCCCAAAGAGGACATTGACTCTGAATAGGATAAAGCCACTATGATTCTTAAGCAGGAGGAATAAAGGGAAAAGGCAACGTTACTGGAGCCCAGGGTCAAGTCACAGGGCATTTGGCAGGAGCTAGAGCAGGGAGGCTGAGTGAGGAATATCCTGACGTTGCCCATCCTCCAGCTCTCTCCTTTCCTGCTCTTGCTTCCCACTGGTCCCACCCAGCTGGCAGCCAGCTCCTAAGGGAAGGCAGGGCAACGCTGCTTGCAGGATCAGCTCCCCTGTGATATAGACCAGAAAGGGGGAGAGAAGAGCCAGGAATGGATCAGAGAGCAAACAGCCCTGGGATCCTGAAGACTCACAAAGAATTTTTTAAATTCACTGTTAACAAATCCTGGTTTGCTGTTATAATTTATACAGGAGGAACAAAGCTGTTTATAATGGATCTCATCAAGGAGTTACCAAAGGCTGTACAGCTTGGGGATAAACCATTATAACCAGGAAAAGAAAATAGAGGGCCAGTTATGTATGTACGTTCATAGTTTGAACTGATGTTGGAAGCCCTGTTAATTTTGCTGAATTTAGCCAACCTTCTTTTTAAGAACACTGCCTGCCTTAATTTCTTGGCTTTTTAAATGCAGAAAGCTCCTAGCTCTAAAACTTTGGTTACCCCTTTCTTTTCATTTGAAATACTGAGAATCCATTATCACTTTGTCGGTAGCTTTCTGTTTATCTATTTAAAGGTTACTGAATTTGCTTATACTATAACTTCAATGATATTTTCCAAATGAATTTTCTATCACCAAAACTATACTGCATAGGAAAGGGTAAATGTTTGTGCTCATTTCTTTGAGGCCTCGACCTGGCTGGCACAACTCTCTAAACATAGATCAAGATTAAATGAGTAATAAGGCAAGAGTGCACAATAGTTTCTTTAATAAATTCTTCAATACTGTTACCGTAGAGGAGTCTTTTCAAAGGATTTAACTTCAGGTAGACAGAAACTTTGGAAATATTAATATCCACATTCTAAAACATTCACTGTTTAAAAAATTGTAACAAGTTTTATGGTGTCAAGGAGATCCAAATAAAAGATTTCCATATTTTCAGTTTCCTATTTTCACAAATTTCAGCATGATTGTTCTGGATTTTTTTTTTTCTTTTGCTTTGAGAAAACTGGTTGTTTCACTGTACTTCTACTGGTCCTAGAACTAAGCCTTCTTTCATCTCTCTAAAATTGGTCATGTTTCAATTTTAGCCTGGATATTCTAATTCTCATTCTGTTAAACTTTTAAGGGTAAGGATAATGGAGTATGGAATTGGTCACATGAAAAAAAGATAAGAAATAAGCGAAAAAGTTTCAATTTAAAACTATGTGACTTTATTCCTGTCCTGTGGCATGGACATATATACACTACCAAATATAAAACAGATAGCTAGTGGGAAGCAGCCGAATAGCACAGGGAGATCAGCTCAGTGCTTTGCGTCCACCTAGAGGGGTGGGATAGGGAGGGTGGGAGGGAGACGCAAGAGGGAGGAGATATGGGGATATACGTATACATATAGCTAATCCACTTTGTTATACAGCAGAAACTAACACACCATTGTAAAGCAATTATACTCCAATAAAGATGTTTAAAAAAAAAAAACATGTGAGAAGTTGGAAGTTTCAGGAAAGTAGCAGAGAAAGAAAAATACCTCTTTATAAGCTACAGAAGAAAGAACTTTAAGACAAAATTAAATTAAATCAGAGATACAGAACATTTTATGGGAAAGGGAGACAGATGTGCTTTTGGAACCGGGAAAATACTGGTTAACTTTTAGTTGTGATCACACTTTGGTGGTGTCTATGTGAAGCAAATGCTTTGGCTCTAAACTTGTTTCTGCTGCTTTTATGTTTTCTCCCTTCACCAACCTGGAGACAGGAGAATAAGGCAAATTCTGACTCTCTGGTGAGGGTCAATCAGATGACTTTTGCTTGTCTCATAAATACTGCTCATTGATAAACAATTCAGTGTCTTTCAATTGAAAACTTCCTCCTAAAGACCATACAAGCCAGGTTTGGGGGCAAAATTGGAGAAAGTGGTCCTAGTACATTTTGCTACTCATAATTTATTCACTCACATGGTGAATATGATGTTGGAAAGGGCCTAAGACATCATCAGACTGTAATTGTGTTTGCTGTCATGTGAATGGAGCAAAAAGTGACAACTATTTTTCCCTCTTAATATAGTTGTAATCGTGCAGGTGAATTCATTCTTTTTCTGAAGTGGCCTCAATATATTTTCTTTCTGAAAAAATGTACAAAATAAGAAACTGCAAGAAGACTGAATTAATTATTCTACATTTGGTTATCCTTTTCCCATGAGACACTGGGTATTCACATTAGTAACTTTATACCTGAACACAGTTATATCCTTTAAAGTCCTAGAATGCTAGTGTTGAGAGGGGCTTAGAAACCACTGGTCCTTCATTTTGAAGATGAGGAAATTGAAGCAGAGACAGACTGCGATTTCTGCAAGGTGGCACAGAGAGATACAATGAATATAGAATTAAAACCTGAAAACCGGCCCAGTGAACCCTTCATTACACTACTTTGTCTTGTGGGCCAAGAACCACTTCCTCAGCCCTTTTAACTCACTCTATCCATTCCTGGTCACTTCAAAACTTTGCTTGCTTCTGCAAACTATGTATATCAGCATCCCAGAAAACGTGGAGTTCATATATCTGAGATCTTCTGCTCAAGAGGAACTCCTGTCTTACTAGTCCATTAATTGATGGTTCCAGGAAGACAGACTGCCTCCAGTTGTACCTGGGCACCTTAATAGGGAGGAGTGTCCGGGTGTGGGACAGAATGGCCTAAATATGCAAGCAAGACAGAAAGTCCTCAGAAAAAATTTACCTATAGAAAAAGCTCCTTTTAAATGGCAGCCTTGATGAAAGTCTAAGACGTTGAAATATTACAGACTTTGGAAAATTCAAATGTTCTACGTTCAAGGCCTATGGTATGTTCAAGGCCAAAAAGACATGCAAAAAGGCTCTGGGACTGAGAGCATGAGTCCTGGAACCCATGCCCAAGCTGCTTCTACTGGCCACCCTTTATACAACTCCCCAAATGAAAACAGTAACGTAGGCCTGGCCCGACAAAAACCTAGATAAATAATTCCGGTGGATTTTAGGAAAGGAAGAATATAATCCTGATACAGGGTAGGATGTAGGCAGAACCCTATGAGATGCAAACACAGGCATATACTTTAAAATACGCTAGATCAGAACGTTTAAGAGGGATGTGTTGTGTTTTGTTTTGAAGTGAGCGTTTACTGCCACAAACACACCCGACCTGTATTAGAATGGGTGTGGGAAAGCGTCGGAGCAAGCATCAAGTTGTTTAAATCAGTCTGGGAGTAAGTAACACAGCGACCCATTCGCTAAACTCGTCGCCAAGTTCCCTCCCCCGGCCCGTTCCCCGGTGTGTAAGCAGCAGCCCTCGTGCCCCGGGGGAGAGCGATGGGTCCCAACCCCCGAGTCTCCTGGCGGGCTCGGGGGACGCAGGCTCTGCGAGGTCCTTCCCACACGCGCGCTCTGCTCCGGGCAGGGCGGGCCGGGGCGGGGACAAGGGAGCGCGGCGAGAAGCTCCCAGGGCGGCCGGGGAGGAGGGCGGCGGGCGGTTTCATTGTTTCCTTTCGCCCTCCTCCTCCCGCGCCTCGCCCCGGCGTCACTGGAAAGCCGCCCGAACCGCCCGGCGGCTGGTTATTTATAGCGCGGGCTGCGCGCGCGTCACGGAGCCCGGCCTGGCTGACGGGGCCGCTGACGCGCTTGGCCGCGGGGCCGAGTCCGCGGGGCTGCACGCCGGGCGCCGGCGACAATGGGCTTCTGTGTGTGCAGCTGCCGTAGCCGCTGGGGACCGGGGGGAGGGGGACGGGCGGCCGCTCCCCCACCACCCCTCCCTCTCGCCCGAGACCCCCGAAACGTAACCGGCCTCTTCTGCCCCTGGCCGGGCCCCGCCGGCTGCTTTTTTCTTTCCTTTTTTTAAAAAATTTTATCAGTCAGTTCTCCTTGCCCCGACCTCCGCTTCCACCTCCCCCGCTCCCCCTTCTTGGCCCCCAACATGACGAGAGAGTGGGATTTAGCCGGCCGGGGGCGACCACTTTGTGCGTCCCGGGGAGCGGGACCCGCCCAAGGCGCGCCCAGCGGGGGACGCGGTGACCGAGGGGCCGGGAGCGCCAGGCAGGTAACGTATCCTGGACCTGGAGTGGGGGCTTTGTTTGGGGTCGGGGGAGGGGACCTGGGGTGGGTGTGGACGCCGGGCAGCCCTTCCGGGTCTCCTGTCTCCTCCCCCGCTCTCCGGACCCCTGGCCTGCCCGCAGGAAGCCAACCTGGGTGTGTAGCGCGAAGAGCGAAAGAGAAACTTCTGCGTGACTAGCTGAGGCTCCTCCGGAGAGGCCCGGATACTAGAGGACCCCCGCCCCCCTCCGCGCAGGCCCCCCCCCGCTCCGCGTAGGCCCCCCCCGTCGCCCCTCCCCCGCCCACTCCCACCCCTTGCTTCCCTCCCAACGCCGGGGACATCTGAGTCCTCCCCCCGCCCCCTCGCCGCGGGTTTGGTCCTCGCCCGCCCCCGCCCCGCGGAAGAAGGGGCTGGCGAGGATTTTAGGGACTTCCTGGGATGCGGAGAGCAGCTCTGAACCGTCCCCTTTCTGCAGTCGGTAGCTGGGGAAGCTGGCTCCGGAGCCTCTCGCACGTGGCAGGCAGGCAGAGAACTTGCTGTGCCTTCTAGGAAATTGCAGTCGATTTGTAATGCAGTTTCGCTAATTGGGAGTTCAAAATTAAACTTTAATAAAGCATTTGTGTCGTCTCGTCTAATTGTGAAAGCTTCCATCCGTCCTGGTACATAGACTCTAAGTCTCAAGTTAATGGCGCTAAGCTAGATTTCCCCCCCAAGTACAATTCCGTCAGCCGGCGTCGGCGCAGCTGGATTTCAGTTAGGTACAGATGTTGCTAATGGCAGCTTAAGCACGGATGGGCAGATAGCATACGGAATGCAACATGTTGCCATATGGTTCCTTTAGCCTTTCACCTCCAGGGGTATAAATCACGTATATTCTGGGAGAAACTTAATGGCTCTCTGAACGGCAAAATGAATTACCTGGTACAATTTATATCCCTTGACCTGATACGTTATAACAACAGGAAGGTAGCATCTCACAGTTTCTGTGGTATAAATTGAACTACAGAGCTACGTTTCAGATTTCGTAACGTCTATTTGTAGTTTGAGGGGCTCTGTCACACCATTCTGGCTGTAAAATCCGTTTCTGTCTTGCCCCCCTCCCCCCCACCTCTGGCTGATAAAGTTTATCAAGTTTAGCAAAACCGTTGTCTCGGCAACTGCCAATCAGCTGACCAAATACTAATCGATGAGGGTATGGAGAAATGGAAAATATGATTTCCAGAGCTAGGTACTTAAGAGCAGTCTTTAGGAACACCGTACTTTCTGAATCAGAAAATTAAAGGACTCCTAAGAAAATTATGTATTCTGTGAGTCGTTTCAATGTAACTCCTAAAGCCATTTATTAACTATTTGAAATTCTGCTTTTTTATACTTCAGTCATTCTTAAACTTAGGAAAGTAACTTATGGAAAAGTACTTAGAAATATGAAATATAAGAAAGATAAGAAGGACCTCCTTAGTAAACTAGTTTCTATACCCTTCCCTCCCCGCCTCCACGCCCTCAACTATGTGTGTACTTTGACTTGAATCCTGGATGTGGTAATACTGATCGTTTGTGTTTTTCCCCCCCAAAATCTCAGTGACAGCATACTGAGGTCACTGTTAGATCCTAGTGGAATGCTTCTGTAATATTTCACAGGTCTTCTAAAAAAATATCCTGGTGATTAATAAAATATTTAATTGATTGGCTCTAATTTCAGATTATAAACGTGGTTGTCTTTTACTGTATCCCTCCTTTTTCCTTCACTAATGAGAGGCAACACTGAAAAACAAGAAATAAGGGTAAAAAAAAGAGTAAAATAATTTACGATAACTTTGCTTTTAAACTTTTACCTATTAAGGGATATCTAAAAGCTATAGACATACCATCTTTTAAAAGATTTTGCATCCAACAATATGTGAACCACATTAATTCATGTGAACTGATAAACTAGCGAAATACACAAAATGGACATAGTCTGAAAATATACATATTTTCAGTCATGCAAGTTTCATATTCATTTTTAAATTACAAGATAATATTTCTCCTTTTTTTCCTCTTTTTGTAACGGCTGATGATTTGTTACCTAGTGCTTGAGTTAGGGCAATAATTTTGATAATGATTATCAAATAATATAAGATCTTTTGTGTACGTAAATAGCTGAAAATTTTATACAGAACAAAATAAGATATATCTGAGTTATGGCAACCCTTACTGGAGACTGTTTTTGGTAATCTTCTAATGGCTGAAGTTGTATTTCTCTCTGTAGCGTCGGCATTCAATGGGTTTTAACCTTGATCAGTAGTGAGGTTGTCAATAATGACTCCATCTCCATGACTTCTGAGTAGACAGTGAGTGTGTCCTTTAACCAGGCACACAGAACTCGCCTTATAAAGCTGTTATTGTCATGAGCAGATATTGCAGGCTTCTGTCAAGCCCCATGATTATTAACATGTTCTTCAAAAGCCAGGCTGAAAGTCCTGCTGTGCTTTATTTCAGAATTCAAGTCCATTAGTACATAAAATCCTAAGCAGCAATATTTGCTTTTTCTGAAGTTGTATTACATACATGGTGAATAATTTCGGGCCCATTTGTAGACAAAAACTATGTATATTTGGTATACATATATAGTAGCAAAAACAATATATGTATCTTACATCATGACTTATTTTAAACAAAGATTTCATGGTTGTCCATTGTTACTCTAGATGAGGTGGCCGGCTGCCAAGGCGATCCCTATAGCTGGAAAGTAGTGGTATTGTTATTGTCTACCAGGGAATCACTTCCTGTTTTTTGAGCTCCCAACTTCACCTCCCTCTTTCAATATGGCCCTTCCATATTGCTGATCTGAGAATTTGTTTGAATGTGAAAACTTTTGAAAATGCGTTTGTATTGGTCAAGATTTTCACCAGAGTTTTTGGTTGCCTGCTGGTGTTTACAGTCTTAATCTTGAGCCGGAAGGTACATTTTCATTGAAAATTAAGAAATACTATTAGGACAAGGTATATTGCCCATGCTCTAAGTAATTTTAATTGTGATGTAATCCTAGATGCTTTCTATTTTTTTTAACCTATGAATGTATTTTAAAATATTTAAGATAGGACAGATTTATGCCTTTCTCAAGGTAATATAGGACAAGTTATGGGTAGGCATGAGACCTCTAATGGTATACTTCATTTGAGTGAGTGAGTGTGGGGAGGAGAGCCATCAGGAAAGAGTATATAGTCCCACTGCACTGGCCCTGTTTGCTTTTCAAACTTAAAACCACATTGCTGCATTGGAAACTTGTTTCTCTCTTGTGTAGCCTTTCATTTAAACATGTTTTTAAAAAACCTGTCAATCTGTAAATATTTAACCAGCCAAGCAGGAAACAATCTTTTATTCTCGACTATATGCAGCTTTGTTTTCACCTGGGTTAGTGTGGTGGCCACGTAAATAACACATAAAATTTTGATTTGGTGTTCCTTACTTTGAAGATGGACAGAGGCTTCTTTAATTAATCTTGCTCTATTTCATGTTCTGTATTCAGATATTGAAATACAGTATTTTTATACATTTATAAGATTGTGTTTGCATTTATTTAATTTATGTTTCTTTTTTTAAAGCGTGTAGCCTTGAATGTTTGTTCTGCTTTTTTTTTTCTTCACATCATTACTCTGGTACTGCTTGATGTAACTTGATTAGCTCCCTCCCCAGTCATGATTGGTAATTAAAATAGGCATTAAAATTAGTCACTTAGCAATTTTGCTGTTCAATTGGCAATTAAATTACTTAATTGCAATTAAAGTCCTAATTTTAATTGGCAAAATGATAGATGTAGATTTAAGATAATATGTATAAATACTTTAATAAGTGTCTATATAAGGATTACTTAATTACTCAACTTCAAGTTTATGCTGTTAACTTTAGAACTTTTAAGTGAGTGATGAAATTTATATTACATCTATTCAAAGGATATGGTAATTAGATTTATTACTTATCACTATAAGGGTCCTTGCTATAAGTTACTTTTGTAGTGTTAAAATTGTAGGCTTGATAATTGCAGAATTATTATAAAAAAAAGGGCATATATGTCTGTCATAATATATCAATAACATGTCTTCATTTTTTATTAAATTGAGAAGTTCCTATACGCCAGTTAGTCTGAGGAAAAAAAATCAAAAATGGTTATTTTATAATTAAAGGTAAAACAAAAACTAACCAACTATGATATACATATGAAAACTGTTGCAAAGTGTATGTATTTTATCTACTAAAAGAAAATCCTATGTAATACTGTGGTGGTTACTAATGTTATCAGCTACTTCTAGAATTCCAAGTGTCCGCGATATATTCTTAGCACATAGCAACTTATTTTCAGAATCTTTAAAGTGTCTTTCAGGACTCTGTACATTTTAATGACTCCCATGTTTAGTGAAATCAGCAAGGAAATCTAAAACCAAAGTAACCCTTCCTTGCTTAATCAAGAAGAATTTTTACATAAGAAAATATTGGTGATTGCCAGGGGCTGGGAGGAGGGGAGAATGGAGAGTTATTGCTTAATGGTTATAGAGTTAGAGTTTTATAAGATGAAGAGTTATGGGGGTGGATGGTGATGATTGGTGCACAACAGCATGACTGTATATAACATCACTGAACTGTACACTTACAAATGTAAGATGGTAAATTTTATGTTATGTGTCTTTTACCACAACAACAAAAAGAAAATTTTAAGTGGTTAATTTAAAGTAAATATTTAGGAGATAGTTACTGAGAGTCAAGAGTTAGAGAAAAGATGAAGGATTTTTATTATGCAAAATACTTTTTGAGTGGCATGAGGTTTTACCATATGTTCAGTTTTAGAATTTTAATTTATAAGTAGATGCTTCTAGAAAAAAACAGTGCTGTTTTCTTCTGCACATCTTTCCACATTTCTAGAACTGAGTACTGTATCAAAGCAAGAAACAATTTTTAAAGTCTTTGCATTAAGTGGTTTGGAGTGAAAAATGGGCTGGGTTATACTGAGCAAAAGCCACAACTACCCAAAATGTGAATTACCAGCTGAGTATTTGACTTATTCTCTAGGCATCTCATAAAAGAGGAACAAATGATTGGTTGATTAATATTTTATTAAGGCAAGTGAAATGGCAAAGCAAATAACCAAAAACCATCCATATTAAAAAATGATTTTGTATTTTCAGAAACTGAGTTTATTTCAAAGTGAAAATTTCTTTCTTCTATCACTAATGTAAAACTTCCTGCTGAATGGCAACAAATGCCATGAAAATTGTCCCAATATAACTTAAAATATGTCTCATTTTATGCTTAACATAGGTTCCATTAATTAATATTATTGTGAAATGTCTTCAAGTTACCTTGATTCTTATAGCATAACAGGTATATCTGTTTACTATATTTGAATTGTAAGAGCTAAGAGCTACTCTGAGTACATTTTGGGAGAATAGTAAAATAAATCCCTAAAGACCCCTTTCCCATGCATTAAGATACAAAATCCTATGGAATTAAATCCATGTTTGCTTTCTAAATTACACCAAAATCTCAATTTTATTAAGTATAATCAGCCTAGCCTTGCATAAAGTAAATACTTTGGTTTAGATGTGAGTATGCATTATTTACACTGTTTTTTTATGAAAATATTTTTTCCATATATGTACAAATATGTTCTGCTTAATATTGGCTAATATCATAAAAGATAACATAGTAACATTATTTTCCTATATGCTTTTTCTGAGGTCATCTAATACTGTATATTGATAGAAATAATAATTTTGTAATTTGTTTTAGTTGGTTTCAAAAGAAGGTCCGACTTATGGATAGGATCAATTTTATTCCCATTTATTGTAAATTGTTAAGAACACCGACCTTCATTTGGGGTAACTTTATGTATTTATACATGGCAATAATTTAAAGTTATATCAGATTCTGGGCCCTGAAAGAAACATTATTGTCATTTTAATCGAGTTATAAAATAGTTTATATTCAAGAATCTATTTATGTTCAAGAATCTTGCAGGATTGCAGTCATATAAATGCAGAATTTCAGTTTCTTTTAGCCTAGAGCATCATTTGAACATTTTCTAAAAGGTTGTTCAATTCTACATTTTGATTCCATTATATGTGTAATTAAACCTCTATTCACAAAAGCATTCTCTTATGTACTAGCAAATACACCCACAGGAATCCTCTTCTAAACTATAATTTATTTAAACATGTAATCATAGGATTTTAAAACATGTTTTCATTTTTCCAAACTAAATGCCAAATTTGAACTGCTTGGTGATAAAATGAAAGATTTTATTACCATTTTGACTTTTTTTTTCTCCCTGTGAGCTAACAGTGAGTTAAACATGGACAGGAGGAAATAAAGAAAATCTGTTGTGAACCTAATTCCAGTGTTAAAACTGTTTCCCTTTTTGAGAAATACAGAAGAGAATCAAAGATTTGTAGTTATTTATGAATTCCAGCAGAATATGAATATTTTGGCCTGCAGCAAGCTCTCCTGGGGCTTGGCCTAAGTAGTAAATAGCTAGTTGTGTGTGTGTATGTGCCTGTGTGTGTGTGTGTTTGTGTGTGTGTGTGATGTATCTTCCTGAACGTTGTGGAGTCAGGCCCCCTACTGACAGGATCAGTCAATTACAGACATTGGCCCTTCTACTGAGACTGTTCCATCAGAATCTGGTGGGGACACAGGAGTCTGGAGCTTTGAGCGAGGTCATTCTTTACACTTTCTAATGTCTGCTGGATCCTTTCCACCCCGAGCACATCTGAGCCCTACCAAAAATACCAACCCAAGAAATAGCTTACCCAATAATGTCTTTAAGTGAGTTTATCCGCCTTGCATCCGGTGTGTCTTCCTAAGAAGACACACTTCCTAGCAGCTAGAATAGGAATTTGAGGAAAGAGAAAATTCATACGGATTGTAGAATAGAAGGCAAAAAAAGCCACCTTTTTTTCTCATTTTGATGTTGTATTTATTCAATCCATTTCCGGTTACTAATAATTGTTATAATAAGCTGCTGTGAAAACTGCGTCTCGATCTTGGGTGCCTTAAGACTTGAGTAAAGGCTCTGTTATCAAGAAGCCAGACTCGACAGGTTGCTGTTATAGAATAACCCATCACATTACAATGTTTGTCTTCCTTGGAGCTCACTTTAAGGACTCCAGCACATTTTCCCACTTACTAGGAGAGAATTTTCAAATTGCCCGCAGACTCAACCCAGGCTAAAGCCAAGTGTTTTTTTAAATGGTTTAAGGGAGGAGGAGCATGTGGAGGGAATGTACCTACTTAGATCTGAGTATTGGTGTTTGGAGAAGGATGGTTACAACCTTAAAGTTCTCCTGGCCCCCGCCTTCCGAGGAATATATTAAAAAACAATAACTGCCACCCCAGCATGGCTGCGCTTGAATTTCCGACGGCCTGAAAATAGCTGCTGGGAGCCCGGCCCACCCCTGGGATCAAGGAAAGCTCCCCGAGGCCGCGCGTCCTGCTCCCTTGTGGAAGGGGAAGGGAACCCGGGAGGGCGCCACCGAGCTAGAGCTGCTGCTATTTTGGGCCCAGCCCGGCGGGTGCGTCAATGCCTGAGCCCCTGCGTCACCGCCACCCCCACCGCTTTCCTTCTCCCCTGCTCTCCAAACTCTCACTTTTTCCCTTTCGTTCGCGTGGAATCGTTTCTGCCCACAGGGCGCTGACGCTACCCAGCTCATGCTAATAAGCTATTCTTCGCCCTCCTCCTCTCATCCCCCTACTTACACACCTTCACCCGCCACCGCAACATTCCCCACCCCCCCCACCCACCACACAGACACACACACACACACACACACACACACGCACACGCGCGCGCGCTCTCACACACACTTCCTGGTTTTATTTTTTCTCGCGCCCGCTAGGGCACCGCTGAGACGCCGCGGTGGCTGCAGCAGCAGCAGCAGCGGCAGTCGCAACATCTGGGGGAAACTTAAGGTGGTCACGTAGGTTTTCCCGAGGATGCGGTGCAGAAGAGCCTGCAGCTTCTCGGGGCAGCCTCGGGGCACCTGATGGCAACGCCTCTCCAGCCGCCGGGGAGCAGGAGGCGGCGGGAGAGGGCAAAGGCTGGGGTGCACATTAGAGCTGAGTGGCACCGTAAGGCGGAGAGCTCCACGGCGATTTCGGCCCGCCTGTACTGGGAACACCAGGATGGGGGTGTGCAAAGGGGCCCCGAGCCTGGAAGCGAGCTACGCCGAGAGGGAGGGGCGGCTGGAAGTCTTCTTGGGCGGAGGAGGGGGACACCTCCGAACCCTCCCTCCCCCGTTAACTCCCCAGCCCCATGGGAGAAGCCCCGAGGCCCGTCCAGCTCTAGCCCAGGAACCCGGAAGGGGGCTTGCTCCCGGGAGAAGCGGCGTTTCTTTGCTAGAAAGCGCCTTGCGCCCTCAGCTTGGAGGTGGATTGACTTGCGAAGCGGAGTCTGCGGCGGCTGGGGCGGCTGGGGCGGCTGCAGGGGTGCGGCGAGCTCCGGTCGCCCGCCGGGCCCCACTCCTGGGAAGGCTGAACGCACACACCGTACGCCTCGCAGAGATCTAGACGCCCCCCTCTCCCCGCCGCTTCCCCCATGCTTAGTCTTTCCCTCTTGGCTCTCAGATTGAAGCTTCGAGAGCCCTTGTGCTTCAGAGGAGGGTAGATTTATTTCCCTAAAACTTGTGGAAAGACACGAGTTGATGGGCACCCAGGAGTGTCAAAGTATGAGAGTTGGTACAAGGTGAGGCTGGGGCACCTTTCTGCAGAACACACCTGTTGCCCGGCGCTCGGCTGCATTGTCTGAGAAAGGAAAGTGGGTGACGCCTCACTTTGACTTTTGGGGTCCCTGAAGGGCTGGGTCACTGGCTACCCTCTCCTTTCCGCTTCCCTCCCCACGCACCACGTCTTCCCTCGCACGTGAGCACTGCAAGGAAAGAAGGGAACATAGAAAATAGGCCATACCTACTCTCTTCCACCTTGGAGTGTGTGTGTGTGTGTGTGTGTGTGTGTGTGTGTATGAGAGAGAGAGAGAGGGAGAATATGCTAGAAGAGAAGGCCGGGGACAGGAAAAAAGAGAAAAGGGGGGTGCACTGGACAAGGGAAATCCCACCCCAATTGCCTGAGCCCTCCGAGCGTCTCGTGTCATGGGACATCTGTACTCGCTTCCGCTAACGGGGGTGGCAATTGTGGGTGGGCGAGGTTAGCGTGCTGCCAGGCACGCCCCGTCTCGTGCGATTCCAGGTGCTGGCTACCTGGCCCACGCCTGGGTCCCCTCCCGCTCGGGCTTTTGTTGCACCCTCCCCCACCTGTGAGCTGCCGGACCCCTTCGGCGGCGCGGGGATTAGCCGGGGGTGGGGGGGTGGGGGGTTGGGGGGAGGGGAGGGGAGATGTCGAGGCTCTGTGGGCTGCGCAGACCTGAGTGGAGAGGTCACACCTCTTTCGGAAAAGGGAAAAAAAAAAAAAAACCTCGCTGGCTACCAAGGTGAACCCTGAACGGTTCCCACCTTAAAATCGGCCCTGCTTGTGACGTCAGGTCGGAAATATACCAAAGCGAGCGCCGGCCAGGAGTCTGGGGAGCGCGGCGGCTCGGCGATTGGGCGGCAGGCCGCTGACGCGCGCTGACGCGCGGAGACTTTAGGTGAATGTTGGCAGCGGCAGCGCGAGCCACATAAACAAAGGCACATTGGCGGCCAGGGCCAGTCCGCCCGGTGGCTCGCGCTAGGCTCCTCGGTCCCGCTCGCCTGCCCAGCCGCCGCCTTCCCCTGCTCCCTCCCCGCTCTCGGCGCCTCCGTTCCCTTCGCCCCTCTCGCCCACCCCTCCCCGACCCTGCCACCCCGACTCCCGAAGGGAACTACACTTTGGCCGAGTTGAATGAATGAAGAGAGACACGGAGAACTCCTAAGTGAGTAGGTGCAGCCCGTACAGCTCGCGTTCTTTTATCCTTCTTTCTGTTTTTGCACGTCTCTTCTTCCCGCTTGTGTGGTGCAGGTTCTCTGGAGGTGGGCGCCGAAGGCGCGGAGCGCGAGTGGGGCCGGAGGATGGGGAGTAGGTGTGCGCAGCTACAGAGGGCATTTGTCGGAACTCCTGCTTTGCCACCCAACAGAGGCTTCCAGGCTCCTCATTGGTGGACGTGAAAGGGAGGCTTGCACAGTTTCGGGAGCTGCGGACTTAACACGCGGAAATGTGCGCAAAGTTTGCTCTTGGTGCGGAATTGATTGTGGTCTTTGGACACGTAGACTCCAAGTCCTGTGTATACGAGGGACCTGGACGCTGCCCACAAAGTGACAGGGAGAGTGAAAGTTCTTCAGTTTATGTGTTGCTTGGGAACTGTATCATCGCGGCTGGCCAGCGTGCCCGTGTCTCTTGGGTATTGTTGAGTGAGGAGGGGCGGTTGGCAGAGTGACCTGTTACTAAGTTGCTTGAAATTTCTGGTTTTGACATGTGCCGCGCTTGTGTTAGTGAGTTTGTCAGAGAGGCAGAGACAGAGGGACAGACTATTTAGAGTAGTTATGAAGCTGCGAAGTTACCAGAGGGTTAATATCCAGCACAGGCATATCTGTCAAGGGCTGTGAGGGTCAAGAGTCTCCTTTCTTTACTTTTTCTGGTTACCCTCCCTCCTCCATGAAGCAAGATTATGAAGGGGGGTGGGGGAGGAGAACAGAATTGGATGTTTGGCTTTCTTTTTCATTAGTAATAAAGTCGTCTGTGCTCTAGAATGCCTTCCAAGTGGGAACATCTGAAAAGTACTAGGACACAAGAATGCCTTGTTCCAGCAAGAGGGCAGATTGTGGAAGGCTGGATAGGAAAGGTGCTCAGCTTGCTATGTTGAGAGGTGCTTCTAACACCGGTGCCACTATTGGATATGCAGCATTTCCCTCTCCCTGCAACTGACTTAAGATGCTTCTGAAAAAATAGGGTCCCCTGTTTCCACCTCTTGGCCATTAAAGATGAAAGACAAATTTCTTGGAGAAGTGAATGCCCATTCACCTGGATCTCCAAACCCAGTGCTCCGTCAAAAGCTCTTAGGAAATCCAGATGCTTCCATTAAGATTGCCTTCAGGGCTACCTGGGCCTTGCTAACATTTTGTAACTCCTAGGGGGTGAAGGAAGAGATTGTTTTCACATTTTATATTCTTGACTTATACTTCCTTCCCTGCTTCCTAGATGAAAAGCCAGTTTCACCACAGGAAAAAAAAAATTCAAGAGAAGGTTCCAATGCTGTATTTTATTAAACCCCAGTTTCTTCTTATTTAGTTTTGAATTAAACTAAAATGGAAATGACACTCCCCTTGCACTGCCCCTAAACACCCAGTAAAGGGGCCAATTTATTTCATCATAAATAAGTACATGGAATACCTTTCCTTCTTCAGAGGTATTCTCTGCAAGGATCAACACAGTCAATGGGTGAAATTTTCTGTTGTTTCCAGCCATCTCTTTTAGACATTCATTTTAAATGGTGTTTGATAAAGGCTACACACTAATTTCCAATTAAACAATCAAGAAGGGCCTGCCTGGTGATACAGATGCCCAGCTAAATCTGTCCAGAAAGTCACCCTAAGGCTTCCTGTGTCTTTATTTCAGGGAGGAGAACTGCCAGGCTGGGCTCTCCACTGCTTTTCTAAAAATCTTGGAAACTTTGTCCTTCATTGAATTACGACACTGTCCACCTTTAATTTTCTCGAAAACGCCTGTAACTCAGCTGAAGGTTAGTGCAACTTCATTTTTTTTTCTTTCCCTCCCCCGAGTTCCGTAAACGTCAAGAAACAGGGCAATGCGATCTTTCCCAGCAAACCCTGTAACTTAAGTTTTTCCCCCGACCCATCGCCTTCGGGAACAAGTTTCTCATTGTGCAATTCAACTTGATTTCTGGATTGAGCTTGCTGAACCCGAGCTTCAGAGGAAAGGCTCATTGAAGAGGGATTACCCATGAAAGGGGGCGGAGGGGGAGGCGCTGGAAATATCCGGGAATGGAGACTGTAATAGCTTTCTAGTTCTGGGTCTTTATTGGATCCGTCTTTCCTTGTCCTGCACTGTTTCGCTCCTCAGTATTCGCACTCTCCGCCCTTCCTCTCGCGCCCCTACGTGCTCTCTGACCGCCGCGGGCTGCCGGTGTAGCTCCAGGTGTACCCGAGCCCGGGAGAAAGTGTTCAGTTGACCAGGCTGAGTGTATATTACCCTGTTTCATTTCCAGCCATGCCTTGTGTTCAGGCGCAGTATGGGTCCTCGCCTCAAGGAGCCAGCCCCGCTTCTCAGAGCTACAGTTACCACTCTTCGGGAGAATACAGCTCCGATTTCTTAACTCCAGAGTTTGTCAAGTTTAGCATGGACCTCACCAACACTGAAATCACTGCCACCACTTCTCTCCCCAGCTTCAGTACCTTTATGGACAACTACAGCACAGGCTACGACGTCAAGCCACCTTGCTTGTACCAAATGCCCCTGTCCGGACAGCAGTCCTCCATTAAGGTAGAAGACATTCAGATGCACAACTACCAGCAACACAGCCACCTGCCCCCCCAGTCCGAGGAGATGATGCCGCACTCCGGGTCGGTTTACTACAAGCCCTCCTCTCCCCCGACGCCCACCACCCCGGGCTTCCAGGTGCAGCACAGCCCCATGTGGGACGACCCAGGCTCCCTCCACAACTTCCACCAGAACTACGTGGCCACCACGCACATGATTGAGCAGAGGAAAACGCCGGTCTCCCGCCTCTCCCTCTTCTCCTTTAAGCAGTCGCCCCCCGGCACCCCCGTGTCTAGCTGCCAGATGCGCTTCGACGGGCCCCTGCACGTCCCCATGAACCCGGAGCCGGCGAGCAGCCACCACGTGGTGGACGGGCAGACCTTCGCTGTGCCCAACCCCATCCGAAAGCCCGCGTCCATGGGCTTCCCCGGCCTGCAGATCGGTCACGCGTCGCAGCTGCTCGACACGCAGGTGCCCTCGCCGCCGTCGCGGGGCTCCCCTTCCAACGAGGGGCTGTGCGCCGTGTGCGGCGACAACGCGGCCTGCCAGCACTACGGCGTGCGCACCTGTGAGGGCTGCAAAGGGTTCTTTAAGGTGAGCCAGGACGGGGGCGGAGGAGGCAGGTCGGGGCCCCCTAGTGCCCGGAGCCTCAGAGTGCTGGTTCCACCGGGGTGCAGGCGCCCGGCGCCAACTGGCCCCTGACCGTCCGACTCCCGGGGTCCACGGGGGCTGCCCTGCAGCCGCCCCTGGGCTGCGGTGGAGGCTTCTGGGTGCCTTGGAAAGGGAAGTAGGAAGACCGGGAGACCCGGGGTCGCATCCCCCGCACGCAGCCGACCCGGCGAGCCCCCGCCCGAAGTTGCCGGAGCTGAGCTGGAAGAGGGTCATTTGCATGTGCTAGGAGCTATCTTCTCTGTTCAGATTGAAATTGGTTAGGACAGAGAACCGTGTCTGAGCTAACCAAGTGGAACAGAATTCCCTATGGTCAAATTAAGTGATCTCTTTATTTCGCCATCCTGATTGAATAATCTTATCATTTTAAATAGAGAAGGTCTCTAAGGAATGTAAATAATATGAATGCCCACGGATTTGTATTTACTGAGCGTCTCCTTCTTCTCTTGGCATATAAAACACAGCAAGGAGCGGCAAGGTTAGCTCAAATGTTAACGCTATCAATTTTCTTCTGTTAAATGCCCTGGGGGAGGAAAAAGAGAAGAGAGAGAAAGAAAAGGAAAAAGAAAAAAATAAAAAGGAGTTGTGTATGTGTTTGTTTATGGGGAGGGTATGTGGATCCCGGCCGTTCAGAAATTGTGTCTGGATTCCCTGAATTGTGTTGGATTTTCAAGAGAAAAAAAAATTTTTTTTTTCCGGCCTGTATTGTCTCCTTTTGCAGCGCACCGTGCAAAAAAACGCGAAATACGTGTGTTTAGCAAATAAAAACTGCCCAGTGGACAAGCGGCGCCGGAATCGCTGTCAGTACTGCAGATTTCAGAAGTGCCTGGCTGTTGGGATGGTGAAAGAAGGTAGGTTGGGGCCAGCAGCCCACTCCCCAGTCTGCGCCTTTGGGAAGCTTCTGCTCCTGCCCCAAACCCACTTCCCAGAGCTGGGGCGGGGGCTGGGGGAGGTCTCCTGCTTCCCCCGCACCGGCCTCTGGCCTCTACGACTCGGCAGCTGCCTGCTAGCCCATCCTGCCCTAGAGAAAGCCGCCAGGCCCTTCCCACCTTTAACTATACGACCCATTGGGAAGACGACATGAAACAACCCCCCCCCCTTTTTACGCTTCTTGTCAGTATAAGGCTTTACAAGCGGTGGGGCGCTGCCCCGCCCCGCCGGGCGCCCCGCGGCTGCGGCCTTCCCCCGGGGAGGGGCCCAGGCAGCAGCTGGATCTTGCTTGCCCTCACCCGGCGATTCCTTTGCAGTGGTTCGCACAGACAGTTTAAAAGGCCGGAGAGGTCGTTTACCTTCGAAACCGAAGAGCCCACAGGAGCCCTCTCCCCCCTCGCCCCCGGTGAGTCTGATCAGTGCCCTCGTCAGGGCCCATGTCGACTCCAACCCGGCTATGACCAGCCTGGACTATTCCAGGGTAAGAAGCTGGCGCGGGGGGGGATCCTTCGGACAACTGACAGATGGGCAGGACCCCTTCCCCACACCCATCACTAACCCCCAGGCCCAAGGGATAAAGGAAGCATGCGAGGCTGTGGCTTCACAGCTCTGGGCAGGGCCACAGAAGACAGATGGCGTTGCTAGGGCTGCAGACGTGAGGACAGGGCAGAGGAAGGAAGAGAGGGTAGGCCACAGTGGTCAAACCTCTGTGAGGCCCCTTCCCAGCACCACGGTGCACACACACACACACACACACCAGTGCCTCTGATGCCTAAACCAGAGGCAGTGGAAAAGCCCCCGCTTGGGTTCTATCACCAGTCCTCCATGGAGATGATTTAATCCTCATTATCTCTGGTGCCGTCAGGGTGAGGGATGCCTCCTCCCGGGTCAGGGAAGGGGAAGAGAAGGGGGTATAAGGAATGGCAGTGGGCGGGGAAATCAAGTGGTCAGATTCCTCTTTTACCCCAGCCATGAGAAATGTGTGCGCTTTAAATGGAGGAAGTGTGCCGGGCAAACCTGGAAGCAAACCTACGAGCCACTGCAATTTGATTGAGATTTGCAAAGGGCGTCTCTGCTCGAGACCCACTCTGGGACTGGCATGAATACTAACGTGTCAATTGTTTTGTGGAGATAAGAGTGAACGTTTCCCAGGGCTGGTTGGCACCGTATTTAGTCTGTATGGAAATGGTAATTTACATATTTAAAGCAGCGACCTCATAGCACCATCCCTAATTGAATTAATTGCCCCGGAACATCTAATTTCCTTACTGGTCAGAGAGAGGTTTAATTGTTATAAAAACCTGGCTCCCCTACTAGAAACGAGGTTAGCAATTTCACGGGTTATATATTTTAGAGAACCTCATTAAGTGTTTTTTAAAATGAAATTCCAGTTCCAGGCGAACCCTGACTATCAGATGAGTGGAGATGACACCCAGCATATCCAGCAATTCTATGATCTCCTGACTGGCTCCATGGAGATCATCAGGGGCTGGGCAGAGAAGATCCCGGGCTTCGCTGACCTGCCCAAAGCCGACCAGGACCTGCTTTTCGAGTCGGCTTTCCTAGAACTATTTGTGCTGAGATTAGCATACAGGTAAATGGAGAGGGCGATCCAGGAAGGCTGGGAATGGAGGAAGAGAGGAATCAAGAAAGGAAAAGAAAGAGGAAGAGGGAAAGAAAAGGGGGAAAGAGAGGAGAACAGAACGGGAAGTAAATGAGGGGGAAAGGAAGGAAAGGAGAGTAGATAAAAGGAAGAGAAGGGAAGGAGTGAGGGCAGAAGCCTTAGATGAATGGAATGGAGGTGGGATAGGGGGCATTCTTGATTGTTATGAAATTAAACCCTTTCAAGGTCCACTGGCCTACGTTTTATTAACTCTTTGGTAATTAGGTGCCTCTTAAATCCCTCATTTATTGCTCTTCAAGTAATTAGTTGTTTAGCTTTTCTCTCTCTCTCTTTTTCTCCCCCTCCCCCTCTCTTTGGTATTAATTGCAGGTCCAACCCAGTGGAGGGTAAACTCATCTTTTGCAATGGGGTGGTCTTGCACAGGTTGCAATGCGTTCGTGGCTTTGGGGAATGGATTGATTCCATTGTTGAATTCTCCTCCAACTTGCAGAATATGAACATCGACATTTCTGCCTTCTCCTGCATTGCTGCCCTGGCTATGGTCACAGGTCAGTACCACAGGCACAGGGCACTTCTCCAGAACTGCCCAGTGGGATTCGTCCCGGTTTTCCCTTGCTGCCTGCCGACCCTCCCTGGTCCTGTCAGCTAGCTAACTGCTCGGTGCATTCCTCTTTTGTTTCTGGTTGTGTTTTCTGCAGAGAGACACGGTCTCAAGGAACCCAAGAGAGTGGAGGAGCTGCAAAACAAGATTGTAAATTGTCTCAAAGACCATGTGACTTTCAATAATGGGGGCTTGAACCGCCCCAACTATTTGTCCAAACTGTTGGGGAAGCTTCCAGAACTCCGTACGCTTTGCACGCAGGGGCTACAGCGCATTTTCTACCTGAAACTGGAAGATTTGGTACCACCACCAGCAATAATTGACAAACTTTTCCTGGACACTTTACCTTTCTAAGACCTCCTTCCATGCACTTCAAAGAAACTGGAAAGAAACCTAAAACTGTCCAGAGGGGGCAAGTCACAAGGGCACAGAGATACCCCTGAGCTGCCTCAGCTCTAGCCGGCCCCCACCCCTTCCATACACCTTGGCCCTTGATCTCTAAAGAAAACAAAACAAACAAACAACAACAAAAGCAAAAACTGTTACTATTTCCTAACCTGCAGGCAGAACCTGAAAGGGCATTTTGGCTCCGGGGCATCCTGGATTTAGAACACGGACTACACACAATACAGTGGTATAAACTTTTTATTATCAGTTTAAAAATCATTTTATTGTTCAGAAGGAAGCTTCTTAATGTATGACGGAAAACATTTGGCCATGTTTGGTTGTTGCAGTTAAGACAAATGTAATACACATAGACACATACACACACACCCACATTGTAAGGGGACCCACAAGTATTGCCCTTTAAAAGACTTCAAAGTTTTCTGCTGTAAAGAAAGCTGTAATATATAGTAAAACTAAATGTTGCGTGGGTGGCATGAGTTGAAGAAGGCAAAGGCTTGTAAATTTACCCAATGCAGTTTGGCTTTTTAAATTATTTTGTGCCTATTTATGAATAAATATTACAAATTCTAAAAGATAAGTGTGTTTGCAAAAAAAAAAAAAAGAAAAAAGAAATAACCACAAAAAAGGGACAAGCATGTTGATTCTAGGTTGAAAATGTTATAGGCACTTGCTACTTCAGTAATGTCTATATTATATAAATAGTATTTCAGACACTATGTAGTCTGTTAGATTTTATAAAGATTGGTAGTTACCTGAGCTTAAACATTTTCTCAATTGTAAAATAGGTGGGCACAAGCATTACACATCAGAAAATCCTGACAAAAGGGACACATAGTGTTTGTAACACCGTCCAACATTCCTTGTTTGTAAGTGTTGTATGTACCGTTGATGTTGATAAAAGAAAGTTTATATCTTGATTATTTTGTTGTCTAAAGCTAAACAGAACTTGCATGCAGCAGCTTTTGACCGTTTCCAGAGTGCTTATAATATACATAACTCCCTGGAAATTACTGAGCACTTTGAATTTTTTTGTTTTTTGTTTTAATGTCTAAGATTGTCAGTTAATATATTATTTTATGTTTGAGTAAGAATTTTAATATTGCCATATTCTGTAGTATTTTTCTTTGTATATTTCCAGTATGGCACACGATATGAGTCACTGCCTTTTTTTCTATGGTGTATGACAGTTAGAGACGCTGATTTTTTTTTTCCTGATAAATTCTTTCTTTGAGAAAGACAATTTTAATGTTTACAACAATAAACTATGTAAATGAACAGAATTTTGTCTTCTTTCTGGGTTAGGAACAATGATGACTAAATAGCAATATACAATAGACAGAGTTGGAGATTGATCTGGGATAGGTCACTTGTTCAAAATCTGAGTTTCTGACAGTTTAGACCTATTCTGGCAAAAGGAACTGGGAAATTGAAGTCATTATCCAGAGAATTCTGTACAGTATTTTTCCTTAACCGGAATTTTCCAGTGTGGCAACCTACATTTATCAGAATCAGATGAGAATATCTCAACTCTTCTGATAACTTTGCCAGTCAGTGCAGCTTTCAGAAGAGAAGTTCAGGAGACCTAACAGCTTTTGAAATTTTGCAAGGTTCGAAGTCCTATCAAGTTTTTGTCTTGCACAATGTTTAGAAAGTATCTTTTTAAGACTCAGAAAGTCAACATGGATTTGGAGTGTATTAAATATAATCTCTGATTTCTCCCACCCCTTGTAAAGGATCTTGGAGGAAGAACCAAGCATTTTGGTCCCTTTGGGCCTTGGGTCAGTGGTCTTTGGCATAGAGCAGAACAGTAGAGGCATTTCTTACAACTTTTTGTTTTCCTCCTTCAGTGAATAGTGATGAGGTTCAATTTGCAGTTTTAGAATAATATTTCCATCTTAAAAGTTTCTCAGGTAAAGGACAAAATATCCATGTGTCAGGTCCTGGGTCTTGTCAGATACAAACAAGTTATACCAAAGTCTCTAGGATTCCACCCAGCACCAACTTTTAGCAAAGAAAGTAACTAACACTGTAGAAGCCACTTCTGGTACCAGCTTCCTCTCAGCGACCTGGTCCTTGGGGGGTGGAAGTCCAGCCAGTTTCGCCTCTGGACAGCTGTGAATTCATAGAAAGTGCAGGATGGGGGTGGTTTTCTTCGTTGGCCCTGGTGGATTTCAACTGGCCTCCGGGTCATTGAAATTTACAGAACGTGTTATTATTTTTAAAATGCAGAGTTAGAACAGTAAATTTCCAGGAGAGTTCTCAGGTTATTTTTACTTTGCCTTTTCTTCCTTAAAAAAAAAAAAAAAAGACATGTTTTGCGGGTCGGGCAATAGAGATAAGGCAGGTCTCCGTGGTAATTTAAGGTTATTTTCAAGAGATGCGTTTCTCTACAGGTAACTCAGGGGCAAAAGTGTGTGGCCACATAAGAGATTAAATAATAAGCAAAATGTCCGATGTCCTAGCTTCCTTGAAAAGATGGGGCCTGCCATTTCCTTTTATTTTCACAACTTCTGCTCAACTAAAGCCGAACACTAATAAGCAGAGAGAAAGAGAAAGCTCTTTAGAAATGCTGGGAGTCTGCAGAGCCGTCAGCAGTCGTCTCCCAGGTGTCTGCAGCCCCGAGACAATTACATTCCGACTCAGAATCCTCGAGAGTTGAACCCAGAAACGAACTCTGTTGCAGGTTCTCCCTTAAGGAAGCCGCTGTGCATCACCCGAGGCCAATGGGGTGTCAGGTAGTGCGCCTCCCGAGAATTTGGGGTGAAAGGAGGGAGGGATGACTCTCTCCCATGCCCGCATGCAGACTGCACCGGCTCCGCGTATATTTAGTTGTAATTCCTAAATTGAAAAGTGGCTAGTCCTTTTTCTGCTTCACAGTTGCCGAGTCAATTTCCAACTCCCGGCTGCTCACCGGGTTGCGCGGGGAAAGAGCCTCGCACGCATCTATCCTGCAGCTTCCGGTATCCGTAAGGCTGAGGACTTTTCCGGTCCCGGTCTTTCTAGGAGTAAAACCCAAGAAAAGCAACAGACACGATGCGTTGCAAAAGACAGAAGTTTCATGGAACTCCTATAGAAATAGATTAAAACTTTATAATGGGGACTTCATATAGCCCTCCTCTCCCCAAGTCCTCTTAAGAATTTCAGTTATTGTGTGTTGTTTCAGCAATGGAAATATCTTATCATTGTTCAGAAGACATGACCATACACTTCTCAGCTCTGAAAGAGGGCCTAATTTTAAGTCTTCACGGTGTCTAGACCCACGTCGAGTGGTTACTTAGAACGCCCTGAATTTATGGAGAGTTGCCCTTAATACAAAGCACGGGTGAGCAGCGCTCCCGCCTGTTACTTGGTGGGCTCCGCTTCTTTACCGTCCAGGCGACTGCCACAGTGTCTCCAAGAACCCAGACGGCCCTCGCTCTGACCTTCCGCTTTCGGAGAGAAAGAGAGAGAGAGAGAGAGAGAGAGAGAGAGAGAGATTGAATTTCTGGTCCTGATTCTAACGAGAGAGATAGCCTGGTCCAGAGAGCTGATAACACCCTGCGGTGACAGCGGCACCCAACGACCTTACCTTGTGTATTTCATTTTGGTGCTCAACTCCATCCCTAGAGAGTTGGTGTGCCCCCTCCAATAAAAATACCGGTCATAAGTCTTATGGGACACTGGTTCTCAGAGTGCAAGGAGCCGGACAAGGAGAAGCAGATATTCCTGCCAACTTAAGAATGTCGCTTGAAGGTTCCATTTCACTTTGCCATGAGCATCTCTCGGCATTATCTGCGCTTCAAAGCTAATAGTCAATTACCTAATTGTATGTTAAACCTAGGCGTGGGCAGTGAATACTTCCAAGATACAAACACGTCTGTGAGGGAAAAGTTTTATTTCATTGCAATATTTTGATCACAGAGTTTTCCGGAACAGGATACATTACCATTGCTCCAGGCCCTATCCAGGGTAGCGATACCAGGGCCCTTCCAGGCATGTCGCGGGATGCGCATCTTTGCGCCACCATCTCCCTGCCTAACTCCGCACTTGCGCCCGTTTCCTTTTTTATCCGCCGCGCGGCAGCGCGGAGGTGGCTGCGGGGAGTGAGGGCTGGGGTCTCCCGGGCCGGCATCGCTTCTCTCGGTGAGGGAGGCTCCTGGTTCTGTCTCAAAGCCGTGTTGCTCGCCGCCACCTCAAAAATGGAGACAGGTTCTATCGAGATGGGAGGGGAAAAGAGGGCATCTTGTCCCGCGGATTTAAAAACTTTTTTTTTCAGTATTATTTCGACGGTTGAACAAGAGGTCTGGGAGTATCTCTAAAACATCCTCCTCCAAATGGGGTTTTAAGGCTTCCCCCCACCCCCGCCTGTGCCTGCTATTCGGGAACAGGAACTGTCGCTACGTGGGCGCGCCCGGAAATTCCTCAGTAGTCCAAGCCTCCTGTGCGCCCCGCGAGTTTTAGAGTCCCACCGGGAAGGGATGGAGTTTGGGGTCCCAGCCTAAGCCCAGTCAACGGATCCTCCCCATGGTTCTCAGCCAGGACTAAAAAGAGCGCACCCGGTAGCAACAGTCTTCGGGAAAGGTTCGGCCAAGATCTGTGCATCTGGCAGAACTCAGCCGGGGGATCGCGTTTAGCAAAGCTGCATGTTTTGGGGTTCAGTTGATACTGGCTGACAAGATAAGAACTCCAAACAGGGCCGTCATTGTTTTGTAATTCGTTTTTAATAATAAAACAAACACGCACAAATCCACGTTTCATTTTTACTTTTGAATTTTACTAGAAACTCCAAATTGGGTATTACGCATAGCCATTTAGGATGGTGAGGCTGTCGTTTAAATCCATCTTCCCTCAGTCTTTCTGTTTCCTGAGCACGACTGGAGACGACCGCTGGGGCCGCAGGGTCTTTGCTCCGACTTTAATTTTGCGCTTCTTTAGGCAAAGTCCCACTTCCGTCGGAGGGCGCTTCCCGGAGCGGGACAGCGGGGCCCCACCCAACGCTAGGGGCGTAAGGAGGTGGCCGCACCCCTGGTTCTTAGCCGCGACGTGCGCTCCCTGCCCAACAGACAGTGGCGGGAGAACTCCGGAGAGCGAGGCTCCGGCAGCTCACTCCCTACCCCACGCCCTCCCACTAGGCACCCCCCACCACACTCCCAGCGTGGTCTGGTTTTGAGGCCCCAGAATTACTGGAGAGGACGTGGCTCCGTTTGTGGTTCGGGGGTGCGAATGCGGGGATGCACGCGCTCCAGCTCTGCCCGAGGCGTTCTGGAGACTTAGAATTTGACTCTGCAGGTTGCAGCAGGAGACTTTGCCCAGGGAGCCCTGGACCAATTAGGACGAACTCGCCCGGGTTAACTCTGTTTCCTCCGTTTCCTGCCCTGCCCTCTCCAGCTGCTCCTTGCTTCTTTCCCAGCTGTTCCACGTCCCCCAGGGCCGGAGGCCGCAACAGGTTCCAGTCGCCGCGTGGCCAGATCCGGTGCGACAGGGCGCGAGCACGTGCGGCCGAGCGCGCCCCTGGCTTCCCCTGCACCCACAGATCAGTGGTCAGTCTTGTGTCTCCCCTGGTTGTGAGCCGAGCTGGAGCGTCCATCCACTCCAAACTGGGGAAAATCTTTTTCCCCTGGTTGTGGGCTCACAAATAGGAGGGGCAGAGGCGCCGGGGCGCGAGTCGGAGGCGCATCCGCCCTGCGGAAAGGGGCCCCAGCACCCCCCGCACACGTGTGCCCCGCAAGTGTGCTCCCAACCCCGAAGCTCCGAGGAGGCATCGTGCGCGTCCGGCTCTGCTTTCAGGTCTCGCACCACGGGTTGTGAGCCCTAGGCCCGCGCGCCGGGGGATGCGACTCGTCAGGTGGCCAGATGAGTGCAGCGCCTGGAGGGGCCTCGGGACATCCAGTCCGCCTATCCGCCTGCCGCGGGCGCGCTCCTTCCTCCCCTAAAGACGCCACCGACTGCGGGCTGCTGGCTGTCCTCTTCTCTGCTTAGCCGAGCTCTGTAGTCCTCAGCTGGACCTGACAGAGCACCGAGCAGGGACCCGGATCCTTGGAGAGATCGGCTTCCACGCTTTCCTCCGCGTTTCTTCTTCCTCCAGTTGATCTTTCTTACTCCTATTTCTCTATATTTCTAGCTAAAGTTGTGCTTAGAGAAACTAGGATTTCCAGGACACGTGCCGCCAGTCCTAACAAATAGTCTCCGAGTTTCTGTTAGAGGCTTCCCTGGGGCAGTAGAGGGTGGTCGAGGGGCAGCTGCGCACGTGAGAACTCCGTTGGATACTAGAAGGGCTTCTAGAGGGACTGCTCCTGCTAAGAGAAGCTCGGGTTAACTAGCTCAAATTAACTTGGACTTCTGAAGAAGGTACGAGGTAGAGAGGGAGAGAGGACTCTCCATCAGTAAGCTGCAAGTAGGCCAGTGGTTTTCAAACTGAGAGTCCTGACCCATTCGTGGTGTGTAAAATCCATATAATGGGTTACGATCAGAATTCTCTTTCAAAGAAATAAATGAATAACAGAATAGAAATCACGAGTGCTTTGTACAGAATAGCCAAAGTATAAAAAGTCTAAGCATTGTTAGTTGAAACTTTTCTTGGCCCACAGTATAGAACATATTTATGAGTGTGGGTCTCAGGTAAAAAGTTTGAGAGCCATTGCTGACCGAACAGACTGTGCCGGAAGTGAAGGAGGGGGGTTGCCTGTACTGAGAGATGCTGATAAGGGAATTTCAGCACTGTGGTTTTGTGGTCAGTCTTCTCTTTTCTGTATGTTTTATTTATTTTTTTGTCCCCCGTCTCCTCCGTGTTCCTCCCCAACTCCAACGAAATTCCACCTCTCTTTATCCTCTGGCCCGTTGAGTGCTTGGAGCCCGGCTGGCCATTGTGAGTAAGGACCAGGGGACAAGCACACAAAGCCATTCCCTTTGCCTTTTCCTCAGCAACCTAGCCCCTGGGAAGAGAGTAAACAGTGAAGCAAGTCATGGGGGAGGCTAGAGAGAGGGTAGGGGAGTGACCATTACATTGTCCATTCACCACGTGCCTGGCCTTTTCATTTATTGCCCAACACTGGGAAAGAAGCAAAAGCTTTTGAGGGAAATAGGTAGAGACAGGGATGAGTAAAGATAATGAACCTTACTGAGAAAGATCAGATGAGTGGGAACTGAGGAGATGGAAGAGGAAGGGGAAATTTGAGGATTTATTTAATCGAAGTGCTAGAATTGAAGGTAAGTAGAGATGGGAAAGAGGACTAAAATGCCCTAGAAATACCGGATGCCAAGGTACCAGCAATAATATGGATGGGCTTCAAGAAAAAGGAAGAGACCAATAAGAGCAAACAGAAGGGGCACATAAAGGATGCTGGGTGTGGGTGGGCAGATATAAGATGGAAGTTGGATGTGGAGGCCATAGTAAAAGGATTATGTAAGGAGAGGGTGGCTTTAGGTGTGGGAAACCTTGGGTTAATGGGGACCATACAGAGGTTTCAAGTTATGTCATAAAGGAATTAAAAGGAACAAAACCATTGACATGGAAAAGTACTTCCCCTGTCATTCCATTCCAACTAAGGGGTATTGAAAGCAGGCTTGTTTCTTAAGGGGTGCTGCAGTCTCCAGTCTGGGGTAATGTGGATTCTTTTCAAGATTCCGGCCAATGTGAAAGGCAGTACCAAATGGCAGATGAGGCCATGGTTTCTGAGATTGTGCCATCACAATAACTCTAGCTGCCATGTTGCAAGGCTAGATCTCATCTCATGTAATCCTCTCAACTCCAGCCTGTGAGGTTCGCATTGTTGCTTCCATTTTACAAATGAGATGAGGCTCAAAGGTACTGTTAAATATCTTGGCTTCTAAGTACATGGAATAGCTGGAATTTGAACTCAGAACCAGGACGACAATTCCAACTGCCTTGCTTTTGTGCGACCTGGCACAGAAGGATTGCACCTTTTTCTCCCATAACTTCTGCCAAAACTGACTATGAGTTTCTGCTGAGAGTTGAGAATGTTGTATTCAGACTTCTAGAGGGGAGAACTAACATGAAATCATAGTGGGTAGTGATAATAGTACATTGCTCTTCTCTCTTATTTATGAGAATAATCCCTTCTCTCAGAAGGGATTATTTTGATTGTGTTTTGATTGCTTTCACAGTTAATGCGTGAAGGAGTTTTGGGCTGCTTGCTTTGCTGCCCAAGAGAAGAATGGGAATGATTGCTGTATTTGTTTTTGTCACCAAGAAAGTCGTATTGAAGGTAATATGAGGAAAAATGTTTTTCCTCCTCAAGCTGTTTGAATTTCCTTTTATTAATCATCTGATTTTTAGCCAGCTTCTACATTTCCTATCAGGAAAACCAAATTGTACATCAGTAAGTTCACTTTAGTCACAGCCCCAAGCAGACCACTTGGTAAAAACTGGCTGTGCACGAGCCATTCACTCTTTTTCCGACTTCTCCTGTATTTGTGGTCTGCAATGTTTAACTGTTATGAACATTTTCTTAAAAGCTACTCTCACAGTCCACCAAATGGCATACATGGATTTTGCTTAGAGTGTCAAGTGGAGAGTAATATTTCTCTAGAAGGCTCTCTGCATCCAAGTTGGCATGGTCAAAGGGCTGCAAAACTAGTCTTATTATGTTGCACAATTTATTAAAATATAGCACTCGACAAACAAAATATCGTGGATTTAGGTCAGCTGTTTGTTTATACAATAGATTTTGTTCGTCTTTGACATTTAATTTAAGCTTCGCTTATCTGAGGGCTGGGAATAGGATAAGTATGTTCTGCATGTGTTATGCTTCTTGTTTTATAAAACATACTTGTCTGCAGCTATCCGGAAATAATTCACAATCAGTGACTTAGGACAAGGAAGCCTTGTGACAAGTTCTGAAAGTGCCTTTCTGAAATGAAGTTCTGAAAAGTTGAATTATGGAGACCCTAACAGGGGTTTTTATTTTTGAGGAATGAAGACGGCTACATTTGCCTTCTTGGTCTTTTGCTGAATTATCCTCCCTGTATAGTGAATTGATACAGCTATAAACAAGCTTCCAGAAATCCATAAGGAAATCTATGTGATGCCAAGAATCCGTGTTCTGTGTAATTGTCCCACTCTCAGCAGTGCTGGGCAGAATGTGGCTGGGCCACATGTGTGGAAACACCATCAAAAACATTTGACACTTCAGTGACTTATTTTTAATATATCTGAGAAAAATGAAGTCTGTTGCTGTAAAATCTGCACTTGCAGACGTGTTAGCCCTAAATAACCTTTAAAATTGGTCATGGTGTGGTGGGAGATCTTGGTATTCATGAGTGTTTTGACATGTTTGACATTTTACGTATGGTGTACTGCTCTGTCTTGCATTTTTTCCCCCAATAGTGCATGTTTTCCTACTAAAATGCAGCTCTTGGTGTTTATATTTGGGGTCTATAAGTCTCCTTATTGGATGAATGATTTGTTATTATTTATGCAAATAATGTTTTAAATGAATTAAATTATTACTGGTTTCTATGCTATGGCCAGAAAAAGAGAGCTATATAAAGAAGAGATCATTTGATTTTTAGTTTTAAAAGAAAAAATATATTTGATATATGTCAAACATACCAAATTTGCTACAGTCCTGGATTAGCACATAAGGAAAAGCAATTCTATGGGATGATTATGCTTTCAGAAGCTGAGGAATTTGTGTGCCAGAATCTGGTGTCGTGAATAGAGGTTTTGAAATCTGTCTGAGTAGCATTTAAAATTGTCCTGTATTCATTTATTTTTGGAAGGGATGTAAAGTATCTCTAGTAGGGAATTGCCAATTGAACTGAGAAATTTAGGTGGCCTTGAGGTAAGTATACTGTAAAAAATCTACATACCTAAATATAGATAGAATCAGAGATTTCGACAGCAATCTCTGAATAAGACATAGGTTTGATACTTTGGTCATCTTTCCCTGTACCATCTTCTATGTTAGTTCTACAGGTAGAGCTGAGTTAAATGAGTTCAAAAGATTCAGTGAATGTTTGGTGAGGAATTTTTTTCAAATTTATGAATAACGTATTACAAAAAGGATTACCATTTGTTTTCTGAGTGTTGGAAAAGGCAACAACTTTGACTGAAAATCTTTTGCTATCACTTTTACCTTGTGTGATAAACATGGGTGCTACACAAAGTCTGTTCTAACGTCTATTCAGACTTGTCTAAGGATGGATGAATTTGGCTGAAAGTTTTGTAATTCAGAACTAGTAATTTGCTAATTACTTTTTCCCCTTTAAGGTTGATGTTGCTAATAATGTGACTTCCCTTTAAATGTTATTCTCTTTAAGACTGTAGCTGACTCTAAGGCTTTGACATTTTTTTTGTCCCAGATATTTCTCCTGTTTTTAATCTCCACCTGTTGTCACATGCCAGGACCGTACCGTACCTCCAGGTGGGAGGACAAAGGGGCAACTTTCTGTGTCCAGGGTGTCAGTGCTGCTTCTCCTCTGAAGTGGAAGTTTTATGTGCACTTTCCTATGTACCCTCTCCCTGGGGACTAACACATCACCTCCATGACACACACGGCAGTTGTGACCCGGGGTTTGACAAGAATACCATGTTTACTTTCAGTTAGCACAAGTATTTAATGTCGCATCTTGCAATTCAAATGGTATCAAGAGACCAATTTGCACGCTATCGGCTACCTACTGGTATCCTCCAGTTTCTCTTCTGGACTCACAAGGCCTTACGTCTTTCACATCCCTTTGAGGATCTTTCTGAGCAAAATTTCTTTCATAAAACACAAAACAACAGAAAACTTTAACATGAAAGGGGCAGTGCTGTTCTTTTAAAAATAGTGTTTTGATTTGTAGAGCAATGTGAATCATGAGAGTCTAACACTAACAAGATTGTGAATCTCATTTCCAGTGTTATGAGTTAGGAAAAATGCAAGGCTTCTCTTCAATGTGCAGTGTGTTGTATGTTTAACGTTGCTTTCATCAAAATATGTACTGTTGATTCATTCATTACATATCTTGTATGTACTTAACAGAAAAGCAAGAAAAAGAAAATCAAGTGCTTGTCTTTCCTTGAGTTAATTTCCCTTAACATGTATTCAAAATAAGCGTTCCAATGTACCATAATATACAACAGTTATGGAATTTGATGACTATAGGAAAGTTGGTGTGGGTGAGAAATGCATCATTCATTAGACTGCAAGTAGCAATGTATGATACAGAAAAGGCAAGGTACTATAAACAGGAAGCTGTAAATAAGCATTTTTTTCCTTTCTGTAACTAGAATACAAATACTTGCATTATGTAGACATATTCATAAATTTTGATGATAACTTAGTGAAACAGGACCATAAATATGGAAAGTAAGCATATTATTAAACGTATATGATTTTGCAATGAATGCTTATTATTTTTAAAAGTCTATGTTCCTATGGCTTTCACTTAGAGAAATCAATCTCCCGCTACTATGGACAACCTAATCATTTTTTTTTTCCTCCAGCTAATAACGGTAACTTCCAAAATTGAAGACTGAACTGCAGCAAACTTAACAACCCTCTGATCAAATTACAAAACTGGTGACTGAAAAGAACATGAAACCTGTGATAACAGTTTCACAAAACCTTTTTTGAAATCTTATGCAGATTAACATGAGCACTGTCACATGTCCTGAAAATTGGTTGAAAGAGCATAAATAAAATGAACTGTTGTCTGGCAGTAAAGCTGGCTTGTGTGGAGTGACTCACTGGGGGTGCTGTTATAAGGCTTGTATTTAACCTTATTATTAATAATCCTTATAATGGGCAAAGATCACATTAATTACACTCACAAATGGTACAGAATGGAGAACTTGGTGAGACCAGAGAAATACAGAGGCACAAAGAGAGGTCAGGCATACACAGAGAAAATGAAGCACTTCTCAGCTGAGAAAGATGAAAGTAAATATGTCAATACATGTCTCAGCATAATGAATTTGAAATACAGAGTATGAGTGCAAGCGAAAAATTTGTAAAATGCTAATGCTCGGAGTGAAGGCTACGTAAAAAGTTCGGTAGAAATTGTCCACGTAAAATTAGAGCCAAAAAGATAAAAAGCTTGTATGCTTTTAAAGCTGCATGCCCAGGGACTTCTCCCCATCAGAACAAGAGAGGTGAAAATCCTTTTCTGAAGAAAGCATTGAGGAGGCAGTGCCAGAATCCCGCGTGCAGTCTTGAACTTCCCAGCACCAGAGGGATGTTGACAAATTGGACAGATTTCAGAGAACCACAACAAAAAATGATTAAGGGCTGGAGCAATTGACTTAGGAGAAAAGATTAAAAGAACCAATTATGTATTGCTTATCCAAACAAGACAAGCAGTAGAGTAGGGAGGAGACAAGAAAACCATGTATGATTGTTTGAGGAGTGTAAATACCAAGGTAGGAGTTGAATTGCTTAGATGGGTCCAAGGTGGTGATAACTTGGAGGTGAGGGGAAGAAAATAAGTAAAGAGGGATTTGGTAGATTATCAGAAAAATAATTTGCATGATGTTATTTGTAAAATAATGGAGGCAATTTTGAGGAATTAGTAAACTGTATTGCATTATTATTATTATTATTATTTTAATGCAAAAAGGACCACTTATTCACTACTAGAAAAACTTTGAGATGAGAAAGAGGAAAACAAAGAAAAAACAATAGTTTACTTCAATTTAGAATGTGAAGAATTTTATATGTAGTTTAAATTAAATATGACACATTCAAATAAAGGTCAGAGTGAATCTTAAATGAAGCTATCCTAAAAATAGAACCTTTCCTACTTTCAGAGGTCTTCTTCGCAGTAGATCTATTCTTGACCACATATTCTATAGTAAGCTAACCCTACCTTGGTTAACGTAATAAGAGAATTTTAACGTTTTCTTTTAGTAAAATATTCCTCTCATGGAATTGTTCTCCTCATAATGGAAGTGATGCTGATGGAACACAGCCCAGTATCAAACATGTAAAAGAAGCAAGACGTGTTCTCATTTATCTTTTATTAGTATTTTTTCTGGCATGCCCCTCTGAAACTTGGAGCAGCTTGCAAGGGAAAAGTACAAATGGAATGAAGTGGCCACTTTAAATGATAATAAGCAAGGAGGTGAGGGAAAGGATATTACAAAGCATCCTGCTCTAGAAGCCAAGCAAAGGAAAATATTTCTTCCAGTGTCAATGAGAAATAGAAACAGATCTAAAAATATTAATGGCAAAAAGAAGTAAGTGAACTCAAGGCTCATAAGGATCTCCTGCTTTCCCTGTCGTAGTAAGAGAGTGATTTTTCTGTGCTAGAAGATGCAGCATGTGAGGCAGAGAGATGCAGAAAGAGAATCTCATTAACATGAGCTCTCCACTCCCCATGCACTTTGAAACTGCCTGCTGTCAGGCTGCTGAGAAGCCAACATATGCAGGCTTCTAGGGGTGCCTGCTGCAAAAGGCTGCGTGCAATTATTTCTGGATAGGATCCTATGTATGATTCCACGATAATACTAACTTATAGTCTGTCTCTATTTGAACTGATATTTCCTATATGCCTAATTTAAACTTCTAACAGTAAGGTATCATATTGGGAGCACACAGGTATTTTCTCTTAAGCCGCATAGTAAACGTTGATGTCTGGACTCTGGTGGATTTACTGTGCTGATTGGAGAAAAAAAAAAAAAAAGCCAACATTTGTTTGTACCTTTTTTTGATATGTTGTTATAGCTTGTGTCAATTATGGCCAGTTGGTTTTATCTGGAGTATCTTTACATTTCTAATGGGTGTGTTTTATACCAAAACTCACCAGATAATTTTAGTTTCAAGATGACATATAAAGTGTCTGTGTGGTGCCTTCTTAGTGTGCTGCAGGAGATCCCAACTGTTCTTCTTTATTATTATTATTTGTTAAAAAATGTTTAAAAAAATGCATTACCCTAATAAAAGTCAATGAACTATATTTACTAGACAGTTTTATTAAGTGAAAAGGATGCTATAAGATTTCAGTAGATTTCTTTTTCATTTTGTAAATGGTTATAATTTCTGATTTTATTTTAGAAAACTCTTCAGCCTGCAGATTTAATCATTTTTGCATTAAAAAGCGATAGAAAAGAGATTACACAGGTAGACTATGCTATAAGCAAACATTTATAATTGCTAAACTGCTTTACTTTTGTTACTGTTAATGATTTAGTGGAAAAATGACCTTACTTTTGCACAAAAAATTAAAGTAAACAAAGCTGCTATCATTGACTTTTTCTTGTAAAACTAATGATAAACTTTTCTAATGAGGAACATTTCTGCTGTAACTGCGCATTTAAAAATACCATTGTTGGGCTTCCCTGGTGGCGCAGTGGTTGAGGGTCCGCCTGCCGATGCAGGCGACACGGGTTTGTGCCCTGATCCGGGAAGATCCCACATGCCGTGGAGCGGCTGGGCCCATGAGCCACGGCCGCTGAGCCTGCGCGTCCGGAGCCTGTGCTCCGCAACGGGAGAGGCCACAACACTGAGAGGCCCGCGTACCGCAAAAAAAAAAACAACAAAAAAACACTGTGGATAAAGGAGGGGTTGATTTTTATTTTCAGTTTTATGATTAGCTTATTTCAAACACTCTTAATTCTTCTGATCATTTAAAGGAATGTTGAATTTTAGATTATTCTATTTAACCTAGGTTCTACAACTAATGGCAAAGTCTTTTTATTATTCTAATTTATTTAATAATCAGGAATTTGTTGTAAGTGATATTAAGGTTTTTTTTAAAATTAATCACTCTTTTTCCTTTTTAAACTCGTCATGGCTCCACAGTGGAATCTTAGTCCTAACCCTCCCATTTGCATGCTAAACCTTTTATTTAGTTTAATCTTTATATTATTTTGAGCTCAGGTTTTTGACCACAAGACTTCCTGACATGATTATGCTTTTCTTTTTCTTTCTGTGCTGTTTGTGTTTCCTTTCAGTCTCTTGTTTGAAAGCATAGGACAAGTCCAACCAGGGCAGAGTGGTCATGTTAAGGAAGCTGAGAGTTAGACAATGACAATGCATAAATGAGTTGTCTAGATTCTTGCAAATTCACCAGATCATTGCACAGCATGTGAATTTTCTTTGGATACAAGAACATTATTATTAACTATGACATAACGTGTGTAATCTTTATAATGGCTACTTTGTGAATTAGATTGATTTTTTAAAATAAATTTATTTTTATTTATTTTTGGCTGCGTTGGGTCTTCGTTGCTGCACGCAGGCTTTCTCTAGTTGTGGCAAGCGGGGGCTACTCTTTGTTGCGGTGCACGTGCTTCTCATTGCGGTGGCTTCTCTTGTTGCAGAGCATGGGCTCTAGGCGCTCCACGGGCTTCAGTAGTTGTGGCTCGTGGGCTCTAGAGCGCAGGCTCAGTAGTTGTGGCGCACCGGCTTGGATGATCCCGTGGCATGTGGAATCTTCCCGGACCAGGGATCGATCCTGTGTCCCCTGCATTGGCAGGCAGATTCTTAACCACTACGCCACCAGGGAAGTCCCTAGGTTGATTTCTAGGGAAATAGATTGAGGCAGTTAACATCTGTAGTCTTATTAGGAAGTTAAGCACCTGTCTGTTTATAGAATTGTAAAATGAACTTAAAGTGGTCTCACAAGGTTGTCTAAGGCCATCTTTCTTTCACTTGGCCAATCTTGTCTTGCTTCCTTTGCATGTCAAAGACAAGATCCCAGTTTATCTCCAAGTGCACAAAGGGAATTGTGTCATGGAATGGGGATTTGAAAAATTTTTTAATGAGCATTTTAATATTAGATGCTAATTACTTTGAATATGCCATTAAAAGGAATGGAAGATTTATCTTTTGATAGTTTTCTGGTACCTAGTGAAAATCCTTAGGCACTCAAGTGTTTTACCCCATAGTGCATTAACACATTTATATTCCAGATAAACGTCTCAGAAATGACTGTTTTTAGGCCCACTTTAGGAAGGGCATATTTTGCATATAAAATATTATGATACAGTGACAGAATATTATAGCATTTAGTGAATGATTTCGTGAATACTCTCCCAAGTGTTTTCAGGATGCCAAGTGTATCTAAATTACATTATGTACATTTGGCTTACTTATACAAAATGTATTTATTTATAGAAAAAGTAGTTTTTTGAGATGATTCTTTAACATATGTGAATAACTACCATTGATTTTTTTCCAAGGAATAAGATGTCTTTGAGTTGGTATGAATATGAGAGTTTTTGACAATGGTAAGCTTTGTTGCTTAACACTTTCTTCATGGGTTTATAAATAATGACTTATATTCTAAAGATGTGCACAGTGCAGAGGAAACGCTTGAGGCCGTAGACATATATTTATTACATATATAGATACCAAATTGCTCTGACACTAATTAGGGCATAAATAATGGCATACGTAACCAAAGGCAAGCAAAACATTGGTTTAGTCATTAAAGTAAAACTTACTTCTTTGCAGGTTCAAAGTTCATGTTTAAAGCAGTCTAGGTCAGATAGATAAAACATAAGCAAGTAGACCTATGCACAGTGCCTGGTCTTTTGTCGTACTGAGTGCATTGAACTCCCACTGAGAGTCTAGGATCTGGAGGCTTGTGGAACTAGGGAGAGTTGACATATTTAATAGAGCAAACCCGTGTCTTAGAGCTTTTTAGTTTCCATAGGTGTCTACAAGACTCTGTACCTATTCTGCTCCCATCGTTCTTTTCTATTTGGAGGTTTTTAGGGAAGAATGAACCCACCTTGTGCTGATATCAGGAGCCCTTCAGGAATTAGATTAGTTGCTTATTTTAAAGCTCTATGTTTTAGAAAAATAAAGGGAAGAAGCAGGCGCCAGTGGAATGATGGCTTTAGAATCTTTTAGGAGTACCCTGGGGAATAGTTCTGAACATTTGGATATAACTGTGGGAGTTGACTAAATGCAAGATTATAGCTATTCCATGACTCAACAATCCAATGCATTGTATCATGTACAAGATACGGTGAGATTCTGGGCACTTCCTGTGAGCATTGAAATAAAAGTAGCAATCATCGTAAACAACCAAACAACCGAACAATTATGCTGAGCGTTGCTAACTACTAGCTGTGTTACCTTGAGCAATTTACCTAGCCTATCTATGCCTCAGTTTCCTCATCTGTAAATGAGATAAAAATAGTCTGGCACATGATGCATCCTCAGTAAGGTGCGGTTATTTCTATGGCCACCATCTTATTAGGCTCTGAGAATAGAAGCACTTTTAATTTCAATGCCACCTTCCACTCTAATTAATTTTGTAGTTGTACTTGGTGGTTTGTAATACTGTTCAACATGGAGGGCCTTTTTTGCGTTCATCGAATTGACCAATCTTGACTGCAAATTCTCTATGTGCTAGTGTAGGGATGCTGAGAATACAAAGAAAATCCATAGTCATTGCTCTCAAGTCTATTATAGTCATATAAGAAGGACATACATGAAAACCAACACTTTTGGCACAGTATGTTAATAGCGCTACACAGGGACCTCTAAGCCATGTGTTGGGATGGAGTACCCAAGTATCCCTGCGAGCATCTCTTGCAGGGGAAATAGGAGTTTACTTCAAAGACAAAAGGGAATGTAAGATTAAAGGCTTGGAGATATGAAAGGGCTAGGGTTTTCTGAGAAATGCTGGCATAAAAAATCTGAGGGAGAGGATATTGGCAGGTGAGGTTAGACTGATAATTAGAACCTGGATTCTACAAGGCCGTATAAAGCAATTTATATTTTATATTTTGACCAGTTGGCAATTAATGAAACTTCAACTGGGAAGTGAAATCATCTGATTAAATTTTTATAAAGATCACTCTAGCTAGACACGGAGGATGGATTGAGGGTGAGAAGTTGCTTTAAGAAATAACTAATGTGGAACCTAGACAATAGGTACAGATGAACTGGTTTGCAGGGCAGAAGTAGAGACACAGATGTAGAGAACAAACTTATGGACACCAAGGGGGGAAAGTGGCAGGGAAGTGGTGGTGGTGGTGGGATGAATTGGGAGATTGGGACTGACATATATACACTAATATGTATAAAATGGATAACTAATAAGAACCTGCTGTATAAAAAAATAAATAAAATAAAATTCAAAATAAAAGAAAGAAATAGCGAACGTTGTAGATGTCTAGAGAAAAGATGGGTCCCTAAATTAAGGCAGTGGCAATGGGCATACAGGGAAGGAGACTGCGTCCAGTCTATCTTGGTGTCTGAGGTGCAGGGGTGCTTCAGCCCCACCCCTCTGTTCTAGGATTCTCTCAGTGGTGTCTTGATCTTGAATAGATGTTAGCTATTATTGTGAGGGTGGGAGCAAAGTCAGGAAGGATCTAGATCGCCATCTTGGTGATATCACTCTCCTCATTCGTTTGACACTGGTTGCTTATGGGGAGGTGAACAGGACTGGGAGAGGGTGAAGAAAACTTTTCCATTTTATTATATAGTCTTCCACATTGGTAATTTTTCCCCCCAGGGACCATGTACTCATGGATGAATTTTATAAGTTAAAAAAATTACTAAATTTTTCTCACCATCAAATAAAATTAACCTAGGGGCACCCACTCCTCATTGTAATCCTGGGGGCTTGGAATATTTTCTGTTACTGCAGTTTATACCTTAATAGTTGTGACTATCTTAACTTGAGAAGTAATTTTCTTTTTCTTTTTTTTTTTTGCAGTACGAGGGCCTCTCACTGTTGTGGCTTCTCCCGTTGTGGACCACAGGCTCCGGACACGCAGCCTCAGCGGCCATGGCCCACGGCCCCAGCCACTCCGCAGCACGTGGGATCCTCCCGGACCGGGGCACGAACCCGTGTCCTCTGCATCGGCAGGCGGACTCTCAACCACTGCGCCACCAGGGAAGCCCCCTATATATTCTTATTTGCAGACATGATTCAGCCTACTATTTTATCTTGGAAATAAATACATTTTGTACTCATCTAGCTCAGATTATGTTTAAGAACTTGAAGAATCACTGGAACCCTTCTGATCGCTGATTTAAATGTAATAACTTTGTTCTAGTATTTATCAGCTGGAGTATCCTGAAGCGTCATAAGTGGGCTGCCTAATTTTGATCAAATATTTTCTATGATGTTACAGTGCTTTTACAGTGCTATTTGTCAGAGCTGTTTTTTTTTTTTTTTAAACAAGACTTTGTTTTCTCAGAGCAGCTTTAGGTTCATAGCAAAATTAAGAGGAATGTACAGAGATTTCCCATATGCCTCCTATTTCTACACATGCATAGCCCCTCCTGTTATCAACATCTCCCACTAGAGTGATACGTTTGTTAGAATTGATAAACCTACGTTGACATCGTAATCATCCAGAGTTCGCAGTTTATATTATGGTTCACTCTTGGTATTGCACATTCTATGGGTTTGGACAAATGTTTAATGACATGTACACATCATTATGGCATCCTAAAGAGTATTTTTACTGCCTTAAAAAACCTGTTTTTTGCCTAGTCATCGCTCTCCCTTCACCTCAACCCCTGGCAACCACTGATCTTTTTATTGTCTCCATAGTTTTTCCTTTTCCAGAATGTCATATAGTTGGAATTATACAGTATGTATAGCCTTCTCAGATTGGCTTCTTTACTTAGTAATGTGCACTTAAGTTTCCTTCATGTTTTTTTCATGGCTTGATAGTGTATTTCTTTTTAGCACTGAATAATATTCCATTACCTTGATATACCCTAGTTTCCTAATCCTTTCACCAACTAAAGGACATCTTGGTTGCTTCCAAGTTTGGGCAATTATGAATAAAGCTGCTATAAACATCTGTGTGCAGGTTTTTGTGTGGACATAAGTTTTCAGCTCTTTTGGGTACCTACGAAGGTCTGCAATTGCTGTATTATAGAGTAAGAATATGTTTAGTTTCAAAAGAAACCATCAAATTGTCTTCCAAAGTGGCTATATTAACAGTTTTGCATTCCCACAAGCAAGAATGAGAGTCCATGTTTCTCCACATCCTTGCCAACAATTGATGTTGTTAGTGTTCTAGATTTTGGCCATTCTAATAGGTATGTAGTGGAATCTCACTGTTATTTGTGTTTTCCTGATGATATATTATGTAGAGCATTTTTCATATGTAAACTAGGCATGAAGTAGCCAGAGCGTTGGTGTTAGAAGGGAATGATAGGGAAGGCAATAGAATGTGAGAAATATTTAGAGAGAAAATGAAATGTAACTTGGGGACTAATTTGCAATAGAGAAAAAATAAGAGGGAGGAAAGAACAACTAACAAATTAAGAGACTTGATAAATGGAAAATAATGCTATTGACAGAAATGTGAAACAATTTCAATTCAGGTATCTTGTTTTGGAAAGTTAATCATAGAATTTGAAAGTATTCAGTGTGAAATAACGGTGAAACACCCAAGTGTTACTTCTCATTAAATAAATTGATAAATGAATGTTTTTCCAAGGATCAAATGATAGAGTTAGATTGTCTTAGGGAAAATTGTGATTTTCTGCCTTGAATTTTATTTATCCCAACATAACTAAATATATCTGTGTGACTTTGAAGGAAAGTTATTCCAGACAGACCATCCAAGAAACTGTAGTAAGTTAATAAGACAAAAGCAACTCTGAAGAAGCATGACCCTAGCATAGTAGTTTCTTGGTAAGAGGGATAGTAATGGTGGTGATCATGATAAGGCTTTGACGGTACAAGGGAGTGGGCATGGATATTAGAGAGGATGGTGGTGGTTTATTAAATGAAGAATGGATCTATATGGATATTATTCTTTATTTCAATAGTCTGCTGCTCAATCAGTCTTGCTGATCTTGCGTGCTTAGAATAATGCACAACAGAAATGGAGATATGAAAACAGATGACATATGACTGTGGTCTTGTAAAACAATCAGAGTTTCCGTGCTTGCTTAGAAGTTGATGATAACTAAAAGAAGCCACCTACTTTGAGATGGAAAAATGTTCCCAGGTTCCATTTTCTTACCTTGTCAAATCATGATAGAATTTAAAGTTTGGAAAATAACATTCTGGACATTATTTAACTACGTGGAAAGTATATGAAAGGGAACATAGTTTTTCTTTAGCAGATATACTGTGCCCTACTACACTCTTTACCTGACAAGTCATATTTTTCTTTTTTAATTTCTTGCAGTTTATAAGCTTTAAAACAATATATGAAATAGAGCCTGGGGACCTCAAAACACTGAAGCTAGGGTTCATAAAGCATTTATAAGAAAATGCTGATACAGCTCTTGAGGCCATCCCTGTTAACCCCCGTTACTATAGATGTCTGAGGAGCATTTTAATATGCCTATTAGCAATGTAAGTCTATTTCATTTTTGGGTCAAACAGCCAAAAGAATATTTCTTTTTTTTTCTTTTCTTCTTCTGATTGCCCTATGTGGGCTGTAACTAGCTGAACATTTACAACTCTGAATGATATAATGCAATTAAGACTCTCTATAACATTCTAATTTGCATATCTCATTATATAGAGTGACATCATTAGAAGACATGTGTTGAAGCTTTCGATTATGATATCTGAATGTATTATGGGATGAATATGCTTTGCCGAACCAAGATTGTACAGATTCACAGGCATACTTAGGCTAGCAGGTGCTTCTTGAGCAAGTAATTTCTATGAGCAAGTGCCAATCATATTTTTTATTTTGCTTTCCTTCTTTATGAACACAAGCACAAAAGTCCAAAATAAGGTATAAATACTATAAAATAGAAGTTTTAGAAGACAGGAATTATTCAAACACAATTAGCTGGGCTCCTTAAACTGTTTGTCCCTTCAGAGCTGCCCTTCCATTTGGGTTTGGCCAATAGGAGGCACCAGCAGTAGAGAGAGCTTGAGGTTTTTATTTTCCTGGCTTCTTCCATGGTGGACCAAGATTTAGCAGTGACTGCATTTGGAAGAGGATTTCCATGAAATGAATGAAGCTTAAGCTTCAGAACCACTCACAAATGCAAGGCTCTTTCCAAGGTCCAGAGAGGGGTTCCAATAATATTTGTACAATCATATGTTTTTGTTAAAAGAAAAACAAATTCTGACATTAAAAAGAATTTTTGAAAAGAAATTTTAGAATATTTCAATAATACATCACAAGTTTAAAAAATCTAAGCAAGGGCTTCCCTGGTGGTGCAGTGGTTGAGAGTCTGCCTGCTGATGCAGGGGACACGGGTTCGTGCCCTGGTCTGGGAAGATCCCACATGCCGCGGAGCGGCTGAGCCCGTGAGCCATGGCCGCTGAGCCTGCGCCTCCGGAGCCTGTGCTCCGCAACGGGAGAGGCCACAACAGTGAGAGGCCTGCGTAATGCAAAAAAAAAAAAAAAAAAAAAAAACTAAGCAAGAAATCTGAGATTCCTGATTCATCACTAAACACACTTGTTAAAAAAAAGAGATAAATTAAACAAGTAATGAAATATGAAACAAAAATGATAAATTGAGTGATTAAATCAGTAGAAGGTATTCTGATAATGAGAAATAGAACAAAATTTTTTCAGATCTCACTAAAAGCTGTAATTCACTTAGAGTAAGAAATAAATTATGAATAGAAAGAATGAATAGGCTCTTGAATTGTTTGATAATCTAATTAACAAAGAGGAATGAATCATACAGACACATTGGAGAAAGATATAAATTTGTTGATGCTTTGACATGAATTACTGACATTGATAAAGATAATAGAAAACTCACAATAAGACACCATAACGAGGACAGTTAGGACAAACTGGTTAATGACTATTGTCAACTCAAACAGTATTTACTACTCGTTGCTACACAAGAAAACTTGAGATGGCCTGAAATCTTATAGCTTATATATGACAGACACTTGATGGAAGAAGGTTTCCAAAATTTGAGTACAAAACAAAAAAATTACATAAACATTAACAATAGGAATTGTGAAGCTATACATTGTAATAGTTGATTCTAAATGAACAATGATGAAAAATAAATTTCAATCCATCATGCTAGAGAAAATACTTATTTTTTCCCTATTAAAAATCGATCTTAAAATTTATATGAAGAAGCAATCAGAAAATGTAACCAAAAGAAGTCAGATAAAAGATGTTTCAAAACTGTTACTGTTAGTTAATAAATAAAATAATTACTTTCTAGATTTTGTTATGTTTGTGGTATTTATTCGATTTAAAAAATTTGAGATTTTTAAATTTTAAAATATCCACATTCATGCCTAATTTTATATTTGGAATTTTGATTAATTTTTTCTTAAAGTGGGTACTTTAAATTATATAAACTTAAGCCCTATAAAACCTGAATCGTGGTCCCTCTCCACATTACAGCTCTAACTGAAATCTGGTGACAGCTCTCTCACCTTGACTCTTTGGGCCTGAGGGTAGTAACCCTTTCCTGATTTTATGATTCCCTGAGGAATTCATCATCTTTTGTTGGTTTCCTTAAACCATGGTTTCTCAACCTTGGCACATTGATGTTTTGGCTGGATAATTCTTTGTTATGGGGGCTGTCTTGTGTGGTGTAAAATGCTTAGTACCACCCTTTGCCTCTACATACTAGATTCCAGTCACACTTCTCAAGTTGTGACAAGCAAAAATGTCTCCAAACATTGCCAAATATCTCCTGAGGGGGAAAATCATCATTCCCAGTTGAGAACCACTCTCTTAAAACCTTATAAATGGTCCCTTTGATTAAAATCCCTTTGATTACCCCTTTCAGCCTGCCATTTTTTTCTAAGACAATTATCAAAATGAGAGGAAGAGATATGAAATTCTGAGAGAGGTTGAAAATATGTACTGTATCATTTTTTTCATTAAAAAACCCTATGCATTATATTTCTGTATGTGAAGTAATAGTCTGAAGCAAATTATTTCTAACTGCTAAGTAGCTTAAAAGGAAGAAAAATATGCAAACATATAACAAATATAAAAAGGAAAAAAGGAAAACACATTCCAGAGAGGAAAAAAAAGCATAATGTCAATGTGGTGAAGAAAAATAACTGAAAATAATTGAACCTGCTCAGAAGATTCAAGTAAATAAAACAAAGAACATTATAGAAGAAACAAAAGAGAGGTAGGTTTAGATAGCACTTTCAGTGATGGCAAAGTGAAGGGGGTTGGCAAATCCTCTTCCTTCAAATCAAGCTCTTGTTTTTTTGCAATTGAGTTGCAGGAGTTCCTTATATACGGTTGACCCTTGAGCAATGTGGGGGTTGGGGACTCCAACCCTCTGCACAGTCAAAAATCAGTGCACAACTTATAGTTGGCCCTCCGTGTCTGCAGTTTCCTATCCATGCAGTCAACCAACCATTGATTGTGTAGTACTGTAGTATTTAATATTGAAAAAAACCCATGTATGACTGAACTATCACAATTCAAACCTGTGTTGATCAAGGGATAACTGTATTTTGGAAATTGTTATCAGATATATGGTTTGCAAATATTTTTTCCCACTTCGTAGGTTACCTTTTCACTCTGTTGATTGTTTTCTTTGCTACACAGAAGTTTTTTGGATGGATGCAGTTATACTTGTCTTATTTTTATTTATTTATCTTCTTTTTGCTTTTACTACCTGTGCTTTTGGTGTCATATCCATGACATCATTGCTAAGACCAATGCCATGAAGTTTCCCCTATGTTTTCTTCTAGAAAGAAGTTTTACAGTTTCAGGTTTTTTAAGTCTTCAATCTATTTTGAGTTGATTTTTGTGTATGGTGTAAGATAAGGGTCCAGTTTCATTCTTTTGCACTTGGATATCCAGTTTTCCCAGCACCATTTGTTGAAGAGACTTTTCTTTCCCTATCGTGAATTCTTGATGTCCTTGTTGAAGATCAGTTGACCTTATATGTGTGGATTTATTTCTGGACTCTCTCTTCTATTCCACTGGTCTATAAGTCTGTTTTTATGCCAGTCCCATACTGTTATAATTACTGTAGCTTTGTAATGTATTTTGAAATCAGGACATATAATGCTTCCAGCTTTTTCTTCTTTCTCAAGATTGTTTTGGTTATTTCAGGTCCATTATGATTCCATAAAAATTTTAGAGTTTTTTCCTATTTCTGTAAAAAATACCATTGGGCTCTTGATAGAGATTGCATTGAACATGTTGATCACTTTGGGCCATATGGATATTTTAACAATATTAAGTCTTTCAGGGCTTCCCTAGTGGTGCAGCAGTTGAGAATCTGCCTGCTATTGCAGGGGACACGGGTTCGAGCCCTGGTCTGGGAGGATCCCACATGCCGTGGAACAACTAGGCCTGTGAGCCACAACTACTGAGCCTGCATGTCTGGAGCCTGTGCTCCGCAACAAGAGAGGCCACGATAGTGAGAGGCCTGCACACCGCGATGAAGAGTGGCCCCTGCTTGCCACAACTAGAGAAAGACCTCGCACAGAAACGAAGACCCAACACAGCAAAAATAAATAAATAAATATTGTCTTTCAATCCATGAATGTGGATGTCTTCCCACTTATTGTGTCTGTTTTAATTTCTGTCATCAGTGTTTTGTAGTTTTCAGTGTACAAGTCTTTTATCAATACTTCTTTAGTTAAATTTATGCCTAAGTATTTTATTCTTTTTGATACAATTGTAAATGAGACATTTTTCCTAATTCTTTTTCCAGATAGTTTCTGATTAGGGTATAGAAATGTAACTGATTTTTGTATGTTGATTTTGTATACTGCAACTTACTAAATCTGTTTATTAGTTCCAACAGTTTTTTCTTGGTGGAGTCTTTAGGGTTTTCTATACATACGATCAAAACCACAATGAGATATCACCTCACACCTGTTAGGATGGCTACTATCAAGAAACCAAAAACAACAAGTGTTGGCAAGGATGTTAAGAAGTTGGAACCCTGCATACTTTTGGTTGGAATGCAAAATAATGCAGTCTCTATGGAACAAAAGTTTGGAAGTTCCTCAAAAAATTAAAAATAGAACTACCATGTGATTCAGCAATTCCACTTCTGGGTATTTATCTAAAAGAACTGAAATCAGGATCTTGAAGAGATATTAGCACTCCCATGTTCATTGCAGCACTATTCACAATAGTCATGATGTTGAAAAAATCTAAATGTCCATCATTGGATAAATAAATAAAGCAAACGTGGTATATACATACAATGAAAAGTTATTCAGCCTCATAAAAGAAGGAAATCCTGCCACATGTGACAACATGGATAAACTTTGAGGACATTATTCTAAGTGAAATAAACTTGTTACAGAAAGACAAATACTGCGTGATTCCACTTATATGAGGTATCTAAAACAGTCAAATTTATAGAAGCAGAGAATAGAATTATAGTTCCCAGGGGCTGGCGGGGTCGGGGTGGGGGTATGAGGAACTGCTAATCAGTGGTATAAATTTTAGTTATGCAAGAGAATAAGTTCTAGAGAACATGGTGCCTATAGTTAACAACACTGTATTGTACCCTTAAAAATCATGTTGTGTTCTTCCCACAGTTAAAAAAAACTTTAAAACTGGATAAAATTCTCAGAAACAATCTCTAGAAATTAACCAAAGGCAAGTAGTGAATTGAGAAATGTTTGTTTACAAAAAGCTGCTGAATGTTAGGTAAAAACAGTGGGAGTTTGTGGTGTTCTTGCCTGGGGCTGTTTCCTTCTCAGCCATCCTTCCCCACTATTCCTCAGGCTGGTTAGTACAGTAATAAAACCAGGGCAGGGCTAGCTGTGAAAAACATCAGATTCACTGCCAGAGAGGAATGGCTCTACTTGGAGCAGAGAGCAAAAAAACCCCAAGCTCATTGGTGTTGTCAATAAAAATAGGAAACTTGGAAGAAAATGAATGGAGAAAACCTACAGTTCCCCTAGGCTAGGTGATAGCCCTGTTTAGGCAAGAAACAGACAAGCTGACAAGCACAATATTTAACTGGAAGTGAGATAGTAACTCTTGGGCTAGATAAGCTCTACATCTTGCTGGCTGACTGGGAGGCTGTTCACATAAGCAGGAAAGACCAAAGAGAGACTTGTGAAAAGTAAAAGCCAGGGACGACTTAAAAGAGGCTCTCAATCCACACACAGCTCCATCAGCAGAGGGTAGAAGCCTTATTAGCTCAAGATGTTTGGACACATTCTCTGATCAAGCATTGGTTGGCTGCTATGCAATCAGGATGACTCCTGGGAAAGTAAGCTAAAAATAAAAAAATAAAAAAAATTGAGCAGAGACATCAGTTCCCACTCTGTAAGGAGAAGAAAATTTCCACAGATTAAGTCCAGGCAAGTCATTAAAAAGAAAAACAAAACAAAACAAAACAAAAAACAGCAGCGATAACCCTCAGGAGGGGAACAGAATCCAGAGTTGCTAAACCTTACCTAAGATATCCAGTTTTCAACAAAAATTTACGGAACATTCATAGAAACAGAAAAGTATTTTCCTGAATATTTTTCCTTTACTCAGGAAAAAATAAACAGCCAATACAAACTGACTCTGGGCACAGATGTTGGATTTAGCAGAAAAGATTCAAAGCAGCTATTATGAATAGAGTTAAAGCAACTGTGTAATTATTTTTAAAGACTTCAAGGAAAATAAGGTGATGATGACTCAATAAATACAGAATATCAATGAAGAATAGAAGCTATAAAAGAGAACAAAGTGGAAATTCTATAGTTGGAAAGTACGATGACCAAAATGAAGAATTCACTGGTTAGGCTAAACAGCAGATTTGAGATGGCAGAAAAATTAGTGACTTTGAATATATAGCAAAATAAATTAACCAATCTGAAAGGAAAAAAAAATTGAGAAAAATGAACTGAACCTCAGAGATCCATGAGATAATATTTAAATGTACTAACACACATGTAATGGAGTGTCAGGAAATAGAAAAATAAGGTAGAAAAAAGAAATAATAGTTGAAAAAATTTCAAATTAAATGAAAAACATTAATCTACGGATTCAAGGATCTCAATGAATCTCAAGTAGAATACACAAATATATAAACATCTGGATACATCGTTGTCAACCTGATGAAGGTGGCAAGAGAAAAATGCTTATCATACATAGAGGAACTACAAAATGTTTAATAAGTGACTTCTCTTCAGAAACAATGGTGGCCAGAAGGACATGGATTGGCATATGCAAAGTGCGAAAGACATGAAAGACCTTGTCAACCAAGAAGGTTATATTCAACAAAACTATTCTTCAGAGACGAGGGGAAGATGGCCGAAGAGTAAGACGCGGAGATCACCTTCCTCCCCACAGATACACTAGAAATACATCTACACGTGGAACAACTACAGAACACCTACTGAAGGCTGGCAGAAGACCTCAGACATCCCAAAAGGCATGAATCCCCCCCCCCCCCCCCCACGTACCTGGGTAGGGCAAAAGAAAAAATAAACAGAGACAAAAGGATAGGGACGGGACCTGCACCAGTGGGAGGGAGCTGTGAAGGAGAAAAGTTTTCCACGCACTAGGAAGCCCCTTCACGGGCGGAGACTGCGGGTGGCGGAGGGGAAAAGCTTCGGAGCCGCGGAGCAGAGCGCAGCAACAGGGGTGATAACGCAGAGCGGAGAGATTTCCGCACAGAGGATCCGTGCCGACCGGCACTCACCAGCCCGAGAGGCTTGTCTGCTCACCCGCCGGGGTGGGCGGGGCTGGGAGCCGAGGCTCGGGCTTCGGTTGGAGCACAGGGAGAGGACTGGGGTTGGCGGCGTGAACACAGCCTGCAGGGGTTAGTGCACCACGGCTAGCCGGGAGGGAGCCCGGGGAAAAGTCTGGACCTGCCGAACAGGTAAGAGACTTTTTCTTCCCGCTTTGTTTCCTGGTGTGCGAGGGAGGGGATTAAGAGCGCTGCTTAAAGGAGCTACGGAGATGGGCGCGAGCCGCGGCTAAAAGCGCGGGCCCCAGAGACGGGCATGAGACGCTAAGGCTGCAGCTGCCGCCACCAATAAGCCTGTGTGGGAGCACAGGTCACTCTATCCACACCCCCCTTCCGCGGAGCCTGTGCAGACCGCCACTGCCAGGGTCCCAGGATCAGGGACAACTTACCCAGGAGAACGCACGGCGCGCCTCAGGCTGGTGCAACGTCACGCCGGCCTCTGCCGCAGCAGGCCCGCCCGCACTCCGTGCCCCTCCCTCCCCCCCACCCCCGGCCTCAGTGAGCCAGAGCCCCCGAATCAGCGGCTCCTTTAACCCCGTCCTGTCTGAGCGAAGAACAGACGCCCTCTGGCGACCTACACGCAGAGGCGGGGCCAAATGCAAAGCTGAGCCCCGGCAGCTGTGAGAACAAAGAAGAGAAAGGGAAATCCCTCCCAGCAGCCTCAGAAGCAGCGGATTAAAGCTCCACAATCAACTTGATGTACCCTGCATCTGTGGAATACCTGAATAGATAGTGAGTGAATCATCCCAAATTGAGGAGGTGGACTTTGAGAGCAAGATTTCTGATTTTTTCCCCGTTTCCTCTTTTTGTGAGAGTGTATGTATATGCTTCTGTGTGAGATTTTGTCTGTATAGCTTTGCTTTCACCAATTGTCCTAGGGTTCTATCCGTCCGTTTTTGTTTCTTTAAAAAAATTTTTTTTCTTAATAATTATTTTTTATTTTAATAAATTTATTTTATCTTTATTTTATTTTATTTATTTATTTATTTCCCTCCTCCCTCCCTCCCTCCTCCCTCCCTCCCTCCTTTCTTTCTTTCTCTCTCTCTTTCTTTCTTTCTTTCTTTCTTTCTTTCTTTCTTTCTTTCTTTCTTTCTTTCTTTCTTTCTTTCTTTCTTTCTTTCTTTCTTTCTTCTTTTTCTCCCTTTTATTCTGAGCTGTGTGGATGAAAGGCTCTTGGTGCTGCAGCCAGGAGTCAGTGCTGTGCCTCTGAGGTGGGAGAGCCAACTTCAGGACACTGGTCCACAAGAGACCTCCCAGCTCCACATATTATCAAATGGCAAAAATCTCCCAGAGATCTCCATCTCAACACCAGCACCCAGCTTCACTCAACGACCAGCAAGCTACAGTGCTGGACACCCTATGCCAAACAACCAGCAAGACAGGAACACAACCCCACCCATTAGCAGAGAGGCTGCCTGAAATCATAATAAGTCCACAGACACCCCAAAACACACCACCAGATGTGGACCTGCCCACCAGAAAGACAAGATCCAGCCTCATCCACCAGAACACAGGCACTAGTCCCCTCCACCAGGAAGCCTGCACAACCCACTGAACCAACTTTAGCCACTGGGGACAGACACCAAAAACAACGGGAACTATGAACCTGCAGCCTGAAAAAAGGAGACTCCAAACAAAGTAAGATAAGCAAAATGAGAAGACAGAAAAACACATAGCAGATGAAGGAGCAAGATGAAAACCCACCAGACCTAACAAATGAAGAGGAAATAGGCAGTCTACCTAAAACAGAATTCAGAATAATGATAGTAAAGATGATCCAAAATCTTGGAAATAAAATAGACAAAATGCAAGAAACATTTAACAAGGACCTAGAAGAACTAAAGATGAAACAAGCAATGATGAACAACACAATAAATGAAATTAAAAATACTCTAGATGGGATCAATAGCAGAATAACTGAGGCAGAAGAACGGATAAGTGACCTGGAAGATAAAATAATGGAAATAACTACTGCAGAGCAGAATAAAGAAAATAGAATGAAAAGAACTGAGGACAGTCTCAGAGACCTCTGAGATAACATTAAACACACCAACATTCGAATTATAGGGGTTCCAGAAGAAGAAGAGAAAAAGAAAGGGATTGAGAAAATATTTGAAGAGAGTATAGTTGAAAACTTCCCGAATATGGGAAAGGAAATAGTTCATCAAGTCCAGGAAGCACAGAGAGTCCCATACAGGATAAATCCAAGGAGAAATACGCCGAGACGCATATTAATCAAACTGTCAAAAATTAAATACAAAGAAAACATATTAAAAGCAACAAGGGAAAAACAACAAATAACACACAAGGGAATCCCCATAAATTTAACAGCTGATCTTTCAGCAGAAACTCTGCAAGGCAGAAGGGGCTGGCAGGACATATTTAAAGTGATGAAGGAGAAAAACCTGCAACCAAGATTACTCTACCCAGCAAGGATCTCATTCAGATTTGATGGAGAAATTAAAACCTTTACAGACAAGCAAAAGCTGAGAGAGTTCAGCACCACCAAACCAGCTTTACAACAAATGCTAAAGCAACTTCTCTAGGCAAGAAACACAAGAGAAGGAAAAGACCTACAATTAAGAAAATGGGAATAGGAACATACATATCGATAGTTACCTTAAATATAAATGGACTAAATGCTCCCACCAAAAGACACAGACTGGCTGAATGGATACAAAAACAAGACCCATATATATGCTGTCTACAAGAGACCCACTTCAGACCTAGAGACACATACAGACTGAAAGTAAGGGGATGGAAAAAGATATTTCATGCAAATGGAAACCAAAAGAAAGCTGGAGTAGCAATTCTCATATCAGACAAAATAGACTTTAAAATAAAGACTATTACAAGAGACAAAGAAGGACACTACATAATGATCAAGGGATCAATCCAAGAAGAAGATATAACAATTATAAATATTTATGCACCCAACATAGGAGCACCTCAATACATAAGGCAAATACTAACAGCCCTAAAAGGGGAAATCGACAGTAACACATTCATAGGAGGAGGCTTTAACACCCCACTTTCACCAATGGACAGATCAACCAAAATGAAAATAAATAAGGAAACACGAGCTTTAAATGATACATTAAACAAGATGGACTTAATTGATATTTATAGGACATTCCATCCAAAAACAACAGAATACACATTTTTCTCAAGTGCTCATGGAACATTCTCCAGGATAGATCATATCTTGGGTCACAAATCAAGCCTTGGTAAATTTAAGAAAATTGAAATTGTATCAAGTATCTTTTCTGACCACAATGCTATGAGACTAGATATCAATTACAGGAAAAGATCTGTAAAAAATACAAACACATGGAGACTAAACAATACACTACTTAATAACGAAGTGATCACTGAAGAAATCAAAGCGGAAATCAAAAAGTACATAGAAACAAATGACAATGGAGACACGACAACCCAAGACCTATGGGATGCAGCAAAAGCAGTTCTAAGAGGGAAGTTTATAGCAACACAATCCTACCTTAGGAAACAGGAAACATCTCGAATAAGCAACCTAACCTTGCACCTAAAGCAATTAGAGAAAGAAGAACAAAAAACTCCCGAAGTTAGCAGAAGGAAAGAAATCATAAAAATCAGATCAGAAATAAATGAAAAAGAAATGAAGGAAATGATAGCAAAGATCAATAAAACTAAAAGCTGTTTCTTTGAGAAGATAAACAAAATTGATAAACCATTAGCCAGACTCATCAAGAAAAAAAGGGAGAAGACTCAAATCAATAGAATTGGAAATGAAAAAGGAGAAGTAACAACTGACACTGCAGAAATACAAAAGACCATGAGAGATTACTACAAGCAACTATGTGCCAATAAAATGGACAACCTGGAAGAAATGGACGAATTCTTAGAAATGCACAACCTGCCAAGACTGAATCAGGAAGAAATAGAAAATATGAACAGACCAATCACAAGCACTGAAATTTAAACTGTGATTATTAAAAATCTTCTAACAAACAAAAGCCCAGGACCAGATGGCTTCCCAGGCGAATTCTATCAAACATTTAGAGAAGAGCTAACACCTATCCTTCTCAAACTCTTCCAAAATATAGCAGAGGGAGGAACACTCCCAAACTCATTCTACAAGGCCACCATCACCCTGATACCAAAACCAGACAAGGATGTCACAAAGAAAGAAAACTACAGGCCAATATCACTGATGAACATAGATGCAAAAATCCTCCACAAAATACTAGCAAACAGAATCCAGCAGCACATTGAAAGGATCATACACCATGATCAAGTGGGGTTTATTCCAGGAATGCAAGGATTCTTCAATATACGCAAATCTATCAATGTGATACACCATATTAACAAATGGAAGGAGAAAAAAACATATGATCATCTCAATAGATGCAGAGAAAGCTTTTGACAAAATTCAACACCCATTTATGATAAAAACCCTGCAGAAAGTAGGCATAGAGGGAACTTTCCTCAACATACTAAAGGCCATATATGACAAACCCACAGCCAACATCGTCCTCAATGGTGAAAAACTGAAAACATTTCCACTAAGATCAGGAACAAGACAAGGTTGCCCCCTCTCACCACTCTTATTCAACATAGTTTTGGAAGTTTCAGTCACAGCAATCAGAGAAGAAAAGGAAATAAAAGGAATCCAAATTGGAAAAGAAGAAGTAAAGTTGTCACTGTTTGCAGATGACATGATACTATACATAGAGAATCCTAAAGGTGCTACCAGAAAACTACTAGAGCTAATCAATGAATTTGGTAAAGTAGCAGGATACAGAATTAATGCACAGAAATCTCTGGCATTAATAATAATAAAAAAACTTAAAAAAAACAAACAAAAACTATTCTTCATACATGAAGAAGAAATAAAGATGATCCTAAGTGAAGACTAAGACAATTTGTTCCTAGATTTGCCCTACAAGAAATACTAAAGGAAATACTTCTTTAGGATGAAAGGAAATGACACTAGATGGTAACTTGAACCTATAGAAAGAAATGAAAAACACCATGAATGGTAGATATGTTGGCAAATATAAAAGTCTGTATAAATATATATTTTTGTTTTTCTTAATTACTTTAAAAGATATGATTTTTAAAACAATAATGATAACACTTGTTTATTTTATAATACGCATAGATGAAATATATGCATTTAATAACACAAAAGAAGAGGGAATAAATGGAATGATATTGGAGCAAAATTGCTCTATTTTACTGGAATTAAGGTAATGTTAACATGAAGCAGATTGTGAACAGTTCAGATGCATATTGTGATCTACATAGCAACCATTATTTAAGAAAATAATTAAAATATGTATTTAAAAATATTAAAGCAGTATGCTAAAAATATTTTTGCATTGTTGACCTATTTTATTTTTTTTAAACATCTTTATTGGAGTATAATTGCTTTACAATGGTGTGTTAGTTTCTGCTTTATAACAAACTGAATCAGTTATACATATACATATATCCCCATATCTCTTCCCTCTTGCGTCTCCCTCCCTCCCACCCTCCCTATCCTACCCCCCTAGGTGGTCACAAAGCACCGAGCTGATCTCCCTGTGCTAGGCGGCTGCTTCCCACTAGCTATCTATTTTACATTTGGTAGTATATATATGACCATGCCACTCTCTCGCTTTATCCCAGCTTACCCTTCCCGCTCCCCGTATCCTCAAGTCAATTCTCTAGTAGGTCTGCGTCTTTATTCCCGTCTTGCCCCTAGGTTCTTCATGACCATTTTTTTTTTGGTGGAAAGCAGTATGCTAAAAATATTGATTTAACACAAAAGAAAGCAGTGAAAAAAAAGAGCAGAGGAATGAAAATGGCATACATAGAAAACTAATAGCAAAATGGCAGATGTAAATTTAACCATATCAATAATTACATTAAATACAAGGTTGGTTTAAGATAAAAAGGAGTAAACCACTGATACATGCTACATTGTGAATGTACCTAAAAAACATGCTCAGTGAAAGAAGTCTGATACAAAAGACCACAACTTGCCTGGTTCTACTTAAATACACTTTTCAGAAAAGGCAAATCTATAGGGACAGAAAGTAGGTTAGTGGTTGCCTGGGTTTGAGTGTGGGAGCAGGGTTGACAATAAGTAGGCATGAAGGATCTTTTTAGGGTAATAGAAATGTCCTTAAACCGAATTGTGATGATAATTGCACAGTTCTATTCTTTCACTAAAAATAACTGAATTGTACCATTATAGTGGTCTATAAATAAAACTTAAGCAGAGCGACTTAAAGGAGAGGTAAGTCATCGTGTTGGTAGACAATTGATGCTCTTTTGTACAGACAAAATGGAAATGATGTTTCAGTTTAGCCACAGAACTCTAGCTGTCTTAAGAAATCATCAATATATTTTAATTCATTGTCTTTGAATTTTTTTGTTAATATTAGCAAGTTATGCTTTGTAGGCAAAAGAGTTAGCGGTAAGTAATTATCCTTCAAAATTCTGAGTGAGTGTAACCCTGGAAGTGTTGGAGTGAATTGACCTTTAGGTTGGAAAGGAATACAGACATTCTCCTTGTCATTTCACCATTTTGTGCTTTATGGTTAGGTTTGCCTAATTTTATTACGTCCATTTCATTTTTGATTTTCTAAGTTCAATGACCTGGCTCAACTCTCCTCTGGTTCAGTCCTTCCGTACAGCTTGACCTGGTAATGATTGTTAAACCAATTTTGTTAACATAGATAACAATATATATATATATATGTGTATATATATAGTTAACAGTATATATATGTATATACATATCACACTGGCTTGCATTTATTACTACATTGAGTTCTGTGTATCTGGTCTAGTTAACACTAATGGGACTTAGACATTAGCTTGACTTAGTTTGGTTTGGTTTGGATTTGCCCAAACATGTTCTGTGGTCATACATCAAGTGTCTAACATTCATTTGCAGTTGTCAGCCATGCCCCTGTCAATCAGGGGTTAGATAATGTGACTTGAGAAGCAGATTTCTTATTAGGATACTGTCTGATCAATCTAATAAACTGTAACTCAGTTCAGTTTAGCTTATTCATCCCCAGGGTGCAGTGTGACTTTCTCTAACTTGTTGAGGTAAGACTTCAATCCCACAGCACTTAATGGGTCCCAGATGAACTTACCCAACAGTTCTCCTACTAGTTGCACTAGGTGCTGCCAATATGTAACCTCTGGTTTAGTCTCCTAAACTTACCTAATTACTCACTTACTCAAACATCAGGTGCATTGTTCCAGAAATTCCAACCACAGAGCTAATGCAGAAGCTACTGAAATTAGTTATAACCATTGAGATGAATACTCGAAGTCATCTGAAAATTTTAATGGGAAAAACATACTAGAGTTGGCTAGTGAAGGTTTTCTCTTTGGTATGATCATTAATGTGTGTGAACACAATGAGCTATTAAATATGTTGTAACAAAATGATATAATTCTATCTTAACACAAAAATTTTTAGAAAGTTAAAACCAAAGAAATTTGGACATGAGTTTTCATTACTGTGTTTCTGAAACACTTTTCTAGACTCATGTTAGCTTTTAAAACAGAAGTATTTATGTTCCTTTTTGGCAAAATTGTTTTCTACTATCCCTATTCTCCCATTCCACCTCTACATTTGGGCTTGTCAATTTTTTTTTTTTTTTCTATTTTGGAAGTTTGGAGAGACATAGGGCAGTAAAAAGAATGTGGATTTTCAAGTCAAACAATCCCAGATTAGACTTTTACTTACAGCAACCAGTGTTGTCCCGTTGGGCAAGTCAGTAATATCTCTGGGCTTCAGGGTCCCTGTCTCAGGATGTGGGCTGTAAATCTATCTCAGAGGGTACTGTGAGAAGTGAAAGTAATGTCCATGAAATGCCCGACACAACTGGCTGGTGCCCTTTCCTTTATTTTCGTTTCCTTTTTCTTCGCTATTACCACCTTTGCATGTCTACATAAAATAAACTTATTGGTAGTCATAACGCCCCTTTTCTTCCTTAAAAAGCCCCTTCCTGTTTTGCAGAGAAATAGACTGTAGTCATTCTTTCACTTATTCAGTGACTATTTATGTGCCCCCATTATGTGTTGGGCAGTGTTCCACATGTTGGGTATATAGTTATGAACAAAATTAAAATCCTTGCCCTCATGGAACGTACATATTAGTAGTTATGAGTAATCACATGTATTTAGCTCTTTAAAAAAACCCTGCATTGATATAAAATTGGTCAGTATTTCCACACCTTTGAAAGTGCTACCATAAATTGCCAATGAATTTGGCATGAATGATTTTACTTTAGAAAACAGTGGCTGTCCTTATGTGAAGTCTGGTACCAGATGTTTTAGACAGTTTGGAGATACTTTAAAAAAATAAAATAAAGGAATAAACCAATACTTGTCACAAATCTTACCTCTTTTTCTCCTTAAAACAACTATTAAAGGCAGGTCTTATTTTTCTTCTATTTAGCATAAGGAACAAAAGAGGAAAAGATGGAAAATCTTGCCTAAGTTACATAGCCAGAAGGTAGTGGTTCTGTTTGTCTTCAAAATCCATCTTCTTGATACTATGTCAAGATAACGTAGCAGTATTAGCTAAGTAGACTAGCACCAGTTCCTAACAAAGGTGAATAGGATGGCCCCTGCTTTTGATACCCACAGCTTTCTCTATCTGTACCCTGTTCTTTCTTCCTGCCATTTTTAAGTGGATTAACCAGGGTTATCATCAGACACAGATTCTCCATAGAGCAGAGGTGGGATAGATGATTTCAAGAATTACTTCAGTCTTGTGATTTATGATTTTTATGGGTTAGTAGCTTAATGTTTTATTCCATTTATTTGCATTTTTAATGAGAGGATAATGTTTAACCCAAATGAATGAATCTCTAAAGAGAGAATTTCAAGCATGATGGCACATGGGGACAAGGGAAATACTTTACGGATGGAGCAGGAGTGACTTTCTGGGCCCTGGTCTAGCCCTACAAAGTAGACAGTTACCTATTCTGTAGGCTCTGGTCCTGGATGTGAATTACCTAGGACTTCAGAGACATTAGCATTTGGATAAACTTTGACGTTCTTGTATATAGGAAAGATAAAAGATATGTTGTCTAACTTACATCCTACTCCACTGTGACAGTTTGAAAACACCCCTCAGGAGACAAGAATCAGTGATTCATAGAGTATGGGCACTGAAAAGATTTTGCTGAACTGGGTGGGTTTTACCATTAATAAATTAAACCATCCTTCTAAAATCATCTCCTAAATGAAGTATTTCTCCTATATAGATTCAGTTTTCTTAAAAAGTGTATCAAAAGACAAAGTCACCAGTACCATATCTCTGTTTCATCACAATTACATAAACTTTTGAATGAAAACAATAATTTCAATGGCAAAAACTGATTTTAAAAGGGTACATTGAATACAGTCACAGATATATTCTAATACCTGTTCAGCCTAGAAAAACTAATTATAGCAACACACAGAAAATGTCACTTATATCCTAAGATCTCCAAATAAAAAATCTTTGCACCAAAAACTGTCTCTTTCCTATTATTTGGTCAGCACAGAAGAGAAATCGACTTCCATAAAGAGCCAATATCTCCAGCTTTCGCTCTTTCCTAATTATACGGAAAGTTACTCTGAAGTCAGACTACTTTTATGCATTAATTAACCTGATTCCCCCATGCAAATATTTAACAAACATCCAGGAAACAAATATTCAGACATTGATTGAATTAAACAAATATTCAGCCATTGATTGAATTAAACTGAACCCATAATCCAGATTCCACATGCTGTTTATTTTTTTCCTCACCTGAAGTGGACAGATGGGTGTGGGTTTTCTTACACTCCTGGGGTTTTGAGCATCATTTGATGTAATTGATTTCTCTACAAACTGACAGTCTGATAGACAAGGAACATAATTATTTCTTAGTCAGAGAAATGGGCTACAATCTGGAATACAAGGGCTGATCTTTTTCAAGTGAAATCTATTTCTTTCATTCAAATCATGTTTAATCTTTAGAAAATTATAATAAGACAAGGGGAGTTACAGAGAAAACTCAAAATGTATATAATACCCAAGCACAGTTTTGCTTATGTTAATAGAAACGTTTGAATACCATGTCACATCTTGACCAACAACTAATAATCATGGTTGCCTTATAAACAGGTAGATGGTTTGCCCTAACTTGATAATAAATTACATCAAAGGAAAAGGAGGAAAGGGCAAGGTAATAAACTTTTAAAAAAATTCTGTGATAAGCCTTAAAAAATAGGCTCTCTAAAGATTTTTATTATTATTACCCTTCCTTTCTTCTCCCTTAGCTCTCTCCTATCTTTTATTCAGAACTCACTTATTGAGAATGTGCTACATTGCAGGCTGTGTACTAGGTACTAGTTAAGCTAGTCTTTACCTTTTAAGAAATAGTTATTGTACATAGCATTTTGAGAGGGGGGAGAAGGGAGGAGGGGCAAGAGGAGGGGTGAGAGCAATGAGTGAGGTGGAGAGAAAGGATAGAGATGAAGGCAAAGACAAGGGAAAGTTGTTAATGTTAATTCACATTGTATTGAATTTTACTTCCCCTTGAGTTGGTTGTTTTATTCACTGACCAAGTATTTACTGAGCAAACACTCTGTTTTAGGCACTGTCCTAAGCCCTGGGGATGCAAAGTAAAGAAAGATCATGTCCTCAAGGAAGGTACAGCCTAGTGGGGAAGAGTGGGGTCAGTAAAATACGCTGGCCAGGGGCTGAGGAAATGTGTGACACAGAGCCATGCACAGAGAACTGTGCCAGCCCAGGGAGAAAGCCTCCAAGTCAGACGAGAAAACGATCCTGAATTTACGATGAGAAGACCCAAAGCAAAACAAAACACTTTTATTTGTCAAGTTGGCCTAGATAAAAAGGGAAGGATTTAATGAGGAAAACTGAATGACATGGCTACACTTGTTAAGTCTCATCAGCCTGCAAATCCCATGATTAACTTAAAATATAGAGAAGTGGACTTCCCTAGTGGTGCAGTGGTTAGGAATCCACCTGCCAATGCAGGGGACATGGGTTCGATCCCTTGTCCGAGAAGATCCCACATGCCGCCGAGCAGCAAACCCCGTGTGCCACAACTACTGGGCTTGCGCTCTAGAGCCCGCGAGCCACAACTACTGAGCCCACATGCCACAACTACTGAAGCCCACGCACCTAGAGGCCGTGCTCCACAACGAGAGAAGCCACTGCAATGAGAAGCCCGCGCACCGCAACGAAGAGTAGCCCCCTCTCGTTGCAACTAGAGAAAAGCCCGCACAGCAATGAAGACCCAACGCGGCCAAAAATAAAATAAATATATAAATACATATATTGAAAAAAAAAGAGAGGAGTAAATTTACAACTTGCTATGCCATGTTTTAATGCTTACAGACTGCCAGCTCACTTTACAGATATACATCCCACAAGATGATATTGTGCTGTAAGTGTAATTTATAGGCGTATAAGTATAGTTCAGTTTCTTTGACAAGTCCCAAATTATTTTATCATAATGGCAAAAGATTAATAGTTCAATGACTATGTCTACCACATTGAACAAACTGCCCAGTATATTGTCTATTTGCTAGAGTTATTATTATTTTATTCTAGTGAAGTGGTTTTTTGTTTAATTGGCTGTTCTTAACAAAAATATCAGCTCTGCCAGCCATACCATTATGTGGTGGTAACTTTGCTGCAAAGTTGAGGTTGGAATATCTTTCCTCTTTGAGAGCACAGGGGAAAGGACCAAAAATGCACTTTACGTAATTTTCTTTGGTAGGCTGGGGCACTAAGTGAATTGCTGTATCCCACTGTGTGAGCTGTGCATAAGATGGGAGTATATTTAATGGCTGTCAAAAAAAAAAAAATCTTTCAGTTTCAGTGTTGCTTTAGACAAACCTTCAAAGTAGCCCTGGCACGAATCAATTAACCACTACCTTGAAGTAATTTTATAAACAAGAAAGCAAATATTATAAAAATAGAATTTGCATATATTATAATGTATAATTTTATCAAAATAATGTTAATAGTAAAGCAAAGTACAGTAAATTAGTTAATAGAACTGTTTGATGATGGTACATAATAAGAGTAAAATAGTATAGATTCTTTTTACAACTCTGCAGATTCATATCTACTTAATATAGCATTTGACTTAAGGTACCATTCATCCTGCTAGGAGAAAAGGCACTCTTAAGTAAGATATTAATTCATGAGCAGAGATATGCTAGAGATTGTTGAATAGATAACATAATGAAAATCCTGGAACTACTTCTAGCTTTGCCCTTTCAGCTTCATTATTATAAGAGAAGAGTGGTACTGATTCTTCCTAGCAAATTTAATAATAATTAGGTAATTGAATCTCCAACTTAGAGCAGTCTTTCCTTCTTTGGTATCAGATATTCAAAGCTTCTCTGAAGCCTCAGTATGAGGAGTTTCCTAGGAATGAGTTTTATCCCAGTTAAGTCCTTCATAGTAAACCCACTTTCATTAGCTAGTGAGAGCTATCAGAATACTGGCTTTACCACTCTCTACATGCTGTCTGTTAATATGAGACAAATCTATATTTATTTATTAATGAATTCAAATTGAGACTAGGACATTTATTTTATTATAAAATTTTTTTATAAATAGCTTTCATTTTCTAACATATTTATTTTATTTTTTGTCATCTAATTACAGCCATCTAATCACCCTGCAGTTTTTGGACTGGTGTCGATTCGGTTGCACACTACAAATCCATTTTCTTCAAGACTCACAGGTAATTTTGTCATAAATCTATGTATACTTTCCTAATTTCTAGGCTAGTGAAGATAGAAACATTTGATGTTAATTCATTCAAAGTGACATGACAAGAAAAACTCCAGGTAGTAAATTCCCAATTTACAAAAATAGCATAGATAGCATCTTAACCAACAATAAATTTATCATACCATGTCTGTAAAAAAAAAAAAAATCACATTCAATGGAGGAATAGGGAACACAGAAAAGCTGGTATATAAATGTTGTAAAAATACTTACAAATTGTTGATAAGTGATAATTACTGTGGCATTTTTGTTGTTTTCTGGATGAGATGTCATCAAATAGATTCAGAAATGTCTGTTCTTTTTTTATCAATATACCACATTCAAATACCATAGTAAAGAAAGATCTGTGGTAATTACTTATAGCCCGTAAGAAGCCCAGTTTATTTTGAGTTATTTCACTTACATCACATGCAATCAACTTGAGCCTGATCACTGTTTTAGTCTGTGCAGAGTGATTATGTCAGAAGCCACTATACTCTTGGCAAGATGAAGCCTCACGTGGTTTTTGACTGACTCTTTGAGCTGGCACTTGTGAGAACTAACAGGGTCATCGCACATTTCCGTCTCTGCTAACAATGTTCTTCCTCACATTGTCCTACTGGTCAACTCATGCTTTGTTGATAGAAAACTTAATTGTTAGTCTCAGGGAAGGTTTCCCTCCTTCTCTCAGTTTCTGCTTCCCCATAGGGTTTGTTTTTGTTTCCAGTTTTATTGAAATATAATTGACATAGAACCCTGTATCAGTTTAAAGTGTACAACATGACGATTTGATATATGTATATGTTGCAAAATGATTACCACAGTAATTTCATCACCTCACATAGTTACAAATTTTTATTTTTCTTGTGAAGAGAACTAAGACTTGATACGGTTAATCAGACCTCATGGAAGACCTGTGAATGGTTGTATTTGCCTCACTGGATTTTGGTCCAGGCATCTTCCTGACTAGACTGTCTCCCCTGCTAGACCGAACACTTTGAAGACAAGAACTCTGTCTTAATTATCTGTTTTTCCCCAGTGCTGGTTATCTGTCTTTCCCCAATGCCTAGAACGATTTCTGGCATGGTACAAGATAGATATTAATACATATTTATTGCATCCAAAAACAATGTAAATTGCCATCTTTATAAAAAAAAGATTGTTGTAATTCCTAGAAGTGATAAGGGAATTTGGATCAGTAGGCATGATATGATTAAACATTTTGAAGGAGTCATGACAACAAACGCATTAGATAGATGTGGCTCTACAGCCCTCTGTTTAAATCTTTAAGGCTTTTTTAAAAAAAGGATTATTTTATTTTTTAAAAATTCTCACTGGTTTAGAACCTGTGTGACTTTTCTTCTCGTATCAACTCTTTTCCTGTTTTTTGTTACTTGCGAATAAGAAGGAAACATCCTACCTAGGTGCGTAGATAAGTGATGAAATCAATATAGCAAAATGTTAACAATTGTAGAATTGTAGTGGGTATTTGGGTGTTCACTGTGCAATCTGTTTGACTTTTTTGTAAGTTCTAAACGTTTCATAATAAGATGTTGGGAATACCAAGAAAAAAAAAAAGAAAATAGGTATCAAACCATAAAGGGTGTGGGATACAGGTATCAGGAATTCTTTAATAAAATCAACTTTACTTTAAAAAAAAAAAGCCACATCCTGTAGGAATACACTGAAAACTCCATCAAGCTTCCAAACACGAAGAGTATTGCCAAGTTATGCACATCTTAAGATTTTTCTCTTATAAAGCCAAGAAATGTGAAACTTATTAGCAGTTCTCATGTGTGGTTTTATGAGGAAAAGGAAAATGCAGCAGTTAGTTTTCCTATGGCAATGAGGCTTCAGTTCTGAGTCCTTTCCCAGCTTTGCAACCAGCGAGCCATGGCTGCGGATTCCTCACTCATCCAGACAGCTGGCGGAGCCTCCTAAGACCAAGCAGTTGCTTTGACAAAAATCTTTGTTGGATCCGCCTTACTCTTTTCTTCTCTGTTAATTCTCACTTGTGTTAAAGAAAAACCCATGCTTATGTACTGATAACTTGGTAGATTTTTCGTAGAGCATGCTTTCCTTTCATATACATATAACCCATCTCCTTTTCATTTTCTTGTGCTTGACTTATGAATCAACCTGCATTTTGCAGGCCCTTATCATATTTAGAAAAAAAGTCTGAAAACCAGTGCATCATCTCCAGAGCAGGAGCTCCAGCTCTCTGATGGATGGCACTGCAACGGCGACACAGATCAGGCACATTAGGCACCTAAAGCTGTATCTGTGGTGTCAGTGGATGAATAGTATCGTACCTTAGAACTTGGTTTTGGATCATTAGAGGCTGTGTTCACTGGAGGCTGAATTTAGGCCACAGCAAAAAAGTTCTGATACAAGAAAGCTTCCCACTTATAAACTGAATCACTTTGGATTAAATGAGGTTTTAATTCCCGGATCTGTAAAGAGAACTCCACCAAAATCCATGTATCCAGTTGTTTATGGAGAAAGAGTTGTAAGAAGCAGGGATAAGAAGGAGAAGGTTTCATTCTAGTTACATAAAGTTTAATTAAGGGAGGTAGTTCTTTCTCTCTCTTTCACGGTTGTTAGGGGTTCTGGACAAGGTTTTTTTTGTTTTTTGTTTTCCCTCTGAGAAAAACTTTTAAAGTTAACATAAAGTAAAATAGACTATTGTTTCGGTGTATAGCTTCATGAGTTTTAACACATATATTGTTACCTGTAACCATCACCATATTTAGGATGAAGAATAATTCCCTTACCCCAAAACATTCTCTCATACTATCCCTTTATAGATCCTTTTTGCCCCAACTTCTAAGCTCTGGCAGCCACTGACCTGTGTTGTGGCACTACAGTTTCATATTTTTGAGAATACACTAGTCCACTAGCAAATTATAATATGATGTAAGTCTTGTGCATGGACCAGTCTGATTAGCATATTTTAGGGGTGGGGAGCTAACGAGGGAGGTGGTTCAAGGGAGAGGAGTTGGAAGAATTACTTGCCCATCAGTTGATATACCTTTCTGGGTGCCTGTCTTCAATCTCACTTTCTCTCCATATTTATACAGAAGAGCTAGGAAGAGTAACTAACATCCTTTTTCCATTGTCCTCCAGCAAAGATTCTGGTAAGGAAGTATTAAGTTTATATAATGGAGGGGAGAAAAGAATTCTCTTTTCTTAAATGTTGAGTAGACACAGTCCACTGACAAATGTAACCAGGCATTTTGATAATCATCTTAGATGGTATTAAGGTAGGTACCGCTTGCAGCTCTTAAGTATGGTAAGAGTGTCTTCCTACTTATAGAGGGAGCTGCCTTGTGACTCAAATTCTCAAGACTCCTGATCCTGGGTGTGCATCATGCCAGGGAAGTGAAGAGCTGTGCTGACTGGGCTATGGCCCCTTTTCCATCATGCTTAGTCTAATTTATGTAGCACAATCTAATGGCCTCAGCAACTGCAGCTAGCAATGGCCCAATTGATAGAAATAATTGGAGTTAGGCTTCATTAATAGAAGTAGAGCATCCAGAAAAGGGGGGAGGCAGACAAACTTGTTCCATTTATGCTGTAAAATACCTAGAGTATTGTGCCCAGTTTGGGGGCTGTATCTTACAGGGAACATTTAACATACTGAAGAAATATAATGAGTTGAATAAATGAGAAACAGGTTAAGGAATTACATGTGATTGGCTTGAAAATGGAAGACTCACAGCTGTATAATTTTTGTCTTCAAATAACTCATGTAGAATAGGGTTTAGATTTATTCTGTATTACCCACAGAACAGTGATTCTTAAGTTTTATGAGTCATAGGCACTTTTATGAATCTGATGAATACTTTGGACATTTGATGCAGAAAAATGCACAGATATCATAATATTATATATATTTATACATATATATATATTTAAGGAAGTTTTAGGAACAATATGTATTCATTTTTAGGAAAGCCTCAGATGTGCCTTCCTCCAAGAGGGTGGATATAGAAAGACCAGAGTAGCAGCTTTTAACTTATTAACAGTAGAACTTTCCAGTGATTTGAGCTCTCTGGAGCTAAAATTGGCTGTTTCAGGAGTTAACAATCTCTCTGTTACTGGACAAGTTTAAGCATGAGCTGGGGACACTTTGATGGTTATGTTGAAGAGGGATCTTATAAATATGGTGGAGTTTTGGCTACATGAACTCTAGTTCCTTTAAAACCTTGAGAATCATTAGATTCTATGAGTTTTACAGTAAAAGCCTCATATAACATGAATGTTCTATAAGGCATATCGTAATCCTGTTCACAGACCCTGGCATTCATGTACGGCTTTATAGAGTATTTGATTTATTTTAGGACTTCTGCTTGATTTCCTCTTGGTCTGCCCCATAATTTTCATTATCTCCATTTGGAGTTCTTTTTGGGTTTGACTCTATGGACCAGTACCCAAATTCATTGCAGTAATAAAGCTTTAAAAATGAAATATAAAATCATGTGTTAGTTATCAAGTTTCCTTAGCCCATTAGCTCCTAGAGAATAGAAACTGGAGGTTTTTAGGTTGATCTTGTAGAGAGACCTGCTCCATATGGGTTACCAAGTTTACTCTGTGACTCACTGCCATACTTTGCACAATCATATTTCAAGGAGCCTTTAAGCCAATAGCTATAATGGGTTTACAGTGTTTTGCTGGAAGGAGGGAAGGAGGGAAGAAAGAAGGAGGAGAGAGAGAGAGAGAGAGAAAGAGAGAGACAGAGAGAGAGACAGAGAAAGAGAAACTGACTCACTTTTAGACAAAACCTCTTAATACCAACCTACTATATTGCTGAACTAAAAGAACAGATTTAGTTTCTATTTTTCAATCCTTGGGATTTTTTCTGACCCCAGAAGCAAAAGTGTTGCTTAATGATAATTATGTTGCTTGGGGCTTCCAGATCAAACTGGGATAGAACCATATCTTTCTTGTCCAGACAAGGCACAGGGAAAGAATGAATAAGATCCTCTCCCAAAAGGTAGAAACCTCATGAAAAATAGAAACTGAGAGATATATTGCTGTGGAAGCATTTGTTGTTACATAATTAACAAGACCTCAGATATGTGACGAGTAGGTTTCATTTATATTTTAAAAACACTGATAAACTATACTGCTGATCTTTTCATTCCCAAGAACTGAGAGTTACTTGAGAGATTTCTAAGAGTAGATTCTCCCACAGGAAAGCAACATGTTTCTCAAAATGCTGGCTATTTCTGGGGATTATCATAAGGGGTATTAGAGTCAGGAGATCAATGTGTAGAATTTTGGATGTTGCAACCAGAGGAATAGCTAGAGAATGTCCAGAAAAGGGCACCTGAACTGAATCAAGAGAATGTGAGTGCTGCCATCTGAGGACAATCTAAAAATATTTGCTCTCATCTGTCTGGCAATATGCAGGCTAAAATGAAAAATGATTGATGTCTGTCAAATTATGAGAGTTATGTATAATTGGAACCAGACTTAAATGCAAATGAACGAACATATGTGAATGGGATTTAAATAGATCCTGGCACATAGTAGGTGTTCAATAAATGTTAATTCCCTGCTTGTGAAAGCTTATTTGGAAGTTTAAAAGAGGAAATTTTTAACACAAATAAAAAGAAATATAATTTGCAGCAGGTAGTAAACATACGAAATTTGGTATTGAAAGAGGTGGTTTTGGTGGAAATGCAGAACTAGCTTCAAAATAGACTTGGATAAATTGAGAGATTATAGATACATAGTGATTAGTTAAGGGAAATGTGTCTTTGTAGGCTGAAGGGACAATTTCTAACTTCAAAAAATAAGCTTGTTGTTTTTCTCATTATAAAAGACACATTTGTTAAATAATTTTCAGAAAAATAGATGGACAAAACCCCCAAACCACTTATGATATCACCATACTAATAGCACTCAAAATTTTACATGTATAGTTACAATATTTTTCTGTGTCAGTGAAGATACTTAATCAGCTGTACATTAATGTTTGATAAATTCGATCTCAATGAAGTGAACATCTTTCATATTAAAATGTGTAAACACAATTTTATGTGATTAATGTTCCAAAGTAAAAGCAATATCATACAAATTATGTAATCAATTGCCTATAACTGGAGTTTGATAATTTCTCCAAGTTTTTGCTATTAGAACCAATATCTGTTAATCTGTCCTTGTGTATTTCTGAAAATATGTTATAGGTTGAATTCCTAGAAGTGAAATTACTTGGTCAAAGACCATGAAAAATTTTGAAGCTTTTAATAGATATTTGCCAAATGTCCTCTAGAAATATTATAATAGCAATAGGTCCTCTCATCGTGGTTTATAAAGTACTTATTTCCTCAAACCTTCTCCAAATCTGGGTTATTAAAAAAAGAATTTACTGACTTTATTTTAAAAATATATTATTATACTTTTAATATACTGTGATTACTAGTGAGATTAAATATGAAATATTTTCAAATGTTTATTTTTGGGGGGTGACATGCTGCTGTTCTAAATACTTTCTCCAGTGTTGCATTGATGTGCGCTTATTAATTTGAAAGACTTTTCAGTGTTGCAGTGTAGTTGACCTTTTTTCTTTTCTTTGTCTGAGAATTCTCCTTCATTTGAGATCTGGCCAGTTTCCTACTATAGAAGCCAAGGCACGATACTCTATTACCCAACGTCCTTTGCAGTTATGTGTTCATGTGCTTCTATCTGGGACCTTAAATTGGGAGTGAGTGATGCAAAAAAGCAGGGAAAGATGAGGATTTATTTTAGTAATGTGGCAGCTCAAGTAGTGTCAGCAGCAACACCTAATGTCCCACGCTGAGCTTCATTGGTGGCGGTGTCTGCAGCAGCTGGAATCTGTGATACGACTTTGGTTGTGATTTTGGCTGCCTAGCCCGTATTTATTCATTTTAAAACATCATTATTGTAAAATCCAGGTTTATTATGGTGTTTACATACAGTAAAAGTCAAATATATTGTTTGATGAGTTTTGACAAATGTATACAGTTTTATAACAACCACCATAATCAAGATATAGACTATTTGCTTATTTATTGGCTACTTAACATGTGCCAGGCATGGCATGTTTCATTTATGTTCTTTCATTTGTCGCATCAAAACTTTATGTTGTTGGTTTTATTATCATTCCCATTTCACCAATGAGAAAACAGATATTAAGTAACTTTGCCAAAATAACGAATCTAACTGGTGGTTAAGTCAGGATGTAAACCTAGGCAGTCATTTCTCCTGCTCTGCACTGCTTCCACCCATCAAAGGATTGTTCAGTTAAAATATACATTACTTAGATGTTCATTGAGATGTACAATTCCTGCACATTATTCTTATTTCAAATCCCTAATATTCAGAAACAGAACCTAAAAACAAAATAAAATTCAACCATACATAACTTTATTTTGGCATTTGTTACTGGGTTCTCTAGAAATGATCATTTGGCGTCCAGGGTATTTGTATGTTGTTCATGTCAGAAGTCAATAGATAAGTCAACATGAATTTGTTGAATTCATCTATGTACACAGCAGATGACTGAGTGAAGAAGGCGGTATAAGTGGAGTAAAATGTATGGCCTTAGTCCTCAATTTTGTTGATGGGAAAAAATATAGAGAAATTAATGGGTTAGGGTGCAATAAAAGATTCTTTATGATCGAGGGTTAACTATATGAGAGAGTAAAAAGGGATAAATGGAAGCGTTACCTAGGAAAGTTCTGTGGGGGAAGAATGGGTTTGAACAGGTGTATTGAACAAGGTGTAGATTTGGGATAGCTGAGAGGAGGAGGGAGCTATTTCTATGAAAAGGTCAGGGAAGTGAGAATGAACTAGGCACATGTAGAAGACAGACACTGAAAGTTGAGTAGGTAGGATGAAATAAGGTAGGATGAAATAAGATTGCATAAGCATATGTTATAAAGGAATTAGTATACCAATAAGAGAAGTTTGGGGCTTCCCTGGTGGCGCAGTGGTTGAGAGTCCGCCTGCCGATGCAGGGGACACGGGTTCCTGCCCCGGTCCAGGAAGATCCCACATGCCGCGGAGCGGCTGGTCCCGTGAGCCGTGGCAGCTGAGCCTGCGCGTCCGGAGCCTGTGCTCCGCAACGGGAGAGGCCACAACAGTGAGAGGCCCGCGTACCGCAAAAAAAAAAGAGAAGTTTGGGCTTGATTCAGTAGGCAGGGAAGCACCAGTGTATACTCTTGAGCCAGAACAATAATTTAGGAATCATGATCTTTGTTCTCATAAAACTAAACTAAGATGTTGAACTCTGGAGATGCCTTAAACACCGGTGTTCCCATGGATTTATCCAAGAACTTCTTCTTTTCCCTTTTAACAGCCTCTTCTTTGGTAATCTTTGTCACCTCTCTGTGTAATCCTTCCTTTTAAGAAGAGGGAAATAACTTGTAATAACTGTTAGTGGAGTATAATCTAAAAATACTGAATCACTATGCTGTATACCTTGTAAATCAACTATACTTCAATAAGAAAGAAAGCAAACTATATAATTCTCTTTATTTAAAAATTTTGGCTGATATATTAAAATTTTGGTTGTCACCATTATGCAGTGGAGAAAGTATGGTCCTGCAGTCAACTCCCTGATCTGAAAAAATGAGAATACCACCTGCCTATATATCCTATCAGGTTGTTTTCAAGTTGAAATGAAGTATTGAATATGAAGTTGAGTGTGTCCACCATGGAGGAACTCAGTAAATGTTGAGTCTCTTCCCCATCTCTTATGTCTACTAGTGATTGATAGTAGAAAACAAAACAAATGAGGAAACAGCAAGTAAATATCAATGAGAAATCATAGAAAGTTGATAATTTATATGTTTATTGTGTATATCATTTGTTTTCTGAATATGTACATGAGCTCGCCTCATTTTTATTTTTTAATCATATGCCATTTAATAGATTTCTTGATGTTCTTGGGACTTCCCTAGTTGCTCAGTGGTTAAGAATCCGCCTGCCAATGCAGGGGACACGGGTTCAAGCCCTGGTCCGGGAAGATCCCACATGCCGTGGAGCAACTAAGCCCATGCACCACAACTACTGAGCCTGCGCTCTAGAGCCTGTGAGCCACAACTGTTGAGCCCATGTGCCACAACTACTGAAGCCCGTGCACCTAGAGCCCATGCTCCGCAACAGGAGAAGCCACCGCAATGAGAAGCCCACGCACCGCAACGAAGAGTAGCCCCCACTCGCTGCAACAAGAGAAAGCCCGTGCGCAGCAACAAAGACCCGATGCAGCCAAAAAATAAATAAATAAATTTATTAAAAAAAAAGATTTCTTGAAGTTCTCTAAATATACATTTCTTGCAAGTTAAAGAAGGAAAGATGAGCAGGTATCAGACTGTGTATTTGACTATCCTACACATGATAACTTCCTTCTCCTACGGTGAGAAGGAAGAAAAATACACTTCATACTGAATGATTTGTTTTAAAAATACATTGCTTGGAGTACATTAACTAAAAATAACATTGTATTGGGCAGTGAAACTTGGCCACAATAATATTTTGTTAAGTATTACTAAACTTTTATTGAAGCTGGAGTAGACCAGTAGTGATTAATTTCTCTGCTTTTCTGAGTGGGTCTTAAGGAGAAGCAAGCTAATGAGAGTACAGTCTCTGCTTCTGATGCTACAGCCTTGGGGTAGATGTATGAGGGAAGATTGGATCCTACTTTGCTGGATGAGTGGGAGTTTCTAGGATGGAGACATTATATGAAGATACAGCTCTTGTGAGGAGTAGGGGGATATGTCTGTCCGTTGAGATGTTACTCATAGACGGCAATCTAATAAAACCATTACATGCATCGGTAGCCACATATTCCCAAAAAGAGAAGACCTGACTCTGCAGGGCCCTGGGCCCTGGTGGTAGAATAGGATGCAACATGACACCTTGTTCACTGTCTCCATTCCTTTTATTGTTAAATAGTGTTGTGTTGAGTTGAGCTTAGTTATTTGGTACTTTTGGGGGAGATAAGGAGGAATTTTAATAAGCACTCTCCCTTGCCCAAATTTCTCTTTCTAACTTGAAGCCTTACTTAAGCAATGAATACCATAATTTCTTCTAGTAAGTTGTTTCTGTTTGGAATAAACATACCAGTATCATGTGCTCACAAAGCTCATTGTATACTCCACTATATGAACAGGTTTAGTAGCTATCTTAACTGAGGGAGAATGTGGGTATGGGAGATGCAGATAATGAGCAGAGGGTTGTATCAAAAACCACATTTTCAAACTGCACATGTCCCAGGTTAAGAATTAAGAAACATAGAACCCCCCTTTCAGTAAAAGAAAAATTCCTACCCTTGAGGAGCATGTAAATAATTATGAAGATTAAGTAAGCAAAATTTTAAAGTGATTATTTTGAAGACCATGTAGAGATTGTTAGTGCAGTGATGAAGAAATAAAAACATGGGAGTTTCCAAAATGGAGCAATAGAGAATGGATTGGGAGTAACATGGTGATGAAGTCTTGAGCTCCAGTTCTTGGAACACTGCATGCATTACTTACTAAAACTAGCACAGCTGTGGGATCTCTGACATAGCTATCAGCCTTTCCTTGTCTTGGCTTCCTCATCTGTGAAATGGAGATACTAATAATAGTAACTTGCCTCATAGGATTGTTGTATGGATTAAATGAGTTACCACAAATGTTAGCTGTATTTATTATCTTTTATAGCTGTTATTTCATTTGCTGGAATGCTATTGGTATAGTTCATCTTTTCTTCTCTGAAATAATCTTAGCAATCAGAAACTTTTATTTTAAAATAAGTATTCACTTAAATCACATTAGAAAACATATATTTTAATAAAAATGCATATTTAAAAAAGAAGCAGTAAGATAAAGAGTATAAATGATTTGTTATTTTGAAACAATCAGTTGGTTAAATTTACCTGAAGGGAGGGGTGTTTTAGCTTTTGTATTTAATGAAAGCAGGTTAAAATGCATAGGCTGATAAAAGGAATTTACAGCTCTGGGTTTTTTTTTTCCCCAAAATATAACTACCTGGGGTTGGGGATGGGACATTGTGCAAGGATGTCTTTATTTAAGTTTGCTTTTCTCAAGAATTATGCACCAAGAAGGTATGAGGCTGAGAGGCATCTAGTTATATATCAGGTTTAAATGTTGATTAATCATAAAAAGCATATTTTATAAGGGGGAAAATGCATTCAACTTTTTCCCTGAGTAAAGTATGCAGAAAACCTGCTTAAATGGGGCATATAATTTTTAATGACTCAGGCCTTTAGTCCTTGGAAATGAACCAAGTATGATAAATAAGATGGAAGCTGGAGAATATTGAGCTTGTCATCATCACATCATCAAATTAGAAATCACCTGAGGATGTATATGAAGGATAATATCTTGAAAGGATTAGTCTTTAGTCTAGCTCACTTTGAAGAGTGTGGAATAAGTTGAAGAAAGTTGATTATAGTCAGTTAATCCAAAAATCTCTTCCTGATATTTGGGAGATACTGACATGATAATCAAAAATAGTGTAAAACTTTCATTTCAATAAAAATCTATCAGGGTTCAGTTTCTCATATAAATTATTTTTGAGTCCTTTTCCTTTGACTCATATAGTGTTTACAAGAAATTGTGTTCCCACCTTGCATCTTTCTTTTGCTAACTTTTGACCTTTGATTTTTCAAATACTTTACGGTCCACCTTATAGGTTGCTCTTCTTATTTCACAGGCTGTCCATAGGAGGAAATGTTCACTAGTTAGCCCAGGAAAAAAGCAAGATTTGTGCATCTTAAAAAATAAGTGAATGCATTCATTCTTTTATTTAATCAGATATAATAATTTAAAACTATATTAAACCTGTCCCTGAAGATCACAAAGAAGACAGAATTTGGAAAATTAAAGAATTAGGTAAATTAGAAAAGCTTAAGATGAACAGATAACTAGTGAAGAAAAAAATTAAAGATACTCTATACATAATTGATTTTAATATAGCACCAATGGATCATCAATGCAAAAAAACCTGTACCCATGGAGTTCAGTCTACTTTTGCTTTAAAGGTCACCCAGTGTCTTAGGACTCTCTCAAATTAAGTAACATAGACAGATCAACAAGCAAAGGAAATTTAAAACTATAGAAAAAATGGAAAATGGTGACTGACCAGTCTGATCTTATGAAATATTTCTGATTGATAATAATCAGAACAGCAATTTTCCATTTCGGTGTTGAGACAGCATCATTAACTAATCAAAGATTCACTGAAACTCTCAACATACTATACAGTTATTAAAATTATGAAAAGTTAGGCATAATATTAAGAACAAAACAAAAGATAAGGGATCAAAACTATCAATACAAAAAGAATCACAGAGCTAGGGACTAAAGGTATTATAGTAACTATCAAATATAGAACCATAAATGTCAAGAAAATGGACATTTGACAAATCTAAATTAGATCTGTTGAGATGAGAGATGAGAATTGAGAGTTATATGTCAAAAACTAAAGAAAATTTTAATATTTATGAAAAGGCTCAGAATTCATAATGTAGAAGAAACATCAGTTCGTCTTGATAAAATAAAGTTGAAGAATGTGGATATATGTTGATTAAATGAATTCCACAAAAATTCATTCATCTTAAAAACATTCTCAAGAATATTTCACTATTTTTAGTAGAGAAAAGCAAAGGAAAGGGGAATCTTTATTGCAACTGCCAGCCAGTTATGTACCATCAATAATATTCTGGGAGAAACATTGACCACATTTATAAAGTATAAAATTAGTCCATACAGATTTTCTGATTTACATAAGAACACAATCACACACATAAATAAAATGCAAATATATATACATACACACATATGTATATTCTTGTATATGTGTGTATGCATGCTAATATTATTTTTTTTAGCATAAAATCAAAATTCTGGGCCTTAAAATGATAATTATTGATAAAAAGAAATAAGAAAAGTTATCAGCTGTGTATAATACTGTCTAACTTCTTGTTCTAACTTAAGAATTGACTTCACAGTTGCAGTTTCATTATCGATGAAATAGGTATAAAAACCTTTACCTTATATTGTTGTGTATGGATTCAGTAAGGAAATATATAGAAAGCACTTAGCACAATACCAGGCATATAGTAAATCTTTCATAAAAGTAAATATTATTAAAAGAAATCATTAAGAGAATTGGGGAATTGAATGCTTATAGTACTACTAGAAGTGCTTTTATTAGTGATACTGAATGATAAACATACTAAAGACTCTAAAAAGGTAGACCTAAATATGAAAAATTCATATTTTTAATTTGACAAATTTGCCCTATCCAAATAAATGTAACTGTTAGCTAACATTTCCATTTTTATTTATTTTATTATTTTTGGCTGTGTTGGGTCTTCGTTTCTGTGCTAGGGCTTTCTCTAGTTGAGGCGAGCGAGGGACACTCTTCATCGCGGTGCATGGGCCTCTCACTGTCGCGGCCTCTCTTGTTGTGGAGCACAGGCTCCAGATGCACAGGCTCAGTAGTTGTGGCTCACGGGCCCAGTTGCGCCGCGGCATGTGGAATCTTCCCAGACCAGGGCTCGAACCCGTGTCCCTTGCATTGGCAGGCGGATTCTTAACCACTGCGCCACCAGGGAAGCCAACATTTCCATTTTTTATGGCCAACTTCTTGGGTTAGTTGATAGATGCTTGTTTTGGCCTTTCTATATAGTGCTTACTACTCTACTGAAAGGAAGTAAGAAGTCTATTGTATACCTTTCAATTGCATGTTGTACAACATATCCTTTTCTCAAAGTATATGAACTGATTTCAAAGGTCAGTTATTAAATGTCCTAATATTTGTGGCAGATCAAGTGTGGACCCAGAATCATTGGAAGTTCTATATACATCAAAGATAGATAAAGACATGATGAAGTTAAAACTTTTGTTTTCTAGAAAACCACATTCTTTAGATCTATCTAGGAAATCAGCTGAATATGCATGAAACTGTGCTATCATCTGGTTTACATTTTCCCATCTGGTCCAAAGAATAGTGTCTGTCCAATCTCTTGCTAAAGCAAATACACTATAATTGGTTATTCTCCATATCTATGAGTTTAGTAATTATATTAAATGGAAATTTGGCTAGTTGGATATTTATTCATTTATTTATTTCTTCAATTGTATTCTATGGACTGACAATAAAGTATTATCAGTGAATCCACGTTGGCATTTGATGACGACCATTTTCTAAGTGCTTGCAAGATATCAGTTTTGTAAGCATTCCATAATTTTGCTAGTCTACAAATTTCAGAATTCAACATTCAGCACTTAAACTCCAATAATGTTTTCTTTGTTTTCAATTGTATGAGCATAATATTCCATCCCATGAGTAAGCAACTATGAAAACTAAGCATAAAAATGTGGCCAGAATTTGGCATAAATTATGAGTCTACAAATAAAGATTAATTTTCCTTTTAATTAATAAAACCTAGTGTTTGGCATTTTCTCTTCTAAATTCTTCAGAATCTAGAGTATATTTTTAGAATTGGGTTTGCATCCCAATTTCAAAACAACTTCTCTGAATTTCAGTTACTTCCTCAGTAAGTATGGATATAGTAATACTTGTATTCTAGGATTGTTGTGAATAGAAGATTCACAACAAAATAAGGTGTTTGTGAAGCATCTAATATAAGATCTGGAACACTGTAGAGATTCAATAAACCAGAGGAAAAATTGTTGTTATTCTATAAGTCCAATTTCAAGCACCCACAAGAGTGGTCTTTCAGCTCTCTGTTCAGCTTCTCTGCTTGTTTTTGTCTCTAGTGGTGGTGCAGGTTCAGGGCCAGGAGAAACTCTGGGCTAATTGTCTAGGGAATGGGAGTAGGGTGAGGATTTGGAGTAGGATACAAATTGATGGGATTGTCACCACTGAGCAGGCTAGGGAAGTGGGGTAGAAACCCTTGCCGAGGTGAGGGAGGCAGAGTAAGATCTGAGAATCTTGGGGCCCACAGATAAGAGAGGAGGTGTTATTATTGAAACAGGAAGGGGAAGGTATCTTTGCTCAAAGTCCAGGTATACAATTTATAACTGAATGAGGACAGTAATGTCAGCTGAGTACTTGTAACATCCAACCGTTTACAGTGCATTGATCTTGAGCAGCTTCAGTCTGAATTTGTCTCCCAGGACAAAAGGAGGTTAGACCCCCAGGGAAGGAGAGACTAACTACACATCTTCCCAGACTTACAATGGCATTATGTCTTTATAAACCCATCGTAAGCTGAAAATACCATTCAATCAAAAATGTATTTAATACACCGAACCTACTGAACATCACAGCTTAGCCCAGCCTACCCTAAAAGTGCTCAGAACACTTACATTAGCGTACGGTTGGGTAAAAATCATCTAACACAGCCTCTTTCCTGGCTGGAACCATGGAAGGTGCTGAGGAGAAGAAAAAGAAGTTTCCTGCTGTGCCAGAAACCCTTAAGGAAAAGCGGTAGAATGTCTCAGAGCTTAAGATCAAGCGCCTGAGAAAGAAATTTGCCCAGAAGATGCTTCGAAAGGCAAGGAGGAAGCCTTATCTATGAAAAAGCTAAGTACGATCACAAGGAATACCAGCAGATGTACAGAACTGAAATTCGAATGGCTAGGATGGCAAGAAAAGCCGGCAACTTCTACGTACCAGCGGAACCCAAATTGACATTTGTCATCAGGATCAGAGGTATCAGTGGTGTGAGCCCAAAGGTTCGAAAAGTGTTGCAGCTTCTTCGCCTCTGTCAGATTTTCAATGGCACATTTGTGAAGCTCAACAAGGCTTCGATTAACAAGCTGAGAACTGTGGAACCATACATTGCATGGGGGTACCCAAACCTGAAGTCAGTAAATGAATTGATCTACAAGTGTGGTTAGATCTACAAGTGTGGTTATGGCAAAATCAACAAGAAGCGAATTGCCCTGACGGATAATGTGTTGATTGCTCGATCTCTTGGCAAATACGGTATTATCTGCATGGAGGATCTGATTCATGAGATCTATACTGTTGGAAAACGTTTCAAAGAAGCAAACAACTTCCTGTGGCCCTTCAAATTGTCTTCTCCACGAGGTGGAATGAAGAAAAAGACTACCCATTTTGTAGAAGGTGGAGATGCTGGCGACAGAGAAGACCAGATCAACAGACTTATAAGAAGGATGAACTAAGATATCTACCATGATTATTTTTGTAATCTGGTCAGTTAATAAACAGTGACTGCTTTCAAATTGAAAAAACAAAATCATCTAACACAAAGCCTATTTTCTAATAAAGTGCTGAATATCTCATGTAACTTACTGAATACTGAAAGTGAAAAAGAACAGTTGTATGGGTACCGAATGCTTGTAAGTGTATCCATTGCTTATCCTTGTGATTACATGGCTGGCTGGGAGCTGTGGCTGCCACTGTCCAGCATCATGAGAGTGTCGTGCTATGTATCAGTAGTCCAAGAAGAGATTAAAATTCACAATTCAAAGTTCAGCTTCTAGTGAATGCATATTGCTTTGGCACCATCGTGGTCAAAAAATCGTAAAGTCTAGCCATCGTAAGTCGGGACTGTCTTTATATCTTTTCCAATTCAGAAGTGAACCCCCCTGCCCCAAGCAGCTCCCACTCAGGGACACTGAAATCTCTGAAACACTAGCTTATGGAGCCTTGAACTTCTTTACACTGGAAGCAAACTGTTAGCCATAAAGGTTTTAAAATGCAAATAAACAGAAATAACCAATTTGTTTCTATTTTAATATATAGGATATGGATAAGAACACCAAAAGGTATCTGGAACCCTGTCCCAACTGTGATTTCTTTCTCCACTATGGGCAGATTTTCTAAAAATATCAGGTTTATTGAGGTATAATTTACATATAATAAAATTCTCCGTAGGTTTGATTTTGTTGAGACACAAGACAACTCTTCTTCAACTATCTTACTAGACACTTGTGCAAAGGCCATTCAGACTGCACCACAAATTGTTGATGAAATTCAGCTTCCCACACCACAGCGGTCTATGTTGGAATGGAAGGAGCATCGTATCAGTGGCCCAGGTGGAATCCTGAGACCAGCTAATTCCATTATATTCCTGTCATTTTTGCCACCACCAGAAAATGTAGTCTCTCTTGCCTCCCAGTCCCAGTACTGTTTGCTCTGGGCCTCCTAACCTCCGTTTCCGCTCTCTATCCAAACTTTCCTTCCAACTGCAGCTTGCATTCCTTTGTAAATGACTCCTCTGTCTTTAATGCTGATGTAGTCATTAATGGAGTTGCAATGTGCACATTTTGCCTGCTGATGGGTTTGGAGAGTCCCTTAGATATGTGTCCAGTATTACAAGCATCCATGCATCCTCCCCATGACCCCTCTCCTTCCACACACTCTAGAATGTTCTTCCCTGATAGTGTGTAAGCTCCATGGCGGCACAGATTTTTGTTTTGTTCACTAATGTGGACCAAGTAACCAGAACAGTGCCCCTCCTAGAGTAGGTATTCCATAACTATTAGTTAAATGAATGAAGTCTTTGGGTATTCTTCAAAAAATATATGGTTATATGCTAGTATAAAAATAAATGATTAAAAAATTCTCTTTCCCTCATGGAGTTAACATTCTCATGTGTGAGTGTTAGAAAAGGCCAGACACCAGGAATGTAAACATTGTACTATGGGGAAAATAAATCAAGCTAAGGAAATAGAGAGTTACTGGTAGTGTTTTGGTTATTTTAGGTAGAGTGGGCAGGACAGTCCTCTTTGGGGAGACAAATTTGGATAGAGTATTGAGTGATGTGAAGATTTTGGACATGAAGAGATTTGGGAGCAGGCAAGGGTAACAGAAAGTATAAAGATCATGAGACGGGAGCATGTTTTGCGCATCTGAAGGAGAGAGAAGAGTGGGAAATGTTATCAGGGAGATGAGCAAGGGCTGTATTGTGCACGTCTTATAGGTTATGCTAAGGATTTTGAATTTTATTTAAATGTGATGGAAGCCATGGGAGAGTTTGGAACAGGAAAATCACACAATCTCATTTATAGGATTAAAAGATCACTGAGTAAAAGTCTACTTGGTGAAGAGACCAGCAAGGAGACTATTGCAGCATCAAGTGAGGGATGATGGTGGATTGAACTGGGATGGTGGCAGTGGAGGGGAGCTCAGGTTCTGGATATATTATGAAGGTAGAGTTTTGAAGGTGGATTCCATGTGGGTAAGGGAAAGAGAGGAATTAAGGAGGGGCCCTAGGTTTCTTAACTGAGCTGGGATATCCTTTTTATTGTAAGTGTTTCCTCAGGGAAGAGAGTGAACTGATGCATTTTAGGAAAATATTTATTCTGTCTCCCTGCAAACTCAAAAGAAAATGGTTATTTAAAAAAAACAGTCTACCTTTTTTCTTTTAATATTTTTTATTTTGAAAAATGTCAAGAAGGTGAAAAAATAGTACAATGGACAACTATATACCCTTCGCCTACATCCATTAATTGTTTATATTTTATTGTATTTGTTATCTCTCTCTCAATATATATACACACGAACACATACAATTTTCCCTCTGATGCATTTGAAAGTATATTGCAGACATCATGAAGCTGCACCCCTAATATTTCAACATATATTTACTGATAACAAGGAAATTTTCCTACACAAGCACCAGACCAGAGACATTTAACATTGATACAATGCTATTAATCTAATATGCAACCCATATTGAAATTTTCTGTTGTACAAATAATGTTTTTTCTTTTACCCTGAGTCAACCAAGTCTCATTCGTTGCCTGAAGTTATGTTTCTTTAGTTTCCTTTAATCTGGAGAAAGAGTTGGCAAATTTTTTATTAAAGGCTCAGATAGCAAATATTTTAGGCTTTATGGGCCACATATAGTCTCTGTTGCAACTGCTTAGCTCTGCTATTACAGAGCAAAAAGAGGCATTAACAACCTGATGAGTGTGGCTGTGTGCCAATAAAACTTTATTTATGGACTATGAAATTTGAATTTCATATACATTTCATGGTTCATGAAATATTATTCTTCTTTTGATTTTTCCCCAACAATTAAAAAATATAACCATGGTCTGATTGTGGGCTGTACAAAAACAAGCTGCATTTACCCATTGGCCTATAGTTTGCCAATTGCTGATCTAGAACAAACTTCTCACCTTTTTATTGTCTTTAATGACACTGACATTTTTGAAAAGTCCACGCCTGTTGTCATGTTGAATGTCAAAATCAGATTAGTCAGATTGTTTCTTCGTTATTAAATACAGGTTAATCATTTTTGCAAGTACGTATTCAGGTGGTGTTGTGTCTTTCTCAGTGCCTCACAGGTCAAGAGGTATATGTGATATCAGTTTATGCTATTATTTGTGATGCTCCCTTCTTTTCTCTAATTCAGTTTTGTGAGCATAAAATGTGACATTCTTATTGATCTGACCATGTCCATATACAGAGAACCTATAAACATTGGAATTCATAATGAGAAACCAACAGGTACCCAATAGAAACACAATTATATGGGGAGATGATCAACCACCATGAACCTTGTGCATTGTTGATGGCATACTGTTAGTAAGAGACAAACATTTTCAAATGAATGAAGAGTTTTATGACATTATTACTTTTACTTTGTTTTATTAAAAAGTTTAAAAAAATCATATACAGAAAATTGGGCCAGTCACATGCCTCTATTCATGGTATACTATTATCTTCTATCCCTGTGAGGCCCCTCTCATTTTATTTCTCCTTTTTATTTTCAATCTTCCTCTCCCTGCCCACCACCCCTCCATAGAAACCCACTCTACTGCATTTGGATATATTTGTATCTGAAAAATATAGCATGTTGCCTTGTATTTGTATGTTTTAAATTTACATAAGTGACAGTGTATTACAATCTCATTTTTTTCTGACTTTCTTATTCCACACTATGTAAAGATTGATGCATATTGTTCTGTGTGTCCTTCTGCTCTGAGCATAATATTCCATAGTGCACATCTACCATGCTTTATTTATTTATTTCCCTAGCAAATTGCAGCTGAGTTGCTTCCAACTTCCTTTTACCACAAACACTGCTGTGATAAACACAGTCATCCATCAGTCCTTCTATATCTCTGCCCCTATTTCTCTGGGACATGTACTTAGGAGGACTGGGGGTCACAGGGTATGCACATCCTGCAGCACTCTGAGCACTGCCAGACAATAGGGCCCCATCGCTCCCCATGCCTGTCAGTGATCCACAAGGTTCCTACTTCTCCATATTCTCACTAACATTTCCAATTTTTTGCCAAAGTGGTAGGTATAAAGGGATGCCTCATGTTTTAAATTTGCATCTGTATGAGAGTTAGTGTAGTTGTTCATCTCTTCAGATAATTATTATTCTCTTGGGTTTCTCATCTTGTACTTGTTGATGCAAGGCAAGAGTCCTTTCTATCTTCTAAATATAAATTGATAGTCTTTTTTGATGTGTTTATATTACAAAGTGGGAATTAGAGAGAAAGAGCATGGGAGAGAACAAATATGGCAGAATGTTAACAGTTAATGAATCTTTTAAGAGTTTATATAGATTTCATCATGTTATTCTTCCTACTATATGTTTGAAAATGCCTATACTAAAAATTTGGGGTTTTCTTTGCATCAATAGAGCTCTATGATGTTATGCTATGCTACGCTATGCTATGATGCTTGTGGATGTTTACTTGTGGAGCTGAAATATAGAAAGCACTTATACATTAATTCATCTATTGAAGAAATAGATATTGATAAACCGTCATGAGACAGGTGCTCTTCTGAGTAGTGGTGATACAGTGGTGAATGAGACAAGTCCTTAATTGTAAGGAAATGACTCCTAAGTGAAGGAGGATGGACCATACATAAGAAAACCAGTAAAGGAAAAAGATAATTTCATGTAGTAACACATACTCTGAAAAAAATAAAACAGGTTGTATGATAGTGACTAGGGAGGTCTGATGTACTATAAATGTGAATAAGAATTTTTAGATTAAAGATAGAATGGCGTGATAGGAGATCATGGACTTTGAAATCAGACAAATCTGGGTTCAAACTCTGGTCTCTTCACTAGATAAGGACTCAGACAGACTTGGATTTAGATCCTATTTCATTCTGTGGCAAATAAAAGATTCTTAATAAATACTCTCTTGCTCACGTTTTATTAATCACTGAATAAAACAGAGGGCCACCAGTAGGCAGGCATGCAATCGAGAGAGGAAAGAGAGTGAGTAGTGAACAATAAATCAGAAAAAAGAGGAGGAAGAGAGGAATCAGGGTGAAACAGAAAGACGGAGGGACAGCGGGAGAACAGAAATGTAGGGGCCGGGGTTTGGTGAAGGGATCAGTGGGAATTATTACATAAAATGGAGTTCTCTTAAATGAAGGATGACTCAGAATTGGTGCCATGGTTAAACACAGACTGAGCAGACAGATCCTTCCTTTTGGGGCCGTTTGAGTTCATGAGACAATATTAACATTACCTCTTTCCCCTTTCTGGCTTTTTAAGGAATCTGATGGACTTTGCATAATGCCAGGCTAACGTTAATGTAAAACCTCAGAGGTGTGCAGGGGTAGATCTGAATGAAGTTGGGCCAATCAGGGGAGAATAGGCCATGGTTATTAGTGAGCTTGAGAAAAGGGCCAGAGCTCTTATTTAGAGAAATGTCTGGCAACCTTTTCATTCTATACCTTGATTTTTTTTTAACATCTTTATTGGAGTATAATTGCTTTACATTGGTGTGTTAGTTTCTGCTGTCTAACAAAGTGAATCAGCTATACGTATACATATATCCCCAAATCCCCTCCCTCTTGCATCTATACCTTGATTTTAAGAGGTTTTCAAATTTAGTTCTTATATTCACAACAGGTTGGAAATTGACAGCTGTTTCTTAGACCAGATGCAGTTTTCATTAAAAGAAATTTTGATTGAAAATGGTTCTCCTCAAGAGTAGCAGAAGAAGGGGAGGGGGGAAAAAGAATTATCTTGGCATTATGCTGTAGATTTTTTTTTAAATTATATTAATATTCTAATTCATCATGATATGAATTAGAAAATTAATATCCTATAGCTCCACGGCTATATTATAGGAACTCAGGCATGGCAAGAAAGTCAAGAGGGGCTTAGGAGGATCCAGAATTAGTTCTTATCAATAGGCATACACAGATATAGGAAATCAGAAACTAAGAGGGTAAATCAAAATTAGGTAATGAATATCAGAGCTCAGGGATTTCTGATATCCTTTTTAACTCTTGTCTTAGGACAAGGAAAGTAGTTGGCTAAAATTTTAATGAGAAGTTAGAGAAACCAGAAGTTCCACAGAGTTCAGTCTATACAGCAGAGCCCTTGGCACATAGTAATAAATTAATGTGTTGAATAGATTAATGAACAGATCAGAGGTACCAGAATTAACAGAGTTGACCCTCTCCCACAGTGAGATGCAAATATTTTTTGGCCCATCTAGAATCCATTTCTGCCTGTCCTGGACACAGCATCCCAGTTTTCCTCCCCTCCCCGAACCCTCATTCTTTACTCATGTGTTTCTGCTGACCTACTTCCTGTGCAATTTGTAAGTGCATTTTACAATCATGGTTTCAGTGATTGGTTCAGAGAAAGGTACATGGCCCAAACCTTCCTATCAGGGCTAACCTAGGGACTTTTGCTGGAATGACTGGGAAAGAGTTACATTCTATCCTGTGGGGTTGCTGGGAGAAGGCTGAAGCTGAAGCTGCCAGCAGACCTGTGGGCACCTGGAAAGAAGCTGACTGAGCATTGAACCAACACTGATAAAGCAGAGGAAAAGAACTTGAACCCATTCTAATATCATCTGAAAGTGTGCACCCTATTGTGCCTATTCTATTGAGCCAATGAATTCTTGGTTTTTTTAAACCAACTCAAATTTTCTGATATTTTAAACAAAATCAGTTAAGTAATTTCCATACAATTACTATTGGGAGAAAATTACATCTCTTAGCTGTGAGTAATCAGAAGCAGAGGGAATCTCAACAAATATCCAATATGTTGTTTCATTCTGTGCTAGACAGTAGCTAAAATATAATATGATAATTCATATTTTAGAAGATAGATAGGGACTTCCCTGGTGGCATGGTGGTTAGGAATCTGCCTGCCAGTGCAGGGGTCATGGGTTTGAGCCCTGGTCCGACAAGATCCCACATGCGGCGGAGCAACTAATCCCGTGCACCACAACTACTGATCCTGTGCTCTAGAGCCTGGGAGCCACAACTACTGAGCCCATGTGCCACAGCTACTGAAGCCTGCGTGCCTAGAGCCCATGCTCCACAATAAGAGAAGCCACCGCAATGAGAAGCCCACACACCAAAACAAAGAGTAGCCCCTCACTTGCAGCAACTAGAGAAAGCCCGCGCACAGCAACGAAGACCCAACGCAGCCAAAAGTAAATAAATATATAAATTTATTTATTAAAAAAAAGGAAGATGGATAATCTGGACTTATACTTAAATCTCTAAGGGTTTGCTATTTTATGTTTCTAATATGCTCAATAGTGAGTGAAAAGTAGAGATGTGAAAGTCTTCTCATGACATTTTCATGTACAGGGAAAATAAAAATTTCAGCTGATGAATACTCTATTCATGGAGTATATGCTGTACTAATTAATGATTCCAATTTAGTTTTGGGAATACAATGTAGAATAAGTATGAATCTTAAATAATATCTACTTACAATAATTGTGTGATTTACACTGTACAATGTCCGTACAACTCTAAGTACCCACATACTTAAAGCTAATTTGTTAAGATGCTTGAAGGTAGGGCAGTGTTTTATCAAGTACTAACTTGTTGGTCAGCCATTCAATAATATGGTCCAGAATATAAAAATAAGTGAAATGAGCACCTTAATTAGCCAAACCAAACACTGGAAAATTCATGCAATAACTCTCATATTTAGTTTATACCAGTCTAAAATATTTCATCCAAGAATATATGGTATGAATGTTACAGTTTGCATATAGAGGAACTGGCAGGAAAATGCCGCCTGTTTGGACACTGTGGTAGGAAGAATAATGACTCCCTAAAGACATCCATGTCCTAATCCCCAGAAGCTGTGACTCTGTTATCTTAAATGGCAAAAAGGACTTTGCCGCTGTGATTAAGGTTTAGGACCTTGGGATGGCAAGATTATTCTGGATTATCTGGGTGGGTCTAACCTAATCACATAATTCTTTAAAAGTGGAGAAACTTTCCTGACTGTGGTCAGAGGGAGATGTGACTAAGGAAGAATAGTCAGAGAGATGCTTTGAAGATGGAGGAGGGGGCCCACAAGCCAAGAAATTTGGGTGGCTTCTAGAAGCTGAAAAAGGCAAGGAAAGAGATCTGCCCAGACCCTCCAAAAAGGAATGTAGCCCTGTTGACACCTTGACTTTAGCCCAATGAGACGTACATTAGACTCCTAATCTACAGAACTGTAAGATAATCCATTTGTATTGTTTTACATCATTAAGTCTGTGGCCATTTGTTTCAGTGCAATAGGAAAATAATACAGTCGTTAATGCTTTCTGTCAGGCCAGCACTGCATTCGACCATATACTCTGCAGTCTCACAGCAGCCCAAACTATGTAGTAGAAACGTTTGCCTCTTTATACATACAGTATAGATGAGGTTGTAGTTCCTCTGCTGATATATTTCCATAAGCAACAAAGAAATAAAAAACAACCATGAGAATATGAAGCAGAATAAACCTAAGACCACTATCTGGTTTTTTTTGGTATGCGGGCCTCTCACTGTTGTGGCCTCTCCCGTTGCGGAGCACAGGCTCCGGACGCGCAGGCTCAGCGGCCATGGCTCACGGGCCCAGCCGCTCTGCGGCACGTGGGATCTTTCCGGACCGGGGCACGAACCCGTGTCCCCTGCATCGGCAGGCGGACTCTCAACCACTGCATCACCAGGGAAGCCCTGACCACCATCTTGTTTTAACTGAGCAATTTGCTTGATTTTTCAGGAGTCCCAAAGCAATCTGGGTCCATGTTTCTTTTTGTAATTGGCCAAAGTGTCTTACCTGTAGTGTGAAGAATTAATCAGTGGTACAACCCATGTTGCAGAATTTAAATAAGAGAAGTGGCTCATTTAAAATGCAATTGGGAAATATTCATTACCAGAGATCAGACTGCCTAGACAACAGGATAAGTATGTTAGATATGCTAAAGAAGTAGATTGCATCGAAGTATGTTTTAATGGCAATGGAGACTGAGGAAATAATAGAATCTTGAAAAGATCTTAGAAGTCATTGAGTCCAGTGATTCTCAAGCCTGGCCATAAACAACTTTGGGGAGCTTTTTAAAAATAGAGATTCCTTGATTTCATCTCAAGTTTATCAAATCAGATTTTTTAATGGGGTTCTTGGTATTCTATATTTTAAAAAGAGCTCCTCAGGTGATTCTGATGTGAATGACATGTATTTTGGGTTCACTGACTAAGTCTAATCATCTACTCAAAATATTAATTCACCTTACAGTACTATATCAAATAACATTGGGGATATGAAGGTAAGCAAGTTAGAATCTATTATCCTGCCAATTTTTACAAGCCTAGTGATTTGGGGGTATAGAAAGAATTCAGAATCCAGTGAAGGAGACAGATTGCTATGCAGCGCAAAGTGGTAACTTAGAAGTAAGTAAGCGGTTAGAGCCAGGAGAAATAGCGTATGATGCAGCCTAGTAAGTGGAATAGTAAGGAGAATTAACAAATTCTCTTTTTAAACTCTTCTAATCACAAGAGACACACCCTCCTCATGGCAACCATTCTAATCTTGGACAACTACAAATTTGAAAATATTTCTTTTACATTAGCCAAAAATATCTCCATATAACTCTTAACCAAGGATTTTCATCCTGTTTGTTATAGCTGCATGAAGTGAGATGAATAAATGAGGTGCTATAAATGGCTCAGTGCCAGGCTCAGACATATTCGGGAAATTTTCTCAGGTCCATCCAGTGCTAGATTAGGCATGTCTCTTGTGTGCTCTCATAGCACTAAATCAATCTTACTGCAATTACTTCTTTACTTGTGTTTCTTTTGTAAGACGGTAAATGTCTTTGAGGGTAGAAACTGTATCTATTCTTTCAGAATATTTAGCAATTGGTATAAGGCCTGCCACATAGTGGGTCCTCGATAAATATTTGCTAAATGAATAGACAAGTTGGTGTGTTTTACCAAATCTTAGGTTTCATCCTCTTTCTTTCCCTCTCTCTGTTTCTCTTTCTCTTCACATCTAGCCAGTATTTAAAATAGTTAAATATTTTTCTCTCACCCAGAGTTAACAACTTTGGTTCATTCAGCTGTTCCTCATACTTAATATTTTTCAGATTCTTTCCCACCCTTGCGTTCTTCTCTGAATATCTTTTGATGGTCAATTTCCCTATGAGAGTGTGAAGAATTGATTGTGAGACTTTAGTTGAAGTATAAGCAACACAGAGTATAATAGGCTCATCATCCACCTGGTTTTAGTCACTGCACTTCCGTCTGTGCAGCCTGAAGAGGTGTTGTCTACTTACCCACCTTACCCACAGGTTGCCTCAAACTGAGCAGGCAGCCAATGAAAACAAGTCAGCTTTCTTTACATTAACTTTTTGAAAGCCATTCCTTCCCCAACCTGTTTCGTGTTTTTTTTTTCTTTTTTAACTTCATAAGTTGTAACATCATAGAAATTGAATCTGAAATTTAACAGACTTTATTACATTTCACTTTGATTTAGTCTGTCGATATGTGTTTTAAATTTTCTTTGTAAAATATCTTCATTGGGCCTTCCAGTTCCAGCAAATTTCCATATTTGTTGAATATACCAACTTATCTGTATGAAGTTTAATAATAAAGTATTGGGTAGAACAGACACAAGATCAGAAATGCTCTGAAATACTACTGTAAACTGCCATTTAGAGAGACTGGAATCTATTGATGTTAAAGTAGCTGATGAAGTAATTAATGAGTCAGTCTTCATTCTCCAGTGTATTTGTTAGAAAAGATATAAATCTATCTAACTATATCATTTTCTCTTTTGCATGTCTGTATTATTCACAAGAATATAGTGGGAGACTTTGTAAAATATCTTTTTTAAAACTTAGTCTTTTTGTGACATTCCTCTGAGGTATTTATAAAATATTAGACCAAGAATGTGGTCTGAAGCAAAAACGTTACTGAAGAGTGGAGGGACTTTACAGAGGCATCTAGCTTATTGAAAGAGAATGGTGGTGATTGATTTGAGTAATTTTAGCACTGCGACCTTGGAGCTAATATAATCCAATCCCAGTAAGCGACAGATAATCAAACAGGTTTGGAGCAGTTGGGTGACTTTGTAAGGTCTTGTTCTTAGAGGCATAGGGGATCTCCAACACATTTGCCAAACATCTTATCCAGTGATGTTTCTACCATATCACACCATCACTCCATTGTTCTTTATTTTTCAGCTAAATGGCTGATTAATTTTCTCTTTCTTTTCCATTTATGGATATTTCACTGCCCTGAGGCTAAAGCTGTGAGAAGCAGGTGAAATTCTTCCTTGCTAGGCCATCACTTTACCTTCAAGCTATGTTAAATCATGGCACAAATGAACTGGTTGAAAAAAGTAGCAGGACAGGAATAAAGATGCAGACATAGAGAATGGACTTGAGGACACGGGGAGGGGGAAGGGTAAGCTGGGACAAAATGAGAGAGTAGCATTGACATATATACACTACCAAATGTAAAATGGATAGCTAGTGGGAAGCAGCCGCATAGCACAGGGAGATCAGTTCGGTGCTTTGTGTCCACCTAGAGGGGTGGGATAGGGAGGGTAGGTGGGGATGTATGTATATGTACAGCTGATTCACTTTGTTATACAGCAGAAACTAACACACCATTGTAAAGCAATTATACTCCAATAAAGATGTTAAAAAATATTCGCCCTCCTTTTTCCAGTTTATTTTATACTGAGTTCTCTAGAGATGAAGAAATAAGATTAGATGTCTCATTTTCTAGAGTTATAAATTCCATGCCTGTTTGAATATAGGAAAAAATGGTCATGAAAGTTAACAACTTCCATGTCCTAGCTTTTCTTTGGCAGGTAATAATTATCTGGATTTAAGAGTATTAAAAGTTAGGGGTAAATTTTGAATTCCAGGAGATTACAAGTCTGGGCTATTTTCTTCTTTGAAGTTTTCCAGGTAATCTGAGTGGCTAAGGACTGGACTGTTCAACCATCACTTTATCATATCATTGAGCAGTGTAATATAATAATTATAATAATAACAATAATACTCATGTCTGCTTTATAGTAAGGAAAGATCATATAGCTAGTAAGTATATCTGGCTATATAATCTGTGCCCTATCAAACTATCCTCATGCTCCTGATTTCAGGAATTGAGCAGTCGTACTAATGGATTTCTGTCTACTTGCAGAAGGAGATAGAAAGAGATGCTGGAGATGGGATACTAGACATAAATGCTTATTTAATCATTGATGCCTATCCCAGGGCCTTTTATATTTCATTCAACATCCTCAACCCCTATGTCCATTTGGCCATTTGGGTTACGTGTTTTTTAACTGCATCACAGCTTTCACATTCTTTCAGCTTCCTAACATTTGTTTCTTTTCTAAACCTTCAGATTTCCTTCTTTTCTCTCACCCTCTTCTTTGTTTCTACTATAGAATTATACCTGTCTTATTTAGTCCTATAAGAATGGAAGCTCGCCAATTATTTCACTAATCTTGAAAATATGTTATCAGGATTGTATTATAACAAGAGAATTTCAGTTATGTTATTTCAGCTCAAATCTTTCCTTGGCTTACTTTCCTGGGTTTGGTTGATATTTCCTCTTGTTACCCACCAATTCTTTCACCAAAGATGAGTATCCTGTAAGCTAAGTAGATAAAAATTTTCCTACTAATTCAGAGAAGAGTCAATGAACTGTCATTGATACCTACTGAAATCCCCTCTTCTGAAACATTTTAATCACTGTAACCTAGTAACTTCTTATTCTTTTCCTATTTGTTTAAATGCTTTGTTATAAAAATTTTAAACATACGCAAAATTAGAGAGACTAATTTAATGAATCCTATGTGCCCATAGGATTTAAATAATTGTCAACATTTTACTAATTTTGTTTCTTAAAGACATACTGGATTTTTGGAATCAAGGAGAAAATAATGGTTAATTGTATGGTATGCAAATTATTTTCCTATCATTCTTACAATGTTGTCTCTCTTATTTTGCATATGCTCACTTTTTCAAAGGTATTTAGCTGGACTCTGAACTTAAAAAAATACTTTATACTGTCATTTATATGACATTTCCAATATATTGTGAGTTCCATAAAATTGGATGAAACTGTTTAATGAGTTTTCCAAGACCATAGGAAAACTTCTAACTTCAGAAATTAAAAATTCCAACTTTTGGTACAAAGCAGAGTGCTCACCTTTGTGTGCTTACTCTCTCTGGCTACGTTATCTTCATCTCGGCTTAAGTCCAAAGGTGGTGGCTTTGTAGATCTATCTGTTATGAATTACCAAGTACTTGTTGTAGAAGAAGAATTTAATCAATTAATGAATTATGGAGAATATTATTTAAACTTTCATTCAAAAGGTACACTAAAGAAAGGAAATGGAATCCCAACATTTACGTAACAATAAATGGAGGGCTCTAACGTAAAGCAGGAAACAGCAATTCAGAATTAACTCATTTGCTGTTGGTTAATAAGAGGATTTAGGTGTCCTAGTTACTGTGTTGTACATTATATTTTTCTAAGGATCCTTACAATAAGAACAAATGGAATGCTTTTGGTATGCTTCTAAGGTCTCTCTTCAATAGTCATGCAAGAATGGGACTACAATTTTGTAATTACAGCTGGCCTTGAGTAAGCAGCTCATTGCATGATGATATGATGAAGTCCTGCTTTCCTCCACTACCGGTCTGACCCAATATCTGAAAAATTCATAGCTAATAACATATTGAGGCTATGACATTGAATGCTTAAATAATATAGTTGCATTCTGTGTGAAACCTAATCTAGTAAACCATAACCACTAGTATCATACTGGCACCACTCAAGTTATCAGGTCAGCTAGCCACCCAGCTAAATGACACAGGAAGAAACAAGCGAGCTTTAATGGAGGAAAGGGAGAGACACAGGTACAGAGCAGAAGATAACTTAAAGAAGCTTTGAAGAACACAAAATGCTCATTGCTTGGGGGCAAGAAGCTTTAGCTCTACTTTTACATAACTCTTGTCCAGATGATTGTAGTTACAGATAAGAGATAGTGAGAATATTCCACTATAGTAAACATGTACTTTATCTATTTTTTAAGTAAAACTTAGTTTTCCTTCTATACTAGGCTAAGACATCATGGTTTTAAAGCTTAGCTTGTTCTGAGGAAATCCAGGAATAACAGAACATATTGAGATTTATTCTCACAAATCTAAATTAGTAACAAGGGGAGACGTACAGAACTTATTCTACATATTAATCAGAATTACAACTTCAGTATTGTTTGGATCAGAGAACTCATGTTCATGATTGAATGAGGGAGGTATCACAAGGTTTGGTTAAGAAAATATCCTTGGGCTTCCCTGGTGGCACAGTGGTTGAGAGTTCACCTGCCGATGCAGGGGACACGGGTTCGTGCCCTGGACCGGGAAGATCCCACACGCCGTGGAGGGGCTGGGCCCGTGAGCCGTGGCCGCTGAGCCTGCGCGTCTGGAGCCTGTGCTCCGCAACGGGAGAGGCCACAACAGCGTGAGGCCTGCGTACTGCAAAAAAAAAAAAAAAAAAAAAGAAAATATCCTTGAGTTGCAATCTCTTGTTTATAAACCAAGTACCACACTTTATTCCTCAGACAGCCTGGGATTATAATATGTGAAGACTAAAAAATGTAATTAAAAACTCAAGTGTATTACATTTTTAAATTTTGTATGTATTATTGGTAGATTTTAAGATCCCTTTTGGCCTGGATTAGATTGGAATAGAAATTAAAAATCATGAAGTTCACAGCCAACATTTGTGAACTTTCATCTGTATTTTGCATTAGGGGTCTTGTAAGACGTAGTTAGTATCTTACTTTAAAAATATTTAAATAAATTTGCTAATAATTCCGTTCTATTTTGTAAATGAGACATGCCATGAACTTTATGCAATTTGGGGGGCATAAAAAAATTATAAAGACTTAGAGCTCTTCCAAACAAGGGAGCTAAGGAAATATTAAACATAATTTGATTTATTTAAAAATTATTTCTTCATTCATTTAATGAACTTTTTGAGTGCTTAATCTATGCAAATCTCTATACTAGCTGTTAAGGGAGTATACAGTTGAGTAAGACTTGGTATTTTCAAGAAAGATGTAATATTTTCTTTAGTGTAGTTATTCTGAGAATAGTTATTTTTAGGGAAAAGGTAGTGGTGGAACAAGTTGAGTCACAGAAGACCCAAACTGGATAGACTAGCTTTCAGAAGTATTGGACAACAGTTCAGGTATTAGGATGGAGATGGAAGTCATAGGGAAGTACAAGGCTCCTGGGATACTGAGTCATCAGGAGAGAATGGCCATCATCAGGATTAATTCCATCTGATCTAGAGAATTGCTGAGGGCATTTTTATATTGTACCCAGCTAGAACCAGATTGAGAATTTCAAGTGGTCGTCTGTATGAAGATGAGTATAAATGCTGTGAAGTGCTATGGCTAGAGAAGTATAAGGAGAAAGAGAGAGGAGAATCTAGCCAGATTGTTAAAGCCAGGGAATAACAAATGTTAAGAAACTGCTGTAGGCAGAATAATGGTTTCCCAAAGATGTCCAAGCCCTAATCCCTGGAATCGGTGAATGTGTTACTTGACATGGCAAAGGGGAATTAAAGTTGCTGATAGGTTGCTAATCAGATAATTTTGAGATGGGGAGATTTTCCTGAATTATCTGGGTAGACCCAATGTATCACAGATGTCCTTAGAAGTGGAAGAGGAAAATAAGGTGAGATAGCCAAAGGAATGGCAGCATGAGAAGGACTTGAACTGTTGTTGCTGGCTTTGAAGACGGAGGAAGGGGGCTGTAAGCCTAGTATAATGGGTAGCTTATAGAAGCTGGAAAAGGCTTCCGAAGGAACAGATTCTTCCCTAGAGCCTCCGGAAAGAAGGTGGTCTTGCCAGCACCTTAATTGTAGCTTGGTGTGACATTTCAGCACTATAAGATAATACATTTCAATTATTTTAAGTGACTAAGTTAGTGGTGATTTGGTGTAGCAGTAATGGGATACCTAAAGTCAGATTCTCGGAGTTTCCTTTTCCTTCAATCTAAAAAGAGGACTACAATACCTGCCTCTAAAACAGCAGCTCCAAAATCCTATTTCAAAACTTATATGCTCAATAGTGGGATTGCTGGGTTGTATGGTAGCTCTATTTTTAGTGTTTTAAGGAACCTCCATATGTTCTCCATAGTGGCTGTATCAATTGACATTCCCACCAACAGTGCCAGAGGGCTCCCTTTTCTCCACACCCTCTCCAGCATTTATTGTTTGTAGATTTTTTTGATGATGGCCATTCTGACCAGTGTGAGGTGATACCTCATTGTAGTTTTGATCTGCATTTCTCTAATGATTAGTGATGTTGAGCATCCTTTCACGTGTTTGTTGGCAATCTGTATATCTTCTTTGGAGAAATGTCTATTTAGGGCATATACCCTGAGAAAACCATAATTCAAAAAGAGTCATGGGGTTTCCCTGGTGGCGTAGTGGTTGAGAGTCCGCCTGCCGATGCAGGGGACACGGGTTCGTGCCCTGGTCTGGGAAGATCCCACATGCCGCGGAGCGGCTGGGCCCGTGAGCCATGGCCGCTGAGCCTGCACCGTCCGGAGCCTGTGTTCCGCAACGGGAGAGGCTACAACAGTGACACGCCCACATACCGCAAAAAAAAAAAAAAAAAAAGAGTCATGTACCAAAATGTTCATTGCAGCTCTATTTACAATAGCCAGGACATGGAAGCAGTCTAAGTGTCCATTGACAGATGAATGGATAAAGAAGATGTGGCACATATATACAATGGAATATTACTCAGCCATAAAAAAAACGAAATTGAGTTATTTGTACTGAGGTGGATGGGCCTAGAGACTGTCATACAGAGTGAAGTAAGTCAGAAAGAGAAAGACAACTACTGTATGCTAACACATATATATGGAATCTAAAAAAAAAAAATTGGTTCTGAAGAACCTAGGGGCAGGACAGGAATAAAGATGCAGACGTAGAGAATGGACTTGAGGACACCGGGAGGGGGAAGGGTAAGCTGGGACGAAGTGGGAGAGTGGCATGGACATATATACACTACCAAATGTAAAATAGATAGCTAGTGGGAAGCAGCCGCATAGCACAGGGAGATCAGCTCTGTGCTTTGTGTCCACCTAGAGGGGTGGGATAGGGAGGGTGGGAGGGAGACGCAAGAGGGAGGAGATATGGGGAGATATATATATATATATAGCTGATTCACTTTGTTATAAAATAGAAACTAACACAGCATTGTAAAGCAATTATACTCCAATAAAGATGTTAAAAAAATCTTATATGATACAATGTAGTGTAGTGAAGTGTATAGCGCAGGACTAGGCAAATATGAAATGTTCAGTTAGCACAGTTACTTTTTTTTTTTTTTTTAGCACAGTTACTTTTAAGGAGCTTTTTATGTACTTTGGAAAGAGGCTCAGAATCACTTTCTTCAATATCTCTGTAATTCTTGGAGATAATTTTTACCTATGCACTGCTGATGTGTCCTGCTGGACTGGACAATCAAGCCACAGTTTACAAATCATTTCAGATAGCATTTAACAGTGTTCCGCATCAGAAGCAAATGTCTAAGGTGCTGAGTTGTGAAATAGAACAGAAGTTGACAGCTTAGACTGAAAACTGGCTAAGGGCAGAAGTTAAGGGTAGAAGTAAATGGAAAGATTTCAAGCAGGACAAAGAATACCTTGGGGATGAAGACTGAAAACAATCACTGAGACACATAGTGTTCATTTTTTGTCTAGCACTGTTTAAAAAACTATATCCATTAACTCCTATGATGCTCAAGACAATCTTTTGGAGTAGGTATTTAACTGTCTTCATTTTATACATGAGGTTACTGAGGCAATTAACTTGCCTACGTCACACACCTAGTAAGAGATAAAGCTGGGATTTGAACCCAAGCGGTCTGAGTCCATGCTCTTTATTTTTGGACTCAGACAAAATTGCAGTATTTGAATCATATTTCCCAATTTTATACCCTGTAGGGCTCTTAATCTAGATAAAATTTTAATAATTTAAAATAAGCACAAAAATTTGGAAGAAATATTGGATTGTTTCGCCAAAATTAACGTGTAGACATTTGTTCTATATGTGATTTCCTTCTCTTTGTATATTTGGGAGAAATTTTGAAGTTGTGAATCCTGTCCCCTGATGTGAAAATCAGAATTCAAATTCTCAGGCACTCTCATAGCTGGAGACCTAGTTGTGCAAATCAGATGCATGCACATGAGGCTTTGATTTGGAGAAAATAGGCATTGCATGGAGCTTCTGTTTTTCTGGTATCTGGTACTGGTTGCAAGATCAGTTTCCTAACACAGAAGTGGCATCAGTGCTAGAAGCAGTACTGATGGCTGTGAATCAAATTCTAGGCATGGTACTTGGTAGTGGTGGTGGCAGAGGTGGTATTGGTGACAGTCTCTCACCAGTTCTCTGGCATGATTTTGGCCCTTTATTATTCCTGGAAGGTTAGACTCAAGTCTCTTTTTCCAGCCCTCTCAACAATTCTGTGAACTACCTTATATTCAATAAATTCTTTTTCTGCTTTAGTTAGCCAAAGAGGATTCTGTTGCTTGCAGCTAAGAACCCTGACCAGCAGAAGAGCCAAATAAGAAAATAATACAAAATTATCTTTTAAAAGGGGAGTAAAATAAGTTTTAGGAGAATTAAAGGATTAATATAAATGATTAAACAATAAAAAGAATTGAAAATATGTTAACGTATCTATCAAATTACCAACTGTGAGATGATTTCCTAAGTGTTAATTATATAAATCTGATTAAAAAGTGATAGTTATGCTACATTTAAATGTATTATCTGTGAAAATAAAAAGGTAAAAAATAAACAGCCAATGGAGGGAATTTTCATAGCAATTGAAATAGCTGTATGCAATTTCACAGAAATATGATACAGTTTCTGCTGCCTTACCTAGTTTCTCAGAACAGTGAGAGTGAAAAGAATTAGTTGATATTATTTGGGTACCTATTACTTGCCTACCAATATAGAGGTCATTTATCTTCATGTCAACTACATCAAAATGAATTAGTTTGATACAAAGTGCACATAAAAATAATGTAAGGCATTTATTTAGAGTTTCTGGTACTTTTTAAAGGCATAAAACACTTGGGATATTCTTATGACCATAAGGTTTGAGATTATTTTAAAATAGTTAATTAGAATATTTTGCTTGAATCTTCAAAAGAGGAGGCATCACACTATTAATTTGTGAGTAGCAAAACCCTAAGGGCAGTTGAACCTTCTAAAGTCAACTCTTTGTAATTAGAAATATACATTAAAAAAAGCATAGTGTAAAACAGGAAGTGTTATCTTGTAAATTAGGCTAAGTCCATGTAGGCAGAGAAAAGCAGAATTCAATAATTAGAAATACTAGCTGAATTTGATGACTAATTTTAATCATTTGAAGCAGTAACTCCTTTTCATTTGAATTAGTATATTTCAAGCTACTCAGTTATCTGGATAACTATAATCATTCTCAGTTTCACTTCACATTCTAAAATAAGAAATAGAAAGGAGTTATTTTTACATCCAACAATTATATTTGTATATTTGTGGTGCTTTTCTTTCTTTCATTTTTGGCTGCGTTGGGTCTTTGTTGCTGTGCGCCAGCTGTCTCTAGTTGCGGTGAGCGGGGGCTACTCTTCATTATGGTGTGCGGGCTTCTTATTGCAGTGGCTTCTCTTGTTGCGGAGCACAGGCTCTAGGCGCACGGGCTTCAGTAGTTGTGGCACGCGGGCTCAGTAGTTGTAGCTCGCAGGCTCTAGAGTGCAGGCTCAGTAGTTGTGGCCCACGGCTTAGTTGCTCCACAGCATGTGGGATCTTCCTGGACCAGGGCTCAAAGCCATGTCCCCCACATTGGCAGGCAGATTCTTAACCACTGTGCCATCAGGGAAGCCTGATTTGTGGTGCTTTATACATGTCTTATATGGGAAAATTAAAAAGTGTTGGAGTTAGTTCTAACTTCCTGGCTCGGCCAGTTAATAGCTGTGCAAGCTAGGAAGACATTGGCTTAACTCTTTTGAATTTGAATTTCTAATCTGTAAAATGGCTATAATAATACCTCAGAGTATTAGTATGAGGATTAAGCAAGGTACAATTTGTAAATATTTGACAGGTTGGATACAATCAATAGATGTTTTCTTCTTAGAAGAAATAATCAAAAATATTACAAATGTAATAATATTTATTAATAAAAGTTAAGCATACCAAAATGTGTCTAATAACTAACTTGACATTTTAGAATGTTTAACACAAGCTATGAAACATATCTTTGTGGTTCTTTTGGAGGATAATATTACTGTACCTTGCTTTTCAATTCTGGTCACAAATGGAAAGATCAATAGCATGCTAAATTCTGAGCAGCAGGCAAACCAGTTTTCACATATTATTTAGAATTATTTTTATTCACAACAGTTTTGTCTTTCTCATTATGTCTGATCTGAGCTAATATTAAAATGAGTCTGCTTTTTATTCATACATATCACTAAGCAGCAAGAAACAAACACTAGGAAACAAGCCGAGTATCTTGGAAAAGCAAACTGAAAACAAACACTGTGAATAATCCATATTATGAAAATTGATTACATAGGTAAATACGATCAGAATACTTTCTCCTGGATTTACATCCATAAAGTTTTATTAGTCAGAGTTTGCTCATGGGCAGACATCCTTCAAAGAACATTAATGAACAAACTTCTATATTGTACAAATACTGAGAGAAACAGTTATAAAATAGTTTGTCATGTGAGAAAAAAATGGGTAGTGTGTTCTATAAATGTCTGTTCAGGTCTTGTTGGTTTACAGTGTTGTCCAAGTCTATTCCCTTGTTCACTTTCACCTTTTTGTTCTGTCAATAATTGTAGATGGGCCATTAAAGTCTGCATTTCTTATTGTTGAATAATCTATTTCAATTGGAATTCTTCAATTCTTTCAGACCTTACGATGAAGAGTGTTACAGCTCTTGAAGTTGACTTTTTGAGAAAAGTGTCATGGATTTGAAAAAGGAAATGTTCCAAGTCCCATTTAGTTCCCCATCTCTTACATGAAATTTCATATAACATGGGTCTTATGACCTCATAGCATTCTTACTGACTTCAGCATTTCCTTTGGTCACTGTGGTCATATTCATTTTCTGAATGCACTACCTAGATCATTTTCATCTCTGTTGCCCAACACCTCTGTTTGGTAACATCTAAATTCTTTAATAAGGCACGCAAACTCTTGGATATTGTGGTTCTGTACTATCTGTATAGGCTTAGTCAGTTCAGGCTACCACAACAGAATATCATAAACCAGGTGGCTTATACAACAGAAATGTATTTTCTTACAGTTCTGAGGGTTGGGAAGTCCAAGATAACGATGCTTTCAGAGTTGGTTTCTGGTGAGAACTCTCTTCCTGGCTTGCAGACAACTGCCTTCACGCTATGTACACACATGACCTGTCCCCTGAGAGAGAGAAAGAGAGAGTTGTCTCTAGTGTCTCTTCCTCTTCTTTTAAGGACATCAGTCTTATTGGATTAGGATCCTACCCTTATGACTCCATTTAAACTTATTTATCTCCAATGGGACCTATTTCCAAATACCATCATTTTGATGGTTAGGGTTTCAACATAAGAGTTTTTTTAAGGGACACAATTCAGTCCATAACATGTACTGTTTTGGATTAGGCTCAGTTGAAAGTGACAGAAAACACCAAATAACAGCGGCTTAAAAAGAGATTTACTTCTCTCTCACATGAATGTAGGCAGTTCTGAGATGATATGGCTCTCCACAGTGTCAGGGACCCAGGCTCCTTCTATTTTGTTGCTCCTCTGTTCTCCAGAAGAGTCTGCTTATTCCCTTTAAAGACACTTCTGGAAGCTGTTCACACCACTTACAGCAATGACTCATTGCTCAGAACTTAGACACATGGCCACACCTAAATGCAAGGAAGTCTGGGATATTCAGTCTTTACTTGAGGTGGATGTTCTGTTACTGAGGAAAATGTGAACAATGCCTATCATAGGACGACTATCAGCCTCTGCTACAGCAGTTTCTAGCGTTTTGTTTCCCTGCTAATTTATATAAGTTCCCTAAGCTTTTGCTAACCTGGATTACCTTTTATTTCCTACCTCTTTGTGTTTTACCTTCTCAGTTTTTGATTATGCTATTCTTTATTTCTGGAATACATTCCTGGTTTAAGGTGAACTGACAGAACTTGGCTACAACCCCTTGAAGAGAGAGGGAAAACATTTTGTCTTTCTGCAGAAACTGGACAAAATTCACCAAAAGAACTTTTTCTCTGAATAATTATGGTCTACTCTGAGCTGTAGTCACTGACAAAGCTATTTCCTAGAATGTAAAAAAGCCTGATTTATTATTGTTCTGGTGAGTGATTTGTAGGCAGTGGAGCACTGTTGATCATGGTAATTTTAACGTAAAAAGAACTTGTTTTCAGAAGAATGTCTTATGTTTCATTTGTAATTCTCCAAAGCAAATTATATCAGTTCTATAGCTTGTTTTGGTGTGTATATTGCCTAGATTGCACTAGGGAGAGATTCTTAACACTGTTTTTAGTAAATGATTGTTTTTCATTGTCAGAATGATTATTGCTCTAGTGATAAGCAATCCTTAATTTTAACTTGCATAGTAAATATTAGTTGCTTTGTCCATTATTGTTATCCCACCATTACTCTAAAGAAAGTTATTTCTAAAGTTGCAAAAAAGTCTTTTGTCAATCTTGTTAAAAACATTTTCTAGATAAAGTGACAATCATAGATATCTTCTAAATTTTTCATTTTATATATAATTTTCCTTTAAAAATGTTCCCACCATTAATTGGTAGAATATTTATTATTAGGAAGGTGAACATTATTAAGGAGACTGAGAGCTACAACATCTTTATCAGTGATGGTTGAGATAGCTTTCTTTCTGCACCTTATTGAACTCTTGGCTCTCCTGTATTTAATTCTCTCCTTTACAAAACCTGATGTTTTATAGAGCACAGTTTTGTGTCTTTTTTTTTTTTTTTGTCTTGTGAGTTCCATCAGTCGGGATGGGTGAGGTTATGCTGTAGAAACAAAGAATTTGTAACATTGGCAGGTTAAAACAACAGAGTTTATTTCTTAGTCATGCTTCATGTTCACTGGAGGCTGGCAGTGGGCTCAGCTCAGTAGACACTCAGGGACCCAGGCTGATGGAGTCTTGAACCTAACATACTTCTGCAATCTCAGGGGTGAGGGAAAGAGGATGTGCTCTTACAGTCTCATCCCAGAAGTGACACATGTCACTTCACATTTTATGTGCCAAAGCAAGTCGCAAGGCCACATCTGAATTCAATGGGGCAGGGAGGTCTAATCCTCCTACAGGAAGAGAAATCGAGTTATTATGAACAGTAACATAGCTTCCCTCAGCCTTGGCACAGACATGTCTTGCCCGTGAGGATTGTTAGGTGGTGTGGAAATAACACAAATTCATTGATAAAAATTTGCAAAAGAATATTTCAAGGGGAAGACAAATTAGCTGAATTGGACAACTACCTGTTACCAAAAATGTGGTAACACATTGTGGAGAAGTGGGACTCATATGTTGGTCTGAGGCTTGGGAGGGATGGAGTTTGTTAATAGGCTCAGAAACTAGACCTCTGGATCTAGGTAATTAAGTTCAAGCTTAGTTCAAAAGACAGTAGTGGGCTTCCCTGGTGGCGCAGTGGTTGAGAATCTGCCTGCCAATGCAGGGGACATGGGTTTGAGCACTGGTCTGGGAAGATCCCACATGCCACGGAGCAACTAGGCCTGTGAGCCACAACTACTGAGCCTGCACGTCTGGAGCCTGTGCTCTGCAAGGGGAGAGGCCGCGACAGTGAGAAGCCCGCGCACCGCGATGAAGAGTGGCTCCCGCTCGCCGCAACTAGAGAAAGCCCTCGCACAGAAACGAAGACCCAACACAGCCATAAATAAATAAATAAATTTATTTTTTTTTAAAAAAAGACAGTAGTCAAGGAAAGTAGCAAATATATCAATCTAATTAAATGGTTGTGCTTTGCAGTGATCAGAATGAACATTCCCTAGTGGTGCCTGAATTTCCTAGCCAAATCAATCGTTTTCTACCTATATGACAAGTGTTCCACAGCTCAAGAACACTAAAATTCTTAATAACTAGTAAAAACATTGTAAATTTACCCTTTAAGGAAATGTTCCCAAATACTAAAATAGCTAATCCATATCCACGCCCATTTTGTTGATCATTTAAATAACTTTTTATGTGATTGCAATCATAGTCAAAATGCTGTAACTTTCCTTTGAAAAATGCTAGATAAATTTGTTACCGTTTATTTTACCCCCACTATGTGTCAGGAACTATCAATTATTTTGAATTCTCACACAACTATAAGATATTTATTAGGGTAAACAAAATTTTAGGGTAGGGTAAACAAAATGAGGTTAGGGAAGTTAAATAATTTTTCCTAGATTTTCTAGCTAGTAAGTGATTTTCTGAGATTTAAACTCAAGTTTGCCTGATGTCAAAGTCATCTTCCCTCCCCTATTACACAGCACATCTTTCTACTAAACTGTACAGAAATTATGGTGCCGTATTTTCTTTGCATACTTTGCTTTTGAAGTTGATGTTGCTGACAGTGTGATTAATCAAATGTTCACCAGACATGATTTGTTCCTGAAAGAATGTGAAGGTTGGGTGACTTGCTCAGACTATTCACTGAACTCTTTTTCCTTTTTCTATATACTGCCATCATATGTTGAGGGTAATTGTTTCCCCCAGTGGATTTTAACACAATTTCTACTAATGCAGCACTTTACAAAGAATAGTTCTAAAGAAAGATATATCAAGGTGCATCTGCTTAAAAGACCAACTCTAGTATATTTTGACAAGTAAAACTACTTTGCATCACAAATTAACATTTATTACTCTCTCTCACTTCCTTTTTCTTCTGCTACCCTAGGCAGCTTAACGTTATTGAAGATTTTGTATAAAACAAATGCTTGTTTCTACCATATGAGAAAAATTGAGAAACAGTAAAATTAAATGGCGTAGTATAGTTTCTAACAAATCTACTAAGCTTGGTATTTTAGTCTTCTCAAGGGGCCAGGGCCATATTTCCTCTTCATCATCTACCTCTATTTTCTTGGGAAAATAAAGTCTTGGTTATCCATGCGGCATTAAAATATCAATTTAAAAATCTCAGATTTTGAAGATAGTGAGAAAACAAGCCATAAAGTGAAAGTAGATATTTTCAATGAACATATCCAACAAAGGACCTAAAGAATATACATACTGAGCATCTGTACATCAATAAGGAAAAGATGAGTACAATAGAATAATGGATAAAAGATTTGAGTAGGTACTTCAGACATGATGATGTCCAAAAGACCAGCCTTACTCATTAACTTTCAGGAAAACAGAGAATAAAAGCACAATGATATACCACTTTGCACACAGCAGAATGGCTAAATTCAAAACTAAACGAACAAACCAACAAAGAAAATATCCATACGTGACAACAGATATTAGCAAGAACATGCTATGTTCAGACCTGCCGTATATTGGCAGTAAAAGTGTAAAGTGGCCTGATCATTTTGGAAAATTCTGTGTCAGTATTTACTAAAACTGAATATATGACCCAAATAATTCCAGTCCTAGGCATATGCCCAAAAGGTATGTGTACATCAGTTTAACAAAAGACATAGACTAGACTGTTCATAACAGTGTGATTATAATGGCACAATGATAAAACTACACAGATGCCCATCAATCATGGAAAGATGAATAAACTGTGATGTATTAACACTGTACAACAATGAGAATGAATGTACTGCAACTACAAGCAACAGTGTGGGTGAGTCTCACAAACGTAACGTTGAGTGAAAGGAGCCAGACCAAATGAATAGATACCATGTGGTTCCATTTACATGAAGTGCAAAAAACAGGAGAAAAATGTTGTATAGTGTTTGAAGTCAGCATGGTGGTTACCTTGAGGAATAGGGAATTAGGGGAGGAGTAATGGCGAGACAACAATGGGGTGCTAGGACTATTCCATACGTTGACCTGTGTTAATGTTAATGGTTGTATTTATCTTGTGAACATTCATGAAGCTGTACACTTATGATCTGGGCACTTTTAAATATTATACTTTAACAAAAAATGCATTTAATCTCAGGTGTGCTTTTCCTTTCTAATAGAACCTTCTCAGACTTTTACAATTCCTTTTATCTGCCCACTTATACAAAATATATTACTGGCCAATCGTTAACCTGTAGATGAGGTATACTCAAGGAACATAAGTAGGCTTATGTTGGTCTAATAAAATCTTAATTAGAAATTAATTAATATGACTCAAATATAAACAATCTCTACATTATAGCACATCTTTGAGCCGCTCTTTATGAATATGGGTAATTGAGAATTGTTTATAACTTCTTGTTGGAGAGATTTCTCAATATTTCTATTAAGTAGGCAGAAGAATTAATTTTGCTTATAATAAAATACTGAGCCCAAGAATTTCTAACCTGTATTATTACATTATTCTTTATCCTCATGGTTCTATATTTTCTCTCTCTCTCTTTCTCTCTGTTTTTATCCACTACAAGAAAACTTTTCTGTTCACATAATGGATTTCAGACCTTTTAAAAAAAATTCAGATCCATCTGATATTTATCTTGAGTTGGATGTCATTCAGAGTGTTTGAAATGAAAGAGATTTTCTATATGCCTTTCTAATATTTAGTATCTGTCACTGCCACTAGATTGGTATGCCTTTGGTTTTGTCTTTCCTTTTGATGAAACGTTTCATGAGAATAATATGAGATGCATAAATGTGCATTTAAAAATTAATTTCAAATATTAGATAAAGCTGTTAGATTTAGAGACCTGGTTTATTTACCTAGACAGAAGTAATAGCCTGGTGTAATTTTACATATGCTGATTTTTGTGTAACCATTTAAAAAGTGATACAGGTGGTAATTAAAAAAACCATTTGTGATCTACATATTCATGCAAAACAAAATTCCGGAATCAAACTACTACCCAGATGGAGTCTTCAAAGACTCTGATTTTGCTTTAGTGTATCTAGAGCATTCAAATATGCATGAACACTTTTTACATTCATTTTTACTGATTATCAAAGAGTTGGAGAATGGAAGGGGCAATATTTTTTGGTAGGTGACTGTAGTGAAATATCATTGGAAATTGAGTAAAATTAACATTTTACTCAAATGTTAATTTTTTCCGTTCTCCCCATGTATGCCTCTAAACTCACTAAATTTTTTTAATTAAAAAAATTTTTTTTTATTGGAATATAGTTGATTTACAATGTTGTGTTTCACCAATGATTAACATTCTCTAGCATGATCAAAGAGAAAGGCCACTATCTCCTGTCCACACCCAGATGACTAAGTCTGTTGCAGTTTCTTTGTGCTCCCCTCCCCTCTTCTATGGGTCTCTGATCATCTGACTCTTTCGTCAAGTGTCAGTTTTTCAATGACGTGTTGAAAATTTGGCCAGACTTAACCGAAAATTTGGCTGTAGAGAATTTCCTATGTGTTACCTTGTACGCGGGTCTCGCCCCTCTTTCTCTGGTCTTCAGACTGGTAGTGCCCATTTCCCATGTATTTCTGTGAAGACTCTCTTCCCATTTCTGGATGCTCCAACCCGCTCCCTCCACTCCTTTCATTTTCTAATGTAGGACAACACACATTGGTCTTAGTTTCATTGTTCTTTTCCACACTAAGCCCTGGGGGGCCTCAGCATTGAAACGCTTGTGGCCTGTCAAGGTGTTTTACTAAACAAAAGGCTGTCTAGTCCAGAGAAAGATTACGCTTATTCTTTGGAGGCATAAGTGATTTCAGTTAGTTCTATTGATTCCCCTGTGTGTTACAAATATAAGAACATAAAATGTCACAGAGGAATCTGCCATTCCCTTCTCATGATTATGGATATCACTAGTCAGACACTCTGCCATTGCTTAACTAGGCAGATTCCTTTCTTCTGTTTATAATTTTGCCCACATACAGCTATCTCGAATTGAGTTGTGATTGACAATCATCAGAAGGTGATGCTTTCCATCACCTCTTTGTGCCAAGAAGCAGATCAGAAAAATGAAATGATGATAAATATTTTGTGGAATAAAAGATAATCAATGAAATGCCAAAGTTTAAAAAAATCACTGAATAAGATTTTTATTTTATATAACAACTATAGGATTATTTAATTAGTATTTGTATTTAGCTTCCCAATGCTATTTAAATTTGACACATACTTCTAAGCCGGTGATTCCCAATGGCTAAGTGGGATGAAATTCAGACTCTCATGTATACAGGAGTATGTGCGCATATGTCATTTGTGTGTGTGTGTGCATCTTTATGTATGTGTGTATTTGGAAGAAGCCTTCCTCCAACCTGCCCCAACCAACAACAATTTAATATACTCCTTTTCCCAGTAGTACTAAGAATAACTGCTATATGCCAACATTACAAAGTGGTTAGCTATGTGATCAACTCCTTTTATAATTATGTTCAGTGAATCAATCTGTAAATTTTGGTGCAAAATTTTAATATTACTGTTGGTGCTGGTTTTAATGCCTTGAATCATTATTTGAAAGCATGCCCTTAATTGTCCACTCTTATTCTTTAAATCTGTCAGAAAGTCTAAAAAACAAACAAGAACAAAGACAGAAAGGAAAAAAAAACAACTAAGCAATCTTACACTCTTTACCAGCTTCCTCAATAATTAAAATTTTATTTATTTATTTTCGAATATATGGGTAATGCATACAGAGCAAAGTAAAAAATATAAGAGGGTATAAGTGAGAAGTAAGTTTCCCTTCCATTCTGTCTCCAGACAATCAGTTCCCTTCCTCAGAGGAACAATTGTTTTATTTCCTTTTCTTCCATACATTTTCTATACCTATACAGCATCAACATCCATCTGTCAATTGATCTACCATCTATCTATCTATCTATCTATCTATCTATCAACTATCTACATTTCTGTCTATCACATATATATCTTTTAAACATTGCAAAGCAGCACCTTAAAAATTTGCTCCAAAAAATTCCATTGTGTTTTATTATTAAACTTATTTATCCAGTCCACTATCGATGGGCACTTGATTTGTTTTCAGTCTTTGGCTCTGACAAACAACACTGCAGTGAATACCCATTTACATATGTCAATTTATATATGTGCAAGTATATTGGTAGGATAAATTCCTAGAAGTCGAATTGTTGGGTTTGCTGAATTGTTCTCCTTAGAGGTTATACCAATAACAGTGCTACCTGCAATGTAAACCTCCTACAAAATGCATACTCTAAGTTATAATTATTATTGTAATTGTAATTTCATCACTACAGCTCTTCTATAAAGTATGTTTTTTTTTAAGATAAAATGAAGAAATTGTGACTTGGGTTGGTTAATGACTTGCCCCAAACCCAACAAGCTCCTGAGTCAGACGCACTTACAAGATTAGATTCTCTTTCTCTTAAAGATGTGAAAAAAACCGTCAGGTCGTGAGACTTGACAGAAGTCAGAAGGCAATTCAAGGACTATCCCTGAGATATATACTGTAGTTTGTAAGAAGAAGATTCAAAGAAGAAGGTTTGTCCCTTCCTCTCTATTCCTTAGGTGTACAGAGAAAACATGCATGAATATATATTTTGTTGATGTTAAAACACAAAAAGGAAAACTTCTAGAGATTAACTGTGGAAGATCCTCTCTGCCTCCTCATCTGTAAAATGAAAGATTGGACTAAATTATCTTTCAGAGTTGTATTTTAAATATAAATAGGTAAATTAAAGTTTTTTTTTTAAACCCATTTTTTGGGGGTTTAACACAGAAAGGGATAATGACTACATACCTTCCAGATTTGGTAAGACTTGACATTTTTCTCTTTTTTGGCAATTCAGTATAATTATTTTCTATTAGGATCATACTATCTCCTTGTACTAGGCATATTAAGTGGGGGCACATCTGAGAGAGTAATTTAGAAAAAAGAGGGTATTTGACTGTCTGAATTGTCTGGGCATCATGGCATGCTTCCCATGATGTTGCTCTAAATGATATGCACTAATAGTGGTGGCATTTAGTTGTCATGGCATATGTGCTTTAGAAAAACATGCTGATAATTGTGTGATTGTTTCTCTTACATGTTCTAAGAATGGGTCACAAACTGAGTTCTGCAAAGTACAGCCATGCTTCCACAGATTTTGCAAATACTGCTTCCACCTTGTCCTCTACCCAACTTTACTTTTTTTTTTCAAATTACAGTTTAAAAAATAAGTACTGGTTTTGGAAAAGAAGTAAAAGTAAAGATCATAAATGATTCTTTTTTGCTTGGTCTTCTTAATTTTGAAACTCTGTTTATGAGAAGCATTTGCAGAAAAGGGTTTGAAAGCTAATAATTTCACTTCCCCTTCCTTCCAATAATGTGAAGTGAAGTAACTGTGTAGGTTTTACAGACTTAATTTAATATTGTAGTTTTCTGACAATAAACACTTTTATTTATCTGTTTACTTGTTTATTTATTTTCACAGATAAAGAATTATTTCTCATTTTAGAAAAAAAATCATGAGTTAAGAAAAAGCATCTTGGCCATTTGTTTAGATTTACGAGACACTTTGCATACCTACTGTGTAAGCAAGCTTATTTTTTCTGTTGATTTAACTTCCTTAATCTTTGGACTCTGAATAAATTTAGGTCATTGGAGAAATTATAGGTGGAGACAATAAAATCTAAGAGTCAAGTAAATAGAAGCCCAACACACCCAGAAACCCAAATTAGAGATAAGGAGTACAAAAATAATAATTATTAACTATTTCCATTTTTTCTCTTTTCTTTCTCGTTTTCATTATCTTTTTTGTGTCTTTTCTGTTGCCTTATTTAAGCTAAATATATGTATATATTTCCCCTAGATGTCTCCTAAATGAGAATCTCCCTTCAGAAAGAAAAACAAAACAAAACAAAAATACTAGCAGATTTACTTCCCTAATATGCTCTATAGATACTTTATATTTATGGGAAGTTGCTTATCTTAAAAAATATTCCATGTGCACAAATGAAAACTAATGACTTAATCTGATTACCATCTTTCCCCCATCTGAGTCTACTATTCTTTGTGGAAAATATTGGACCTTAAGAAAAGTCTGTGGGTTCAGAAGGTAAGGAAGAGAATAAAATCTGGAAGGAAGAAAACTATGGCTGATCACACCTCAGGATGGGGCAGATGGAGGTGGTATCAGAGAAGGCTGAGCAGGAACCTGGACTTGTAGCCACTGAGCCATAAGGAACACCCCTCTCCTTCTCTGCCCAGTGGGAAGCCAGGAGTTCCACCAGCTCCCGGCTATGAGAAGGGTACTCATCACACCAAGAACCAGAAAAACCCCAGTTTGGATGAGAAAAGATAATCAACAGATGCCAACACTGAGATGACACAAATGTTTGATGAGGATTTCAAAATGGCCATCCTAAAAATGCTTCAAGGAGCAATTATAAACAGGCTTGATACAAACGAAAAAATAGAAAGTCTCAGCAGAGAAATAAGAGTTATAGAGACAAATTGAAATTTTAAAACTGAAAAATATGGTAACCCCAAACCCCCGAACCAAGCAAAACAGAGCAAAAAACTGATGGGATGGGCTCAACAAACAATAGCTTGAAGAGGACAGAAGAAAGAATCAGTGAACTCGAAGATAAAAACAATAGAAGTTATCCAACCTGAATCTCAGGGAGAAAATCAATGGAAAAAAAATGAATACAGCCTTAGGTATGTTTGAGACTATAACTAAAGATCTAGTATCTGTGTCACCAGAGTCTCAGAGGAGAGGAGAAAGAATGCAGGGCTAGAAAAATATTGGAAGAAATAGGGCTGAAAATTACCTAAATTTGGCAAAAGATATAAACCTAGAGGTTCAAGCTGAACAAACCCTAAACAGTATAACCCAAAGAGATCTTGGCCAAGACACATCATAATCAAACTTCTGAAAACTAAAGACCAAGGAAAGGCTTCAAATGCAGTGAGAGACAAATGACACCTTACCTATAGGGGAAAGGAATTCAAACGACAGAAGATTTCTCAAGAACAATGGAGAGCAGAAGAAAGTGCAACGTTTTTCAAGTGCTGGGAGAAAATGACTGTCAACTCAGAATTCTATATCTATTGAAAATATCCTCTAGGAATGAAGAAAAATAAAGCCATTATCAGATGAAGGAAAACCAAGGGAATTTGTTGTGAGCAGTACTATCATAAAATAATGGCTGAAAGCAGTTTTTTAAACAGAAGGGAAATGATATAAGAAGGTATCTTAGAACATCAGAAAGAAGAAGGGACAATGGAAAGAGTGAAAATATGGGTCAGTGCAATTGATATTCTTTTTTCTCTTGAGTTTTATAAATTATCTTTGCTGGTTCTCAAATGTCTGATGTGACTCAGTGTATATAGAAGAAATATTTAAGACAATTACATTATGAAAGAGGGAGAGCAAAGAGATTTATAGAGAGTTAAGCTTTCTACATGCTACTTGTACTGATAAAGTATCAACACTGAAAGGCTGTGAAAATTATATATGTGAAAGAATGTAATACCTAGAACAACTACTGAAAGGCTGTACCTAGAGATACACCTCAAAAACACTGTAGATAAATCAAGATAGAATTCTTAAAAAAGTTCAAACACAAAACAAGTGAATGAAGAGAACCACTGAAAATTATTCATGGAACATTGGAGAAGATAAACAAATTATCCACACATTAATGAAAATGATCTGTTATTTGCTTTCTTCCTAAAATCCAGTTGAGGAGTGCTGCATAGAGTGAGTGAGTATTTTATCTGAAGTGGAAAAGGTAGTAGTCAGTTTGGAGCTGAGGTCACTTGAAGACAGAGGACTGGCTTACAGGGCCCTGTTGGGTGAGGTGCATAGTGATGGTTGAACATGACCATAAGTGATGAAAGAACTGGGCCGGGGAAAGTAGGAGATGGAAAGGGAGCGCCAAAATCAGATTTAAGCAAGGAGAATTTTACTTACTTCAATTTTTTTGCCTGGCATGGGCCCTTCATCCAAGTTAGAAGGAAGCTTCCTTTCCATTCCTTCTTGTACCTCCTGTATTGTCACCCACATCCTCTACTTTCTGGACTTAAAATTCCAGGGTATTGGGGCTTCCCTGGTGGCGCAGTGGTTGAGAGTCCGCCTGCCGATGCAGGGGACACGGGTTTGTGCCCCGGTCCGGGAAGATCCCACATGCCGTGGAGCGGCTGGGCCTGTGAGCCATGGCCACTGAGTCTGCGCGTCCAGAGCCTGTGCTCTGCAACGGGAGAGGCCACAACAGTGGGAGGCCCGCGTACCGCAAAAAAAGAAAAGAAAAGAAAAAAAGTTTCCAGGGTATTACACATTAATTTATATAATAGGCTGAATAGGTTATTATGGAGAGAGGGTGGGCCTAGCTGTCATGAAAACATCAATTTTTTTTTTGCTAAATAAATTTTGAGTTGCAAACAACAGACTTAGCACTTGTTTTTTGGACAAGCTCCTCTGTGGTTGGGGATACCTGGGTTCTGCTGAGATGGATGCTCAGCACTAATGATCAGCGAACATCCTCTCCTGGAATTTGTCAGCAAGCTTCGAGGGGATATTTGTTTCAGCAGAATATAATGGAAAGTTTAGCTACACTTTTCACAAACAGAATCAACAGCTGCAGGGTTCTATAATATATTAAAAGGAAAGTCAAATCTGGACCTTGGGATTCAGGGTTGGAGTGGAAGCCCCCTTTGCAGTGAGTGAAGTATACCCTTCTGTAGGCTAAATGTAAATAAGAAATAGAGAAACACACACATACACATACACTTCTCATGAGGCCAATTATTCTTTTAAAATTGTATTATCCACAAAGCATTTTTAGTTTGAGTAAAGTTTACAATGACAGAGAACAGGGATAATTTTCTTTCTCTCTCTCTTTCTTTCCCTCCCTCCCACCCTCCCTTCCTTCCTTATAAGGACAAGACCATTCTTCCAATCTGCTGCTTTAGATATTGGACCCAGATTGCTTTTCTATATAGCTCAAAAGGTATTTCTTTTTGGACTTAATCAACTAAAAAAGGACTGTGGACATACAGTATAGTATGTCCGTTTATGTTGAAATCCACTTATTTCCCAGCTATCATTAATGATTGCTGTCCCATAAACTCTATTAGTTTTTTAAACCAAAATAAGTTTTCTGATTTAGTTTTCAGGTGACTGAGGATCTATGTAGCAATATGATTATTTCTTTTCTATTTCAATATGGCTTCTCTGCTTGAATTCCATAGTTCTAGAATGAAAAGTCATCAAGTAAGAAAAAAGTGGAATATAAAGTATTGTTCCTTGTGGCTTTAGAGTCATTTAACAAAACACAATATTTAGATGCATGATTTCTATGAAACTCACTAAATGAATTTCTTTAGAAGATAAACAATTCTTTTGTCCTGCACATCTGAGAAGCTCAAATATGTAATGTCAGTCCTGTGTAGTTTCAAAATAGGAACCTTCAACTTGAATAGAAGAGAGGTGTTTTCTTGAATAATGGGTATGTCCAATTTTGGTTTCTTTCAGCATAGAACCAACCCCAGAGAAGCAGTCCCAGGGTGTACCCTTGCATTTATACTAATTAACTCCTTAGGCACTAGTGCCCTCCTGGCTTTAGATCAAATTTGTGATTAAAAAAGGAACAGGTTATTTGGTAATTATGCAGGACCAGACAGCTTTACGGAGGGGGGGGCTTGGTCTTGTTTTGTACTGAAGTAGCTAGAAATGAATTGTCCGTCGTATTCCTCAGTATATCGTCTTTGAATGCTCTTTGAGCACTCAGGCCACACTGTTGAGGAAGAGATTGGCAAGATATTCAAGTATTTAAAATGTATATTTTGTATGTACATTTGGGATGGATAACCATTTTCATATATTTTGAACAAGTCTGCTCAATTCACAATGAATAATCACTAAATACACTGCCCAACTGAATATAGTTGACCTTTTGAGAAATTCAGGGGTATGAATACAGGAGAAGACTGGGGTAAGGATGAGAGGTAGAATATGGAAATGCTAGGAAAACAGTTGAAGAATATGGTGAATTATCACATCACATATTAGTGGTTTCACTTAAAAGGCATTTATACATTTCAAATTATATCTTCAAAATATAAGCTTTTAAAAAGAAAGATATGTTGATGGCATTCTAATGGCTTCCATCAAAGTGGAAGAAATGGGTCAAGAAGGTTCTATCTGTGTCCACTGCACAAGGTTCTATACCTACTACATTATGCATATGGAAGTATGGATTTGATTTTGCTTGTTTACTTGGAATAAAGTCCTATAAGAACTGCTAGGAGGGGTTTTTCTTTCCTCAAGCCAGTCATTGCAATCTACTTATAGCAATTTTTACCTACTCAAACCCTACCTAATAAGATGTTATGAGTATGATTTATGAATATCATTTGAATACTTCCCAAATCAGGTGGAGTGGAAAACAAGTGAATTCGTGAGTCATGAAGAAGAATTCATTTGCCTATGATACTGTTTTCTATTTAAAGTCTTATATTTAACACATTGAGATAACTGCAGCAGGACTCCGACCTTTGGCTGTAGCTGTTATTATAGCTGTGGCAAAATGGCTCTGATACACAGTGGCTGCTGAGTTAGCCAGAGCGTAGATGCGTCTCTGCTCACCCCATACCGCATGAGCAGAGAGGAAATGCCCTGTTTCTCACTCTTCACCTTCTTCTACTATTGTGGGGAGTTTTACTTATGTCTGCAAAAGTTAAGACATGCTTCTTTTCCTGGGGGCAACCTCTCTGAGTGAGAAGTATAGTTAGGAGTGTGGCTATAGCATATTGTTTGGAATGTGCTAGAAACAATCAGACATTCTTTTCTCTTCCTCGCCTAGGACTAAGTGTCCATTTAGTCTTTTAAAATAAAACCATAGTGGGGTATCTGATGTTTTAACCATTACAAGATGAGGTAAATGAAATGGTAAAATGTAAATATACTTGAAGCAGCAGTAACCTTTTAATTTTAAGTAATAATGGAATATGTTTTGCAGTCACTTGCATATGCAAAGAAACGGTTTGGACGAAGATATTTTGCCCAAGACCCAGTCAGTGATCTGATAATCGGTGCAAAATTAAATAGGCTGTTGGTGCATGTCTCATTTGGAATAAGTAAAAGACCTGGAAAAAAATGTTATGCAGTTAAGCCGATTAAAATGTTGTGTCACCCTCCTTTAAGTTAAAACCATTTGTTCAAAGAAAAGAAATATTACCCTGTGAAGAGCATGGGCTTTAATAAATATTTATTGAACTGTAACATCTCATTTGATAAGAGCATGTCTCCACCATGCTCAGCATTTTAAAGACTCTACTGGCAGCAGGATTACTTTGCTTCGGAAATGTAGCAGGTGAATTGTAATTGTCCAGCCAAAGTTGGAATCAGTTCACTAGGACTATCCCCTATGTTTATCCATTTCAAGTAATGTCAAGAGGTGAGATGTTTGATGAAGGGGGTATGATTTCTCATCTATGAAATGCTATTCTCATTTGTTCCTTTGGGAACTGGAGCTGTCAGAAGGAAAAAAAAATAGACAAGCTAAAAAAAGAAAATCTTTATGTGAAGAGAACCATAGAAATGTCTATGTAATCCAGGCTTTAAAGAAAATTGTATAAATCTTGGTTAAAAAATATGAGCACTTTATCCTTTTTTAGTCAACCACATATAATAAAATATACTGTTGGAGTGGTCACCAGGCATTCTGTGATTAACAAGTCTATACTGATCCCTCCTTATGAGTGAAGTGGACTGAGAGCTTTTGGATAGTCACATTTCATGGAAAACCGTTGACTCCTACTTTCTTCCTGTCTCCCATCTACAAATTTAGTCCCCTGGTAGTCCTAGAGAGTCTTTTAGCCCTTTTAGCTTTCCAGTTCTCACAGAATATTTTGGATGTGTTCTCCCACAGGTAAAATATTTTATTTTACAAAATTTTATGCTTCGAAGATGACACTGTATGACAAAGTTAAAAAAAAAGTGTGAAAATTTTATGTAGACCATTAGCTCATTTAGTTTTACAATTAGCCAGAATCAAATGTACTTTGTGTATGAGCTATAATTAATATTCAATGACATTGAAAGAGCACAGTTTTAATATCTAATGTAAAAAATGGATTCACTTGGAAAGCAGAGGCCTACCTAATTGTTTGTAGTTAACTATGTTTACAAAATTTTTATTAAAAATTTGTAAAAAACCACCTAGGCTAATGTCTATTTATCTGGAGAACTCGTTGGCAATTGATTATAAACACATGTTTAGCTAACAAATCAATCACATAAATAGATTAGAATTAAGCTATCAGAGTTTTTTTATTTTAATCATTTCTAACTAATAATACAAAGTATTTACAGTTTTCTTTTAATTTTTGCTGCAGTTTTGAAGATAAGCTGTGCTGGCAAAGATGGTTAAGCTTTTTAATTGGTTTTTGTTTAGTTCAAAGAGCAACGCTACAGTAATTTTATCTTGGAATTGTGTGTGTGTGTGTGTGTGTGTGTGTGTGTGTGTGTGTGTATGAGAGAGAGAGAGAGAGAGAGAGAGAGAGAGAGGGAGATGAAGCTACTCCTATCAGTTGCTTTTTGAATAGCACTTTATTCTAGCAATCTCTGACAGAGGAAAAAAGATCAAACCATAGAATGCCAAAGGAGGAAGAAATATGTTCCCTATTTTTATGAATAAGTGTTCCAATAACAGAACTACTAAGTAATTAGCAGAAGTATTTTCTTATTTGTATCGTTAAGACTACCTAGGTGCTTTAGTTATCCATACTACAGCCGTAGCACGGGGTGTCCCCAACCTCTACAACTCCTCCCTCATATTTCTGTAGCTGAATTAAGCCATTAAGTGTTAAACATACTTTGAAATAACAAAATTAAAGACTGCCATTAAATCATTTCTCCTGTAAGTTGTGCCCCCTTAACAAATTTATTGACTGAATGGGGGCACTCAGTGAGCTTGATCCTGTTAATGGATGATCCACTCCTGAGAGAAAAGTGGGCACTTCTGTAAGTTGTAATTTTTTAAATTTATGAACAAACCTTGTTTAGGATAATGAAGCAGTGATTTAATAAAAAAATGAACACAACTTCAAAACATCTTCTCTCTATAGGCGATGCATTAGGCAAATGTTCAAACACACTGAAGACATTTCATCCCTTCCCATTAGGAGAGTATCCTAGGAAACAAATACCAGGGGTGTATCTCCTTATTCCCATTTTATAGTCAACCTTCAAGGACTGACTTTTTAAAAGTAATGCTTAGCATAGCGTTGAATTCTATGTCAGCCTTATAATTGGGAAAGGCTTTCAAGAGGAGGTGAGAAGTGAGGTGTAGGACATATACCTTATTGGTGGGAAAAGCATGGTATCAGGCAGATGAAGGTAACATAATTCTGCAGGGCATAGGGTTGGGGAGAGCTGGGAACTAATAGATGAACAAGTAACTCTCTGATAGTGTCTAAAGCATTATATAAAAAGTATGGAACCCAGCTGTTCTATACTTTATGAAGGCCAGACAAGAAGGAATGAACTGAATTTGAAGTAATAATTGACAAAGGAGGTTCTTTAGTACTGGAAACACATATGAAAGGAGGTTCTGTCCTTGTCCCATGATACACACACACACATACTCAGCTGTTATTCTCAGTTGACAGAGACCAGGCTGCAAGACCTTTTGAGGCCCTTCACAGTTTTATAGAAATTTGAAACTAACTGAATCGAATTATGTGACTCCAAGAACAAAAAATTCTGGTAAACTATTCTGCCTTTCCAGACCCAAGGTCTTAAAGTCCTTTCAAAACAGTCAGGATATGCAAGGATCACTGGAAAGACAGTCTTCAGAGGCCTGTTACTTTCCTCTGTTGTGAGCCAAATAGAGAGTTTACAGTTCATAGGCAGACATCTGGTCATTTGCAATTAGGAGCAACAATTCACTCATCCATTCTTTTATTCCTTTTCTTTTTAAACATTTTTTTTTGAGTGGCTGTTTAAGTGATAGAGTCTGACTAATTTCAGTAAAAAAAATGAATAACTAAAATTTTCCAAGTACACGCAATTATGTATATACATATACAATAAATTAAGATTATTGCCCTCATTTTATCAGTTTTATTTATCAGTCCACAGCTGAGCTCTCTGTCTCAGGTAATATAGATAAATAAGCCTGGAACAAAATGGATGAGCATTTAGGATTCTATTATGTAGAGAGTTTTGTATTCTAACTCGTTAACATATTTTTTAAAGCATTGTCTATTTCATCTAACTGACCTTGAAAATAAGATTTTTACTTGGTGGATAATAATTAGTGCTTTTCTCCATGTTAGAAATTAAGTTGCTTTCATTTTTTCACTGCAATGAACAGTCCCTAGAATAGAAATTTAGAAGGAGAATTACTAAGCCAAAGGGTAAGAACAATTTTAATGTTTGTAATGCTGCCAGATTGCTATCCAGAAATTCCATCAAGAGTGTATGAATATCTTTTTCCCCTGTACCTTAACTGGTATTGACTGTCAGCAGCCCTCACGGTTTGGAATATCATTAAATGGTTTCTGATTTGAACAGGACTGATGAAATTATTCATATGTAGAAATGTTATCTTGGGCATGCGGGACTACCTCCCAAGCTTTTAAATTAAATACATTCTTCAAAAATGCTTTTGATTTCATGCACTTACATTCATTCACTAACTTGACAAATATTACCTATGTATTTGATAAGCTCCTACTATGTGCCAGGCTGTGACCTCTATTACAAGAATGGATGGTGAAATTTCCCTGTTCAGGTCACTATAATGTCTTGCTTAGTTTACTACACCAACTTTTCTTGTGTTCTCCCTGGATCCAGTATTGCTTTTTCCCTTTACCACTGTAATGATTAATTCTGTGTGTCAACTTGACTCAGCCATGGGGTACCCAGAGATTTGGTCAAACATTATTCTGGTGTTTCTGCGAGGGTGTATTTGGATGAGATTAATATTTAAATCAGTAGACGGAGTAGTGCAGATTTCTCTTCCTAGGTGGGTCAGCCTCATCCAATCAGTTGGAGACCTGAACAGAACAAGCAGGCTGAGGCTTCTCTCCCGCCGCATCCAAGTAAAAGAGAATTCCTCCTGCCTAACTGCCTTTGGACTGAAACCACATCACTGGCTCTCCTGGTTCTCAGGCTTTTGGACTTGGACTAGAAATACATCACCGGCTTTCCTGTTTGCAGACAATAGATTGTGTGACTTCTTGGCCTCTGTAATCCCGTGGGCCCATTTCTTATAATAAATCTATCTCTCTGTCTCTGTTTTTCTGTCTCTTTCTGTTTGTCTCTCTACCTAGGAGATACATGTGTATTTCCTATTGGTTCTGTTTCTCTGGAGAACCATGACTAATACAATTACTATGGCTAGAGTAATCTCTCTGCAAAAATCTAGTAATTCTGCTTTCCCCCTTGGAATTATTTAGTGAGTTCCCGTTGCCTTGCAATAAACCTTAAACTCCTTAACATGGTTTTCTTCATGATTTTGTCCCTGCTTTCTACTTCTTTAATATCTCCCTCATTTCCTACACTCTCTCCATATTTTCATATTTATATTTCCTTGAACACGCTGTGCTCTGTCACCTTTCTGAGCCACCTTTCATGCTGTGGCAGCTTCTTAGTCATATTCTCACTGTCTTTCTTCTGCCTCATTTCTATCCATCCTTTAGTTCTCAGCTTAGACAGAAAGTCTTCTAGGAATCTCTTTCAATCCCTTAAATCTAGTTAAGGTACCCCAGCTACTTTCCCCATGTTAGCACTTACTATCTACCATAGTTGCCTATTTCCTTACCTGACATTCCCTCTGACATTGAGGGTCTGAAGGCAAAAATGGGCACCGAGGGTCACAACCTCTACACTGAGAGATGACTTTCAGACTTCTACTTCTCTTGTTTGCCAAAGATGAGTTGCAACTTTCTTGATGTGTCCAGCTGCACCTTCATTTGATTTTTTAGCCTTAAAATAGCTTCATTTAAATTACACATATCTTTCTTATATGGGATTTAATGTAGTTTGGGATTAAATATAAGGGGAATTTGTACATAATGAAAAAGAGAGCAGTGCAGCTTCACGTGTCTTTTTCTACACGGACGATGTTTCTGCCATTTTTACCCTGGAACCCAGCTTCTAACACAGTGCCTGACATAGTCTAGGCTTCTAATGGACTCTTGCTGTATAAATAAATGGAAGCATTTCATGAGATTTGAGAGTTTCCTTTACCTGCTATATGAAATTGTTGAGGCCCCTTTTACTCAATGAACCTGGTGACACTTTTAGCAGACGTGAGTCATGCCACTGCCGCTGATCACAATATTACACAAATGTAATTCCAGAAGATTAGCCTCCCATCTATTAGGTGGATTGTTTAGATACAGCAATCTAGTGCATTCGGCCTTACTGATAATGACCTTTCTATAACCATGCTCTATAGCAATGATTCTCAACTGGGGATAATTTTACCCCGCAGAGGACACTTGGTAATATCTGGAGACATTTTGATTGCTGTGGTTAGGGGTTGGGCATGGAGGTGCTACTGGTATCTAGTGGGTAGAGACCAGGGATGCTGCTCAACAGTCGACACTGCAGAGTACAGCCTCCATAGCAAAGACGCATCAGCCCCAAATATCTACGGAACTGAGGTTAACGAACCCTGGTCTATATAAATCCAGAGAAAATTCGTGAAGAGCAAGCTGTCTAAAGTGACGGTCACGCTTGGTACCTCTGGACTTCTTAGGTTGTTGCGTATTATCTGACCATTAGAGGAAAAACAAAAGAAGGGAACCAGGCAGCCAAATGATACATAGTATTACTGCGTGGGAGCTGTTTTGGTGCTGTATTTTAACTCATTAACATTTAAAAATTGTTATGCAGCAGAAAAATAATTATGTCCTTGTAACATTGAAACAGAACCCATTTTTCCAAGCATACTTTTTTTTAAGGGCATGTTGCTGAAACACCAACTGTTTTACACGCACAGTAATCACATTGCTGTTGAGTTTATTGTGTTTTGTTAGGACACACTTTACAGTGTGGAAAATGCATTTTAAAGTAATTCCTCTGAGTGCAGTTACAGAAAAGAACAAAGGTATGCTTTACTTTTGTGAGTGAACAGTCAGTTGCATAGTGACCCCCTCTGGCAGATGAAAGGTGCAGTGGTTTCTCTAGGTGGTTTCTGGAAAGTTCAGTGTCTGAGTCTTTGAACTTCATTGAAGGAAGGAGGAAACTAAAGAAACAAAATGGGAAGTGGAGAAAATTTAAGGGGCTCTCAAGATGTCAATCCCTTTCAGTACTGTGGCCCTTAATTTTCCACTTCTATTGCCCTTTAAAGCATTGGTTCTTGACCTGGTTTCATGGACCTACATATCCACGTGTGGAACTTCAGGGGGTGTCTGAGTCACTGGAAGTGTATACAAGATTGCTATGTACGCAAATTTAAGAAGTTTTCAATGAGAGAGGTTCACATCTTTATCAGAATCTTGGAAGGATCGTGACTTGAAAAGGTTTGAGACAATTCTTTAGGAAATGCACGTGTTCTACTGTAGGAATTTTGACATTTGTGTGGCTTTAGGAGAAGGTGTAATATGTTTAAAAGGGAGTTGCTTAATCACTAGTGGGGTCTATAGCAACTGCCCTGTTTGTAGACTTGGTATGGGATGCCTGAGGCATAAGGTTTGCTTTGTCCTGTTATTCTATTGCCGCACAAAATTGGGCACTGAGGGTCACAATGTCTACACTGAGAGATGACTTTCAGACTTTTACTTCTCTTGTTTGCCAAAGATGAGTTGCAACTTTCTTGATTTGTCCAGCTCTGCCTTCATTTGAGTTTTTAGCCTTAAAATAACCTCATTTAAATTACACATATCTTTCTTATATGGGATTTACTGTAGTTTGCGATTAAATATAAGGGAAATTTGTACATAATGAAAAAGACAGCAGTGCAGCTTCATGTGTTCTTTTCTTACACAAGAGAATTCTGGTCTGGTCTTGATTACACTGAAGGCTCATTTATATGCTCCTTTAAAAGTTAAAGCTGGTCTCTTTCCAGGTACACTGACATCTCCCTACATCATCAGCCTGAATGTGGAACAGAGGGGAAGGGCAACAGTAGCTCCTGTGGTTTACTTTGGAAACATGCAAATTTGCTGTCTCCCATGACAAAATTACGCAAGAACTGGACACACACTAATCCTCAATTTCCCTTTCTTTAGAAGTTGCCAGTTGTGTCTGACTCTCTCTTGTTGTGCAGTTTTAACAGTCACGTTCTCTAGAATGCTTGCCATGGGGGTTGGGCAAGGCAGAAGGGACTGCTATGTTATTAATATAATATTTTCCTACTTTCGACATTTCTGTGTTCTTGAGAGAGGATTATGTGATTTAAGCTTTTATAGTCACAATTCAGCGAGGGCTCCTAGACCCATAAATAGGTAAACTCCGATCATCAGAATAATAAAAGGTGGCAAACTTACATTAAAATAAACTGACTATGGAAAGACCCTAAATAAATATATTTTGAATTGGATGCATTCTACTATGACATATATTCATTGTGGATTGGAAGTACTTATTCGGTGCTATACTCAGAGAACTTTTTCTTTATCTTAGTTCCTGATCGTAAATCATGGATTTACAATGTTTGATCTGTGTAGAAATTGATGAATATAAATATTAAATAATGGTGTTTTAGTATAGTACCATATTTTCCTCAATATCTTATTTAGGAAGTTTCTTCTGAAGATATTGGAAGATCAAATACTGTATCATACGATGGTCTAACATGAAACTGAGAGTTCAGTGTGGGTCATCGGCATGAAAACTCAGATGCAATCTTTAAGTATCTTCAAAAAATCTGTAAAAATTTTCTGTTTATAAGGGCCATGGTTCAGAATACTTTATGGCTCATGTAAAGTATGAGGTGACCTTTTGTGTTTAAAAATGACTTTAGCTTAGGATAACATTGGAGCTCTGGAGAGAACTCAATTCAACTTTTGCAAGTAAGGAAGCACTTGGGAGCAAAGGTTAATTTAGGTTATAGCTGCATCAGCACCAGATAACAGGTACTAAGGCTCCAGCGTCATCCTGGTTGTTCTCCTGGGCATTGCACCAAGTTGGTTAAACAAACACAATGGAAGTCACACCAAATTATCTACTTAAGGTCAGAACATGCCCTTTGGACATAATTTACATCAATAAAAGTGGTATACGAATAAATATTAGTATAATAAGTTGTAGCAATAGTAATAGTATTCATAGTCCTTAGCTGGGGTTCAAATGGATTTAAGAACATATTCTTTCAAATTGTATTATTGTTAAATGACACCAATCTAAGGAATTGCCTTTTCTTTTATGTTTTAATTTCAATAAATTCTTTAAGTATTTGTTGAGTGCTCACTCTATGTACATGCTATATAGAATATGTAGCACATGAAACTTGCTCACAACTTACAAAGTACCTGGGGAGATAAAATATACACCATGAAAAACTAAAGAAACATTTTAGTGTACTATTTAATATAATCGTTTTTAAGATGACATTGCAAGAAACATGACAAAGTGAGACATGCTTAATAACGACAGGATTTCAGGGGACAGAGAGAGTTTCAGGCTATGGTGGAGAGGATTTTATTGGACTGAGGAGATAGGATTTAAGTTTACTTTTGAAGACTGTGTGGACTCTCAATAGGTGAAGTAGGGAAGAGTGGCCTTTCTATTTTAGAACAGCTTGAGCAAATGACATTGTGCTGTGTGGTTGGAGGACAGTGAAGAAAGGAGTTCAATTGCGGTGAAAAATATGTGAAGCTAATTCAGTCAAAGTAGGTTGGATTCTTACTATAGAAGACCTTGAATGACAAACGAAGGAGTTTGCATTTAGCTTCTATTCAATTCTCAGCCACTGAAGATTATTCAGATTTCCTATGCCTACTTGTGTTCTTTCGGTAACCTATGCATATCAATGTCTCCTTTTCGTATTGGAATGTAGGCCCAGAGAAAGTACAAAAATCTCTCAGTTAAATGAATTTAGGATTCCATGGCAGCAAGAAACAACAATGAAATTACTTTTTCCTAATCTAAAACCCTGATAGCATATCCTTCCCAGGTATGAGCCAACGTTGGGTACCCTGTTCTCTAGCAATCACTGTCTAAACACACCACTCCATTCACCAAGGCCTCTTGTGTACACAGTGCTGGTTGAGGTGTTTGTTTTATCCTGCACATAACTGCGCATTACACCTGCCATCAATCACCTATCATAGGTGTGTCTCTTAATTGCCATTTAAAGGTCTTCTGAAAGTGACACATATTATTACTCTCTTTTTTCTACAGGTGCAAGTCCTTGTTTAGAGCTAGAAAAGGAAGATGACTATGGACTGTTACTTTCTTTTTAAAGTCGTCTCCTCATTCAAAACAGTCAAGAATTGTTGGTGTTGTTCAGGATTACTATTTCATTTTTAAGGCTTGCAATATACCTCCTCAAAATAAGAGAATCAGTGTTTTTCTAATGGCAGGGACCAGATGATTTCATTACCTAATGTCTGATTTTTCAAAAACAAGAAGGCAGATCCTACAGATTATAATCTGGTGACTATGAGGTTACTTCTAAGCAAAATTCTAGAATGATTTATTCAACCATAGTTTTGTGTTTAGAAGATGAACCCTTGATCACTTTAAGCTAATTTACTAGAAATATCTTATCTCAAACTGAACTTGTAGCCTGTTTTAGTTTATTCAAGTCTTCTTTTCTATGACCCATTTATTTACTTAACAAATAATTATTAGGTCCAGCTCCATAACAGGCACAATACTATGATACAGATTACATATATATATATATATATATATATATATATATATCTTGTTGCACAAGAAGCATGGCTCCTGGCCAGATGGAGTTTATGTTTAGAAGGAGAAATGCACCCAAACAAAACTGAAAACAAACAATCATAGCACCCTGCAGAAGTAAACACATGACATGAAAAAGAATTTTAAAATGCCAGTATATCCATGAAGGAACCAAAAAATGGATAAAAGTTGATAGACGTATAGGTGTTGTTGCTCAATCATTTATATATTAAAAATCATATATTATTTAGCCTCCTTATTAGGGTAGACTGGTTTGTGGTAACAAATGGACTCAAAATGTCTTAGTTTCAGCACAGTAGAAATTGATATATGCTCTAGTAGTGGTCCTGGACAGTGTTCAGGCAGGCAGTGTAGCTCTGCTCTATGCAGTTGCCCAAAGACCCCTGGCTCATTCAACATTCTAGTTCTGTCATACCTTAGAATGGGGTTTCTCAACCTTGACATTGTTAGTTTTGGGGGGCTGTCCTGTGCCTCATAGGATGTTTAGTGGTATCCCTGGTCTCTATTCACTAGAAACTAGTGGCACTTCCCCTGTCACCCCTTGTGAAAATCAAAAATGCCTCTAGTCATTGTTAGATGTTCTTGAGTGAACAAAATATTCACTGCTCTAAGGCCTTGTTGCCATTTGACTTCAACAGGTAGAAGTGAAAGACAGCACAGAAGAGGCACACCCGTTCTCTTTCAAGCTCAGATCCAGAAATGAGAGGTATCTCTTCCACTCATCTTCCTTTGGAGTGACCTAAGTCATGTAGCCACATCTAAGTTCAAGGGGGCCTGTAAAATATTGTCTGTTCAAGTGCCCAGGACCTGATGCAGGGTCGACTCTTTCTGGGTGTTGTGATCAGAAAGAGTGTGGCCATCTTCCAGCTGCTTGCCTGCAAAGATGAACCTCTGTTGTTTGGGAGGCTGCCTTCCTTATCCTGGATCTTGGCCTTCACATTCCTGATGATGTCACTGGGCTCTACCTCCAGGGTGATGGTCTTGCTGGCCAAGGTCTTCACGAAGATTTGCATTTAGACCTGTGAGCGAATGTGAAGATACTGCAAGAATCCAATCACACCTAGTCATCTCCAGGGCAACACACCATCACTCAACAATGCCAGGCGCCTCTCTTGTTCTTATGGAAGGAAAAAACCCCAGATTTCGATGGGCTACTAGTGGCTGCTGCCACACATTTCAAGGAATTAAAAACTATAATTTTCTTACATTTTGAGAATCAAGAACTCTTGCTGTCAGCTTGTTATACCTGTGGAAAAAGCCACCTTGTCCTTGGATCAGCTTCTCTTCCTGTTTTTTTCTCAGTATTCAGTGCAGAGTCACCTATAGGCTACAGGCTTAGTGAAAGTCACTGCAATCCTGAGACAGCTCTCATAAGTGTGTAATGTGACACTTTCACAATGATTACAATTTTACTTTGAGTATGTCTGGTTTTTAGCTACTGCATTTTAAAGGTATGTGGAGAAAACACTACTAACCTAGAGGAAAACAACAGAAACCATTACAGTAAAAGGAAATAGGACTTCCAAAGCAGATGAAAAGATCTTTGGGTATTTACCTAGTAAATATCTTTTGTTATATAAAGGAGTTTTAGTTTTTTAAAGGGGAAGATGTAAATTTATTTCCCATTGAAAACTAAAGTATAACACTTATACAACTATTAGAGTGGATATACTTTTTATTAAGTTTGAATGAAGAATTTAAATATTGTGGCAATAAATACTAGGGTGGATCATCTCTGAGAAGAGACAGAAGAAGAAGAAGGAGAAGGAGAAAAAGAAGAAAAAGAAGGAGAAGAAGAAAAAGAGGAAGAAGAAGAAGAAGAGGAAGAAGAAGAAAAAGAGGAGGAGGAGGAGGAAGAAGAAGAAGAAGAAGAGGAGGAGGAGGAAGAAGAGGAGGAGGAGGAGGAAGAAGAAAGAAAGAAAGAAGAGGAGGAGGTGGAGGTGGGGGAGGGGAAAGGAGAAGAGAGAGTGTCTCCTTGATGGTATGTTTAGCTATTCATGAAGGCAGGACTGAGTCAGATAGATCATTCTTCAGTATTCCTTTCTACCTTCCTAGTATGAATATGGCACACATATTATGACTTGAAATTGAGTTAAACTAATATCTCCATTCTGGCTCTTGTAATCATTCCAGGAAGTTGGTTCCTTTGAGAAAAGAGGTGTTGGCTAGCGTTGACTATCCTGAGGGCTTTTTAGTGTAGCTCCTGTGCTTTCCAATTAGGTAACTTGGAACAAGACTTCTCCTTATTCCTGTCCAGAAAAAAATTTTCTTTTGGCTTTAATGGAATCTTGTCATTCTGGGTGTTTTTGTCAGATAGGTAATAGAATACACTTTTAACTAAACATTCGGTGTCTTTTTAATACTAAAGACTTAAATTCTAGCTAAAGTGATTTCATTGTACATTTCCAAAGAAAGATTTCATGTCACACATGCACATATAATCGTGCTGGAACTTCAAAATCCACCTCTATTCCATATTTAGCTTAAAATGTTCTTTTTGGCAATTTGCATGCTCTAGAAGCCTACTTACCAGATCTGCTTTTTCATCTGGAACTAAGATTCTTATTAAGAAACTGTGCCACAGACTCACCATTGGAAAACATCCCTCTTTAGGGCGTAACCTGGCACTTACAGACTCATGCAGAGCAACAGGATGTGACAATTTAGGGCAAGAAAACAATGGTATATATTGTATTACAATAGTCTGACATGACAGAAGTAATTTGAAGGGGCTGAATGTAATTTGCCAGGGCACCTGTTCTCTTAGGAGTCAGCACGTATTTCCCTGATACCCCGGTAGTGTGTTTAAATAAAGCAAGAAATGAAGATCTTAATTTTTCTCCTTTACTTGAAAATGTAGTAACTGGGTAGTTTTGAATTTCTTAATTTGTAGAAGAATGGACCTAAGTTAGTCTGTAGTTACAGAGTATAAATTTCAGTGGGTTAGCTTATTACCCCAGATTCAATGATTCTGAAAGCAAACCAGGATCTTAAATGAACGAAGGAAACACATGGGGAAAAATGTCTTCCTAATGGTGGGAATATACAAAAGAAAGCGCAGACTTAAAGTGATTGTTTATAGTATCCCTATTTCCTGTAATGCATGTTCCAAATCTTTTCACTTCTTTCAAGACCGCAGCCTATGCTCTCTGCTTTCCCCAACTCTACTTCCTCTGTGATTACCTTAGATATTCCATCTCCAGCTCCCTCAGTTTTACACCCTTGAAATTCATCTAAACTTTCCTTCTCTTTCTTGGTTCTGAGGAACAAATGTTCTCCTCTCCCCGCCTTTATTTGTACCTTCAATGCCATATTTAGTGCATCTGTAAGGACACTGACACTTTTAAATTCTGTTTTCAGAGAACTTCCCCCAAACTTTTTCAAACTACTTTGCCTTTTTTCTCACTCCCTTCTTGAAGTTTGCAACCTCCAGTACCTCATCACTCAATAATTCTTTACTCTTTTGCAAATAAAGTTCTATATGGTGTCAAACTGGGTTTTTCACACACTTGTTAACCATTTTGTTTCAGACATTTTCCCCTTCTAACCTTCCAAAAGTAGGTGTTTTCCAAGGTTCAGTCCTTGATCATCATGAGTCTCCTTACTTCTTCATATCGGCAATACTAGGTACACTCAAGGTGGATAATTAGTGATGGTGTTGTTGCCAAGCTTTATATCTTACTGGAGGTCCTGCTCTATGCTGTCAACTGCCTGCTGCAAATCTCTAAATGCAGCATGTTCCAACAAAAATGAAATTTCTTCTCTATCTCCCCAAACTTTCTTATATTCCTGACTCCCTCACTTTCTATATGCAATCACTTGCTAAGTTCTCAGCAGTTTCACTGCCTCTCTCCCATCACCCTCTTCAACTCTCAGTGCTTTCTTAATTAATTAATTGGCACTATTCTACTGGTTAGCTAAATAATCTTTCTGCCCTCTGTATTCTTTTCCTTTCAATTTATGTTTTTACTCTCATCAAATTTGATCCCTAAATTATGGTTTCACATTAAAATTTTTGATAGGCCTTTGTTACACACTGAGTGTAATTGAAAGCCCCTTAGCTTGGCATCGAAGTTGTCCTTTCTTGTTGAAATGGGAGAGAAGAATACTTCCTAAGTGTCCTTAGGAGATTAACTGACCCACCGTGAAATCAGGAAAACAAAATAAGTTGACTGGGACTATTGGCTCTCCTCATTTATGTGCCATGGTTGTCATATTTCTGCTTTGAAATACTTTATGAAACCGTTGGTTATAGAGTTTCATTTGGAACTGATGTCATTTTAGTAGAAATCTTCATTGTTTATCAGTTTAGTTGGCAAGTTTTCTTATTATTTGCCCTCAACCACAATTGCATTTTATTTCTATAGTAACTATTTAAATTCCTTTTTAAGAAGAAAAACAAAACATTCTTTGCATTAGTAGGATGGCTGCCATCATTCAAAATGAAAACTACAGCTGAGATGGTCATTGTATTTCCAGGAGAATTAATAATGATGAAAGTAGTACATGATATTCAGATTATATCAGATAATTTTTCTACCAGTTAGAATAAATTATAGTTTTGGTTAACTGCCATATAGGCATTTAAAAATCTGTTAATCCAAAAACTAGAAAATGTTTAGAGACACAACCTTTCTTCCCTGTTAATTTAGAAAACAGGTGCTTATGGAGGTCATTTAGAAAAGACAACAATCATTAACACTTCAACAGAGTTTGCACCTTCTTACCCACTAAATTTCCTAACCACACAAAACTAGAAATATGCCAGGAAAGGAATCCTTTTCTAAATCAATTTATGTCAAGTATGTAATTCACTATGCTTTTTGGTAAATGGGTTGGAATAGTTGCCTCAAGCTGTCACTCCTTGAAAATGTACTTGTCCCAGACAAGGTTGCTGATGTTACGGTTAGGAGTTCACATCCCTGGAGAGGTTTATAGTTGAAGCTGAGGTGTATCTGATTCAGCCCTGAGGCAGAAAAACTGGACAAAGCAGTTTTTTCCGCCTCCCCCTTTATAGAGTGAGTGATTTGTGCAACAGCTTTGGTTTGGCAAATAGGGAAGTGTCAGTGCTAAATCAGCTTTACTCTAAGGGCACAGTGTGCCTGTTGCTCAGCTCAGTGATACCCAAATCCAGGACCATTTTACTTCAAGTGGAATACACACACAGAGCAAACATTCTCAAGGTCAGTATACGTGTTCTTTATTTTTCCACTGCAAGAACCATTTTTCTTGGGCAGAAAGAGGCATAGAACTTATTCATGCTTCACAACAGTAAGCTCCATGGAAAAATAATGTTCAAAGAACCACTTCTTTTTAAAGAGAAGATGTTATGCAATCAGTATTAATGGAACAATCAAATATGGGGGGTGGCAGCCTAGGCTTACCTTCCTGAGCACACGGTTGGCAGTCTGTTTGTGGGATGGCCAGATTTCTATGGCATAAGGAAGTGAACAATTGAAGCAAGTAACTATATACTTCAAGCAGTATTTCATGACTTTCCTTCAATTACAGTATTTCAAGCAGTAGTAGGATTGAGGACTGAGTCATTTGGATTATTCCTTCCTTTTCTATTTTCTTTTGGTCGAATAAGTAACATTTAAATGATGTGCTTTTTTTGGTGTGTGTGTGTGTGTGTGTGTGTGTGTTGTTATTATTGTTATTATTATTTTGCAGTTCAACACCACTTGTTTTTGTGTAAACAAGTTTCAGCAGCTTGATCAAGGAGATCTGAATTGTCCAGATGCCTGTTGTGGAATGGGGGAGTATGGATTTTTCTTTTCACTCTATCTCATGCTATTAGAGACAGTCACAATTACAAATGGATAGGTCTTTAATAGGCACAGCTCAGTAAATACCTCCGGGTTCCCCTCCACTTCTCAGTAATGAATGCTGTCCTACTGTTTCCTTTCAGGTTGTGACACTTCACATCTCTTACCTTTTTCCCCTTCGTTTTATGTAAATTGTGTGTGGATAATGGAATGAAATGGTTTCCATGGAGCTGAACAAATATAGGTCATAGTGTAAGGAACTCTTCCTCTCTTGAAGTACACAGGTGAATTTGCATATAATCTTTTTTTAATTTTTAAAAACATCTTTATTGGAGTATAATTGCTTTACAATGGTGTGTTAGTTTCTGCTGTATAACAAAGTGAATCAGCTATACATATACATATATGCCCATATCCCCTCCCTCTTGCGTCTCCCTCCCACCCTCCCTATCCCACCCCCCTAGGTGGTCACAAAGCACTGAGCTGATCTCCCTGTGCTATGTGGCTGCTTCCCACTAGCTATCTGTTTTACATTTGGCAGTGTATATATGTCCATGCCACTCTCTCACTTCACCCCAGCTTACCCTTCCCCCTCCCGGTGTGCTCAAGTCCATTCTCTACATCTGTGGCTTTATTCCTGTCCTGCCCCTACGTTCTTCAGAACCATTTTTTTGTTTGTTTTAGATTCCATATATATGTGTTAGCATATGGTATTTGTTTTTCTCTTTCTCACTAAATTCACTCTGTATGACAGATTCTAGGTCCATCCACCTCACTACAAATAACTCATTTCGTTTCTTTTCATGGCTGAGTAATATTCCATTGTATATATATGTCACATCTTCTTTATCCATTCATCTGGCGATGGCCCCTTAGGTTGCTTCCATGTCCTGGCTATTGTAAATAATGCTGCAATGAACATTGTGGTACTTTGCATATAATTTTAATTATTTGGCTTTATAAGTAGGACTGCAACCGTGAGCAAAGTTGAGCTTCTTGTGAGGTAGAACTTCACTTTCCCTCATAAAATATGTATATATAGGTATAATAAAAACTCAAACTACACAAAAAGAGTAGAACTTAGTAGAGGGAAAAATCGGGTGGGAAATCTATTTTTTTAAATATATTTTGATTACCTACTAGCTGAGTGACGTTATGGTTTACTTTTTGGTGTGTCAACTTTAAATGTCTATATGCACTTGTCTTTTAAGCCTCCTATACATCTAGGCCACTCCCCTTAATTTATTTACACATTAATTCATTCATTTAATAAATACATAAGCTTTGGATCCAGATAGACCTGGAGTTGAATCCTGTAGCCACTCCACACTAACTCTTATTTGGGAGGAAAATTAGTGAAACTCTCTGAATATAAATTTCTTCAGGGGTGAAGCTGGGGTGATTATACTACCTTACAAGGTTGCTGTGATGCAGAAGGATATGTGTATGTAAACTACTTGATCCAAGGCCTGGTGCATGATGGGTGCCATAGCGGCCACAGCAAGGTGACTTGCAGACATCCAGTTACAGGGAGCATGACGAACCAAGAACACCCGCTTCTGCGATCTCAAATACACCGAAGCACTGGCAACGAGGCCATGTGTAGGCTGCTCCTAGCCAATGACTGGATGCATCAGGGAAGAGTAAGAAAGGTTCATTCCTGGAAGACAGGAGCTTCCTCAGCATGGTTGCTTTGTCTCAAGGACACCTTGATGGCCTTGGCCTTGTTGAGCCTTCATTATGCAGAAGAGCTGTCTAGGACTCTTCCTCGCAACCTTGCTTCCTTCTCTTTCACTTGCACTGTGGTCTGAAGGCTCTCCCATCCTTTCCTGACTCCCTCCTCATGTTCTCTCACAGATGTTTCTCCTAATAAAATCCTTGCAACTTGGTGTCCGCTTCTGGAGAACTCACATGAACACAAATGTTCATTAATAATAGTTGTTTCAAAGATTATATTTATTACCTATTTGTGTAAACCACTTTCTTGGACTTACGATGGAAAGATGAATAAGCATATTTCGTTGTTTTAAAGAAGTGGGAGCATGATACTGATGTGTGGTGTCATAAGGCTAAAATATACAATATTGAAAACTTTTACCCCTTGGATGAAAAGTGCCATAAAAACTAATGCTGGACAAAATAAAATTGAAGGGCACGTTTTATCATAATGTCATTTAGAAGTGTGACACCAGTGCTTTTCTAGTCTCCTAATATAACTTTTCTCTAGCATAATTCTTCAGGCAAATGTTTGTGAAGGAAATTTGCAATGAGGGATGTACAACATTGGCTTACTTTACTCTAAAATATTCTATGTATTTTGATAATCATAGTTCTATCAGAGCTATGAGAAGGTTATTTGAGGAAAGAGAAAGGATTGGATTAAACTGATTTCTCCCATTTATTGTGACCTTGGGTCCTCTGTAGTACCCTTATATTTCTTAGTTGTCAAGGTAGGTTTGAACTAGATGAGCAAAAAGACCCATACCCTCTGAAATTCTGAGTTCAATAGTTCCATATCCTTTCAGATAGATTGATAGGGTGATGATTAGAATATCAAGATACCTCATTTTATTAAAGCTTCCATAACTGAACTGACCATCCCCACTGCTAAACTTTGGAGAGGAGTTTCTGGAAGGAAAGTGATCTTTCCTTTTCCTCTTCCTAGTGTCTTTCAACAAGTAAAGATATGTATATTGGCATGGGTTTGTATATATCTTGGGAGAATTTTGTTTTTAGTTTGATAGAAAAGAATCATTGTATATTGCTCTTAAAATTTGGTGATGCTTTAATTTTGTCATTGAAGTATAGTTGATTTACAATATTGTATTAGTTTCAAGTATACAGCAAAGTGATTCAGTTATACATACATATGTATATTTTTCAGATTATTTTCCTTTATAGGTTATTACAAGATATTGCCTATAGTTCTCTGTGCTATACAGTAAATCCTCGTTGTTCATCTTTTTTATATATAGTGGTGTGTATCTGTTAATCTCATACTCCTAATTTATCCCTCCCCCACCCCTTTCCCTTTTGGTAACCATAAGTTTGTTTTCTGTCTGTGAGACTGTTTCTGTTTTGCAAGTAAGTTTATTTGTGCTATTTTTTAGATTCCTCATATAAGTGATATCATATAATACTTGTCTTTCCATGTCTGACGTACTTTACTCAGTATGATAATCTTAATTTTTAAGAAATATTTTTAAAAACCTTGTAGAGTACTATAGACATAACTCATTAATTTTCACTCTCCCAGGCAGTGTAAGAGGGAGGCCTGTGTTGTTATTACAATTTTGTAGATTAGGACCTTAAGAAACCCAAATTTCAGTGGCTCTTTCAGCTTCAGAAATAGATCTGACACATGCTGATTTCCAGTTTCCACTTAACTCTGCAGATATTTCCAGTAATTGAGGAAAATTATATTAAGTCCAAATATCTTGAGTTTTTGCCTTTCATCACAGTTCTGTATACCAGAAAAGGGTATTAGTAGCTTGACTGTGTAATAAACATACTAAAGGGGTGGTTTAATGAGAATTTTCATCCATGATGTAAAATAATTCAGTTATTTCAATCAGCAGTGATTCTTCTCTTTAGTACCAAAGTTCATAGGTAGACTTTTAGTAAATTCATGTTTGAGGCAGAAAGTTTCCAATTTTCATAACTTTCCTATCTTTTTCTGCAACTCCAAGGTAATATTGTGCATCAAATCTGAGATTGCTCTTGGTACTTTGGTTACTGAGGAGAGTCAGGACTGTTGAGCCTGGGACTTGAGTGTATTTCAGCCTTAGCCTCCCTAGCACATTCCCTTCTGACTAAAACCTATGGCCCTAGACTGACTGCCTGCTTCTGTCTTTCCTCATCCTCTTTGTAGACTCTACTTGGTATTCAGAAAAAGTATCCAAATTTTTTTACACGAAATATTAATGTGTTGTACATCCCAAGTCTTCCTCCTACTTCTTCTGGCCATGCTGTTATATAAAGTATCTACAGGTTGACCTTATCCCCACAGTACTGATGTTTAGGACTTGGAAAATCTTCATCTCAACAAATCATTTGTGTAAAACTGAGTTCTCCTTAAATATATCATTAAAGTTTTTTTCTTTTTTTTTTTCAATGAATGTATAAAACCAGAAATACCTCTGAGGTACTATCAGCCTAATTCTGGTATGTCCCTTATTCCTTACACCTGTATTACCATTTCAGAACTTTTGTATATATTTTTCCTAAAGCTCTTTCATCTACCTTAAACTTTCCAGCATCTCTCTGCTTTTATGCCCAATAAACCACTGGACTTTTCTCCTATAAATATGTAGGCAGAAAAGTGATAAGGCTATACTTTCTCAATTTTATGTTTTCTTCTATAAATATTTCTTAAACTTGTGTCAACTGTTCTTGCTTGAATTTGTGTGAGATGAGGTCTGATTTTGCACAAAATTGCACTAGTCATTTTAAGTTTAATCTCTAAACAATTCCTGGTGTTTCACATAACTTCCAAGGCTCTGCTATCTGAAGGGAGAAGATTTCTTAATTGGAGAAGTAAGGATGTCTGGACATTTATCCACAGTTATAGACTTGACACCTTTCTCTGAATATCCACAGATCAGCTATTGGGATATTCTGGGGGAAAGGAAGCTTCCATGGCCAAATCATTTTAGGAAGTGCTGCATATTTGAACTCTTCATGTCTTTGTTCTTCAGGTGGATCTGCCCTCAAACCTTGATGAGAAAAATTGTCCATAGTCTATTTTCTACAATTTTGGGAGAGAAGTTTCCATGGGTTCTTTTTGTAATAAATTCCAGCATCTTAGAAAACTTGTTGCCCAGAAATTCTAACATCTAATCTAAACATCCCCTGTTTTGTAACCTATTGTTGAGCCCAATTTGCCATTGATCAAATGCTGTTATTTAGATTGTTAGTTTCTTGAGGGAAGAGGAAGCATCTTTATGAGACTGTGAGACAAGTTGACATGTATTAAATATGTGAGTAATAGTAGTACTTCTTTTAAATACATTGATGTGAACCAAATAAGAAGTAGAATATTCTTGTTATATATGTAGCTACCTGGGTAATAGGAAAGGCTAGCATCTTTTTGTGAAGACCCTATTCGAGTGGCTGTTCTTTTCTTGGCTGTATAATAGAATCACTTGGAGTGCTTTAAAAGAATTGTGATGCCCTGGTGTCACCCCAAACTAATTAAATCAGAATTTCTGAGAAGTGGGGGGATATAGGGCCCAGGCATCAGCATTAAAACTCCTCAGAAATTCTAACGTACAGCCAGAGCTGAGAACCACTTGTTAGAGAAATATCAACTTAGTTCTAATGATTTTCTTTCTGAGTGTAAGTTGGTGCCAAATAGTTGGATTTCTCTGCTTGTGGGTCATCTCCTGAGGAATTGCTGTGGGCTCTTGGGACTTTAATTCCACAACGCACACTTTGGGCTGTGAAAGGTGTGTGCTGCCAAAGAGCTGACATGACCAGTTGGTTAAGGCAATTCATGGGCAAACAGAAGCTTGTGATTACCCCCAAGGAACTGTTCTCTGAGCTTCAGGTTCCCAGGAATGGAACAAAATCAGTTTGGACACCCACAGCTTTAGTGTTGGAACAGAGTCAAGAGAAAAGAATCCATGGGTCAGCTCCTCCCCTTCTTTTTTTTTTAATTTTTGGCTGCATTGGGTCTTCGTTCCCGCACATGGGCTTTCTCTAGTTGCGGCAAGCGGGGGCTACTTTTCGCTGCAGTGCACGGGCTTCTCATCGCGGTGGCTTCTCTTGTTGCAGAGCACAGGCTCTAGGCACGTGGGCTTCAGTAGTTGTGGCACGCAGGCTCAGTAGTTGTGGCTTGCGGGCTCTAGAGCGCAGGTTCAGTAGTTGTGGAGCATGGGCTTCGTTCCTCCCTGGCGTGTGGGATCTACCCGGACCAGGGATGGAACCCGTGTCCCTGAAAATGGCAGGCGGATTCTTAACCACTGCCACCAGGGAAGTCCCCAGCTCCTCCCCTTCTTACACATACCTGCAGATACCTCTTTCTATAACCCCAGGGTCCAGGACACTCATTTATTTCTCAAGGACCCCCCTCTGGCGGTTAAGTCTGACCTACATCTACTGGCCAGTTGAACATACAAGTATGGTATGCCAACAAAAATTATTAACAACAGTATAATGAGTTTACATGCAAAAAAATAAAAAACTGAAAAAACCAAACCAAACCAAAACCTCTGCAATCCATTAACACGCAACTAGTATACATCTGGGTGAATAAGCAGCTGGCTAGTTCACGTCAGAATCACTCTCTGTAAAATCACTGCCTTTCCCTCTTGTCTTGCTGTTGATTCCTTTCTCAGGGCCAGAGCTTGGCTCTGAGCCTGTGGGGCCTACCTATCTTAGTATGGCCCTTTTCCCTGACCCTACCCCCCTTCCAAGGGCAGACACCCAGGTCACATGGCAGAGGTGGCTGACTGGCATGCTAAGATTTTGATCTCTGTCCCCAGGAAGGCTGGATGGCCTTGGGGTGACAGACACCAGAGGGCAGCCTCCTCTGGTACCTCAGTGTACTGCAAATATGTGTCCCACACACTTTCTATGACATGAAAAAGTTTGGGAGGTATACGTTTTCATGTTCAAAACTGGATTATATTTCTACTTAGCAAATTCCATTTACTAGAAAACAAAACTCCATATTTTATTTTATCATGTAAACCTTGACATGCATCGGCCAGGTGTTGGCCTATAAGAGACCTGATTTCCATGAAGGAATTCCTTTCCAATAGTTCTCAGGAAATTTACGTTTTTCAAATCCTGAATGTAACTGACCCTTTCGAGCTGGGCCCCAACAAGGGTCCTTCTGCCAATAGAAGGAGACTGAATTCAGTTCAGAAGCAAAGGAAAGCTTTTCTCTTTGATCAAAGAATGGAGAGGTGCGAGCCCCTGGTCTAGAGCTCTAGATACGCTCGCCGTCTCTCCGAGAGGCTGAGGGCAGGGCTACATTATTGGGTTCCGGTCAGCAGGGAAAGGAGGCGGAGCTCTCACTGGTCTGCGCAAGCGCAGCTCTGCTGCTCTGGGCTCCAGATCGCAGTGCCGGGCCCGGCGTCTCTGCTCACGGCCGTCAGTCACCTCAAACGGAGGGGTAGTGCACAGCGCTCCTGCCCACGGTCCAGCAAGGTGAGGTTTCGGGCGCAGCCGTTTCGCACTAGGAACTCTGGTCTGACGGGCCGGGTGCGAGGCCTCTGCACACGGGCCCCTATGAGGAAGTGCAGCTAGACTCAGCACAAAGGAAAAAAAACAGGTTAGACTTCATTTTATTACCCAAATTCTATTTTTTTTTCCCGGTACACGGGCCTTCTCACTGTTGTGGCCTCTCCCGTTGTGGAGCACAGGCTCCGGACGCGCAGACTCAGCGGCCATGGCTCACGGGCCCAGCCGCTCCGCGGCATGTGGGATCTTTCCGGACCGGGGAACGAACACGTGTCCCCTGCATTAGCAGGCGGACTCCCAACCACTGCGCCACCAGGGAAGCCCCCCAATTCTATTTTTATTTCCTGGGAATTTTTTTTTGTTTTTTCGCGGTACGCGGGCCTCTCACTGTTGTGGCCTCTCCCGTTGCGGAGCACAGGCTCCGGACGCGCAGGCTCAGCGGCCATGGCTCACGGGCCCAGCCGCTCCGCGGCATGTGGGATTTTCCCAGACCGGGGCATGAACCCGAGTCCCCTGCATCGGCAGGCGGACTCCCAACCACTGCGCCACCAGGGAAGCCCTCCTGGGAATTCTTAATGGGCATTGCTGGGACAAATCCTCAGAAAAAAAATCAGTTAAGAATTCAAGAAAGCGAGAAAAAGCGTTATAATTTTCCCATGAGAACGAAAGCTTAATAAGATGTTCCTGGTTTGAAGGAATCCGCTGATGTTAAGTCAAAAGCAGGAAATACTGACAAGAGAGGTGAGGGCCCCAGAAACTGAATTGGAATAAGGAGGAGAGAAGTGGTCACCATTTCTTCAGTCAATTTTGCTTGTAGTTTTTGCCCAGTTATAAGTGTGTGTTTATTGCTGTATTGCTAACACAGCCATTCTTGCAAATAAAACAAATATTAATAAGTTTATGCACCTAGTGTATTTCATACAAGTCCTATGAGTGCTGTTCCATGAGACAAGTTTTGGAAGAAAAGAACTCTTTAAATTGGAAATTGTGACGTGTGAGTCTACATGTAGTGCTAACTTTGCTAGGTGATTCAAATATTACTTTATTTGAACACTACCCAATAATCTTTCTGGAGTTTTTCAGTGTTTGAATATTCACTGGAGGCTACAGTTCTTTATAAATACTTTAACAGTAAAAATACAAAGAAAAAATGAAGCGTGTTCAATACTCAGACAAGTCAAAAACCAATCTGAAATCTAAATTAGCAAAAGCAATATCACTTTCAGGGGCAAAACCAAAATCAGAGCAAGCAGACAAAATACTTTAATCATTTAAAAATAATTAGTTCATATGAAGTAATTTGCACCCAAACACCCAGCTTGAACGTGCTTTTGGATGCATTCTGCACAATGCAAAATGAAAAATTTTCTACGTCTGGAATATTTGTCATGGAACAAAGGTCAAAACTATTTGATAGGGTCATTAATGCTTTGCGTGTTTAAAATTTCATTTTAAGGGTAACAACTTTTAAATATTAAATCTTTATGGTATTGTCTTTTAACTTTTAAAATGATTTTTAATTGACATTTTTGTACTGATGATTCCTTCTAATGTTCTCAATTATCAAATGTTTATATCATGTAGAGATCATTTTTCTGTTAGTGAATTTTATATATATAGAGCTTCATAATATTAACAAATCATGAGTTTATTATTAACTTTTTTACCAGAAATCCTGTGACAGTTTAATAGAAAACCTCTATCAGAAAAATGATTTTCTGTTTATTATTATGGTCATTCATTTTTACTTAAAATAAAAACATAAAATATTATGAACAATACATGATGCTTTGATTTTGGAAATTCCAGAGAGTTTCTTGTGTCCTAACTCTGAAGATTAATACCGGGAATCTGCAAGGCTAGAATATAAATCAGAGATATCCTGGGGGCCAGTATCAGGGAAAGAGAAGATCAACCTCCTGGGAGGCAGGAGGGGAGTTGGAGGGTTAAGCTAAGTTCAATTACAGGGTGTCAGGACAAAAGACACCAGGAGCAGAATGGCGTGGATACCAGAATTGGAATCCTGAAAACACATCAACGTCAGGAAACATCAGAGGAAAATGAGGGGGCAGAAGAAGGGAAGTTAAAAAGGAAACTAATTCCATGGGTCAACATCTTCTGGAATCAAGATTGCTTTAAAATTGTTGAGCATGGATCTCTGTGGTCCCTGAGGCAAGAGATTTTAAAGGAACACCTATTGTCAAGTGTTGCCTGCTTCAGAGTTTAAGGATTTAAGGATTTACATTTGGTGAATTCACCTTTTGGTAATAGACCAATGGGAAATGGTGATAGGGAAGAAATCTGTAATCAGAGCTTTCCTTACACATCTATGGATTATGTATGCATAACTCATCTTCCCGTTTTCCTAATTTATAAGCAGAAGACTTGTGGAGGGCGGGTGGCACAGGAAGATAGAGAAGAGAGGAGAAAACGGCTGAGGGGAGAGTGGAGACCAGTGGAAGTGGAGCCATTTGTTAACCCGGGGAGGAGAGAGAGTTGAGGTTTTTATTCGCCTTTTCTTCCCCTAGGAGAGGGAAGGGAAGTATTCTTCATCCACGTTAAGTGGACCTTATATGGACCTTCCATATAATTGTAGAAATTGGAGGTGCCTGCAAGAAACAAAGATTGGCATCTTGTCCTTATTTAGACTTCTGCTAATCTGATCTCTGTGACTACTTGGGAGGGGGAGAGGAGAGTTGGAGAGAAATGTCAGGCAGAGAGAAGAGAAGCCCACAAACTGACTGCTTGGTGTGGCATGGATGTGGTTTGTTCTTCTGGGTCCCTGCAGTGTGTACAAAGTGGCCAGACCTGATCCAATTGGCTGAAGATCCACCTCAGAGGACTGGATGAATGATCCTGCTGTGAGAAGCAAGGAGGAAGCCTACCTGGTGGGATAGAAGAGGTTGAACCAGGACAAGTCTTCCACATCAGGTACCAGTTGAAGTGGGGATGGGCTGCTCCCCAGCTACCCAGGGAGCACCAGGATTTATGCATGGGCCACTCATGTAGCAATTCCAATTGCACATCTAGGTTCTTTCCTCTTTTAAACATATTTTTCTTAGTCATAATCCATGAGTATTTCATTGTCACTCCTACTGTTCCAGTTGTTATGATCTTTTCTGGTTCTTTAACCACGCCACATTTTGTTTCTGGGCTCTTACATATGCTGTTCCATCTGCTTAAAACACTTTTCCTCCCGCTCAGTGACTCATTAACTCCTATTAATTCTTTTAAAGTTTCAGCTTAATGTTGCTCCTTTAGAGAAGTCTTCTTTGAATCCCCAGTGGTTTTGTCCTCCTCTAATGTGCTTTCTTATTCTGAAATTCCCCCTTGTAACAAATATGTCAGGAATCATATCTGTCTTATTCAAAATTGTACTCCAGGACCTAGCACGGAGCTTAGTGGAGTATGGATAAATAATATATATTCCTTGTCTGAACAAATGAAGGAAAGTAACTATAGCCACAAAAGAAAGAATGAGAACAGTAGATTCGTATTGTGCATGGCGATCAGTGTGTCCTATAGATCATTTACACTTTGGAAGCATTACTATGGCCAAATGAAATGTCAGTTTTGTCTCTAGCCATTAACCCACAGGCAGTCACGAATCACATTGACAGTGTTGATTTTGATTGTCTTAATATTTTTGGCATGGCTCAGGGTTGGGAAACCAGTTGTGGTTGTACTCAAGTAGGCCTTTCACAGAGATGGAGCTAGGTGTGATTTCCATGAGACGGTGTGAAGAATCTTAAGGCATCACTTACCTTAAAGATCTCTTCCCCACTCATCTGTACTGTGCCAGAATTCCCATAGTGTTATTAAATACTCCTTTGAAAGTGAAGGTGCACTAAGGAGAGATGCATTTTGGGGGTGTGAAGGCTAATATGGATGATGCAGCAGCTCTCCTTTGGTTGTCTTGTGTTCACATGTCTGTTATCTTCTACTCAAGGTCTGTATCTCCTCCTCCAGTCAGGTAGGTCTTGCTAGGTGAATACAAAAGGGGACCCGAAGGGCACTGGGGAGTCCTTAGTGTCCTTATTGGGAAAGGAGGAGCATGACATAGTTCATTTCCAAGTTTCCTATTAGCTTTGGCAATCCACGGTTTCATCTAAAATAAGGCATTTTATTGTAATGAAACAGCACTGGACTAGGCGTCAGAAGATCAAGTGTTTTTTATTAACAATCTCAGATGTCAGTTAACTTCTCCAAGTTTCAGTTTCTTCCTCTGAAAATTGTTATAATTTATGATGTGTTACGCCTTTTCCAACCTTAACATTTAATAAATTTTGATAATTATTCCCAATAATGGAGAATATGGAAGAATAAACTTTGAAAATTCTCTTTTATAATAATGTAATAATTCTGTTCACTAAAAGGATGGGACATGGGTAATAAATATATTAAAAAGAGAGAGAAATTTATCTAGAACTCACCAAAATATATTAAAAAAGAAATACCCTGAACATGAATTTTTATTGAAATATCCATCTTTCCTCTCTAGGAAATTGAAGGAGGCACGAAACACTTGAGAAAGATGATCCAAATAGCAAAGTCTCTGGCAGGTTAAGGAAAGGGGTGGGAGAACAAGATTACCTTTATGAAAGACATTTAAGAGAGAAATTCTAGATGACCTTGGCTTTGGCAAAAATCTTCCCAGGCATTAAAGGTCATACGAATTTCTCCAATATATCTATGAATGGATTGATGTGTTACTGTATTTCTATTACTCCCTGAGTGAACCTCACAAACTCCACGTTCTTTACTTCCATATTATGAGTTGAAAGGGATAAGAGGGATTAAGAAAAAGTAAAATTCCCATTTACTCTTTTGTAAAAATTTCAAACCAAGTTTGCTTCCACCATGTACAAAGAGGCATTAGGCAAGAGGCTTACTCTTTGTGTGAGAAGTTGCTGCATGCTGCAGAAATCCGTGGCTGGGCTCTCAAGATGGCCTATTTAAGGCCAGAGGTCCCCTTTCTCCTGAAATTCAAAGGTCTGGCTATAGGAGAGAAGCATACAGGGAAGATTCCTTCACAAAAGGTCGGAGTTGGCCCCTCATCTGAGACAGATACCATCACAGGGCAACAGGGCATCTCAAGATCAGTGGGTTGAATTTCCTGCCTCTCTTTAGGGGCCTTCAAACTTACAAAAATTAATCCTTTTGATTGACTCCGTCTCCTAATCTTGAAGATAAGCTCAGAACATTTACCAGTTCTCAGCACTGCTTGCCAGGCCAAGTCTCAGCACCAAATTATGAATTTTGTCATCAGTGACCTTTCCAATCTTCCCTTTTTACCTGCCCACTTGGTAGCTCACGTCCTCCTCCTTCCTTCTCTGTCAAAGTGTTTGGGGTTGTTAAGGATTTAAAGAGATCAAATCTTTCAGTCTTTTCATTTTCAGAAGAGAAAGCTAAGATCTAAAGAGGTTAGATGACTTCCCTAAAGATATACTTTTAAATCCTCTCGGTGATTTCAATATAAGCCATCTGAATTATTACTGATGTTGGGGGAATCATCATTAATTGGTTTCACATGTATGTCACAAAAATTTTAATTTGGTACTGCCTATCATTTCCAGATATTCAAGTGTCAATGCAGGTAAGATATAAATCATAAACTATCATTCATTTTTAAAACTTCTTAGCAAAAAACTTTTGGGATATGAGTTATTTGCTATTATTTTGAAAACAGTTTTAAACTATGAAAATAAAAATTGGCTTCCACTTAAAGAATATAGATCTAAAAAGAAGGAGTAAATACAAAATAAGTCTGTGAGCCAACATTGATGAGACGTTAGTGATTTAAATAGTGTAGAGCATAAACACAAGTGTCAGGTGGACTTCTGAAAAATCAAGGTTACTTGCTTTTTTGGGGTAAGTGTGTAGGTGAGTCTTCTCTGGGCCAGCATGCAAGGATGAATAGACTGGAAGGCAGAGGCATCTGGCCTAGGAATCCTAAAGTGCTATCCATCTTGCTCAAGACAGCTATTACCATCTTCTCAACATTTTTTGTAGCACTGCTTGATGCAAAACGGTTCCCAGGAGGCTTCTACCTGCCAAATGAACTTCAGCTTTTCTGTAGAAACACTGACCTGGGAAATCTTACAAATAGGCAACCTCAGTGGAATCTTTTGTCATTACCATATTGGCACCCCCTTATCCTTGTTCCCAATGTAAAGGTTTCACTGCCTGCTGAATTGCTCTTATCAAGTTTATTTTGTCAACTTTGCCAGAGAGAGAGTTATGATAGATTTTTAGTGTGGAAAAGAACTTGTTAGTCTTTTAGATAAATGATGTATCTTTGGATATATTTCCCAATAAAATAATTTAGTGCTGGGGCTTCCCTGGTGGCGCAGTGGTTGAGAATCTGCCTGCCAATGCAGGGGACACGGGTTCGAGCCCTGGTCTGGGAAGATCCCACATGCCGCAGAGCAACTGGGCCCGTGAGCCACAACTACTGAGCCTGCGCGTCTGGAGCCTGTGCTCCGCAGCAAGAGAGGCTGCGACAGTGAGAGGCCCGTGCACCGCAATGAAGAGTGGCCCCCGCTTGCCACAACTAGAGAAAGCCCTTGCACAGAAACGAAGACCCAACACAGCCATAAATAAATAAATATATTTATTAAAAAAAAAAATTTAGTGCTAAAATAAATGGTGTAATTTTTGTGAAGTCATTATATCTCCTCCTAGATGTCAAATGTTACTAATTTTATTAAAATAAACAAAACATTTTCTATAATTTAAAACATATTCTTAACATAATGAGAAATAATAACTTACTGAAGAAACTATTAAACACCAGCAGAGTGTGATTTTTAAAATAATTTAATGAATATTTTATACCCATTTAAAAATATTCCCTTTTTAAAAACCAGCATATAAATTGTTGGCTAATGTTATAATCATTCGTAGAGAACCAGACCACTCAGGCCTCTTGCTTTTGCTGTGTTTTCTCTGAGTGCACTTTTCTCTTCCCGACCACAGTGGTTTAGAAGATGTAACTTCACAGAAGAACCTCTTCTACTTGCTATGCCCCATCTGCCATTTACATCATTTGAATAGTTATGTACTCATTTTCAGAAGCTTTCTTTCAGGAAGTAATATTTCTTTTTTATGGAAAGGATAATATGTGAAAAGACAAATGCCTACAATGAGAATAGACATTTTAAAGCCTGCCAAATAAAGTCATGGACTTTCTGCTTTAGGTCCATATCTGTGAAGAAGGACTCTCACCTCTTTCCATTCTTGCCAGTAGTGGGATGTTCTTGTGTTACTGGTATTTGTATTCCTTTCCTTAAAGTCATCTTTCATTCAGTATCTTATAAAGTATGTGGAACCATGCTAGGTCTACTGCTGTGGATTAGCTGCTGCACAAAGATCTTACTGTGCACTATTGGAAGCATGAAGACGATATCCTGTGTGCAGCCATTACAGAGAACAGCAGAACGTTAGTCTTCTCTACCAATGTGAATCTAAATGCCAATCCATGGAAAGATGGTTTCCAAACTTGGGACTGCCAAGGACCAAATTCTACTGTCTAAAGATTGGAAAAACTGAACGTGTTCTCATTTCTAATTAACTTCGATGATGCTGACTCTCCATAGAAAGGCTAATGATAAGGCTTTCAGCAATCTTGGTTCATATGGGAGACCAAGATGCCAGTGTGGATGAAATCAGTAACTTAGGCTTATTCCTTTGTATGCAGAATCAGTGATGCGTTTAGATAAGATCTTATGACACAGACCACATGCAGAACTCTAGATATGAAGGTAGCTAGGGTAGGCTCAGGGACAAGGCTTCAAAATCCTGCTGTATTGCTGGCTCTGCCACACGCGTCGCCCCCTCTTGTGTGCTGGTGTGTGTGTATGTGTGTGTTTCTGTTCCTTTCTCTGAAATTGTTGTCTGTAGCATTATTTTCTGTTTAGTGCTTGGAGCCATTACAAAGAAAGAAAACTAAAAACTCTAAATAATGAGAGTTTGTCTTTGTACGCCATGCACATTCTGGCAATTCAAAAGCACTCGCTATATGCAAAATGCCAAGCTAAGGCATAGGTGAGGCTCAAAGTGGAATAAGATACCCCAGCCCTTGTGGGATATTATAATCTGGGATTGTGAAATAGGCAAATCTAAAAGTATCAATATTTCTTGTGCAGGGTAGACCAAGTTGAATGGTCAGTAGAAGTGAGCATTGAGAACATGGGCTCTGGCTTCAGACTGTCATGCAAATTCAGTTCTTACAGCTTAACATGCATGTGATCTCGGGAAAGTCATTTAATCTCTGGCAGCCTCAGTTTCCTCATCTGAGAAATTGCAGTTAAATTGGAACCTACCTCATGGAGTTGTTGAGAGGATTAAACATGATAATTTATGTTAAAGTTCCTTTTTTATTTATTTTATTTACTATTTTATTTTACTTTTATAGAAATACGTTTGACATACAATGTTATGTTAGTTTCAAGTGTACTACACGGTGAGTTGACATTTACATACATTATGAAATGGTCACTGTGGTAAGTCTGATAACCATCTCTCCCCATACAAAGCGTATACTTAACATATTCTTTATGCTGTATTACATCCCCATGGCTTATTTATTGTATGACTGTAAGTTTGTACCTCTTAATCGCCTTCACCTATTGACCCAGACTCCCACCCTTCTCCCCTCTGGCAGCCACCCTTTTGTTCTATCTAAAAGTCTACGTTCATTTTATTTTGTTTGTTTGTTTTGTTTTTTAGGTCCCACATATAAGTGAGATCATTTGATATTTGTCTTTCTCTGTCTGACTTATTTTACTTAGTATGATACCCTCTAGATCCATCCATGTAGTTGCAAATGACAATTTTTAATTTTTTATGACTGGGTAATATTCCAGTGTATTTATATGCCCTACCATTATCCGTTCATCTATCGATGCACACTTAGATTGCTTCCATATCTTGGCTGTTGTAAATAATTACAATAATTTATGTTAAACTTCCTTTTTTTAAACATAGTGCTAGCCACACAACAAATCTTATGGCTTAATAAATATTGGCTATTATAAACAAAGTCCCATGGGGTGATAAGATACGTGTACCATTGACAGAGTAAGATAAATAAATAGAATAAAATAGGAGTAAAATAAATCTGTCTCCATAGAGGATTATACTTTAAGGCTACCTAGAGTTGGCTTTAACTTACACATACTGGTAAGTTATGCAGGTTTTACACGTTGCTAAGTATGTTATTCAGTGACAAGATATATACTAACAATGGCAATTAAAGCAACTTAAAGTAGCAGTGTAATACATCACAGAATACCTTCATAAGGAAACACAGTTGCTGTAGATAATTTTAGATGGTTATGATTTTATGAATATTTTAAGAAGTAAAAATAAGCAGTGAAGTGTAGTGCTATTATTTTTAAACACAGATCTCAGAAATCTAAAACTCTGTCATGGAAGAACTCTAAAAAGCTCCTTTAATAAAGGAAGATGTCTCTCACTGCATGAAAGATTTACCTTTGCGTATGCTGATTTCTGAATGAATGAAATTTTGTAGCATCTTTAAAAAGTAAATACATATGAAGCATTGTTTTCAATGTTGTTTAAATACAAATTTGCAGATGTTGGCTTTCTGTACATAAATATTATAGCCAGATTGAAAGCACAGAAGAATAGGCAATTTTGAGATGATATTAATAAATATCTGTTTTCTTAAAGTTTGCCCAGGGAAGTCCAAAACGGAGCTCTGAGAGTTACGTGGACTCTATCACAGCAAAAATTACTAGTGATAGAAGACACTATGAGAAGTAGGTTTGTTTTCAGTTGTGGTTGAAGCAGAGGAGCTCACCTTCTTCAGAAATTAATGGAAGCTTTCAATCTTGCTGGCATTGCTACTTTATCATTCATATGACTAAACAGACAATCAATTTAGTAGCAATGTGTGGGAATGAAGGGAAGGAACAAATAAGCTATGAATGATGAGAACAGAAAAAATCAAAACCCCCTCCCTTATTCTTTTTTAATGGCTAATACCAACAGGGACAAGACCAGTAAAAAGAGGTTAATGAATTGCAAAGATCCTTTAGAAAGTGATTGACTGGTATTGAAGCACAGTCAAATCAGTCATAAATATTTACTTTTATTAGCAACAGTGGGTTGCCTGTTATTTTCAATTGATTTTTAAAGCTGGCAAACATCTACCACTGTATTATCAAATGTTTCCAATTTTGTCAATATTTCTGCGCTCTAAACAATTCCAGAACACACACAGCCTCCTAACCCCTATTTCAAATGTAGTTTTTCAGCACAATTTCCAAATGATTACAAATGACAAAGTGAGTTTCTCTATATCATTAAGAATAATTATAATCTTTTCATTTTGACGTTTGTTCAAATGGATAGAATGGCAGCAATTGTGGGATTAATGTTCTCTGACAATCTATATTCCACTACCATTGACTTGCTAACCTGCAGTTGTGTTATTTGTTTCACCAAGTGAGAATGAACCATAATAGAAACCTCTTAAAAAAAAAAAATCCAGTCAGTGTAGCAGTGACTAGAAGAACTACAAGAGTTGACAGGGCAACATCGTTCCAGTTTTTGAACAGTGTGCAATATTGCTGTTTGCATGATTGGATAAAATGCTGCTTTATTTTGTAAAATCCCATCCAACATAAGGACATTTTCCTGAAACTTGCTGTCTAGACCATCAAAAAGATGGAAATTCCTTTTAACACAGCTTTTGTAACATTAAGATCCAATAATTCAATTCAAAGGAACATAACAAAAGGAATTTCCTACAGATAACAACAAAGAGTTAATATTTCCCAGGGCAGACAAGTTTCCAATTCAATTAGTTTTAATGAACCTTCTGCTCACTGGTTACTGAACTAGAAAGAACAGCAATAAATGCCCAGAGGAAAGAGAGAGAGGATATTAAAGGAGGGTTAGTGTATAGTATATAAATTTCCAAGTTGACTAAAAGAGTAGCCTTGATGTAGTTTTGGGAGCTAAAGACACAGAATCAGATCTGTCTTCTGAGTTTAGTGTACAGCAAGAGCAAATCTCAGCCACTTGTTCTGTGCGATGAAACTAACACACTAGTTCATCCCCTCTGTCTGATAGTAAAAGAGATAATAGAATAGAAAATGCAGTCATACAGGTTCTTGAAAGAACTGAGCATATTCTATAAGGAAAATATAAGATAAATTCTTTACTAATAAGCAGCAAACCAGATTTGTTGGTTTATACATGTGTATAGATATTTATATGTATATATATATGATAAATGTGTATCTGTCTTTCAATATTTTTTTCAAAAAATTATGATAGTTTTTTTTCAGTTTGCATATAACAAATTATATTTTCACTCACACGGAACAGCATAGACACATAATTATGAAAGTAAAAAGCTGCTATACACAAGCAATTTTTTGAGATCCAGAGAATGAGTTTTACCCTAAGAATTTAATGGATTTCATATTTTTATTTGATTCTGATGGTCACCTTAACCTGTAGTATAGCACGGCAAACTTATATTTACAGGATCAAGCTGCAAGTCATACTGTGGTTAAACATGACTACCCTCACAGATATGATTGTATCAATATAAAAATCCACTCCAGTTAAATATTTGAAATAAATAATAGAGTCCAGCAAGAGCCTCCATGTCTATTATTGTTTCAAGTAAGCATTGTCAGGAATTTTTCCATTTCTTGAATTTCTTAAAAAAAAAAAATTCATTTCTGGTCACACTTTCATTATGCTGAACTATCCCTTCTATTCTTAGTTACAACCTAGTTCCCACCAATGTTTTGGAAATCTTTTTTTGGATACTGAATATGAAAAGTTCTGAATGCATGGTATTAGAAGGAATCGATATTTTCCATACTGCATAAGGATTCTCCTAACCCCAGAGGTGTCCATTTTCTCCCACAAAAGTGTTAAAAGAACACAAATGCATTCTAAAGTAACCTGCAGCTTGTGTCACTCTGTTTCGTAAGGATCATTCTTGAGAATATGGCTGCACATTTGATCAGCAGCTACAGCATTTCAATGATGCATATTTTCCTTGTAGATGCATTTCGTTGATTGGGTTTAAAGTCAAGCTTGTGTTTGTGGATGGTTGCTTTGTCAGTGAACATTTGGATGTTGAAAATGCAGCACCTGGGTTGGTTTTCAGAGAAAAATGCTTTCAGCTTCATAATCAAACATTTGACCACGACTGTAACAAAATGAGGATGAAATTGAACCAAATCAAATGCACAATTTTAGTTTAATAGCACAATGTCTCTCTTAAATAATCTTTAGAGAAGACCACCAAATAATCGATAACTTCTATCTGAAATGCTATGGAATCTATGTGTTCTGTTGTCCACTTGAAGCAAAGCTATTTTAATACCTTAAAAGTTATCAAAATTTTGATGTTATTCAATGGCCTTCTTTTATTTAGTTTTAGTACTGTATTTTTATCATGAAGAGAAAATATCCACTCATCACATAGTTCCTAAGAGATGATTGCTTTAAGTAGGAGGAAATGAAAAAGAACAGGAAATAAAATGAAACATAGAGCACTAATTTCTAGCAGAAATCCTTTGTCTTGCAATTATCTCTGTTCTGGCCACATAGAAAATTACTATAAATAATCCCACACTACACAAGATATCTCACTCTAGTTTAAAAATAGAATATGATAGGGCTAAATATACTTACTAGTCAAAAGAGGTTGTTTCCAGGCATGGAGTTTAAAAATTCATTTCCAATTTAGACACTTGTTTTACTTTGTCATAAATTCATTTGAGGTTCTTGTGTATAAGTGGTTGGGTGGATTATTAGGATTTCTGAAGGAAAGGGTTGGGGAATATAAAATTCACATTTGTACTTTTGGTAGTGACACAGGAAATGAAACTTTAGGGAAAGGGCAAATTTTTTATCAAATGGTAACTAGAATATGAAGTGTGATTATGAACACATCAGTGGAAAAATGAGCTTACTTACCAGTAGGGGTGCATCAAGGTGATAGAATTAAAGAGCATATTGTTGGATGGTAAAACAAAAGCAGAGGGACTCCTCCCACAGAACAATAGCGACACATGAATAGGCAGGGGTAGGCAGAAAAGGAAACAATATCTTAGTCTAAGGCATTTAATTGCAAAATAACACAAGTGTGCAGAGCACTAAAGACCTTTGATGCCCAATTTTCTTAAATAGGAAGGGAAACTCTAGAACTTTGCCTCCAAGGTATTACAAGAACTTTGTCAAGTTGCACATGAGAAAATAGAGCCCATAGCCATACAGTAAGCAAAAAAAATTCTGTTTGAGTATTGACATGACAGTTTTTGAAAGTTCAAGCAGAAAACCAATTATAATGAGCACTGGAAAGCCCGGAGCCCTGCTGTTCAATAAATAAAAAGTACAACAAACTATTTTCCAAAAAGGTTCTAGAGAGTTTCTTCTTGTCCCACTACTTACAATCTGATTACATAAATAGTCTCTATTTGCTGTTGAATTGCCAGGCAGCTGTATTAAAGTACAAATCAAATCAAGTCAGGATTAGAAAGTAAAAGAGCATGGTTTAAAGTAATCTATCCCCCAGGAACTGTGCTCAGATTCATCAAACAGAGCTTAAAGTACAGTATATCTTATACCCTCGTGTTTCCATGCTGCATTGCTGCAAAACCAGTTATTATTTTTGATATTCAGAGAATGTTGCTTATTGCTGAGGAAGGCTCACTTGCTTATTTAAAGGTACTATTTATATGTGCCACTTATTTATTACTTCTTTTGGTTAAGATTCATGGGAAGGACATAAGTACTAAAGACTAGTAGGCTTTTTATTGGTCATGTCCTGTGTGCCTCAGCTGTGAATTGTCATGAATGTTTCTTATAGAGGAATGACTAATTTATTCCAGATTTTGGGTGATACACAGTTGGGATGATATTAAAGAAAAGCTAGGAGGCCTTAGATGCTAGTGGCTAATAAAAAATTATGTACACCTGCCCTTGCAAATCCTCCTCCATCCAGTTATTACCAAAGGAGAAGGTGACTTAGTCATCTCAACGTATAATTGTTTTAGATGGAAAGTTCTATATGTAGTTGTCGATGTACTCATCCTAGGCATCAATTTTTTGGTATTTACAAAATTGCTGTCACTTTAAAGTAGGATGAATAGGATTTCAATAATTATGTGTAGTTTTATCAATGACCATTTTCTTCTTTTATTGTAGAACAAACTTATTTAAATCTATAAATATAAGCTTATATTTCATCACGTTCTTTGTATTTCTGTAATAGCTTAGTATCTATTCAGAGATGTTATAGTAGCTTCAGTTATCACATTCTACATTTATCTCCAAAAGGCATAAATGTAGCCTGTGAAGATAGCTAGATATTGATTTATAGTGATAAATACATATTTTATGTGTAACATGGAGGGGAAAACAGGCAAAAGTGTTATTTCTGTGAGCTGAATAGCTTCCCGAAAGTGGGTAATGTGTGTTTTAACCAGGCAGCCCAAAGATCATTTTTCTTCCTACATCCCTGAGCTAGGGAAGAAAAAGTCGACGGTTGCCATTCATTAGCATTTCTCATGTAAGTAGCTCTACTTGCAAACTATACCACGTTAAAACAAACATTCAGTGTCATCATTGTGCACCAGGCTGTTTGAAATGCTGGCACCTCTCCATTGCAGTCTGAGGCTTTCAGCTCAATTTAAAATTTAGTTCTCTGCACTTTCTAACCTGATAATTACGACTGATGCAGATCACCTGTAGTGCAATGTAGCCAGGTGACTTGGGAGCAGTGGGAAGAGACCTGCATTCATGCAGGACTCTTGGAGCTTTCTCTGTATGGGGACAGAGATTCCTGTCTGAATTGTTAAAAAAAAAAAGTGGGGAGGCTAAATAACCTTTCCTTCATCATCCTCTTCTAGATTTATTATGAAAAGGTCAAAATTGAATTTGTTATTTATAGCCTCTCTGAACCACATGTTATGAGGAAGGACCTTGCCAGTTTACCAGGGAAGTAACAGCAGACCCAGGGCCTTCACACAAGGTATTTGTGGGGCGAGTGGAGACATTTACCTGCAGACTCAGGCAGATGTTGCTTCTAAGAAATGGCTGCCGAATTGGTCTGGCTCTGTGTTTGAAACAAACAATTTTTGAAAATCTTTTAATGAAATATTGATTTTATCAAGCACATCAAACTAAAGGCAAATGCACCATGGTGTCATGATTAAAAAATAACGATATATTACAGGTAAACTAAGATAAATGAGTTAAGTGCTCAGTTTGCGGTGCAAATTGAAACCATATATCACAACCTTTCATTATATTACATTACTGCTAGAGTACAGAATATGGAAGCTGATTGAATGGTAATATCAAATTAGTAGGAGATTTACCCTGCTTCAGTTGATGGTGGAATGTGGAGCTAAAAGAGATTGTTTCCATAACAAAAGTTTTTAAAAGATATTTTTTAAGTGAATGCAGCTGATAATCAGGGAGACTGTGGCACTCTGAAATTGCCCTTCGCAGATCTCGCATGAAGAAATGAAGGGATCTGTATTAATTTTAAACCTCCCTTTGATTGGGTGAACCTGTCTCCGTTTTGTATGACATTGTTGCCACAGGTCATTGCCTGGTGCGGTGTACCATGAAACAAACAAATAGAAAAAGGCACCTTCTGGCACTTTAAGTCTCACTGCCATCTGACTACTACCCTAGTGGTTCAGAATGATGAAAAGCAGAGGCTGGGAAAAACCTTCCTATGGTTAGATTGGGAAAAATGAGCATGATGATCACATGTGCTGGGAAGGGCAGGAGAGACAGCTGAAGTCATCTCAGAATTCAAGAGAAAAGGGGAAGACAAGAGGTCACAATTATATTCTAGAATCACACTCCCTTTCACGGAGATCTGATATATTCAGTTTGTTCTTGTATGGTACTTAGGGAAGTTCTAATTAAGGGAAGAAAGAATTTTGACACATGTGAAGCAGAGATCAATATTTAGCACTATAATCAGCAATTCCTGATGGTTTGACAATGTCACTATACACACTGTAACTATCCATTATTTTCTCAGGGAGGAGAGCCAGGCAGAGGCTAACAGGCTTATGGCAAGCTATCATGAATCACATAAAGCAGTGTCTCATTCGCTTCTATTTGTCTTGCTTTTCATCTTCATTCATCCTTATAAAGAAGGCTGTACTGCCACCAGCACTGAAACACCACCCTACTTCTGAACTGCAACAACAAAAAGCGAAAACAGTTTCTAAAAATGTCTACCCTATGAAGTGAAATAGCTACTTTCCAGAGAAAATGAAAAAAAGGTAGTGTTTACCCTCTGAAAACATACATGGTAGATTCCCTTTACAGCTAACCTAAAGGGACTCTATTAGCCACTAGAAAAATACTAATTTAAAACAGTTTGGGGGGAGGTTATATTTATAGTAAGTTACAGGTTTAGAATATATTGATCTCATTTTTCATCCAGACTAAACTGTGTCTGCTCTATAACAAAGAAAATCCCACTGTCACAAAGCTGACCCAAATTCTGTATAGAATTTGGATTAGAGATGGATTTGTAATAAAATATCAGAATAGCTAGTCGCCTTAACTTTAGGGGTGCAAGTAGGTGATACAGTTCCATGTTCAGGTTTTCATCCCGCAGAGATGTGTCAAGATGCAAATCTTCCTTTATGTTCATGGATATGAAAAGTTTGTTTATAAGGCATCTCCCCCACCAGATTTTGGCTATGATATGTGTCAGTTATGTAGTCTACCTGGATAATTTGGTTTCTGATTTTTAAGTTACATGTTTGGTTTTGATATCATAATAATCGGTGATCATTTTAGCACATTTAACGCCAATGCAAAATGAAATACAAATTCCAAGGCTATTGTTCACTTGATTTTAAGTTAATTGCATTCTGTCACTCCTTTTAAGTATTAAGTGCTATTCTTTGTTTTTTAATATTAAAAATTATGCCAGGTCTAGTTAATTTTTAAAAATTAATTGTCAGAAAAGTGATTTCAAGATTTATTTAGTTTCGCACATCAGGTTTTGATTGGAGAACATGTACCTGGATTAACTTAAAGAAATAAACACCCTGTAAAAAGTGATGGAATAATTTGAGTTCAATTTACATACAGAACATTATTTCCAACATTTTTCATAACATTCTCAGGCATGCAGCATGCAATGTATGACTGTAGGTGGAAGTGGAAGACCTGGTGTCTTGCATTTCAAACTGTCAGCTGATTCTCACTGCTCTGTTCCTGTTTAAGTGAGATGCTGACACAAGCTCACACACTGACTATCCCAAGTAGCACTAATTAAGGGCTGTCCAACTGTGCTGTCTGTTGAGCAGTTTGCTCCAGTGGGTGACAGGAAACAGCCTGAGTTCTGTCTGCGGAATGACATAACAAAGAAGGTTAAAAAAAGAAAAAGACAACACAGATCTGGTGGGCTGGATAAAAAGACCTAAGAGAGATCTAACTTGCCTATTTGTTGCTATGAATCTGTAATTTTAGATTAAGAAAACTTGCTAAGTCACTGTTTATTATCAGTTTATTAGGGTACTTTTGGCTAAAATTAGTCATAATTATATGAGAAGAAAGTGAAGTAATAGGGAACTTGGGGACCAAGCATTCTTTTTATTCAAAAGGTTATCAATAAATATCTTTTATAAATTGGTGGTCAAATGTTGTCATTAGGGTGTAATGGCATTATTTGTAACTTGGAGAATTTAGCTTAAAAAGTAAAGACTTAAAGGGAATGACTTTCTTGTGTATGACTCTGAAGGTTAATTTATTAGCAACCAGGTTGATTAAGGAAGTGTTATCAAAAAAAAAAAAGAAAAGAAAAAGTAAAAAAAAAAGGAAAACAAAAACAAAAAGTCCCACAAATAAGGAAGTAACTAGAGTAACATTAATCGTATGTTCCTTTACTGGGTTTTCCTTAAAACTCCAATGGATTTGAATCTGAGATTTAGTGTTTTTCTCCACTCCCTCTAAAAATAACCCCATGTAGAGTCTTAGAAAAATAAAAAATATAAATGAGCCAACTACTCCCCAGGGTATAATATCATTACTTGGAAGTATAATAGATCAGCATGAATAGCTGGTCAAAACTAAAAGAGAGGAAAAACACCAAACTGTGTTCTCAGGGTGTTACTGTGTATTCTAATGAGGATATCCTCACCATCCTCATCATCTACTAGAAGACACAGGGCTAGAACCAAATGCAGAGTCAATTTCTTGACAGCACTAAGCGATAACGCCTCCTGGCTGCTGTGGCGTGCTTGAGAAATTGGCTGGCCCACTACTGTCCTTTTACAGTGGTTTCATTTTATTGTAATCCAAAGATCAAAGGTCTGTAACTCTTTAACCAAATTCCAATGTCTGCCAAATTCAATAGCTGTCATTCTTATAGAAAAAGGCAGTGTAATATGTGTGTCCTGATCTAATTTTATAGAAAAAGACACAATTTACATACTGTTTATTTAGTTAAGTCCCTAAAATCAATACCTTTGTCTGTACCTCTTTTGTTTAAGATACATCATGACATGGCAAACGGCTATATAAATGAATTTTTCTAAACCACACGCATTGTTAATGCTTCTCTATTGCACACTCAAAAAAGAATAGTTGAAATCATAGCATTTTATAGATCAGCCTAAATGTATTTTAATATTGGATTACTAAAGAATGTTAAGTTTTACATTTCTAAAATTATAAATTTTGTTTGAAAAGGTCAGTCATTTTCCTGAGCCACATTTACCAACAGGAGAACATATTTCAACCATTGAAATGAAAGGAAAAGTGATTATGTTCACTATTAAGAGAAAATAATTCTTAAAAATGTGTCTCTGTAACAAACAAATGAAAACCCAGACAACAATGATCTCCAGGAAAAGTTTCAGGATGAAATAGCAGTATTCTCAAGGAAGAAGAAATCCACTTAGGGTGAATAAGAAACAAATCCTTTCAAATAGTTACCTTATAGATTAATCTGCAATTCATAACACCTAAGGAAGAAAAGCATGGTTTGGCTCTTACAGTTCACAGACATCTCTGTATTGATATTCCTATGGTCAGGGCAATGTTTCTCTGAAATATGAAGCAAATGACTATCTTTGGAACGATTTTTTTCCAGCTCTGAGAATAGCTATTTATGTGTTAATTTTGCATTTTTAATGACATGTGGCTTTTATATTTTGATTAGCTCTTTAGAATACTTTCCTTCCTCCATTGTCTCTGGTATGTAACTATAATTAGTTAGCAAGATTAAGCAGGATGGATCTTAGTGACACATACACTATGGTTAGTGGTGGGGACCACGTAACAGTGAATATTTAAACGTGTGTGTGAAGACCTACACAGTTACTCCTTTAGTAAAATTTGATAATTTTGTGCTTTAAAAAGGCTAAAGTTTAATGTTGATCCCATTTCAATTCATCAGACTTAAATGGCTAATGTATTCATATATGTTTTCTTTTCACATGAGATATTCAGTTTCCTGCTAATTTTTCTAGGAAGAATTTTTCCAAGCTGAAATGAGACTAAATCTTTTAAGAAATGAAACCTAAACCATGTATCCTTCACATAATGACAATTACTGAACCCAAATATCCCATTTTTATCTCATGAGAGGGAGAAGAACTTGACGATTCTTGATGAATGCAAGGGTATTGGGGCCCCACATCTGAGGTCTTATCGCTTTTATTTATACTTTAGATTTTTAACTGCATAATCTTGCATTTAACTTGGTAAAACTGCTCTGCTATTTTTTAGCTCATTTTCACAAACTGTACACTCTCACCATATTCTAGTTCCTTCATTTTGGTGCTTTAGGTTCTGGTATTTAAGTTTATTCTCTGGCCCTAAGCTAGTTTGTGGGTTAGTCTGGATATCAGAAAACTCTCCATTCTCCAATAAGGAAAATCTTTTAGAAATTTTCATGCTTCAAGAAAGAACGTGTGCCTGGGAAATTAAGAACATAAGTCATTTCTCTTAATTATAGGATATTTCTAAGTACCTGTCATTGCCACAGCTCCTCCATGATAATCTACTTATCCATTCATCTTCCTACCCATCCATCCATCTAACATATATTGAATGTCTTCTATATGCCAGGCACTGTACCATTACTATATATCAAAGATTACTATATCAGAGTTGCAGCTCTGAAGGGATTCTTGCTATAATGGAGACAGTCACATAAAAAACCCCCAAAAAACAAATCAAGCCCCCCAATACTAAAGCTATGATCCTATATATTAAAAAATACTTTGTATCTTTTTGTAGACTGAAGTGCCAAAGTTGTATGAAAATCTGGTGCATGTACCTCCTTTCCTAAATCTGAAGGATTGAATGATACTAACGTGGAGAAAAGGGTGCTGATTGTTCATCCTGGCTTTTTAGTTGATTTTGGGAAATGAATACCTCATGGTAACTTGAGTAGAAACAATTGCTTCCGAAAAATCTAACAGATAGCTATTTTCTCCAGACTCAGATTGGAGAAAAATTACCCTAATACTGAATAGCTGCGGTGTTTCTAATTTGTTTTCATTTTATCATTTGCCATTTGTGGTTTTCATGTCACTCTTCATAGAAACAATATAGCTCAGTGCCCTCAGACTTTGTCCTCTGCACACCATATCCAAGGGCAGGAAGGCGCATCTTCTGAAGCCCTTTTTTTTTTTTTTTTTGAGATGTTGAGTTCGTTTTTATTAAATATTAATCAGAACCATATGAAACTGCCCTATTTCTGGGTCAAAAATAAAGCCCCATCAAATGTAGGCAATTTCCTATGGCTCAGATAGATGCTGGGCACCAAACGAAGAATGGGGCCCGGTGAAGCCCATTTTTTCTGTGACTGTCAGGTAATACCCTCCAATTTTCACCCAAAAATCTCCTAATCCTGTACTGCTGCAGTGTCTGGAGTCTGGGACCTACTTTGTTTCTTTGTTATTTAAGACCTTGTTTAGAGAAAATTAATATTTCCCAAACATTAAAAAATTTCCCTGGACACATTGTCCAAATAACTGTCCAAATATTAATATATGGACAATTAACAAAACATTACGTCACTCAGTGATATGCAGTTGTCTCTGGCTTTTGATTCCAGTACATTTGACATGCATACTCTTTGTTTGAAACATTTTGCTAGGAAATCTATCAGGTTACAGAACTGCAAAAGGGTTAATTCTTGCCCACTGGGTTCTCATCATCTAGTGAGTGGTAAAGAAAAATATTTACTTCCAAAACAAGGCAAATTATGAAAATGTAGATGATTTGAGAGCAGTTTTTTTATTCCCAGTAGTCAATAAGAATGAAAGAATTAATATCACTTAAAATATTTTTCTTTGGAAATTAATTCACATTTTAATTTTATATCATATAGACTATTTTGTCCATTACTTGGATATAATGTTATCATTATTTGGAGGTTGACTTAATACTTGACATGGGCAGTAGAAAATTGGGTTTACAGATATAACCAGGAAGAATTTTTTTCCTGTCACCACTAATAATTCAAAATAAAGGGCCATGTTAAATGAGAAGACACTTCTCTGAGGGTAGAAGAAGGAAAGTATGGGTCCCAGTGTTCCCACTTAATTGATTCATCTGACAGACTGTTTCAGATCTAAAGTTTGGAGACCTTGCTGATTATAGCTTATATTCAAGATAGAAAAAATGTTTTGATTTATATCTAAGATGCTAACACATAACTATTACAATATGATTATATACTGCACTATTTCAAAAGAAAGAAAGGAACAAAGGAGGGAAGGAAGGAGGGGGAGGGTAGGGAGAAAGGAAGGACAGGTCAGCTACTGAGCTGGGCAATTCACAGACATTATTTCTATGCAAGGTAGATATTATATTCACTTTACAGATGAAAAAAGAAAAACTAGATAATTTAAGTACTGTGTCCCCGATTACACATGCAGTAAGTGCTGAACTCAGCTTTGAACCCAGGTTTATCTGACTTTAGTCTACATACACTTTCCTTTATACAACTAGGATTCATGAGTAGGAGGAGGGACAAATGGCAGATGTGACAAGTTGAGGAGAGAAGGATTATTTCTTCTTCCATTTACATAATGCCTTATTAATACCTATTATGCCTTTGATCTTGGCTTAGACACAAACATTCCTTGATCCTGCTATGTTTGTATACTTCTGTAGCACCTTGTACTTACCCTTTCACAGAATGTTAATCTGTATTCAATTGCCTGTATATTTGCCTTTATTTTCCTCTTGATAGAGGAGGAATCATGTCTAGCTTGCTCATCACTGAGTCTCTAATATTGTGTATTGCATTTATGACTGAGTTGGTGCTCAATAAATATTTGTTGAATTAATGGGGGAATAAGTAAATATTAAATGTTATACTTTTTATGCACATTTATTTATATTGCTTTGGAAAATATTTAGCTCTTCCCATGACTTCTAATTGTAGAAATAAGAACTTGTGAAGTTTTTGGAAACAAAATATTTTATATTCATTCTAAGTAGGTTGCAGGACATTCAGAACATGGTATGTTATTAGCCAAGTTTTGGTCAGGAAAACAGAAAGCACTCTAGGTGTTTCAAACAGGAAGGGTTTATTTATTTATTAAAACGTTTTTTAAAGGACAGGTTTAAACTTAAGAGCTTGAAATCAGTTGGAAGAACTGAGGATGTTGTGGAAGTCATGGAAAGCAGTTTGCTAGGGTTCAGGAACTCAGAAGTTTCCGGGAATTGCAGATACCCACTGCCAATGGACTCAGTTGCCTTCAGTATGAAAGGGGAGGAGATGTAGGAGAAATCCTGGAAGCCACTTCCAAATTCCCTGTGCCTGCATATTATTGCTGGAAGAATAATAATGGTTTGGGTTCTCTTCCATCTTCCAAATTTCATGTGAGTGCTCCTCACAAAGAGAGGGTGTCTTAGTTTCCTGTGGCTGCTGTAACAAATTATCAAGCGAGTGATGGCTTAAAGCAATGTGCATTATTCTGTCATAGTTCTGGAGGCTGGAAGTCTAACGTGGGTTTCACCGGGCTGAAATCAATGTGTTGACAGGGCCACTCTTCTAGGGATTCTTGGGGCAAATCCATTTTCTTGACTTTGCCAGCTTCTGGAGAATATTCCTATTCTTTGGTTCATGGCATCATATGACCTTTTTCTTCTTCCTGTTTCTTTCCATCAAACTGCCTTCTTCTCCTTGTGTTTCAAATCTCCCTCTGCCTCCCTCTTATGAGGATGTGTATGATAACATTTAGGGTCAACCTAGATAATCCAGGATAATCTCCCTATCTCAGTATTCTTAATAACATCTGCAAAGTTCCTGTTGTCATATAAGGTAACACTCACAGGTCCCAGGGATTAGGAGCTGGATATCTGGAGGTGAGGGGGATAGGAGGTGGGAAAAGGGGACACTATTCAGCAGTATAGGGGAGAGCATATGAGGAACTGAAACTGAATGGTGGCTATAAAGCAATTGGTATCCAGCACAGATTTTGGTAACACTAAGTTGTCAATAAAGTTAATGGATTTTTATCTTTGGGCATTATTAGAAGATATGTGTCCTGAAAAAGGAAGCCATACTTCTGTTCTAGTTAGTATTGGTTGGAACACATGGAGATCAGTGGTTTTAATTCTGAGTATAATGCTTTAAAATTTCTTTTTTTCCTGAGTCATTCTAAGGTAGGATGGAAGTAACCAGTAGTTTTAGTTCAAATGCACGAAGAACTTTCTAACCTTAAGAGTCGTTCTGTAATGGAATATGCTGCCTTGTGAAATAATGACAGACATTGATGGACATGAAATTAAGAGGGCATATGGCTACTGTCTATGAAGTCCTTAAAGTTGTATCCATGCCAGTTTCATTTAAAGGTTCTGTAATTCATAAATAAAGAAAATATTTTCTGATTAATTCAGGTTTTCAGATTTACCACTTCTTGAGCTTCTAGTAAGTTCTTTATGTTTAGTATTTACTGGGGTAAGTGCAATTTCTTTTTAGTTTACTCTAAATTTAATGGGCTGGAGCTTCAATAGATATCCCTTGGTTCTGAATTTTGCAGAAGGCTTTACTACCAACTAATCTCTTAAATTAGAGTTGTTCATAACTTCTCCTTTCTTATATGATGCACTCTATTTTCAACAAACCCCATGGTTTCTACTTATTAAGTCTTTATTGACTCTATTTTTATCTTTATACCTTTTTATTAGTTAATAGATTTTGCTAATGCATTCTTTCAGTCATCACTTACCTAAACAAAAGTATATAATTCTTTTAGTTTGATTTTGCTGTATACTGAGTGTTGGTACACCTCTCCCTCCACCCCAAGTTCGCATGTTGAAAGCTAATCCCCACAGTGATGGTGTTTGAAGGTGGGGCCTTTGGCAGGTGATGAGGTCATAAAGTGAGGCCCTCATGAATGGAATTAGTGTCCTTATTAAAAGACCACACTTGTCCCTTCTGTCATGTGAGGGCACAGTGAGAAGACAGCCATCTACGAACTAGAAAGTGGGCCTCTCCATTCACCTAATCTCCTGGCATCTTTATCTTAGACTTCCCAGCCTCTAGAACTGTGAGAAATATAGCCATCTGAATAGACTAAAACATATTTCTTTCCCCCACTTCAATTTGTGCTTTAATTGGTCTTTGAAACTATCTGGTTCCACAACATCATTCTTGAGGTGAAATGATAGTGTGCTAGAAGAATATTCAATATAACTTATTTTAAATGTTTGTGGTTTGTTTCAGTACCTCTGGATGCCTACTGACCAGTTGATCAAAGTGTAGCACAGTGGAGTATGATTTAGGTTGTAGCTGCAGAGGAAGGCTTCATTGTTGGGATGTCTTTTTGGTAAAATGTTTACAGATCTTGTACAAAAAATAGGCTGAAGCCCTGAATTGATGTAAACTTGTGAAATAATATGGGTTGTATTTTGCATTATCATTTCAGAACTTTTCAGATAAAGGACATTTCACCAAATCTTTTTTCTTTCTTTTTTTTTAAATTTATTTTTTTAACATCTTTATTGGAGTATAATTGCTTTACAATGGTGTTCTAGTTTCTGCTTTATAACAAAGTGAATCAGCTGTACATATACATATATCCCCCTATCTCCTCCCTGTTGTGTCTCCCTCCCACCCTCCCAATCCCACCCCTCTAGGTGGTCACAAAGCACTGAGCTGATCTCCCTGTGCTATGCAGCTGCTTCCAACTAGTGAGAGAGTGGCATGGACTTATATATACTACCAAATGTAAAATAGATAGCTAGTCGGAACTAGTCTTTTTTCTTTCTAATGCTTCCTATTTCTGTGTACATTTTAAATATAGATCTGGTCACACTGATTGCTCTAGATATATGTATGACACTAATCAAAGCCAAGGAGACAATGATTCATTTTTTGAAAATCCTGGGAAAGAGTCCCTTGTTTTTTTCCTGTCAAAATTAAATATCTTGTGATACCAAAGGCATAGACAACAGACAGCAAAAGAAAAAATAAATAGGGCTTCACAAAAATTTTATAATTTTGTGCATTAAAAGACACTATCAACAAAGCAAAAAGGCAACCCACAGAATGGGAGAAAATATTTTCAAATCACATACGGATAAGGGATTAATATCCAGAATATATGTAGAACTCCTAAAACTCAACAACAATAACAACAACAAAAACAACCAACCTGACTCAAAACTGGTCAAGGAACTTCAATAGATATTTCTCCAGAGAAGATATACAGATGGCCAACAAACACATGAAAAGATGCTCAACATCACTAATCATTAGGGGAATGCAAATCAAAACAACAATGAGATACCAGTAACACCCTTTAGGGTGGCTCCTATCAAAAACGAATAAACAGAAAGCAAGTGTTGGTGAGAATGTGGAGGAATTGGAACCCTTGTGCACTGATGGTAGGAATGTAAAATTGTAAGATGCTACAGCTGCTGTGTAAAACAGTATGGCAGTTCTTTGAAAAATAAAAAGTAGAATTACCATATGATCCAGCAATTCCACTTCTGGCTATATACCCAAAAGAATTGAGAGCAAGGTCTTGAAGTGATATTTGTATACTTATGTTCACAGCAGCATTTTTACAATAAGTGAAATGTAGAAGCAACCCAAGTGTTCATCCATTGATGAATAGATAAGCAAAATGTGGTATACTTATCAATGGAATATTATTTAGCCTGGAAAAGGAAAAAAATTCTGATATATACTACAGCATGAATGAACATTGAGGACATTATGCTAAATGTAAGCCTGTCACAAAAAGCTAAATACTGCATGATTCCACTTATATGAGGTACTTAGATTGTTTAAAATCATAGAGACAGAAAGTAGAATGGTGGTTGCCAGGGGCAGGGGGAAAGGGGGGAAAGGGAAGTTACAGTTTAATGGGTATAGTATTTCAGTTTTGCAAAATGAAAAGGATTTTGGAGATGGATGGTGGTGGTGATAGCACAACATTATGAATATATTTAACATCACTGAGCTTGTACACATAAAAATGGTGGAGATGGTAAATTTTATGTTATATGTATTTTACCACAGTTAAAAAAATTGGAAAAAAGGAAGTCAAATGAGAATATAAAATAAAGTACCATAATAAAGGCAAGAAACTGAAAAACAAATTAAATATCTTGCTATCACAGGGGCAAGCCCGAAGCTGTCAAAAGTCAACATGTTGTGCCTAGTTATTAAAGTGAGCAAACTCAAAAGCAGAGAAAAGAGAAAAACTTGGTTTCAATGACATCATTTGAACTTCTGAACTTCTGCTATGTCTGAAGCCCAGTATACTTATTGGACCTTTCAGTTATGTGAACCAGTAAATAATTTTTGGTAATCTAGTTTAAATTGGGTTTTATAAATAAAAAGACTCTTAATCAATACATCCTGGTAGATATCTAAATCACTGTGTGTAGAGCAACTGCATGTTACAGCTCCATCTAGACTTATTCTTCATTTCTTCACTTATTGCCTTTCTGGGCTGTCTCCCCCAGGATCTAGCTAGTGATTCCTTTACTCCCTACCTCACCAGAACGTTTCTGCAGTTGGCATGCTAGTCCTTCTCTGCGTCATTCTATATCTAACCATGCTCCCACAGCATCCTTACCTTTATGACATCATTCTCCCCAGTAGAAATAAGTAAAGGATGAGTACCTTTTTAAATTTATCTCTGCCACTTGTTTCCTCTGGGATCAAGTGTTACCTGCCTAAATGCTGAGAAGAGGATTTCATAGAACATTTGAAGGCAGAAATTGCATAACAGTGTATAACCAGTCACAGTAGTTATGGGAGTTTCTAGTGGGGAGATTTGAGTTCTCCAGATTTTCAGTAAAAGATGGATGCTGGTTTAGTAGGGTTGAGTATCTTTGGGGTGGCGGTGATTACCCAAAGACCTTCCCTTGTTGATGTAAATTCTGGTCCGTTTCCAATGAAGATGCTGTGCTTTTTTGTGCAAGGTTTCACTGAAAAGGTGGGTATTCCTTACTATACAGCATGCATGAGAAACTGGTGCTCAGTTTTGGGAATCTTTGAAGAATCTTCTGTTTCCTACTCTCTTAACTCTAAAATGTGTGGTTGCATAGAGTTGATGGTTTGAAAAGAGCTTCTCCATTTCTCATGGCTACTTATATTGAGGATCTTAGTGCTGCTACTTGTTCCAAAAGATCACCAAATGCCACGTCGTTTGAAGCTATTACTTTGTGTACGGTTCATGCTCTGCTTTCCTCTTTCGTATGGTTGGCTTATTTCTGTTTGCCATTCAATGATTTGTTGAAAGCATCATACTCTCTGTAGTTACTGGTTCTTTAAACACACTCATTCTTCACACATACCTAGACAATTCATACTTATCCTTCTGCTATGGACTTCTACAAGGAACATTGCTGGCCCATTCTCCCATCCCCCACTTCCAAGTGTGGGTTATGTGCTCCTTCTGTGTAGTTCCATAGCACCCTGTACTCTCCCATTGTAAAGCACTCAATACACTATAATGCAGCTACCTATTGACTTACCTCCCCCATCCACTGACTGCAAGGCTCATGTGGACAGTAATTTCATCTTGAATCCTATTTGTGCCCGTGCCAAACACAATGGTTGACCCATTGTATTTGTTGAATAAAGGAATGAATAAATGAATGATTATCTGAGTATACTAAAATCATTTAATGTCTGTTCCAAGAGGTTGGATACAGTGGGCATTTTTGAAAATGTCAAAAATTTTCATAGAATTCATTTGTAGAAAAGACATATTTTTGGATTTGGAGCAAACTATTAACGGTTGAGGATTTCTTAGAGTAATTTAGAATTAGAAAGGTTCTTTGTGCATTATGTTGTTGCTTAATCAAATTTCTCCTCTTATATTATGAGGTCATCATTTTGTACCTCACCACACAAGCCAGACAGCCTTATAATGGTCAAGAGTTTAATTGCTGACAAGGTCTGGAAGTTAACGTAAGTGTATTTTTTAAAAAAATTGAGCCAACCTCAAACATTGAAAGATTTCATCTCAAAATCCAGATTTCCAGCTGATTTTGGAAAATTAGAAATTTGTCAACACTGAACTGTCATTCCTTCAAAACAAACATGAAGAGTGGATCCCCCTTTTGGATGGAGCATGTGTCCTTGGTTTGTCATGACCCCCAACATTCACATGAGACATAACTCCCATATGAAACTGTTACAGATGTCAGTTAAGGTTCCATGACAACTCATATAAACACATAGCATCCTTGAAATATGGACAGACAATAGTTTTTGATAATTGTTGCCAACAGTTCAGAACAAGTTTTCCAAAGAAAATTAATTTTTATTTCTACTAGTTGTATAGAAATCAACCCAAGACAGTATCCAAAGTTGTCAGTACAAAAAAAACAAGACTTTTATAGCATTGTGTACACTGGTATTTTTTCCACTGGTCTCCAGCCTTCTACTCTTGGCCTCCTCAGAACTCTCTCCGGTGTGATTGTTTCATATCATAAATTTGAAAATGTTATTTCCCTAGCTAAAACAAGTGGCCTCAAGGACCTCCATCCAATGGCTCCTGCTTCTCTCCATTTTCTCCTGGAATTGTTCTCCCCATTTCTCACCAAGCTTCAACTACTGATTTTTAGTGCCATGAATAAGTCAAATAATCTCTCAGCAAGACCTTCACACAAGCTCTTGTCTCCCAATTTGCTATAAAGCTTCTCATCTTCTTCGTCTCATTTTCAAACACTCTTCCTTCTAGAGACTTTCCCTGACCACATAGTCTGAAGAGGTCCTCCTCTTTCATGGCTCTTTATTATTTACATTGTATCCCTTAGAATTTGTAATTAGATATTTATTAGTGTATTTACTTTCCACCCTATAATACTTCAAGATACATGAGTGTAAGGCCACATGTGTTTTATACACTGCTATATGTAGCCTCATGTCTACCATATGATATGTTCAATAATGTTTTGAATAGATATTATATTGACATGTAAATTTGGCATGTAAATTTGGAGTTAAAAACAGTGAACTTTGCATGATTCGGGGTTTCAGCTGCTAATATTTCTCATCATAAGATAAAATAATTCCTAAAATATTGAGTGTAGAGTATGAAAAGCACTTGTTTTGAAATGTATAGAATAAAGAAATGCATGTTGAAGTAACTTCCATTTGAGGCAGTAGGGTGTACTGAATCACAGCATACTATTTTCCAGATGAATGCAGTTTTGTGTTTCTCTCTTTTTCAAATGGGAAATGCAATCCCACTTGGGAAAATATTGCAAGAGGCTATAAGCATGTGAGTAGTATCAGTCTGGTTGTGCTCATAGAGAATTTTTCAATTTAGTAAATAGGTAGACATCCCTTTTCCATTGCTTGGGGTTTTCTCTCTTATTGAACTGAAATTTTCTTTCCAAGGAATGCAAATTTGATTAGGGAGAGATATGCATTGACATTTTGTATTCTTCATTTTTCTATGGTGATGGAATTATGTAACGACTTGGCCTGGCTGGAGTTTTGCTGGTGGGTTTGCGTTGTTCCTTGAATTCTGTGAAATTACATCACTGGCATGTAGAATCAGTTTTTCAAGGATAGCTGCTGTGGACAAAGAGTACGATATGTTTACATTTCCTGGGGGGAAAACCCTATATATGTATAGTGTACATTTGTGCTTAGGCTTAAGGTTTTAGCATCGATTACAAAATATTTACTTTGATTAAAATGATCCACCGATACCTGATTTCATATAAGTGTTTTTGTTTCTCACGATGTTTCTTGTGAATGGAAATTGGAAATTAGAGGATTTAAGTTTAAATTCTAAATAGAAGAAAAATTAAGTGAAACCCCTTTCACTATGTTGCTTACAGGTACAATTTCATTTAACACATACTGCTGACCTATATTTTTCTCATGCATACATATACAGATATACACAGTCATATATGTAATATTCTTTTCTTGGTTTTGTAACATGAAACATAATTGAAATTAAAGTAATTTAAGGCATTCTTTTGGGGAAATGCTATCAGAAAACTATTTAGTGCTTTTTTCTGTTGCTTCCCATTACAACATCATTCAAAATTAAGAATAGTTTGGGAAAAGTCAACTTACTTGGTTATTTCAGTTTTAGACTACTAAATTGTGGAGGTTTGAATATCATCTTGGTCAATAAAATATATAGAAATGCCCCAGGGCAGTGGCTTGGTTTTGTTCACTACTGTATTCTCATTGCTTAGGAGAATTCTTGGCAGATAGAAAGCACTCTACACATGTTTATCAAATGAATGCATTTTTTTTCTATTACCCAGACTGCCCATATTTGTTGGTGATACTGTGGGATGGTGACAGTAGCAAAATTGAGAAAATGAGTTTCTTTAGCTGACTGACCAGACCTTCCATTGAAAATAAAAAGATCTGGTTGAACTGGACTAAATAAACAATGCTGGGAATCTTTGGGAACATCTGGAGGGAAAATGCTAATCTTAGCTAATGTTGTACAGCAATTTATTCTTCCAATGGCTTTACTTACATTAATATATATCATCTTTACAACACAAGAAACTAGAGGTGGGAAAAGTTCTTCACCTTACAGAAGGGAAACCAAAACACAGAGAAACTAATTTGCCCAAGGTCCCATATCTACTAAGGGGCAGAAGTGGACTCTAAAACCTGCATTCTTAATTCACTGTGCTATTGTGAGTTCGAGAAATGGGGGTTTGGAAATATATTAACTTAAATATTAAAAGAGAAGTGGGCATATTTTGAGCCCCAGGATAAAGAGGGACATGCCAATTGCAGGCATTTTTAAATAAGAAAAAAGGTAACTTTGTGATGATGCTGTTTCATTACTTCCATGCATGTTGATCCAGACATGCTGAGTATACATACATGCATGCTTACCCACACATACAAAATTACACATATATATACACACACACATATATATATATATATGCTTTTATCAATTAAATGTTTGACAACATATATGATCTTTTTGGTTTTCATTTATTCTTCGTGTATCTATATGTGTGTATAATATTTATTAGCTTTTAATAAGCTTTTAGACACAGATTTTATAAGAGAAAAGGTGAAAAGGAGCTATAGTCACCTTTTCTAGATAACCAGTTACTTTATTAAAAATTATAAAAGTAATAATTGAATCTGTTTAGAAAATGAAAACAATTCAGAAGGAAAAAAGTAAAAATTGAAAACCTCCTTTCCCTTCACCACAAATCCCAAATTTCTGCTCCCTAAAAAAGACTTGTTTACTCAGTTTAACCAAGTGTTATCAATTTTTTGTAAACAAAAGAGCTTTTCTTAAACAAAATTTAAAATTTATCAGGAAAGAATCACTAAGTAGATGCAAATTTACATGAATACATTGTACATTTAAAAAATTTACTCTTAAGAGAACAAAAAAGAGTGTTTCATTGTATGGATCACATATTAGTTATCCAGTCTTTTATTGATTGACATTTCAGTTGTTTTTGGTAGTTTGATTTTACAAAATTAACTGCAATGTTATAACTCTTGTGGGTGTGCCTGTGTATGTACATTTTTGTATAAATATGCTGCACATTCCTGTAGATTTTCTTAGTCTACTTGTATATACATTTTTAATTTTGAGAGATATTGCCAAATTACTCTTAAAAGGTGACACTAATTTATATGTTCATCAGTAGAATATGGGATTCTCCCTTTCCCCCTCCTAGTTATCAGCAAACTTAAAATAAATTACCTATTTAGTGGGCAAAAGTTAGTATCCTATTTTAATTATTTAATTGTGAATGAGTTTGAACATCTCATGTGTTTATTATTTTTCTCTTACGGTAAAATTCTTTTGCCCATTTTCACTGTGTTGTATAATCTTACTGATTTACTTGAGCATTTTACCATTTTTTTCCTTAATGCTTTCCTTTTATAAAACATTCTTGGTTATAATTTTGGCCTTACAGTAAGAAATTTGGTTAAGTAGGTCTGTAAAATGGGACCGATAAGGTTATTCCTAATTCCTCATAGAAAATTTTGCTCAAAAGTTTACCAGAAAGAACTTTATAAGGGGACTGATAGATTGCATGCTCCTAAGAAAATACCATCAGTAGGAAGGAGATAAGCTAAATTGAAGAAAGGAGGTCTTATTTATTACATGGTAATTCTTTTTGGTAGTCTTCTATGCTGTAGATTTGACTACCCCTTTTAATTATATTTTGGTACATAGATTTACATGGTAATACATACTTTGTCATGTTCTCTCTAGAACTGTTATTACATTTTTAAGCTCAGTGCTTACTAGGTAAATCCTCCTGTTCTTTGGTTTTCTTTTTAACTTTAAAATTTTGGGAAACCAGAATCAACGAGAGAATTTCTTAAAAGATTCTGTAAGACATGAACAAAAATATTCCATACTGTGCTCTGATTATAATTAAAATAAATGTTCTTCCTTTAACTTATAATTTTAGCTCTGCATGAGCAAATGAAGCAACTGAATCATTTCCTTTTTCTCCATTTTTATGCACTATAAAAATTTCCATATTATTCTTGGTAAAAACAACAAAAATATATCCATTGAAACCTTAATTTATATAGTTGTCTCTTTAATCAATTCTTTTTAATCTTAACATGCTTCAACATTTTAATTTTAAAACACTTGAAAAACCCTGTGGAAGTCTGAATTTAATTTTTTATGTATGGTTGATATTAATTACTTAATAATAAGTAAATTTGGGGGTAAATCTACCCCATAAGAATCCTTTAGTAAAAATATTTGTATAGCAAATATATATATTTCAATTTATGTATATTTACTAAACTCCTTTTTATATGAATGAAGAAATTCCCAATAATCTATCATTTAATATTAATCCTGAGAATTTTTATTGCTGCAGCATTCAACTTCTCGAATTTCATTGAAATACTTCGATTGTTTTTATATATTATGAAATCTACCATAATATTAATTTCATCCTTCCTAATTTCATTCTAGAAAGTATTTTTTCACTCAGTGTTCATGTTGTCATTGCCAATCTCTTAATTCTAAGACATCAAATTTATTTTAAAAATTGGATCTTTTGGTCTGTTATCAATTACTTCAAATATATAATTTATACAGAGGCAACTAATTGGTTCCAAATAACAAAATCATTCTAGCCCTGAAACTCTGTAATCTATGTTTATTTTATAGACATTTCTAAATTTTGCCATAATTTGAGATTTTACATGACTTTAAATAATTTCTGTATACATTTTGGTCTTAAAATTTTTTAGTTAGATCTTGAAATTTTGACTTATAAAAATTTTAAAAAATGGATAATTAATTTGAAAAATTAAACCAAATTTTTCCTAAAAATGTATAATGTTCAGTCAGCATCTACATTTAAGTAATTAATATGAAATAAAGAGATTTTTGATACCTTATTTAGAAAAAAATTTCTCCTTTAGAATTATAAAGGTCCTAGAAATGTACTCCAAACATAATCATCAGAATCTTTATTTCTTCCCATATTAGAACACTAATAGTATGCTTATTTTTAAAATATTGAAGCTACGGGGCAACATTTTTGTGCACTTAAAATTAAAATGTTGTTTATGTATGAGCTAAAAGTTAAAAACTTCTTTGTATTACACTGTTCAGGTTATTTACGGAGTCCATACTAGATGCTAAGTACCTTTTGATTTAAGAAAAAAAGCGGTGTTAAGGAGCTTAAATTTACAGTATTATTAAGATAAGAAAGTGGATTTTTTGTACAATCCAAATCATTGAATTAGTGACTCCTCTCCTTATGGAACATATTTTAAATGCACCACCGGTGGTTATTCATTCATCCATTCATTCCACAATGGTTTGCTTATTTATCTAATGGTTACTAAGCATATACTATGTACAAGACAGTGGGAATATTGACAGGAAAGAAAGATTTCTCAACTTGTGGAGAAGAAAGAAATATAAATGCTTAAAATAATAGTGTAGTGGAGTATGACAACAAAAGTATCCATGGGATCCACAGGAACCAAGGATGTGTACAACCCAGGCTTACCAAGAATAGGAAATATTATATCCAGGCAATGGAGGAGAGAGGCATGAGAGCAGAATTGATGATATTTTGTGTCCTGGAGAAATCTCTACAGACTCTGGAATAGAAAAGGCAACTGACAATTGTGAGGAGAGAAAGGAGCACAAAGAAATAGCAAAATTATCAAGTGCAAATTAAAACACCGTTGAAACATGCCCTCCATAACTTTGAGAGCATTACCTCATATATCCTGTTATTGCTAAAAGTTTTTGCTCACAAAATTAGAGGACTGTTTTCCCCTAATTTTTTATTCAAATTGCTTAAAAAATAGATATTAGCAAGGAATGTAGGTGATTATCTAAGCTTTGGGATTTCCGGGCTTAGACATTTTCACATTAGAGAAATAAAATGCCAAAGTGTACAATGAAAGTTAAGTCAAAATGATAGCATTAGAGCCAGTGAACTTGGACATTAAAAGTCAAAGTTCTCAAGTTTTGAGTACACACGGACCTGCTGCCCAGCTCTTTGTAATGTTAATTTGTTCTTAAACAAAATAAATTTTACAATGCTTAAAGCTCACTACTAATTCTTTTGACACTTGAGAAAACGTGAGTGTTTGTAAAGATACATGTCACCTGCTGACTTTTGCTCAGTAATACCCTACTATTCAGTCTAGGTCTTTTTTTTTTTTTTTTTTAATTGTGCTCCTTCAGTCAAAAGCTGACACAACTGTCGAAATATAGTCACTCATACCCTAGTCAGTCACAGTTCGATAATGTGTCTGTCATCATGTTAAAACAGTCATTTGCTGACATATTTTATGGCCATGAACATGTTTCAGAAACCAGCAAAAAGGATTGGCCTTTAAAAAATAAGCAAGAGTAGCATTTCCTTCTAGTGAAACGACATATAATTTGAAATAATAGTGTGTCAATAGTAACTATAGGAAATTGCTAGAAAGTGGACATTTCCAAGTCCACTTTTACCTGGGAAAATGTAGTTCTTTTTAAACCAGCAAACACCTTATGAATTAAAAGCATCTTCGTCAGATTCTGAAAATGTTTATTGCACAAAGTTTGGAGTTCTGAACTTCTCTAAATATGTGGAAGAGCAGTTTTGTAAAGAATAAATGTTAATGCTGTACAAGGTAGCATTCTATTCTCAATACTTTTTCATTTAGATTAGACCATGTTCAAACTGACTTTGGCATTTAATAACCTCTATCAAAAAGTGTAAGAAGAGTCAGGGAAAATTTATAGATAGAAACATAAACATCCACAAAGATCAGCTTGTGTTCAATGGTTTATTCCAAAAGCTCTTAAAATGTGTCACGGATAAGCTCTAATTATTTAATAGGTAGAAAACATTTCTGAAATAATAAAGCATAGACACGTCCAATAAGATTATATACAAATGCACACTAATTTTTTACATGTCATTGAAATTGGCAAAATGAATACTTTAGTGGATCCCTAAGTAGCTTATAAGAGTAGTATCTCTTCAGAGTGAAGAATTTACCTGCTAAAAATGCCTGCTAGTTCTCACTCTGCTTTAAAATTTATACAAAGAAAACCTCACATTCTGTTCATAATACTATTATATTTTGATTCATCAGAATATTCATATATAATTCCAAGATCTTGTTGAAATATGAAAATCATTAAATATTAAACTATAAAAATGGTTTACTTATTTTCTAAAATGCTTGCTAAATTAGCAGAGAGATCACAGTCCTGAAAACTATTTCATCAGTATTGGTGCCCTATTGGAGTCATGGGTAAAAATATCATATACGTATATGTTAAACATTCTTGAAATTATAGTGACTCTCTTATCCAACAAGATTTGTTAGTTCTTTTTAAGCAATTATTTAAAAGTATTTCTATGTTCCTATTAACATAGACATTTAAATCTAGCATCAGGTCCGTAGCAAGCATGGAAAGCTAAACTATTTTACAGATGCTTATGTCCACAGAAGCAATTTTTATAGAAGAAAAATTATTTCACCTTATTTCACTTACTTGGTTTCTTTGTTCATTAAGCTAATTACTCTAGTCTACATTCATGCCTTTCATCTACTGTGTTTCTTGAGCTTGATCCTTTCCCAACCCTGAATCGACTGTTACTGCACAGTTGAAGCTGAACAGGAAGGAATTGCAGGTGTCAACTCACAGTTTACAAATATGACATCTCCTCTGGCATAGCTGGAAATATGAAATATTGATTTATGTGCAGTAAAAGGTCTTATAAAAATGATCACATACACATGAGAGATTAATGCGCAGGAGATCAATAGAAATTTCATTCTTGACGCTAGACTGTCACCTATGGTGAAATGCTAAAATACAGAAATCAATATTATCTATGAAATGTCAAATTTATTATAATTATGAGGATGAAAGCTGGCCAAGTGGCTCCCAGGAGAGAAGGAAGGATAGGTTACTGTGCTGAAGCATCCTTCATGTCCCTTGTTCACTTGCTGCCAATTTGAGAGCAATATTGGTGCAGGGGCTTTTCAGGCATTATGTACCGCTGTGTAGTAACAAATTCCTGCTGGAATATTTAACTCTTGAAACTGACAATAACACAAGTGTCTGCATAGTCAAAAGGTGCAGAACTTTTAGCTCCAAAATATGAAGAATATTTTAAGCATATATTTAAATGTGGTATGTGTACCACAGCCCATTGCTGAGGAAAACTGAGCTTTTACAGACAGAAGATTAATAAGATCTTGGTGCAATTTTATTCAAGCTCATGTTCTTTTCTCGCCAGTGGTGGGGTGGGGGAGAGGGGGAAATCCTAAATTATCTATTAGTAGGCTTCACATTTTCTATAGTTTAAGCCATTAGCTTGATTCTTAGAAATTGTCATTCAATTTCCACCACTAGGCAGCAATTCTTTGAAAAGGTTTTTATGAGTTTGTGGCAGCTTACCAGTCTCATGTATCAAGTTTAACAGAGTCTTTGAAAAAGTAACAGAAAGCTAAAATTTTATGAGCCTACAAGAAAACAATAAAATGAGGGTGTTTCGCCTTTCCTTTTAAGTGGGGAGGGGGATTTTTAGAAGTTGAAATTAAATAAAAGCATAAAAGAAAAAGTTGTTCTTTTCACATATTCTCCATGACTACAGAAAAGCAGAGGATTCAACCCTTATTAATAGTATTATTTTTCCTCATAACAAGTATGGTTTTACCAGTGAACGTCATGATGTTACACTGTAATTCTTGCAGAGATTGGGACTTGACCTGAGTACAAGGAGGATGAATGCATCTGACCGACAAGTGAATTAGGCATCTTGAAGGAAAATCCAGATTCCCTTGTAGGTGGTATAGGGTTGAATAGATTGTGTTATTTGCTGTCAATAAACACTATTTATAAAGCCCTTTTGATTCAAATTTTAATGATCCACAGTTTTAAATATAAGCAGTGTGCTCTGCCAGCCAGGCCTAGAGGACAATATGAAAAGCTTGTTTGTTTTGTTACTCTGGTGCTTCCATTTAGAAAGTGCTCAGAAATTTGTGAAATGAGTGAAAGAGTGAATGACACATTAACTCATCCCATGGTGCTCTGGTACCACATGAGTTCTGGGGGATAGAATTTCTCCTCATTTGGACTTAATATTCTGTTTGTCTTTAGAATTATGATTCTCTTTTTCATTGTCTTCTCAGATCTAGATAACTCTTTGGTAACCAACACTTTAGTTGGATCATGGACTTGAGTACTAATTACTACATATCAAAATCTCAGAATGTAAAATCTGCTAGTATAGATGCCTTTCATTATGAACCCTTCAACTTATGGTTCGTCATTGAATTTTTAATTGAAATTACATACAGTATGGAAAAGCTACTTTTGTTATTAGTGGCATTAATTTGTTTTATAATAACTACTACGAGTTTAACAGTCTTATTTGTTATTCTATGTTTTCTTGAATCTTCCTAGCTTTAAAATTATTTTAGAGCTTTATCTTTCATCTGATTCTTAGGGAGATGTTTCTTGTCTGTACTTGGATTTAGTTGGAGACATTTTGATTGAAGGGATATCTAAACACTAGCATGTAGCATTTATTCTGAGTTTTTAGGCATTGGTTTAAAAATTGAGCAGTGCCATTTCAACTAGTGACAATCAAGCCCCTCTCCCACTAGTAAATTGCCATTTTTCTAGAGTTTTGGTTTTTCAGTGCTGTTATCTAAGGCTATTGTTTTGTTCTTGGCATTTATTTTCCAAGTATTGCTTCTACCTTTTTCTTGGAGGAACACCTTTCACAAGTGCTACAGTGCTGGCAGAATTAGACATCTCTTACAGAGGAAAACAAAGAGGAGTCACAGGGAGGTTTTGCAAATGCTGAGCAAGACCCCATGTGAGTGTCGTTTATGCCAATCAGTGTTAGTTGAATATTTACTATATGCAGGAAACTGGGATGAAAAGCTGCAAAGGGCACAGACAGAACTCTCAAGGAGTTCACAAAATAGTACAAATTGGGTAATATTTAGAAATGGGAAATATTTAGAAAAGGAAATTGCAAGACGTGGAACCCATACAAGCTATCCTGAATCTTTGGATTGGTACACTGTAGGCTCAAATAAAAACCTATTTCCATATCCTTTAGAAAAGAGTTAGTCCACAGATATTCCAGAGACATGAAACACAAAGTCATTTCTCATCTTTTATTACTGAATTATTTACTTTTCCTAAATATTATCTCTTTTTGCCAGAGTTGTAGGATTATTATTACTGCCAGATATGATGGAGAATTCATAAACTTTCCTCCAGTTGGTAATATAAACACTTTTTTTTTCTAAATCTGGAAAAGAGATACAAATTTATTTACTTTTTTAAAAATGCTGTAGCATTTACACGATTTATAAATAGAGATTTGGGAAGGTTTTCCACTCTACACAGCTTCTTAAGGCTTTTTTTTTTCCTCTTCTGTACCTCAAGTACCCAAAGCAGTTAAAGTTAATACTTAATGCAACCCAGTTGAAGAGATAGGCATTTCTTGCAGTCAGGTCTCAATTAAGAGATAAAAGACAAAAAGTGCAAAGCGCTTGTTAAAGCTAAGAATACAAGGCCAGCATGGATGTGCTTGAAGCTGTCCATAGCGATAACTGGATAGTCAGCTGGAATCTCCTTGAATTGAAGTGGGTGCTCTAACTTATCAAATTCCACATATGGGGAAATTATTGGTGCCTACAGTGGTGATTAACACTAACCCACTGGGTCAGAAACAAGCTGGGATAAAGGTGAAAACTCTTATCTGACTATCAACACCAAATACATCCATTTAGAGAAAGATAGCAGAGGGTTTTTTCTTTTTTTATATCTTCAGTTGTGCAGGTTGTCAGGCTGGTCACACAGTTAACGCTGCATATAGAGTGCTCTCTATAATGTGCAAATTACAGTGCACATTAAAATGTAATCTACTTTAATAAGTCACATGAAGATTACATTTTAAGATAATTGTTTGTGTGTTTATGCTACACACCAAAAATATTTTCCTGCTTTGTTTACAGTATTTTCCCTTTGCCTTTAAACATAATGATTGCAACCATTAGCACTAAATAACTCCCTCTTTCAAATGGTTGGGGGCAAAGTTATGGAGATTCAAATTTTGGATTCCTGGAACCATGGTTCATAATATAATGTTCAAACTGCTTGATCGTATTGAATTTCCCAAAGTTAAACTTGTTATGCTGTTATGATCATCAAAAACCTCACCGGGCACCAACAATTAGAACACTTGAATTATGCAGATAGTTTTATAAAGTTGCCCCCTTTCCAGTCCTGTGTAGACAAAAATATTTGAGAGATGACAATTTTTGAAATATTTATAATGAACATTATAACCTTGGCTTTCTGGCAAATCTGTCCACTTGGAATATGGCCAATTATCAATGATTTATTAGAATAGGTGAAAAGGAAATTAGAGGAAAATGGAAATGACAAATAATCTCCAAATTTCACATTATTGATTCATTTAAAAGTGCTTTTCCACTCAGCCACCAGTAAAATCATTTACAAGTGATGACATTTAACTGAAAAGATTTTCATCTCTTTTTTTTCCCGTCTTATCCATCTTGTGAAGGAAGTACCAATGAATGCTAAAATAACCCATAGGGTCAAGAGGCAAAATAAGTCCTTATTAGTCTATGTAGATGTTGTGCACTCAGTGAGAAGCAAAATGACTGTCCCGGAGTTAATACCCAACAAATATTTCTATGGATGAATAAACAGAGAATTGAAAATATAACTGAATTTTGAGTTGACTTAACTATGCATTTTTAAAATCTGGAAATTATTATAATTCTCAAAACTTGCTGCATTATTTTGGTTTGCTTTACAGAGAGCCTGTCTTTGAAGAACAGGCACGTGGCTTAATCATATATGACCACTTATTTAGTTGTATTAATGTCTTTAGTTGTATTAAAGTATAATATATATATTTAGTTGTATTAAATATAATATATATATTTCCCAGAAAGATTGTATGTAATAGCCTTCCTCTGGAGCCATGAGACCCTAGTTTAATGTGCTTGTTTCCTCAATAATCTCTAGATTAACAGGTAAAATTTCTGATCTACATTCTGTTGAAATAATTTAGTAATCTTTGTTTTCATCTGCTTGACTGTCATGACAAGAGATTCTGACATTCTGGAAAAGTAATGAAGAAATATATTGAGAGAAGTATTTCAGTTCCAGGTGATATGAAACCCAACTGGAACAGACTGCAGAAAAAAATATTAGTTTATATAAAGTAATGTAACTGAAAATTTGGCAGGAGGTCTTCAGTCATAGCTAGATACAGGAGCTCAAAATAATGCCATCAGAATTCAGACTTTATCTTTTGGCCATGATTTCCTCTGTGTTGGCTTCCTACTCAAGTAGCTCTTCCCATAGAAAAGTTAGATGTTCCTCAGCAGCTCAAAGCTGCCTTATTACTAAACTCAATCCAATGAAAAGAGAATCTCCATTCCAATACTCTTAACAAAAGCTCTGCAGTTGGAGCTTCCTTGACTTGCTTGGGTGCTGTGCCTGTCTTTGACCTAAACATTCTGACCAGACACATGGAATATGCATTTGTAATGTCTGGATCACATGCCCTTTCCTAATTCAATTTGTGTTGCCTGTGGGATATGATGCTCTGTCTTCGGTCCTATGTCTAATGCTTGGATTCAGGAGTAAGATTAGTATGAGCTGAATCACAGGAATTGAGTGGGAAAAAAAAATGGCTCTCTAGGAAACATAAAGTTATATTTCTAGAAGAAAGAATGGATCTTGGGGTGACAGGAACAATAGATGACATTGCAAGAAGTATAGACAAGAAATAGAAATATTAGAAAAAGGATTACAAAGAATGAAAACCTATGAAAGCTCTGAAATCATATCTACTAAATAACTGAAGTTTTCTCAAAGGCTATATCCAACTACTCTACCAAAAACTGTAGAGCGTTACTAAAGATCCAGATCTACCAAAATATTTTGGAATATATTTAATTCTGTAGTTGAGAAATGTGGTCAGTACTTTATTTTTGACATTGGAAAGACTAGGAGAGGAACCAGCATATACAGATTTTCCTATTTTTAATTTAATCTGGACTTTGGTTTTGAAGGCAACTGAGAGTCAAAGCTGGGGATGAGCGGAAGTGGCACACTTTCCCCACAGAAGAGACTCTTCTGTATGCTGATTGCTCATACCACATTGAATTCCCTTGCCCCTAGAGGACATTATTTTTAACATCAGGAATAAAATTACATTATTGAATGAGAATGGGAAGAGGAGGAAACCAATCACCTAGATGAGGTTCAGTAGATTAGCTAAAATAATACTCTGGTATGAGATCTCATCAATAACATTAAGCAACATTTTATGTAGACTCTTAACAAGACTTAATAGATTTAAAAGATAGCATCTGAAAATTTTGGCATCTAGAATAAATTAATTTAAATTTAACATAATTTGTGAATAAAATCTTTTGTTTTATACTTTATACCTTTGTTTAGAACTTTTGTCTTATTCAACTTTGCTTTGTCCTTTGGAACCTACTACTGAAAGAAGAAATTTTTCTTTATATTCTATTGTTTCTAACAAAAGAAGACATTCTTCCATCACAATTTTAAGCACTATTTTACCAGAATTTCAAAATTCTAGATTTTAGGAAAACAGTTAAATCCCTGTAATCTTGGTATGATTGAATAGACTTGGGCTTATAAATCTGTTTTTTAAATGATTTTCCATAATTCCTTCTCGATCTACTGTTACGAATACTCAGCATTTCTTTTTAGCAAGTCATCAGGTTGTTCTCAATTGTGCCAAACCTGGTAGCCTATTGCACTTTTTAATCATTTTCTAAATTATCTCAGGTCAATATTTATTTGCATTTGGAACATTTTATATATGGAATTAAGATGATATTATAACACTAGTGTTGAGTTTTAGATAAGGCATTACATTTCAGTTTATTGTGAATTGTTTTCACGTTTCCCAGGCAGTTTAATCTGGACTGACTTTTATGAGCAGGCATCTGTGTGCTGTAGTTGAGGGGCAGCCAAAAGGCCCTCTGGATCTACTAAAACTTCCTTTATCACAGAGTCTCTTGAAACAAGTACCATAATTCCCATCAAGTGAGCCACCTTATCATTAACTCATGATTCCTAGAAAGCCCTGTGAGGATAACATATACGGTCATTAACAGAGGCACTAACATTTGAAGCCAGCAAAGGTGTGGGTGCTGGAGAGGAAACTGGTGAAGGATAGGGCCTCAAGCCCTGTGAGATGCAGAGGAAGACCCTGTTTAATTGCAGAAAAAGAAATAGCTTCAAAATTTGCCTTCTTCATCATTTTGTGTATATTAGACTCTAAGGTGAGATATTATTAATAAATTGTCTTAAGATACAAACATTTTCTATAATATTTAATACATAGAATGTATTAAATCTTTTGGAATATATGGTTCTTTGTTTCAAAGATTCTTTGTTTGCTCATATGTTCATTCTTTCATTTAACAAAAGCTGTTTTTTAAATTTACTGTATGCCAGATATTGTCCTAATTGTATTACATGTATTATCTCATTTAAGTCTTCTAAACTACCCTTTGAGACAAATACTATTTTTATTCACATTTTACAAAATGAAAAGACTAGCATAGATATTAAATCAGCAAGGTCACATAGCTAGCAGATGATGTGCGTAGGAGTTGAGGAGGGTTGAAGCACAGCAAACAAGTACATGAAAAACTAGTACATGTTTAAAAAAAGTCAAAATAGTTGATGTGACAGAGTGATGGGGTTTGGATGCAGGAGGGGTAGGAATTATAATGTGTCAATCAGGTGGTTAGGGAAAGATATGGGAGGAGGTGACATTTGAGAGAAGACCTGTAGGATGAGTAGCAATGAGCTACACAAACACTAGTGCAAACTTCCTAAAGCAGAAAGAAGCTTAGTATGTTTGATGAAAATAAAAGAGAACCCCTGTTAGCCATGTCTGAAGAACAGTCCTTCTCCTGCAAAACCTAGTCTATTTAGAGATCTAGCGAGATCAGAGGAAGAACAAGTAGTTATTTTTTAAGTTCTGTTCAATGTTGTTCATTATCTCTGGAATCAGCATGTCTTGGGTACTGGGGTGTCTTTTCTTTTTTCGGATTTCACATAGAATCTCTCTCTCTAGAGTTTCTTATCCAAATACTCATTGGTGTACACACTAAGTCTCCACAGCGTTTGACTAAGAAGCAATTTCTTTCCATATTCAGTTTCTATTAAGATTGGAGTCTGGACTTGATTAAGAAAAAACATGTTTCTTTAATTCACTCAAACACTAATTGAGGGCCTACTATATATAATTAAGGTAATACCAAAATGAATTTGTCATGGATAGTATCCTTAAGAAGTTTAAAGTCCAATATAATAGATATTTTAAAAATACATATTATTTAAAAAATATTTACCTTATTTAATTTTTTATATCCCATCAGTCTTTTTGCACTGTGATTCCACCATCCCCAGAGCCCATGGACTACTCAGAGAAGATAAAGAAGTTATTATTCAGGCTTAAGTTTCAAAAGTGATTTTAAGTTAAAGAGACAAGAATATTAAAAACCAAGCTTTGTTGAGAAAGAAAATGGCTTTCAAAGATCCAAAAGTTTGCCTTTATATAGCAGGAGCAAAACTTGGAGATCTTAGTGTCTTATTATAAAGTATAATGTATGGAGATTATAAGACATGATGTAAGAAAAGTTCTTACTCAAGTAGCAGAGAAAATTTTTTGTTGTTGTTCTGGGGGTATAAAAGCACAGAAAGAAGGGCATTCCTCAGGTGGCTCAAAGCTTGTCTTTGGCTTTGGCCCTAGAAGGTGGTTATAGAAAGACAGAGAGATGAAAGCAATATAAACTGAGATAGAAGCTAAAAGCTAGGAGATTTTGTGCCTTCGTTTTTCTTAGGAACTATGGGAGGAAGACTGTCACAGTGGGCTACCATGTACCTGTGAGCACAACACAAATTTAGGGGGTGCTAGTAAAATTATAGTCTATCTCAATTGTGCCACTGGAGTTGTTCATTGCTTAACTGTAATTCTGAATATGGCTTCTTTGACTACCTCTCGTCATAGCACAGAAATGGCTGCATGGGATGTTTAGGAGAAGAGGGACCTGGATTAATTCTCATGAGTCTCCTTCTTTCCATGTGTGATGGAAGGGATTTGAAAAATTTCCACCTGTCTCCAGCTGAGGAGTGCAGAAGGAAGATGATAATATAGGGGATTAAATGGGAATCATGGCCAGACCACAGGAGATTTGTAACCCCAATGAGAAAAGATGAGGTGTCCTATACAACAGATAGATGGACAAGTTTCCTGGGAGAAATCACAATTCCTTTCTCTAAGGAGAAAATAGAATAGACAAATTAAAACTGTAGCCACTTTAGCACCGAAGCCAGTGAGGACAGAGACTGCTTGTTCCCCACAGGCTAGTGGGTTGAAAACCAAAAGGGAAGTAGATCACAAGATCCCTTCCTCAATGCCATGAGGTGTGGCTAGCTTCTCTTCATACCCAGGTGCCAACTTGGGAAGGAAAAGAGGTGCCTTGAAAGGGAGTTGAACTTTGAATTGTCTTCATAATTACCAGAAATGGATGATTCTGAGCCAGAGGAGATAGAATTAATAGTAGTATTTGGTAAGATGGAGGATTTTATTAATTTTTTTCCCCTGGATCCATCTCACAATAAATAAAAATAGTATTTTTTTCCTCCCACCTCCATATACATATATGGGACTAAACATAAAGCAAGACACCTGACAAAATTTCAATAAAGTGGGTTTGAGTTCAGAAGAGAATCAGATTCTTTGTAGCTAGGGGTAATCTAGTTTTATTAACTCCTGTGTGCTGCTTTTGTTTTCTTAACTCTAAAGAGGATTGACAACAATGGATGTTCAGTTAATTTGTGTAATTGTAGCTTGTTTTGCTCTATTGATCAACTTTCAAGATTCATTTGGATTTTGAATACGTAGTGCTTTCGATAATTAAAGAGGGATTAGTTTTATTACTATGAGTTGGAGTTCATTTTGTTTTCCAAATGTATTAGATTTCTCCACTGTGTAGAGAAAGTAGAGGCCTAGATAGTTTTTCACTGACACGGGGGGTTCATTACCTAGTGCCAACCAATTTGTTTTGAGGTTTTCCAGAGAAAATTAGGTTGGGGTAAATGGAATCTTTTATGGGTATCTGCAATAAACCCAATTTAAATTTCTAGCAATAATTTAAAAAGTTGGTTCACTCTGGTAAAATTTTGGTTTTATCTTCTGTTTCTTGTTAACTCTTTTGAGAACTTTCTTCCAAAAATTGTGTTCCTAAGGTTAGCCACAAGGGATATTTAAAATGTTTATCAACTGATGTATCTTATTAAGAGCCAAACAGGGTCATCACAGACTGGAACCAATTAATATGGCTCTCTACACTGGAGCTAGGAGATTGTCAGTCCTGGTTTGGGCTAAATAACTTCAGCTTGATTTATCATTTATTAGGGTTGTAATAGTAGTACTAAAAGTTGATATAGTTATGGAAAATAGAGTTTTCTAATTCTGTCCTCACTTTTTTTTGGAAGAAAGCACATATCACCCCATTTCTGAGGTCCTGAGCCATGCACAACTAGGATAATAGAGTTATTTTACTTACTTGTTCTATGTTTAGTTTGGGAATGCAGACAAAAGAGAAAGATATTTTTGTAGCATACTAACAAGAGTTTGCAGTGAAGAAAATCAGCAGGAAAGGACTGGATTGGTGTTATAAATTATTTTCGTGGAGGCTAAACTGGGAAGGGCAATTTTCCTTCATCTCCTTCCCCAGAATCTGGAAGACTGCTCCCTTTCCCTTAGCTTTGCTGGAGGATGAACTACATGGACCAAAGCATAGTGAAGAGAGACTCAGAAACCTGTTGGAGCTCAGAAGAAATAAAATGCAAGGAGATTTTGGAGGACATGGAGAGGAGAGGTCAGAGAGAAAGTGTCTCTTTATGTTCATAGGAAACAGACTCAGTGTGACTGACAGGCAGCTGCTGGCACAAATAAATATTTTCCATCAGCTCTTGGATACTTTGTTTGCTTGTCCAGTAGTAGTGTTTTTATGTAGTGCACTGTGCATTTTTATTCTGTCTAATATTAAGGGTATAGCTTAATATTTTGTGTGTGTTTCATTTTCCTATGGTGAAAAGTTTGAGAATTATGTTACAATTTTGTTTTACTAACAGCACCTAGCACAGTGTCTGAAACATTCTTGGTAAATGAACAAATTACAGTGGGTGAAATTCCACAAATTGCATATTTGTATCTTGACTCTGAACATCAGCTTTTCATTTAGGTATTGGCCAGTTGATCCCTCTAGGGGCACTTTGAGATCCAAGTGATCAAGGTGATCAAAATGTAATTTGTGTTTGTAATTTGATGCAAGTCTTCTTAAGAGCAAACTCCAAATGTTGTATGAGGTTATCAAATTAGAGAGGAAAAGAAACATGATAAATGTCAAGTGACCTAGTTTATTATAGAACAAAAATCAAATGAGCTATTGTGTTTACAGTAGGTTGTTAAAAGACTGGTAAAATTTGTTGAACTTTTCTTCAGAGATAAACATTTATTTTTTATTTTTATTTTATTTATTTATTTTTAACATCTTTATTGGAGTATATTGCTATACAATGTTGTGTTAGTTTCTGCTTTATAACAAAGTGAATCAGCTATACATATACATATATCCCCATATCTCCTCCCTCTTGTGTCTTCCTCCCACCCTCCCTATCCCACCTCTCTAGGTGGTCACAAAGCACTGAGCTGATCTCCCTGTACTATGCGGCTGCTTCCCGCTAGCTATCTGTTTTACATTTGGTAGTATATATTAGTACATGCCACTCTCTCACTTCATCCCAACATCCCCTTCCCCCTCCCTGTGTCCTCAAGTCCATTCTCTTCGTCTGTGTCATTATTCCTGTCCTGTCCCTATGTTCTTCAAAACCATTTTTTTTTTTTAGATTCCATAAATATGTGTTAGCTTATGGTATTTGTTTTTCTCTTTCTGACTTACTTCACTCTGTATGACAGACTCTAGGTCCATCTACCTCACTACAAATAACTCAGTTTTGTTTCTTTATATGGCTGAGTAATATTCCATTGTATATATGTGCCACATCTTCTTTACCCATTCATATGTTGATGGACACTTTGGGTGCTTCCATGTCCTGTCTATTGTAAATAGAGCTGCATTGAACATTGTGGTACATGACTCTTTTTGAATTATGGTTTTCTCAGGGTATATGCCCAGTAGTGGGATTGCTGGGTCATATGGTAGTTCTATTTTTAGTTTTTTAAGGAACCTCCATACTGTTCTCCATAGTGGCTGTGTCAATTTACATTCCTATCAACAGTGCAAGAGGGTTCCCTTGTCTCCACACCCTCTCCAGCATTTATTGTTTGTAGATTTTTTGATGATGGCCATTCTGACTGGTGTGAGATGATATCTCATTGTAGTTTTGATTTGCATTTCTCTAATGATTAGTGATGTTGAGCATTCTTTCATGTGTTTGTTGGCACTCTGTATATCTTCTTTGGAGAAATGTCTATTTAGGTCTTCTGCCCATTTTTGGATTGGGTTGTTTGTTTTTTTGATATTGAGCTGCATGAGTTGCTTGTATGTTTTGGAGATTAATCCTTTGTCAGTTGCTTCATTTGCAAATATTTTCTCCCATTCTGAGTGTTGTCTTTTGATCTTTTTTATGGTTTCCTTTGAAGTGCAAAAGCTTTGAAGTTTCATTAGGTCTCATTTGTTTATTTTTGTTTTCATTTCCATTTCTCTAGGAGGTGGGTCAAAAAGGATCTTGCTGTGATTTATGTCATAGAGTGTTCTGCTTATGTTTTCCTCTAAGAGTTTTATAGTGTCTAGCCATACGTTTAGGTCTTTAATCCATTTTGAGTTTATTTTTGTGTACGGTGTTAGGGAGTGTTCTAATTTAATTCTTTTACATGTAGCTGTCCAATTTTCTCAGCACCACTTATTGAAGAGGCTGTCTTTTCTCCATTTTATATTCTTGCCTCCTTTATCAAAGATAAGGTGACCATATGTGCATGGGTTTATCTCTGCGCTTTCTATCCTGTTCCATTGATCTATATTTCTGTTTCTGTGCCAGTACCATACTGTTTTGATTACTGTAGCTTTGTAGTATAGCCTGAAGTCTGGGAGCCTGATTCCTCCAGCTCTGTTTTTCTTTCTCAAGATTGCTTTGACTATTCAGGGGTCTTTTGTGTTTCCCTACAAATTGTGACATTTTTTTGTTCTAGTTCTGTGAAAATGGCCTTGGTAGTTTGATAGGGATTGCATCGAATCTGTAGATTGCTTTGGGTAGTATAGTCACTTTCACAATGTTGATACTTCCAATCCAAGAACATGGTATATCTCTCCATCTGTTTTTATCATCTTTAATTTCTTTCATCAGTGCTTTATAGTTTTCTGCATACAGGTCTTTTGTCTCCTTAGGTAGGTTTATTCCTAGGTATTTTATTCTTTTTTTGCAGTGGTAAATGGGAGTGTTTCCTTAATTTCTCTTGCAGATTTTTCATCATTAGTGTATAGAAATGCAAGAGATTTATGTGCATTAATTTTGTATCCTGCTACTTTACCAAATTCATTGATTAGCTCTACTAGTTTTCTGGTAGCATCTTTAGGATTCTCTATGTATAGTATCATGTCATCTTCATACAGTGACAGTTTTACTTCTTTTCCCATTTCAGTTCCTTTTATTTCTTTTTCTTCTCTGATTGCTGTGGCTAAAACTTGCAAAACTATGTTGAATAACAGTGGTGAGAGTGGGCAACCTTGTGTTGTTCCTGGCCTTATAGGAAATGGTTTCAGTTTTTCAACATTGAGAACAATGTTGGCTGTGGGTTTGTCATATACGGGCTTTATTATGTTGAGGTAAGATCCCTCTGTGCCTACTTTCTGGAGAGTTTTTATCATAAATGGGTGTTGAATTTTGTCAAAAACTTTTTCTGCATCTATCGAGATTACCCCATGGTTTTTATCCTTCAATTTGTTAATATGGTGTTTCACATTGTTTGATTTGCGTATATTGAAGAATCCTTGCATTCCTGGTATAAACCCCACTTGATCATTGTGTATGATTCTTTCAATGTGCTGTTGGATTCTGTGTGCTAGTATTTTGTGGAGGATTTTTGCATCTATGTTCATCAGTGATATTGGCCTGTAGTTTTCCTTTTTTGTGACATCTTTGTCTGGTTTTGGTATCAGGGTGATGGTGGCCTCGTAGAATGCGTTTGGGAGTGTTTCTTCCTCTGCTATATTTTGGAAGAGCTTGAGAAGGATAGGTGTTAGCTCTTCTCTAATGTTTGATAGAGTTCGCCTGTGAAGCCGTCTGGTCCTGGGCTTTTGTTTGTTGGAAGATTTTTAATCACAGTTTCAATTTCACTGCTTGTTATTGGTCTGTTAATATTTTCTATTTCTTCTTGGTTCTGTCTCAGAAGGTTGTGCTTTTCTAAGAATTTGTCCATTCCTTCGAGGTTGTCCATTTTACTGGCATATAGTTGCTTGTAGTAATCTCTCATGATCCTTTGTATTTCTGCAGTGCCAGTTGTTATTTCTCCTTTTTCATCTCTAATTCTGTTGATTTGAGTCTTCTCCCTTTTTCTCTTGATGAGTCTGGCTAATGGTTTATCAATTTTGTTTATCTTCTCAGAGAACCAGCTTTTAGTTTTATTGATCTTTGCTATCGTTTCCTTCATTTCTTTTTCATTTATTTCTGGTTGGATCTTTATGATTTCTTCCTTCTGCTAACTTTGGGGTTTTTTTTGTTCTTCTTTCTCTAATTGCTTTAGGTGTAAGGTTAAGTTGTTTATTTGAGATTTTTCTTGTTTCTCGAGATAGGATTGTATTGCTATAAATTTTCCTCTTAGAACTGCTTTTGCTGCCTCCCATAGGTTTTGAGTCGTCGTGTTTTCATCGTCATTTGTTTCTAGGTTTGTTTTGATTTCCTCTTTGATTTCTTCAGTGATCTCTTGGTTATTTAGTAGTGTATTGTTTAGCCTCCATGTATTTGTATTTTTTACAGATTTTTTCCTGTATTTCATATCTAGTCTCATAGCATCATGGTCAGAGGTAATCTTTTAGATAGTAATATATTGACATAAGATCATTTTAGCTGCCTGCCCTTTGGAACACTTTTGGCCAATTAATTTATTAATTTCACAAATAATATGTTTCTACTATGTGCAAGTCACTATTAGCCAGGCTAGCAATTGAGTAGTGAACAAAATGCTTTCCTGTCCTGGTGGAGCTTACATTCTAGTGGGAAGCACAGAAAATAAACAGGGTAAATAAATAAATTACAAAATATAGTCTATTACTCCTACATGAAACTATGTACAAGCATTAACTCCAAATGGATCAAAGAACTAAAATATGAGAATTAAAACTATAAAACTGTTAGAAGAAATCACAGGATTAAAGTTTCAGAACCTTGGATTAAGCATGGGATTCTTACATATGACACCAAAAGCACAAGTGATTAAAGAAAAGTAGATAAATTGGATTTTAGGAAAATTAAAACTTTTTGCACATCAAAGGACACCAGAAAGACAATCAAAAGAATGGGAGAAATACTTATAAAACATATGTCTGATAAGGTCCTAGAATGCAAAATATATTAAAAAAAACCCTTAACAATTTAACAACAGAAACACAAACATCTCAGTCAAAAAATGGGCAAAGGACTTCAGTAGACATTTTTCCAAAGAAGATATACAAATGTTGAGAAAAGATGCTCAACATAATTAGTCCTTAGGGAAACACAATAAACACAGCAAGATGCCATTCCACACCCACTGGGATGGTGAAAACCACCACCACCACCACCAACAATGGAAAATAAGTGTTGGTCAGGATGTGAATAAATTGATACCCTTGTGTATATTGCTGGTGGGAATGTAAAATTGTGCAGCCACTGTGGAAAACAGTTTGGCAGTCCCTCAAAACTGCAGAATTACCATATGATCCAGCAACTCCATTCCTAGGTGTATATGCAAAAGAATTGAAAACAGGTATTCAAACAAAACTTGCCCATGGATGTTCATAGCATCACTATTTACAGTATCCAAAATGTGGAAGTAACACAAATGTCCATTAATGGGTAAACGGATAAAGACAATGTGGTGAATGTGGTGTATCAGTACAATGGAATATTATGCCACACAATGGAGTGCAGTACCGATACATGCTACAATGTGGATAAACATTGAAAACATTATACTATGTGAAAGAAACTGAACACAAAAGATCACATGTTGTATATTTCAATTTATATGAAATATCCAGAATAGGCTATAGAATAGGTGATAGAATTTGATGATGGGTTATGTATGCTATCTTAAGAAAGAAGAGTGAGGGAGTATTCAAAATTTTTGGTCTGAACAACTGGAAAAATGAAGTTGCTATTTGCTGAGATAAGGATTGTGAGAGGAGGAGGTCTTGGGAAAAATCAAGACCTTGATTTTGGAGATAGGTTCAAAAGACCTATTTGATACCCAAAGGGAAGGTATTGAGTAGGTAGCTGACTATATGAGTCTGGTGTTCAGGGGAGTGGTCTGGACTCCCCAAGAAAAAAACAATATTCAAACCTTGAGACTTGAATGAGATCACCTGAGTATGGTTAGACATACAAAGAGTTACAAAGACTGAGTGCTGGCATTTCAACCTTTAGAGGTCAAGGAGGTGAGAGACTGCAAAGGAGCCTGAGAAGAAGCAAACTTGGATTTCATCCCATTCAGATGGCTTTAATTGTTTTTTTTATTCAGGTAGTTACTAAACATACATCACCAGCCCCAACCTCCCCCTAAGCCCTAGACTGCATTTTTCACTGTCATTTTAACACCATACTTTGGTTCTGACAGAGCCTGTAACTCAATGTACTATGATGCCAATTCTCTTTCAACCCCTTTTTTCAACTTAGTCCTCACTGCTGCCTTCGGTATGCTGACAATGGCAGTACCATTCCCCATGCGACGCAGGCTTGAAATATCAAAACCACACACGACTCTTTTTCCTTTGATCCTGACAGTATCATAATCCAGACTCTCCTCTGGACCATTACAATAAGTTTCCAAGCTATCTCTCTGCTTCTTCTAGCTCTCCCTTTGAACCAATCCTGTGCACTGCTGTAAGTTTAACTTTCCTAAAGCCGATCTCAGTAATGCTACTCTCCACTCAAACTCCTCAGTGTATCCTCTTTGCTACCAAATGAACATTTCAAGGCCTTTCTGAATGCAGCCACATCTTCATTTACAATCTTGTGCTCACTGCCCCCTGTACACACACTTCTGCAAACACTAAACTCTTCTGTTCGTTGTCCCTTTACTGTCACTCTACCTTATTCCTTAATCGTTGTTTAAGTCCTAGCCATCTTTCCAGGCCCATTTCACATATGGCACTCAAACCTGGACCACCTAACTTTTATTAATCCCTAGTCCACATGAACTGTCTCATGCCCCTGAGAAGATTTTATGTAGACTTTTCTTATAACCCAGTGGAGTATGGTTAGTTTTGTCAGTTGAGAATCTATGCCTTCTTCTAGTAACAACATCTTTAATTTCTCTTGGGGGAGCTATTTATTCCATGTTCTTCTCTCAGATGATTTGGGTGGTGTTAAGGGCATTCCTCTTGATAACAGAGATGGTTACAGATCCCAGGCCTGCCCCAACAGCCCCTTAAATGCTTCAGGGATGAACGGGCAACACAAACTTGGTAGGCAAATCACTTTGTATTGCTTGCCCTGCTTTACTTTTCATTATAGCCCTTATCATAATAATTTTACATGTTTATTTTGATATTTGTCTAATGTATATTTTCCCCACTAGAATATGAACTATATGAGGGCAGAAGCTTTGTCTATTTTGTTCAGTACCCAAACCCTTAAGCCTGCAACACTGTCTAATACTTAGTATGTGCTTAATATTTTGTTAAATGACTGAATAAATCAGTGGCACCAGCCCAGGTTTACTCTAAGAACTAAAAACACTCTTTGAACATAAACCACAGCAAGATATGTTTTGACCCACCTCCTAGAGTAATGGAAATAAAAACAAAAATAAACAAATGGGACTTAATTAAACTTAAAAACTTTTGCACAGCAAAGGAAACCATAAACAAGACAAAAAGACAAAATAGACATTTCACCAAGGAAGACATATAGATGGCCAAGAGACACATGTAAAGATGCTCAACATCATTAATTATTAGAGAAATGCAAATCAAAATTACAATGAGGTATCACCTCATGCTGGTCAGAATGGCCATTATCAAAAAAATCTAGAAACAATAAATGCTGGAAAGTGTGTGGTGAAAAGGGAAACCTCCTGCACTGCTGATGGGAATGTAAATTGATACAGCCACTATGGAAAACAGTATGGAGGTTCCTTAAACAACTAAAAGTAGAACTACCATATGACCCAGCAATCCCACTACTGGGCATATACCCTGAAAAAACCATAACTCAAAAAGAGACATGTACCACAGTGTTCATTGCAGCACTATTTACAATAGCCAGGACATGGAACCAATCTAAATGCCCATCAACAGATGAATGGATAAAGAAGATGTGGCAAATATATACAATGTAATATTACTCAGCCATAAAAAGAAATGAAATTGAGTTATTTGTAGTGAGGTGGATGGACCTAGAGGCTGTCATACAGAGTGAAGTAACTCAGAAAGAGAAAAACAAATACTGTATGCTAACACATATATATATGGAATCAAAAAAAAAAAAAAAAAGGTAGTACTGATGATCCTAGTTGCAGGGCAGGAATAAAGACATAGACATAGAGAATGGACTTGAGGACACGGGGTGGGAGGGGGAAGCTGGGGCGAAGTGAGAGTAGCATCGACATATATACACTACCGAATGTAAAATAGATAGCTGGTGGGAAGCAGCAGCATAGCACAGGGAGATCAGCTCGGTGCTTTGCAATGACCTAGAGGGGTGGGATGGTGGGGATAAGAGGGAGGGGATATGGGGATATATGTATGCATATGGCTGATTCACTTTGGTGTACAACAGAAACTGAATATTGTGAAGCAATTATATTCCAATAAAGATCTATTAAAAAAAAAAGAACTCTCAGGAAAAAGACTTGCCTATCTCTGTGTTTGACAATCTGGTAGAATATAAGTGTGGAACTATTAGTGGTTATTTTGCTAACACATTAGAGGGCCTGCCTGAGAAATAAGCCAATCCTGAATCAAGGGGAGCTAAGAATTAGCCAAAGACAGATTTCTATCAACATGGTTTGAATGCCTAGATCCAGCTGTGTCTGGACTTACTAATGCTTGTGGAATTTGCAATTTGTGAAGCAATATATTCTGCCTTTCCCAATATCTTTTTTTTCTCTTAAGCCAGTCTTAGTCATTTGCAATGTTGAGTTCTCATATATGGCTTTTATCATTCTCCAATCTGTACAGTGTATCATAGATTTGGAAATTTTTTACCTCCTCTGTTGTACTGTAAGCTATCTGAGGGTAAAGACTGTGCCTTATAATCACCTTTACATTTCACATAGTATTGATCCACTGATTTCCTGTAGTCAGTTGGTAAACATTTGATAAACAGTTGTTGAATTAAAATGAAATTGTTTTTATTTGAAAGTCAGAAATAGAATTTCTTGAATAATATTTTGAAGACAGATATTAATATTCCTGAACAAAATGTTTGCATTATGTCCACTTTTTAGTGTTCTTTTAAAGGATAAATTTCAATCACTTCAAAACATGTTTTCACTAGCATTTTATATTATATTCTATAATAAGTTATCAGTCACACTAGAATTTTGGATAAGAGTCTGTAAAGGAGTTTGATAAAATTTGGCTCCTTGGGGCTTCCCTGGTGGCACAGTGGTTGGGAGTCCGCCTGCCGATGCAGGGGACACGGGTTCGTGCCCCGGTCCGGGAAGATCCCACATGCCGCGGAGCGGCTGGGCCCGTGAGCCATGGCCGCTGAGCCTGCGCGTCCGGAGCCTGTGCTCCGCAACGGGAGAGGGCACAACGGTGAGAGGCCCGCGTACCGCAAAAAAAAAAAAAAAAAAAATCCTAAATGGAACCCAGTACAATCTCATTAATAAGCTACAAAGCACTAGTGTGTCTATGTGCTTGGCAGTATTACCACATCATCAAGAAAGTGAAAAATGGAGATACATGTTAGGTATTATATCCTCAAAGGTAGCAAACTTATGAACTGATTAGTTCAAGTAGGTAAATGAAGGCAAGAAGTGTGGATTACTTCATGGAAAGTAACAAGTAAGCCTGTTGGTAGCTCACCTGTCTGCTTGTTGTATGGTAAAGAAGAGATATATATTAAAGGGTGCTACTAGGAATAATAAATCTGCATCCTCATAAAAACCTCAGAGCAAAATTGTGCGGGTTATCAAGTCAGGGAATGTGTCTTAAATTCCTAGTCACTGTAGTGTTACAGGCACATTGTTGATTGCTAAAGATATTCACTGAATGTCAGAATGCTTAAAGGCGAGAAAATGTGCAAAAGTAGAAAATTGTAATATAAGCCAGAAACAATGTGTAGTAGATAATTAAAAACTCTTCTCATTCCTGTATGTACATTCATTTGAAATGTGGCTTTGCTGGTCCTCTCAAGCAGTGAAATTTATTTCTCCACTGATTATATCTGGGCTTGCTCACGTAACTTGATTTGTTCAATGAAACATTAGCAAACAACTCAAGCAGAGGCTTGAAAAGTCTTTGTACACTGGGGCCTGTAATGGTTAATTTTATGTGCAACTTGACTGGGCTAAGGGATGCCCAGATAGCTAGTAAAATATTATTTCTGGGTGTGTCCTGAAGAGATTAGCATTTGAATTGGTGAGAGCAAATGGCCCTCCCCAGTGTGGGTTGGTATCATCCAATCCTTTGAAGGACTGAATAGAACAAAAAGGGGGAAGAAGTGCAAACAAATTCCCTCTCTCTCTCTCTCTTTCTCTCTCTCTCTCTCTCTGCTTGAGTTGAGACATCCATCTTCTCCTAGTTCTGGTTCTCAGGCTTATTGGAAATTACACCATCAACCCCTCACTCCAACCCCGCTTCTCGGACCTTTTCACTCCGACTGACTTACACTGTTAGCTTTTCTAATTTTACATCTTGCGGAGTGCAGACTGTGGGACTTCTTAGCCTCCAAAACCTAGTGAGTCGATTTCTATAATAAATTTCCTTTTATGTAAATCTATATATGTCCTGTTGGTTCTGTTTCTCTGGAGAATCCTGATTAATATGGGGGCTTACTCTCTCATTGCTGAGAACCCTGAGATCAGCAAGTGAAAAAGCTTGGGCTAGCTTCCAGGAGAAAGACCAGAGGAAGAGGCTCAAACGTTCTCTTCTCTCTACCAAAATAATGTGTAGAGTGAGGCTCAGACATTCCAGCCTTCCCTGCCCCAGCCCCAGACATTTGAGTAAAGCCAAACTAGACCAGCCGGTCTTCAGCTTAACCATCCCAGACCAGAAGTGCCAAGCCCCCATGGAAATGTGAGAAATAATAAATTGTTTTTGTTTTCAGTCACTAGCAAAGGCTAACTGATACACAATGAACTAACGTTTATATAACTAAAATTCAACTCTAAAATATATGGCATAATGATTAGAGAAATTATACAAGGAAGAGGCCAGGATGGAAAAGCCTCAAGAGCCAGTAAGGTTTGGTGATTTTGTGCAGAGTATTTTGCAAGGATCTTTTTCTGCTTCATTTTCATCACCAAACCATCTGCAAATCCTGGTCACTTTATATTTAGATTCCTGCAAACACCTTCTTCTGCATCTTCCATTTCATTTTGTCTGTAATCCAAATAAGTATGCTTAGAGCCATTTCAATTATATACAAATACTTTGAGGAATGAAACTATACTCAGTATCAGATTTTCGATTGTTCAAATAAAGGATTTCAACTTGGCAGCTGAATACATAAGGTGGTGGTTTTAAAATATGTCTACAAAATCATTGACTTCCCCCTTCCTTTAAAAGGTGGAGCCCATGTTCTAAGTAATCAGTTCTGAACAATCAGTCTGTTTACTAGGCCTCTGTATGAAGTGCCATATGCCTCTTGTTCAGTTGAAAAAGGCCAGACTTAGTGATTTGTTTCTGATGAGTAGATGGTAGTGGAAGGGATGCCAAGTGACTTCTAAAGCTAGGCCATTGAAAGGTTAGAATTTCTACTTGGTTCTCTCTCTTGTATCATTCATTCTGGAGGAGATTAGCAAACATGAGGACAATTAAGCAGTCCTATGGAGAGGGCCACCTGCCCAGTAACTGTTTCCCACCATCAACCAGCATCAGATTATCAGCCATGTGAGTGAGCTACTTTGGAAGAGAATTCTCCAGCCCAAGTCCAAGACTACAGCCCCAGCCAACATCATGACAGCAGCATGAGGAACTGAAGGCAGAAGGACCCAGCTCAGCTACCTTGAATTTTTAACCTTGAGAAAGTCTGAGAATTAAAATATTTCTTATTGTCTTAAACTACCCAGTTTTGGAATAATTTGTTTCACAGCAAGAGATAACTATTACACATAATAAGAAAAGGGTAAATTTTACATAGTATTTCCTAAAATAAAGCTTATAAATAAATCAATCAAATTTTGGTACAACAACTGATCAAGGGAAGTTAGTTCCAACTTCTCACTTAGGAGTCCAAATGTAGACCCACACACATTTTAAATATTTTGCATAATATAATACTATCATCTAATCAGTAGAACTTACTAAAATTGTGGCAAATGTTGCAATAATCTCCTTTAAAGCAGGGCATTGATTGCACATTAGTTAGGTATCACATCTCTTTAATTTTCAATATTTACAAAACCTTTCTTTTTTTGAAATTAAAAAATATTTATTTTAATGTTCAACTTCATTAAAATATATTTAATATGCAAAAAGTTGTACATATTTAATGTATATATATTAATATATATTTTGAGTTTGGACCTATACATACATACACTCATACCAGCATCACAAACAAGATAATAAACATATCCATCGCCTCCAAAAGATTTCTTGGGTCTCCTTGCCTTTTCTTGGTGGTAGTAAGAACATATAGTATGAGATTTACCCTCTTAAACAAGTTTTAAAGTGTACAACACCATGCCGTTAACTATAGTCACTATGTCGTACAACAGATCTCTAGAATGTATTCATCTTGTGTAGCTGTAACTAATCTTTGGGTGCCATAACATTTTATTTGTAAATTTTAGTTAATGAACTCACCATATCCAAGTCACTTATGGGAACTATGAAATTATGGTCATAAACTCCCTTTTCTTTTATCCTCATCTAAATTGGGTTCCTTCTGTAGTCAAGCCCTTGTCTTATATTCTGTGGAATATTGTGGAATTTAAGGCTTAGATGTGGCAGTGAAGTAATCTTTTTAAAAGGCATTACTTCAGGATATCATGTAAACTCTTTTGCTTGTCACAGGATGACCTGGCCCCTGGATATCCCTACAATAACGTATTTTGTCCCTGCCAGGCTCATCTTATGATCTAACTGATTATAGCTCTCCAATCAAGGTAGCCTATGTCACACTTCTAATAGGCCCCTGCTTAGAATGTTGTTTATCTCTTGTTCAACATTTCTTGTATAACTTGCTGTGGGTTAAGAATCATTCATACTCTTTTTTTTTTTGCGGTATGCGGGCCTCTCACTGTTGTGGCCTCTCCCGTTGCGGAGCACAGGCTCTGGACGCGCAGGCTCAGCGGCCATGGCTCACGGGCCCCGCCGCTCTGCAGCATGTGGGATCTTCCCGGACCGGGGCACGAACCTGTGTCCCCTGCATCGGCAGGTGGACTCTCAACCACTGCGCCACCAGGGAAGCCCCATTCATACTCTTTAATTGCTGAATGTAGGCTTGTTCTTGAAGGGAAGTTATAATCCAGAAGGAGAAGTTGACTAAATGATCTCAAACAGAAAATCACAAGATATAAATCAATAAACAAAAAATTCAGAATAAAGACATTTATGTAATTAAATCTTTAGCACAGTTGCTGCCAAATGCCATTAGAAATAAGAATCAGAGAATCTGTTAATATGTGGGTATCTAATGTATATGTATAATTGAATCACTGTGCTGTACACCTGAAACTAACACAACATAGTTAATCAACTATGCTCCAAAATAAAAATTTTTAAGAATGTGGGTATCTACATCCTATTCCTGAAGATTCTAAATTTGTGGGCCTGGGGGCCAAAGGACTAGCATTTTTTACAAGTTCTAAACAGGCATTAAAGACCTAGGCCCTTTTGTTTAGGACAGGCAATGAATAATGACTAACTTTTTAAGCCAAAATTGATGTATTCACTATCCAAAGTGAATCCTTTCTCAGCAACAAAAACTAACTGAACAATAAGAAAATTGGAGTGGCTATATTAATATCAAACAAAATAGACATCAAAATAAAAAATGTGACTAGAAATAACGAAGGACATTTCATAATGAGTAAATGGTCAATCTGTCAGGAAGATAAAACAATTATAAACATATATGCACCTAATAACAGAAAACTAAAATACAAGCAAAAACAAAAAAAGAAAGATGAATTATAATTACTCTTTAAAGTGTTTGTGCATTAAAAAACACTATCATGAAAGTGAAAAGACAATCAATGTAGTGGGGAAAATGTTTGCAAATCATATATCTGATGAGATTCTTTTATCTAGAATGTATTAAGAACGCTTACAACTCAATAATCAAAAGAAAACCCAATTAAAAGGATCTGGATAGACATTTCTTCAAAGAAGACATGCAGATTGTCAATATGCATATGAAAAAGTACTTAACATCATTAATCATCAGGGAAATGCAAATCAAAACCCCATTGAGGGCTTCCCTGGTGGCGCAGTGGTTGAGAGTCCGCCTGCTGATGCAGGGGACACGGGTTCGTGTCCCAGTCCGGGAAGATCTCACATGCCACGGAGCGGCTAGGCCCGTGAGCCATGGCTGCTGAGCCTGCACGTCGGGAGCCTGTGCTCCGCAACGGGAGAGGCCACAACAGTGAGAGGCCCTCATATAGCAAAAACAAAAAACAAACAAACAAAAAACCCCACTGAGATAGCACTTCACACACAGTAGGACTGCTGTAATCAAAATGTCAGCCAGTAACAAGTGTTGACAAGGACGTGAGAACCCTCATAACACTGCTGGTGGGGGTGTAAAACAGTGCAGTCACTTTGGGAAATAGTCCGGCAGTTTCTCAAAAAGTTAAATATAGAGATACTATTTGACCCAACAATTCTACTGTTAGGTATATACCAAAGAGAAATGAAAACATATGTCCATGGAAAAATTTGTACATGAATGTTTATGGCAGAATTATTCATCATATTCAAAAGGCAGAAACAACCCAAATGTCCATCATCCAATGAATGGAAAACATAATGTGGTATATGCACACAGTGGAATATTGTTTGCCATAAAAAGTAATGAAGTGTAATGCAAATACATGCTATAGTATGGATAATCCTTGAAAACATTATGCTGAGTGAAAGAAACCAAACACAAAAGACCACATATTATATGATTCATTTTACATGACATGTCCAGAATAGGCAAATATACAAAGACAGGGAGCAGATTAGTGGTTGCTTAGGGTTTGGGCAGAGGTAGATGGGAGGATTGGGATGTGATAGGTAAAAGGTACAGGGTTTCTTTTTGAGGTGATGAAAATGTTTTGCATTTGATTGTGGTTATGGTTGTACATCTGTGTGAATATACTGAAGACCCTTAAATCATATGGTTTAAATGGGTGAATTGTAGGCTATGTGAATTATATCTCAATGAAATTGTTACAAAAAAGCTCAACTAACTAAACACTGGCAAAATGCATTCAGGCTCTTAATGTGTATTATGTAGATTAAAAAATTTTATCTGTGATTGTTAACTTTCAAATTTGTGTTTCCTGTTAGATTTGTGTTAGAGTATACATACCCTCAACTTCAAGAATAAAGTTTCCCAAAGAAAGTTTCATTAGAATCATGAGAACAGAGTTGTTAAACAGAGCAGGCTGTGGATTGGAGTTTTTTTTTTTTTTTTTTTGCGGTACGCGGGCCTCTCACCGCTGTGGCCTCTCCCGTTGCGGAGCACAGGTTCCAGACGCCCAGGCTCAGAGGCCATGGCTTACGGGCGCAGCCGCTCCGCGGCATGTGGGATCTTCCCGGACCGGGGCACGAACCCACGTCCCCTGCATCGGCAGGCGGACTCTAAACCACTGCGCCACCAGGGAAGCCCTGGATTGGAGTTTTTGCTCAAACTAAATCTGGATTGACTCCACGTATAAGCTAAGACATCGTAACATCGCAAGGTGAGAGTAAGCTGAATCACCAGCTAAACAAATCAAATCTTGAAAAGTTATAGGTTTTTTATTCTTCAAAATAAAACATAAGAGACACTATTCCTGAACTGTGGGGACAGAATCTTAGTAAACAGATATTGATGTTCTTACATAAAATGTGTTAAAGCACGTATGCCAGCGTGTCAGCCCTACCTAGTACAAAACCATCCCATCCCCAGAACACTTTCCTGGATCATTTCCCCATGTCTTTTTGTTTATGTTTTCTTTTTGTTTACTTTCTACAATCCTTAGATAAATCCTTAGATTTATCACTAAGGATTACTAGTTTTTAAAAATGTATTAAAGGCTGTATTTCTTCAATCTGTAAATATGTGGAATACTTTTATGTTGAGAGACAGCTTCTCTTGGGGCATTGTTGCCTAAGTCTGATAGGTTCATCATCCAGGACACAGCACAGTGCCTGTTATTACTTAAAACCCTGAAGGACTGGAGATTCCTTAAATTAGTGCAATATCTGGAGAAGAAGTTGACATGGCTGGAAAGACATGCAGACTTGGCTTGGAAAGCTGGGAGAAGAGGAAGAGTGGAAGGGAAATGGACTAGAGAGGGAGTGGGGTATGGTGGAATGAGGCAAAACAGGTGGCTGCTATGGTGATTTTTTTCTTTTCTTTGCTACAGACCATTAGTGTTGATGGCAACCTCCTTCCAACACTCCCTTCTCTTAGGCTACACTTAAGATTTCTGGGCAGAGTGAACTAGTAGAGGTGAGATTCCCCAGGAATGTTCCTAAGGGCCAGAGTGCCCAAGTACCTGAAAAGGGTCTGATACACAACCAAGGTCAGGTGCCTAAAGTCTGAATCAGATGCCCTGGGAAGACTGGAAGAGCTGTAGCTTCTAGCTAGAAAGCAGTGCTGGGGCTTAAGAGACAGTCCGGAAGTAGATCTTTGTTCAAGTCATATCTCTACAACTTACTAGCTGTATAATCTTGGGCATAACAGTTCACCCCTCTGAAACCAATTTGCCTTAACTGTGAAAGGGGATAATAGTAATATTTACCTTATATGGTTATCGTGAGAATAACAATAATTCTCATAATTAATAATAATATTGAATGAGAATACATAGCTAGCAGTAAATAAATGTTAGCTGTTTTCATTATTGTGTTCAGACATCACACATCTGGGGCACTGAGGCCCCAAAACTTATCTTCTATTCAGCCAACCGACAAATGTTAAAAACTTTTGGTCATCTTAGCACCATGCGTATACGGCCATCTGGAATATTCATTGGAAATATATTGAAAGACTTGATAAAAGCTAATCGTAATGTTTTTTCAAATGAAATGACAGCTGTGAATGGATAAGAAACCCTCTCCCATCACTTTTTGGACAGTTCCAAGGTATTTAACATTTTCAGAAGAAAATATTCTGGAGATCACTTTACATAGCTTCTTTATTTACTGAGCAAGGCCACACCATTTGATTAGGAATTAATTCTCAGCATTTTACTATTCAGAGAAGGAAGGAAAGTTTTTAAACTTTTCTCCCGTGTGCCCACAGGGCTTGGGATTTCTTAGTACTGATTAACAGTGAACCTAAAAGACTAAATAAACTTATTGACATAGAATCTAATGTTGTACCAAAATAAGTGACATTGTGGTTAATAGTCACTAATTAGCAACTGGTCATAAATCTACTCTTTTCACTGAGGAACTTATTTTCTGATATGCATTATTTGAATTTATAGGTTGTATACTGGCAAGTGTTACTGGTTTTAATTCATGTCAGTGATATAAAGCTAAAAACCCCCCCTATTTTCACAAAAAGTTAAAGAACAAAAGAAGAAAATATAGGACAGGTAGTATGTTGATATGGCATGACAGAACCCAGCTATATATTTATATCCTTAGTTCTCAGTGTCTATTATGTGCTTAATAAATGCCTTGTGAGTGAATAATGAGTGGAATTCTGCCTTGCTTTCCAACACATCCCTGCCATGTTCCCCAGTTCAAAGAAATGTGCTTTCCCTGAATCTGCCATTTTGTGTGCACATTTGCCTCTTGGATTCACACCTGCCTTTTAGTCTTTCTTTCTTTCTTATTATTTTAACATTTTTTGAGCAATTTGAGGTCTAAGACAGCTCTGTATTGTTTTTTTCTTTGCTCTTTACCCTTTTCTTCCCCCACCCATTGAAAGCTCCAGTTTCCAATTTCAGGGACCTTTCCTGCTATATATTTTTTGTATCATCCAGAACATAGCACAATGCCTGACATTTCAGCACTAAATACAGGTTTAAAATTGATCATAGAATTAACTTAGTGGCTCTGTGCAGTTGCAATCTGGTAAAACTGTATGAGTTGCTTGCATATTTAGGTTGGTCAATTCTCAGTCACCATCTTTCTCCATCTTCTTGTCACGTAGCACTCCTGTTTGTTACAGTTGGCCCTTGAACAACACAGGGATGAGGGGTGCCACGCCCCACACAATGGAAAATCCATGTATAATTTTTGACTCCCCCCAGACTTAACTGCTAATAGCCTACTGTTGTTTGGAAGCCTAATCAAAACCATAGTCAACTAACACATATTTTGCATAAGTACTATATACTGTGCCCTTACAATAAAGTAATCAGGAGGAAAGAAAATGTTATTAAGAAAACCGTAACAAACAAAATACGTTTATAGTACTCTATTTATCGATATCAGAAAATTACATCATCTGTTTATAAGATGAATTGTCTCTGTCAAAACCTACAGAGATAGTGTCAATATTGTCTTATATGATACAAAACACTGGAGATATTATACATATAACTAACATAGACATCAAAAGTGAAAATATAATGTGAAAAAGAAATCCATATTTATTTGCAGACATAACAGTTCATGCATTGATAATGAAGAAGCCACAGTAGGATTGCTTTATGGTAGCCTAGCGTAATCAATACAGTTACTTCATGGTATCCTAGACTATACACTAATAAATGAATCATTATAAAATTTTTATGGCATATGATATTGTAGTCATAAATATAGTATTGGAAAAATTGTTACTTAAAAAAAAACACTTACCTGTGATAATAGGCTGATACTCAGTTCCTCCAATTATGGGAGAGCGGCATACTGTCCAATAATGTAATTCTTTGAAAGTGAAGTTATAAAACAGTAAATAAACTAACACATTATTAATTTTATCTTAAATATCCTTCACATTATGCCTATGCAGAGATAGACTAGTGTCTACGTATATTTTATTCATTCATGACATATCTAAAATTTTTCTTAATTTTTTAGGTATTTCTAGGTTCAACTATTATATGAATATACCATGGTTTGTTTTTCCATTTGTCTGTTGATAAACATTTGAGTTCTTTCCAATTTTCGGTACTGATAAATAATGCTGCTCTGAACATTCATGAGCAAGTCTTTGCGTGGATACAGGCTTCCATTTTTTGAGGAGGCGGGGAATACCCAGGGGTGGAATGGCCAGATCTTATGGTAGATGGATGTTTTACTTTGTAAGTAACTGCCAAACTCTTTTCCAAAATCTTTGCGCCGCTTTATATACCTACCAGCAGCATATGAGAGCTCCAGTTCCTTCACATTCTTACTAATACCTGGTGTGGCCAGTCATTTTAGTCATTCTAACATGTCTGTGGTGGTATATCAGCGTGATTTTAATTTGCATCTTTTCATACGCTTATTTGTCACCTCTGTATCTTCTTTGGTGAATTATCTTTAAAATCTTTGCCCATTTTCTTATTGGGTTATTCTCTTATTGACAAGTTTTGAGAACTTTTAAAAAACATATTTTAGATACAGTATTTTTATCAGATATGTCATTTGCAAATATCTTCTCCTGTTTTGTGGCATGTATTTTCATTATTTTAACAGTACCTTTTGAAAAGCAGAAGTACTAAATTTTGATGAAATCCAATTTCTTTTTTAAGGATCCTATTTTTGGTGTTGCATCTAAGAAATCCTTGCCTAAGTAAAATCACAAAGATTTTTTCTTATATTTTCTTTCAGAGATCTTATAGTTGTAGGGCTTACACTTAGGTCTATGATCCTTTCTGAGTTAATTTTTATGTATGGCATGAGGTATGAATTGATGTTCATTTTTTTTGCATATGAATATTCAATTATTCCAGCTCCATTTGTTGAGAATACTATTATTTTTCCACCGAACTGCTTTCTCCTCTTTGTCAAAAATCAGTTGCCTCTATATGTGTGGATCTAGCTCTGGACTTTCTATTCTGTTCTACTGATACATTTGTCTATCTTGATGCTATATCCATACTCTCTTGTTTATGCATCATATTCTAATGGAACATATTACATGATTTCCCCATTTATTTTGTTTATTGTCTGTTTCTCTCAAACCCTAAAATGCAAGCTCCATAAAGGATGAGATTTTTGTCACTTTTGTTCTCTGCTGTTTCCCAGAATACTGTCTATTACAATGTAGTCACTTGATACATGTTAAATAAAGGAATGAATGGACAGAAATAGGGAACACAAGGGAAAAGATAACTGGCTTCTGCCAAATTGAAGTGACAACAGAGCCTCCAGGCAGAGCTGGCTTTTGAAAATATGAGACTGTAGAGAGGTCAGGGAAGATATAGAGATTTGGGGGACTTCCCTGGTGGCCCAGTGGCTAAGACTCCACGCTTCCACTTCAGGGAGCACGGGTTTGATTCCTGGTCAGGGAAATATCCTGCATGCTGTATGGTGCAGCCAAAAACAAGATATAGAGATTTGGGGTATATTTGTATAGAGGAGAAAATGATTGAATTATTGGGATCTTTTCATTGTTTCAGATGACTTAAAGACAACAGTGAGGATGTCCAGATCCTGGGTGTTGAATCTCTGGGAAAGCTGGTCACTGGTTTCTGCCTGGCATGAAGGTAGAGGAGGCAGGATTTCCCTCTTTAAGGTGTTTGGTATATGAAACTATGTGTGTTTCTGGCCTCTGCTCCCTGTCCCAGTTTAAAACCCACTCTACTTGCTTGACATCTGGCTGAGGCATGATCCCTTTCTTTTCATTTCACTCAGCCTTGATCTTCCAATTGGCTTTTGACTGCTGACTTCCGTATTCTTGTTGGTTCCAGACTGTCTGCTTGGCCTGACCCTGTGCTTAATGCCTGACCTCTCCATGACTCTTAGGAACCAAAGCCTGAACCCTAGATTGACTGCTGTCCACAGTTCAGTCAGAAGATGGAAGCCTTTAGAATAAATGAATCATCAAAGAGAGGAGAATATATATTAATATAAGTACAGGTCTCTGGGTCAAACCTTGTGAAATGCTCAAAGTAGAGGAAAGGAAGAAGAGAATAAAAAGGGAATAAAAGACACAGGAAAGGTGGAAGAGTATAAAGGAGAACAAATATTTTCATGAAGAAGGGATTAGTCAACTGAATGAAATTCTACATAAATATCATAGAGAAATAAAGAGTGAGTCAGGTTCATCGGATTGTGCAAACAGAAAGCCATTCTTGGCTTTTAATTGCATCCTGGAATTTACTTGTTAGATAATTTTGGTACTGGTTTGAATGTGCTTCTTCACCATTTAGAAATGAACATATGTTTCTGTATGTGTAAATGTAAACTTTTCTGAGATGATTTTTTTAAAACTTCTTACTGAAGGTAAGAAGTGGTGTGTGTGTGTGTGTATGTGCACTTGTGTGTATGTGTATGTGTGTAGGTGACTGGTAGGGAGGAGAAGCACTTAAGATTTTTAACTTTTTTCTTTGTCTTCTTTTTCCTTTTTGCTGCCTCTTATAAAAAATCCAAACGGTATAGAAGTAAGAGGCCATGGTCTCTTTTGAGGGGTACGCTTTGGGTTTGGCAAGTATATGCTTGCTCTGAAGGAAAAAAAAACACTTGTTGTTTTTGTTTACCTATCTCAAACTCTGATTTAGTGCTCTTAAACGCTAGCAGCATTTGGAGATCTGTGCTCTACTTCATTCAATGATCTCAGTCTGTTCAGTTGGTTTATATGACAGAATAGTCTCACCCAGTTTTTTCAAAAGTTCAAATCAGGGCTTAAGAAGCTGAAGCTGGAAGCAAGATGTGATTAAGCACATCAGAAGGACAAAGATATTCTTGTGTTTCCGCAGCAGCCGGCATTTAAAGAAGCTTATTTCAGAAATATATATGTATATATGTGTTATGCATTTAATATAGCTCTCATTTTGATGAAAATATTACTGCTTGATAATGTAAGAAGATGACTTATTTAAAGCTGAAACTATTTGAAAACTTTTATAATTGAAAATGTTTTTAACCAAAATTTTAATGACCCAGTTTATAGTTGCTTTGTAGTATGCACAAATACACACTCACACACGTCTAAGGTATGGGGTAGGAGAAAAAGTACTAGTTTTGGGGACTCTGCTTGATTGCATGCCATAGTTCAAGGTAAGCAGGTGGCCTAGTGAAATATAAAAGGATTTAAAGAAAGAATTTTATTTCCTGGTTGACGCCTGCAGGGGAGGAATTATGAAAGGAAAGCAGAAATCTGACAGCTAAAGAGAGTCTGGAGTTTTGAAATCAAGTGTTTTTATTGATTTTAAAAGGTATGCAAATTGATTACAATTTACAAACAAACCTAAGCTTTTGAAAATGATAGATTATTTTAAAATAATAATAACAGGTGAAAAAATAGTTCATTATACTCTATAAGAAATCATAGCTCCTGTAGCTCAGTAGGAGGGTGTAACTCTATTTTATCATAGATGACAGATTTTGTAAGAAGCCAAATAAGTATACAATTTGAAAGAAAGAGTGGTATATTGCTTAGTTACCTATTCTTTTGCATAAGTTTTTAATGAATAGATCAAACAGAAAAAAAAAATCCTTAGGGGATTACACTGTGCCATATCTTAAAACATTTTGTGCCACAATTCTAGCTTCAAATTATTTCTAAATACAAAAGACCATCTACCTCAAGCTAAGTAAAATCTTCATTTTAGTAGACATACTAAATAAATACTGTGTCCTTCTTGCATTGCTGAAATTAATAGTTACCTGGAGCCACAAATGCCCACATTTGCTTTCTTATTTTCATAGATGATTTCACTAAGCAGAAGCCCCTGTTAATCCTACATTCACATAGATAGAAGGTCAAAGTTGGTCAGTGAGCCAAGAAATACCATATCAGGGTTTCTTTCCTCTTCAATTGAAAAAGGTATAAATTGTGGAATTAGTGTATTGATTGAAGGCTACAACTTCAAGCAATCAGTTTTTCTGGCTTGACAAGATTATTTTATCCTACTTTTCTTTTATTATTATGTGTAGTATTTGAGTCATCCTTCAAGCAGATGAAGTGACAGCTTGATTTAACTCAATAAAATCCACCAGTTAGGTAACCTACTGAGCCAAACAAAAGATGAAAATGACCGCAAGGGGCAGGTGCACTGTTAGTTTAAGCAAGGAGAGAAGTCTGAAGAAGAAGAAAATATTAACGGAAATTATGCTCTAATCAATGCATTTCTATGGAAACGAGAGAAATTTGTAAAATTTCTCGCTGGGCAATTGAGCAGATAATGCTTTTGCTTTAAAAACAAAACAAAATAAACAAATCTTTAAAACTAGTCTACGTTCATGAAAAGCAATGCCTCCATAATGGCTGTGCTTTTGTCTAATTGCTGCAAGTCAAATAATCTTTAATTTCTTGGCGTATTTGAGATGAAAATGCTACATGATGGATTTGTGTTGGTTTGGAAATTAAAACTATAATTTGTGTATCTTTCATTGAACCTTTGCTTTCTCATATCACATCCAATGGGTTATCTTTCATGTTTTCTTGAAATTAGAGTATTTGTACATTTACAGATAATATCAATCTGAATTTTCCTGAGAAACCTAAATACACAAGCCATAGTGGATATTTTGTTTGCAAAACTAGAAGAAGGTTTTTATAATTTTAAATGTTGATTTAATGGATATATTTAAGTCTCTGTGTAAAGCTCTTCAGACCTAAGGATGCTCATTGCTCTTTGATTATATATAAAACTTCCATTATTGACAGTGGGAATGGCTCCATTGGCAATAGGGAGCAACTTGGAGGAGCAGATTTGCTTTTAAATGAACAGTTTCATTAATACTTACTTTTTGGAACTTTGGAGACCACACTGTGTTTTGTTTTAGTGTGTTGACTTAAACAATTCTGGGTTAGAAATCCTGGGAGAATGTAGGTGAAGTTTGTGGTGTGGTTATGGGGTGAAAGATGGGGAGTAGTTTCATTATTATAAGGAAATTTGGGAATTCCTTTCATGATACTCTTAGGTTTCAAATGGATGTGGTCTGGTTTTTGCAGAAAGAGTAATTTCTTATGCAACCCAGATACGCAAGGACCAGTTTTTTAAATGCCTTCTATAGTTTTCCTCAATCAATAATACATCTTATAAAGTTAACATAAAACTTTCATGGGATGGCTAATAGGTTTTTTCTTGCATACTAATTGTGACTAGTTGGTAGTATTTCCCTGACATGGTGAGATGAGGTTGACTCTGAGGTTTTATCTAGGCTTAGCAGGAACAAATATAATGAGGTGTTAGTGACAATTGCCTTAAATGCAGAATGGAGAAGTCATGGCACATGACCACTTTAACTACATTTTCTTTTTCAAATAGATATGTCATATTTATTTGCTATATTAATTTTTTCTGTAACTCTTATCTTTGCTCTTCTCTGACTTTTCACTTCTACACATGTTTTTCTCACTGGAAATTTCTGTAGTTCAGGGGAATTTCTGATGGGCAAGGGGAATGGCATTGAGACAGTGTGATTGCTAGGGGTGCCAGGGTCTGCATTCATTCCACTGGCACAACAGTGGTGTTGGCAAGTTAAAACCACTGGGAGGAAACAGGTTGGTGGTACTGTGGAGCAGGTCCCCATTTACTGAGGGCACTGACATTACAAAGATTCATTATTTCCAAATACTTCTCATTTCCTTTATGACGCAAGGAATTAAAAGTACCTTGAGAAGCTGTGGTTAACATAAAGGAAATTAAAACCTTATGCCTAAGGATGTAAACTTTGTTGCCCTTAAGTTTAGGAGACAGAGCAAACAAGGAAATATTTTGTTTAGAATCCATACAGGATTGCCCTTTTAGAGCCAATACAGTGACTTCGTCTGAGATGAAATTTAGAAGGTACTATAAGGTGTCCAAAACATGATTCAGCTCTTATTAGCACAAGATGTTGAAACTAATTAAGGTAAGTTTATTTTAATAAACTACATTTAGAGAATGAATGACTTTTCAGGGAATTCATGTCTAATACTGACTTTTTGATCTGCATTCCGCCATGTGTGCTCCGTTTTAAGTTTGTGGTCATTGTGGGAATGAAGCTATTATAGTACCTCAGTTTAATTTCAAAATTTATATGTTTTTTTCTTTAGTTTTATTTTATTTTAAAATGTTCAGTTTGATGAGTTTTGAGAATTATATATATCCATGTTACCATAACCCAAACATGATATAGAACATATCTTATCACTTCTGAAAGTTTCCTCACTGTTTTTTAATTAATTAATTCCAGACTCTTGCCCCCATGTCCATAGGCAATCAATGTTTTGATTTCCAATAACAACATCTATCTATATATATCTATAGATATATATTATCTATCTATCTGTATGTTGTGTATGGGTGGTGGGGTATGGTTGATATATATATAGAGAGAGAGTGTGTGTTCGTGTACCTTTTTTGAACTTATAAGTGGAATCATATTGCATATGTTCTATTTTGTATCTGACTCCTCTTATTCCAAATAATATTTTTAAGATTCATTCATGCTGTTCCTTTTTACTTCTGAGTAGTATTTCATTATATAAAAGCACCTCAATTTGTTTATTCATTCTATTATAGCGTATTTGGGCTGCTTCCACTTTCTGGTTACTATAAATAAGGCAATTAAGTACAAGCCTTTTGTGGACACATGTTTTCATTTATCTTGGTAAATACCTATGAGTAAAATTGCTGCGTCATAGGTTAGATGTATGTTTTGTTTTAAAAAATTATTTGAAAGTTTACATACATGTATCAACTCTTGTTTTTTGGTGTACTGTTCTATGAATTTCCACTTGTGTAGATTTGTGTAATCACCACAACATTCAGGGTAAAGAATAGTTCCATTGCTCCTAAAACTGCTTTCTGATGCCTATTTGTTGTCAGACACTTCCCCCTTTTCTAACCTCTGGCAACCAATGATGTTCTCCATCCTTATGGTTTTGGCCTTTTAGAGAATGTCATACAAATGGAATTATATAGTTTATAACATTTTGAGACTGCTTTCTTTCACTCAGCATACTGACTTTGAGATTCATCCATGTTTTTGTGTGCAACTGAAAGTTATTTCTCTTTATTGCTGAATAGTATTTCACTCTATGGCTATACCATCACTGTATGGTTGTACCACAGTTTGTTTTTCACTCATCCATTGAAGGACATTGGAATTGTTTCATTAGTCTTGGGATAATTTTAACAGAGTTGCCATAAATATTCAGGTACAGGTTTTTGTGTGAGCGTAAGTTTTCATTTTTCTTAATGTTGGCGTTTTATCCCCTATGAACTTGCTAAACTTACTTAGTAGTTATAGGAACTTATGTTTTTACTCCTTGGAATTTTTACATAGACAATCTTGTTATCAACCAATAGGAGCAGTTTCATTTCTTCTTTTCTAAACTATTCTTTTTACTTTATTTTTTTCTTACTGCACTGGCTAGAGTTTCCAATAAAATGTTGGATAGGAGTGATGAGAATGATATTCTTGCCCTATGCTTGATTTTAAAGTGAAAGCAATTATTCTTTACCATTGCGAATAATGTTTGCTATGTGTGTTTGTTTTGTTTTATTTTTGTTTTTAAATTTCCTTTATCAGGTTAAGGAAGTATAATTCTGTTCCTCATTTGCTGAGAGTTTTTTTTAAAAATCATGAATGGATATTAAATTGTGTCAGATTTTTCTCTGCACTGATTAATATAATCACATTTTATCTTCTCTAATCTGTTAATATAATGGATTACAAAAGTTGATTTTCAATATTGATTGAACTTTGCATTCCTGAGATAAACACCACTTGGTCATGATGAATTATTTTTTAAATTTATTGCTGGATTTGATATGTTAATATTTTGTTGATAACTTTTGTTTGTAAATATTCATAAGGAATATTGGCTAGTAGTTAATTTTCCTCTTCTGTTTTGGTCTGTTTTGTGGTAATCCTGGCTACAGATAATGAGTTGGGATATGATCTACCCTCTTCTATTTTCCTAGAGAAATTGTTTAGAATTGGTATCATTTCTTCTTTAAATGTTTGCTAGAAATCAACAGTGAAAAAGATCTGATTTGTAAACAGTTCTTTCACATGTTTCTTCTTGTAGCATGATTTTAATAGCTGATTTAAATTTTTTGTCTGATAATTCCAAAAATTATCTTAAGTTTGGCATCTGTTATCTTAAATGTGAGAAGTTAAAATTTTTCATTACTTATATGTCAGGTTATTTTGGATTGTATCTTGGACATTTTAATATTATGTTATACAACTCTAGGTCTTATTTAATTTAATGGAGAACGTCACTTGTTTTTGTTTGTTTTAGCAAAGTCAGATCTATGCATGCTCAGCTTAGTGGTGAGCCCAGGAGTTCATACACAACTTTATGGAATCACTTTCTTGAACTCACACCTCTCTATGATTTCCCTAACACATTTCTCTTTTCCTCAGCTGGCAATCTTGGGTTTTAGTTTCCTTGCCTTGACAGGCCTCTGGCGTGATTATGCCTGTTTCTAGTGCTGAGCAGTAAGGAGACAGAGAGGAGAAAATGGTAGAGGAGTGGAGAAGTTGGAGGGAGAGAGAGAGAGAAGCATAACAGGACTCCCCCCCCCCCACCTTCCCTTAGAGTTTTAGGCACCTGTTCATCTATTGCTGTCATCATCCGCACTACAGCTACAGGATTTTCTGCGGGAGAGGGGAAGAGAGAACTGCAAAAAACAAATGAAAGCCCCCGTGAGATTCCCCACACTGTCTCTGACCCATAGAAGCCTCCTTTCCTACTGTGTGGACCAGAAATAGGTAGTTTCTCTTGGAACATTTTCTGTTCATACTTGGTACATAGGTTCAGGTTTTATGATGCTTCTGAATCCAGAGCATGGGATACTGGTGGAAAAATCTATGTTAAACTCACTACCGGTTCAATGGCATTCAGTTGCTAGTTTCCTTCCCTTATTCCTTCAGCTACCGTTTACTTTTTAGAGTCCTCAGGTAGCTGCTCCATGCATTCTGTCTGCTGTTTTTAGTTACAGTCAGTGGGAGAGAAACAATGGAAGTGCTTACTCAAGCCTTGATTGGAACTGGAACTTGTTAACAATGTTCACAGAAGTATATGCAGGAAAATAATCTGAAAACTGGAATTTACTTTAAAACACTTCAGTTTGGAAAATATAAAGTGTGGGAGAGGCGGAGCAGGATTACTTTCAGTAGCAGGCAGTTATTTATGAGTGGGCAGGGTATCTGGGAAAGTATACCTGGGCACAGCACCACTGAAAAAGTGTGAGATTGGCCTAGGTTTAACTTTACTGAAAAAAACTGCCCAATACTTCTGAAGTGTAATTGAACACATTTTATACACCTACCAGTTTTATACAGTAGGGTGGTCCAGTTCATATGAGTGGTCCAGCAACATTTGATATTGTCATCTGTTTTGATATTAGCCTTGCTGGTGGGAGTGAAACAGTGTCTCCTCATTTGAATTTGAATTTCATTGATAACTAATAATTTTGAACACCTTTTCATGTGCTTATTGGTCATCCACTTATCTACTTCTGTGATGTGTTTATTTGAGAGGGGATGATAGAGTGTCTGAATTTTATTATATGTGCAGTGGATGACATAATTATGGAAGAACCTGATAAAGACAGAAGACTTTATTTTAATAAAAGTACAAGAATAGACATATGGAAAGAGGCCATGAGAGAGCCTGTATGACAGAGTGGTTAAGCCATGTGGTCTTGGGAAAGTTACTTAAACTTTTTGTGCCTCAGTTCCCTCCCTGTAAAATGGGGACAACACAAGTACCTACCTCATGGAGTTGTTATGAGAATTAAAAAACGTAGTATTGGGAAATCCCCTAGAATAGTGTTTGGTCCATTTTTAATGTGCTGTATGTTGTGCAAAGTAAATAATGTATAAAGAAAAGTGGGATTAATTTTGTAACTTTCTCTTTCCAGTGACTATGAACTATTCTTTGGTGTTTATTCATGATTTATACTGAGAGATCGCAGAAATACGATTTTTCTCATGTTCTGTATATATGAGAAGTAGCAACAAATTCCCCACTAGTATATAGATTCCTGCTAGAAGATACTCTTTTTTTTAAGAAGATACTCTTTTAAGATTCATTATGAAGTACATCTTATTTCTCTGTTGATTCTGTTTTTCAGTGAGACTCTTTCATCCTCCAGATATACTAAGCATACCTGAAAGTCCACAAATGGTCTCATCATATTTAGATAAATTTCTTATTGAGGATAGAGGTTGTCCAAGAGATACTTTGATAAATTTTGAACCAAGTTGTTTATAGACTATTTTTAAAAAAGAAAAAATCTGTATATCTTAAACTATTTATTTCTAAAATTGTTCTAGGGCTTCATTTTACTTCCAGTTAACAAAATTGAGCAGAATTATTGTTTAAATACATTTGAAGTTTTGAACTAAGTTATTTATTAAGAATTTAAAAACAACAGAAAATATTGAATAAATATTATCTTTATTAAAAATAATTCTACAAAAAGTTATAAAACAATTTAAAGTGTATAAAGCATTTTATACAAATATTTAATTAGTAAATCATTAAATTCCTTTTTATGGCCTGAAAATGAGAATTGGTAAATTTTAACAAAAGATTTAAAAATGTATGTCAAAGACTTGCACATTATTCTAAACTGAGTTTTAACACTTTGTTTTCTGATATTTAGTACAAAGAGGCAATATAGATTATGTGTAAAATAGTTCTTCATCGTCAATACTATATTTATAATTTTGATTATTTAGGGACAATTTGAAAGCTTCAAATATTTCATTTGTGTTTATTCTTGGACTCCTTATTCCTAAAAGAAAATTTCAAGATTGATGAGTGCTAGTTTGATTTCAGAAGTTTATTGATGTATGCATTTAAAAAAAATCTTGCATGCTTCCATTTTGTCTGGTTAAAAAAGCACCTTGATTATTGAAAATAGTACAATGTGTAGTTATAGAATAGTATAATACAAAATAGCTATGCTATATTGTAATAGTTCTGTCATCGTGATTAGTCTATTGTGCTTTATATTTTAATTACTTTCAAAATGGTACACGTGGTGTTAATGAGGTTTAATTTCTTGGAGTTTTTCTATTAAGTTCTTTAAACTCTATCAAGTAGTGCTCAGCCATGCCCAGATTCTTAGACATTTTGAGCAAAACCATGACATCTGCCTGGCTAATGTGGACTCTGATTATGGAAAGATCTTGCACTAGATTCATCTTTTATGAAGCATATGTGATGAGCTAATACTCAACCTGATGTTTTTTTATATACATTCTATCATTTAATTCTCACAATGATTCTGGCAAGTTATCACTCATTATATCCTACTGAAGATTATCTTTTTATAAATTAGGCTGTCTTAGTTTATTCTGGATGCTATAAAACTAGGCTTAGAGTAGGTGGCTGATAAACAACAGATCTTTATTTCTCATAGTTTTGAAAGTTTGGAAGTCCAAGATCAAGGTGCTGGCAGATTCAGTTTCTGGTAAGGGCTCACTTCCTGGTTCATCTTCTCCCTGTGTTCTCAGTGGGGGAAGCGAGAAGGGAGCTCTCTGGGGTCTCTTTTATAAAGGCACTAATCCCATTCATGACAGCTCTGACCTCAAGATCTAATCACTTCCCAAAGTTCCCACCTCCAAGTACCATCACATTGGAGATTAGGCTTTAAAATATTATTTTTGGGTGTACACATCCAGTCTATAGCACTAACCATTACATAAAAGCGATTTTCTTCTACTTCAATTTTTTTTTACCTTTGTTAACATTCCGAAGCAAATTTAATAAAATTTTATTTTCATGGAATAATTTAGTAATAGATTGCTCTAGAAATAATTATTTGATAATATTCTCCCAATTATTGATTCATTGTAGGATAAGTAAACAAGCATAAAATAAGGAATCGACAGATATTTCATAGATTGTCATAGTTAGGCATTAACAGAAACAGAAAAAAACATAATGAAATTAAGCAAAGTACTATAGAGGAAGAAAACACATTGGTATGGATGATATGAGAACATGGTAATAGAAAAAGAGAGATATGAATGTGTCCCTTCAGTTTTTAATATGTGAAATCAGTGTTTTTAATATGACTCTTAAAGTGAGGAGGCCACAACACATCTGAGGTTTGACGCTACTGAATGGCCCACAGAACTTAACATGATAGAAAGCACATTGTTCTAGTATGTGTTTGGGGGTTGGAACACACAGAGGGTAGATATCAGAGTGCATGTGAAAGAGATGATAAGCACCAAACTAAAAAATTTCCATGTTTATAGTCATGAACAAGACATGATGTGTGCAAAACACAAAAAGGAAAGAACTGGGCAATTTAAAGAAAGAAGGAATTGCTATTTAATTTTGTCATATTGCCTTCTGTTAATTTAACTCAAGCTGATATTGTTTGCAAAATAGTGTAAGTGAGGAAAAAAATCCAAGGAATAGAAATTACATGTGTGTCACACATCAAAGTGTGATATTCACAATAATCAGAATTTGCAAAATTTATGAAGCAGTAGTGAGCAGAAGATTAAAGTCCTAGGAACTTTATTTAAAACATTTCTACTTAAATAATTACAGGTTATAAAGCATATCATCTGCCCATCTTTGTTCTCCCAATTTATAAATAAATTATAAAAAATATAAATTCAGTGAAAAATACATAAAAGGCTGTAAACATTCACATCCTGTATTTTGGTTAGATCCATTTTTTTTCATAAAAGTGAACTTTGTTAAAAAGATATTATGTAGGGCTTCCCTGGTGGCGCAGTGGTTGAGAGTCCGCCTGCCGATGCAGGGGACACAGGTTCGTGCCCCGGTCCGGGAAGATCCCACATACCGCGGAGCGGCTGGGCCCGTGAGCTATGGCCGCTGAGCCTGCGCATCCGGAGCCTGTGCTCCGCAACGGGAGAGGCCACAACAGTGAGAGGCCCGCGTACTGAAAAAAAAAAAAAAAAAAGATATTATGTAAAAAGAAAAAAATAAACTGAAACAAGATTGTACGTTTTCCTTTCATCTAAATTTGTTTATAATTAGGTATTCTGAGTAAGTTCTATGGCAAAATGCTAATTGTTAAACTTTAATTATTTTTCATTAATTTTTTAATACATTTTCCATGTATTAATTGAGTGCCAACCTTGTGACATGTACTATTTCAGTGTCTGAAAATGGTGAATAATTGGGAAAAATCCTAGCCCTATGGAGCTTACATTCAGGTGAGGAGAGACAGATATACAAGTAAAATATATAATATGTCAAATAATTAAAGCAGGGAAAGAGGAGAGGAACTGTTGGAGGGTAGGTTTCTTTTTAATAGGTTGGTCAGGGTAAGTCTCTTTGTCACAGAGACATTTATTTGTGCAGAAGCCTGAAGATGGTGGGGATGTGAGCCATGCTGATATTGGAGAGAAGGACTTTTAGGCAGAGAGATCAACATATTACTAGGTCCTGACATAAAAGCGTGATTAGTATGTTTGAGGAAAAGTGAGCGGTCCTCGTTGACAGAGCAAAATGAGTGAAAGTGATATAGTAGCAGATGAGATCACTAAGGTAGTGGTGGTCAGATCATGTAAAGAATGATTTTACTCTGACTGAGATAGAAAACCATTAGAGAGTTGAAGAAAGGAGTCATATGGTCTAAAATTTTTAAAAGATCACTTTAGCTGCTATACTGAGCATAGACTCTCTGTTTGCATATGTGTGTAGAGGTGGAGTGGTAAGGATGAAACAGGGAGACACAACAAAAGCCTACTGTAATTAATTTGTTGACAAAATGTGGGACCAGGTTGTTAATGGAGGGGGTGATTAGAAGTAGTTGGATTCTAGATATATGTCAAATGTTGATATCATAGAATTTACTGATGGATTGGAGATGAGTTTGAGGGAAAGGAAGGAGTTAAACTTGTTTCCCAGGTTTGAGTTTGAGGAATTAAAAAAATGGAAATTCCATTAAGATAAGGAAGAGTATAAGGAGATCAGGTCTTAGGCATCATATGTTTGAGATGCTTCTTGGACAACTAAGTGGTGATGTCAACTAGATGGTTTGATATATAAATCTGAATTTCAAGAAAACTAGGTTAAAGCCATACATTTTGAAGATATCAACATATAGAAAGTGGGTAAGATTATCTTGGGAGTGTGTGTAGCTAATAAGGAGAACATTTATTGGTTAGGGATGAGGAGAAGAGGTAGAGGAGACTACAAAGAGAGACCAGAAAGATAAAAGGGATACCAAGAGTCTATGTTGTTTCTAAAGCCAACTGAGGAAATTTTGTAAGAAGGAGAATGTATGTCCTTTAACAGAAGCTGTTGCTGCCTCATTCACATCATTTGGACCTTGCTATTCTGAGTGTTCCTGCCAACTTTCAGCTATCAATATCCACATCTTCACACCTGAGGATTGTTTTCAAAACAAATGAAAATGCACTCTGCCCAAGCATGAGCCAGAAATGCTGGGAAATTAATACAGTCTTCCTATTCACATGCCCTTAATCAATGACTAGATGGAGTCATTGTATAAAATATTCCAGCTCTAGATTCATAAGTGGGAATAATGCTGAAGTGAATGTTTATAATGTTTCTATGAGTTTCCTCAATGAACTAAATTCCAGTAGTAGTTGTTTTAAGAATACACCCTTCATTGGCTGGCTTTCCTTTCCTGTACCACTTTCCACTCACCTATTCATGTTCCTTGACATTTCTAAATAAATACTTTCATTTGAACCCTTGTCTCAGGGTTTGCATCAGGAAAAACCCAAACTGATGCTGCTGAAAAGTTAAGGAAGATGAGGGCAGTGTTTGATCCTTGGAGTCAGCGTTAGTGGCCTTGAGAAGAGTGGTTTCAGTGGAAGGCTTAGGGTAAAAGTTTTATTAGATTGCCTTCAAGAAGAAAGAGAAGAAAATGAAGTAGGGGTATCAAATATACCCTACTCTTTTAGGGAGTTTTATTGTAAAGGGAAGCAGAAAGGTAGTTGGAAGGTAATATAGAGTCAAGAGAGTTCCTTGTTTTGTTTTACCATGAGAAGAATTACAGCATGTTTGTGTGTTGATGGGGCTGATGCAGTAGTGAGGGTAAAATAATAGTGTATGAAAAAGAAGAGGTAATTTCTGGAATAATGCACTTGAGTAGTCTAGAGGGAAGAGAATGAGTGGATAAATTGTCAGGAACATGGACAGTTATCTATGGAAACCAAAGGAAAAACAGTATAAGGACACAGATTTGGACAAGTGAATTGATGTGGTAGGAGTTTGTGAAATTTCTTTTCTGATTACTTCTGCTTTCATTTTTTAGTTGTGAGATAGGGGAGGAAGTATAATAGCTGGAGGAAGATGGAGAAAGTAGAAAATAGGCAGCAAGAAGAATGAATTGGTTAAGGAAATAAAAGTTTGTGTTTTTTTTTTAAACTTGAAGTCTGTTTAAGTTCTGTGGTTATGAAGTGAAAGAGAAACCAGTGGACATGGTTCTGTGTTTTTTTTTTCTTTTTGTCACTTATATTCAACTGCAAAGTTTCAGGCACAAAGCAGATGGAGAATTACATTTATCCAGGCTTGACATTTTTTCCAAGTAAATATGTTGAAAAGAAAGAGAAGTATGAAAAAGAATGATTAAAATGATGGATCATGGAATATAAGGTGGGTAAGAAATGAAAAAAAAAAAAGATGTACTGGATCAATGGATTGAAAGTCCCCAAAAGTCATAGAATTGTTGGAATCAGAAATCTAGGGGAGGTAAGCTGAAAAGACAGGAGGCAGTCAGGAGAGTGAGATGCCTGCAATTGAAATCATGGATGAAGAGTACAATTGTTGTCAGTAACAAATATTTTGGGCTTTCAGGCCATAGAGTCTGTATCACATTTACTCAACTCTGCTGTTGTGGCTGAAAAGTAGTCACAGACAATACATAAATTAGTGGGCATGGTTGTGCTCCAGTAAAACTTATTTCTTAAAAAGGTACAATATACAAGGTTGTAGAATCCAAGATCAATATGCAAAAGTCAATTGCTTTCCTATATGCTAGCAAAGAGCTAGTAGAATTTGAAATAAAAAACAAATACCATTTACATTGGCCACCCCCAAATTGTAATACGTAGGTATAAGTCTAATGAAATATGTACAAGATCTATACAAGGAAAAATACAAAACTCCAATGAAAGCAAGGAAGAACTAAATAAATGGAGATGTGTTTCAGTACTCCATCAGAATCTAGTTGATTGGTTGACAATGTACATCTCTTTTAACAGACTCTGATTTGTAGAAACGTGGTTTATTCCTAAACATATGTCAGCTACAGCTGGTTAGGTACTGTGAGGGCAGGAAAAGGACAAGAGCCACTTAGAGGAGTTTTTGTTTCCAAATGATTACTCATAACCATAGATTTTAACATTAAGATGCCTGAGCCTGTACATTAATCTTTTTATCAACCTATATTCTTTTATCTACCCATCACCTTTTTACAGTTTAAAATTCTTTATATTCTTTGTCAGAATCACATCACAATTTCTCAAAATTATAGCTTAGTAACTTACTTGTTTAGAATTTAAGTGAATGCATTTATAAATAAATATAGTTTTCTTGTATTCCCCACTAGATGTTTACTTTAACTAAATTTACTTACACTGTTTTAACTTACAGAGAATGTCCAGGAGTTTATATTTCTTTTTACTCAGCTAACATTCTGATTTACTAAAAGGACATCACCATTTCCCAGAGTGCATCTGTTCAAAATCAGAAGAAAAGAAAATAAAGGCTTTCATTTTCTTTTCTTTTCATTAAAATATTTTTCACCTTAAGGAGTTTGGAGAATTGTTATAGGTGACTCATAAAGTTCTTAAATTCCATAAGCTGTACCCACAATGTACAGAATGCTGTCAACTGTATTAATAAGAAGGGTCATTCAGTATCAAAAGTCATTGCTTTTTCTTTGTGCACATTCAAACCTATGTGATTGAGTGCCTCTCCCTTTGCTACCAAAATGCACTGTCCTGTGTATTCGAGGAAGATGCTCCTGCCCCATTGCTGGAGGAGCAGACTTTCAGAGGAGGATTTTCCAGGACCCTTCCTGTCTAGAGCCACATATACTTTTTTGAGTCCTCCTGTGACCAGTATATTGACCAGTGACTGGCTAAGGTTTCAGAACTTTCAAGAGCTCTTTTTCTTCTTAGAAGGCAGAATTTTGGGTGGTTGTTTTTAATTTAAACCTGTTCAAAGAGTCTGTTTCTGATTACATAGTAAAAGGTATTTTACTATTCATTTACTGTTCATTTTAGAATGAACATGACATAATAAGTGGAAGAAAGTTGGCTCTTAATTTATACAAAGGGAAACTTCTGCTGTTATTTTATAGAGAGGAAAAGATTTCCTATGTGTTTATTTCAATCTTCGTACTGGAGATAGGATATTTAGGAAGAAAACCCTGCATTTGTGGTATGTATGTGTATAAGGAATTAACACCCATTGCAGATATAAATTCATTTGTTACAATGGCAAGCCCATATGTGCATCCTTGAAGAATAGAATTACGGGCGTACAGAACCTTCTAAATGATTGGCTCTAAGATTTTTAATGATATCTATAGTTATTCAGTTATTTGAAACAAAACTACTTAATGGACTAAAAAGGTATGGTAATATGAGTTTCAGGTCACTTGTTATAAGTGTGTTATAAAAATAGTTAATACCTAGCCTGTTTCATATTCTGTTTTCATTCTATACTTTTAATTTATTTTTTTAACATTTTTATTGGAGTATAATTGCTTTACATTGTTGTGTTAGTTGCTGCTGTATAACAAAGTGAATCAGCTATATGTCTACATATATCCCCATATCCCCTCCCTCTTGTGTCTCCCTCCCACCCTCCTTATCCCACCCCTCTAGTTGGTCACAAAGCACCAAGCTGATCTCCCTGTGCTATGCGACTGCTTCCTGCTAGCTATCTATTTTACATTTGGTAGTGTATATATGTCCATGCCACTCTCTCACTTCGTCTCAGCTTACCCTTCCCCCTTCCTGTGTCCTCAAGTCCATTCTCTACGTCTGCATCTTTATTCCTGTCCTGCCCCTACGTTCTTCAGAGCCATTTTTTTTTTTTTTAGATTCCATATATATATGTGTTAGCATACGGTATTTGTTTTTCTCTTTCTGACTTAACTTCACTCTGTATGACAGACTCTAGGTCCATATACCTCACTACAAATAACTCAATTTCATTTCATTTTATGGCTAATATTCCATTGTATATATGTGCCACATCTTCTTTATCCGTTCATCTGTTGACGGACACTTAGGTTGCTTCCATGTCCTGGCTATTGTAAATAGTGCTGCAGTGAACATTGTGGTACATGACCCTTTTTGAATTATGGTTTTCTCAGGGTATATGCCCAGTAGTGGGATTGCTGGGTCGTATGGTAGTTTTATTTTTAGTTTTTTAAAGAACCTCCATACTGTTCTCCATAGTGGCTGTACCAATTTACATTCCCACCAGGAGTGCAAGAGTGTTCCCTTTTCTCCACACCCTCTCCAGCATCTATTGTTTGTAGATTTTTTGATGATGGCCACTCTTAGAAGTAGATAAAACATTGACTTTGACTTAGCACATGTTGGGTTAAATTCTTACTTATTTTACCTAGCTTAGTGGATGACAGAGGACAAGTATGCCAGTTGCCTCAATTACCTATTATTCAGAAAAAGGACATATTAAAACAATCATGGTAGATACAGTAGGCCTTGAAGTTAAGAGTACATTTCTAAAAGGTATATCATAATTCTAAGAATGTGTGTGTGTGGAGGTGTGTGTATACATGTATACATACACACACACACACACACACACACACATATATTAGTATTTAGTATTCATGGACTAACTACTGAATATGATTTTGTATATTATACAATCAAGAGTCTGTAAAGAAAAAGAAAGCGGAATACTTAGAGCCACACCGTATGTCTCTTCTTTTGAGGGTGCTATCTTTCTCTGATATTTTATATATTAAGGTAAAGACATGCAACTTTGTAGCCTCCATTAAGTGTAAGTTATTTGGAGAATTAGGAAGATACATTTATTTACTTTTAAAATTTTCTACTCAAAGCACTGTGCTAGGTGTTCAGATGGCAAAAGATACACAGGAGAATGAAAAAAAAAATTATGGTGGATCAGGTCTCAAAATAACACTGGGAAACTGAGCATAATATATTACACTCTTGGAGATTTGTGATGAAAGCTAGCATATTAAAGATTCTGACAAGCTCTGATAGGAATATATCTGCTTAACTTGAAGATAGCATTTCCCAAGGACTCTTCGTTTATTAAAAAAAAATAAACCCAAACCAAAAGTAAACATATTAATTTGTCCAGCCTCCTCTGTTTGATTACCAGATTTTGGGAAACCCTGGGTTGCAGTAGCATCTTTACCTTAGTTTGAAACCCCCGCATCCCCACCTCCTGTGTCTAGGCCCAGTTACAGAGACATCTCAAGGCTGGCTCTCCTTCACTTACATGTCAACAGCCAAAGCTAATGATTGGAGTTCTGTTTACTTACCTCCTCGTAACCAAAGTGGATGGGCTTGCATTGCTTTTTCTCAGATTTCTGATTTAGAAGACTCTGACTATACAATTTGAAATATTATCAAGTGTATGGGTAAGCTTCACATTATTAGTAAGTTTCTGTCCTCCCTCCCAGGTACTGAGCATATTCATAGTGACCTTATAGGGTGACCAAGTCACCATGATAAACCATGAGAGATTTGGAGGAAGAAGAGGCATTTCAGAACCCCAATACCAAGATGCATGTGTAGTTCACAACTTGGCCTAAATCATCAACTTACCCTGCTCTGAGGACCATGATTGTAGAATTTTTAATTGACAATCTTGTTATCAAGCTGACTTGTAAAACAGAACAGATATTTTTCTTTCAGAAAAAATACTTAAACTGCTTTCAACCTGGATGGTAAGAGTATTATTATGTCATTCAAATTACTACAAAAGTCTCATAACTGGTTTCCTTATTTCTACCCATATTCCCACCTCCAAAGGGATTTCACAGCTAAAGGGACCCATATAAAAGAAGTTCAGTCAGCTACTCGTCTCTTCACAACCCTCACACGGCTCCCCATTTCAGAGAAAAAGGCCAAAGTCCTCACATGTTCAACAAGGCCCTGTGCAGCCTGGTATCTTTGTTACTGAGTCCAAGCTCTTTCTGCTCACTGCATGATAGGCCAGTAAATCTGGAGATGAGGTTTAGGGGCTAGGAATAATGACTCTATTCAGAAAGCTGGGGGGCTCAGGCGGTGGTGGACTACTGTCCTAGAGAACCATTTTACCAGGGTCTGGATACTAGTTTCTTTTAAAAAACAGAGAGAGAAGAAGGTGAGGAGTAAAGTAAAAAGACCATAAATTATTGCAAATACTTCCTGGTTTCATAAAAAGACCATAAGTTATTGCAAATACTTCCTGGTTTCATAAAAAGACCATAAGTTATTACAAATACTTCCTGGTTTCAGTCAGGCTCTAGTAGGGGATGTCTTAATTTCTTCTTTCCTGCAGCCATCACAGGGGGCTGGGTCAGGATGTTTCCTGTGAGCTAAACAAAGGTATTTTAGCTTAATATTCAGCCATGGGAGGTGCAGGGTTCTCAGAGATGGGCCATTATGTATACATTCAGCTATAGGCAGCACCACTTAGCAAAAGCAATAGAATAGAAAGGTTAAAGTAAAAGAAACAGATCTAATATGGAGTCAGATTTGTTATTCCCTATTAAATACATCTTCATTCCATCTCATTTTCTACCACTGTCCCCCTTACTCTCCTTTATCCAGTCACACTGGCCTTCTTGTTTCATAGTCTCTCCAAATGAAATGGTCTTCCTCCAAAATAACACATAGCTAACTTCCTTACCTCTTTAAAGTCATTGCTCAAACATTAGTTTCTCGCTAAGTCCTATCCTGACCAGCTATTTAAAGTTGCAACTCCCCTGAGAACTTCCAGTCCTCCTTATCCTGCTTTATTTTTGTCCGAAGCATATATCACTTTAAAAAATACTGCATAATTTACGTATTTATTATATCTCTTGTTTATCATGTGTCTCCCCTGCTAGAATTTAAATTCAGTGAGGCCAAGGGTTTTTATATGTTTGTTTAGGGTTTGGTATCTTTTGTTCATTATTGTATTCTGAGCACCTAAAACATTGCTGACACATAGCAGATGGTCAAGAAATATTTGTTGACCAAATGAGTAAATGAATGGATAAGATAGTCAAAGAAAAAGATTTCCCACTAGTTCGATAAAAAAATTCATCAACCCAGACCTTTTTTTTTTTTTTGGGTTCGCGGGCCTCTCACTGTTGTGGCCTCTTCTGTTGTGGAGCACAGGCTCTGGACGCGCAGGCTCAGCAGCCATGGCTCACGGGCCCAGCCGCTCTGCGGCATGTGGGATCTTCCTGGACCGGGGCATGAACCCATGTCTCCTGCATCGGCAGGCAGACTCTCAACCACTGCGCCACCAGGGAAGCCCCAGACCATTTTTTTAAATAAACAGATATAGTGGTTTACAAGATAGAGAAACCTAGCTTTAAGCCACCTATTTGTTTCATTAATTTTTCTTTAGACAAATAGGCAAGTTATGAAATTCCTCACAGTTTAAAAATTCTTGTGTAGTTAAACATTATTTGGGTATTCATTGTTGGTTTTGAGTGGTACTCTTTAATCTCACCTAGATAAATGCTATAGGACCTTGCAACCACTATTGTTCCTTCTTGACGGACTGCAGATATTTTCTCCAGCACTTCATTAGCCTGTATTAGTCATAATAAAGGCCAGAATTTCAAAAGGCAGCAGGAGACATGGGTTTCATACAAGTGGAGACTATAGAAGTTTTGATACTATTTATTTTCTTCATTTTTTCCCAAATGTTGTTTGAAAATAGCAAAGAGAAAACACTCTTACTGCCTGTAATGGCAGGTTCCCCATGGGGGCCAGGGTGGGAGAGGCAGGCTCCAAGCTTAGATCATGTGTTCTCAGAGGAGGATTAGAGGACTCTGAGCAACAACTTCAGGGTGAGGGAGGTTAGAGAGCTGGCAAATCTAGGGGGAAAAAATACACACTGTATGCCAGATCTGCACAGCTGTGTCCACCACTGATAATCCTTCTGTAGGAACAAGACAGTTGCTTCCTAGAGCACCCTGGAAGGGACCATATTACAAAGAAAACGTCAGTCTTATTTAGAAGTTCTCTACTCATTGCTTTACTTTCGTCCCCCTGAATGATCCCTCTGTGCTTCCTTGGTTGATTGGGTGATGGCAGATTTTGGCCTTCCTTAAGTAAAACAGTCGACCCAAATTCTAAGTAAAAAACAATTTTTGCATATTGACTCATTTCTCTTGCTTTTACATTTTAAAAATCTGATACTTTGTTAATAACCAAAAAGAAAGCTCAAGGGATGCCCAAGTCACCTCTTTCCTGGCAATCTGAAGATGTAATTCCCTATACTTGTAATATTTTAGTCCAATTCCAGCTCAGCAGCTACACTGTTAGTATCTTTCTTTTTCTTTCTTTCTTTTTTTTTTTAAACATCTTTATTGGAGTATAATTGCTTTACAATGATGTGTTAGTTTCTGCTTTATAACAAAGTGAATCAGTTATACATATACATATGTTCTTATATCTCTTCCCTCTTGTGTCTCGCTCCCTCCCACCCTCCCTATCCCACCCCTCTAGGTGGTCACAAACCACCTAGCTGATCTCCCTGTGCTATGCGGCTGCTTCCCACTAGCTATCTGTTTTACGTTTGGTAGTGTATATATGTCCATGCCACTCTCTCACTTTGTCACAGCTTACCCTTACCCCTCCCCATATCCTCAAGTCCATGCTCTAGTAGGTCTGTGTCTTTATGCCTGTCTTACCCCTAGACTCTTCATGACCTTTTTTTTTTTTTCTTAGATTCCATATATATGTGTTAGCATACGGTATTTGTTTTTCTCTTTCTGACTTACTTCACTCTGTATGACACACTCTAGGTCCATCCACCTCACTACAAATAACTGAATTTCGTTTCTTTTTATGGCTGAGTAATATTCCATTGTATATATGTGCCACATCTTCTTTATCCATTCATCTGTTGATGGACACTTAGGTTGCTTCCATGACCTGGCAATTTAAATAGAGCTGCAATGAACATTTTGGTACATGACTCTTTTTGAATTATGGTTTTCTCAGGGTATATGCCCAGTAGTGGGATTGCTGGGTCATATGGTAGTTCTAATTTTAGTTTTTTAAGGAATCTCCATACTGTTCTCCATAGTGACTGTATCAGTTGACATTCCCACCAACAGTGTATGAGGGTTCCCTTTTCTCCACACACTCTCCAGCATTTATTGTTTGTAGATTTTTTGATGATGGCCATTCTGACTGGTGTGAGATGATATCGCATTGTAGTTTTGATTTGCATTTCTCTAATGATTAATGATGTTGAGCATTCTAGAACAAAAAATTTCACAATTTGTTTGGAAACACATAAGACCCCGAATAGCCAAAGCAATCTTGAGAAAGAAAAACGGAGCTGGAGGAATCAGGCTCCCGGACTTCAGACTATACTACAAAGCTACAGTAATCAAGACAGTATGGTACTGGCACAAAAACAGAAATATAGGTCAATGGAACAGGATAGAAAGCCCAAAGATAAACCCACGCACATATCGTCACCTTATCTTTGATAAAGGAGGCAAGAATATACAATGGAGAAAAGACAGCCTCTTCAATAAGTGGTACTAGGAAAACTGGACAGCTACATGTAAAAGAATGAAATTAGAACACTCCCTAACACCGTACACAAAAATAAACTCAAAATGGATTAAAGACCTAAATGTAAGGCCAGACACTATAAAACTCTTAGAGGAAAACATAGGCAGAACACTCTATGACATAAATCACAGCAAGATCCTTTTTGACCCACCTCCTAGAGAAATGGAAATAAAAACAAAAGTAAACAAATGGGACCTAATGAAACTTAAAAGCTTTTGCACAGCAAAGGAAACCATAAAAAGGATGAAAAGACAACCCTCAGAATGGGAGAAAATATTTGCAAATGAAGCAACTGACAAAGGATTAATCTCCAAAATTTACAAGCAGCTCATGCAGCTCAATATCAAAAAAACAAACAACCCAATCCAAAAATGGGCAGAAGACCTAAATAGATATTTCTCCAAAGAAGATATACAGATTGCCAACAAACACATGAAGTGATGGACATTCTTTTACATACACTTTTAATATCTGTATAATAATCAGTACTGTTTGAAATTTTAACAAAAATACAGTATAAGCAAACTAGTAAGCTTATATACCTTCTTTACATATTCTCCCATAAAAGTGAAATATTTCAGGGTTTCCTTTTCAAGTTCATAATTTACTGTATTTATATATGTGAATAATGGTCCTGATGGGATGAATCCAGGATTATTATACTAATTATAGAAACATATAATTCAGTGTTAAGCACTAGGAAATGCACTGCATTTTCCTAGTTTGTAATGATCAGAGACTGAAAACTAATTCAGATATAGTTAAATCCCATTAACTATACCTGCAAGTAGTTTTCCATTCTTTGCTGAATCACTATTGGTCAAGTAAATTTTGTTCCTAGAACATACATTATTTTGTGCATCTCTCAGAAAGTTTATAATGTGGTTGTTGTCCTCTCTGGGAATTGAAGCTAGTTCCTGTCATTTTGCAGTAAAATATAATTAAGAATGCAATAAACTAATGTGAGGAAAACCAAAAAGAAGCTCATAGGATATATTCCAACACTATCTATAACATATCATGGAAAAATATATGAAGTAGGAGCCATCTAAATTCAATCCAAGATCTGAAACAAATTAGCCACCAAGGAGGGATTAGTTGCACTCTGTCTGAAACTCAGTTTCCTCATTTGCTAAGTTTTATTTGCCATAGCAACTTTCAAGGTAGTTGTGTGGATAAGAGATAACATATATTGAAAATTTTTGGATAACATCAAGTGCAAGATTATACAGGGTGTATCAGTCAGGGTCCTAGCATGAAGGAGAATTTCCACTTAGATTGTTTCATCTGAAGAGAATTTAATCAAATCAGTCTGTACAGAGCTATGGGTAAGGTTAAAGAAGCCAAAAAAGATGACAAAGTCTACAAGAGACTAACAACAGCATTAAAGCATTACACCTGTATTAATCAGGATGGACCAGGTCAGTGGTTCTCAGTGTCTGGTTCCTGGATTAGCAGCATCAGTGTCATCTGTTAGAAATGCAAATTCTGGGTTTTACCTGAGAATGGGAAACTCGGTGTGGGACTAGGTGAATTTGATAGATGCTGAAAATTGACAATGGCTGATCTAGGTTATGCTATGGTGATAAATGACTCCAAATTATGAATCCAAAAAATATTTATTTCCAGATCATGCTGCATGTCCATTTTGGATATGTTTATTGTGGGTGAGTTGCAGCTCTTCTCCTTGTCTTCCTTTTAGAACCCAGGATGATGATGCAACTCCTGTTGACAACATTGCTTGTCACCACGACAGAGGGGAATGAGAACATAATAGAGGCTGGCTGAGAAGTGACACAATTCACGTTGCTTATTTTAGGTACATTTGGTTGTGTTGTCATGCTCAACTTGAACCAGTCAGGATGTATATTTCACTTACAGTGAGGTGCCCTGGATATGGGTAAAAAATAATGCCATCTACATTACCACTTCCAGGACAGAAAATGTCATGAAAAAATAATAGAGTTACTGGAGATTGGGACAAGCTGGACCCATGGAGGAGGGCTGGTTGCCCAGCAGGAGAGGAAATATGGAGGTGGATAGGCATTGCTAAAAAGAGGCACAGAAACAGAGGCCTCCAACCTCCTCATGTGTCTGCACAGATCATTCTATCATGGGCCAGAATAGGGCAGAAAAGTGTAGAGTCTGGATCTGGAGTTTGCAGCAAACAGAATTACCAGTTCACGAGTAATTATCATTAGTGACTTTTGATTTATATGCTAATTGCCTGCACCCTCCTTTCCCTTTATTAGTGTGCAGGAGTGAGAATTGACCATATATGAAAAGTTTTTATCTTTACCTTGTATATCCCACTTCATAAAAATTTGATGTCCTGGTGAGTTAAATATAATTTAATTATCTTGAATTAGATGAATGTTTATTTCTTAATCACCATAGTATCATTTAATACCACTGTCATCAGTGTCAGACAACTTTGTCTCAATAGATTTGGATGCAAATGATCAGAAGACAGTGCACAATGTCTAAAGCAAAGATATATTCTATAATGATGACAAAGTAAAGAATAGTAAAGTGCAGATGTATTCACTTGGGAGTCAGGGATCTTAATTCTAACCCTAGGTCTGCTATAGGCAGGCTATACAATTGTGGGGAGAACTCAGTTTATGCATCAATAAAAAGAAGTTTGGTTGAGATACCCTCTAGGATTCTTTTTAGTAATATAACACAATGCTTTTTTTTTTTAATGTCACCTGGGAATTTATTTGCAATTTTAAATCTCAGGCCCCACCCCACATATACTTAATCTGTACTTTTACAAGATCCTAGATGATTCATATGAACTTTGGTTTTTTTTTATTATTTTTTAAATTGGGATATAGTTGTTTCACAATGTTGTATTAGTTTCTATTGTACAGTGAAGTAGAGTTTCCTGTGCTATACATCAGGTTCTTATTAGTTATCTATTTTATACATATTAGTGTATATATGTCACAATGCTTTTACGTCACATTTGCTTTATTATTAGCTGGGTATTTATAGAAGTGGAAGAGAGAGAGCTGCCTGCTGTTAATCACCATTTTTCTTTTTTTACCAGCAAAGCCTATATGTTCTGTGACCAATGTTAATTTATCCTTAAATGTTTCAATCCCAAGAAAACTTAGTTGACATATTGTTGGTTTCAAGCAAATATTTGTTGATTTATAGATTGGCAGTAGGATTCCCTTGGAAAATGCAAGAGAGTGAACTACAACAACCCTATGAGGGTTGTTTATCTGTATATTAAGAAAAACAAGAGTCATAGAAGTTAGGTGTTTTGAAAGAGTATGCATGCACAGCTAGTACACAACAACACCAGAATTTGTGTGAGGACTTGCCCAAATTATTTAATCTTTTGGAGCCTCAGTTTACTCATCTTTAAAACCAGGATTATAATGCAATTAGAGTGATTTTGAAACAATTAGCAGAGATAGCATATGTATGTTCCTCAGTGAAGCATCTGGCATGTAGCAGATTCCTTATAATTGCTAGTTCCTCTTGCTGCCTTCTGTTTATCCAAAGCACATACTCTAATGCTTTGCATATAATAGGTGCTTTATATATAACAGATGTTTGCTTGATGGGACCGAGAAATTCTGAATTGGCTATAGCTGTGTACTAGTTGCTGTAGAAGAGGTATTTGTGACATTCTTGTCCCTTTTACACGTGTTGGCCATGGTGATTAAGAACTTGACTGCTTAGAGTCCAGGTTTGAATCTTGACCTTGGCAGCCATTAGCTATGTGATCTTCACCAGAGTCATTATGTCTCAGTTTCCTCATCTGTAAATGCATATAATGGTGATGATGATGATGAGAGTGGTCACTTTCTTATAGATTTTTGGGTGTGTGCAGATCAAAGGAGTTCATACCTATAAACGTTTAAACCATGCTTGACACAGAGTCAACACCCCAAAGTCGTTAGCTTATTGTTCTTCTGTCTTACTCAGGGTACTCACATTGTGTGATAAAGGCCTCTCTCTGAACATGCACACACATAAACACATTCTCTAGATAACTCAAATGATAGCACTCCCAAGAGTGACCCCAAAATGTACAGTATCAATATTGTGTAGGTTTGCAAGTGACATTTTATAAATGGGCACCAAAAATTCTCTGAAGCAAAAAAGAGGGAATCAAATGCCACAAACCAATTAAATAATATGAAGAGTGAAACACTATCTGACACAATCAGGCAACGGAGAATGAAGACCAAGATAACGTTTCCAGCTGTACACTCTGCTGCCCTTTTCCCCCTCGTAACGGGGTGAGTTAAGGTAGAGTGTCATCCTTAACTTTGAATTTTGCTGCTTTTGTCAGTTTTTGTCACAACCTTAACATTATTTAAATGTACTTTTTTGTATTTAATATTCATATTCAGGTGTTCAAGCTATAATTTCTGTTAGTAAAAGTGACATTTCTTAAAGTTCATTATTTTTTCCACATAGAAATCTCAGACATTAAAAAAAAAAAAAGAAACAGACTTTAAATAATAGAACAGAAGTGTCTTCAGGCTAACAGCCACCCCTATGATTTGTCATTTTAGTACTTGAGTACTTGGAAGAAATAAGTTTGATAACACCAGAGTCATTTAGCTTTGTGATTAGAAACCTGGCAGTTAGAGCTACATGTCTTAGGCAGCCCTTCACATTCAGTGGAGAGCTTATATAGATTCTGTTGCTTTGACTTTTTTTTTTTGCTTGACATTTTCAAGTCAAGATGCACTATATAAAATGCCCATTAAATTTGTCAAGGATTTCAAGTTATCACGGCAATGTTTCTTGATGATAATCAAGAATGCAGCAACAATTATATGGCATCCATCTGTGGGGTTTAGGTGAAGTACTCAACTGAAACCTTCAAATAAATTCACTTACAAAAAGCAAAATGAGTAGTTCTTATGAGGGAGAGAGAAGAGGAATGAGAGCTTTTGAAATGTACCATGAGAAGAAATGCAAGAAAACATCAACTTATTATGAGGGTGATGAGAGAGTCTTTCCAGTAAGATTTTATTGCATATATATGAGATCAATTTTGTCTTTTTCTTTTAATATGGCAGATATTTTTGAAAGTCCTACCAAAGGTACAAAGTATTTCACATGTATTCAATGGCATTAAATGTAGGAGACTGTTTCAAAAAGGCATGCTATTTTTCAGTTATTAGAGTTTGACAAATACCGTTTATCATTAATGCTGTTGGTATACAATAATGGAGAGAAAATGAGAGAAAAAACAATTTATCCAGGCTTTGATGTTACATTGTACTAGAAACATGGTAAAATTCACACCTTCAAATCCCTACACTCTGCTTTAATAGCCTGTAATGCTTAATCATACCTCATTCTCACTGAGGGGTCTGTGTTCATTTTTGGTTAAAAGACTGCCATGTCATATTTAACTAATAAAACTTGGCATCATCTAAGACTCCAAACAAAAGCATTAAACTACACATTGAGCATACGAGTCATAAAAAGAAAAAAATTATAAATTATGGAGAGTTACTATGTGTGACTTGTCAGGAACATCTAAAACATCTGTATCATAATTCCAACAAGTTGTGGGCTTCATAAGTCTTATCCAAACTGTATAAACTTAATAAAAATAAATTGTAGAAAGAAGTAGAAGATCCATTTAAAAAATAACTTTTAGAGATCTTTAATCTTTGCTGGCATTTAAAAAACGTTATTGTGTACTGCTGTATTTGCTGCTGGCTGACACATATAATGATACCTATTGTCTGGATTTTTAACCTTTTCTTGGAAGTAAATTGTTGTTCAACACTTGTTTTAAACAGAGTCAATATGTTTTGATCCATGCTTGATTATGCTTTTGATATAGTCTTTTTACTTTTATTTTTAATAAAACTTAACCTAGTCTTCTCTTCTTGCTAAGGAAAGTATAAAAAGATACAATTCCTTTCTGGAAGAAGAAACTCCCCCTTAGAGAGAATGACATTTCCTTACCTTCTCCTGGAATTTTAGGGCTTCTCAGTGAGGATCTTGGTTTTTTCTAGACAGTAAATAGGAATCATAAAGACCAATTCTTTTTAATGAGAGTAATCTTCACAATTTCCTTTACCTATTCAAATCTTAACCGATCTTTGAGGCTCAGGTTAAATTTTACTCCTTGAATCCTTCTTTGTGCCAGTTCCCTTTCATTTCTGTACTCAGGATTCCAAAGGCATTTGTAGTTTCTTCCACCCACTTTTGCACATAATTGTGTATTTAAAATATACTTACCTTTCTAAAATCTCATGAAGTAGTGACGTCACAAAGATGGCAACATAAGTTGCTCCTGATTTCTCTCTCCCTCACAAGAAGAAAAACTAACAACTATTCAAGAACAAGATACAGCCAAGAGAATTCTACAACTTCAGGGTGAGGCTGAAGCACCCCCTGCATCACAGAGACCAAGACAGACTGCACTGGGAAAGTAAGAGAAGCGACCACACACTGACTACATTGCCCCTCCCCCAGGCCAGTGCAGCACCACAGGGAGGTTTCCCCTGAGCCTCTTATTCGTCCAGTGGAGAAGAGAACCTGGCGGGCCCCCTTGCCACAGCATTGTAGGTCACTTTGCAGTAGCCCCTACACTGATCTCATACCACGGGGACTGCAGGGGAATCTGTGGGGCTCAACCACTGGGAATCTGACTGTGACAGAGAAGGGGAGGGTCTTACAACAACCAGCACATGGATCTTGGCAGACTGAGTTCATACCTGCAGTGCCCAAGTAGTAATCTCAACCAGCAGCTTTGCTCATCTGCAGAACCAAGTTGGGAGCACACTCTGACGAAGAAACTCAGCAGGGTGCTGACTGCTTAATTTGAACCCTCAAACAAGGAATTTTGCCAGACCTAGACCTCAGTTTGCCCAATCCCAGGTAAGAAGCTGAATCACAGCCCCACCTCTTGTGGAGAGTGTCTTTCAGCTCCATCTGCCCAAAATGCTGGTGACAACTCCTGGAAGCTCTGTGACCCAGCAGCGCTCAAGCCAAGGGGAAGGCAGGCAGAGGTGAGTGCCCCTAGTGCAAAACCAGTACCAAGTGGGGAGCATCCCTGTGCTATGCACAGGCAGGGGAATTAATTCGTAGACAAGGCTGAGGGTAGTTCCCAGCCCCTCCCAAACTGAGAGTCTGCTTGAGAAATTGAGAGCAGCCTGGAGTGACCCCTCCCACTCCCACCGGGGCAAGGAGCCTAATCACAGCCCTATGCAATGTGGAGAGTGTCCTCTGGCCTCACCTGATGGGAAGAGCTGGCAGCAACTCCTGGAGGCTATGTGACCCAGTGTCACTCAAGCAGAGAGGTGGGTGTGCAAAGATGATAGTTTGTTGAACAAAGCTAGTGGCCCTGTTCATTCGGAGAACTTGGAGTGCAGGTCAGCTTGAGTTAAGACAACAAAGAGCTTTACTGACTTTGGGGTTGTTTCTCCCACTGTGCCCAGGCAGGTAATCTAATTCATAGTGCTGCTCATTGCTCAATACAGCCAGCCTTCAGCCTTCCAAGCTGGGAACCTAACCAGAGAACATGCGAAATTGCATAGCCTATTCAATAGCTCTATGTACAGTGGCACTTGAACTGAGAGGACAGCCGGTGGCTTCCCCTGCCTGAGTAGCAAAACCAGTGGCCTCACCTGACCAGAGAATTCAGTACACACTCAGCCTGATTCAGGCACCCAAACAATGAGGTGCACAGGTCCTGGGTCCCATCTTTCCATCCTGCAGTACAGGGAAGCCAATTCATAGCCCCATCTACTACTGAATAGAGTACTCAGTCCTGACCATCTAGTAAGTCTGACCAGAGAATCCAGGCAACCCCAGTGCTCATCCTACAGCCTCACTTATGCAGGGAACCAAGCCATCAGTCCTATGCAATTGTTCTCAGCCAGTGGCACACCGCCCCATTTCTGTCTTCAGAGCTTGAACAGTTACCTTGCTCCTAAATAGACCATAATAGCAGTCTCCACCTACCCAAGGACATTACCAGCAGCAGAAGCATGCAGAAACCCAAATTGAGCTGACCGGTAAAGAGCTGTCTCTGCAAAATCAAACTTGTAAAGTCTGGAGGAGGAACCCCATTACTCACTACACAAATGCACAGATACCAATATAAAAAATCAAGGATAATAAAAAAAATCAGGTAAATATGACACCAAAGGAAACTATTAAGTCTCCAATAACTAACTCTAAAGAAATGAACTGTCAGAAAAAGAATTCAGAATAATCCTCTTAAGGAAGTTTAGTGAACTGCAAGAAAACACAGATAACTAATCAAAATTAGGAAAATAATGCAGGAACAAAATGGGAAGTTTGACAAGGAAACAGCAACCATCAATTTAAAAAAACAGAAATTTTTGAGTTAAAAATATAGTAACTGAACTAAAGAATTCAATAGAGAGTTTCAAAAATCAGCTCAACTATACAGCTTAAAGAAGAACCAGCAACCTGGAGGATAGCACATTGGAAATTACCTAGTCATAGGAGGAAAAAAATTTAAAAAAAAAAGAGTGAAGAAAGCATTCAGGAATTATGGAACACAATGAAAAGAAACAATATTTACATTATAAGAATTCCAGAAGGATAAGAGAATGAGAAGGGGACAGAAAATATGTTTAAAGCAGTAATGGCTACACATCCTGAACCTGGGAAGAGAAATGGACATCCAGATCCATAAGGCCCAAAGGACCCCAATAGGGCTACACTGAGACACATTAAAATTAAATTGTCAAAAGTCAAATACAAAGAATCTTAAGAGCAGCAAGAGGAAAGGGAAAAGTCACATTAAAGGGCACCCCCGTAAGACTATCAGCATATTTTTCAATAGAAATTTTTCAGGCCAGGAGAGAATGGGATGACATATTCAAAATATTGAAAGAAAATCACTGTCAACCAAGAATTCTAATACTTGGCAAAGCTGTCCCTAAGAAATAGATAGATAAAGACTTTTTCAAACAAACAAAAGCTGAGGGAGTTCATTACCTTCAGACCTGCTTTACAAGAAATGCGAAATGGAGTTCTTTGAGTGGAAGTAAAAGAATGCTAATTGACATCATAAACAGAAAAAGGTAGTGTAAATCTCACTGGTAATGGTAAACATATAGTTAGATTGGCAATATGATAATGGCGGTGCATAACTTACAACTATTACTTTAAAACTTAAATAAAAAGAATGTAATAAAAATACTCATAGCTACAATAATCTGTTATTAGTTACACAATATGAAAAACATGTAAATTTTAGCAGCAATAAACTGAAATATGAGGAAGAAGAGAAGTAAAAGTGTAAAGTTTACAAATTCTATTGAAGTTAAGTACTTATCAGTTTAAAATATGATGTTAACAGGTTTGAGATATTTTAGGTAAGCCTTATAGTAACCACAAGGAAAAATCCTGTAGTATTTACACAAAAGATCATGATAAAGAAATCAAAACATACTGATACCAAAAGACATCAACACAAAAAAAAACAGCAGGATAAGAAACATGGAAAAATGGATCTACAAAACAACCAGAAAACAGTTAGCAAATGGCAATAGTAAGCCTTTATTGATCAATAATTACTTTAAACATAAATTAAATTATCCAATTAAAAGACATAGACTTGTTGAATAGATTAAAAAAAGAAAAAGACCCAACTGTATGTTGCCTACAAAAGACTCACTTTAGCCTTAAAGACACACATAGACTGAGAGTGAAGAGATGGGAGAAAACACTTCAAGCAAATGATAATTAGAAAAAAAGAAAAAGCAAGGATAGCTATATTTATATCAGCTAAAATAGACTTTGAAGTAAAAATTGCAAAAAATCATTATATAATTATAAAGGGGTCAATACATCAAGAAGATATAACAGTTGTAAATATTTATGCTCCCAACATCAGAACACCTAAATACATAAAGCAAGAACTAACAGAGCTAAAAGGAAAAATAAATTGTAATACCATAATAGTTGGAGACTTTAATACCCCACTCTCAACAATGAATAGATCATCCAGACAGAGAATCAAGAAGGAAACAGTTGTTTTGAAGAACATTATAACCGAAATGAAGCTAACAGATATATACAGAACATTCTATCTAACAGCAGTAGAATACACATTTTCTCAAATGCTCATGGAACATTTTCTAGGATATATCATATGTTAGGCCAAGACAAGTCTTAGTAAATTCAAGAAGATTGAAATCATATCAAGTATCTTCTCTTACCACAATGGCATGAAACTGGAAATCAATAACAAGAGGAAAACTGGAAAATTCATGAACACATAGAAATTAAACAATACTCTCCTGAACAACCAATGAATCAAAGAAGAAATTAAAGGGGAAATGAAAAAATTGCTTGAGACAAATGAAAATGGAAACACAACAGAGCAGAACTTGTGGGATTCAGTAAAAGCAGTTCTAAGAGGTTAATTCATAGCAATAAATGCCTACATTAAGAAGCAAAACAATGCCAAATAAACAACTTATCTCTACACCTTAAGGAACTAGAGAAAGAAGAACAAATTGAGCCCAAAGTTAGAAAAATAAAAGAAATAATAAAGATCAAATTAGAAATAAATGAAATAGAGAACAAAAAAAAAAAAAAAAAAGAAAGAAAAAATTAACCAAAATGTTAGTTGTTTGAAAAGATGAATAAAATTGACAAACCCTTAGCTAGACTAACCAAGGGAAAAAAACAAAAGAACTCAAACCAACAAAATTATAAATTAAAAGGAGACATTACAACTGGTACCACAGAAATTCAAAGATTACAAGAGGCTACTATGGACAGCTATACATCAACAACCTGGACAACCTAGAAGAAATGGATAAGTTCTTAGAATCATTCACCTTACAAAGACTGAATCAGGAAGAAATAAAAATCTGAAAAAAAGAATTTCTAGTAAGGAGATTGAATCAGTAATCAAAACTCTTTCAATGAAGAGAAGCCCAGTGCCAGATGGCTTCACTGGTGAACTTACCACACATTTAAAGAAGAATTAACATGAATTCTTCTCATACTCCTCCTAAAACTCAAAGAGGATGGGACACTCCCAAACTCATTGTACAAAGCCAACATTATCCTAATACCAAAACCAGAAGAGGACACTACTAAAAAAACCAAACTACAGTCTAATAGCTCTGATGAATATAGAGGCAGAAATTCTCAATAAAATACTAACAAGCCAAATTCAGCAGCACATTAAAAGGATCAGACACTGTAATCAAGTGGGGTTTATCCCTGAGATGAAAGGATGGTTCAACAAATGCATATCAATAAGTGTGAATCATTACATTAATAGAATGAAAGAAAAGAATCATATGATTATTCCAATAGAAGCAGAAAAATCGTCTGACAAAATTCAACATTCACTCTTGATAAAAACCCAACAAATTAGGCAAATTGGGCAAAGGAGGAAAATAATAAAAGCCATATATGATAAACTCAGAGCTAATATACAATGGTAAAAGGTTGAAAGCTTGTCCTTTTAAAGTCAGGAACAAGACAAGTGTGCCCACTCTCACCATTCCTATTCAACATAGTATGAGAAGCAGTCAGGCAAGAAGAAGAAATAAAAGGTATCAGAATTAAAAAAGAAGAAGTAAAATTTGTCTCTATTTGCAGATGACATAATTTTATATATAAAAAGTCCTAAAGACTCAAGCAAAAAATGGTTAGACCTAATCAATAAATTGAGTAAAGTAGCACAATACAAAATTGACATACAAAAAGTAGCATTTCTGTACACTGACAACACATTTTCTGAAAAAGAAATAAATCAATCCCATTTATAATAGTATCAAAAACAATAAAATACTTAAGAATAAATTTAACTAAGGAGGTGAAATAGCTCTCCTCTGAAAATTCAAGACATTGATGAATGAAATTGAAGAAAACACAAATAAATGGAGAGGTAATCCATGTTCATGGATTGGAAGAATTAATATTGTTTAAATGTCACTACTACCAAAAGCCATCTATAGATTCAATGCAATCCCAATAAGATTCCAATGGCACTGTTTTACAGAAGTAGAAAAAAACACTCCTAAAAAAGACCTAAAAATAGGCAAAGTAGGGCTTCCCTGGTAGCACAGTGGTTGAGAGTCCGCCTGCCGATGCAGGGGACACGGGTTTGTGCCCTGGTCCGGGAAGATCCCACATGCCACGGAGCGGCTGGGCCCGTGAGCCATGGCCGCTGAGCCTTCGCGTCTGGAGCCTGTGCTCCGCAATGGGAGAGGCCACAACAGTGAGAGACCTGCATACCGCAAAAACAAAAATAAATTTAAAAAAATAGGCAAAGTAACCCTGAGAAAGAAGAACACAGCAGGAGGTATCAAACTTCCTGATTTCAAGTTATACTGTAAAGCTATAGTCATCAAAACAGTATGGTATTGGCATATAAAGAGACAAATAGATCAATGGAACATAATTGAGAGCCCAAAAACAAACTCAAGCATATATGGCCAAGTAATATTTCACAAGGGTGTCAACAATATTCAATGGAAAAAAAGTGTTTTCAATAAATGGTGCTGAGATAATTGGATATTCATATGTAAAAGAGTGAAACTGGACCCATATCTTATACTACTCACAAAAATTAACTCAATAGCTGAACCTATTGTGGTAATCATTTCACAATATATATAAATCAAACAATCATGCTGTATGTCTTAAACTTCTACAGGGATATATGTCAGTTATTTCTCCATAAAACTGAAAAAAAGAAACCAAAACTCATGAAGACAAGTACCAAGATATCAATGCACAGTACTGATTACTAGGCCCTCAAAAAGTATCATTAGGTTGATCATTTATCATAATAATGCTGTATTATTTTTACATAAAAGTATTATTATTTTTTTTTAACATCTTTATTGGGGTATAATTGCTTTACAATGGTGTGTTAGTTTCTGCTTTATAACAAAGTGAATCAGTCATACATAAACATATGTTCCCATATGTCTTCCCTCTTGCATAAAAGTATTATTTCTATATGAAGTCTTAGAAAATTGCAAGCATCCTTTCAAGGATGTACAATCTTTATAAGTTGTATGTCCTATATCTTACTCAAAATTCCTTTAAAAATATAGTAAGATACTCTATTTCTCTAATTATATGGTTAATTATGTATAATATTCTAAAGGAGATTTACTTGCTATTTATAAGAGTTTCAGACAACAAATGAAGTGAGTGATGTAGTTTTAATCATTATAACTGGCTAATAATATTGGGTCACAGTTTAATTCTTAGGGTAGAATATAGGTAACAAAAGAGATTTTTATTTAACATCCCAAACCATTTAACTCTTCGTATCATTCACATGATTTGGGTCATATTATTTGATGCATGCTTAGCTGTAGATTATTCAGGTTTTAATCCTCCAGGAATCTGCAAACAAGGTGAACCTCTAATGTTCAAAACTCAGACAACTAAATTCGTTGAATCAGATTTATATGTTAGCCCTCTCAATGACAACAATTGGTGGTTAACAAGATTAACTATGGAATGAGCCAGGTAAATAATCCCATTACCCATAGGGATCAGAATGGAGCTGGTTTTAACATATTCCACTGAGACAAAGTAATTAAGTCTCTTCTTTAGGCTTTAGCCCCCTGCAGTACATACAGTACAAGCAATCCATGAATGGAATGTCTTTATCAGCTTGAGCCCAATACTCCTCCAGGAGCTTGTTTTTGACCCACGTTAACCTTAACTTGACCAATTTTTTCCATATTTGGTTAGAATTTTCTCATTGTGATTTCTAGATGTGTTGTGGGTAAAATGTGCTGGGTTCCAACAGAGAAAAAAGGTGATCAAGTCATGAGAAGTTATTTTCCCCCTAAAATTTAATTGGCTGAACAAAATATGGCCTTCAGAAATACATGTGATAAACAATTTCTTTGAATATTGGGTTTCTAATAAAACCTCAAAAAACGAACATTTTTGTGACCCAGTGAGCTCCTGTGGAAGGAAATGATGTACTTTTCTAATGAATTAGAATATGAAATTAAATTATCACCCAGTTCCTCATAAGACATAGAAAAGGATTATGGGCTATTAACCTTCTCCTAAGAATGACTTAGTTTTCTTTATTTCTTGGGCCTTTGCTATAAAAAATGACTTCATACAAATTCAAATATTCTCAACATGTAGGAAAACAGTAGTTATAAAGATCTTTTCTTAGAAAAAACCATCCCATTCTTCTCTTTTCCCTTTAATAATAAAGATTTTGTAAACGAGATGGGAGAAACTTTGGAGGGGAAGAGAAGGCATCAGAACTAACAGCCCCACAAGGATGGTGATAAAAAGGAAGAGAAGATATCCATTTCAATCGTTCCTGCTCTTCTCTGCAATCCGTGAGTACTCTTTCCACTACTTTTTGTGACAACTAGTATCTATCTTTTCCATATCTGTGGTTTCTACATATTTTTCCTATAAGACACTTTTGTAAAATGTGTCTGGCTTGCTGGGTATTTAAAAACTCAAGTAGATTTTAATAGACATATGCAAGGAGTGGTTTTCATTATTTCATTTCTATTAAATGTCTAAGCAGGATTAGAATGACTACTGGCTGGTAGAAGCAGATAGGAAAAGGTAATTATGTCTTATCAGAGATAAAGATATTCCAGGGTAGTATTCTATTGTCCTGTGGAGCAGAAGAACTAGATTCCATATGGGAAGATTTAATTGTGTTGTGCATTCTGGAGCAGTGAAACATATTAAGAAATTTACTAAAGGGTATGCAATGAGTAGATTCAGATTCAAGTTGTGTTGAAGGATTTAATTACTGGATTTAGATTGGAGTTACCTGTGTGAATGACCAAAACTTTACATAGAGAGCGATTATTCAATAATCTATTTTCAAAGTTTTCAAAGTGCACCGTAACTATCCTCGCTTCCTATTAAAATAATAATTAGTTTCTTTAGTGTTAATCTTACCTAGAAAGATGGTTTTATTTAATGATAAACTGAAAGACACATTTAGTTTTATTATTAGCAAAGACATTTTGTAGCATGGACAGCACATCAGAACTTCTCTAGAAGGAAAAAAAACCTTTGTAATTATGAAACGGGATTCTATTTCCATGGTAATTACTTGTATAGTAATTGCTTTAACCACTTGGCATTTAGCCTTTATGTGATAGTACCTGCCACTTATGGTCACCATGAGTTGGCTTCACCATCATTTTTTACTTTTGATGTTAAAGTTTTCATCTAATTTACTTTAAATTTTGCTGAGGATATTACCACCTCTTCTTGGTTTCACTGCCTTTGATTGTTGGTTGTCTACACAACAAACAAAAGTTGTGATACAAAAACAATTAAATGTCTAATTATAAAAAGCAAAATCACAGATAAAAGCCTATAATTTATAAGGCTAACAACACTCTATAAAAAGTGAATTCATCCATTAAACATTTTTGCTCAGAACATAATACATGTAAAGGACTATGCTAAAGGCCACGGATAAGAAATGGGAGAATTAAGAAGTATCATCAAAAGAGACAGCAAAAAAATGATTCAAAGCAGTAGTATGTTCAAGATAGAAAGTGAAGTAGGTATAAATGTCAGAACATATATACTCAGGTATGCAAGAATGATTACATCCTTTGTTTTAAATCACCTCTATTTTGATTTCACAATCCCATCCAGCCTGGATTGGCTGGATGAAATTTCATCTCAGTCATTATTAGGGCTCCTGTTTTCTATCAAAACCTTGAGAACTGGGGGGCACTGTGTAGTGCCCAGAACTAACAGACTGTTAGAGAATTGATGATATACCCAGGTCCAATTTTTGGTAGTCCCTTGAAATCCAAAAGTTCTTTGCTTTGATGCCACCCAAGGGTTAGGAGGATCTTTGCCAGGTTTGGGAGCACTGGTTTCACTATTCAGTTATTCTTTCTGAAAACTGCTAACTCATCTATCTGACATAGACTGGGAGTGGGGCTCAGTTCCTTAGTAATCTTGGGACCAGCTGATTTTCCCATTCTTCCCACACCAGGAATCTACCAGTGTGGCCTCTCTTTCTCTGTCCTCCTTGATGTCTCCTCCCCTCTCTTCCTTTCCTATCCCTCCCCTCTTTCTCTCCTATCTCCCTCCAAGAATCAAATATCATTTTCTCCACGAACTTCAGGTTTACAGAAAACAAGAGCTTCCGATTCAGATTCTTTTCCTCTTTCTGCCTCTTAAACTCAGGAGAAAAATCAAAGAGAACATACACAGAACAGTATCTCAATAAATTATACTGACACTAGATATACAGTCAGCCCTCCATATTCACCGATAAGGAGGGCCGACTATGGGACCTAGGCATCTGCAGATTTTGGTATCCATGGCTGGTCCTGAAGCAATCCCCCACAGGTACAGAGGGACAACTGTACAGTCATACGGCGTAAAAGTTGATTTCTATCTGTTTTATATTCTCTGAGACAGAGAGTTCCAAACTTCCAGGAGTGCATTTGGGGTATGGGATGAAAATATTAGCATTTCTATTTTTTATTTGGATAATATTATCCTTTACACTTTTTAATTTTGGGCATATTTTACATGCGCATGTTATGTTGATACAATAGCAGGTGTATATATATATATATATATATATAAAAATATCTATTGAGAATGGAAGCGTAAATCTATATGGGTACCTGACATGTACAAAGCAATGTGCTAAATATTCAGGGTCACAGAATATTCAGTCAGATCTTGTGCTTATGTAGTTTACTATTTACTAGAGGAATTAGAAAATGAAGCTTATAACTATACCACAGACCTGTTCTGTATAAAAAGATCTTTCAAAAAATCCTATTATAAGGTTTCAAAAGAGGAAAAGTTCACATCTAGCTGTGTGTTTGTGTGGTGGGGAAGTTGGGTAGAACATGGATCGGGAAAACTTTGTGAAAGTGATACTTTTGGACTTGAGTCTTGAAAATAGTGTAGATACTGTCTGTGAAAATACATTTAGGGAGAAGGGTAATTCATCTCATACATGAAGGTCTTTGGACACCCCTGAAGGTGCACAAATAATTTGTAGGAGGTACTCAGGTATGGATTTTTTCTTTTTTTTAAGGAATTTTGCCCTTTTTTTTTTTTTAATTTTATTTATTTATTTATGGCTGTGTTGGCTCTTCGTTTCTGTGCGAGGGCTTTCTCTAGTTGCGGCAAGTGGGGGCCACTCACCATCGCGGTGCGTGGGCCTCTCACTATCGCGGCCTCTCTTGTTGCGGAGCACAGGCTCCAGACGTGCAGGCTCAGTAATTGTGGCTCACGGGGCTAGTTGCTCCGCGGCATGTGGGATCTTCCCAGACCAGGGCTCGAACCCGTGTCCCCTGCATTGGCAGGCAGATTCTCAACCACTGTGCCACCAGGGAAGCCCAGGTATGGATATTTTTAAAGAAACAAAATTTCTCATTCTCATTGTGCATTCTTTCTTAAAATCTATCTGCCTGCTTTAAAAAATCTCATGACATAAAGTGGTGATTCCAGAATTCATGTTTTGTTTTTTGTTTTTACTTCTACACAACACCTGTACATAGGGAGGATTCATTAAATATACATTAGAAATGTTGCAACTCCCAACTGGCAATTTTTAAATTGATACTTGAAAGAAAGGTAGGAGACTCAGAATGGTGATTAGGAGTATACAAAATACATCACAACTCTATGTAGAGCACAGAATAATGATTATTGTTGATTCTTGATGTTATTCAAGAACTCAGTGATATTACAATAATAACTTCAAAAGCTAAAAGGTTTATAGTGCTTTAAAGTATCTAGAGTTTTCACATATATTCTCTCACTTGTTTTTCCAATATCCTTATGAAGTGGCTAGGACATATTCCCAAATTACAGAAGAAACTGTGGCTCAGAGAGTTGACGTAACTGAGCAAACATTATACCACCCTGTATAGAGGAACTGTAACTCAAATACAGGCCTTTGGAATATATCTTATGTACATACATACTACTATGTTGTGTTTTTGCTCCATCCTTGCACATCTGCAAAGAATACTGAGTAAATTGGGTAAAAATAAAATTCAAAAAAGATAATTGACTCATCATCAAATATAACATAAAGACTATATCCCCAAATTTCGATCCCCATCTATATCCTTGCTTCCAAAGTACAGTTCACAGACCAGCGAAAATAATATCACTTGGGAGATGATGAGAAATGTAGAAACTCTGGCCACAAAACCAGACTTACTAAATCAGAATTTGCATCTTTAACAACATCCCAGATGTTTCAGTAAAATTTGAGAAGCACTCGTATAGATGACAAAGCAAACCTCTCCACACAGGTAAAATAGCTTGTTTGGCATTTACAAAATTATTTCTACCAGTGAATGATTCAAACACCTGCTTCAGTAGTAGAAATTCTCCTTGTTATCCATAAAAATCCAAAGACAGAAGGGGGAAAAAGGCAGCCACAAAGAGGTGACTCTAAAGTTTATTTCCCTAAATTCTGATGGACTTCCCTATGCTTCCAATACTCATAAGGGTGTTTTTTTTGTTTTTGTCTGTTTGTTTCTTTTTTTTTAGCATAAAGTTAAAAAAAGAAATATTTATAAAGTTGGTGGTGGTTTGTTTAAACTCACTGCACTTTTGTAAATTTTAAATGACAAGTATGTTCTGCCATTAATAGAGTTTTTGGAGCCATTCATACAAATGTGCCAGCACATGCAAAAGCCACACATTCTTTGTTAAACTAAACAGTCCTAAGCATTGTGTGGACTCCTGGCATAGTATGGCTAAATATTCAGACACATGCCTATACAGTACTGTATGTTCTGCCAAATAGAGGGAAAACAAAAGAAAGAAAATCATATAAATATACTGGTAAACATTGACTTTGTAAGGAACAGCATAAGCTGTGTTGGAAAAAAATGTAGAGCATGATTCAAAGAATACATTAAAATTTTTTTCCTTAGGAAAATGTATCTAATTTGTTTTTCATGAAAACATGTATTTAGCAGTGGGGAGTTTTTCATTGGCTAAGATATTTTGGCATATTTATGCTGTAAAGGTGATTGGAATAATATTTGCATTCATTTTGCACTGAAATTTGAAATAAGTATAAGATATACACTTTGTAACATAAAATCATTGCCAGTCAGGATATACTCCCTTTAAGGAAGCATAATTCAGTACATGAAAATTCAAAGTGACTAACCTATAAATATGGGGGAATTATTCATGTTACCAAAGGATCTTTCCTTTACCAAACATCTATCACAGGATATCTTTAAATAACTAGCTTCCTTTTAGGACATTTAAAAGTACTAGATTTAAAATTTATGATGTTCAAGAAATATCTAAAGGCATACCTGTTATATAAGGCATAGGTCTAGGTAGGTGATTTTAGAAGTCCTTAATGATCATGATTATGCTACAATTATTAACCATTACCAACTGAGGAGGAATTTGAAAGGCTAGTCACCAAGCCAACGTGATATTTCCTCAAATACTTTCTCTAGCCACAAAAGAATACATCCAAACTCCCTTTAATTTTCTCCTGGTATGATAATTTTCTAAATTGTATTCTATTACATTTATAAGTATTTATTCCAGAACAATTGCTAATTTTTCAAGAGCTATTTGAAATTCATCTCTTCTTCCATAAAAATCAGTGCTTTGCTCTCCTTTCTCTCCAAACACTTCGGGCAAAATTGCACAATTAAATCTCCTGACCAACCTCAGTTTCCTCTAGGACCTCTCATAAACTCCATCATATCCTGGCGGGTGTGGTGAAGAAGTGGTTCAGACAGATCGAGTAGCTTGTATTGGCCGTTGCTAGCTCACTTGTCCATTCTCATTGGGTCTGGTGAAACTTGTAGCAGAACCAGTTATTAGTTTCTCATTCATGATTTTGCTTCTCGTACAAACTACTATCTGAATCATGCGGGTTTTTATTTACCCTCCATGTATCATAGAGTCTAGTGATTCTCTCCACCGTAGGCCCTTCTTTAAATTGTCGCCAGTGTTTATCTTCTAAGAAACAAATCTGGCCGTACTACTCCTTTGTTTAAAAGCTTCCCATGATGTCTCATGTAGGGTGGGAGTTTCTCATCTGCAGAGAAATGATCCAACGACTGGGCCTAACTGAGTGAATGATCAAGTAGTATTAGAATAAAATTCTTGGAGTCTACCACAGATACATGGTTTTATATCAGCCCTCCTAAACAATGGGAAAAACAGCCAATAATAGCCTTTGTATTTCAGTCCAAGACACAAGAAAATTGTCATTTACATTCTTATCCCTCCCTTTTTAATACCTGCTATTGTGTCCATCTTCTCATTTCCACATAGTTTAATCAACTCAACTTAATCCATCCAATGCTAACTCCTGGTAACGATGTTTCTTCTTCTATGTACATTTTCTATATAATGTTATCTATCTTTTTGTGGATGTAAGATTTGTTTTATCTTCTCATTCCATTTTCATAATTTTGCTTCTTATTCCTTTCTAACTAAGGTACTTACAGCGCCTCTGCACACAAAAAGTGTATTCTATCAATTTTCTTTGTCAATTCAGCTGGCACGCTCCCTCAGCATATGTTTTGTGCCATTCTGAGCAAGATTGGAAGGCAGAGCTAGGCATATGCAGAATCACCTTAAAAATGGGGATTTTCATAAAACTGTTACTTGGAAAATAAAATAAATTCATATTGGCTTGTAATTATGCTGACCCTATTCATCATTTCCCCTCGTGTATGCTATTCCATAGCTGGTCGGAAAGACTTGTCATTTCCTGACTGCACTAGACTCTTGTAGGACCAAATGCCATTTCTCAAATTTGAAATTCTTTTCCTTTTTTTCTCACCTGGAAAATTCCTATGCATGCTTCAGAACTCAAATGTCATCTCTTTAGTGAAGTCTTCTAAATTTCTCTGGGCAGAATTATGTTTTCTCCTCTGTGCTGTGGTATTTTAAAATTCACATTAATACCCATTTTTTAATTTTTAGTATGGAATTTAAGAAGTCACATCAGTATACATAACAATGGGTTACTTAAAAGCCTAGGCTCTGGTCATACTATAGTCAGAATAAAAACAAAGAATCAGAAGGAAATTTTGTTCATTCCTTGCAAAGAGTTCTCTCACCTTAGGAGAAAGACCAAGAAGCATACAAGGACACCGGGTGTATAATTTAGAGAACTCTATGTGCTAAAATTATTTTAGTTGTCCAGCTACTGAGAAAAATCCAGAAAAAATGTAAGCTATTGCAGCAAGTGAACTAGCTCATATTCTTACTTACATTGACAGGCTACAAACTTCAAACATCACCTCTAACATTTCAACCAATATATTAGATGTTCCTGAGCCAATTTCCCTGCCTACGTAACTCTTTCATTGAATTACACACAGGTTGGGAACTTGTCTCATTAATATTTCACACAGGTGTACTATACGACGTTCAGTTCTTAAGCGCTCTGGTATTTAGTGTTTGCAGACATATAAAAGCACACCTTTTCATGGAATGAGACACATGCTTTCCCTTAATCTGCTTCCAGGTGTTACCTTCTAACTTATTTTGGGAAGAATTCTGTTATTTCTGGAAGAAGCATTGAGAAATTTTCAAAAGGAACTAGTGACTCTTAAGATAAAAATGTTTAGCCGTTGAAATTCTATATTGGGATTTATATCTAATATAATGAATTAGAACACATTTGAATTAGAACTTAAAGGAATCTTTCTCTGTTTAGGAGTCTTTATCAAGTTTTGGGAATTAATTTCACTATTTCAACCAGAGCTTTCATAATGGTCTGAATCCCTTTGTACCTGATTTGCTTAGGTTATAGTAACTAAACCAGATTCTGTATTATGGAGGCACTCGAACCAGCTACAATTTGTTCTTACAGGTCTGACTACTATTTCTCAGTTTGTTAAACATATTTCCCAAAGTATCATGTTTGAACAGGCAGCCCACAATCTGCATTTTCAGGACAAGCCTGTAAGGAATATATTACTTAATTAATTTATTTTTTATAACATAATTTTTTTTTCAGGTGGTCTGTGCCATTCTTTTACTCTTGTGTCAGGTGCCAAAATATTTCAAAAAGGAAGCTTACTTCTGCCATGTGTGATTTCTGATGTGTGATTTCTTTGGATGTCATTTTGCATTGCATGTGAGACAGCTATTTTTTATTTCTTGATGTCTGTTTCACCCAAAGAAAATCTGTATTTTGCTTTCTGTAAGAAAAGAGCAACTGGGTGGCATTGGAAAAACTTCCACCCACTAACATAGAAAAATATTCAATCTGTCCCATTACATTGAAGTGGGAGACTTTAAAGGGCAGCATACCCAGTTAAGGAAGATATATTTCCATCTGTGATCAATAGCATGTGAAGAACGGCTCCTCTCTGAGCTTCATCCAGAGCAAAATTACCTTGGTAGTTCCTGGACCGTAGGCACTTCATGAATTTCTAAGGTTGAGCAGCCATGGGAACCATACCTGATTCCAAGGGGGAGACCGTTCTCTCTGTGAGGTCCATGGAATACAACTTTTCACTATTCCCCAGAGCTGCAGGACAGCTTTTAGAGACTGTATTCTCTATATTGACTGCATAATAAGCAAGAGATAAATAGGTCCCAGAAAACATTAGAATAGGGCTCGTATGACAAATGTTTTCTCATTCCCTTCTGTTCTTCCATTCCTCTTAATAGAGAAATAATTTGATTTCCTGATTGGTTTGAGGGAATTGAATATGTTTGCCATAAAAGAACCAGAGCATCTAGTTCTCTTTAGTCAAATGGAACCTGTTTTATCCTGAAGCTTGTACTCACACCTCATCTTGCTATCTGAATATTTTTATTTCATTTTTATTCAGACATATAAGGATATATAAAAAATTAAAAGGCAATAAAAGTCTAATAATAAGGTTTCTTTGTAAAGCTATATATAGTATCTCACTTTTTAACAGTAAAGTCAGTGTACATTCTGAGGTCTCTATTTGGTATCATCTATCAGTTTTCTTCCTCCCTCCCTTCCTCCCTTCCTTCCTTCCTTCTTCCTTTCCTTCTTCCCTCCATTCCTCTCCCTTCTCTTTCTTTTTTCTCCTGATGAAGAAAACAGAGTTAACCATAAAAAATATTTACTCATTTGAAAATAAGAATTTCTTTCTATAACACATGAACTAATCAGGTCTGTTCTTAGTGGGTGCACATAATTTAACCTGAATTTCTCCACTTGATCTGGGAAAATGCAGACCAACAAAAGGCACAAAAAAGAAAAAAAAAGTCTCACTTCTGTATTATATTCATTTTTTAGTTAATTTTGAGTTTTTCTTCAATAAAGATTTTTCTTCCTGGGATTGCTGGTCTTTGGGACTGATGATAATATTGTTTCTCCTAAAAAGCTGGACCTATTGATGATAAAGGGCATTATAGTTTTTCCTTAAGAAATGAGAAATTAAGATTGGTTACTGGTATTTTTTTTTGGTATAACCTTAACTAATTCTCTTGAAGGTTACTGTTGAGAAGGCATTATCAGGCTGCATCATGGGTAATAACAAATTGGGAGGATGTAGAGAACCAGAGTAGAAGGTAGAAGACAAAGGAATGGACAGGTTGGGGAAAATGTGTGAATCCAGGGAATACTCAGAACCAGGGGTTCAAAACAGAGCAGTGTTGAACACAAACAATGTTGTATAACTGAGAAAACATTGGACAAGGAACTAAAGGCAACTAGCCCTGCCACTAATTAGCTGTAGCCTTAGACAGAGAGGACCATTTAAGTCACATAAAGCATTTTCTCTTAGGAAAGCATGGGATGCCCAAGTGATTGAGGGAGACTGAAATTCTCTATCCAAGATGATAGACTATTTTATTAGGAAATACCACAAGCTTATCAGCCCACAAAATTTCTAGTTAGCCTTTTCTTTTCTTTATGGAGGCATAGATAGAACAAATACTTTACATTAACTTATTTGTTAAATCACAGACTTGCCTTAATTTCTAAAAATATGAGGTAATTATTTAATCCTAAAATGACATTTACTTTTACAAAAAAAATTATACAGTCTCTTTAGGCAGGATGTACAAGAGTCTGTTTATTGGAAAGAATGTGGGACCTGCTTGTATTTACCAAGCAAAGTAGCTTTTTTTTTTTTGATAAACTTGCCAATTGTGAGGCTGAAAATGCAAGTGTTATTCTGTCAGGAGACAGAACCATGGACAAAATGACACTTTACTCACCCTTTCCAAATTTATTTCTATTTATGTTACTACTAGATGATGCCCAAAAGAAATTTAAACTATTTTTACCCTTCATGTCTGAAATATACTCCCTGCACATTTCCTCCTCAATAATTTCAGCAAAGATGTTTTTTCTCTGTTTCCTTTGTGAGACTATCAATAGAATGATGTTATTATTTGGGGACATTTTTCATGTTCTTTTATAAATCAAGGATTAGTCAGAGGAGATTAATTAGTGTGTTGATTATTCAGGACCCTTAACCTCTCTTTTTTTTCCTTCTTCTCCTCACCTTTTGGTTATTTCATTACTCATTAACAAGCTTATCAAAGAGTGGGCAGGGAGAGGAGGTGAAAATCGTCATTTTCTACCATTTTCCAGGACTGGTTAAAAGTTTTAAGTGTGGGAGTGAGGGTAGTTGGGACAAGAGGAAAGGAAAACTATTAACAGAAATGAGATTTTTTTTTTTTATGACTCAGGTATTTCATCTCAAGTGCAAAGGAAAGATGAATGTACTGTTACCTTTACTTTTTAAAAGCATGTTTTTATAAGAACAGCATACATTAGTTTATTTATCAAAGTTGAGTCAAATAATACTATTCAGAAAACAGAATACAAAGCAGAGAAACTTCTAAGTGCACATAGCTTGAAATACCTGTTTGCTTAGTTCCTACCTTACAAGTAATAATGAGTCTTTGATCCCCAAACTCCCATCATCCTTAGATATTCTTTTCCTTCTGGACATCAGGTGAATTAGCTCCTCTGTTAATTTCCAATAAAGTTCTTTCTATACCTGGTACTCTGGTATTCACCTGCTAGGACCTCCTGTTAGCTTTGCTGGTCATCATTTCCTATAGGTCTAGAAAAACTGACTGTCCCTTGGGAAGATGCTGTTGTCAGTATTCAACCTGTAGGAGGAAGAATAAGGATGCTCTCCTCTTTACTACTTGGTCCCAAACGTGGACACACGTTCTGCTCCTAATTCTCCAAAACACATATGAGACCAGAGTGTAACATTTAACAAATGTTCTTAAGACTTAGGGATAACAGAAGAGTACCCAGTACAGGGACACTGCAAACTGGATTAAATATTAGGTATGACTCTTTAAGCTCTGTGTGTATCTTAAAGAGAAGTATTTCTTTCACCATCACTCTGGGAAGACTTCAGTATATCCATGCACTGAGTAGTGCCAGCCCTCTGCACACATCTAAAGCCTCCAAAGAGGGAGAACTCCTTCTCAACTACAGTCTGAGATCAAGTTCTCAGTTTCTGATCCCAAATGGTCTTCATTTCAGGATAGTCACTCACTATCCACCCCCTACCTATAGGAACTGCCCTTACCTGTAATATCCAACAATACACTCAGATTAGAATGCATAATCTGACATTAGTGTATTGCCCAACATCTGAGTTATTTTGCTTGACATAAGCCTCTTTGGACCACAAACCATCCTGGTTAAGTTGTGCTTCATCAAGTGAAGACCTATTTCTTCTTATAGGTGGTCCTCTAGCTTAAGAATTACATGAGATTTTGTAGTCATTATGGTCTTAATTCCTAATCTCTTGATGTCAATTTCTTGACAAAGAGCATGGGCACATGCACAGACACACACACACATGCACAGGCACACAAACACACGCACACATACTAACAAGGAAAAATTTATAGAGTCATTGCACTGTAGATCATTATTCCAAGTATTTCTCAGAAAGATACTGGACCTAGAGATGCATTGTTTCCCACAGAAACCCCACTATTTCACATAATCATACTGAGCAGATTATTTTCTTAGAGCACAGCAAACTCCTTCATTTCAAAAGAGGAACTCTGTTTTGCATTTCCTTGACTAGAAATACTTATTACAGTGGTTTTTAAAAATCAAAGAAAGCATGTGAATTCAAGTCTCCACTTCTTTCAAAGCTAGGGCTACCGTGAACCTTTGAAAATGGTTATTTCTAACTTCCTGTATCTCCTTTCAAAATTCAGAGATTTGGGGGGGCAAATTTGGTTAGAGCTCAATAAATTTGTACTTCTCCCCAAGCAGTCTTTTTCCATAAAATTATTTCTCTGAAGCATGTATACCATAAATAGCAGCTTAGTCTTGAAAGGATGGTAGAAGGCAACCTGCCTTAGCCTTCCTGTATATGCCAGCGCTTTCTTTGCTGCAAGCAAAAGGCAAGCACAAATTTAAAACTATTTTTTTGTAACAATTTTGCTTTTAAGATTTTTGTATCAGCTCATTCCCATTTGGCTTTAAGTGTTATTTCTGGGTTAATAACATTCTATCTCTTTCTACTTACTAGGCTGTCTTAAGCAATATTTTGTTCTGCTTCTTTCTTGGATTGCAGGGCATCAGTTTCAGTTTATTTCTATCCTGTCTTCTTCCCCTGATATGGCGTCTCCTCTTTCTGTAACAGCTTATAGCAAATCTTTTCCTTCTCAGATTCTACTGTGCCTTTTATAGTGGTGACATGTAATGCCAATCTGTCTTATTTGATTCTAATTAATATGCCTCCAGACCCTCTCTGGGTGACCTGACTTTTAAGGAACACAGCTAATTGGAAGACCCATCATAAATTATATACAGTTACATCATTCAATACCATAATATAAGTGAAACATAAACTGATATCTTCACAATCACTTAGTACCTAGGGTTATGAGTAAAGGAGAGATTGGATTACATTTGAATTATATCCCTTTTTCTCTTTGAAATGGTCTGTAAAGAAAGGAAGATGCTTGCAAATTTTCTGTTTTTATAGAATGAAGATTATGCTCAAAGGGGTGTCTAGATTTTGCAGCAACCTTTAAAAACTTAAGTTCTCCCAGTGTGCCCCTTAGCCTGTGTTAATGGGTTGAATTGTGTCCACCTCAAAAAATTACTGAAGTCATTACCCCCAGTACCTGAGAATGTGATCTTATTTAGAAATAGGGTCATTGCAGATGCAACTAGTTAAATTAACCTGAAGTCATACTAGAATAGTATGGTCCCCTAATCTAATGACTAGTGTCCTTATAAATATGGAAAATTTGGACACAGACATGAAGACAGTGGGAACATAATGTGAAGATCAAGGCAGAGATTGGGGTGATGATTCTACAAGCTAAGGAATGCCAGAGATCGTCACCAAGCTGCCAGAAGCTATGGAAGGCATGGACAGATTCTTCCTCACAGCCCTTGTAAGAGGAAGCTGGGACATGGAGGGAGAGTCTGCCCGCTGGGAGCTGCTCTGGAAATGCTATGTGAAGAAGAGAGAGCAGGTGAGCTATACCCTGGCTTCTCCTTCCCTCCTGCCCTCTCATGTCTGGTCAGTGCCTCCTGTGGGCTGAATTTAGCTGTGAGCTGGCAGGCAATGGAGGCTGGGAAATGTAGTTTGCAGTGAAAGTATAAGAAATATATTTTTTGTCCCAAAAAGCAAAATAACTGGCAAGGCTAGCATGGAATGGCTTTCAGATGTGGTGGCGGGAGTTGCCAATTTTTCAAAAACGGTACCCACATTTTGTTAAAAGGTGAACTAACATTTACTCAGTGTTTACTTCATGCCAGCCACTGCTGATGTTTTAATATTTATATACATTATTTCATTGATTCTCTATAAGCCTATGATAGCAGTTTTATTGTATACATTTAATAGTGAAGGAGACTAAAACATAGAATACTTAGATGTTTTATACATGATTATATTTCTAGTGGCTGGTAGAACCAGAATTTGAACCATTTGTTTTGTTTGAGTCCAATCCAATGCCCATGCAGTTTCCCTGTTTTATCTCATTAGGCTGTGGGTCATGTTGAGGAGATAAGGTTAGAGATTTGTAATAGATGAAGAGGAAAGAACCTGCCAATGAAAAAGCAGTAGCCTTTGGAGGCAACACAAAAATGGGTCAGGCAGTTGAACAGCAGATTTGTGTAACTGGTATAGTTGCCAGATAGTACAGTAGCTGAGATGGTGACTCAGTATGAACAGGTAGTGGAATTTAAAACCTAGTTTATGATACTATAATGGATGCATTGGGATATACATTTTAAAGTAATGTGGAGAAACAATCATAACTGTTTTATTTCAATTAGAAAATTTAATATATTTGAAAAAAGAATGGTGTGTGTGTAAACTTACATAGCTTGAAACTTCCAAAATATGTTTATGGTAATGTGATGGATTAATTTAAGTGTAGGTATGAACAACACTGACGTTCTTTGGTTGCAACCACAAGCAACAGCTAGGTATCATCATCTTCATGTGGCTTTTCACGTAACCATTGCTGAGGTAGGAAAGCCATAGAGGAGGCCAAGGAAACCATTTACTTTAGGATTATGATCTACTGAAAGACTTGGAAATTAATGGTCTAGTATTATAACCTGGCAAATAAAATTTCTTAGACATGTGATAAAATCTGCAAATACACAGACTTACCCTATTTCTTTAAGCTGTAACTGTACCTGCACCATGGATGACAATGGTATACATGCAGATGACCTATACACTGTCTCATTCATTGGGAAGATTTATAACTTCTTTTGGTGGGGACTTGTGCTCTCCTCTCTATTAGGGTTGGGGTGATTATGGAGAGAATCTCCTCCTCTTGCTTGTGTCTCTCTAAATGAGAAGGAATACCTAATATGTTGGTAAAATTGAGAAGAACTTGACATTTACTGACCAAGTGTTTTCTTTTCTGGTGGGTGCTCTTAACTGTCCTCAAAAATGGGAGTTGGAGCTGGCCCTCTCTCCCTCCTACCCTCCCTCTCACATTCTTATGCTCTATTGTTCTCCCTCCTTTCTTTTCTGTCCCTTCTCTCCTTTCTGTCCCCACCGGCTTCCCTCCCTCTCTTGTTTTTATCTGCTTCAAGAATTGTTACAAAAGGAATTGGTCTCTTCTCTACTTCCTTTTTCTACATGGTAAGCATAGTCAGGTCAGAAGGTCACCACTCTCTCTTCCACCTTCCATTCTGCTCATGACTCACTTTGGTAATAAAACCAGGTAGGTAAGTCAGAATCTGCTCTGCAGACTTAACACTCCCTGACAGGTTGATCACAAAGACTGTTTGGGGCAGTTGGTTGACCTGCCTTCACTTTGGTCTCAGGTGCCAGCAGCATGATTCTATCTAGCTTTGCCACAGAGCTGGGCATTTGGAGGGCATGACACTGTTCTTAATGAGCTGAGATTTTGATTCCTATTGGTCTCATTTCTATCAGCCAGAATCCTGGAGGAGGGGGAAAATGGCTGGTGGCACCCTGAACCTAACATTGACTTCTTTAACATTAGAATATTTATTAATTTTGCTGTTCAGGAATTCTCTCCTTTGTCCTTATCCTGAACCTACTCCATCATAGGAATCTCAAATTTTAGCATCCTAAATGTAGCATACTAATCTCTCAATGGGATCACCTAACCTTTCAGATATCTCACTCTGTTTCTCCCACCACACCTGTTTTGAAATCATTGTGATGCCCAGAGCTTTTGTGTCCATCTTACCACTTCCTGTCTCTCAGCATCACTTCTCATCTTCTTCAGCTGAAGTCCTGAATCCCTTTCTTTCCAACACCCTCAATTTCCACTCTTCCATGTCCTTCTGCATGTAAATGTTCCTTGTTGGATTAATACGTTCATTCACGCATATGCTCTCATATTTGCTCTGAGAGCAGCTAGCATCAGTCAGTACCTTGTGTCAATCTGTGTTCCTAAACCTTGCCTTATGCAATTTTTATTCTAACTATTCAGCTTAGGTTTGACTATACCATGCACGTAGTATGTATTTAGACTCTAAACCTTTGGAAGTCACAGTCTGTGTTTTCAGATTCTCTGGGTGAGACTTTTTTTCTCACCTAGAGGTTAGACAGAAACAAACTTCTTTGTTTTCCCTTAGTAGGTAGGTAGACAGATTTTTTCCCCCCTGTAAGATCTTTTTTTTTTTTTTTTTTTTACTGAAGATACAGTAATTTAAAGGTCTCAGTAATTGAGGTGTGCCCTTTCTAATCTCATGCATCTTATAGCCCCAATCCTTTCTCAAGATTATATTTTATCTGAACTCTTGGTCATCACCAACTTTCATAGCCCCATTTCCCCACTCAAGAGATATGGCAGAATATGCTAAGTGAAATAAGTCAGACAGAGAAAGATAAATACTGTATGATATCACTTATATGTGGAATCTGAAAAAATACAAAAAACTAATGAATATAACAAAATGAAACAGACTCACAGATATAGAGAACAAACTAGTGGTTACCAGTGGGGAGAAGGGGAAGGGCAGTATAGGGGTGGCGGTGTGGGAGCTACAAACTATTGGCTGTAAGATAGTCTCAAGGATGTATTGTACAACATGGGGAATATAGTCAATATTTTGTAATAACTGTAAACGGAAAGTAACCTTTAAAAATTGTATAAAGATAAAAAAATTTTGAAAAAAGAGCTATGGCAGAACCAGACGTGGCATTATTGCTCTGGCTTCATTTTCCCTTTTGTTTCTGTCTTCTGACATTTTTTTCCTTTTTTTCTCCTGGGAGATACGTTTTACAATATGTTTGTTATAATTTATCCAGCACTGGTTTATTTTCTGCTTAGTTCACCTTGTTTCCAACTTTCAATTTATTTTTCTTATAATCCCATGTTATAGGTATTTGCTCACCCTGTCCTAGAGATGAGGAAATCAGGGCCAAGAGGTAAAGTGACATTCCCAGCACCACATGGCTATGAAGTAGCAGAGTTAGGAGTTTAGCACAGAAAGTCCATGCACTTAGCCACTAACCCTAGTATGAGATTTTAGTTCCCCAATTACACCTTTAGAACTCTTTAAATTATCATCCCCTTCTATTAAAAATTAAAAAGAGCTAAAATATAAGAGAAACATCTACTTGTAATTACAATTCAGCTCTCTAAATTCTTAAATAATCTTGAGATGATTATTAGGGAATCATATCAAGGACATTAAAAATTCTGGGTGAATATTTATTTTGTATTATTTATGGGAGCATGAGCTGGCATTAAAGTACACGTTTGGCAAGGTTTTAGGATTTAATATTTTAAGACAGAGAAGTAAAAAATATTGTTTTCAATTTCTTTGTAACTCAGATAGCAAGTCTTCAATATTTACTGTATAGAGAATGAATGTAAAGAGAAGAAAGAGACACGGTTAGAAAAAGTCTCTCCAAATGCCATGCTGTACTTAGGAAAACATCTTGCATTTGAGGAAATCTTTCCCTGCTGTGTGATTAGCCTTTGCTTCTGCCCGGCATCCCAGCAGTATCACTGACCTGGGACCAATGTATATGGATTTGGCTCTCTGTATCCTGTCCTTTCCAATATGTGAGAAAGGAAGACATGTAAGAAAAAGAGAGGTTAAAATCATAAGTATACATTAGTATATTTAATGGTTAATGATATTAGACTCCGCTTTTCCTAGTATTGACATCAAAAGGTTATGACCAGTACCTTTTCCTAGCTAACTAGTACTGGTATAGTCAAGGGGCATATGTAGTATACTAACTGGAATTGAATATGTTGGCCTATATTGCTTATGGCTGTCTCTATAGTTAGCTTTTGTGTGAGAAGTCAAACAATAAAACGACAAATATGAAAGGAACTGAAACCTTCTTTGGGTGAGATGTCCCTAACTTATACAACACTCCCTATATGTACTTTTAATATGTGGGAGGTGCTAAAGAATTTGAAAATACTGATGACATGGATGATCTCCTAGAATACAAATTAGCAAAATTGATAAGAGAAATGGAAAATATAAATAGGCCGATAACTATAGATAAAATGAATATAAAATAGATGACAAAGTTGCAGAGTGCCTAGCCTGATGGAGAATGCTCATCAGAAGGAAAGAAGGTAAAAGGCAGTTAGCTGACTCTTTGAAGTCTAATTTGTATTTGAAAAATTGCAAACCTATAGGAATGTTAGAAAAAACAGTACAATGAACACCAGTGTATCCCACACCTAGATTTACCAACTGTTAACATCTTGCCAAGTCTGATCCCTCTTGCTCTATAAATAGACATACAATCCCCTTTTGCCAAATCATTTGGAAGTAGATTTCAGCCATCATGATACCTCATGCCTAAAAACTTCAGCATGCATCTGCCAAGAACAGGGACATCTTCTGACAAACACACCATGATCACACCCAAGAACATCACCATTACTTATAGAACACCCTACAGACCACACTAAATACTAAATTTTCCCATTTCTTGAAAATGTTTCATATAGCTGATTTTTTCCTTTTAATTGAGGATCCAATTAGGGTTTACACACTGTAATTGATGGTTACGTCTCTCTGGTGTCCCTAAGAACAGCTACCCTACCTCCCACCCCACACTGCCTCACTCTGTTCCTCTTGACTTCGGGTCCTTTAAAGAGTTCAGTTCAGTTGTTTAGCAAGATACCCTACATTCTGAATTCTTTGGTTTCTTCAGGATTTAGTGCAAAGTGATCCAGCAAGGGTACCTTTAGGATCACTCTTTCTGTTTGTATTCAATGTTTTTATTCTTTTTGTTTTAATTTTATGTTTTAGAAATGTAAGACATTTACGTGCTTCAAAAATCAAACCATAGAAAGTGATATATTCAGGAAATCTTGTTCTCCTGCATATCCCATCCACTGTAATCCTACCCATTTCCTATAGGAAGCTATTGTCATCAATCTCTAGTTTATCTTTCCTGTGTTTCTTTTTCATTTTTTTTAAATAAGAAAAATATATTTATGTTCTTATTTTTCTCACAAAGTTATTATATTACACACACTCTTTTCTACCTCAATTAAAAAATTATTTTTGGAAAAAAATATTAGATTTATAGAAGAGTTGCAAAAATAGTTCAGGGTTTCCATATACCCATCATTCAGTTTCCCCTAAGGTTAAAATCTTATATTACTGTAGTATATTTATCAAAACCGAGAAACCAACATTGGTGCATTACTGTTAACTAAATTCCAGACTTTACTAGAATTTTACTAGATTTTCCACTAACGTCCTTTTTCTGTTCCAGGATCCCATGAAAAATCCTACATTGCATTTAGTTATCATGTCTCTTTAGTCTCATCTGATCTCTTAGTTTTTCCTTTTTTCATGACCTTGGCACTTTCAAGATGTTCTGGTTATGTATTTTGTGGAATGTCCATCAAGTTGGGTTTGTCTGATGATTAGACTGAGGTTATGGGTTTTGGGGAAGAACACCACAGAGATGAGGTTCCCCTCTCATTGCATCATACCAGGGGGACATGTTACCAACTTGACTTATCACTAGTGTTGTTAACTTTGATTACTTGATTAAGGTAGTGCTTGACAGTCATTTTTTCCTTTCCCTTATTCTATCCTTTGAAAGCTAGTCAGTATATCCAGCTAACGTTCAAATGGGAGTAGTTGCTTCTTTGAATATAGCATATGTATTCAATCAATACCCCATGGATGAGCATTTAGGTTGTTTCCATTATTATTAAATTCTAATGTCAATTATAAATATCAAATCATAATAGATGCCTTTTATCATATTGAAGAAGGTTTCTTCTGTCCTTTGCATACTGAGAATTCTTAACAGAAAGAGTGTTGAGCTTTATCAAATGCATTTTCTGTATTTCTTGAGATGTCATTTCTTTTTTCTTTTTTTTACTGTTAATATGGTAAATTACATTGATTTTCCAATGTTAAACAAACCTTGCATTCCTGGGGTAAACTATAGTTTGTCATGATATTTTAATCTTTTTATGGATTATCGAATTCAATTTGTTAAGAATTTGCCAAGAATTTTTGCATCTATGTTTATGAAGGCTATTAGTCTGCAATTTTCTGTTCTTATAAATCAACAATTCCTCATTAAGTTCTTACATTTTGTCAGGTACAAATAGAGAATGTTGTATGCGTTCTCTTAATTATAATGGGCAGTGACCTGGCAGTAGCACATTCACCTCTTTCTCTTAGTTAGTGAATGATTTCAGTTCTTGTGTCTCTTAATTCTTGGTAATGCCATGATTCCCATGACTCCCCAGGCAAAGATAAAAGGTTTTTCTTAAGTGAATCAGTTTGATCATATGTCTAATGGAGAAATCACAATGTGACCCAAATTATTTATTAATTCTTCCATTATAATAAAACAATTAATTCTTCTGCTGTGTTTGACCCTTTCTTATCAGGAAAATATCATTATTTTTGTAATCAAAATCCTGAGCATTTATTAAGGGGCTTGCTGTCCCACCACCTATTGTCTTGTCAGACAGTAGAAAGGGCTGCTTAGAAAGCTGGATTGATATCTGGGCATCTTACACACTAGAACCGTAGATCAGATTTGTAAATGTCCATATACAGGTTCTGAATGATAGTAGAGATAAGAATTCAAAAGTTTTCCAACTGATATCCTGGGGTATGTATGTATGTATTTGTTTGCTTTGTTTTTTGTTTGTTTGTTTCCAGTTTTATTGAGATATGCTAGTGGTTTTGAATTGCCTTCCTAGTTGTATGGATGGAACACTGAGTTTTAGTTCTGCTCAGTTAACAAGAGACACTAGGAATCTATACTTCCCTTGAGGGTTTACTTTAGGGTCAGAGTGGAAAAATCTAAAGTAATAGAAGATAATTTGGCTAAAAAGCATTTAACCACTCTTACTACTGTGCATATGAGCATTCCCTACCATTATCCTTCTTAACTCTAATTCACTTATGTTTCACTGTGAATTAAATGGTGAAAAGATACATAAAATAAAAAAGGATATGACAGCTTTCTAAAAGGAAAAAGGATAGGAATGATAATAGTCTATAATGGCATTTAAGAGTCAAATACGACCTTTTCCCAGCTGAAGTGCATTGTTATTTAATTTAGAGGTCCAAAATGGGCTAATCCAGGCAGCAGATTTATTTATTTTGACTTTCATACTGTTTTAAAAATGTTTAAATTGATGCCAAAATTTTAAAATCATGAGGGTTTTTTTGTTTGTTTTTTTCCCAAAAAAATCTACAATACTGGTTTCCCTTGGAACGTCAAAAGATTTAGCTGGTCTGGGCTCAATGCCTTTCCGGAAACAATAAGCTATTGCTGAGTGGTGTCTGCTTCTTTTAGATGGATGTCATATTTGTCCAGTATAATGATGGGCTACCCCTGGAAAACTTTACTCATTTTAATTAACTTTCTGGCCTGAGTAGGCATTTGAGTTTGAAATCCCTGATATAACTACTGACAGCTTTCTTTGTTAGGATTTTTATGAGCGTAGTAAAGCAATTTACTTTCAGGTCAATATGGATAACTTGATGGCTGTGAAAATATGAAGCATTTTTCTGTAGTGAGACTTAGAACTTATAGGAGGTCTTGCTAGGGTGAACAAGATGAAGGTATGTGTTCAAAGGTACTCAGTAGAGTTACTCTGTTTTTTATTTTATAAATTTCTAATTGCTTATGCCTAAAATTTTATTAGTTAATTTCTGTTAAGGATCAGAATTGGTAATTAGATGGTAAACAAAACAAAGAACTAGGAAGGAAAAATGAAAAGAAATTGCATCTCAGCACATATGTTGATTAATCCAGTTTCTAGACTTGAACTAGATTGCTGAAATCTGGTCCTTAAAGGTTTGCTTCCTGAGTATGAAAATTACAGAAAACCAAGTTGACGATCATATGGGTTAGCCCACTTTACTATTTCATAATAATTGGTTGACTTTAACAATTAACTCTTTCATGATAATTAAGTTAATAATGGAGCAAGAATATAAGCAATTATTCTAGCGGTCCATTTTTGAGGTCTAATAATGCCAACTAGATTTCATATTTGGTATTATATTACATGTCAGTGAACTGACACCACAGGGAATTCCATCAGAATGTATCTTCTTATAGTGTTGTCTAAATTTCTTTAATATATTGCATATAAGTACTGAAAAATCACATATACCAATTATCAAAATAACATGAATGCTTTTTCTGAGATTTAACTGCAATGACAGGGGAGATTTCTCTTCACTTAGTTTAAACAATGAAACTAATTGGAGTTCTAGTAAAAGGTTGGTGTGCAATGGGAGAGTAAGGGAAAACTGCCAGTTTATAGAGATTAGAAGAAAGCTGTCTCTGAAAAAACAGGTAGTTCTTGCAATAGATTTGAATCCTAGGAAGCAAGGCTTCTCTGTTGGACATTTGTAGCCTTTAAGGCCATTTTGTTTAATCTTCCTACACTTATAAACCCAACCAAAAAAAAAATCCCTGTGTGATGAAATTTGCTTTTTATTATTTGCTTTTGAGAACCAGGACTCAATTCCCAGAGCAGGCAGTTAATGTTGGTTAATAAGAACTATGTTCAATGGCTTTTGTAGGTTTTTACTCCTTGTGTGCCACTTAAATGAGAAAAAAAACAAAGAATTTTCCAACGACTTTGGACCTTTTTATAAGACATGCTTAATAATCATTTGAGCTCCATGTCTAGCTAGTGTAGTCAACTAGACTTCCCACTGGGGAGTGGATTTTTATCATGTTACCAAACTCTCAGAGTTTACCTAGAAGACTCATGATGAGCTGAGTAAAATCTGTTCAATTGCTCTTTTCTCACAGCAGAAGCTTAAGAGATTGAGAGAATCTCTGGTGATGGGATGTTTTTTATTTGCTTATGTTATATTATGAGGAGTCATACCATGTGTTTTAGTGAATGACAGGAAGTATTGGGAGTAAAATGGAGGAGAGATTTAGCACACTAAGACTTGATCATTTTATCTCTCCATGGGCATTCATAAATTTAAGTTTTCATATTTACTGTGTTAATTAATGTACATTTGATGCCTAAAACCACATGTAATATAATTACTTTTAGCTTTCTTTATTTTGCAAATAATGATGTATTATGAATCCTATTAATGATTCTATTTCAACTATTTTTATTTTACTTTGATGTTGAATATAGTGACACTACTTATCCATTGTTAAAGTCAGTCTAATAGAAAATATACATTTAGCAAGATCTCTCTACAGCCTGAATTTCTTCTTCCCTATTCTTTCCCTATCTTCTGGGAAGATTTGCTTGCCATATCAGTTTTCTCTTTCTCTGAATGCCTAGAGCACTAGTTTGTAATATCTACCACATATGCTGTCATTTAGATAGATGTATTGTTTTCAAGTTGTTCATTCATAGATTTTGTTTGAGATACCCAAGAACAGGACCATATCTCCCTCTATTTTTATTCCCACAATTCTGACACAATAGACATCTGATCATACAGGGCCAGTGAATACTTTACTGTCAAAATTATCTATTAAAATATCTACATCTCATTTTAAAAGTAACCTTACGCTTCCTATCTTACCATTTTCTTAGATATGGACTATTTCTCACTCTCCGTGATAACACTTAAAATGGGCAGCTTTGTTGAAAAGAATAATGTAATGCAATAGGTTTTCTGCATTTTACACATGTAGAAACTATAGTTAGATTTGTATTTAAGGTATAAAAATTTACTCTCAAAACAATGCTCTCTCTGAAACTTTTCTCAAAAAGAGTCATTCTTCTTTCAATTTCTGGTCTTTCTGTTGCTCTGTCTTAGCCAAGGGCATTTTTTCTAATTCTATTCCTATAGCTTACTTTTTCTCTTTTGCCATTTCTGCTTGGATTTCCAAGGTCACAGGACACTGTTTTCCTTCAGAATTTCTACAAAAAATGTTGCTTTAATGCTTTATAGAGTTTTAGCTCTCAAACTCAGTATGCAAAAGATAACGTTTTCCTTTACTTTTTAAAAACCCACCTAAATCTGACTCTGGGCTTCCCCTCTTGCAAGATTGTTTGCAAATTTAACCTAGAACTAAGATATAGGAGGCCTTTAAGAGTCACAGTCATGGGTTATACTGGTAACTTTAGAGATGTCCCTTTCAGTCTGAAGGCTCTTCAAATATTTTGTCATCCTTTGAACATAGGGACCCTGTGAGCCTGGGACTCCAGTGGCTAGGATCTGATCTTCTTAGTTATTCTACATATATCCACATGGTCACTGCCACTCCAGGGGTAACAAACAAGTCCTCTTACCTAACTTAGAGATTCTCCTTGACTTTGTAGTCAAGCTTTCTTCCTCAAAGCTCCCACTCTTGAACACTTGCTCTTATCTCCTCCTGTCTTTGACTCCATCTATACAGGTCAAAATTCCTAAGGCAAGAGCACACAAAACTGACTGCCTATCTGTGATGTGAAGAATAAAAAAATCTTCAAGGAGAAAGATGCATATTAACCTTGCCAGGAGCTACTGGTTGTTGTCCTGAAACATTTATCATAAGTTTGATCATGGGGAAACAATTGATATGCTTCAGAAAGCAAGCTCCGTTTTCCGAAGAACATGGAACAAGGAGGTGTGGAGAAGAGCACTCAAAATGGCCAGCTGGTTTGACAGGGCACAGGAGCTGCTGTCATTCCTTCAAACCCAGGGCCAAGAGACCTGTGGTGCAATCTCATTTTCCTGCAGTGAGACCCAGACATGGCATGTGCCTCTGGACCACAAACAGAGGCTTCTCTTCTAAGTTTAAATTTATATACTTTCTTAAATGTAAACCCAGTGGGGAAAAATAATGTTTCAACCTTGCCCACTTTCAACTGTTGACAGTAGTGTCACTAAAGGCTCATAAATAAATGACATTATAAACAGGCTTTTGGAACATAATCTATTAGTATTTCTAGAATTTCTGTTCTGAAATTGCACATAGGCACAAAATAAAAGACAAATGTAATTTATTTTTTGTGCTTTTCCCCCTTCCTTTAATTCTTCGCTTATCTTCTTTCTCTTATTCCAGATTAATTAATGGTAGTTTTGATGTGTGTTCATGAGGGGAGCTGAACTCAGCGTCTTCCTCCATCTCTCGAAAGTCTCTTTATGACTCTTTTACTTCCCAAATCCTGGGCTGTCTTTCAATCAAGACACTGAATATTAGAATGAGAAAATACTTTCTCCTCATTTGATACCTTTCTGAACAAATTTTAAGAAACGTATTTACTTTTTTGTTACTGTGAAAATGATGATCAGGAAACTACTGGTGTTAATAGTCTTCCCTCCCTCTTTATCAAATGGTAAATTTCTGGTATATAGATTTCAGCTACAATGATATTGTGAGCTCTTAATCGCACACACTTGACTTTATTCTGCAATGGAGAGGATAATAAAAATGTCAAACCTCGCTCAAATTTTATTTTTATGAAAACACCCTTTTCATATGAATATATAGGAGATAAAATCTTCTGTAAAGTTAAGGTAGGAAAACAAATTCTGGCGTAATAGCTTAAAGAACAATATTGTCCTCCATGGATGTTTATATCTATAAGAAAGCTTTTAAAATGCTCAGTTACTTTCTATATATATTTGAAATAACATTGAAAGGATGAAAAAGAACTCTGAAATATAAATGTTCATGCCTAATCATGGAATGACAAATCTAAAAAAAAATGTTTAGTAATATTTTTTTCTCAGATCACCTAGAGATTTTAATTAGTGAGTTATGAGTTGGCATGGAGGGGAAAAAAAACAGTTTTCTGAATGTTTGGTCTTCCTGCAGAATCAAACTAAAGTTTTCAATAATTCTGCACATGAGTTAGGTCAATTTTAGGCTCAGATTATTTGAGTGTTATATCTACTTGGTTGTTCCTAGTTTCTGATCTGAAACTGAGGAAGATTTTTCCAATTAATCTCTGTCTAGAAGAAATATGTTTATCAGATAACCATAGTCTCTGACTTCTTATCTGTTTCAATGGAAATCTGCCATTAGGCACAAGATATTCTTTATTCTTCCTTCATATCATCAAAATTCCTAAATCTACCCTGGGGGCATAGATGTTAAAATTGTTTGATTATCCTGGAATTCTGGTACCCAAAGCAAGTGGTGCAAGTGTTTTCAACTTCCACCTATGTTAAAGTGAAAACAGATAATGTCAACTATCGTAGTAATTTCTATACAGATAGAACAATATGCCTCCCTGATAGAATCTTCAAAAGTAAGCAACTCTTTCTCAACAATTCTTGTGGTGAATCCAATGGTGTCTTAATGCAGTGGGCAGGATTAGGGCATGGGAACATTTTTTTGACATGATTCTCTCTAGGGAATTTAACTTTATTCCTGGCACAAGTACTAAATGGTAAGAGAGCTAGTATCTTCACCTCTTCAAAATGTGGTGCAATTTTCATAACTGTACAACCTCATCTCTGTTTGAAATTTAAGATTTTGTACATGTGATTGGACAGCTAGTTATAAAACGGAAAATGTTTTAAGTCGAATTTGTTGACAGCAGTAATGTGAAATTTGCATGATCTGTCTTTCAAGTTATAGTACCATATTTGGCTACAGATATATTTTTTTGCTTTTACATTTTGTGATGTCACCTGTACTCATCTGTCTGATAGAATTCTAAAACTATTTATTATTCTGGTTTCTAGCTCTGTCCAGATGTTTAGCCACAGGGCAGTGTTACTGCCCAGATTAGTACAGCTGGTTAGAAGCACTGTGCTAAATATGTAGAGCATCTGTGGTTTGTCTTGGGAGGTTGAATTTCAATTTACTGAATGTGCAGCTAACTTACAAAGATCTTGCGTCTCAGTTAAACCGACTAAGGAGCAAAACTAATTTTAAAAGCCAAGAATAAATAGTATAACAGAAAATTTTTAAAAAACAAATACCCCAGACTACGTAAATAGACTGAAAATAAATATTTAAATAAAACTCTACTGTTAATATATGGAAAGTATGAGTCTATTTTTCAATATTGATAGAAGAAAACAGGACATATTTGCAAGGTAACCTGAAATCTAAACTTTTTGATTTCATTAAGAATTTAAGAGGCCACCATTTCTTCCTGTACCCTCTCTGCTTTGGTGTTTACTTTTAAGTAAGAGAAAAAAAATTGAGTCAAATGTAGTCCTTCCAACAACATTATACTGAGCCAAAATTAATCAGACAGCAACTACAGCTTATACCACTTATGATTACACTTGTGATGTTTAGATGAATTTCCTGGCTTAATATTCTGCTAGGAGGTCTTTTGTCATTATTCAGACGTTTGGAAAATGGATTTTATGAAAAAATATTCTAACAGTGGATGCTTATAAAACCTTCCCGTGAACATCTGCGACAAATTAAATAAGCTTGTGAATATAATAAATAAGCTAACTTGAAAAGTACTGGGGAGTAAACAAGACTTGATTCTGTTTTCTTTGGCTAGCTACAAATAATTTTATTTGTAATGGTTTTTGCAATCTCTATAATATACACGCCAGATACCTGCCTGATATAAGGGCCCACCAGACTGATTAGTTAAAAAAAAAAGAAAAATGAAAAAAAGGCAGAACTAAAGTGCAACAGATTCCACACATAACATGAGTTTGGAATTACGTAGTTTTTGAACATCTAAATGTGTGAGAATTCATTGGCTCTTTATTTTCTTTGGGCTATGCTGTGGACTGAATGTGTCCCCTCCAAATTTATATGTCGAAGCACTAACCCCTCATGTATCTGTGCTGAAGATAGGGCTTTCAAGAGGTGACTAAGGTTTAATGAGGTCATAAGGGTGGAGTTCTGATCTGCAAGAATTGGTGTCTTCACAAAAGAGGAAGAGACACCAGAGATTGCTGTCTCTCTGCCATGTGAGGACACAGTCATAAGGCAGCTATCTGCAAGCCAGAAAATAATTCTCACAAGAGCCAGACCATGCTGGTATCCTGATCTCAGAATTCCAGCCTCCAGACTGTGAGCAAATACATTTCTGTTGTTTAAGCCACCTAATCTATGGCATTTTGTTACAGCAGCCCAAGCAGACTAAGGCAGGCTAACTCATTCAGTAATGACACCTGTTTTAGAAGAAGTACTTCTTCATCATTGAACCAGGTTATAAGCTTCTTTATAGTTCAAATATTTCTAAGGGGTTTGCACAGTTGATTTCAGCTTGCTTTGAATGTACCAGTAGAGATATTTAGAAACTGTAATTAACAAATGAGTAAATTAATTGTCACAAGCTTTATTTTTCAAGAAAGTGAACTCTACACTTTGGTTATCACAAAACCATTCTCTGGGATGACACATGCCATGAGGACAGGAGAGAGCCCCTCGGGAATTTTAAAGATCATTACCTGTTTAAAAGACCCATGGGACCTTTCCAGTTTCCCTGAAATTGGTAACAATATCTGGCTTTCAAAAACAGGAGAAATTAAACTTTACAGCATTTTGCTATTGGAATGACCTACTCCATGGAATTATAGAAGCAAACTAATCCTTTAGGAGCGATGGCTCTATCAATCTTTAGATTTTTCTAATGTGGAAGCTACTCAATTGCATCTCAGAAATCAGGGAGGTAATTACTCATGCAGACAGCACAAAATGAAAGAAAAAAATGCAAGTTCTGCTGAGTATCCCTTTTAGAACAAGCCGTGGAACAAGGAAAACAGCCTCTATAATCAGTCAAATTCTTCCACTAATTTTTCAGGTGTTGAAGGCTGTAGTGAGAATACATGCTATGAAAGTTAACAAAGCAAAGTGGCTTTAAGAGTGGATTTTATAAGAGAGAGAAAAAGAGGAAGAAGCATTTCTTATTTTTAAGCAAGAATTCTACTGGGAGTGAAGTTCAGATTCTTCCAACTTTATTGCTTTAAGTAAATGTTCTAGGACTTAAATCTGATGGTATCTTACGGGTCATTTACCCAAAGTCTCATCACTCTATAAATTATAAATATTATACAAAATATTAATCAGTGAGGTGAATTAATTCAAATTTTTGCCTGGGACTAGTTGGGATTTTCAAAAAAACTAGGAAAATGAATAAACTGTACAAAGGAATTTCAGAGCTTCTGCATTGGTACATTCTAGATTACTTCAAATTTTTTCATATTCCAAAAATCTAAATACTTTTAGATTTTTCTAGCTGAAAACGTACTTTGCCATAAAATGTTTGCCTGTAAGCATTTAAATAACTAAGAAGACTCCAGTTTCTTTCCAAAAAAGTGAAGGGAGATAGCACTGTTATTATGTAGCTTGCAGACATTGGGTTTGGCATTGCTTGATTTTCTGTTTTTTATATGGTGCACACAAAGATTTGGTTATCAGTACTCTCTCCCTTCTACTCAACCTTTCCTGTTCCCCAGTAAGACCTATATATTTCCTATGTAAGGTGTTTAATTTGAATATTTAATTTTAATTAGCATGTTTCTTTCTTTTTAAGGAAAGCAAAGAAGTGAGGTTAAGGGTAAGCAAGCTGGTCATTATTGTGATTATGGACTCCAAATTTGCTGACTTCCAGTTGAAGTTCCTTTTATAGATAATCCATCTTTCAGATTGCCAGCCATATGAGAGCACTTTTGTACCATGAAAATGCTAAAAAATGATACAATTTTCTTAGACTGCTAGCTTTTAGGTGATGCTATGTTTACAGGGATGAGAAATAGCTTTAAAGAATTTTGATATTTCTAATCTATATAAATGAGCGCTATACACTTGATTTTAGCAGTACTTTTTTTTCCCTGAGAGTTGTGCAATTGTGACTTTTGTAATCATTTAAAAAGCCATCGGTGACAGTAGGCCAAGAAACAGAAGGAGTGGAGGTTTAGTGTTCGTTATTAGAGCTGGGCTTTTGTGTGGCCTTTAGAAATCACAGGCTGCTGAGGTTTCCTTTTGGACAGTTTCCAGATAATGCAAAACTGAGCTGCTTTTCTTCAGAAATTCAATTCAAAGTTCACAAAACTGTAATAGGATATAAATATTGAGTTTTGTGTCTTCTCTCACTCTTTCTACTTACAGCTGTTTTGTACCAAATTGTCATTTTCCAGATTGGTAAGAATCTTACTGGATGACATAGTCTTTGAATAATTAATGGAGTTCAGTCTTGATGCCTAACATTCAAAAAATGAACCAGAATTCAAAATGTGTTGAAAAATAAATGTATCAAATTAATACTGTTGTTGAAAGTTTCTATAAATAAAGCATGCCAACTATAATCATGGGAGACCTATATTCATTTCTGTCATATTGGTTTTTTGAAAAGTTCTTAATTTCTCTTTTTCTACATGCTTTTTCACATAAATAGCTATAGGGGTAGGACAACTGACATAAAGACACACATACACAAAATGTTATGGGGTATGAAAGGGAGGGAGATAGTACAAACAGTGTGTATGTCAAGGAAAATGCCATGGAAGAAGTGACATTTAAAATGGACCTTAAAGTGGAGTTTAGGATTTCTTTTGGCAGAGACGATCTCAGTGATGCTTTGGGTAGAATAATCTGACCACAGTGTGTGGGATGGATAAATATGAACAGGGAAAAATAAGACACAAGTTCTGACAGTTAAAGTAGGGAATGTAAAAGGTGTGAACCAGGGTGGTGGCAATAAGAATGGGAAGGAGGACATGTAATGCAAAAGGTACTGAAATTTGGAAACTAGTTATAAAATTCAGAGTAATAAAGGAGAAAAATATGAATCTACTTTTTTGAGTTAAGAAACTGAAATATGATTGAGATGTAAAATATGTACAAATGTTGAGTTTGTTATTGCAAGTAGGGAACTAGGATCAGGAGTTAAGTGTTATATCTGGGAATCATTTCTATAAGTGTGATAATTGAGGCAATGGGAATGATTCCATTTCCTGAATAGAAAAGTGTAGAAAGAGAAGGGAAAGTTCTTAGGGACAGAAGTTTAGCAAATAGATTTCCCAGATGACAGGATAAAAAAAAGTTATTCCAAGGTAACCTTACTTATGTCAGACATTCTAACAGAGGAAATTTTCAAGGAAGCTTAGTTAAAATAATCCAAGATTCAGAGATAAGGAAGAGGATGAGGACCAAGGCTGAAAACTAATCAAGGTTAAATTTTCTTTTCTAACTCCGTTTATTCATATACAAATGAATATTTATATGTAGATGATACATAGATTTTCTTTGTGATAATCTATCTGAATAGAACAAGTTTTTTCTTAAAAAAACTTGTTCGCATTGTTTATAATTTTGACACATTTCCTTTATGATTTATATATGGTAGAAATAAAAGATGGCTTTTGAGAACTGATGACCTAAGACATTTTCCTCTTGTTGTCACTCATTTCCCCTTAGGCAAGTGTTTCATCTTCTCCCTTAGCCAATCCCCCCTCCCCCCGCCTCTGCCTCTCTCTTTCTCAAACTTAGACCATAAATTGAGTAGAGCCTCAGAAAATAATAAATACGTTTCCAGTTAGAAGATAAACAACCTGGTAAGCATTAGAATGCCCTGAGGCCATGTCTTTCTCCACTCAGAAAACATTCACTTCTTGTTTATTCAGAAATAAACTGGCATCCTTGGAAGGAAGAAAAACATATGTGTGCCCTCAAGAGTGAACTCTCTGTCTAGTAGGAGAAAACAGCAAAAAGCTGGTCCTATCATTTTTCATTTTTGCTTTAGAAAACACAAATGCCTTTTGATGTCAAAGTAAGAGGGCTGAAATTTGAATAGAATACATTTCTTCAGTCATACAAGCAAGAAGCCTTTTTTTTTCTTTTTTCACCCTCTTAACATCCTTGTTAAGAGGGTGAAAAAGGGAAAAATCTCTCCTAGGGAAGGAGGTAGGTGGAGAAATTGTGTTGGACACTGCTGGAATCCTCATATCCTGTTTCCCTTCATTGTCATCCTAGAACAAACCAACCACAACAGTATTGCAACAGTACACTCAGGACTTCTCTGCTCACTGAAAAAGGAATGGTGATGCTCTTACCTATGGCATCTTTATTTCCTAAAAGTGAGTCACAAAAAACCTAAATACTTTCTAATGGTCAGTAAATCATTCTCTACTGAGAGATAATATTGTTGAGTTTTTAGCTATACTAGCCTGTTTATTCTTCTAGATGGAATTTAGAATAATTTTCTGAAGTTAAAAAAGTAAAAGAAACATTGGATTTTTATCAGAATTACTTTGAAAACCTAGATGATTGGTCATCAGTCAATGTCTTCTTATGGAGAAATATGGCAGGTCGGTTCTTTACCTATAGTCTTCCTTCATGGACCCCACTTTTGTTGCTAGAATTACCCTTAGTCAATATTTTTGTTGCTATTGTGAGTGGGGTATTTTATTCCATTATTTACAATTGGTTTTTGATATCATAAAAGAAAAAATATCAATTTTTAAAGTACACTTAGGCACTTGTCAGTATTCAGCATTATTATAAAAACTACAGTGTTTCCATTAACTGAAAACTAAGCTCAAGCAGCAAAATAGTAAAAATAATATTAATAAAATGTTAAGTTGGGCCTTACTATGGGGCATTTTAGTAAATTTTTCTAATGACGATCTCATTTAGTCTTCACAGTAACCTGTGAAGTTGGTGCTTCTGTGGTCTCTGTTTCTAGATGAGGAAATTGAAGCTTAAGGATGTTCCTTTGTGGTCATACAGCTGGTAAGAGAGGAATTCTGGATTCAGGCCAAAGCAGTTTGACATGTTTTTAACCTCTGTGCAAAAATCCTCTTACTAGCTGGTGGTATTGATAAATATGTATATGTAATTACACACTATAATGAGGTAAACTGACTTAACAAGAGACATCAGAATTCTCCTTAGGAAGGAACTTTGCTTGTTTGTTTAGAGAAACAGAGTTAGGTTTTTTGGTTAGATTTAGAAAGCTGGAAGAAGCAAGAGACTGTAGGAGAATTTCTGCATCCTCCAACATCAGAAATGAACAGAAATTTGGGGATGGGGAAAGCCCAATATGCTTTTGTTGATAGTAATAAGAAAGAAGAGAGAAGAGCAAGGAACAAAGAGCAAGGCAGAAGAGACAAGGATAATTACCTGGGCATCTGCTGACATCTTGGGGAGAGCACTGGATTTCTCCCTGAATTGATGGGGCTGTATTAGTTCTATCTAATTTAAGAGGAGAGGTGACATTGGGGCTAAATTAATAAAATATATACAATTCCTAAAGAATCATTGGTGTTTGTCATTTTCTTAGTAATTTGAGAACCATTTTTGCACCAAACAAAGGTAACTATTATGAAAGATAGAACCCTTTTGATGTAAATACAGTAGATGAGAGCAAGCTTTAAATTGATGAAAGGCATAATGGGAACATTTGACTTGCCCTTGTGCAAGTAATGTGTTTTGCTTGAATGGTGAAACTGAACATTAAATCCATAGCTTATTTAACTAACAACTTGTAAAGAGACACACAGAATGATAACATTCATTGTTGTAACTAGCCACCTTCACGTACTTTGTTTTTCATAAAAACAAAATTTTGTTTTTGTCAAAAATTATCTTGAGATTTGTCAGAAGACAGTCATACTATCTGCAGATAACGTTATCTCCTCTTTACCAATAATATTTATTAATATAGTAAATGGTTTATCATATAGGTGAGAACTGTCCCTGGTTTACCTAGATTTTATTTGTAGTTTAAATCAGGAATTGGTATTATATTCTACTAAACTCCTTATTAAGATTTATTCAAACAATTATGTTTTTTTTTAAATTTGTACAATTTGTTAATTTATTACTTAAATTAAATAATATACATAAATACTATTTGGTTGTGGTGAATACTTATAATGCTGTTTAAATTAAGTTGCCCTTATTTTATTTAGCATTACTTATCTGTGTTTATAAGTAAAAGCATCTTATTTTTCCTGTTTTTGTAAGATTTTAACGTTTTGGAATGGAAGATTTGCTAACTTAATAAAAGCTCATCTTAGATAGGAGAAAGCAATGAAAAGATCTATTTCCTAAAAAAATGAAAGAACCCACTAGTAAAATGAGGTTATTTTGGTGAAAGCAAAATATATAAAGCAAAAAAGTAAAACAAACAAACAAACCCAAAATCCACCCATAGCTCCACAGAAGTGTTTTTATATTTCATATTTTAATAAATTTTAAAACAATAAAAGTTTTTATAATTTTGAAATAAACTCTTTACATTATTTTCTTTCTGTTATTGGTGTATTTTCAACAATATGTTTATTTCATTAGAATCAGGAATTGGAGGTGTTGAATAAATTATTTTTTGTAAATTCACTAATTTTTGACTTTTTTATTTTCCTTTGTATTCCTTGGGCTAATGTTGCCTTTTTTCTACCTTCTAGAGCTGCATTTTAATTTATTTTTTAATTCTATTTTTGGAAATAAAAACATTATATAACAGCAAATTTACCATTGAACATTATTTTGACTTTATTCCATAGGCCGAGTTGTGTGGATTTTTATTTTTGTTAGTTTTTAGATCAGTTAACTAATTTTCATTTCTCCTTTGACACTGTAATCTTATTTCCAAGTTTTGGAGAATATTATTATTGTTATTCTTTTAAGTTTTATTACTTGTTTCTAGTTTATGGCACTGTGGGTAAGAGAACAGAGTCTGAATTCTCTTTATGTTTTGAGTTGTCAATGTACTGTTTTCTTTTGTGTAGCTTTTTATAAGATTTATTTTTGACCCTTATAAGAAGGTAAACTCTATAGAGAGCAATTTACTGAAAACTAGAATTTACCTTTTTTTTTATTACTGAGAGAAATTTATTTATTTTTAAAATTTTTGAATTTTATTTTATTTATTTTTGTATACAGCAGGTTCTTATTAGTCATCAATTTTATACACATCAGTGTATACATGTCAATCCCAATCACCCAATTCATCACACCACCACCACTACCCCCCTGCCGCTTTCCCCACTTGGTGTCCATACGTTTGTTCTCTTCATCTGTGTCTCAATTTCTGCCCTGCAAACTGGTTCATCTGTACCATTTTTCTAGGTTCCACATATATGCATTAATATACGATATTTGTTTTTCTCTTTCTGACTTACTTCACTCTGTATGACAGTCTCTAGATCCATCCACGTCTCAACAAATGACCCAATTTTGTTCCTTTATATGGCTGAGTAATATTCCATTGTATATATGTACCACATCTTCTTTATCCATTCATCTGTTGATGAGCATTTAGGTTGTTTCCATGACCTGGCTATTGTAAATACTGCTGTGAACATTGGGGTGCATGTGTCTTTTTGAATTATGGTTTTCTCTGGGTATATGCCCAGTAGTAGGATTGCTGGATCATAATGGTAATTCTATTTTTAGCTTTTTAAGGAACCTCCGTACTGTTCTCCATAGTGGCTGCATCAATTTACATTCCCACCAACAGTGCAAGAGGGTTCCCTTTTCTCCACACCCTCTCCAACACTTGTTGTTTGTAGATTTTCTGATGATGCCCATTCTAACTGGTGTGAGGTGATACCTCATTGTAGTTTTGATTGCATTTCTCTAATAATTAGTGATGTTGAGCAGCATTTCATGTGCTTCTTGGACATCTGTATGTCTTCTTTGGAGAAATGTCTATTTAGGTCTTCTGCCCATTTTTGGATTGGGTTGTTTGTTTTTTTATTACTGAGCTGCATGAGTTGTTTATATACTTCGGAGATTAATCCTTTGTCAGTTGCTTTGTTTGCAAATATTTTCTCCCATTCTGAGGGTTGTCTTTTCATCTTGTTTATGGTTTCCTTTGCTGTGCAAAAGCTTTGAAGTTTCATTAGGTCCCATTTGTTTATTTTTGTTTTTATTTCCATTACTCTAGGAGGTGGATCAGAAAAGGTCTTGCTGTGATTTATGTCAAAGAGTGTTCCTCCTGTGTTTTCCTCTAAGAGTTTTATAATGTCTGGTCTTACATTTAGGTCTCTAAACCATTCTGAGTTTATTTTTGTGTGTGGTGTTAGGGAGTGTTCTAATTTCATTCTTTCACATGTAGCTGCCCAGTTTTCCCAGCACCACTTACTGAAGAAGCTGTCTTTTCTCCATTGTATATCCTTGCCTCCTTTGTCATAGATTAGTTGACCATAGGTGAGTGGGTTTATCTCTGGGCTTTCTATCTTGTTGCATTGATCTATGTTTCTGTTTTTGTGCCAGTACCATATTGTCTTGATTACTGTAGCTTTATAGTATAGTCTGAAGTCAGGTAGTCTGATTCCTCCAGCTTCGTTTTTTTCCCTCAAGACTGCTTTGGCTATTCGGGGTCCTTTGTGTCTCCATACAAATTTTAAGATTTTTTGTTGTAGTTCTGTAAAAAATGCCATTGGTAATTTGATAGGGATTGCATTGAATCTGTAGATTGCTTTGGGTAGTATAGTCATTTTCACAATATTGATTCTTCCAATCCAAGAACATGGTATATCTCTCCATCTGTTGGTATCATCTTTAATTTCTTTCATCAGTATCTTACAGTTTTCTGCATACAGGTCTTTTGTCTCCCTGGTAGGTTTATTCCTAGGTATTTTATTCTTTTTGTTTCAATGGTAAATGGGAGTGTTTCCTTAATTTCTCTTTCAAATTTTTCATCATTAGTGTATAGGGATGCAAGAGATTTCTGTGCATTAATTTTGTATCCTGCAACTTTACCAAATTCATTGATTAGCTCTCCTAGTTTTCTGGTGGCATCTTTAGGATTCTCTATGTATAGTAGCATGTCATGTGCAATGACAGTTTTACGTCTTCTTTTCCAATTTGTATTCCTTTTATTTCTTTTTCTTCTCTGATTGCCGTGGATAGGGCTTCCAAAACTATGTTGAGTAATAGTGGTGAGAGTGGACATCCTTGTCTTGTTCCTGATCTTAGAGGAAATGCTTTCAGTTTTTCACCATTGAGAATGATGTTTGCTGTGGGTTTGTCGTATATGGCCTTTATTATGTTGAGATTGGTTCCCTCTATGCCCACGTTCTGGAGAGTTTTTATCATAAACGGGTGTTGAATTTTGTCAAAAGCTTTTTCTGCATCTATTGAGATGATCATATGGTTTTTATTCTTCAGTTTGTTAATATGGTTTATCACATTGGTTGATTTGCATATACTGACGAATCCTTGCATTCCTGGGATAAACCCCACTTGATCATGGTGTATGATCCTTTTAATGTGCTGTTGGATTCTGTTTGCTAGTATTTTGTTGAGGATTTTGCATGTATATTCATCAGTGATATTGATCTGTAATTTTCTGTTTTTGTAGTATCTTTGTCTGGTTTTGGTATCAGGGTGATTGTGGCCTCATAGAATGAATTTGGGAGTGTTCCTTCCTCCACAATTTTTTAGAAGAGTTTGAGAAGGATTAGTGTTAGCTCTTCTCTAAATGTTTGATAGAATTCACTTGTGAAGCCGTCTAGTCCTGGACTTCTGTTTGTTGGAAGATTTTTAATCACAGTTTCAATTTCATTATTTGTGATTGGCCTGTTCATATTTTCTATTTCTTCCTGGTTCAGTCTTGGAAGGTTATACCTTTCTAAGAATTTGTCCATTTCTTCCAGGTTGTCCATTTTATTGGCATAGAGTTGCTTGTAGTAGTCTCTTAGGATGCTTTGTATTTCTGTGGTATCTGTTGTAACTTCTACTTTTTCATTTCTAATTTTATTGATTTGAGTCCTCTCCCTCTTTTTCTTGATGAGTCTGGGTAATCATTTATCAATTTTGTTTATCTTCTCAAAGAACCAGCTTGTAGTTTTATTGATCTTTGCTATTGTTCTCTTTGTTTCTTTCTTTTTTTTTTTTTTTTTGGTACATGGGCCTCTCATTGTTGTGGCCTCTCCCGTTGTGGAGCACAGGCTCAGCGGCCATGGCTCATGGGCCCAGCCGCTCTGCGGCATGTGGGATCTTCCTGGACCGGGGCACGAACTTGTGTCCCCTGCATTGGCAGGCAGACTCTCAACCACTGCGCCACCAGGGAAGCCCATGTTTCTATTTCATTTATTTCTGCTCTGATCTTTATGATTTCTTTCCTTCTGCTAACTTTGGGTTTTGTTTGTTCTTCTTTCTCTAGTTCCTTCAGGTGTAAGGTTAGATTGTTTATTTCAGATTTTTCTTGTTTCTTGAGGTAGACTTGTATTGCTATAAACTTCCCTCTTAGAACTGCTTTTGCTGCATCCCATAGGTTTTGGATCGTCGTGTTTTCATTGTCATTTGTCTCTAGGTATTTTTTGATTTCCTCTTTGATTTCTTCAGTGATCTCTTGGTTATTTAGTAACGTATTGTTTAGCCTCCGTGTGTTTGTGTTTTTTATGTTTTTTCCCCTGTAATTAATTTCTAATCTCATAGAGTTGTGGTCAGAAAAGATGCTTGATATGATTTCAATTTTCTTAAATTTACTGAGGCTTCATTTGTGACCCAAGATTCTATCTTGGAGAATGTTCCGTGCGCCCTTGAGAAGAAAGTGTAATCTGCTGTTTTTGGATGGAATGTCCTATAAATGTCAATTAAATCTATCTGGTCTATTGTGTCATTTAAAGCTTCTGTTTCCTTATTTATTTTCATTTTGGATGGTCTGTCCATTGGTGTAAGTGAGGTGCTAAAGTCTGCCACTATTATTGTGTTACTGTCAATTTCCTCTTTTATAGCTGTTAGCAGTTGCCTTATGTATTGAGGTGCTCCTATGTTGGTTACATATATAATTGTTATATCTTCTTCTTGTATTGATCCCCTGATCATTATGTAGTGTCCTTCCTTGTCTCTTATAACATTCTTTATTTTAAAGTCTATTTTATCTGTTATGAGTATTGCTACTCCAGCTTTCTTTTGATTTCCATTTGCATGGAATATCTTTTTCCATCCCCTCACTTGCAGTCTGAATGTGTCCCTAGGTCTGAAGTGGGTCTCTTGTAGACAGCATATATATGGGTCTTGTTTTTGTATCCATTCAGCAAGCCTGTGTCTTTTGGTTGGAGCATTTAATCCATTCCCGTTTAAGGTAATTATCGATATGTATGTTCCTATTACCATTGTCTTGTGCATAGCCCTCTGCCTTTTCATCTTGTCTATCTTTCTGTGAATGTGGTTTTTGTTCCACAGGCGGCAGAATTGTAGTTCTTCTTGCTTCTGCTGTCTGCCCTCTGGTGGATGAGGCTATCTAAGAGGCTTGTGTAAGTTTCCTGATGGGAGGGACTGGTGATGGGTAGAGCTGACTGTTGCTCTGGTGGGTGGAGCTCAGTCAAACTTTAATCCCCTTGACTGCTGATGGGTGGGGCTGCGTTCCCTCCCTGTTGGTTGTTTGGCCTGAGGCAACCCAACACTGGAGCCTACCTGGGCTCTTTGGTGGGGCTAGTGGCAGACTCTGGGAGGCCTCACACCAAGGAGTACTTCCCAGAACTTCTGCTGCCAGTGTCCTTGTCCCCATGGTGAGCCACAGACACCCCCCGCCTCTGTAGGAGACCCTCCAACAGTAGCAGTTAGTCTCCTATGGGGCCACTGCTCCTTCCCCTGGGCCCCGATATGCACACTACTTTGTGTGTGCCCTCTAAGAGTGGAGTCTCTGTTTCCCCCAGTTCTGTTGAAGTCCTGCAATCAAATCCCAGTAGCCTTCAAAGTCTGATTCTCTAGGAATTCCTACTCCCGTTGCCGGGCCCCCAGGTTGGGAAGCCTGACGTGGGGCTCAGCACCTTCACTCCAGTGGGTGGACTTCTGTGGTATAAGTGTTCTCCAGTCTGTGAGTCACCCACCCAGCAGTTATGGGATTTGATTTTACTGTGATTGCACCCCTCCTACTGTCTTATCGTGCCTTCTCCTTGTGTTTGGATGTGGGGTATCTTTTTTGGTGAGTTCCAGTGTCTTCCTGTCGATGATTGTCCAGCAGATAGTTGTGATTCTGGTGTTCTCACAAGAGGGAGTGAGAGCGTGTCCTTCTACTCCACCATCTTGGTTCCAAGTCAGAATTTACCTTTTTAATTTACATTTTTTTAAACACTCTAGGTTTTAATTTAGGTAGTTCACAATGTCAATCAAAGATCACTACTGTAATTTTGTTTCTGCCCATTCCTATTTTTATTTCTAAGACTTCTGCTTTATATAGTTTGATAGTAATAGTATAGTAGTATAATTTGATATTCAGACTAGGACACTTTAGAGTTAAAGAAGGTACTATTAATAGGGATGGGACAACAGGCTTATATTGGGACCATCCTATGAAAATTTGTATTTATGGTTACCCTATGCCTGTTTCCATCTTTGCTGTCTGCCTAACAGAGAGAGAAATTGCCATCCTTGAGAATTACTATAGTTAGTACTTTATGTTATTGTTGCATTTGGGGAAAAAAAAATGTATTGGCCTCTTTTTACCGAAGTGTTATAATGCTTGCTAATAGTTCTGGTAAAGACCTGAAGCTGATAAAAAGCCTGAGTTATGCATGGAGGCATGCCCTTCTTTCCCCTGAGCTGCATATTCTTGGTTTGCCCTGGAGACACACCGTCCACTCTCTCCACCCTCTTCTGTGTCCTGGGAGACTGACCTGAGATACAAAACTCCTTGCTTTTTGGCTTCCAGTATGATTCCACTGATTGAAACCCAGTAGGAGATTGGAGAAGGAGGGAAGAGTGATGGTGGTGAGCTTAATGTTAACTAGTCATAACTGCATCGAGGTTGTCCTACACCAGAGGTCCCCAACTCTCTGGCCAGGGACTGATACTGGGCTGCACAGCAGAAGGTGAATGGCAGGTGAGCGAAGCTTCATCTGATGCTCCCCATCGCTTGCATTACTGCCTGAATGATCCCCAACACCCCCTCTGTCCCTGGAAAAATTGTCTTTCACAAAACCAGTCCCTGGTGCCAAAAAAGTTTGGGGACTGCTGCCCTACACCCACTCACACCTTGGTAAAGATCCCGTTATTGAACTTTCCTCTGGGATGTGCCATCTGTTTCCTGCCCACTCCATGACTAACACACTATCCATGAGTGTATGACTGTGGTTTTATTCCAGTATAAAAATATGTTTTATAATAATTAACATTTTCATCTGAAGCTTCTAAGCATCTGCAGAGAGAACACGAGATACTTTTTGTTAGAAAGTAAAATCAAAATATTTAGCTTGGCATTCTGTAATTTTTAAGTTGTTTTTAAACAAAACAAAACAAAACATCTGGTAACTGGAAATAAATACCTCTCATCAATTTTTTAATTTATTCACTTATTTATTCATGAAATACTGAATTCTCATGTACACTGAAGGCAGGTATGGTCCAAGCTCTTTAGGATTTTATAGTATATGTGAGAAAGCACGTAATTGGAGATGTGATGATGGCTATGAAAAGGATGAGCAATGATTCTGATGAAAGATAACAAGAAGGCCTAATTTAGGGGCATGTGTGCATGTGTGGGGGAGTGTTAAGGAAAGGATGTAACATTTAAGTTAAGACCTGAATGATGATTTAGTAAATGAAGGGTGAGAACGTGGGGTTAGGATGAGTCGGGTGGGTGTGTCCTATAGAGGTTCTGAAGGAATTGGTGTTTACGGGCATTTACTTTATGGAAAGCTACTGAAATGATTTAATCAGAAAAGTGACAAGAGGTATTCAGTTTTTTAAAAAGATCCCTCTGAGTGATTGGTGAAGTCTGGATAGAAGGAAATGAGAACTAGAGGTGATTAGATGGCTATTACAATAGTCTAAAAATATTGAGTGGGGCCCTGGAATGAAGGCAATGAGAATGCAAAGGGGTGGCGTTTTCAGGTAGAGTAAAGATGAAATTATATCCCAGGATATGATTACAATTGAACCTTGTAATTAGATGAGTATAAGATTGTGATGAATATGAGTAAATAGTTCATTTTAGGTATATATGAGGAAAAAGCAATGTTGTCAAGGAGGAATTACTTTGTTTCATTAGGTCAGTGGCTTTTAATCCCATTAAAATCAATTGCATATGTTTTTAAAGTTATAGTTTTATCTTGTCTACCTCCTGGTGATCCTGATTAAGTAGCTCCCTTGGGAAGGGCTACTAAGTTTGTGGTAATTTGTTATAGAAGCGAAAACACACTTGTGTTAATACACACAATTAATACTAATACATGCACAAACTCATTTACTCATGTCTGTCACCTGGGTTGGGATGCTCACAGACTAGAACTGCTGACCAGAACACCTACTTATGTTCTCTCCCCGTAACCTGGCTTCCTCATAGCAGAGTGTCCTCAGAACAGGTGGACGGTTACACAGAGGGTCAGAGCCCTAAGAGTGAGTGTTCTGGTGAAGCTGCATTGTCTTTTATGATGCAGCCTTGGAATTTGCACAGCATTACTCTGCTATACTCTATCAATTAAGCAGTCCAAAAGCTGCCCAAATTCTAGGGGAAGGTACATATACCTGATCTCTCACTGGGAGTAATGGGAAAGACTTTTAAATAAAGTATTTAAACCCAGTGTTTTAAAACTACCACAGATGATTTGTCTTTTTCCTGTTGATTTTTACTCTTTGTTTATTATGGCTATGAACCTTTTGTACCGTATGATTATTGAAAATTGTTTGACCAGGCTGCCATCTATCCTCATATCCTATTTTTTCAAGTGAAAACTATCATATTTAAATAAAAACAAGTAAAAATGAACCCAATAACTGCATTTTCAGAGATTATCTAAGGTCAGTTCTAATTTACTCATGGATGGCAACTCAGTTTGAAGATTAAGCAGGCAAAACGTTATGGTAAGATTACAGTGTAACAGGTATTAGAAAATTGAGGAAAGAAAGAGTTGAACATTATTTGATATGATCACATTTACGTTGATGTCAACATTTTACTCTATCTCTGCTAATCCTTTTTTTTCAAAAGTTTAAAAAAGTTGTTGTGGTATCTCTGAGTTTCAAATGCTTGAACCAGATCTAATTTTGAGATATTTCTTGGTAACGGAAACTACACCTTGATAGCACCAAAGTATCACAATTAACAAGCATTTTTTCTCTCTTTTGTAGGTTTCAAAAAAAAAAAAAAAATTTGTGTTATTTAATTCTAGGTAATTTATTTTTATAGCTTGGCAGAGAAAGCCTTTATTGTAAAGTACTTATTAAAAGTGGATATATTTAAATAAATATGGATTGAATTATAAATTTCTCTATATTCAAGCTTATATTTTCAAGGGGTGGAGTTTCACTTATACTTTTTGAATAAATCTAAATCTTAATAGATATACCATTTTATATGATAAAATATAAACAATTTTTAATCATCCTGCAGAAAAGCTTTGAAAGAGACATTAATTAATAAATATGGATCAATGTTCAAAACCTAATGTTCTTTTAAGAAAGATCACCTATTTAGCACTCGTGTATTTAACACATATATGCTTCAATATATTTGATTGGGACATTAATAAAACCTTATTGCTTATATTAGCATCCACTTGTATAAAACAATTAACAGGCAAGAAGAACCAGGCACAATACATTAATCACTGATACAAAAGCAGAACAATTTAAAGAGTTCGTTAAAGATAATCACTTTTGACAAAAATAGGAAAATGAAATGTAATATTATTATTTTAATTAGTCTATATACATGAAAGTGTAGGGGGATTATGTTCAAAGACCGTATAAAATGATAGGGGGAGGGCTCTGTAACAGCCAAATTCATAAGCCAAAACAATTATGCTTTGTGTGTTAGGAAAAGACTAGGGTTTTCATTATAATGATAAATAGTGCGTTTAAACAACTGGTCATGTCTAAAGAAGTGTTTATCTTCAAAGAACACATATATTTACCATTTTAGAATTCTTTTTAGATTGCTCCCAGATAATTTTGGATCACACAAAAGGAAGATAAACACTAATGCTGTTTGGAAGATATCTCAGATAAAGAAAATCTAAATTTGGCCTAGCAATATACCACTCAAGCTTTTGCTTTACAAAGAGGTATTTTAGAGAATTCCCATTGCAATTGTGTTTTTATCAAGATATTAAGGGCCTGCTGATGCAGTTCCTAGAGACTATACTTAAAGTGATAGATTTTAGTAAAACGTTCCCTGAATGGTTTATTGTCAACTTCTGGCAACAGGATAAGCCCTATGGAAAAATTGTATCAGAAAGGGCAAATCCTCACTAACCTAATGCACAACTGGAAAGATCCTCACCAAAGCCTATCTCTTAGATTAGGGCATTGCAGCCAAAAAGAAACTGTCAAGAATGCCCTCATAATGGTTTAACAGTTCAGTTGTCAATTTGGAAAACTTGGAAGACATGGGGGAAAGGAAGTTCTGATAGTAGTGAGGGTGTGTGAAATATTGTGGCTCATAAGATATTATTGGAGAGAGATGTCTTGGGTTAGTCCTTAAGTGGAGGAGTTCCAGGAGGCCAAAGAAAAAGAGTAGCATACTCAATTAGTATTTATTGAGAAACTGAATCAAAAATAAATGTGAGAGAAGAGAGGAGGGTGTTCATTCTTTTTTATTGAGCACCTACTATTTTAAAGGCTTTGTATGGATGCTGTAGCTACATACTCATGTCTACCAGATTCCACTGGCCAAAGTTGTGACAAAGCCATTCTTGACTGCAAATGAGGCTGGAAAATGCTGCTGAACCATGTGAACAGAAGGAAAAGGAATGTTATTTGGTTGACACATAGGCTACTCTTGCCAGAGTTTACTTTTTTATCATATCAATCAAATTCTTCCTTTCAAACATAGACCACACACACCCTTCCCAAGACCCACCCTGTGGGTGTGGGCAGTCCTTTGATTAAGTCTTAAGTACTGATTTTGCTTTCTGGGATACACACACACACACACACACACACACACACACACACACACACACACACATTGTATGTATATGAATACATAGTATGTGTGTATGTATGTAGGTAGATAGATATATCGATAATTCTCGAATGAGAATTGATTTTGCGTGAAGTGTCAATGTCATGATAGATAGACTTTCTCTTCATCTCTCTTTGACAGAAAGTATTTATTTCATCTCTCCTTGACAGAAAGTATTTATGCATTGAGGATGTATCCTTTCAAGAATTTTGGCTTTCTGTGGAGTCTCAATTCCAACTCTTCAGCTCACATGTATCCAGGATTTTATAATTTGTCCCTTAATGTCCATTAAATCCCAACTTCTTGGTTACCTGTTCACAACAACCACACACTGCCCCTCAATTCACACCCACAACCAGGACAGCTAAGTCTTGTATTCACTTCCATTTCAGGTTTTCAGTTTTCCTCCAATTTCTGCCTTTGGAGATAACTCATTGTTTCAGGAGCTCAGCTATGCACACAAAAGGCCTTATGTTATATTTTATATATGTTTAAATAAGTTTTTCATAGCAGGGGAGTTTTCATAATAGCTAGTCAGTCATACTGTTGGAAATGCAAGTCCTGGGCCTGAATTTTAGAGTTGGACTATGCCATACATTTCAGGTTGCGTAGACCTCGTAAGTATAAATGAAAGAATGGAGGATTGCAGCAAAGAAAAAAAGATCAAGTTTATAAAAGTTTCAGTCTACCATGTAGGTATTGCATTTCTCATTTTTGTAATTTTAAAGTCTTAAGACTTAGAAAATACTTTTAATATAATCTACTTAGTAATGTCAACATTTTTTTCTGATATGTGAGTAAACTGAGACCCAAAAAGTCTCAGACTTATTCAAAGATACAATGCTACCTCACAGGAGAGACAGATGCTAAATTTCCTGTCTCTCCTGACAATATCATATGCCTTTTTTAGTTACCTTGCATTCATAGAAACTTTGAGGAACTTAATTTAGGTTTAAGTTGACTAAAGTTGCTCTGATATGTTTAAAGTGATCTAAAATTTTTTCTATAAAAAGAAAGCAAAACACAAAAATATCTGCAAGACTAAGAAATGCACTATGATGTTAGCTACAGCAAAATTTAATTTAATATAAATTATATTCACAATGAACAGGGCAAGAAAAGTAAAGCAGGGAGTAAGATTCTTTAAAGAGGATAAAATTCAAAGGACATTCACACAAAAATGTAATTTAATAATGATAATTGGTTCTGTTTGATTCCACTTTCATCATAGTCAGGGTTTTAAATTTTTTTCCCCAATAACGTACCCAAGTGTACCATTCTTTCCCTAGAGAGTTTACCAATGTCTAGAACTGTTGGATGGCAGCTTGTCTATAGGTTAGTGTTGCAGGATCCAGAAAACAACAAGAAAACCCAATTAAAGTTGAATTTCAGGTAAATAACAAATAAATGTTAGTATAACTATATTCTATAAATATTGCATGGAACATACTTATACTAAATTTTATTATTCATTTACCTGAAATTCAGGTGTAACTGGTAACCTGTATTTTATCTGACAGCCCAACTATGGGTGATATGTCAGAGGAGCAAGGGTGCCACAAGCAATGACAGCTAAGTGCTGAATCCATAATTTCCTGGTTTTCGTGGAAAAAGATTCTTCTTTCCATTTTCACTTCATGGACTTTCCACTTTTACTTTCCCTTCCCTTTTCAGTTTACCTACTTGCTCCTCTTTATAATAGTGAGGAGGTACAATATATTTTAAAAAACCACATAGATTAACACTTCAACATGAAGGCCTGTTAATTTGTATTTATTTATAAGACATCTATCACACAATTCAATGTTGTTTTCTTCTTTAGGGAATAGAATTTCAATTTTATTCTCCATTCTTTCAATATAATTAGATTTAAAGAACCAGATATTTTACTTTCTATTCGATTGCCAAATTCACCTTAACAGTTAATAAATAAGTGGAATTATCACACTGATCCAATAATATCTCTCCAGTTACCTTTTGCCACCATGAAAAGTTTTTATTTATGACCATACCCTCATCTGCCCTTTAGCCAACATTCAATCCATTTTATGTACATTTATGTCTGTTCTGTTTTCCTCTTTTTGTAGACCTCAATCTCTCTACCAAGACCTTAATCTCTGATGTGGAACTTTGTTAAAGACTGTCTGAAAATGTAAGAGCACACTCTTCGCTGCATGAGGACAAAGCCAGTGTCCTTCTTGAGAGTTTGGAGGGTGTGAATGAATAAACATTGGCATTTCATGTTGGGGCTCTCTGTCAGATCCAAGCTGCTCCAGATATGAAATTTTGATTAGAAATTTCAAGAGGTGTTGTATGGAAGGGCATCATTGGTCTGTTGTCTTCTGATTTCACAGATTACAATAATACTTTTTCAAAGAATTTGTCAATGGTTGAGGAAGAAGACAGAGCAGTCTGGTGCTAAGCATTGCCCAAGAATGGACAGTTGGAGTGAAGAAATGTTTTTCCTCCTTTTTTTTCCTCAGATAAAACTACCTGTGGTAAAGGTCTTAGGAATAGATCAATTTGACTGCGTTACCCTGGGAGAGGCTTGGTGAACTGTGAATGAATATTCAGTCTTTTTAGAGAAACATTGATTACATTTTAGTGGCTGCTATAGGTTTTATGAGCAAACATATGTTTCCTGTTCCAATTTGCTTTGGGATGAATGCAATTCTTTAGAACAAAGTGCTATAAATCTCTCTCTCTGTCTCTCTCTATCTATCTGGGAATAAGAATTCTCTTTTAAGAGTCAAATAAAGCTGGAAAGCCATAAAATATCAAGATTTTTATTCAGCTAAGATTACAATTATAACCCTCTTCATACTCCATTAAAATATTGTTTAATTTTTCCTATTCTTCATTTTAGGAATGGAGTGTACATATAATTATCGGACCTTAGCTGATAATGGAAAGGGAAAACTGTAATGTAATCTCTGTCTGTTCTCCTTTTTCTTCTCCACTGAGTCTGAACACCCAATGCTGGGGATCAGAATTGTGGAGAATATTTGAAATTTATTTTTTTACATTAAAAAACCTAAACATTCAACTTCCTTGCAAAATATTCTGAATTTTATCTGTAACTGTTGACATCCGTGTTTTTAAAAATTGCATACTTCAAGTGACAGAATAAGGAACAATTACATTTAAGTTAACAAACATGTTATGATGATCTTATAATTTATTGAGCACTTATTTGAAAAATAGTATTCAAGTAAAATATTAGTACATTTTCTTTCAAAATGCTTCAAGCTCTACAGAAGTTATCAAAACCATAAGTGAAATATTCCCCTTTACCTTTTTCCTCAATTGTATCTATCCTCAGACTTTACTACTCTGTGTTTTGAATATTTTTTCTATGTGTTTGGGTACATGTATATCCATGTAGTTATCTCTGATGGCTGCTTCTTTGAATATTCTAAATATTGGAGTCCTCCAATGCTCAGTCCTGTCTCCCTTTTCTGTACATTCTAGGTGTGGAATTTTTTTTAAAAGTCCACAAATTCTTTAACATTCCCTTTCCTCATTGATAGGTAGGGTCCAAGTACCAGCCTCTTGAATTTGGGTGGGTTCATGACTGCTTTGACCAACAGAGTATGATGGAGGTCACCCTGTGTGAAAATAGGCAGCTTCTGTCTCATTTTCTTTGAAGGCTCTCTCTCAGGTGTGTTACTCTCTTTGCTGTGTCACATTGCCATAAGAAGTACAAGCCATATGCAGAGGTCATACATACGCATTTCAGTCCAGATCCTAAGTAAATTCTTCTAGTTGACCAGACCAGGTGCCAAATAGGTAAGTGAAGGGCTCTTTTGATGTTTTCCTCGTCACAGTCATTCCCAGACATTCTGGAGGAGAACAAGCCATTTCCATTGTGCCTTGTCTGAATGATCAAACCACAGAGTTCCTGACTGTATATATTGGTTGCTGTTTTGTGTCAATAGATAACCAGAACACTAAGGAGTCTTATTTAGTTCCATAGCTTTAAAAACTATCTATATAAAATATATTGTTGATATGAAAATAACTGACTCCCTGATCTCTCTCCTCAGCTTGCTTCTTTAAGGTTTCACTTGGCTATGCAACAGCTATCTATGTAATAGGATGTTATGAAGATTAGATGAGTTAATATACATGAGCTTAAAACACATTAAGTGTTACATGAGTGTTAGTTATGTTATTAATATTAATATGATAAAAACTAAATTCTCGACTCCTATAGGTTTAACACCTGCCCCTCCTCTTGTCATTCAATCTTAATAAGTTGTTTTACCATCTGTCCTGATTGCTCAAGTCCAAAATCTTGGAATCTTGTTTGATTTCTTTCTCACATTCCACATAAGAGTATGTTTCTGTTGTTTTGTCTCCTAAGTATATGCTAAACTCACTGAACTTTATCTCTGCAGCTAATGCACACCACTGTAATCTGTCATTTGGATTACTGTAACATTTCTTAACTGGTCTCTCTGATTTACTCTTGTCCCCTACAATTCATTCTTTATGTGGGAGTGAAAGTGACATTTCTAAGCACAAATCAAGTTATGTTACCTGATAGAAACCCTCCAATAATCATTTCGTTGTACTTTTAATAAATCCAAACTTTATGCTATGGCCCATGTAACCCTATGTGAACTGGTCCTGGTCTGTATCTCCAAACTCAGTTCTCACATATCTGCTTGTACTGAACGTGTGCCAGTCATACTGGTTGTCTTCCTTTTCCTTCAAGGCCTTTGCATTCTCTGTGCTGAAATTCCTTTTCCCTTCTCTGGTTTTCTCCTCACCATCCAGATTTTTGCTCAAATGGGCCTTTATCAATGCAGCCGTGCCTGACCACTTCATCTTTTATTTGCCACAGACCTGTTACATTTTCTATGTATTGTCTGTATTATTTTCTCTATAACACTTTTTAATGTGTGAATTATTACTATTTGAATAACTTCCTTACACAGTTATTTGTTCATGTACTTGTTTACATTTACTTGAGAGCAGGGACACTGTCTGTCTTTATCATGGAACAAAGACTGGTGTATAGTAAATGTTCAACAAGTGTTTCCTGCATGGGTACATTTCTTACTTCCCCACCTCTTTCCCTTCCTGTCTTCTTTTCTTCCTTCCTCCCTTCCTTCCCATCTCTGTCTCTCTATTTCTCTCTCTTTCTGTTGTGCACTGTCCTTTATACAAAAGGTATTATAAACCTGTAATATGCATATGCAAGTTGCTTTGTGCTCTTAATATATTTTATTTTATGGTTTTTTTTTTGGCCGTGCTGAGCGGCATGTGGGATCTTAGTTTCTCTGACCAGGGATCAAACTCACGCCCCCTGCAGTGGAAGTGTGGAGTCTTAACCACTGGACCACCAGGGAGGTCCTGATGTACTCTTAATATATTTTAGAAATATTTATTAAAACAGTGTATTTAGTTCTAGGTTATACTTTTAAAATAGCTTCAAGGTATTGTATAAATGAGTCATAATTTAATCATTCTAAAGTGAGGGACATTGACATGGCTTGTCAATTTCTTAAAAAATAAGCAGCCAATGCTGTAATGAATATCTTTACATAGTGTTCTTAATTTCTGCATGCTTGTTCTTCTCTAAAGTAGGGCGGAGGTGGAATTTTCCTAGAAGTAGAAATTTAAAAAAATTATCTCCAAAATGGCTTTACTAAAAATATAGGAACTTGCCCATTTTCTCACCTTTACCAAAACTGGTTATTAATATTAAAATTTTTTTCTCATGTTTTGCTAAAACATAAAATCTTATTTTAAAATTGTCTTAGCCTGATTCTTAGTGAGGTTGAAATACATTGTATTTATTGGCTAATTATATTTCTTCCCAGAGTTACTTTTTCTTATTCTTTTCTCATTTTTTCCGTTGCATTGTAGTTTTCTTTTTGAAGTAGTCTGATTATAAATATTTTGAATCTTCTATGTGTTGAAAGTTGTTTTTCTACTTTGTACCTTGCTTTTTATCTTTGGCCATAATGTCTTTTTAAATACAGAAATATAAAAATTTGGCCAAATATATCAAATGTTTCTTTTATGGATTTTGGAGTTTGTAATTTAGAAAAGCCTTTTCTATTTTGAGACTATTAAAATATTTTCAATTTTTTTTCCAATATGTCATATTTTAAAAATTTTACATCTGTCCCTCTACTTATCTGAAATACACTTTTGTTTATGTTGTATGTGTGTATGGGTTTGATATTTATATTTTCCAAATAGGTAGCCAGTTACTATGTGGTCATTCACAGAATAGTCTATTTTCCCTAAATGATTCAAATTCTTAAATGCTATCGTAAGCATTTGCCTCTTTTGGGACTCTACTCTCTTTCATTGATCTACATGTATATTTCTGCAGCAAATGCACACCAAGTATTACTATAGCTTTATTTTATGTCATGATAATAAACTGCTGACAGTATAGAGTAGGCTCATATTTGATTATAAATTCTATCTCCTGGAGAGTTGAACTACAAATACCAAATGCCCAATCCAAGTAAATGTTCAAAGATGACAAAAGTCAAAATGAATTGGGTCTGAAATTCAAAACAACAAGTCTTACCCTTATGAGTCCAAACATATGAAAGCTGGGGAGAAAGAATATGTAAAACCGCAATTATTTATTTAGTTATTTATAGTTATCTCATGGAAGAGTACACTATGATATGGATTAATTCTTGGAAATCATTTTTTAAAGTTTAAATATACTGTTTAAAATTTTAATAGGAGAATAGAAATGGATGTATAACTTCCAAAACCCTAGATAAGTAGAGGAAAAATGGAGAAAGAAAACTTGAACAAGACAACCAATGGCAGGAAAGGGAAGAAAATACAAGAACAATAATAAAGCAGGTTAAGTAGAGAACCTAAAAAAATACAGCAGGAATAATCTCAGACAGACCAGTAAGTCATGATAAATATTAATGGATTAAGCAATCCTTTTAAAAATACAGACCCTTATTTGTCTTTTTTTTTCTTTTTAAACATGCTATGTACTGTAAGAATCCCACAGAAAATAAAATTACACAGAAAAATAAAAATAAAAGAATGAAAATGTATTTATAGACTATTACTTACGCAATATAATTTTTGATTGAAAACTCAAACCAGGGCTTCCCTGGTGACGCAGTGGTTGAGAGTCCACCTGCCAATGCAGGGGACACGGGTTCGTGCCCCGGTCCGGGAAGATCCCACGTGTCGCGGAGCGGCTGGGCCCGTGAGCCATGGCCACTGAGCCTGCGAATCCGGAGCCTGTTCTCCGCAACGGGAGAGACCACAACAGTGAGAGGCCCGCGTATCGCAAAAAAAAAAAAAAAAAAAAAAGTCAAACCAAAAAGCATTAAATGAGACAGGGGCACTCTTGTGTGCCAGTCTCAGCCTACCAGTAGATTATTTCTATTTTGCCGGTCTCAGCCTATCAATAGATTATTTCTATCTTTCTCAGAAACAGACAAAAATAGTCAATGGTAAAAAGTAAATAAGGGGGAGACCTTCAAGATGGCTGAGGAGTAAGAAGCGGAGATCACCTTCCTCCCCACAAATACATCAGAAATACATCTACACGTGGAACAACTCCTACAGAACACCTACTGAACGCTGGCAGAAGACCTCAGACCTCCCAAAAGGCAAGAAACTCCCCATGTACCTGGGTAGGGCAAAAGAAAAAAGAAAATACAGAGACAAAAGAATAGGGTTGGGACCTGCACCTCTGAGAGGGAGCTGTGAAGGAGGAAAAGTTTCCACACACTAGGAAGCCCCTTCACTGGTGGAGACAGGGGTGGGCGGGGGAGAAATTTTAGAGCCATGGAGAAGAGCGCAGCAACAGGGGTACAGGGGGCAAAGCACAGAGATTCCTGCATAGAGGATCGGTGCTGACCAGCACTCACCAGCCTGAGAGGCTTGTCTGCTCACCCACCGGGGTGGGTGGGGGCTGGGAGCTGAGGCTCGGGCTTCAGAGGTCAGACACCAGGGAGAGGACTGGGGTTGGCTCCGTGAACACAGCCTGAAGGGGGCTAGTGCGCCACAGCTAGCCAGAGGGAGTCCGGGGAAAAGTCTGGAGCTGCCGAAGAGGCAAGAGATCATTGTTTCGGGGTGCGCGAGGAGAGGGGATTCAGAGCACCGCCTAACCGAGCTCCAGAGATGGGCACGAGCCGCGGCTATCAGCATGACTGATAGAGAAAAAAATATCTAGGAATAAACCTACCTGACGAAAGAAATTAAAGATGATACAAATAGATGGAAAGATATACCATGTTCTTGGATTGGAAGAATCAACATTGTGAAAATGACTCTACTACCCAAAGCAATCTACAGATTCAATGCAATCCCTATCAAACTACCAATGGCATTTTTCACAGAACTAGAACAAAAAATTTCACAATTTGTATGGAAACACAAAAGACCCCGAATAGCCAAAGCACTCTTGAGAAAGAAAAACAGAGCTGGGGAATCAGGCTGCCTGACTTCAGACTGTACTACAAAGCTACAGTAATCAAGACAGTATGGTACTGGCACAAAAACAGAAATATAGATCAATGGAACAGGATAGAAAGCCCAGATATAAACCCATGCACAGATGGTCACCTTATTTGTGATAAAGGAGGCAAAAGTATACAATGGAGAAAAGATAGCCTCTCCTATAAGTGGTGCTGGGAGAACTGGACAGCTACATGTAAAAGAATGAAATTAGAACACTCCCTAACACCATACACAAAAATAAACTCAAAATGGATTAAAGACCTAAATGTAAGGCCAGACACTATAAAACTCTTAGAGGAAAACATGGGCAGAACACTCTATGACATAAATCACAGCAAGATCCTTTTTGACCCACCTCCTAGAGAAATGGAAATGAAAACAAAACTAAACAAATGGGACCTAATGAAACTTAATAGCTTTTGCACTTCAAAGGAAACCATAAACAAGACGAAAAGACAACCCTCAGAATGGGAGAAAATATTTGCAAATGAAGCAACTGACAAAGGATTAATCTCCAAAATTTACAAGCAACTCATGCAGTTTAATATCAAAAAAACAAACAACCCAATCCAAAAAATGGGCAGAAGACCTAAATAGACATTTCTCCAAAGAAGACATACAGATGTCCAAGAAGCGCATGAAAGGATGCTCAACATCACTAATCATTAGAGAAATGCAAATGAAAACTACAATGAAGTATCACCTCACACCAGTCAGAATGGCCATCATCAAAAAGTCTGCCAGCAATAAATTCTGGAGAGGGTGTGGAGAAAAGGGAACACTCTTGCACTGTTGGTGGGAATGTAAATTGATAAAGCCACTATGGAGAACAGTATGCAGTTCCTTAAAAAATGAAAAATAGAACTACCATATGACCCAGCAATCCCACCACTGGGCGTATACACTGAAAAAACCATGAAACTGAGTTAGAGTCCATCATACAGAGTGAAGTAAGTCAGAAAGAGAAAAACAAATACCATATGCTAACACATATATATGGAATCTAAAAAAAAAAAAAAAGGGTTATGAAGAACCTAGGGGAAGGACAGGAATAAAGACTCAGATCTAGAGAATGGACTTGAGGACACGGGGTGGGGGGGAAGGGTAAGCTGGGACGAAGTGAGAGAGTGGCATGGACATATATACACTACCAAATGTAAAATAGATAGCTAGTGGGAAGCAGCCACATAGCCCAGGGAGATCAGCTTGGTGCTTTGTGGCCACCTAGAGGGGTGGGATAGGGAGGGTGGGAGGGAGACAAGAGGGAGGAGACATGGGGATATTGTATATGTATAGCTGATTCACTTTGTTATAAAGCAGAAACTAACACACCATTGTAAAGCAATTATACTCCAGTAAAGATGTTGAAAAAAGGATAAAGTAAATAACAATATAGTGGATTTAAATAATATTTTTTGCATCAAATGAACAGGTTAAGTACATTATATTCAACTTTCAAAGACCCATTCACAGAGTTTGTTGAATAAAAACCATGGACAAATAGATAAGCAACAAAAATATATAGCACAGAGAATTATAGCCATTATCTTGTAACAACTTTTAGTGGAGTATAATCCATAAAAATACTGAATCACTATGCTGTACATCTGGAACTAATATAATATTGTAAATCAACTTATACTTCAATTAAAAAAACTTGGGCAATTTAAAAGAAAATCACTAGAAAATTTTAATACACAAAAATAAGAGAAACTATATATTTGATCATTAGATGGTAAAATTAACATAAACCACAAAAAAAGTGTCTCATAGCCTACTTAATGGAACATTTTAAAACATTCTACATACTCTTGGGTATAAAGATGAAAATGCTATTGAGGTGGCAAACAATTTTGAAATTAAGACAAAGTGAATGCTTGTACACTCAATACTTGTAAGTTAAAGCCAAAGCAAAACTCAGAAAATACAATTTATCACCACAATTTATTTATTAGAAAATAAGAAAAGTGGAAAATATCTTATGTGTTTTATAGAAGAAAAACGAGAAAATAATGTCATAAACATAACATTTCTTGAGGGTTTACTATGTGCCAACCACACTTCTAAGCCATTTACATATAAATTAATTGATAGGGCAAATCAATTCTATGAGGTTGGCAATTATTATTTCTATTTTATAAATAAGAAGTTGAAGCTCAAGAAGCTTAAATAAGTTGCCTAGAGTCACCCTGATAGCAAGTTGGAGGAATTGGCATTGATTCTAACCCAGGATTGATAAAGTAGGAAAAATAAACCAGGCTGCATCATTACATTCTAGATTGTCTTCTGAAAAGATCAACTCAAGCAACCAAACGCATAGTAAGTCTGATTAAGTAGAAAAAATTTAAAAATACAAAAATACACATTAGGAATAGAAAAGGGTAAAATTACAGATATGGGGTAGAGTTTAAAAGTTTTATGAGAATACTACACCCAACTTTATAGCAATATATTTTATAATCTGTATGACATGGATGATATAAAATATAAATGGATAGATGAAATAAAAGACTCAAAAAGAGATTTTTTAAAGTCTACATAGACTAATATTTATAGAAGAAATTGAAGGTATAAGGATTACCTTTGAAAGTGAATAGCCCACATTTGGGGATGAGTATATTCATTTATTCCATAAATACTGTGATCAGAGTAAGACAGTTCCTCTGCAGAAGCCCATGCCTCTATCAGCAGAGATAAGCTGGAGATTCTTCCTTAATGTTTTTGCCATCCAGCTGACCTCCAGACCTTACTTTTATGGCTACTCTCTCGAGTTCAGAGTCTTACCTTTTTTGTGGCATGAACTGCATTGTCAGTCTAGTGAGTTCTTTGTACCTTTCTTAGAAGAATGTTTTAAAATGCATAAAATCATGCACACAGATACATATGATCATAATACATAGGTTTACAAAGAAAACTAATTATATTTAAATGTAATTTTCTAGCTATAGGGTCCTTGGAGGTGAATCTCAAAATAAGAATCCTATGAAGGTCTTGTCATCACACTATTTTCATTTTAATTTTTATGAACTTTAAAATTCAGTGGATCTTTAGTGTTGCCCAAGAATCCCACATTTCCATAATCCATTCACTCCCCCTCCCCTCTAGATGACTGTTATCATCTTCTCTACTCACCTCAAATCTCCAGTGCCTCCTTCTAATCCTCAATCTCTGCAGTGGAAAATTCCTCCCCTGCCCCAATTTTGTTTTTAAGAAAAGGGAAACAATTAGAGGAGAATATTCTTAAGGTTTTACTATTCTGTCTAGTTGTTTACCTTCTTCTGTGCCCGTATACTTTACTTGTTATCCTGTTATTAAAGATAACTGTCCATGCTCCTAGCCAAAGCCCTGCCTTCCAACAGTGTATTCCAACCATTCCCTCTTTCCTACTCAAGGACATTTCTCCTGCTATTCTCCACCCTCTCTTTCTCTACAACATTAACATTTTTTCCCTTTCTACTAGAAAATTCAAATCAACAGAAAATGAAGAAAAACAAAACAAAATTTTACCATCAAAAAATCTTCTCTTGAGCTCATATCCCCTTCTCGTGCCATCCTATTTTTGCTCTCATTTACACCAAAATTTCTTGAAAGGATTGTCCCTACTCTCTCCAGTTTAGCATCTCCTGTTCTCTTGAACATACTTCAGTCAAGATTCTACCCCCAGCTGCAGTGAAACTGCTTTTATCAGGGTCACCAGTAACCTCCATATCACTAAATCCAATTGTCAGTTCTGAACTCTCATTGTAATAGCATCCAGTAAGATCCCAGTATCTGGTTGTAGTTGTTCAGGCAGCATCAAGGGTAGTGTATGTGAATGATGCCTCTGGGCTTGTAAGATCATACAGTACGTCCTTGGACCTAATAGCAGCATTTGCATAATTTTGATCCCTCTTCTCTCCTTGAAACACATTTGTTGACTTGGTCTTTAGTACATAACCACTTGTGTGGTTTTCTCCTCCCTCTGAGACCACTCCTTCTCTGTCTCCTTTGCTTAATCTATCTTATCTCCTTGACATGAATTTCTTTAAGGTCCTGCGGCTTCATTTTAGAGCTCTTCCTTTTTCTCTTTATACTCACTCTCTTGGTAATTTCATCCAGTCTCATATGCTGACGATTCCCAAATTTATATCTCCTAGACAAATGTCTCCCTTAGATTCTAGACTCATATATCCAAATTAGTACTCAACATCTTGATTAGGCCTCTCACACTTGACCTGCCACTAACAAGCTCTTTATATCCCTCTTGCTCTAAATCTCCTTCCCTCATAGCCTACCCCTTCTCCATCAATGGAAACTCCATGCTTCTAGTTGCCCAGGACAAAGCTTTCAGTCATCATTGATTCCTCTATTTCCTTTATACTCATTAGAAGGTCTGGCTACTCTACCCTTAAATTTTATTTTTCTAAAAATAAAATTTAATATAAATATATTGCTACTTATTTTATAGATGTATTTTTATTTAGTCTAATTAATATAGATTCTACCAATATTTTTGTTACCACCTCCACTGTTAAGAAATAACTAGGTCAAAAAATGCTTTGTAGGGAAATTGGCATTTGAGCAAGACCCTGTAGGAAAAGTAAAATTGAGGATGAGGTGATTTCAGGATAAAATAATTTCAAGACATAGTAATTATGAATAGCCTACAGTAATGATTCACAAAGTATAGCTGGAATAGCCATAGGCTCCCTGAAGCACCTTCTAAGAAGTCTGCAAAGTCAAATTTTTTTATAATATGCTAGGATGTTTTTGGCTTTCTTACTCATTCTCTCTTGAGTGCCATAGAGTTTTCCAGAGGCCACATGACATGTGATTATATCATTGCTCTGAAGGCTAATAGAATGTATGCTGTGTAGTCTTGTGTTTTAGGAAGTTTGCAGTTTGAATCTCTAATATGGTCACTATCAACAGGTAGAACCTAAATAAACAAAAATTCTTTGAGTTCTTTAATAACAATTAAAAATATAAAGCAGTTCTGATACCAAAATGTTGGAGAACCACTGTTGTAGGATGATATTTAGTACTTACGACTAGCCTAGGGTCGTTGAAATCTGGAGTGTATTGTATGTTCACGTATGCTATAAGGCATATGTAGCCCAAGAGACTAAATTCTGGTCACTCTCTGAAACAAATCTCAGAATAAAGAATGGAGAACTTATTCTGTACCTCAGTGATTTAGAATATGGTGAGGCATTGCCATTGGGCTAAAGAGGAGAGAGCAAGCTGACTATGAGCACTATCCAGGGAATATTTAAAAAAATTAAAGCTTAGATGTGGAGATTTGATTTGACTCATCTCCGCCCACCCTCAATGCCTTCTCACCCACCACCAATACACACACACACACACACGCACATGTGTGTGCATACAAGCATTGAGTATTACTACTTGGGTCATTAGAAATCCATTATCATTTTTAATTTATTTTTATTTATTTAGTTTTTTGCAGTACGTGGGCCTCTCACTGTTGTGGCCTCTCCCATTGCAGAGCACAGGCTCTGGATGCGCAGGCTCAGCAGCCATGGCTTACGGGCCCAGCCGCTTCGCGGCATGTGAGATCCTCCCGGACCGGGGCACGAACCCGTGTCCCCTGCATCAGCAGGCGGACTCTCAACCACTGCGCCACCAGGGAAGCCCTTGGGTAATAATCTTGTACTCTGCAATCTTGCTATGTTCACTTATTCGTTACAGGAGTGTTTTTGTCAATTCTGTTAAATTTTCTACATAGACATTCATATCATTTATGCACTAAGATGGTTTTATTTTTTCCTTCACTATCTGTATGCATTTTCTTTTCTTTTCTTGTCCTACTGCATTACATATAACTTAGGCAACACAGGGTGGCTAGAGTGGGCTTGACTTGGGCAGTTAGGCTCTGATAATACCCCAGCAGGTTAGTTAGGCTCTGATAATACCCCAGCAGGATAGGTTCTGGTTAACTAGTTTCCCCTGAGGGCAGGCTTTGTTAAGAACAGAGTACTCTGGTGTCTTTCAAAATGGTTCCTTTCTTCTCCTCCTGCTGGAAGAAAGAGGAGATTGCTCTCTGATAATTACTCTGAGCACATGGTTGAGCTTCAGGAGGTAAATCTTACAATATTGTGGGAGTCCCCATGTTACTAAATCCCCTTGGTGTTTTTAAATCTCTGATTTGTCCACACTGAGTCTCCAGCAATTCAGCAGTTACAGTTCAGGTTTTCCTAGCACTGGTTCCCTCCACAGTTAGTAGAGACTCCTTGTTTTCACCTGTGTGTCTCTCCAGTCTGAAAGACAGCAGTTTTTCCTGTGTCCCCCACTCTCTTACAGATCCAAGGAGAGTTGTTTACTTTTCAATCTATTCAGCTTTTTATTTGTTGTTAGGAGGGGGTGGCAACTTCCAAGCTCCTGACCTGTGGACTGTAAACCGTTTTCCTTGGATAATTTTTTGAAAACTTTTACTTTTTCATTTGAAACATTTATTGGTCTGAATCATAGAGAAAAAGAAAAAAATAATGTAAATAATTCTCACTCAGTGTTCTTTAAGTGTCACACTTTGACGGTAGAAGCTTGTGTTTAATCTCTGCCCCAAATATTTTACCTCCCCAGGTAAATGCTATCAATATTGAGCATAATAATTAAAAATTACTTTGAATAAAAACAAAGTATATTTTACCACATTTAGTACCCCTTTCTTGCTCTTGAGGTTTTACTTCTTCCAGTTACTATGTAAAAGACATGTCTCTAGGGAGGTATAGTACAAGAATGTTCCTCTTTTGACTTGGGACGTCTTATTGATTCCTTCATTTTCTTCACTGTTGAGCCTGTGCTTGCCAATACAGCCCCCTGTAGAGAGATTTTTTAAAATTCCCAAATGTTTTGAAGAATACTTTAGAATGTAATTTCTGCCAGAATCTAATTAGACAGAAAACCTGGACTTGGGGAGACATTCTTTATAACTGGCTTAATTTTTCTTCATCCCTATTCTCAAAAGGAATCTTAAAAATATTGTCTTCATAATTATTCCTTCTCCTTATTTTTGGCCTTTTCCATAATGGCTTAAAAATTCTTCTAAACAATAAGAACAAATGTTATAAACAAACTCTTTCACAGGCGTTTTCTTCCTCACATCCTCCTTCTCTTCCTACACTCTGAGTAAAACAAAGACAAAACCTCACAAAGGAGATTTTCATGAAGAAAATGCAGAAATCATAAATCTAACAAAAATAAGGCAAGATTAATTTTTCTCAACTTATCAATACATTTAGTTTTTCAGCGTGACTTTTCTGTCACATCTAAGGGAAGTTGATCACATAAGCAACAAGCTAGCCTGGTGGTGGAAAGGCTGTTGACCATTCTGGCATTGATTCTGCCCACAAAAATATGCATCAAGTTATAAGTGGAATTTACCCTTTGGCCTTTAGCTCCCCCTCTTCTAAAACCAAGAAGTATTGTTTGCACTGTGAGAGCAGCTTTTGCACCAGCTAAAAGTGTTTGTAGCTTATTACTAAATGATCTTAAAACAGCTCCAGAAAATATGGAAATTCATTTTTCATGAGCACAAGGGAAAAAAAAGGTCTAAGGTTACCAGTTACAAAAAGTTAAACTACTAATATTCTCCTAGATTTTTGTTTTTTCTTGACATTTTATTTGTTGTCAAAAGCATATTAGAAATTGTGACCAGAATTACATGCATCTAAGACGACACAGTGATTTTCAATATTCACATTGCCAATTATTCATCACTTTCCTGAAGTTTACTTATCTTACTTTTAAGCTAAAGAAATGAAGGAAAATAGGTTGTAAGTATTTGCAGAGTTTCCAAAAATAAGGTTGGTATGCTCAAATAAAAGATATCCAGGGCTTCCCTAGTGGCGCAGTGGTTGAGAGTCCGCCTGCCGATGCAGGGGACACGGGTTCGTGCCCCAGTCTGGGAAGATCCCACATGCTGCGAAGTGGCTAGGCCCGTGAGCCATGGCCGCTGAGCCTGCACATCCGGAGCCTGTGCTCCGCAACGGGAGAGGCCACAACAGTGAGAGGCCCGCATACTGCAAAAAAAAAAAAAAAAAAGATATCCAGTAGTCAGGAGACAGAGCTTTGTCTTCTAAAGGAATAGAGAACATAAATTGGTATGTTACAAAAATAAGATATGCCAAAGAAAATAAAGAAAACTCAGAACACAGATAAAAAACCTCCTGAATTTTCTTTTATGCATACAAATATGGATAATTGTTGGATAATTTGTGATTATCATATTTAAAAGATTTGTCCTTACAATGTGAACATTAGTTGTTATAGCTACTTTTATCCTTTTATATTCAAGAAAACTAAAGAAGTGGGAGGGATAAACTGGGAGATTGGGACTGACATAACACACTACTATATATAAAATAGATAACTAATAAGGACCTACTGTGTAGCACAGGGAACTCTTCTCAATACTCTGTAATTTCCCCCTGTATGGGGAAAGAATCTGAAAAAGAATGGATATACATATATATACGTATAACTGATACACTTTGCTGTACAGCAGAAGCTAATGCAACATTGTAAATCAACTGTACTCTAATAAAAATTTAAAAACAACAACAAAAAGGAAAACTAAAGAATAAAATAGAGAATTGTTGAAGTCAGAGCCTGAAGTTGAATGAGAATCAAAATACACCTTTGTGTCTCTCAAACCTGCCTGTTGCTGCTGAATACTTAGCTTTTCACAGTAATATTAACAAAAAATACATGTAAATAAAATTTCATGAGGAAAAAAATGGCTAAAATACACAATACAAGTGGGAAAAGAAGTAAAGCTAGAAAGTGTTAAAATGCCAAATGTGATTTTCTTGGCTTAATCATCTCAGATTTCAGATTAAGAACTGAGATTTATTTAAGTCTCTTTTGTTGAGGCATAAGGATGGAGTTCTTGTCAGAAAATTGTTCACTTTTCTTGGCTGTAGTAACATTATAAATGCCGTACAAATACTGTTTTTCTTCATAGCCTGCCAAAAAAAGTGGCAATAAAGAGTTAACTAAATATATCCACATCTCAAAAGCATTTTAATTTTAATTTTAGAATAAGATTGTAGTTAATTCACTTTTAAAGGCTGCAAACTTAACTTTCTTAATTGTAAGAAGTAAAAATGGAATTTATATGAAAAACTGTATGGTTTGCTAGAGAAAAACAGAGAAAGACAGAGACAGAGAGAAAGCACACACTCAAAAATGATTGATAATTACTTTCAAGTCTATTCAGAGATGAGGGTGATATTAAGAATGAGGACTGGTGCTAGTTCAATTTTATGCTCTCTAGTTTACATAATCGCAGGGGGCATAAGTTGAAAAGAGACTGACCACATATTACTCTCTGTTATTTAATTCTTTGGTCTGAATTCCAGTTATGTCTTATATGTTGTAACAAGAAAGAAAATGCTCCTTGCAATACTCCTGGAGTTAGAATCAATTAAAAAATATGAAACATTTTCCAAAGTGTTTATATTCTCCAAAATGGTCATAGTTTCAAAGGATCACAGATTAGGTATTCTTTTTTTTGGTTGGAGGTGACAAAGAAAGGTGAAAAGGGATGCAAAAACAAGCAAAATGCAGATACTTTAAAAAAATCAAACTTATTGATGTATAATTTACATGAAATAAAATTCACAAAATTTAGTTGTGCAAGTCAATGAGTTTTGAACACGAATACGGTTGGATAGTCCACACCAGAATCATGACGTTGGACTTTTTCGTCACCTCAGTATGTTCCCATGTGCTTCCTTGTTACCAGCCCACCATCAACCTCTGGCAATAATTGATCTGTTTTTTATCTTTGCCTTTGTTAGAATTTCATATAACTAGAATCATAAAGTATGCAGTCTCTTGTTTCTTTTTTATCATTTATCATATGAAATTCGTCTATATTGTCATATGTATAAGTAGCTCTTTTTTCTTTTCATTGTTGAGTTGTATCCTGTTATATGGATTTATTCACCAATTGATAAACACTTGAATTTTTGTCTATTATTAATAAAGACTTTATGAATATTTGCATTCATGCCTTTGTAGGAATATATGTTTTCATTTCTCTTGGGGAAATATTTACGAATGGGATTTCTGGGTCATATAGTAAATGTATATTTAACTTCATAAGAAATTGCCAAGTTGTTTCCTAAAATGGCTGTAACCATTTTGCCTTCCTGCAAGCAATGTATTAGAGTTCCAGTTGCTCCACATTCTCAACAACACTTGGTATGGTGAGTGTTTTTGATTTTAACTATTCTAGTGGGTATGTAGGAGTATCTCATTGTGATTTTAATGTACAGTTTCTGATAAATAATGGTGTTGAGTTTTATGTGCTTATTTGCATTTCATTGGGAGAGTGTCTTTTCAGAACTTTTGCTCATTTTTGTTCATTTTTAAAGTGAGGTTGTTTGTCTTTCTATCACTGAGTTTTAAGGCTTCACATATTCTAGATTTAAGTTTTCCTTTTTTTTTTTAGAGAATAAAAATTTTTCATTTTGGATAAGGTCCAAGTTATCAATTTTCCTTTCTTTTATGGATCCAGGTTTCGGAATAATATCTAAGAAACCTTCACTGTCCTAAGGTCACAAAGTTTTTCTCCTCTGTTTTCTTCTGTTCGTTTTACAGGTTTAGCTTTTACATTTAGAACTATGACCCATTTCAGGTTAATTTTTGCAAACGGTGTGTGGTAAGGGTAAAGTTTTACTTATTTATTTTTACATATAAATATCCGACTATTCCAGAACTATTTTTCAAAAGACTATTTTCCCCCTTGAATTACTTTGGTATGCTTGTTAAAATTGGTTTACTATATATGTGTAACTCTATTTTTCCACCCTCTATTCTATTCCGTTTAATGTCTATCCTTTGGCCAATGCCACAATGTCTTGATTACTGTAGCTTTATTGTAAGTCTTGAAATAGGGTAGAGTAAGTCTTACTACTATGTTCTTCTTTTTCAAAATTATTTTGTTCTTTGCATTTCATGTAGATTTTAGAATCAGATTGTAATTTATACCGAAAGCCTGATTGGATTTTGATTGAGACTGCATTGAAATCTATAAACCAGTTTGTTTAGGTCTTCTTTCTTTTCTTTTAGCAAAATTGTTTAGTTTTCATTGCATAATATTGCACATTTCTTATTGTTTATCCCTAAATATTTTATCTAATGACATTAGAAAAAATCCAATTGTGTGTTACTAGTATCTAGGAATACCATTAATATATTGATCTTGTTTGTATCTTATGACTTTGCTAAACTCATTTCTTTACTGAACAAGGAATGAAGAGGTAGGAAGATTTCAAGATTGGTTAATTCATTATTATGTAATATGATCAAAGATCTAGATTTATAGCTCAGCTCTGCCACCCTCATCATGGTGGCTTTTGACTGCAGATTTATTTTCTCATAGTCATAAAATGGCTGCAATATCTCCAGGTATCATATTCTCACGTATAGACACACAAAATGCAAAGCCTAGATGAGAAAATGCTTGTTCTGATGCCTCTTTATAAGAGATTTAGCAAATACTCTCTTTCCCTAAGCTTATCCATGCAATCTTGCATCCATTGCAAACCCATTCTTGAACAACCATGGTCAAGGAGACCAGATTCACCATATAACTGTCCTTCACTAATCAAGACTCATCCACTGGGTCTGGTGAAAATCCTAGCTCCTCTAAAGCATATGACTGCCTGATACCCAAGCAAAATCAGGTTCTCGTTACAAGGAAGAATGGGAGAGAATGACTAATGGGTAATCAAAAAGAGTTTTTTCAGGTTTCTGATAATTTTAAGGATGATTTTTCATGCTTTTAATTACTTGGCAACAGAACAATAAAAATAATTATTTTGAACTTGACTCACATCTGTGTTATGAAATAGGGACATGAAATATTATCCATATTCAGTTATGATAGTTCTAAATCAAATGTTAATAGACTAGTTAATGGAACAGCAAGTCAAGTACAGGACTGTAGTAATTACACACAGAAGATTTTAGGAAGACCTTTACTCCTCTTTGATAAGCTATTCTATGTAAGGTTTTCCATGTTTATAAACTTAAGTTTAATCTTATTTGAGTGAAACAATGGCAAAGGAAAAACCCTTATTCATGTTATTTCTGGATGTTATATATAATGGGAAAAATAAGTGAGTATATCTGTAATGTAAAAGAAAGAAAGACATTAAGGTAACCAAAAAGAAACTGGCCAACTAACACACATGAGGATAATGTAAAATAACAAAGCACAAAAATTGGAAAATTTTTCATTGATCTCTTAAAATAGATATTCATAAGTGAAAGTGCTTGAGATGCCAAAAAGGCCTACTTAATTAAACATAGATTCAAAACAGGTAGTGAAGTGAGAGTTTTGACAGTTCTTTCACTTATTTTCTTATTAAAAAAGCATGGTATTTTTGGTATATGTTATCCTATTCATTGAATACCCTCCCTCCTAAAATATCTAATGCCCCCAAACCTTTAATATAGCATTCCAGAATTAAAGGTTAAAACTTTAAATTTGAAAGTTAAGAGTATAATAGCATTATTAACAAATTAAACCATTTTGTGTTCACCGGGCACATCCTTACATTTCTGTATGATAATAACTATAGAAAATCATATTTTCTGATATTATATATATAATATGACATTTTAATACATATATAAACTTGTGTGTGTGTGTGTGTGTGTATCACACTGCAGCCTCAACAAGCACCATACAGGACATAAACTCTGACATCTAGAAAAATAATACTGAAATAATCCTGAATGTTAAAATACTATAGCTTCTTAGCTTTTGGGAGGTTAGGAGTCTCTGGAAACATTCAGCCACAGGTAGCAGGGCAAAGCAGTGGATGGTGGTCTAACCAGCTCTGCCCTGTGTCTTCCAAGGGGGGAGGCTGGGTAAGCTTGAGGACAGCCTGAGTACTGGTAGACTCTTGAACCATCTTAGTCTTTTAACCCAGTAAACACTACATGAATCATACCCCAGAGTGAAGAAAAGAGGAGAGTTGAGGCTAGGTTCTCTGGATCCAAAGACATGACAGGGCCACAGGGCCCTTAAAGGGGCTTTTAGTCCTGGGTGGAAATTGTAGGAATCAGAGACTAAAAGGGTTAAAGGTATTGACCAGAATATGTGGGAATCCTCTCTCAGATTCCCAGCCATACATATTTTTTTATTTTCAGAGTAAAAGATATTCAGTATGAAATAAAAATTCCAGAGGGTGAAATTCTCCTTCTGGGAAAAACTTGTGCATTATTACTCTTCAGATCAGAGAGTTTGGGAGGTCAAGCACTTAGTCAGTAAGAGATGCTGTGGAAAACACTAGGGATCAGATGATGAGCAGGAAAGATTTTCTCCTCTCCACTCTCCCTACCTTCACCCTGACTCTTTCCCTGCAGCTTGTAAATACATTTGTCCCTTGTTATTCGTTGGGGATTGATTCCAGGAGCCCCTGTGGATATCAAAATCTGTGATGCTCAAGTACCTTATATAAAACGACGTATTGCAGTGAATACAGTCCACCCCCTTATCTGCGGTTGTCAACCAACTGCCCTTGGTTGTCATCTGCAGTTGGTTGAATCTACAGATGTGAAGCGCATGTATACGGAGGGCTGATTGTATACACAATGTTCTCTTCCACTTAAAGTAAGGCAAAATTAGTCAAAACAATACAAATGAAACTACCATTGAACAGCAGTTCCCTTGGACTACCAATTTCTGTTCTAGCTAGCGTTATAAAAATGTTTTCTCCTTTCACCATCTCAATTTATTTTCATCTCCACTAATTGGGCTGGCAAAAAATGTAGAATGATTTTTCCAATGCCACATTCAATGTTCTCCTTTCAGTTTTCCTTTAACTTGCCTATCTGAAATGATGGACATTTTTGACTATCTTACTCTCTTCTTTTTGGAGCTCTCAACTCCCTTGGCTTCTGTGTCTCCATTTTTTCTTTTTTGGCCTTGGATTTCTGATTACTTCTTTCAGACTTTATTTTTCTGTTCTTTACCTGTATACTTATGCTCTTGATTTCTGTATATCCAGCCCCCCCCCCCCCCCCCGCCCCCGTTGCGGAGCACAGACTCTGGACGCGCAGGCTCAGCAGCCGTGGCTCACGGGCCCAGCCTCTCCGCGGCATGTGGGATCTTCCCGGACCGGGGCACGAACCCGCATCCCCTGCATCGGCAGGTGGATTCTCAACCACTGCGCCACCAGGGAAGCCCAAGCCCAGACATCTTTTGTTTGCTGTTGTGCCTGCTGAACATCCATAACTGGAAATCTTACTAGCATCTGAAGCTCAAATGCCCTTTAGAATATAACTAAATTTACCAAAATGTACTTATTACATCACTCCTATTCCAAACCTCCTCCTTCCTTTTGAGACCAATATGTGCTAATGACAGAACTCATTTGCCCAAAACTGCATATGAGAATCAAATTTAAATTTTACCTCACCCCATTCATTTATTCAACCATCAAATCTGACAGAAGCAGGCTTTTAGCATAATGGTCTTGATGTGAGTGTTGGATGTGGACTGCCTTTGTTGAAATCCTGGCTCTGTTACTTACTAGGTCTGTATCTTTTGCAAGGTACTTCATCTGTCTGTACTGCTCTCATTTTCTCTAACATGGGGATGATAATACATGGAAAAAGTCATGTAAAGACAGATACCGATCGATAATAAAAATAAGCCGAGAGGGTGGAAATGCAGAGAGGGTGATATATACTTGATATATATATACTTGAGGGATACTTTTCCAATACTTGAAAAGAGAACGTATTGTTTTATAATTTAAGCAATTAATGAAGAAAAATTGAAAACAAAATCATTTGACTAAAGGGCTTTAAATCCAACAGTCATCATGTAAATCTCCAAAACCACTATTTTGAATGGTGATGATCAGAGTATCATGTTCTCCTAATTTCCTGATTACTGAAAGCCATTATCAATAGTAAGTGCTTCCTAAATCTCTCATTGATACATATTGCCCATATGTCTTTTATCTTAGTTTTCCTATAGTCAGGAACAGCTTAACAGTGTTAAGCAATATTTGAGGGCTGCCTGAAGCAGTCTACTTGCTAAACATAGTGAGAATTAAAATTCCTCTACTAATTTTGGTTTCAGAGAATTCTCTGAAATACCATGATATGCAGAAATCCTTAGAAGAGAAGGTATTTTTTAATGTTTTAATCATTTTGGATTCTGTCTTTATACATATGTATCCTCGATTTTGCACAGCAAATATAACTTTGAATATTGTCAAATGAAAAGATAACACATCCACAAAGAGAAGCAGAAATATTAATGACGATTATAACAGCTCAGTGGAATGAATGAAATAACACGACGTCCTGAAGTGAATTTTTCTCTGCCAATAATGTTTATCATATTTAAATGGAACTTTCTTACGTTTTGACCCTTTTTATAGCTTTATTACAGAAAATGTTAGCCTATATTAACTACTTACTGGATAAATACAGGAAAACTGCTTGTCACTTATCAGTTTATCTATTATCATCTCAAATAGGGCTGAGTGGTCTGATTTCGAAGTGACAGCTGGTGGTGTCTCTTCGTGATACGTGCTAATCCAGCCTTTATTATGGAAAAACTGCCTGTGCTTTCAGACAGTGAAAGGGAGTTACTAAATGTAATCACTAAGGAGGAACCTTGGGATTGCAAACATAAAAGACTAAAATGAACAGTTTTCTCATTACAGAATGGTTTCCTGATTAAATACAGATTAAGGGTAGGGAGAAATCATTTAGAGACCTAAATAGTATTCTCCATTGTGTATATACACACAGAATCTCAGATACACACATTTTCAAGTGGATACGGTATAGAAGTTACATGCCCATAAATATACATATAGCATTGTTGTAACATGGTATATAATGTTACATACATCATAGTATTAACTCTCTCTCAATATACTCATTAAACAATTTAAGAATATGTGAATCAGGTCCCATTTTTAGGCTGAATTTTTTGGATTGGAAGCATAAAATAAGCTATTGTCATTTAAACAAAGTGTGACTTTTTAGATAGATCACTGCTATGGTTTTATTGTATTACTCTAGTGTAGATTGACTTGTATCAGAAAAATGGAGGAATGTCCACTATCTTAACCCCACACAGGAAATGAAAAGCTAAGAGAAAGCTATCAAAAAAGACTTTTTTGCTAGTGCATCATAACTGCATGATAGAGTCACCAGAAATGAGAGCACTTAGTGTGTACAGAGGCATACCTTCCTCATATTCTACTGTGGAATCTTGATGCCATTTGTGCTCTATAATAAACAGCTCTTTCGAATTTTAACTCCTAGCTGTCAATTGAAAAGGCCACCTAACTATTTCATTATGCTCTAATTAATAACACACTTCAATAAAAACAATTTCCTTACTCCATAATTTATCAGTATGTTGAATATCTTGCCCACTACTTATTGCCAGAATTAAATAAGCATCCTATTTTCAAGAGGACAGGGAGGTTGTTTAATTGACAGAAGAAGATATGCAGAGTCAGATCTAAAAGCAATGATCCCCTTTCTTCAATGCCTATAGTTGTTGTTGCTTCAATTAGTTTGAACTTCAAATCACAAATACAAATAAATGGGCTGAAGTTAGGTAGTTATGCCAACAGATCACCAGTAGCCAGCACAATTAGCCATCTGACCTCATTTTGAAATTATAAGTGCTCACAATTTCTACATCCTTGGTGCAGTTAATGCCCACACACAATTCTGGGTACAGAACTTGGCACAAATAGCTCAAGTCAAAGGTCTAGTGTAAACTTCTTTCAAAATCTAGCTGTCAGTACTAACAAACTCTTCTTTAGCCAGTCTGTGAATTCAGGAAGCACAAATAATCATGCCCAGAAACAAAAATTGTTTCTAGAAAGCCACACTAATGCTACTCCTGCCTATAAGGGGTGTCTTAGTATGTTTGGGCTGAAATAACAAAATACCAGAGACTGGGTGATTTATAGACAACCGTAATTTGTTTCTTACAGTTCTAATGACTGAGAAGGCTAAGATCAAGGTACTGGCAAATTCTGTGTCTCGTCAGGGTTCACTTTTTGGTTCATTTATGGCACTTTCTCACTGTGTCTTCATATGGTGGAAGGGATTAGCTAGCTCTCTGGAATCTCTTTTATAAGGGCATTAATTCCAGTCCTTCATGACCTAATCACTTCCCAAAGGCTCCATCTCCCAATGAGGGTTAGGGTTTCAACCTATGAATTTTAGGGGCGGGGGGGCACACACATTCAGACCATAGCAGAAGGTGGGAGATTATTACTCAAAGTTCAAAGAAGTCATCACTCAAATGGTAGACACTGGACTCTCTAAATTGGCCGTTTATTTTGTATATATGATGGCTTTTCATCACTCAGAACTAAGAAGAGCCTTCAGAGACCCCTACAACAATGCTCTATTATCAAAACCACTAGATGCTTTTGAATGTCGCCACTTTAACTGATCTGTTAATATAAGGAGAACTGGCAACAAGAGCCCTTGTCCATTGATGATGCTGAGAGGCTTTGGTTGCTGTTTATAAAATGTACTTTTTTTAGAATAAATATTTCTTTTAGAAATAATGGTGTTTGGCATCCATTTCATGCTTACATTCTGCAGTATTATAAACAGAGGTCAGAACTCTTAAATACTAATGTCGGAAATAGAAGGAAGAGAAAACACATAATATGCACAAAACTGTATACCTACTGCTCCACATTGATTCAATTTTGCTACTGTGAAAGACTCACATGAAACTTAATGATTCTATTTCAAGAATGTTGATACTACGCTCATGGCAATAATTCATAAGATAAAACATAAAAATAGTTGCCTTCCAAATGCCCCACATTGTAATTTTAATTAATTAATTTTTTATTGAGGTGTAGTTGATTTACTACATTATATTAGTTTCAGGTGTGCAACATACTGATACAAATTTTTTATAGATTATACTCCCTTTATAGTTATTATAAAATATTGGCTGTATTCCCTGCTGTACGTTGTATCCTTGTAGCATATTTATTTTATGCATAGTAGTTTGTACCTCTTAATCCCCTACCCCTATGTTGCCTCCCACCACTGGTAACCACCAATTTGTTCTGTATATCTGTGAGTCTATTTCTTTTTTTGTTATATTTACTAGTCTGGTTTATCTTTTTAGATTCCATATGTAAGTTATAACATAGAGTACTTGTCTTTTTCTGTGTGACTTATTTCACTAAGCATAATATCCCCCAGGTCTATCCACGTTGTTGCAAATGGCAAAATTTCATTCTTTTTTATGGCTGAGTAATATTCCATTTTATATATCTCTATATAATATATTATATATCGATATATAGCATATATACTGTATAATATAATATATAATATATTGTATATAGATCTATCTATATCTATCTATAATATATTATATCTATATACAATATATTATATATAGATATATCTGTCTATATCTATTATATCTATATTATATGTAGATACAGATAGATACATCTATTTATATATATGTTATATATGTGTGTGTGTGTATATATATATATACTACATCTTCTTTACCCATTTTTTTTATATATATATATATATCTATAAATATCTCTATCTATCTATCTGTCTATACCACATCTTCTTTACCCATTCGTCTGTTTATGGACACTTAGGTTACTTTCATATTTTGGCTATTGTAAATACTGTTGCTGTGAGCATTGGAGTGCATGTATCTTTTCAAATCAGTGTTTCCATTTTCTTTGGGTATATACCCAGGAGTGGAATTGCTGGATCATGTGGTAGTTCTATTTTCAGTTTGTTGAGGAACCTCCACACTGCTTTCCACGGCCACTGCCCCAATTTACATTCCTACCAACCTTGTACAAAAGTTCCCTTTTCTCTGCATCCTCACCAGCATTTGTAATTTGTGGTCTTTTTGATGACAGCCATTCTGACAGGTGTGAGGTGATATCTCATTGTTGTTTTATTTGAATTTATCTGATGATTAGCAGTGTTTAGCATCTTTTCATGTGCTTATTAGCCATCTGTATGTCTTCCTTGGAAAAATGTCTACTCAGGTCTTCTGCTCATTTTTTCATTGCCAAATACCCCGTAATTTTGTTCTAAAGTTTGTAATTTCAAAATAGCCAAATTAGGTAACACAATCAAAAATATGTAAGAATTAAATTTATATTTTGAAACAGGGCTGACAAAAATCAATGACAGTATTGCTGAAATAAAAAGCTAATTTAAAGGATAAAAAAATAATGATTTACACAGGTTAAAGTATCCCTGCATCTGTCAATCATATAGGAAGTATGTTATTTTGTTTAGATAGATTGGTCTGACTTCCTATGGACATCACCCACAATTTTGATCAGAGAATCAAAAGACCTAAATTCTCTCTCCAGGGCAAACTATTAATGACTTCAAGAATCTCAGTTTCCTCATTGGTAAAATAGATCTTATAATAACTATTTTTTCTTCCTCACAGTGTGAATGAGGTAATATGCAATAAATCAGTTTGTAACTTGCCATTTATTTCAGTATTTTTACTGTTGATATATTATTGTTTTCTTGGATTTAAGCCTGTAGAAGTTGGACAGTGCCAGTTAATAAAAGCCTTTGAAATCCAAACAGCAGCTCATTGACCTTCTTGGAGGTTCTATTTAAAAATCCATTCTTAAAACTTTTTAAAAATTTGCTAAGCATTTCTACTTTGTGTCTTGTCATAACTTAAAACTCAAATGTCCTCTTTTCAATTTCCCTGTATCTGTTAATAACGACTATTTTGTCAGGCCAGACTTCAGAATCTCAAATCCTTTTCTTTTTTTCCTCATCGGCCAATATCCAATCAGTTAAAAATTCCTATTTAGGCTTATTTCAAAACGTCTTTCCTATGTTTCATTTCTTTCCCAATTCTACTATTAATACACAAGCTTATGATTATAATAGTATTTAAAAATTTTCTATCCTTGATTTTTAATAAATTACATGTTCAGTATGAAAGTTAAATATTCAGAAAAAATGAGTAATAAAATCCAGTATTTTATCATCCAGAGTATACTACTGTTAATATAATTGCATAAATTTCTTTTTTATGCATAATTTTTCATCACTGACATCCTGTTGTAAATGCATTGGCATTTTTTAAAGAAAAGAATATTAAGCTATATGAATTATTAACTGTCACTAACACTTCATTTAATAGGTACATTTTGAAAGCAAATTTTATTTATTTGAATAAGTAAAACATGCATGTGGTTCAAAATGAGTACAAGGTGTGATGTGAACATCAACCTCCGTCTTATGTTTATCTCCCAGCCAGCTCATGTCCTTCCCCAAAGTAGTCATTCCCACCAGTTTCTTGTATATTCTTCTTGAGATAATCCATGGACATATAAGTGCATATAAATTCCACTATATTTACTACCATCTATGTCAACATGCTTTAAAAAAAGTTTATATTTTAAAAATGTATACATAATACACATAATTACTTAAAAAACAGTAAGTAGTATATATATTATCTTTTTCCTTGTTTTAACAAGGAGATTTTACAGTAAATTTAGTAAAGTTAAATTGAGTCATAAAAGTTTCATTCTCATCCTTGTTTTTAATATTTTACAAACAGAATTAATGAAACTTCTGCATGAAATACTTCCAGTCTCTAAGGTTATCTGGGAACCATCCAATGAACTATTAGCTAAGCTAAGGACTACTAAATGCATTCAGAAAACATAAGAACATAGTGATTAGGTAGAAGTACTATAGTTGAGACTTAATTATTTTTTGACAGATCAAATCCTTGTCAAAAAATATGTGATATTTCCAGAATTTTTGCACCTCTCACCAGTATCCTCTTTAATGATGGTTTACTTATTCTAATATGCAAACTTTTACAAATATTTTTTCTGCTCTTCCAAGTGGTAAGTTAAAATCTCCCAGCATGATTGATTATATGAGTTTCAAATTCTTTTAATAGTGTTTTTCTTCCATGTATTTATGTTAGAGGCTATCTTTTTAGGCTCAAGCAGTTTTAGCATTATTATATCTTCCTGATGAATTGCCATTTTTATGACAATTGAATGACCTCCCTCTTCCCTTAAATCATTTTTGCCTTAAAACCTAATTTGTCAGATACCAGTATTGCTATACCTGCTGCTTTGGGTTAGCATTTGCCTGGTTTTAGGCATGTCTCTTATAAAGAGCATGTGGACAAATTTTTTTAAATCCAAACTTAGAAATAGTGTCTTAAAAGGAAATTTTTATCTTTTTACATTTATTAGGATAACTCATATATATGAATTGTGGTTTTATGAGTTTTATTTATAATATTTTTTCTTTATTTATCCTCTATTACCTTTTATTGTATTATTGACTGTTTTTGCTCCCCCTACTCCAAGCCTTTTCCTTTCACTGTTTTGGCAATGATTCGTTCATTCTTTTATTTTTTTCTTTAAGTGATGACCCTTGCATTTTAGCCAACATACTGTACGAAATGAGTCCATGGACATGTCTGTCCTCTAGATACCATATAATAATCAGCATACTTTAACTAAAACCTCTTCCTCACATTTTCATTTCCATTATACTATTTTAGTTTCATCTTATTTTTAATTCTACCAAATGTGAGTTATCATTATTATTATTGTTTTATTTTACAGTATAAATGTTTGTTGAATGAATAAATGCAGGTAGAATTTTGACTCTACAATCATGTTTATTATAAGCTTGTGCTTTTGATTTCTCCTCATAGATGACTTTTTACTTTTCTACCTAGAAATTTTGGGCATAGGTAAAGCCTGCGTCTTCCCTGACCTGGTAGGTTTTTGTTTTTATTTCTGTTTTTTCTCAAAGTTTTATGGATTAAAACTGCCTTCCCTAATTTATAGCTCCTAAATTTTAGAGCACTTTTACCTAGGCTCCTGCAACACCGACCAGTAATAAATAGTGCCACTCTGCTTTAAGCTTTATTTTCTCTTTGACACTCAGGAATTTCTCTTTCTACTAATTTTTATAATATTACATACATAATAGCCAGCTTTTCTCTGTACTTTTAATTGGAAAGAAAAATACATAGGCCCAGTTCAAAATGTTGCTAAAGGGCTTCCCTGGTGGCACAGTGGTTGAGAGTCCGCCTGCCGATGCAGGGGACACGGGTTCGTGCCCCGGTCCGGGAAGACCCCACATGCCGCAGAGCGGCTGGGCCCGTGAGCCATGGCCGCTGAGCCTGCGCGTCTGGAGCCTGTGCTCCGCAATGGGAGAGGCCACGACAGTGAGAGGCCCGCGTACCGCAAAAAAAAAAAAGTAAAAATATGTTGCTAAAACCAAAATTCATATCTGTGTTACACAATTTTATGCAATGTAGTTACACTTAACATTGCAAGTAATTTCTCACATGACCACAGTTTCTTTGTAAATCTTATTTTTCATTGTTTTATAGTATTCTGTCTTTTAGAGTCAGAAAGTCTGAGTTTGATTCTTCTTTGCTTCTTTCATAACTTTAAAATTTTAGATAAACTTTAGAAGGTTTTACAAGATACTGTGCCAGTTTCTTTATTCGTAAAATGCAGAAAATAATACTGTAGGATTGTTTTTAAAAACCAGTTAGTTCATAATTGTGGAACACTTATATTCATGTAGGTGTCCTCTCATTGCTCAATGAATGTTAACTATTTTTATTATTATTATATCACCTTTGGCCATCACCACCATCATCTTTGTATACCAACCCAAACATTATCATCATCATCAACAACATCACCATCAACTGCGTTGGGCAGAAATTGCCTCCAATACAAATTCAGTAATATAAATATTGCTCTAATTCACGCCTTTACACAATTTTAGTTACATTTTCTTTTTTATAAATTCTTTTTCAATAAATTTATTTATATATATACCTTTTTTTTTTTTTTTTTTTTGGGCTGCGTTGGGTCTTCATTGCTGTGCACAGGCTTCTCTAGTTGCAGCAAGCAGGGACTACTCTTTGTTGCAGTGCATGGACTTCTCATTGCGGTGGCTTCTCTTGTTGCAGAGCACTGGCTCCAGGCGTGAGCGCTTCAGTAGTTGTGGCTCGCAGGCTCTAGAGCTCAGGTTCAGTAGTTACGACGCTCTGGCTTAGAAGATCCGCCGCACGTGGGATCTTCCTGGACCACGGCTCGAACCTGTGTCCCCTGCATTGGCAGGCGGATTCTTAGCCACTCTGCCACCAGGGAAGTCCTACATTTTCTTTTCTTAAAATAGATGTTAAAATTAGTTTTAAAACACAGAATATGCTCATTTTTAAAGGGACTTTTATACAGCTTTCCAAATGTTTAACATTATCTTAAATGTTTTCTCTTCTCCCAATTTTCCTCCTTTTCAATATGTCTGTTGGTGATGTTTTCCCCACTCATTTGGCTCTTGGCATAACTACCTTATAATGTCCTACTCCATCCTCATGTACTATGTTTAGTCCTACTGGGAGACAGGCTCTGTTTTTAGGCTTCTATAAATGCATATTTATTATAGAAAAATTAGCATATATTGAACAGGGAACTAAAACTAATTTCTTGTCATGCTGTTTAGAAATAGCCAAAGTCAAGATAAGAAATATTTTATTCTAGTCTTACTATATATAAAGTTATATATAATATATATTTAATTATTTGATGATAAGTATATTTAATGATCCTAAAAGTTATTGTGAGGATATGCTATGTGTTAGGTATTTTGGCAAGTGTTTTATATATGATATGCTGTACAGCAGTGTGAAGGATACTATTAGTTTATGTATGAGGAGTCTGAGGGTTAAAGAGTTTATATAGTTCTTCTTCTGTTCAAACACTATTAAGTGGTTAAGTTGGGACTCAAACCTAAGTCTGTCTGGTTGAAATTTTTATGCTTCTAATCACTAAAACATACTACCATTTTCACCTTCACTTTATGTCACGGGATTTAGGTATATAGAAATGGATGAATCATAATTGTCAATGATGATACCTTGTTATTTTAGCTCTCCTATTTTCTGTGTATGTATATATCTATTATATATCTATATATCATCTATTTTTATCTTTCTTCTTCCTCTTTTCTTCTTCCTCTCCTTCTTCCTCTTCATCATCATCATCATTTTCTTCATTATCATCATCAATCTATCTGCATTATATAAAAACCCATGAATCTATTACCCTGCTTGGAATTTAACAAAAATCATTACCTATAAGCTCTCCCTCATCCTATCACCCTGAATCCCATATATATAATTACTTTTCTTTCCTTTTTGTATATGCTTGTTGCATTTGTGTGATGTGGTATGTTTGTGCTATTTTTAGAATCATACAAAGGGTATTGTATGGAACCTAATTATTTAAGCCTTCTTTTCTTATTTTATAGGTGTTCAGATTCAACTATATTGTAACATGCCACTGTAGTTAAGTCATTTTGACTTCTATATATATTGTAGTATGAGAATATACAAATTTATATATCCATTCTCCTCTGATGAACATTAGTCTGCTAACATTTTGCTATTGTGAACAATGCTTCCATGATCTTATACATGTATTTTCTTCTTGTCTTTATTTATAATAATTTTGAATTTAATTTTTAACCTTTTATCTCATAACACATGCATTTATCATCTAATTGTCAGTCTTTAATTCTTTTACAACCTGCTACCCAACAGGCTATTGCATATTTCACTCAGTAGCTCCCTGTTGTTGTAATTGTGGATAGTTCCAGTTTTCTTCTATTATAAATAATTGTCTGGTGAACATCTTTGTACTTAGAGTTTTCATGTGTAGGAAGATCCAATTATGATCTATATAAATTACTGGAATCAAGATGGAGACTACAATTTATATATATATATATATATATATATATATATATATACATGCTAAGGTTATATTCTATGAGTATATGATATGATATAAACTATAGGGTCTCAATTGCACAGTTAGAATATGCTTTTGTCAGATATGCAGTTGTAATTTTTTTTTTTTTTTTTTTTTGTGGTATGTGGGCCTCTCACTGTTGTGGCCTCTCCCGTTGCGGAGCACAGGCTCCGGACGCGCAGGCTCAGCGGCCATGGCTTACGGGCCCAGCCGATCCATGGCATGTGGTATCCTCCCAGACCGGGGCACGAACCCGCATCCCCTGCATCGGCAGGCAGACTCTCAACCACTGTGCCACCAGGGAAGCCTGTAGTTGTAATTTTTTGCCTTTAATAAACTAGATTAATTCAGTTATGAGGCAAATAAAAGTTTATTGACAACATTTGATGGAACTCAGTTTGAAACACTAAGCTTCCTCAAGCAAAATCATATAATTTGTGCATTGGAAATGTTTCAAAGTTGTCTAGAGTAGAACTAATTTAAATGTTTATTTGACTTAAGGTCTGTGTATGCCTGTTGTAAAAAGGAGATATAATTAACTTGATTTATAATCAAACAAAGTGGGATACATAGGGCCATGAATAAAAGGCTTTTTGCTGAGTTTAAGAGCCCTAGCTCTTCATCTCATGTCATTGACTCACCTTGATCTCAACAGCACCTTTCACTATTTACAGGCATATCAGAGAGAACTAACAAGGTATTCTACTTACTTAACACCTTGAGCCGTATAGCCATTGTTCTTGTCTAAGATGAACTGCTCCATGAGTCTGAGACTATTTTTAATGACATAATACTAACCACAAAATTATAGCTCCCTTTAGAGATAATTAGGTAGTTTATCCTTTCTAATTGCCACTATTCAGAACTGGAGGGATGTTTATTTCCTAAAATTTTCTAGAGATTGTGTGGACCCAATACCAAAAAGAAGAAAAATGAAGAAGATAGAACAAAAATATGAATCAGCTTTACAAAGTTTACTTAGGGGCAGCTTGGCATTAGTTTTAGATTGCTCCATAACTATGCTGGGCAAAGGCCATCCAGTGATTAAAAACTTGTATACCCTTTACTGATATCCTAGTTATAGAATTAGTCTTGTTCCTATTTATGGAATTAAGCTTTATGATATCTGGAAACCATTCCTTAAATAAGTGGCAGCTATTAATTTTATACTGTATAAAAAATTCAGAGGTAAACTACAAAGATATAATAAAACTAACATACATTATATTCAAGCCACTTAATATCAGAATTCTTATAAATCTGAAAATTGTCTACTAAAGAGGCAAACTGTTTAAAAATCTGTCACCATGTAATAAAGCATATAGTCACACGTGAATAAAAAGCATAGAGCGTTGCAGCAATGTGTATACTTTGCAACCATTTTTTCTTCTATTAAAATATCAAATGTAGATTTTTGTGTTAAAAAGGAATTTTAAGTTTCCATAAAAATAATTTTAAAATCATATATTTTAAGATTTTACAATGTAGAAAAAATTAGTTAGGTAGAAAATAGAAACTCCACAATAATAACATTCAATACTCCATGTAAAATATTTGAATAAAATAGTTACTGTTATTATTCCAAATATTATATTTGGTTGTCAGCATAACACATCTCTTTGCACAATTACAGTTTTGCTGAGAAGCAAGAACCAAATTATGCCACCTCAGTATACAAAAATACAAGAATAAAATTATTAACATGAATAAAACTAACAGCAATACATCATGTAGTTAGAGGAATGAAAACTGAAGAATTTTTTCAGTATCTGAAGCAGTTTTTTTAAATTGATGAGAATTATTAATTTTATGAGCAATTTTATATAATCTGAATTTAATCTGAGACTCAAGATTAATTGAAAAGTTATATAACCTATATCATTGTTTTCAATGTAAAAATATTCTCAATATTGTGAAACAAAATTGAAAAATTTTAAAGTGGGTTTAAATATGAAAATAATAGAAAGTGAGACATTGAGACAGGGAACAACTTCGTTGTTCATACAACTCCAGATATGCGCACATGTTCTTACTATTTTGGTGGGCAATTATGCCATTTCAACTATTCCTAATAAAATTCTCATTTGGTGGATTTAAGTCAACACTTTAATATTATTTGAGCATAATTTTCGTGGTATATTACAAAATGATTTTAGGTTAGATTTTGGTAGAAAATAGCTAGGGCCCATTTGGCTGCTACTTTTCTTGGAAGAGAAAAAAAATAAAAGCTTTATCTTAATTAAAGTTTAATTAAGGATCACGTTTGGCAGTACTTTTCACACCGATCTACACCAGCAGATTTTCTAGGGCTTAACTTTATCGTGCAGAAAATCCTCTTTTATTACTCCCAACCTGTTGTAAAAGCTGTTGGCACAAAGCAGTGGTTGCTTCATTCAGACGCCTTGTTTGCCACTGGAAATAACCCAAGTCTCTAGAGATAGCACCACAGTGGTTCAATTTAATATCTGTCCCATCACTACAAGACTCCAGCTCATTATTAATGATACTATTCATTAATTTCTTGTTGGGCTGATGTTGTTATTTATTAAAATATTAAAGAATGCCCCTGGGACACATGCATAATGAGGGACACCTCAGTTTCATGAGCGTTACCAGCTGAAGGAATGAATGAACACACTACAGATTTACCCACCCTGCGCTGCACCATTCCTCCCTCATTAGTCCTGCTACATCTCTGAGTGACACTGTAAATTCATTTTGTGCTCTGTCCAATCAGAGCTTAATACAAATGCAGGGCCCTTTTTTTTAATGAGCCATTCCTATGCAAAATGAATTGACTACTGTCTAACTCATCTAATCCGCCTGTATTTTGGGGAAGAACTAAATTGCCTGTATTTATATAGGAGATAAATAAAAGCTGACATATTTTTTTCCTTTTCAGTCTTGCATTAGGAAAATTTCAATATAATAAATTCTCCATCTTAAGAACCTGCCACCTTAGTTAACTAAATCCCAGCATGACATTTAAACATGTGATCGTCGTATTTAAAAAAGCCTAAACAAGCAGTTTGTACACGGCAGTGGTCATTTGATGTGTGTTTGCACATGCATTCAGGTGCAGCCTACAGAAATTCTAAGAATGCTTGATGTGTTTGCTCACCTTTTCAATACATGGGTATTTAAAGACATACTTCAAGTGTGCTCAAATGTATATGGTCATATAAAAGAGAAAATATGTGACATTTATAATCATTTTCAACTATTTGGGGAATAAATAATATTAAAATATTTTTTCTTAGAGAAGAAAAATCTTATTTGGTTCTCTTTCTGGTCAATGAATGTACAGAGTGAAATCTGCATAACAATTGAGGTAGCATCTGAAGGTAAAGTTTTAATTTGCTCTATATGGTTGTTATTTTCTCTCCTGTGCAAATAATTACTTTGGTGAAGAAATACCACACTGTTTTGAGGGGATTAACTGGGCATAATTGCAGCCTGTTTTGATCCCTCTTTTAATAATGGCTTTTTTTCAATCTGTATCTAGTAGGGCAGCTTTGGAAGAATAGTTTAAAAGCTTTTATAGATGCCCGTGCAATCTTTATACCTTGAATTTATACCTGTTTGTTTCTGAGCAAAAAAAAAAAAAAAAAAAAGGCATTGCAAACCTATCTTTGCTTAAGACAAAGAACTGTGGTTGTTTTAATCCCATCCAATAGTTTATATTTCAATATACGTCCTTTCAAGATTATATTCTGTTCAAAGTGAAATTTATTGCATGTTTTATTTTGAAGTACAATTTCGTGACATAATTTCTCCTGGCCATTGTTAAGTGCTCAAAAATCATTTGCAAAAAAACAGTATGCTAGATAGGCTGCAAAATATATTTTTTGTCTAAATTTTCAAATCTTGAACTATTACTGACCAGATTTTAATATTGTAGCATGTTTGCTTCACAGTAGTGACTTAGAAAGATACTGATTTTTAGGCCATATTTTCTTCCAAGTCCTGATTAAGGTAGATGACACCTTCATATTTTTAATTATTGGTATCGGTCATATTCAGGAAGGACTAAGGAGTTTATTTTCTCCAAAGCAACAGGAACCATGATGATCAAATGTTGTTAGGTTCTCATAACTCCATAAATATGATTTAATAAAACTTCAATCCAGAAAAAAGAGCAATGAGACATTTTTCTTAAACATATTAAAGAAAAAATAGTAGTTGGAAAAATGAAGATTGAGAAGAGCAATGACCACATTTTAAGAAAATCATGAGAGTGCAAGAAGGAAGAGATGATTATGATGATGATGATGATGATGACAATTTTACAAAATCCCTGAAAATTAAAACTAGGGTTCTTTTAGAAGGATGTTTTATGTCAAAACAAATGATAAAATAGAAAAAAACCTTATTATTCTAATTTCTCTTAGGAAGTGAGCTGCATTCTTTTTGAAAATAAATGCTTTCATATAAGCGCTCAGAGTGTAGAGTAAAACAAAGAGGGCCTCAGATGAAGGGAGAAATGTTTGATGAGAAATCAGCGTTGAGGGGTGAAGACTAGTGGGGAAGGAGAAGATGTATTTGTTTCTTTGGGACAGGAGCCAGTGGGAAAATGTGATTGTTAGAATGAGGAGCTGCAGGATGATTATGCTGTGTGCCCTTCCTCCCAAAGTCAGTAGAACCTACTAAAATCACCAAATGTTTGGGGAGAGATTTTTGGAGTAGGGATCAATGAAAAGCTTGCCTTCAGACAAAGGTATAATAGTTTATGCAGATATGGAAATGCTGCAATAGAGAAAAGCCATGGTACTGGGAGTTGGATCAAAAAGTAACAAAATTATTTTGTGGATGAGAACTCTCAGCCAATAGCAGGATAACACACAAACTTCTACAGGTAGAGTTAGAAGGACCCATTCCCATAGATATTTTTTATCCCAACAAGCCCTCTTATTTACAGATAATGAAAAATATATTAGGAAGTTAAGTGGCAAAAGTAGTTACATATTAGTGTAGTTAATGTAATTTCCACTCACTGTGTTTGCATATGATGGTTATAGGCTTGTAATGTTAAGAAGTGGTACAGAATTAAACTATATGGTGCAGAAGGCCTGAGGTAAAATTATGTATTAAATTATATATTACAACTGGCAACGCAGTTTCAGGCAACACAGTTTCAGAAATATTGAAATAGGCTAACATCACAGGAAGTAGACACTAAGACAAAAATTTCCTTGGATTATCATCAAAGTATTTTGCATGTGTTGACCAGTGGTATGATATTTTTAGATTCTTATGCCACTTTGATTACTTTATATGAGAAAGTATTCATTTACTGCACCAAGTATTTAAAATTCTCGGAAGATTAAATGATAAAGGCAAGGTTCTCCATGAGTTAGGAGAAAAAGAAACATAATTTCTCTCTGAGATTACCTTTAAAATTCTAAGTTAAAGTATCTACTTAGTGGAGTATTATCATCATTAAGTGAGTATAGTTAAATTTTGAGAATCATGTCTTAGAATTTAAAATGTGAAATATCTTGATGTTTCTTTTGCAGTGCAAATTTAACCCTTTGGATTAAGGAGGAAGAGTGGAATATGCTGTTTTTTTTTAAGTCAACAAGTCAATATTCTTATTAATTTTTATAGAGTAAATTTAAATATATAAATAAATATAAATATAAAATATAAAAATACAGTGTAAAAAGTGAATATTTCTCATGCCATTATTTAATACTATTTTTTATACGGTCCAAAGAGACTATATTGACAATCACTATAGTCAGATCAAATAGTGAACTTATTTGTGACAAAAAGTGAACTTATTTGACAAATCAAATTGTAAACTTTCTCTTCTCATTTTGTCATATCATATTTGACAACCAATCATTACTTTTTATTATCTTTCAGATGCTAAGTTAATATTTATATTCTCCAAAATGCTTCATGGGAAATAATAGGAATTGAAACCAAAGTGTATTTTAGAAGAATTTCTTTTCTGTTTTGAGTCATATGTTTGATTTTTAAATTGCCAGATGTTAAGCTTAATAAAGGAATCTCTTTTTCCTGGCCAGATCTTCCAGTGCCCATTAGAAATGAGTTATTTTGCATTATCTTTTATACAGAGTTCCTATCCAAACAAACTGAGGAATTTTAAAAACTTTGGTAAAAATGGGTATTTAAAATTTCTGAATGAAAAAGGCAATTTGTATAATTCTCCCCTGAAACAGAGAAGGAATGTTAAATTTGTATCTTAGCCCTACCTTTCCTGGAAATCGAATCTAATTTAATGAAGATTTAAAGGAAAATTTTACTTTTTAAATAAGATTAAAAATATAACTTCTGTCATAGACATACGGGAAAAGATTTTGTTCTTTGGACTAGAGGATGGAGATTGAATGTCTTGTGCTTAGAAAAGAAATGCCTTAGTTTGATCTGAATGAATGTGATCATTCATCAATAACTTAAATTATTTGAGGGAATGGAGTTTTCTTGAAAATATATGTGTATGTATATACATAGACACAGACACATACACACACACATAGACACAGACACATACACACAAATCTTAGAAAAGAAACTAAATATAATACTATTTTTCCAGTTTTATAAGAAAATCAAGATTTTACTTACAATAATTCTGAAATTTTGTCTGTCAGTATCCCTAAGTCAGTAGCTGTTCAAGAAGTCCTCTTTACCATAGTAAATTTAGCTATACCCTTTATCCCTTTGTGCATCTGAGTAAATATTCTTGACTTACTTGGAATAGCCTTATATAAAAATATTGGTATCCATACTTTGAATTTGAAGTTATAGAGTTGTTTGATTATTCTAAAATTTTTAAAAGAATTGTTTCTTTCTTTTTTTTTTTAATAATAGTGAAAATGCTGCCTCTAAGCTGAGCCATATTCTTTGCAAGCATCGACTAGGGGTGAATATGATCAACTCCATTTCCCTGAAAAAGACCTAGAGACATAAAAATGCTGCTTGATGCCATAGGATGGAGAAAGGGTATTGCCATCCTGATACCTGACTCTAAAGCTGAGGTCCAGTGCAGTGCCTTGTCTCTGACCATTGCATCAAGCTGCCACATGTAGGATAACATGGTTGTCCATGATCACAACTTCAAAAGTTAGGAATGCACAAAAAAATACATGTACCACAATGTTCATTGCAGTACTATTTACAGTAGCCAGGACATGGAAGCAACCTAAATGTCCATCGACAGATGAATGGATAAAGATTAGTGGCACATATATACAATGGAATATTACTCAGCCATAAAAAGAAACAAAATTGAACTATTTCTGGTGAGTTGGATGGACCTAGAGTGTGTCATACAGAGTGAAGTAAGTCAGAAAGAGAGAAACATATACTGTATGCTAACACATATATATGGAATCTAAAAAAATGGTACTGATGAACCTAGTGCCAGGGCAGGAATAAAGACGCAAATGTAGAGATAGAGTATGGACTTGAGGACACAGAGAGGGGGAAGGGTAAGATGGGACGAAGTGAGAGAGTGGCATGGACATATATACACTACCAAATGTAAAATAGATAGCTAGTGGAAAGCAGCCGCATAGCACAGGGAGATCAGCTCGGTGCTTTGTGTCCACCTAGAGGGGTGGGATAGGGAGGGTGGGAGGGAGACGCAAAAGGAAGGGGATATGGGGATATATGTATACATATAGCTGATTCACTTTGCTGTACAGCAGAAACTAACACAACATTGTAATACAATTATACTCCAAAAAAGATGTAAAATAAATAAGAATGGGGAAAAAAGTTAGGAATGCAACTGAAACTCTAACATTTCCTATAACCCATTAAGAGTTTACTTATTATTTTTTCTTTATTATTTATGGAGGTAGAAAGGACAGCAGTAATGAGCTTCTTAATGTAAAGAAATACTTTCTTTACTTAAATTTACAAGTTTTAAGTATTTGTCTGGGACTTGGTGAACAAATTTGTATTCACAAAAGCCATTCTATTAATTGTGTATTCTTTGTCATGTTTTCTAATTAAGGAACATTAATTTTTTATGAGTCTCTAAGGTAAATGGGCAGATTGGAAGGGGAATATATACATGCACACACATAGACATACATATATATATATATACACTTACTCTTCAAATATGCTTATTCACTTTGAATTATTAAAATTATATTTTGATTACAAGAAAACCAGGTCCACTTCTGGTTAGAATGTAGAAAGTTACAGCAAACCTGTACTTTACCAACTAGAGAAAACCAGATAAACTACAATACCACTTATGTCAGAAGACATAGAAAAGCTGTGGTTCTAAAAAAACTAAAAAAACATTGAATTCCATAAAGAAAAGAGTTTTTCCTGGTTAAATGATTATCAGTCACTATGGTAATTTGCTGGTTGCATTTTTCATACTGGGCAAAAGTGCCATAAGTGGGAAGAAGATGAGACTCCCCTTAGCTAAGGATATGTAAAAAAAGAAAAAAACTGGCAATGTTTTAATGAGCATTCAGGCCAGTGTGACCTACTGGAACACCAGGAATCCTAAGCCCACTAATGATCCCTTTTCTCACCATCAGTTTCCCCTTAAGGACTTTGCTGGGCTGAGACCTGAAGGCCTAAGGTAGGAAGGCAGATAAAAACTCTCCCACAGAGTCATGATGCTTGGGAGAGTGTTCTTCTGATAAAAGGAGCCAATGATAAACACAAGAATGTTCTTATCCTCAAGACATTTTAACATGAAGTAAAAAGATGCTAAATAAAGCCACAGAACAGCCTCAATACAGCTCAGTTCCCAATTAAATCTAAGTGATCAGTCCTACAACCTATCTGCCATGTGAGAAAAGGACATGCCTTCTCTAGGGAAAATACATATCAAATTATCTATCATTTTAAAATATAGAATTTGTGGCATATACTCAAAATTATGAGATATGGAAAATTGCCAAAAAATATAACCCATATAATGGAGAGAAAAACAATTCAATGGAAGCAGAAACACACATCAAACAAATGTAGTAAGAAAAAAAGTCATCTGAAATAACAGTCATAAATGTTATCGAAAATAAAGAAAAAGATGGAAAATGGAGAAAGAAGGAAAAATTCAACAGAGTATTGAAATTTCAAAAACCCCAGAAAACCCAAAACTTGTGGACATTATAGAATAGAAGACTACAACATCTGAAATGAAGAATCAGTTGGATAGGCTTATAACAACTGAATGAGACAGAAGAAATGCTTAGTGAAGTAAAATCTGAAGTACAGAGAGAAAACTAAAACCCAACAGAACAGAGTGTGAGAGACATACAGAACACTGTCGAGTCACCTAACATATGTGTAATTAGAGACCCCAAAAGAGAGAAGATTATAGAACAGGTCAGGAGCCATTTTGATGAGATCATTACCAATAATTTCTTTGAAACTTGATAATAAGAATTCAGTATACATATTCAAGAAGTTCAGTAAACCCCAAGTAGGGTAAATACAAAGAAAGCCACACTTAGGCACATCAGTCAAATTGCTGAAAATCAGAGATGATGAGAAAATCTTAAAAGCAGCCAGGGAAACAAAGACACAATATGTTCAAGAAGCAATCATAAGATTTAAAGCTGATTTCTAAATGCAAACTACGGAAGACAAAATTACAATGGAATACTAGCTCTAAAGTTCCAGGATGAATAACTGCAAACTTAGAATTCTATATTTATTGAAGACATTACTGAAAAATGAAGCCAAATAAAGACATTTTTAAAAAGATTAAAATGAGAGAATTCACCGCCCAAAGACCAAAATTATAGAGAATAGTAAATGAAAGTTTTTAGGTTGAAAGGAAAACTTTTGGATGAATCCATAGGACTGCAGGAAGAAATAGAGTAAGTATTTGGGTAAATATACAAATACTTTTAAAACCTTTAAAATAAATTAACTATATAAAGCAACACAAGTTAATGATGTATTATATGGTGCATAACATTTTTAGAGATAAAATACAGCACCCAACAGCGCAAAATGAAAGAGAAGAGAATACAGTAAGTCCCCTACATACGAACTCATTACATTCTGAGAGTGAGTTCGTTAAGTCCAACATGTTCCCAAGTCCAACAAAGTTAGCCTAGGTAACCAACTAACACAATTGGCTATATAGTACTGTACTGTAATAGGTTTATAGTACTTTTCACACAAATAATACCTAAAATACAAAAAATAAAGAAAACATTTTTAATCTTATGGTACAGTACCTTGAAAAGTACAGTAGTACAGTACAACAGTTGGCATAGAGGGGCTGGCATCTAGTGAATAGGAAAGAAGAGTTACTGACTGGAGGAGGGAGAGGAGGTGGGGGATGGTAGAGCTGAAGGATCATCAGCAATAGGAGATGGAGGGCAAGCTGCAATTTCACTCATGCCTGACGTTGATGGCACACGTTCTGGTTCCTTGCTGGATTCAATTCTATCACCCTCTTGAAAAAAGGATCCAGTGATGTCTGGGTAGTAGGTCTTTTTTTCTCATCATAGATGACACAGTAGCACTGCATTGCATTCTGAACAGCTGCTGCAACCTCTCTGTACCGTTCTACATTCAGGTCCTGTGCCCTAAAAATTAACAGTGCCTCCTCAAATAAAGAAAATCCCTTTTCCATTTCCTGCATTGTGAATCTCTTTGGTTCTTCAGTTACTTCTTCCTCTTGTCTCTCTTCATCTTTTCTCTGTGCCTCCAATTCCTGGCGCTTCTTAGCAGTACCCATCACATCACTGCTGCTTTTACACTTGCTTCTTGACATTCTGGGCTTGAAACAAAGATACTGTACTCTATACAGTACTTACAGTAAAGTACACAAAAGCACAACCACTTGTAGAGGATGCACACATGTGACAATGTACACCAATGTACACGTGAACTAACTTACATGATTGGACATGTGAATGCACATTCGCCTCTTTGAAAGTTTGAAACTTGAAGGTTCGTATGTAGGGGACTTGCAGTAAATAGAAACATGCTATTGCTAAGTTCTTACATTATTCATGAAGTGATAAAGTACTAAATTGATGTAGATTCTAATTAGTTAAAGATGCGTATTGTAATCTGTAGAGTAGCTAATTAAAAATGTAAAAAGGTGTAACTCAAAAGCTGGTAGGAGATGTAAAATGGAATTCCAAAAACTTCTTGGCCAATTCAAAAGAAAGCAAGGAAAGAAGAAAGAAGCTAAAACTCTGTGGGCAAACAGAAAAAAAAAAATGGCAGAATGTATTTAAATGCAACTATACAAGTTATAACATCAAGTTTTAATAAAAACTCCAGTTAAAAGACTGTCAGTATAAAATAAGACCCCAATACAATATATATTTACCTGCATCAAGGTAAATGGATGGAAAAAACCTGTATTTCACTATATTAATATTGGATAGAGTTTAAGTCAAAGAGATGTATTGGAGATGATGGGGGACATTTCAAAGTGGCAAATGGAAAATTCAGTAGGAAGACATATCAGTACTAAATATATATGCAACTAATTACATACCTATAAAATATATGAAAGCAAAACAGGAAAATATAAACAAAAGAGGAGAAATAGAAAAATCCACAATCATACCTGAAGATATAAAACCTCTTTCAGTAATTTTGAAAAGAAGCATACAAACGATCAGTTATAGAATTTGTAGAAAATGTGAACCAAATTAACCAAATTGAGCTAATTAACATTTATAGAACAATATACCTAACCATGTAGAATACACAAACACATAGAATTTTCATCAAAATAGGCCACATGCTGGATACCATAAAGTATGTGTCAGATAATTTTCAAATGGACCTAGGCTGTTTCAGATTCGTCACTGTCATATCTTTAGTGCCTCACTCTAGCCAGAAATATGCAGACTCAAGGAGTCATACTCCATCTCATTTCTGCATGTTTATAACTTAGCCTTGTCCTTACTCTCAAATTTGTTTGGGAAATGTATTCTTATTTTAGGGGGCACAGATTATATTTACCCTTCATTGGGAAGATATACTTGTCACTCAAGATTGTGATATCCTTCTGTCTTTTCAAAATACCTGTGCTTATGCATAGTTCTTATTACACCATATTTTATTATTAACTTTCTGACATCCAAGTTTAAACAAACCTATAAATTTTGTCTTGAGGACAGAAGTATCTTGAGGACCAAAACTATTCATTTATTTGTTTGTTTATTTTATTATTTTTTAATTGAAGTATAGTTGACTTATAGTATTATGTTAGTTTCAGGAGTACAACATAGTGATTTGATATTTTTGTGCATTATGAAATAATCAGCACTATGAGTCTAGTTACTATCACCATGCAAAGTTATTGCAATATTGTTGACCATAGTCCATGTACTGTACATTACATCTCTGGAATGTTTATTTTATAACTGGACGTTTGGACCTCTTAATCTCCTTTACCTATTTTGTCCATCCCTTCACCCCTCTGGTTAGCCAGTGTTTTCTTCTCTGTTTCTGAGTCTGTATCTGTTCTGTTATGTTTGTTCATTTGATTTGTTTTTTAGACTCCACATATAAGAAATCTTACAGTATCCGTCTTTTGCCGTTTGACTTATTTCACTTACCATAATACCCTCTAGGTTCATCCATGTTGTCACAAATGGTAAGATTTCATTCTTTTTTATGGCTAATATTACATTATACATATATACATACATATATATACATATATATCACATATTCTTCATCCATTCATCTATTGATGGACACTTAGGTAGCTCTCACATCTTGGCTGTTATAAATAATGTTGCAATAAATAATGGGGTACACATATCTTTTCAAATTAGTGTTATCATTTTCTTTTAATAAATACCCAGAAGTGGGGTTGCTGAAACATATGGTAGTTCTATTTTTAATTTTTTTGAGGAATCTCCATATTGTTTTCCACAGTGGCTGTACCAATTTACATTCCTATTAGCAGTGCATGAAGGTTCCCTTTTCTTTACATCCTCACCAAGACTTGTTATTTGATATCGTTTTAATAACAGGAGTGAGGTGATATCTCATTGTGGTTTTGATTTGCATTTTTCTGGTTATTAGTGATGTCAAGTATTTTCATGTGATTGTTGGCCATCTATATGTCTTCTTCAGAAAAATATATACTCGGGTCCTCTACCCATTTTTAAATTGGATTTTTTGTTTTTCCTTTTTATATTGAGATGTTTGAGTTCTTTATATATTTTGGATATTAACCCTTATCAAATGTTGTTTGCAAAATATTATACCATTCAGTAGGTTGCCTTTTTGTTTCGTTAATGGTTTCTTCATTGTACAAAAGCTTTTTAGTTTGATGTGGTCTCATTTGTTTGTTTTTGCTTTTGTTGCCCTTGCCTGAGAAGACATATCCAAAAAATATTGCTAAGATTGATGTCAAAGAGCATACTGCTGATGTTTTCTTGTAGTAGTTTTATGGTTTCATGTTCTACATTTAAGTTTTTAATCCATTTTGAGTTTCTTTTTGTATATGGTGTAAGAAAATGGTCTACAGTTTACCCTCAAATACCACAGGAATTAGGAGCATTGACCGCCCAAATAGTCGAAAAATTGCTTATAACTTTATAGTCAGCCCTATGTATCTGAGGTTCCACATTCACAGAGTGAACCAATCTCAGATTGTGTAGTACTGTTGTACATGTTTATTGAAAACCATCTGTGTATAAGTGGACCCACATAGTTCAAACTCATGTTGTTCAAGAGTCAACTGTAGTTTCATTCCTTCGCATGTAGCTGACTAGTTTTCCCAACAACATTTAGTGAAGAGACTGTCTTTTCCCCATTGTATATTCTTGCCTCCTATGTCTTAGATTAATTGACCATGTATGTGTGAGTTTGAATTTAAAATTTGGGCTCCTATTGATCTATATGTTTGTTTTTCTACCAGTATCATACCATTTTGGTTACTATGGCTTTGTAGTATAAGCTGAAATAAGGGAGTGTGATATCTGCAGATTTGTTCTTTCTCAAGATTGCTTTGGCTATTTGGGGTATCTCATGGACCCATACAAGTTTTAGGATTATTTGTTCTAGTTCTATGAAAAATGTCACAGATATTTTGATAAGGAATGCATTAAAACTGTAGATTGCTTTGGGTAATGTTGACATTTTAACACTTTTAATTCTCCAATCCATGAGCATGGTTTATCTTTCCACTTACTTTTGCTGTCTTCAGTTTCCTTCATCAATGTCTTATAGTTTTCAGAGTACAAGTATTTAATCTCCTTGGTTAAATTTATTCTAGGTATTTTATTCTTTATGATGCAATTGGAAATAGAATTTTTCTTAATTTCTCTTTCTGATTGTTTTTAGTGTATAGAAATCCAACAGATTTCTGTATATTGATTTTGTATCCTGAAACTTTCATAGAATTTGCCTGTGAAACCATCCGGTACTGAGATTTTGTTGGAAGATTTTTAATCACAGTTTCAATTTCAGTGCTTGTGATTGGTCTGTTTATATTTTCTATTTCTTCCTGGTTCAGTCTCTGAAGGTTATGCTTTTCTAAGAATTGGTCCATTTCTTCCAGGTTGTCCATTTTATTGGCATAGAGTTGCTTGTAGTAATCTCTAATGATCCTTTGTATTTCTGCAGTGTCAGTTGTTACTTCTCCTTTTTCATTTCTAACTCTGTTGATTTGAGTCTTCTCCCTTTTTTTCTTGATGAAACTGGCTCATGGTTTATCAATTTTGTTTATCTTCTCAAAGAACCAGCTTTTAGTTTTATTGATCTTTGCTATTGTTTCCTTCATTTCTTTTTCCTTTATTTCTGATCTAATCTTTATGGTTTCTTTCCTTTTGTTAACTTTGGGGTTATTTTGTTCTTCTTTCTCTAATTGCTTTAGGTGTAAGGTTAGGTTGTTTATTTGAGATGTTTCTTGTTTCTTGAGGTAGGATTGTATTACTATAAACTTCACTCTTACAACTGGTTTTGCTGCATCCCATACCTTTTGGGTCGTCGTGTCTCCATTGTCATTTGTTTCTAGGTATTTTTTTATTTCCTCTTTGATTTCTTCAGTGATCTCTTGGTTATTAAGTAGTATATTGTTTAGCCTCCATGTATTTGCATTTTTTACAGATATTTTCCTGTAATTGATATCTAGTCTCATAGCATTGTTGTCGGAAAAGATACTTGATACAATTTCAATTTTCTTAAATTTACCAAGGCTTGATTTGTGACCCAAGATATGATCTATCCTGGAGAATTTTCCATGAGCACTTGAGAAGAAATCGTATTCTGTTGTTTTTGGATGGAATGTTCTATAAATATCAATTAGGTCTATCTTGTTTAAAGTATCACTTAAAGCTTGTGTTTCCTTATTTTTTTTCATTTTGAATGATCTGTCCATTGGTGAAAGTGGAGTGTTAAAGTCCTCTACAATGATTGTGTTACTGTCGATTTCCCCTTTTATGACTGTTAGCATTTGCCTTATGCATTGAGGTGCCCCTATGTTGGGTGCATAAATGTTTACAATTGTTATATCTTCTTCCTGGATTGATCCCTTGATCATTATGTAGTGTCCTTTTGTCTCTTGTAATAATCTTTATTTTAAAGTCTATTTTGTCTGATATGAGAATGGCTACTCCAGCTTTCTTTTGATTTCCATTTGCATGGAATATCTTTTTCCATCCCCTCACTTTCAGTGTGTATGTGTCCTTAGGTCTGAAGTGGGTCTCTTGTAGACCCATATAAATGGGTCTTGTTTTTGTATCCACTTAGCCAGTCTATGTCTTTTGGTTGGAGCATTTAATCTATTTACATTTAAGGTAATTATCGATATGTATGTTCCTATTACCATTTTCTTAATTGTTTTGGGTTTGTTATTGTAGGTCTTTTCCTTCTCTTGTGTTTCCTGCTTAGAGAAGTTCCTTTAGTAATTGTTGTAAAGCTGGTTTGGTGGTTCTGAATTCTCTTAGCTTCTGCTCATATGTAAAGGTTTTAATTTCTTTGTAGAATCTGAACGAGATCTTTCCTGAGTAGAGTACTCTTGGTTGTAGGTTTTTCCCTTTCATAATTTTAAATATGTCCTGCCACTGCCTTCTGGCTTGCAGAGTTTCTGCTGAAAGATCAGCTGTTAACCTTATGGGGATACCTTTGGATGTTATTTCTTATTTTCCCCTTGTTGCTGTTAATATTTTTCCTTGGTTTTTAATTTTTGATAGTTTGAATAATATGTGTCTTCGCATGTTTCTCCTTGGATTTGTCCTGTATGGGAGTCTCTGCACTTCCTGTACTTGATTAACTATTTCCTTTCCCATATTAGGGAAGTTTTCAACTATAATCTCTTCAAATATTTTCTCAGTCCCTTTCTTTTTCTCTTCTTATGGGACCCCTGTAATTCGAATGTTGGTGCATTTAATGTTGCCCAGAGGTCTCTGAGACTGTCCTCAATTCTTTTCATTCTTTTTTCTTCATTCTGCTCTGCAGTAGTTATTTCTACTATTTTATCTTCCAGGTCACTTATCCGTTCTTCTGCCTCAGTTATTCTGCTATTGATTCCTTCTAGAGAATTTTTAATTTCATTTATTTTGTTGTTCATCATTGTTTGTTTGCTGTTTAGTTCTTCTAGGTCCTTGTTAAACGTTTCTTGTATTTTCTCCATTCTGTTTCTAAGATTTAGGATCATCTATATTATCATTATTCTGAATTGTTTTTCAGGTAGACTGCCTATTTCCTCTTCATTTGTTTGGTCTGGTGGGTTTTTACCTGCTCTTTCATCTGCTGTGTGTTTCTCTGTCTTCTCATTTTGCTTAACTTATTGTGTTTGTGGTCCCCTTTCGCAGGCTACAGTTTCATAGTTCCCATTGTTTTTGGTGTCTGCCCCCAGTGGCTAAGGTTGGTTCAGTGGGTTGTGTAGGCTTCTTGGTGGCGGGGACTAGTGCCTGTGTTCTGGAGGATCACGCTCGATCTTGTCTTTCTGGTGGGTAGGACCGTGTCTGGTGGTGTGTGTTCAGGTGTCTCTGACCTTATTATGATTTTAGGCAGCCTCTCTGCTAATGGGTGGTGTTGTGTTCCTGTCTTGCTAGTTGTTTGGCATAGGGTGTCCAGCACTGGTAGCTTGCTGGTCGTTGAGTGGAGCTGGGTCTTAATGTTGAGATGGAGATCTCTGGGAGAGCTTTCACCGTTTAATATTACATGGAGCTGGGAGGTCGCTGGTGGACCAATGTCCTGAACTTGGCTTTCTCACCTCAGAAGCACAGACCTGATACCCGGCCAGAGCACCTAGACCCTGTCAGCCACATGGCTCAGAAGAAAATGGAGAAAAAAAGAAAGAAAGAAAGAAAAAAAATAAATAAAATAAAGTTATTAAAATAAAAAATAATTATTAAGAGTAAAAAAAATTAAAAGGTAATTAACAAAAAAAGAAAGAAGAGAGCAAGCAAACCAAAAAACAAATCCACCAATGACAGTAAGTGCTAAAAACTATTAAGAAAAAACAAAAAACGGACAGACAGAACCCTAGGACAAATGGTAAAAGCAAAACTATACAGACAAAATCACACAAAGACGCATACACATTCACACTCACAGAAAGAGATAAAGGAAAAATATATATATATCGTTGCTCTCAAACTCTGCCACCTCAATTTTGGTATGATTCATTGTCTATTCAGGTATTCCAGAGATGCAGGGAAAATCAAGTTGATTGTGGAGATTTAATCCACTGCTCCTGGGGCTGCTGGGAGAGATTTCCTTTTCTCTTCTTTGTTCGCACAGCTCCTGGGGTTCAGCTTTGGATTTGGCCTCGCCTCTGCGTGTAGGTCGCCTGAGGGCATCTGTTCTTCGCTCAGACAGGACGGGGTTAAAGGAGCAGCTGCTTTGGGGCTCTGGCTCACTCAGGCCGGGGGGGAGGGAGGGGTATAGAGTGCGGGGCGAGCCTGCGGCAATAGAGGCCGGCATGACGTTGCACCAGCCTGAGGCGTGCCGTGCGTTCTCCCGGGGAAGTTGTCCCTGGATCACGGGATCCTGGCAGTGGCGGGCTGCACAGGCTCCCCGGAAGAGGGGTGTGGAGAGTGACCTGTGCTCGCACACAGGCTTCTTGGTGGCGGCAGCAGCAGCCTTAGCGTCTCATGCCCGTCTCTGGGGTCCGTGCTTTTAGTCGCGGCTTGCGTCCATCTCTGGAGCTCCTTTAAGCAGCACTCTTAATCCCCTCTCCTCATGCACCAGGAAACAAAGAGGGAAAAAAAAGTCTCTTGCCTCTTCGGCAGGTCCAGACTTTTCCCCGGACTCCCTCCCGGCTATCCGTGGCGCACTAGCCCCCTGCAGGCTGTGTTCACGAAGCCGACCCCAGTCCTCTCCCTGCGCTCCGACAGAAGCCCGAGCCTCAGCTCCCAGCCCCCCCCCCCCCCCCCCCCCCCCCCGCCCCAGCGGGTGAGTAGATAAGCCTCTCGGGCTGGTGAGTGCTGGTCAGCACCGATCCTCTGTGCGGGAATCTCTCCGCTTTGCCCTCCGCACCCTTGTTGCTGCATTCTCCTCGGCGGCCCCGAAGCTCCCCCCCTCTGCCACCTGCAGCCTCTGCCCGTGAAGGGCTTCCTAGTGTGTGGAAACTTTTCCTCCTTCACAGCTCCCTCCCAGAGGTGTGGGTCCTGTCCCTATTCTTTTGTCTCTGTTTTTTCTTTTTTCTTTTGCCCTACCCAGGTATGTGGGGAGTTTCTTGCCTTTTGGGAAGTCTGAGGTCTTCTGCCATCATTCAGTAGGTGTTCTGTAGGAGTTGTTCCACATGTAGATGTATTTCTGATGTATTTGTGGGGAGGAAGGTGATCTCCACATCTCACTCCTCCGCCATCTTGGAGACGCATCTCTGTTTTTCCTTTATATCCTTAATTACTAAAGTGTTGTTCTGCTAGTCTTCAGGTTGTTCTCAGAAAGAGTTGTTCTTTTGGTGTGTCTGTGAGAGGAGGTGAGCTCAGGATCTTTCTCCTCTGCCTTCTTGAGGAGACAAATTATAATTTTAACATATCTAAAGTGCCTTGTAAAATAAATATTTTTTGAGTTAATAAAATCTTTAAGAATAAATAAGAGTGTTTGGTGGGAGCAAGTGGAAGCCCTGCTGTGTCCCCACCCCTCTCCAGGATCCACAAGGGCAGAAACCCACATCAACTAGAGGCATTTGGGGATGCAGGTCGCCTTGCCCCCAGAGCAGTATTAGTGGCCTCATGTGACTGAGCAGACGAGCCAAGGTGTATAGAACAGACTGAGAGGGGCACAGAAGCATAATACAGAGAATCACTAGGCCAAAGTAAAATAAATAAGTAAATAAGAGTATTTATGAGTATCAATAGATAGAGGGATCAGTTATCAGAAATGATAATTCTTTGTTCTGTCTCTTCAGTTAAGTTTCTCCGTGTTCTCTTGAGGAGCAATACATTTTTTTTGAAATGGTAGAAAATACACTTTTTAAAATGATAATTCAGAAGATACATACTTCTCAAGCTCATTTTTATTTGAACTAGAAATGTACTGAGGAAAAATATCTTTCCTTTTTTCATTTTGTCAGATACTTATTGAGAGTTTGATATGTGCTAAGCAAGGCATAACTGGGGGAGAGGATTAAAACTAAATCAGAAAAAATTTGGGACACAAAGATATTGCAATTGAATAATGATTTATCACATGTATACTATAGTTCTATTATAATGTAAATAATTGTGTCATTAAGTATAAATAAAGAGCTATAGGAATTCCGATGAAGGAGGGGTCCGATTTATTACTTGAATGTTGGGAGGTCAAGGAAATCTTCAGAGGAATGTATGGTTGATATGACCCCTGCAGAATGAGTAGGATTTGGGCAGGCTGAGATAGGGAGGACATTTAAGGTAGATGAATTGCTTGAGCAAAGGCACATAGATTGCAAAGCAAGGCTGTGAATGGGAAGTTTTTCAGTAGCCTGTGTTATAGGGTACAGAAAATTTATTGAAAGAAAGCTTGGAATGGTGCAATAGATATTAGTTACCAGTCTGAACTTCATTATGCTTGTGAGTATTGGATGAGGATACCCTGCATTTTCTAAAATCAAATAATTTGCTTCAGCTTCTTGGAAGTTAGATGGAGTGTCTGTCGAGACTGGTTGTTGCTTCTCCTTAGTAGATAGGTTTCCAGAATAGATTCCCAAAGTTTAAACTTAAAATTAAAAAAAAATAAATAACCTTCCAGTAAAAGCAATTTGAGGGGAACTGGTTTTAAATAAGCACTTTAGCCTTCCGGGTGAGCATTTCTTCCATTATTTCTGTTTGAATTCATGATATTCTGAGAACATTTTCAGAATCACATTCTTAAAAAATCTGAAGTGTACCCTGTAAAACATTTCCTGAGGGTTGATGTATACTCCACAGTGTCAATAAAGTAGCAATTGCACGTTAAGAACTAGGCAGCTGCAGAGTGAATAAATTGTTAACGCTTTTTGACCTGAGTTTGTTTTGCTATATAAAATCTGTAGGAACTAGTTTTATAAGAGAAATAAAAAAATGCGATTATTATAATTGAATGTTTTTGAACTGCTACTGCTAAGGTCTCAGGGAATCTGTCGTGAGGGTTAATAACTCTTGGAGAGGGAAAAAATTTTATATCCTCAGCAACCTGCAGGGCTGTGAAATGTTTCCAAGGGTAATTTCCTTGAAGTTAAAGTTAGGGTTATTAAGGTTCAGTTAGCAGAAAAAGTTTGCTACAATTTTCTGGGACTCTATGATAAGATGACAAGATTTCTCATTTATAAAACTAGAACAGAATACTAGAGGGCCATGAACCATACTCTGGGGACATTTCCAGATTTTCTCCTTTATACGGAGTTCAATTGATAAAGGAATCTGAGATTGCTCAAGCTGAATTTTACAGAAGCAGCTATCTTGAGTTCTCATCTTTTTCTTTTCTTTGAAAATAGATCTTCATGTACTTCATGAAAACTGAAAATATTATTAACTAACTTCTATTTATTCAGATTTAATGTTATTCATACAGGATTACTTGGAATAAATATTATTTTTTAGAGTCTTCTGATGGAGACAGATTCATTTCTTAATGAACAAAGCTCAACAAGATTTTTTTAAATAAAAGAAAATTTTTCAGTATGGAAAGTCATTTAAATGTGACAAAATATTCTAGATGTATTCAGATATTAGAATCAATTTTATTATGGTTTTGTAAAAAAATTCACAAATAAATAGAAAAATTTAGATTGAGGTACATTCTTAAAAACTGACTGAACTTCTAAAAGTTTCACTAACTGGTTAACCAAATCAATAAAGTTTGAAAGAGTCCTCCTTGACTTATTTGCAGAAGGTGATGTGTTTTCTCATGAGTGGGCTAGTATAGCAAGTGGCATATAGTTTCAGTTCAAGCCAGAGCATCAGAATGATATTAATTAGAGAACCACAATATTCTGATAAGAAAAATCACTTTATTAAATAGATTCACATTACTTTTTTTCCTATTTTTTGATTAAGGCACAATTTACATAAAGTAAAATTCATCCCTTTTAGTGACTATTCTGTGAGTTTTGACAAATATATACAATTTTATAATCACAAACACATTGAGATATAGAAGAGTTTCATCACCCCACAAACTTCCCCATTGACTAAACAGTCAGTTGTTCACTCAACCGTTGATCTGTTTTCTATCCCTAGAGTTTTGCTTTTCCCAGAATTTCATATAGATGGAATCATACAGTATGTAGCCTTTTGATTCTGGCTTTTCTTCACTTAGCATAGTGCATTTGAGATTCATCCATGTCATTGTGTTTATCAGCAATTTTTACTTTGTCATTGCTGAATAATATTCCATGATATATTATTCATCTACTCCCTTTTTGAGTTTTTTTTCTTTCTGTTTTTTGGTGATTATAAAGAAAGCCATTACAAATATTTGCATTTAAGCTTTTGTGTGAACATAAGTTTTTATTTTACTGGGTTAATTCTTAGAAGTGGGATCGCTGCGTTTTGTGGTAAGTATGTTTAACTTTGTAAGACACTACCACTGTTTTGCAAAGGTGCTGTAACATTTGGCATTCCCACCACAATGTATGAAAGTTCCAGTTGCTCCATATTCTCACCAGGTCCATATTCTCACCAGCTCTTGGTCTTGTTAGTTATTGCTGTTATCACTATTGTTATTATTTAAATTTTAGCTATTGTAATAGGTGTGGAATGGCATTTCATTGTGGTTTTAAATGGCAGTTCTCTAATGACTGATGATGTTGAGCATCTTTTCATATGCTTATTTGCTCTCTGTGTTTTTTCCTTGGTAAAGTCTCTGTTCAAATCTTTTCCCCATTTTTAAATTTTTTTTTTTTTTTTTTTTTTGGCTTAAACCACAGAAATTTATTTTCTCACATTTCTGGAGCCTGGAAATACAAGATCAGAGTGCCTGCAGGGTTGGTTTCTTCTGTGGCCTCTTTTCTTGTCTTGTAAATGGCCATCTTCTCCCTGTATTTTGATATGGTCCTCTCTCTGTGGATGTCTGTGTCCTAATCTCTTCTTCTTACTTCCTGAGGTAAGATTGTATTGCTATAAATTTTCCTCTTAGAACTGCTTTTGCTGCATCCCATAGGTGTTTTTTTTTTTTTTTTAACATCTTTATTGGAGTATAATTGCTTTACAATGGTAAGTTAGTTTCAGCTTCACAACAAAATGAATCAGTTATATATATACATATGTTCCCATATCTCTTCCCGCTTGCGTCTCCCTCCCTCCCACCCTCCCTATCCCACCCCTCCAGGCGGTCACAAAGCACTGAGCTGATCTCCCTGTGCTATGCGGCTGCTTCCCACTAGCTATCTACCTTACGTTTGGTAGTGTATATATGTCCATGCCTCTTTATCGCTTTGTCACCGTTTACCCTTCCCCCTCCCCATAGCCTCAAGTCCATTCTCTAGTAAGTCTGTGTCTTTATTCCTGTTTCACCCCTAGGTTTTTCATGACATTTTTTTTTTCTTAGATTCCATATATATGTGTTAGCATACGGTATTTGTCTCTCTCTTTCTGACTTACTTCACTCTGTATGACAGACTCTAGGTCTATCCACCTCATTACAAATAGCTCAATTTCGTCTCTTTTTATGGATGAGTAATATTCCATTGTATATATGTGCCACATCTTCTTTATCCATTCATCCGATGATGGACACTTAGGTTGTTTCCATCTCTGGGCTATTGTAAATAGAGCTGCAATGAACATTTTGGTACATGACTCTTTTTGAATTATGGTTTTCTCAGGGTATATGCCCAGTAGTGGGATTGCTGGGTCATATGGTAGTTCTATTTGTAGCTTTTTAAGGAACCTCCATACTGTTCTCCACAGTGGCTGTATCAATTTACATTCCCACCAACAGTGTAAGAGGGTTCCCTTTTCTCCACACCCTCTCCAGCATTTATTGTTTCTAGATTTTTTGATGATGGCCATTCTGACTGGTGTGAGATGATATCTCATTGTAGTTTTGATTTGCATTTCTCTCATGATTAGTGATGTTGAGCATTCTTTCATGTGTTTGTTGGCACTCTGTATATCTTCTTTAGAGAAATGTCTATGTAGGTCTTCTGCCCATTTTTGGATTGGGTTGTTTGTTTTTTTGTTATTAAGCTGCATGAGCTGCTTATAAATTTTGGAGATCAATCCTTTGTCAGTTGCTTCATTTGCAAATATTTTCTCCCATTCTGAGGGTTGTCTTTTGGTCTTCTTTATGGTTTCCTTTGCTGCGCAAAAGCTTTTAAGTTTCATTAGGTCCCATTTGTTTACTCTTGTTTTTATTTCCATTTCTCTAGGAGGTGGGTCAAAAAGGACCTTGCTGTGATTTATGTCATAGAGTGTTCTGCCTATGTTTTCCTCTAAGAGTTTGATAGTTTCTGGCCTTACATTTAGGTCTTTAATCCATTTTGAGCTTATTTTTGTGTATGGTGTTAGGGAGTGATCTAATTTCATACTTTCACATGTAGCTGTCCAGTTTTCCCAGCACCACTTATTGAATAGGCTGTCCTTTCTCCACTGTACATTTCTGCCTCCTTTGTCAAAGATAAGGTGACCATATGTGCGTGGGTTTATCTCTGGGCTTTCTATCCTGTTCCATTGATCTATCTTTCTGTTTTTGTGCCAGTACCATACCGTCTTGATAACTGTAGCTTTGTAGTATAGTCTGAAGTCTGGGAGCCTGATTCCTCCAGTTCCTTCTTTCGTTCTCAAGATTGCTTTGGCTATTCGGGGTCTTTTGTGTTTCCATACAAATTGCAAAATTTTTTGTTCTAGTTCTGTGAAAAATGCCAGTGGTAGTTTGATAGGGATTGCATTGAATCTATAGATTGCTTTCGGTAGTAGAGTCATTTTCACAATGTTGATTCTTCCAATCCAAGAACATGGTATATCTCTCCATCTATTTGTATCATCTTTAATTTCTTTCATCAATGTCTTATAATTTTCTGCATACAGATCTTTTGTCTCCTTAGGTAGGTTTATTCCTAGATATTTTATTCTTTTTGTTGCAATGGTAAATGGGAGTGTTTTCTTGATTTCACTTTCAGATTTTTCATCATTAGTATATAGGAATGCCAGAGATTTCTGTGCATTAATTTTGTATCCTGCCACTTTACCAAATTCATTGATTAGCTCTAGTAGTTTTCTGTTAGCATCTTTAGGGTTCTCTATGTATAGGATCATGTCATCTGCAAACAGTGACAGCTTTACTTCTTCTTTTCTGATTTGGATTCCTTTTATTTCCTTTTCTTCTCTGATTGCTGTGGCTAAAACTTCCAAAACTATGTTGAATAAGAGTGGTGACAGTGGGCAACCTTGTCTTGTTCCTGATCTTAGTGGAAATGCTTTCAGTTTTTCACCATTGAGGATGATGTTTGCTGTGGGCTTGTCATATATGGCCTTTATTATGTTGAGGAAAGTTCCCTCTATGCCTACTTTCTGCAGGGTTTTTATCATAAATGGGTGTTGAATTTTGTCAAAAGCTTTCTCTGCATCTATTGAGATGATCATATGGTTTTTCTCCTTCAGTTTGTTAATATGGTTTATCACATTGATAGATTTGCGTATATTGAAGAATCCTTGCATTCCTGGAATAAACCCCACTTGATCATGGTGTATGATCCTTTTAATGTGCTGTTGGATTCTGTTTGCTAGTATTTTGTTGAGGATTTTTGCATCTATGTTCATCAGTGATATTGGCCTGTAGTTTTCTTTCTTTGTGACATCCTTGTCTGGTTTTGGTATCAAGGTGATGGTGGCCTCGTAGAAAGAGTTTGGGAGTGTTCCTCCCTCTGCTATATTTTGGAAGAGTTTGAGAAGGATAGGTGTTAGCTCTTCTCTAAATGTTTGATAGAATTCACCTGTGAAGCCATCTGGTCCTGGGCTTTTCTTTGTTGGAAGATTTTTAATCACAGTTTCAATTTCAGTGCTTGTGATTGGTCTGTTCATATTTTCTATTTCTTCCTGATTCAGTCTTGGCAGGTTGTGCATTTCTAAGAATTTGTCCATTTCTTCCAGATTGTCCATTTTATTGGCATAGAGTTGCTTGTAGTAATCTCTCATGATCTCTTTTATTTCTGCAGTGTCAGTTGTTACCTCTCCTTTTTCATTTCTAATTCTATTGATTTGAGTCTTCTCCCTTTTTTTCTTGATGAGTCTGGCTAGTGGTTTATCTATTTTGTTTATCTTCTCAAAGAACCAGCTTTTAGTTTTATTGATCTTTGCTATTGTTTCCTTCATTTCTTTTTCATTTATTTCTGATCTGATTTTTATGATTTCTTTCCTTCTGCTAGCTTTGGGGTTTTTTTGTTCTTCTTTCTCTAATTGCTTGAGGTGCAAGGTTAGGTTGTTTATTCGAGATGTTTCCTGCTTCTTAAGGTGGGCTTGTATTGCTATAAACTTCCCCCTTAGAACTGCTTTTGCTGCATCCCACAGGTTTTGGGTCGTTGTGTCTCCATTGTCATTTGTCTCTAGGTATTTTTTGATTTCCTCTTTGATTTCTTCAGTGATCACTTCATTATTAAGTAGTGTATTGTTTAGCCTCCATGTGTTTGTATTTTTTACAGATCTTTTCCTGTAATTGATATCTAGTCTCATGGCGTTGTGGTCAGAAAAGATACTTGATACAATTTCAATTTTCTTAAATTTACCAAGGCTTGATTTGTGACCCAAGATATGATCTATCCTGGAGAATGTTCCATGAGCACTTGAGGAAAATGTGTATTCTGTTGTTTTTGGATGGAATGTCCTATAAATATCAATTAACTCCATCTCGTTTAATGTATCATTTAAAGCTTGTGTTTCCTTATTTATTTTCATTTTGGATGATCTGTCCATTGGTGAAAGTGGGGTGTTAAAGTCCCCTACTATGAATGTGTTACTGTCGATTTCCCCTTTTATGGTTGTCAGTATTTGCCTTATGTATTGAGGTGCACCTATGTTGGGTGCATAAATATTTACAATTGTTATATCTTCCTCTTGGATCGATCCCTTGATCATTATGTAGTGTCCTTCTTTGTCTCTTCTAATAGTCTTTGTTTTAAAGTCTATTTTGTCTGATATGAGAATTGCTACTCCAGCTTTCTTTTGGTTTCCATTTGCATGAAATACCTTTTTCCATCCCCTTACTTTCAGTCTGTATGTGTCTCTAGGTCTGAAGTGGGTCTCTTGTAGACAGCAAATATATGGGTCTTGTTTTTGTATCCATTCAGCCAATCTGTGTCTTTTGGTGGGAGCATTTAGTCCATTTACATTTAAGGTAATTATCGATATGTGTGTTCCTATTCCCATTTTCTTAATTGTTTTGGGTTCGTTATTGTAGGTCCTTTCCTTCTTTTGTGTTTCTTGCCTAGAGAAGTTCCTTTAGCAGTTGTTGTAGAGCTGGTTTGGTGGTGCTGAACTCTCTCAGCTTTTGCTTGTCTATAAAGGTTTTAATTTCTCCATCAAATCTGAATGAGATCCTTGCTGGGTAGAGTAATCTTGGTTGCAGGTTTTTCTGCTTCAACACTTTCAATATGTCCTGCCACTCCCTTCTGGCTTGCAGAGTTTCTGCTGAAAGATCAGCTGTTAAATTTATGGGGATTCCCTTGTGTGTTATTTGTTGTTTTTCCCTTGCTGCTTTTAATATGTTTTCTTTGTATTTAATTTTTGACAGTTTGATTAATATGTGTCTTGGCGTATTTCTCCTTGGATTTATCCTGTATGGCACTCTCTGTGCTTCCTGGACTTGATTAACTATTTCCTTTCCCATGTTAGGGAAGTTTTCAACTATAATCTCTTCAAATATTTTCTCAGTCCCTTTCTTTTTCGCTGCTTCTTCTGGAACCCCTATAATTCGAATGTTGGTGTGTTTAATGTTGTCCCAGAGGTCTCTGAGACTGTCCTCAGTTCTTTTCATTCTTTTTTCTTTATTCTGCTCTGCAGTAGTTATTTCCACTATTTTATCTTCCAGGTCACTTATCCGTTCTTCTGCCTCAGTTATTCTGCTATTGATCCCGTCTAGAGTACTTTTAATTTCATTTATTGTGTTGTTCATCGTTGCTTGTTTCATCTTTAGTTCTTCTAGGTCCTTGTTAACTGATTCTTGCAATTTGTCCATTCTATTGTCCATTCTATCTCCAAGATTTCGGATCAACCTTACTATCATTATTCTGAATTCTTTTTCAGGTAGACTGCCTATTTCCTCTTCATTTGTTAGGTCTGGTGGGTTTTTATCTTGCTCCTTCATCTGCTGTGTGTTTTTCTGTCTTTTCATTTTGCTTATCTTACTGTGTTTGGGGTCTCCTTTTTTTTTTTTTGCAGGCTGAAGGTTCGTAGTTCCTGTTGTTTTTTGTGTCTGTCCCCAGTGGCTAAGGTTGGTTCAGTGGGTTGTGTAGGCTTCCTGGTGTAGGGTACTAGTGCCTGTGTTCTGGTGGATGAGGCTGGATCTTGTCTTTCTGGTGGGCAGGTCCACGTCTGGTGGTGTGTTTTGGGGTGTCTGTAGACTTATTATGATTTTGGGCAGCCTCTCTGCTAATGGGTGGGGTTGTGTTCTTGTCTTGCTAGTTGTTTGGCATAGGATGTCCAGCACTGTAGCTTGCTGGTCGTTGAGTGAAGCTGGGTGCTGGCGTTGAGATGGAGATCTCTCGGAGATTTTTGCTGTTTGATATTATGTGCAGCTGGGAGGCCTCTTGTGGACCAGTGTCCTGAAGTTGGCTCTCCCACCTCAGAGGCACAGCACTGAGTCCTGGCTGCAGCACCAAGAGCCTTTCATCCACAGGGCTCCTTAATTTGGGATGATTCGTTGTCTATTCAGGTATTCCACAGATGCAGGGTATATCAAGTTGATTGTAGAGCTTTAATCCGCTGCTTCTGAGGCTGCTGGGAGAGATTTCCCTTTCTCTTCTTTGTTCTCACAGTTCCCAGGGGCTCAGCTTTGGATTTGGCCCCGCCTGTGCGTGTAGGTTGCTGGAGGGCGTCTGTTCTTTGCTCAGACAGGACGGGGTTAAAGGAGCCGCTGATTCGGAGGCTCTGGCTCACCCAGGCCGGGGGGTAGGGAGGGTCACGGAGTGCGGGGCGGGCCTGCAGCGGCAGAGGCCGGTGTGACGCTGCAGCCTGAGGCGCGCCGTGCGCTCTCCCGGGGGAGCCGTCCCTGGATCCCGGGACCCTGGCAGTGGCGGGCTGCACAGGCTCCCCGGAAGGGCGTGTGGCTAGTGACCTGTGTTCGCACACAGGCCTCCTGGCGGCGGCAGCAGCAGCCTTAGCGTCCCATGTCCGTCTCTGGGCTCCGCACTCTTAGCCGCGGCTCGCGCCCGTCCCTGGAGCTCTCTCAAGCAGCGTTCTTAATCCCCTCTCCTCGTGCACCAGGAAACAAAGAGGGACGTAAAAGTCTCTTGCCTCTTCAGCAGGTCCAGACCCCTTCCCGGACTCTCTCCCGGCCAGCCGCGGCGCACCAACGCCCTGCAGGCTGTGTTCACGCCGCCAACCCCAGTCCTCTCCAGGCGCTCCGACAAAAGCCGGAGCCTCAGCTCCCAGTCCCGCCCGCCCCGGCGGGCGAGCAGACAAGCCTCTCGGCTGGTGAGTGCCGGTCGGCCCGATCCTCTGCGCTGGAATCTCTCCGCTTTGCCCTCCGCACCCCTGTTGCTGTGCTCTCCTCCGCGGCTCCCAAGGTCCCCCACTCCGCTTCCCGAAGTCTCCACCCGCGAAGGGGCTTCCTAGTGTGTGGACACTTTTCCTCCTTCACAGCTCTCTTCCGCTGGTGCAGGACCCGTCCCTATCCTTTTGTCTCTGTTTAGTTTTTTCTTTTGCCCTAACCAGGTACGTGGGGGGTTCCTTGCCTTTTGGGAGGTCTGAGGTCTTCTGCCAGCGTTCAGTAGGTGCTCCGTAGGAGTTGTTCCACGCGTAGATGTATTTCTGGTGTATCTGTGGAGAGGAAGGTGATCTCCGCGTCTTACTCTTCCGCCATCCTAAATGTTTTTTTATTATTATTGAGTTTTAAGAGTTCTTTATATATTCTGGATCTATTTTATCCAGATCTATTTTATCAGATATATGCACATATTTTCTCACAGTTTTATCAGATGTATGATATGAAAATATTTTCTCCCAGTTTGTCTTATTATTTTATTACCTTAACACTCTTCTGAAGCTAGAAGTACTTGATCTGAAGTCCAATTTATGAAAATTTTTTAATGGATTGGAGCACACTAATTTCAACTAGAAAATAAAATATTTACTATCTTTGATAACCCTAAGTTTTGATGTTCTCAAGTGAACTTATTTGGGTAGTTAGTGTGAAAGAATGTAGTACTTTTAAAAATTACAAAATTATGTTTATATATACTGAATATTATTTTATTATTATTTATACAACTGACTTAATAATAATGAAAATTTGAATTTCATTTGAAAATTTAAGATCCTCTGATTCAGTTAATTACTTCTGACTTCTAGAAATTGTGCAGTTTAATACTGGTCTTTGAATTCTAGGTATTGTAAATGTAGTTAAACATTGGAATACTATTTTGAATATTTCAGTTGATAAAAATACTATTAGGTTGTGAACTAGGTTAAAATTGAAAATATTTCTTAATGTCATAAACGTATTATCATTCTTTTTGAGAATGAATATTTTTTTTGCAAGCTGTACTTCTGATTACTCACATATTCAAACTATGAGACATTGTGTCTCCCTAAATCTTTCAATCTAAAAGTTGCACTGGAATTTTTGAGATTTCTGTACCCCCTTTCAATTAAAAAAAAAATTCAAATACTGATGATTCTGTATTACCTGAAAATTTGGCTTTTACAGATTAAAGGTTAGTTTCTTATATGAATTTGCTGTCAGTGTTCCAGGTGTTAAGATTTCTGCCCCAGGTGCTTGTAGTTTTATTTATTGGAAGACTATCTGATGATGAAGAGTTTGAGATCTCCCTGCCAGAATGTGAATGGATTTCCCAGAGCTTAGCATAACAGAGTGTAAAATAGATACAGAAACTGTGTGATGCATAATTTTCTCAGAGAGGTGTTTTTTCAGATGTGTTAATAGAACACTTTTCTCATTAGATACTTTGTGAAAACACAATTACCTGGTCAGAGGAAGGCTGCCCTGCCCACATCACTTTTACTGTCAGGTGCAGTCATCTCCCAGCTTCTGTGAAGGTTAGCTGTTAATAACTCACCACTACTCTTTCTTTTTTTTTCTGAAGAATTACCATCTTATTAAACACTAGCTGTCTGATGTAGAAGGTAGTATTAAAAAAAAGAAACAGGCCCCAAATGGAGTCATTTGTGCTAAGTTCACATTACCAAACCAAGACTAACCTAACCTGATTGCAGTTTTGACCTTCTTCAGGAATGTAATCTTAACTGGTCAGTCTGGAATTTCCTGGTCATCACCAGTGAAGTAATCTGCCTATTAGACTACTTTGTTTTCCAAAGGAAGGTGACCTTGCTCAAAATAATTCTTTTTTCATTTGCAACTTCCTTGTCCCATCCATTCTCTAATTTTATAAACATTTCATTTTCTGTAGCTCCTTGGAGATGCTTCCCAGTTGCTTAATGGGATGCTGTTCTATTCATGAATTGTTGAATAAAGCCAATTAGATCTTCAAATTTACTCAGTTGAATTTTGTTGTTTAAGAGTAGCATCTCCTCTACACCCACAATCCAGGCAACACATAGGCAATGATTGACTGGCAAAGGGGTACAAAAAAGCTAGCCACCTTGCTACAGAGTGAGACTAATTTGTGGTCCAATTTGTGCTGTCCGGGGGAATCAAACTGAAGCTAGTCTCCAGCTGAAACTGTATTTTGTTTCTGAAAGCACTCTCTCAGTAAATCACTTGTGCTAGAATGCCTTTCTCATGTTCTGCTACTGTGAAATCTGACTTAAGACAAATATATTTGGGGGAAAAACTGCTTATTACTATTTATTATTATTATTATTGATTATTACTGTCTACTCTTAGAGCATCAGTAAACTTTGCATATTAAAGATTATGATGTTCTACAGTTACAAATATTATTAATTTTCTTTTAGCATAATATTCCAGTTTTTTTAACAATGGAATAATTTTTTGCTATAGTAACATGTTACATCTCTCAGTTCTAGTGTTTATCAGGATTTGCTTGGGGAAAAGCTGGCTTAGAAGATGTGATTCTTCATTTAGGCCTAAGAGACACAAAATTTGGATTGAAAAATTATATCTAGCTCTCCCAGGACAATGCCACTTTTGGTCCAGGCTCTTTAAGCTCTAGCAAGTACCTTTCTGGCTAACTTGAAAGGATGAGTTACAGAACATTTGAGATTTTTGTCAGATATCAAAGTAGAGGAATATCTTTCAGGAAACACTATTCGTTGCTATAAGTAACTCTTCTTGAGTACTCTAAGTTGGTAAATTGCAATTCTGACTCCTTTATATTAGCATTTGCCTTTTTTCTCTCTGATTGCCTATTGCTAAGAAGACCATACATATGGTTTGCCCTGCACAGTAGAGTCTTGGATTCATTTGTTGTCTAGTGTTATTATTAACAGTGTTTCTCTCTTAAAGGTGTCCTGGTTTGGATGATAAATTGTGTGGTTTTCTCTACCTATAATCAGTGACTTTGCTGCCTGACTCTGGGACTCTTCCTAGGCTTGATGCCCTCATGTGCTATTGAGTTTGCCACCAGTTATGACATTTTGTTATTGTGTGAATGAGCTCTGCGGAAAGTCCTCTGCCCACTCGATACACTGGAATTTATTATAGAAATACACTGAGATAATCATGCCCAGGGAGAAGTTAATAAGCTTGTTTAAATGTGTAGATTATTGATATATGAATACAGTTTCCTTTTTATCCATAGTCTTAACATCTGCTTACCACACCACCAATTCTTTTTTTTTTTCACTTCTTTAGAGAAACAGGAAGTTTGTACATTTTTTTTCCTTTTGTGAAATTCTAAGATAGAATTGTGTGAGAGCATCACTACTTATGCCAACTTGAAGTTAAAATGGTGTGAAAATATCAAAAGTGTTGAATGTAAAACAAACTTCTGGAGAACATATCTACAGTCAGAAAAATAGGTCACTTACAGCTCAGGATACAGAAGTAAATAACCGAGATTCAAGAGATCTGGCTGAGTACGACATACAGTGAAAAAATACTTTAAGAATTTTAAAACATCTTTTTATTCTCATGGAATGAAAATTAAGTAATTTTTACCTTTTTTCTTTATGCACTGAAAAATCGTTTTATATTGTTTTCCTCTGGACTTAAAACACAGAACTGATTCATATATTTTAAGTCTTTACCTGAATGCCATAATTCCATAAATGCTCCTTAAACGTGACTTTTCCATGTTGCCAGTGGAACTAATGTTTCATATGTGGGAACCAATATGAACCAATAGGAGCCAATAGGAACCAATTCACTTTCTCATGCTCATCAGTGTGGAAGTCCCATATCTCTGTTAAGAAAAACCACATAGTTTCCTATTTTGTTATATTTTTCTACTTTGACAAAGTTTTTCATGCAGTTTTACGTTGATTTGCAATAAAAAATTCCACAAAAACGTGGTAAAACTTTTTTCTCAGGAATGTTGAGTTCTTCAGGGATTCCTTATGCCTAATGTTTTGGTTCTACAGGTATTCTGAGAAGAAATAAATGCTTTTCAAATGTTGATATATGAGTATATAGATTAGTGACTAAAGCTAAAGTCAATTTAAATTTTTTGACTCTTCTCTGTGGGTTTCCATCACTTTACAACTCTCATTAGTACAATAACAAACAAACAAACACATTAAGGGGCTATTATTTTTTAAAACAACAAAGATGTCATGAGTTTTAAAAAACTCATAAAGATGTTATTGTATAGTTCATACTATGAACATATTTACATTACCTGTGGAACACCATTTTTTTTTAATAGATCTTTATTGGAGTATAATTGCTTCACAATACTGTGTTAGTTTCTGTTGTACAACAAAGTGAATCAGCCATATGCATACATATATCCCCATATCCCCTTCCTCTTGAGCCTCCCTCCCACCCTTCCTATCCCACCTCTCTAGGTCATCACAAAACAGCAAGCTGATCTCCCTGTGCTATGCTGCTGCTTCCCACTAGCTAACTATTTTACATCCGGTAGTGTATATATGTTGATTTTATGATCAATGAGAACACTATTAGAACTATTACAACACTATTAGTCTAGCTCCATGAATTATAAAAAATAATTGCATCAGAGACTCAGCTACTGATGAGGCAGAGATTTGAAATGCTTCCATAAGCCTCCAATATATAAACAATTATAAAATGCAGATAAAATAACAATACATATATATTTAAAGACACTAGAATGTAGCCAATGACAGAACTAGAAGAAAGTTTGCAGCTTCCTGGCCCACATGTGCTGCCCACCCCCCCAAGGCTCTGGTTGAAGGAAATGACATTGGAGAAACAGAAATTATAGTGGAAAAACAACAGATTTATCAACTGAAGTTAACGGAGATAAGCATTCAGGTTTGGAAAACATTGAGAAACTCAAAGGGGAAATCCCTAACTGTGAAAAAGCAAAAGATTAGACCCCTTCAGGACATAAATTGTCTGAGTCCCTGGTTGACAGTTTAGTTATGCATGTGCAAAGGACACCACAAACGGCGCACCAAAAGAAAGGCAGAGACTAGAGAGAAAAATACTGTTGAAACTTAGAGCAATAAGGAGCCAGAAATGTGAATTTAATGCATTTCAAAAACAAGTGCATTCTCCAGTTGTAAATATCTTTGGGTGCAGGAAGCCTCAAGGGTAAGATTACAAAGCTGAAAGCCAGCAGAATTGCTGGAATTTTAAGGATATCCTGAAAAGCAAGGAAACCTGCTAAATTTTGTATGTAAAAGAGAGTCCCACAGGGATTAGGTTAAGTAAAAATGCAGCAATTGGAAAGCATAAGAACAGGGCAGATGTAAGTAGCTGCATGACTTGGAGTAGAAATAGTTTGTGATTTGATTCTTGGCAACTTAACTATCAACTAGAAAAAAATCCAGTAACCATCAGGAGAACATTGTCCATTGTCACTTCAATAAATTATCTAAAATGGGCAAATAAAAACCAAACCACTAGACATGCAAAGAAACAGAAAAGTGTAACCCATAGGCACAGTTTTCTTTTAATTTAAAGAATGAATCAATAGAATCTTATTCACAGTAAGTCAGATAATAAAATAAGCAGAGGAAGATTTCAAAGCAGCCATTCTAAGTATGTTCAAAGAATTAAATTAGAATGTATTCAAATATTTGAAGACAAATATGGCATCAATAATGAACAGATAAACAATCTCAACAGAGAAATGCAAACTATTAAAAAAATAGAAGTTCTAGAATTGAAAATTACAGTTACTGAAATAGCAAGGTGAACACAATAGTACGTTGGAATAGCAGAAGAAAGATGCAGTGATTTGAGTATATATCACTGTAAATTGCCCAATCTAAAGCCCAGATGGAAAAAGATTGAAGAAAAATGATCAGAACCTCAGAGATCTGTGGTCATATATGAAGCAGTCCAACATACATGTAATTGAAATCCTAGGAGGAGAAAAGCAAGAGAAAATGACAGAAAAATTATTTGAAAAAAATGTCAAAAGCCTTTCAAATTTGCTAGAAAATATTAATTTAAAGATTCAAATACTCACAGAACCCTAAGCTGACTGAAAATGAAGAAATCCAGTTTGCGACACACAGTAGTTTAAATATAGACTGTCAATAAAAAAGGAAATTTTGGAAACAATAATGAAGGAAAACAACAATAACTTTAATGGCTTGCTTCTCATTAAAAATTATGGAAGCCAAAAGACATTGGCTTGACATTTTCAATATTCTGAAGGAACAAAAGAGGCAAAAAAATTTCTAAATCCAGTGAAGTTATCCTCCACAAGTAAAGATGATTGTGTATTTCTAATTGTAATAAAATTCTACAAAATGCAAACTGATGTATAGTGACAGAAAACAGGTCAATGATTGCCTGAGAACTGGGGTGGAGGGGGGGCTATAAAACACTGAGTCACCAGGAACATTTTGGAAGTGATGAAAATGTTTGTTGTCTTGATTTATTGATTTTTGATGATTTATATATGTATAACCATGAAATACTCACACATGCATGTGTATAAAACCTTATCATGTTATATCTTTTAGGTATGTGAAGTTTGTGCTACATCTATTTAACCTCAAAAATCTGTAAAAAATGAAGGCAAAATTATGACATTTTCAGATAAACTAAGACTTAGAGAATTTGCTGCCAGCAGACCTGAACTATATGAAATGCTAAATGAAGTCTTCAGTCTGAAGGGAAATGGTACTAGTTAGTAAATTAGTAAATTTCTATAAGAAGAAATAAAGACCATCAGGAAAGGTAAATATAAAAGCTATTTTTCTTTTTCTTCTCTTATTTTAAAAAATGACTAAAATTTATAACACTTATTGAGTTTATTATATATAATATTACCTATCTATCATCTATTGCAGACAACTATGACACTAAAATTGAGAGAACAAATAGAAATAAACTTTTACAAACTGTCATATTTTTCCTGAAGTAATTTACTATTTTACTATTAATTATAGGTAGATTGATATACATTTAAGAAACATACTCCTTTTCTTAGAAATACCATTAAAATCACAATGGAAGGAGACATAGCTAAAAATCAATAGTGTTCTTAAGATGGAATATTACAAAATATTTGATTATGTTATTCAAGAAAGGCAGAAATGGAGGAACAGAAGAGCAAAAATATACAGTACAATGCTGGACATAAATATAATCATGTCAATAATTATAGTAAATATAAATGGCTAAACAGTTCAATAAAAAGGCAGAAATTGTTAATCTGTATTAAAAAAGCAAGAACTGGGCTTCCTTGGTGGTGCAGTGGTTGAGAGTCCACCTGCCGATGCAGGGGACACGGGTTCGTGCCCCGGTCCGGGAAGATCCCACATGCCGCGGAGCGGCTGGGCCCGTGAGCCATGGCCGCTGAGCCTGCGCGTCTGGAGCCTGTGCTCCACAACGGGAGAGGCCACAACAGTGAGAGGCCCGCGTACAGCAAAAAAAAAAAAAAAAAAAAAAAGCAAGAGCTAATTATATATAATCTACATGAGATGCTCTTTAAGTACCAAAACACAAATAGACCAAAAGGCTAGAAATAGATGTTCAAAGCAAACAGTAAGCATAAGTAAGTGAGAGTGACTACATTAATATCACACAGAATAGATTTCCAGAAAAGGTAACAAGAAAAATCTTAAATCAATGAGCTAAGCTTACACTTAAGAAACTGGAAAAGGTAAAGCAAACTAAGCCAAAAGTAAGCAGAAGAAAAAAAATAATAAAAATGACAGCAGAAATCAGCAAAAAAGGAAACTAAACAAGAATAGAAAAAAATCAATAAATGAAAAATAATAAAATTCATATAACTCTACCCAAACTGATAAAGAAAAAAAGAAACAACACAAATTCCTAAATTAGCATTGAAAGAAGAACACCACTGTAGATCTTTTAGAAGTTAAAAGGAAAATAAGGAAATATTATCAACAATTTTTCCAATTATCAGATGACCCAGATGAAATAAACACATTCAGTATACAAAAATTAAGCTGTTTTTCTATGTACTAGCAATGAAAAAGTGGAAAATGAACTTAAAAAAAATCAACCTATCATGAAAACTAGGAAATAGTTATGGATGAATATCAGAAAGTATATGAACAACTTATAGTTTGAAAATGACAAAACAAAGCTAAAAAGTTAAAGTTGAATAGCTAAATAATTAGAAAGATATACCATATTCATTGATTAGAAAACTCAATATTTTAAAGATATCAATTCACTACAAATTGATCTGTGGATTCTATGTAATCCGTAGATTCTATGTAATCTGTAGATTCTATGTAATCAGAATCAAAATTCTTGTGGGAATTTTGGTAGAAATTGTCAGTTTATATAGAAATGCCCAGATCCTAGAAGAGGAAAAAGAATTCTGAAAAACTGGAAAAAATTAGAGGACTTAGAATTCTGATTTCAGGACTTAAACAGACAATGTGGGATTGGGATAAGAATACACAAATAGATGAATGGAACAGAATAGGGTCCAAAATTAGACGAACCCATATACTGATTTTGACAATAGTGCAGAGGTGATTCAATGCGCAAAGAGTATGTTTTCAACGAACTGTGCAGCAACAATTGTATAACTATGTGCAAGGTATGTACTCATCTCTCATGCTACCCACAGTTAATTCAAAATAGATCATAGGTTGAAAAATACTAAAAGAAATCATCAAAATCTTTGTGATATTGGATCAGGTAAAGATTTATTTAAAAAGACACCAAAACCATGAACTATGAAGGAAAAAATAAGTAGAAACTTTAAAATTAAAAACTCCTGCTCTTCAAAAGATGTTAAGGAAAATAAAAATCTACATACTATGGGATTCCATTCAGCAGTATAAAGGAGCAAAATATGCATTCATACAACAGAAATGAATCTTAAAAGGATTAGGCTAAATTAGAAAAGACTACATATTGCCTGATTCTATTCACATGAAATTCCAGACAAGAAATAAGTATAGTAAAACAATGTGGAGAAATGATTAATAGTGACCAGGGATGGGGAAAGGGATTGACACCAAAGGGGATGAGAGAAGTATTTAGGAAGCTGTTTTACACTATGATTATGGTAGTGGTTATACATATCTATACTTTTGTCAACACTCTTTGAACTACACACTTAAAATTACTGAGTAATTATATGTAAATTATACCTTAATTTTAAAAATAAATATATAAACAAAAAAGTCAAAAATTGTATCAGAAAACAAATGAAATGAGAGAGAGATGCCTAAATGCAAGTAAATAAACTGGATAGAGGACTATGTGTTGATGAATAGAAAGATAAAGAAACTGCAGAATTTGATGAGAGTCCAAGATTGAGACCCAGAGTTCATCATCTGGTATTAGAAATGGGGAAAAAAGTGTTAGAACTAATTACAAAACCAAAAATTATTTGTTCTTTGAAAATTTTATAAAACTCTCCTATAATGTCCTTCTATGCCTAATTAATTTTTAATTTAGGTAATTGACAATCATTTCCATTTCTTTTATGTTTATTTTTTAATTCAGATATCTATCACTACTCAAGGCAATTTTGTTGTCTAAATTTTCCTAGAAAATATGGTTTCTTTCACTTAGATTTTATTAGTTAACATAAAATTATCTTTTAAATGTTTGAAATTCTCCATATCTGGCATTGTGTGTCTTTTTTTCATTCATAACCTTCAATATTTAGTATTATGAACATCAAATTCTGTTGTTTATTTGCTTTAGTAACACCAGCTTTTGGTTTTTTAAAAATATTTTTATAGCTTTATTGATATAAATGACATATAAATGTATCAATTTAAGAAGTACAATGTAATGATTTGATGTATGTATATATTGCAAAATGATTACCACAATAAGGTTAGTTAATACATCCAGCACCTTACATAGTTAGCGTGTGTGTGTGTGTGTGTGTGTGTGTGTGTGGTGAGGACTTTTAAGATCTAATCGCTTAGCAAGTTGGACAACCTAGAAGAAATGGATAAATTCCTAGAAACATAAAACCTTCCAAAACTGAATCATGAAGAAAAAGAAAATTTGAACAGACCAATAATGAGTAAGGAAATTGAATAAGTAATCAAAAAACTCCTAACAAAGAAATGCCCAGTACCAGATGATTGCACTGGTGAATTCTACCAAACACTTAAAGAATTAACACCAGTCCTTCTCAAACCCTTCCAAAAATTTGAAGAGGAGAGAACACTACCAAACTCATTTTACAAGGCCAGCATTACCCTGATATCAAAGCCACATAAGAACACCACAAGAAAAGAAAACTTTAGGCAAATATTCCTGATAAGTACAGCTTCTGGTTTGATTGATCAGTTACATTATTGGTCTGTAGGGGGAAGGTATTGGATACATATCTTTAAATTTCTGCTTTAATATTTATTTTATTTTCCTTTTTATATTTTTACATCAACTTATGTTTGCTAATTAGCAGTTTGTTTTTAGAGCATGTAGCTTGCAATATTTTAATATTTTGAAATAATTTGACATTTTATGGTTGATTTTGTTCATACTCCTTGAATATTTGAAAAATGGACTTAGTTTTTTTTTACTGTGAAATGCAAGTCTACTTACATTTGGATTATAATACAAAGTAGGGTGTATTTACCAAACAGATTCACTATTTATCCTAATTAAATCTTCCATCTTCTTCTTTATGTTCTACATTTTCTGTCAAATTATGGGAAACATTTAAGCTATGTTTAGATTTTTATTAATTTCTCCTCCTATTTCTAAAAATGTTTTTCCTTTAAATTTTTTGGTGCTCTGATTTTTAGTGCATAAACCATCAAGACTATTTTATATTCTACACAAATTGCAATTTTTACTGATAGAAATTTTCCACATGGATGGAGCCTATTGTATTTTTCTTGAATTTTTACTTGCCCAAAATTAGTATTAATAGCCCTTTTAATTTTTTTCCTGTTGTTTAGCATACCTATTTTTAGTAGGCAAAATTCTAAGATAGCTCCCACGTTTCCTGCCCCTGGTGTACAATCCTGTATAAAGACCCCCAATTTGAGTGTTAGAGGAACTTATGAATATGATGGGGTAATTACTCCCTTTATGAGGTTACATTATATGAGCAAGAGTCATATATGTATTATTTTATAAAAGAATCTATTTTAGTGGATTAGGAGAAAGTTCTCTTTCTGGCTGTGAAGAAATAAGCTGCTCACCTGCAAGAGGGCCATATGGCTAAGACGTGGGGAAGTTTATAGGAGCTGAGAGAGTCCCCAGTTTACAGCAAGAAATATGAAGAATGTAATATTCCCAATAGATTAAAGCTACTCCATTATTTGGCATCATAATTTGGTAGTAAACATGAACTTGGCCAAGTTTATTGAATTAAAAATAGACTTTCAACAAAAGACTCTTAAAAATAATTGTAAGCCATGAACTTAAGTAGTAGTTGGAAGATGGTATAGGTCATCCTAAAAGTCCCTCCTATTCCCATCCAAGACACCTTACTCAGATGTTTTGAGTGCAATCATATGAAATACTTTCACAAACTTTAAAATGTATTCAGCTAAATATAGGGTAGAAAATACTGTGTCTACCAATTGGAAACTTAAAATGTGAATGAGTTTATATGCTGTTTACATATATAGCAATTTAGCTAACTAAAAAACAATAGCTTACATTCTTTCAAATATGGTAGAAAATTGTAGGATAAGGTATTAGATATTTAATTAGATAATAAAGCCATTAGTGTTTCTTGTTAAGGTTTTAATTATCCTTATTATTTCTCTATTATGCAATGTCCATTATAGCAGCCACTAGCCATAGGTGGATATGAAACTATTTAAATATGCTAATCTGACTATAGAAATAAGTTTTTCTTTTTATTTTAATTAATTTAAACTTGAAAAGATATTTAATTTTGTTATTGGAAAAGTTTTAAGTATGCTTGGAAAATTTGGGTATGTAAATCTACTTTTTCAACTGTAAATTGTGTGAAATTTAAATACAGAAAAAGAATTTCCAGTGAAAATTTAGTGTCCAAATCATGATGTGGATAAATGTAAAATACACACTGGATTTACAAGATTTAGTATAAAAAAATATCTCATTAAGAGTGTTTTATATGTGTTATATGATCAAATGATAATATTTTGGGTACACTGGTCTAAATAAACTTTAAATTGAATATGGCTATTTACTTTTTGATTATGGCTCCTAGAAAATTTAAAATTACACATGTGACTTTTATTATATTTTCATTGACCAGTGTTACTCTATATAGTCTTGATCTTTTATTTCTATTTTACTTTCATTTCATTTTTACCTTAGCTCTTCTTGGGACATATTTTAAAATTTTTAAATAGATAAAAATTTTATAGAAGCAGAATTCACGTTTCAACCAGGAGATCTGGCATTTTTCGGGTGGGGGAAAGGGGTGTTATTCTCAAGTGTAAAATGAATTTCATAGAGGAATTCATTTTAGCATGAGCTACTTAGTATTTACATAATCATCTAGAGATTGGAAAAAAACGCTTTAGGGCCTGGTATTTAAAAAATGACTGAGACCAACTCCATCAGAACTGTTTGAAAAACAAGGGCATATATTAATTGATTTTGGTTATTTTCCCTTTCTTAGAACTCATACATTTTTCTCTCTTAAATTTTTAGAATAAATGGAAGCTCTCACTGAACTCTAATCTTCCTTAGTTGTTCATGCTCCAGAGAACAATGCACTGCTTTTCAGAAGATAATAATTAAAGCCAAAATGTTCTGCAAGCTTTCCGTACCTTAATATAGGGTATATTAAAGTTTGGGCTTCTGTTTGTGTTTGGTTTTTGGAGTATAATGGATGTCTACTTCAGGTTTTGGAAGGATGCTATAATACATTTATGTGTTGTTGAATTTGTAGTATTTACCAGCCACACAAACTTTTTGTCTGTTATTATGAAACATTTGGGAAAAGGGAGGGAAGTAGTGTCAGATGCATATATTTGCTGCAGGCTTATTGGATTAATTATTATAGTTTGAGATTTTTAGCTCAAATGAAATGCTGTAAGTGAAAGAGAGTTGGATGCTACAGCTTTAATCACTTTTTTCTTTAATGCTAAAGTGAAGGAAAATATATGGGTATATTTATAAGTTGCTATGTGAGCAGTTATATGAAATTTATGCTGTGTAATGTGTTATGGAAAGTAGCTTTGAACAAACTAAATGCCCATTTAATTTTATCAAAACATGTTTTTACAAATCCAATAATTATGCAATGTACTAGATTTTTTTTTTAAGTTTTCCAGAGTATGGTAAACAAGCACTAGGTTTTCCTCATTTGCACAGTAATATGGACTTACAGGCTAAGGGTGATTTATGTACTGAAGTAATTTAAATTCCATACCTTCAAAGTCACAATGCATATGTTACATGCCTATAATTATGCTCCTCCGGGTGTGCAAGCCAAGAAGGTGGCAGAGTCAGACACAGAAAAAGAAAGGAGATTGATGATATGGTATTTTGCTAATACAATGCAAGGCACTAACAGATTATGAACCACATTCTTGCCTTTCCTACTAGTACCTTCTAAATTACAGTTTCAAACTGATGTCTTCACTGATCTCTCATTTACAGAATTTGCCTTCATTATAAAGAAACCCTCTTGAAAAACCTGAAAAAAGATAAGCAAAACAATACTTCAAATTTCTTTGGTTTAAGGATAAAAGATCTCTCACACACACTCATTTATTAGATTTGACATACATATGCTTAAATATCAAACTTTTTTCCCTATATTTATAGTCATTTGAGGAAGAAAAACTAGTTTAAGGGAACCGATATGATGCACTGGTGTCCTCTAAAAAGTCACACCAATGGAAGGTAGAATATTTTAGGGGAGTACCGCACATTTTACTACTTGTAAGTTACAATTCTTGCATACTGTTGTTTCAAAGAGTGATATTGTGGATTTTCTTAGGTTTCCCACAGGTTGCTAGGCATTTTCTTGTCCTAAGTGTTAGGTGACCTTTAAGACGACTGAACATTTATACGGAATACAATTAGACCTGGTAAGCAATTTCTGTTAAATCATACATACTAATTCCTTTATTATGTTACTGCCATGATGTTTAATGGCCACCTCCTTTGCGTCAGTTCAACTTTAGGTTCCATAGATTCTATTTTTCTCTAAGATATCAGTGGAATTCCACTCAATTTCAAAGTTTTAAATACACACTTCTCTGCTTTTTTCCTTAAAGAAATATGGTGTCTCATTGATAGCATCACAGTGTGCCTGTTCAAAAAGGGAAGAAATAAATACTGCTTCACATTTTTTTTAGGGTGATTACCTTTTGATACCATGTAAAATGTCAGTTTGAGCTTCAGTTTTTTTAACCCTATTTGGCCATTTCAGATCAAGTTTTCCACAGACATACTTTGTACATTTGATGAGAAAATGAGAAAATTACATAAACACATAAAAGTTGATTGACAGGTGATATATCCAAAGGAAGGTAACAGATTAAAAATATAGAAACTTGCTGTATCTCATTAGAAAAAATTCTTCTGCATAGTTTTTTAATGTTGCTTGGTTTGTTTGCTTTACCTGGAATCCTGTGGTTGGGGATATATTGTGTGACTGTGGGGATTTCAAAGGTTTGCTCTTTACATTTCTAGAAATACAATAGGCTCACCCAGCTACATTTTTTAAGGTAGCTTTATTTGAGTAGATACTCTTTTGACCCAAAAAATAGAGAAAAAGAAAATTAAAAAAATAAAAACCTTAGATAATCGATTAGGGATGATTAGTGATTAATTTTAGAGTGAAACAGTTAGATCTGGCCATTTCAATTATAGGACACAGTGGCTACCCAAATGGTGTCTATATTTATATAACCTCCTTGTTTTCACGTAAATGCGTGTGTGTTTATGATCATTTTTCTGTATTTGTACATTGAATTTAGTGAGTCTCAGAGATCAGTAGGGTGGTATTAAGTAATACATGTGGTTTATTGCATAAATTTGAGAGCTATAAGAGGGGTGCTGACTTTTGAGACTAAATTATGGTGCAGGGTTTCTGAGTTATGCTGTTTATACATGTTGGGACCTCAGAATATTGTTGAACCAAGGAAATATTGTAATGGCCAATAACTATAATATTTTCAAACATTAATGGTGATAGAGTTAGGAAATTATTGCGAATATTGAAGTCACTTTTTTAGTGATTATTCAAAATTTATTACACCTAATAATTCAAATTATTCTCTAATAAAATTAGAATTTGTTCATTAGCTATTCCACGCTTTTCTTCAAATTACCCAGCAGTCTTTGTTCATTAACATATTTTCCTGAAGCTAAATAAAATTACAAGCTATTTACTTATTCCTAAGAATTTCCTTAGGGAAGATTTGCTAAAAATTCTTCAAAAGTTAAAAATAACACGTTAATATAAATATAGAAAGTCTTCCAGTCTGAAAATTCTCTTAGTTAAAAATCACGCATTTTATCCTTTTTCCTGAATGTAACACACCATGTACTATTTATTATTAATAATGATTCATTCTTCTGAGTACTAATTATTAATTTTTCTACTGGTTAATAATTTTTCAATCCCCTAATATTTATAATGTGTACAATAAATTCTAGGTATTACAGGTATAAAGACAAAGACACGATATTTTTTCTGAGTGTTAGAAGATAGAAATGAAAACACACTTAATGATCAAAACAATTGTTGATTTGATGAAGGTATTTCAGAGATTAGTAGGAGCATAGGAGAAGGACTATTACATTAGAAGAGAGAAATTCATTCAATAGTTGCATCATTCTTCTCAAAGATGTTTTACATTAAATGCTATGTTTTCAAAAGACCTGAACAGCCTCTGACAAGTGACTATCGAAGCTTTACAGGAATTAAAGGCTAATAACTATATGGACTAATTTTGGGACATTGGTCAATTGTTCTGTCATCCTATAGATAAAGGCTATATCAGATATCTTGCAAAAAGTTTCCAAGGAGAGTTTCAAGAACCACACATCTCTACTCAAATAAAGGAGGCAATAAGAAACAATATTCTGTCTTTTTAAAAAAGATATTTAGAGTCTATCAAAAATAAAATGGAAACAATATACTAAAATCAAGAGTAAAAGTTTTATAGTGTTAGAAAATCTTAGAGACTAGGTAATTAGATACTTTTAAACTTTTTCTGTGGTGTCAATCCAACCACTTGAAAAATGAATATCAAGAATATAAAACAAATAAAAAGGAGCACTGTTCTGATAAAGTAAGTTTTTACCCCTTGAAGCCACCAACGTACCTGGCAGTGGTGTGCTAGACTCAGCTCATCTGGCTCAGGACACCCAGTTGTTGGCATCCCTTCCCAACTTTGCATTCAGAGATGTTACACTGGCAACTTGTAAATGGCCATGGGGAGGGTATTTATATCCTGGAAACTGGCAAAGGCTACAAATCAGAACTTCTTTTTCTTTTCCAGAAAGCCATTGTTAAACATCTACCAGTCTGCAACTGAGTACTGAGTATGAGAGTACTCTGAGGAACACAACTGAAAAAAACATCAATCTAGTGTAATATCTACATGTTACACTGAGGGGCTCAGAGAGATGAAATAGTATTCTTTGCAGATTAACAGATTGTGATAGATTACAGTGGATGTTTACAAGTGATGCTGTTAGTGGGCTGAATTGTGTCCCTTTAAAATTCATATACTGAAGACCTAACACCCAGTGCCTTGAAGATAGGACCTTTCAAGAGGTGATTAAATTATAATGAGGCCATTAGGGTGGGCCCTAATTCAATGACTTATGTCCTTAAAAGAAGAGGAAATTTAGAAACACAAAGAGACACCAAGGATGCACGCTCACAGAGGAAAGACCGTGTGAGAACACAGGGAGAAGGTGGCCATCTGGAAGCCAAGGACAGAGGCCCCAGGAGACACCAACACCTTGATCTTGGACTTCCAGACTCCAGAGCTGTGAGAAATAAATTTCTGTTTTAGCCTCCCAGTCTGTGGTACTTTGTTATGGCAGCTCTAACAAACTGATACAGATGTTTAAGGTCTTTCCCCAAGAACAGCATTGCACAAAAATGACAGTCAGAGCAATCATGGACGAGCATAGCATGACCTTATCAAGTGTGTTTCTGGTCATTGTTTCACCAATGACTCAGTTGTAGGAGCCTTGTTTTTCAAACATACATACAAGCAGATGGGTATACTAGGCTTAGTTTCTGCCTCTCTAGAAATCAGGATTTATTCTTAATTCTTTTATTCTTCTTTAAAAAGTAAAAGCATCTCTTTGCACCTAGCTAATCTTGCATTAACTTTGGGTGTATTTCTGCTGTGAATTCAGATCAGAGTAAACAGAGTCTTGGTCTAGTAAATAGGCAAATCATTCACCAGAAAAGCAGGGACACGTTTGAGAAATTCTCATCCTCTGATTGTACAGATTTCATGCACATCTTTGGAAAAAAAGGTGAAGTTTGTTAATATACTTCCTGATCGCAAACTGTATGATTTCATTTGACAAGTGTTGCCAATTGCAGGAGTAAATTGTATTGTTCCTTACACAATTATCACACAATTCTCATTCCTGGGCCTTCCATTATTAAAATATTTTCCTTCTTATTCAGCTAGATATTATTAACCTGTTCTTAACTCTTTACTTCCCCAACCACTGTCTATTACAGCTTCCTTCACTTAACCTTCTTTCTGGTTTTCCTATTTCTTTGGTTTTCCTGATTCTAATAAATAAACTGACCTCCTCTATTTTTAATTTAACAGAACATACATGAGTGTCTCAGCTCAACAACAGAAGACAAACAGCCTTCCTGTTATTGTAAAACAGCTTTAAGAAGTATTTCTACAGCAACAGAACTGGAATCCAGAGCAACTATTGGCAGTAGAATGGTAAATCACTGTTATTTTCCTGACTATGAATACAAGCAGTATGCTTGCAAAGCCATAATATCACCAGAGGTGATCATTAGTGAATTGCATTTATCATATCTTAATGTGTGATTTTCCACATAGTTAGTGTTGTAAGTCTCTTTTACAACAGTGTGCCTTTTGGCCTTCGTTTTTTGAAGCTCAGCGTCTTGAAATTGAAACTTCAATTTCTAATGCCTGTTTGTCATTCTGCATATGTTTACTTCTGGGATTAAAAAATTTGAGAAACAAGAATATGTAGCCACACATTTCTGGATGTTAATATTGCTGCTGATCTGATTCATATTTTTGTAATGTACCATCATCAATATTTGAAAAGAACAACTATATTTAGCACAACAAGTTCTATGAAATATTTCATTGTGAAAAATTTGATCAGAAGACATGTGTCCTTCCTAACTAGGTATTTATCTAAGATGCTGGAATTAAAAACATCAAAATATGTAGTTGATATGCATATAAATATAAAAAGTATTGGAGAATAGCAAAGCATTGGCTGTTCTTTGGTTCTTGACTTGGTTTTCTATTTCTTGCTTTATATTTTGGGGGAGCAACCAAACCTCTCTGTACATAGTTTCATCAGAAATAAAATGAAGCTCTCCTTTCCATTAAATAGTTCTTATACAAGACCTGAATACTCAAGCAGAAATGTATTGCCGATATGCAATTGTTAAATTTAAAATTATTGCACTTTTTCCTAGAATAAATGTATAACAACAACTTCATTTACTTCTCAGCATTGAGAAGAAAACTGATGTATTCATCACATAGAAAACAACATCTCTCAACAGTTTTTTTTTTTTTTATTTCACAGGTATAAATTTTATTTCAGAAATTTTTATGTTTTAAAAATGTAATGTGTATTCTGAGTTATAATGTTTTGTTGTTAAATACAGATTTCAAAAGTAATATGACACATTAACATTTTCAAAAAATCTTAGCTAAATCAGAGGTTCAGATGAAAAGGGAGTTCACAAATTGATGTTCTGATAAACTCTTATTTTGCACACTAAATAGGCAATTCTGGGGTTCTTCAAATGTAATATCTATAGAATGTCTTCTTTTGAGGAGCTCCAAATTCCTAACAGATATGATTTTACTAAATCCACATGAGGTTGCGTATTTTTATTCCAAGAATATGCTGTATGTTTAGAAAATTGAGGGGCTCAAATATTATATGTTGAAATTGCATAGCAGAGTCATTGACAGTTGCCAAACAACAGAATTGCTTTGTCTTTTGAATATTTCCACTAAGAAATGCGCACCAACGTCCTTGGAAATGATATTTTAAAATTTCAACCCCCGCCACAAAAAAACCCTCAATTGGTTCTTCTCATTTCCCTGCATAAAATAGCACTATATTAATTATAATAGAATAGAATAATTTCCTCTTATTTGATAAAAATGTGATACTCCATAACTTATTTTATGACCACAGATAATTACTTTTACCCATATTGAAGAAAAAGTAGCAAATATTTAGCAAGATACTAAAAGAATCACTGGACATTTTGCTTACCAAAAATTGTCTTCACTTCAAAGTGTGATAACAATTTGAAAAATAAAAAGCCCTCAAAGAACTGATCTTCATAAATATCAATTGATCTTCATAAATATCAATATGCCTGTAAAAATTAGGATTTTATTTTATGGAATTACTTAGTTTTACCTTTTAATTTTTAACTACAAAAGCAAGAATACCCTTGTTGAAATAAAATCAGAATTATATGTAGTTGGTTATGAAATTCTCCCTCCCAACCCCTCTGTTTCTATTCCCAGAGATACCTACTAGTAAACATTTGGTGTGTGTTATGTCAGACTTCCTTTCCTCATATAACGAAATATAGAATTTTAAAATGATCATTCCATACATATTTTTTTGCTGCTTGCTTTTTAAACATTTAAGAATATCTTCTCATGCCAGTACATGAAGAGTTACCTCATTCTTTCAAATGGCTTAACAGCATTTTACTGTATGAATATGTCATTATTTATTGAATTAAATACCTATAGGTGGATGTTTAGGTTGTTTCCAATTTTAATTCAATTTCTAAGGGAATAGTTTTAAAACATATGCTTTAATCATGAGCCAGAGTATTAGTTATTCAGATGAAAAACACTAATCTCCTAGAGACTTCTCACTAAGTCAAAATAGAAAAAATAGAGACCTAGATTTTATACTACATTTTTATATCAGTCAGCAACTATGTAGTGTATTGGAAAGGACTGTAGATTTGGAGCCAGGGAATCTGGGTCTCTTTGAAACCCTGTCACTTATTAATTATACGGCATTGGGCAAACCATCTCATTTCTCTGAACCTTGTTTTTTCATCGACAAAATGATGAATGTAAACTCCATGGTCTTTAAAGAGAACTCTAAATGGAAGATTCGACGTTGCTATTGTAAAAAATTATGTACCCATCACTCACTAGGTGAGGTGAGGATTTCAGAGAAAAATAAGCAGTCCGCCATCACCTTAGATTATTTATTTTGTGGTAGGAAAGGCTGATGGGCGTCATGGCGCATAAATTGAAGAATAGCCAAAATCTATACTCCTTTCCATGTCTGTATTTTAGCCATTCCTTGTCCTCTATTCTATTCTACAGATATATTTGGGGAATCCAGACTTTGTATTCTTAGGTGGGATGTCCTATACTCAGACACAGCAGATTAATTCAGTTTTGGATGGAAGAGTTTCTGATGCTTGGTCAGTCTTGGATTGATCAGATTTTCTCAGAGCCTTCTTTGTGTGGGTAGCTTCTTGACGTTAGAATTGAGTTAGGACAGGCTGTTTAGAATGTAGTGTGCCAAGGAGCAGCTTTTAGAGGTTCTGTCAGTGGCGTAGAACTGATTCAAGGACACTAGTATTTAGTATTTACTCTTGCTTCTTCTACTAGTTTACTAGATGATTTGCTTTTGGATCTGTGAATCGTTAGATAAAGAACGGATACATAAGTTGGTTCTCTAAAATGGTAACATGGGAATAATTGATGTTGATCATTCCATTATTTAGTTCAATTAAAATAAAAATGGGCTTCTTTTGCAGAGCCCTTTCTTTGGTCACACATATCAGGCACAACTCTATGGTCTGTGTCTGGGTAATGACAATAAAAATGTCAAGTATAAAGATTCTCTTGAAAAAGTGTGTAAAACATTTGGATGCATGTTGCCACAAGGCAGTACGGTTATTAACATATTATGATATTTTTCCACTAAGTCCAAACTGAGTACCTGAAATCAAGCTAAGATGTGAACTAAAGGAAGTTCTCTTGTAGTAGCAGATAGGTCATCTACTATAATTGTAAACACCCGTTGCCCAGACTAATTTTATTTATGCCTCTGATGGTGCGAGATTTTATTTGCTTTAGGTTGCATTTCCCAACAAAATGTACTTCATAACCAGTTTTCTTAATGGCAGTTCATACACGGTGTATTTAATAATGTCATTAATTGCTCCGTTACTAATTGTTTCATTACCTTTCTCATACTAGCAACTGTGAACACCCAACATTATTTATCAGGTGTATGAGTGCCCTCTCTCTCCTGGGCAGTGATGCTTACTTAGGAACAGAAATGAAACCCTTTAGCAGGATTCCTGCCTTTCCCCACAGCTCCTACTGTCACCTGGGGTGAAGGCCAGCTCTAATTTTTAAAATAATTGCCATGAATATAGTTTATATATACAAGGAGCCCATGAAAACGGCTTCAGTGTTGATCCTCACATTAATCCCGTTTTTCTACTCTCAGAAGAAAAACTAACATTATCCTTATATAAATAATTTATATGAAACCATTGGCAGGGGAGTGGGGTGGTACTCGTAGCATATCTAAGAAGCCTGATAGGCCAGATTGCTTCTTCTACTAGGGGCTAGAAGATTTTTAATGATGTTCCTGCATTTGTTTTAATCATTTCCATAAGATTACAGACCCGATGCAAATATCTTGTAAAATGTATGAATTTGAATAAAAAATTTTACAGGTCAGTATCAATAATCATGTGAAAGCTTCACAGGAATTTACTCTGTCTTAAAACTAAAAGGACTAAGGGTGTGTTTTAACTGCTTTGCTCTTCATCTGAACACAATGATTTCTTTAGTCTACCTTCTTTTTCCTTTTGGTGAGCTTAATTTAATATGAATCATCGAAGAAAAATTGTAGCTGTTTAAAAGCAAATGCATCTATTTTATTTGTATATCGGGTTGGCCATGCGGCCTTGTTTCATTTAAAAAAAAATAATTGTTCCCATTTTCGTCTTGAACATTTTTCAGATAACTTTATCCACTTCTAACCAAAAAGCTTTAAAATATTTTCTTTTTAGAATCTTGATGTTAATGCAGCCACCACTACCAATTCTGGGTGAGACAAATGAATCTATTTTCTCAGCAAGATTCAAGACTTCATGCCCCCCTGTTAAGGCTCATGCTATGAGCAGGGCTGGTACTGTTTATGACAGATGCAAATTATACTCAACATCTTTTGTAGTTTACAATTTATAGTGAGGCATGCATCCTCCAAATCCAATTCTTCCCTTTAAAGCCCAGAATTCTGGACACTTCATAAAGCAAAAAGCTTGCTGCCACCTTCAAGGAACTCAAATTATCTGATTTTTTTATTTGCTGCTGCCATTAGATTGAAATGATTTTTCTTCAGTTTGCTCAAAGCCAGATTTAAAGTCAGGTCCCAGAGGTAACAGGAAAGTCGATCCCCTAAGCTACTCAGTCGTTGTTTGCTTTTTTTACATGTAATATCCTACTTCTAAGCCAGAATATAATTTAAAATACAAAACACACTGTACATAAATATGTCCTTTGGAAGTTTTGTAATCTGACATTTAATAGAAGTTAACTAAGTGCCTTATATGTCATGTTTGTTGAGGAAAATGGAGAAATTACAAATATCCTTCAAGACAATTATTTCTTAATAGCTTTCTACATATTTTGAATGCTACATATTTCCTTACTGCTTTAGATCAATAACATGATGTGCTCTTTTTGAACAGAGACCTGCTAGATTTCTCATTTACTATGCACCTAAATAAGCTAAAAAACATTCAAAACACTTCATACATTATGAGCTTCTGATAGGCATTCCAAGAGCTGTCCTTTGCAGTCACTTTCAGTTTGCTGGGGAACAGCAAAGGGTTACTTCAGCCCAGACGCTGCAAGTACCAGCAACAGGAATCCATTGGCTTTCATTTGTCCATGTCTTTCATTTGATACTACCAGTATTAATAGCTTTGCAAGGAAATTCTGCAGTCATTAATCATAATAATTAATCAGATCCAATTATATTGCATATAAATGTGAACAAATTGCTGAAAAAATAATGATCTATCACCAACATGTCACAAGGAGAAAGAGACTAAAATAGTAATTAGAAGCAGGGATTTAGTTGTATACAAGTGCCCTGCAACTGATTTTAACAGTATGATGATTCGATGATGTAATTAGTCAAAAGTCTAGCAGGCTTTTTTATAGCAGACCATCTAATGACTGTGCATCTGGAGAAAATAAAGTCCACTTTTCTATAAGATCCTTCTGCATTTGCTCCTTACTTTGCACTTCTGAATAAAGGAGATCTGCTGCCCTTGGCTTTCTAATACTGGGGACTAAATTGTTCCTGCATATGTTTTCTAGATTTTCAACGTATGTTTGTAAAGTAAGGCTGTTTGTTAACTGAAGATCACTGAAGTTAGGAATTAAGATACTCTAATAGCATTTTTTTTAACTCTTGTAATCATAAAAATGCGTAACATAATTCAAAATACAATGTTTTGGTTATAGTAAGTTAACACTGTGGTGGCGTACATGATAGCTATGTTCACCTATCTTCTTTCCCTTGAACTGAACTGAAAACATTTCAGTAAATGGAATTACTCTGTTTTTACTTCAGTTAGCACTCTCCAGAGCACTGGCAGATTTTATCAGAAACCATTTTTTAAAGATGTGTGTGTGTGTGTGTGTGTGTGTGTGTGTGTGTGTGCATGTATAAATTCTTCTTTAACAGATTTTAAAATCTGACCAAAGTACATTGTTCCATATAAGTTATTCTGTAAAACAATTTTAATAGGTCTTTTTATTTTCACTTGTCTCACAGGACAGAGCTTCCAAACATATATTTTCAATTTAAAACTTGTGCTATGCACATACATAATTAGCACTAGTTTATTGTGTGGTCAAATATGTGTTTTCAAACCTTTCAAAACATTTCCTTGCTTGACTCACAGATTACACATAAAATGGTTAACTAAAGATTGATGAGTGGTTTTTATGATAGGTTTGCGACTTGAAAATAAATGTTAGGTTCATCATAGTTTTCAATATTAAGCACTGCACTTTACCGTCTTTGATCTCAGTGTTGTGACTACTACAAAGAAATAAAACCTTATCTTACCTTTTCCAGCATCTACTGCAGAAGACCTCAATAATGCATAAGAACATCTGGAAGTACGGTAATTTCAGCTATCAGAGATAAGAATTGACACAGAACAGGTAAACCCTACAAAGTCATCATGTTGAAATGAACTGATTAAGGTTTAGTAACATAAAATATCATGTATAGTGTTTCCATGCTTGCTACATCTTGCTATTTTATATTAAAAAAGGAATGTCAATTATATATATTTAATAGGTTGATTAGCTGGTAGCAATATTATATTTTACATAAAGAGACAGAAATGTCTGCAGATCTATTGCCATACACATCTATTTAGAGTTAACTGTGAGTTCATAGAAAATACATGGGCATAGTAAACAGGGTTTTGAAATGACAATTTTTTACTGGTTGAAAGTGCTAATTGCTAGTTTCTCAAGGGTATAGAATTAATCACCTGCTAGATTTACAGTCTCTAGGTTGAGACCTGAGGATGGAGGCAATAAGAAAAGCTCTTGAGGGACATATCATATGGTGAGTCTAAATATCAGTCTCTATGCATATGTAAATTGGTAACAAAGTTTTTTCAAAGCTCAAGTATGCTAATTTCAAACAGGCAAGACTAAAGCTAGCTTTTAGCAGCTGTTTAACGTCTGCCTGTGGGTGGTAGAGAGAGCTTAAAATACAAGCAAACAGTGGTGCATAAGTAATTAAGCAACATTTTGCTGGGCATAAATAATTCTGTTTATATTGCTCTTTTGAAGAGTATAGAATACAAAATAACAGATCAAGTGCACCTTTGGTCACCAGAGGTTAACTGTTCTTCCTCCTTACCTTTTCTTTGGTTTTATGATTTAAGGGGAATAAATAACAGAGTCAATCTTTTAGAACTTCATAGGAAATAAAATCATTTAAGGTGGGAAAAAACCTTATTACAGAATCACTGTTCTTATAGTTCAACTATATTGTTTTTAGCCTATTCCTCTAGTGATTTATTGGAAGAAAATGTAATATCTAATCAAAGATTTGCTTATTAACATTTGTTTTAGTATTATTGAAAGTGAATTATTGTGATGTTTGTTAAAAAAATTAAACTTTTAACAAATCTAAAAGAAAGGAAAATGCCTCAATTTTTCAGGACCAATTTTTATTATCCCATACATTAAAAATAAATAGGTAAGTGATTCACTCAGAGGTCATTGCCTAAAAATGAGGAATGCTTAATTCACTGTACCACATATGGGATAATCACCTAATTTTAACAGCTCTTGCTAAGCCACTAGAAATGTCTAAAAGCAAAAGGAAAACTGGTATAAAAAAACTGCATTTGATTCAATAAAAACCTTGAAATTGACCAGAAGGAAGATGAAAGATTTAACATGATTTAGAAATACCTAGTCTGGAAAGAAAGGATTATAGATACTAACTGTGAAAAGAGTCAGGGGTTTAAACTTTGTTTTCGTTAAATATTCATGGCTTAAGGAGTTAATGGTTAAAGGAAGTACTCAGTTGGGTATCAGATATTATAAAGGGCTTTATAACATATAAGAATGCTAGGAAGGCAGGAGTAGTCATTTATGCACAAGATTGTTATTCCCCTTTGCACTGAAGGAGCAGGTAAACGAAATAGAATTTTCAAAACCCCCTTTTATCCATCCTCTACATTCTAAAAAAATATGTAAAATTTGGTGAAATAAGACAATTGGTTTTTTATGACATTTCTATGTTTTCCAATTTTGCATTTTTTAACCTATTATGAGGTTGGGTTTTAAAACCACATGGCCTGAACAGAAGAACGGATGGGACAATAGGTGATATGTACAGACTTGATATTCAGTCCAGGTGAGCTGTCCTAGGAAAGATGTTACCTTGTACCTGGTTCTTCCCCTTTCTCTTCTACAAGATGTGGAAGTCTCCCTAACAAAGTAAAAAGATGAAATTCAGTTAAATGACTAGAAAATAAGCATTTCTTTGGGACACCATTCTAAAGCTTCTCAGGCTCACTGAACATCTTACTCAGATTCACTTTCATTCTCTATGAACCAATGGACAGAGCTCCCATTATCTAGCTAATGGAGGATGGATGGGAGAAGAAAGCAAGTAACAGGTTCCCTATATCTACATGACAATTTTAAGATTTGTTTTAAAATTCTGACAAAAATGGATAGTAAATAGTCACCACTACTCAAACTAGTATAATTAGTGTCCTTTTTCCTTAGTCAATATTTTCCTGAAAATTGTATTTGTTGTCTATGCATATCCTGAGTAATAATTGTTTTTTTAAATCAGAGGCCTTGACTACATATGTTTAGGTAAAAACTTGCATATTTTTATATGCTGTTAGGTTAGCATAAGTCTTGGCCATTATGATTAGGTATGAACTTTAAATATTGTTTTAGGAAATTTGAAGTGTTCTGCTTGGCCATTCATTTTTCTTCCTCTCGATCTTCAGCCTTCTGTGTGCTGCTTAGTATCTATTATTATTTTGGACTTGCATATGCTCTGAGGTGTTTGTCCCACCAAAAATAGACAGTTACTGAAAAAGCAAAGTAACACGAAGTGGAATTAAGTCTGGGTTGCCATAGACATACCATGGTACCTTTGTTCTGTACCTCCTCATGCATTTGTCAGTGGAGGATAACGGTTTCTATACTTTACTGTAATTCATAGGTAAAAATGTTGCTTTTATTTCTCATATTATCTGTGGAGGTATGAATGCAGCCAAGCTTAGACTTCCGGTGATCAGATTAGTTTAATGCATATTTAAAACGTCAGTAGTATAATTTTGTTCAGAATAATCAGTCTAATTGATACAGACCTCAACATAGTAATGAACTATGATCAACTTACTTTGTTCCACTGGCAAAGTTAATATTAACCTGCAAGATATGAAGGAACAGTGTATAGATGACTAGGAGAGTTCAGAAACAAAGGTCCAAATTGGAAAGCTGATCTAACGGACACTGAAACCTGGAGTTTTATTCCAGAGCCAAGTCTAGTGCTAAGAAGGCAGAAAGTGATAGATACAATGTATATAGATACCCAATATCAGACAACTAGCAAGAAGATTACGGGACCAGGAAAATCCAGAGAATTCTAATCCCAGGATAGAGACTGCTTATCTTCTACAAACTTTGATACTTTCTGTAGTGTACTTATATACAAACCCATACACACATATGCAGAGTCAGAGGGTTGCAGAGACTCTGCAGTCTCTGCAGATATATCTTCTGTAAAGGTGGGCAAAGCAGAAAATTCCCTTAAGGATAATAAGGCATATTCTCAGAAATATTTGTAATCCTTTGTGCTCAGTGCTTCATTTCATCAGAAGGAAATGCAGATTTACTTATTCATTCTTCCATTCACTCAGCCACTGACTGTTTTCTTCCTTACTACAATGTGTAGGACAGAGTGCAAATTAAAACAAATGCAAAGATATATAGGGTACAGTAGAATAGTAGGGTCAATAAATGTGGAAATACTGGAAAGTCAGAGTTGAATATTACTTATTGCTGACAGGTCTCTCACTTGATCTCTGACTTTTTAAGCCAGCATTATGACAGCTATTAAGAGATGGGATTACCTGTAATGTGAGCCAACATATATAGAGAATACAGAATATCTGTGAATATAAAATATCTACTGTAAACTTTCCCTTTTCAGCCACTCTGTAAAATTCTGACCACTCACCATACCATGCTCCTTGGAAATGGTTGTATGGATATATGCTGGTACAGATTGCCTATTGCTCTATTATTCCCTATGAAATTCTAAAAACTTTGAATATAGGGAGCATACTCATTCCTAAATGGTACCCCATATACCCATGGTACTCACTCTTCCCAGTGATCATTCAGAAAACCTTCTGAGCCTGTTAACGAAAACTATTTCAGAATGAACCTTTGTCTTGTCCTTGTTTCAATTCACAAAGTTAAATTTACTTGGAATTTAAAACTTCCTCTGTTTTAAAACTGTTGGTTTCAGATGCAGACTGCATGGTTTTCTGTATTGGGAAAGACAATTTTAATTTGTGAATCACATAGTAATATTTTTCTTTTTAAAACTTGGAAGCAGCATTCTGCTGATTTGCTTTAAAGGTGTGCTGCTATGAAAGAGGGAACAATTACATACACAAAAGAGTTATCTGGGAAAACTGGTGGAGAATAGCAAGATAACTTGAATGACACAAATGTCTGAAAAAGGAAAAATCCTATTTTCTTACACCAATTAACTTCATTTCCAGATATTATCTAGATCTTTTGGACATGTAAGATAAATTTGTTTTACTAATTCCCTTTGAAAATATCTGAGCTCGTCTTTCTTTTTCTGTTTTTGACTGCAGTCAGCACATGGAGTGTGCTGCACATGGAGTTCGGTCCACATACTTGGACCAAACAAGGAAATGACATTGGCAAATCAGACTAATCCTCTTACCTTGAGGGAAAAAATGTTCCTTATGCATTATATCTCTATACAGAATACTACTGTGTATATATCCTTGGAGGTAAAGAAACTTTCAAGAAAATATTAAAATTCACCATACTATTTTTCTAACTAACCTAAATCAACACCTATATAAAGAGTAAGGTTGGAGCAAGGAAAGATGAGAACTTCTCATCAAAGGCCCAGAGGCCTGTAGGTTGCATAGGATACCTTGAACTTGGAATCACTTCATCCATATTCTCTTCCCTTTGGTGTCAGTCTGATATGTTCACACCAGCTATAAAATGTTGTCTTCTTTTGGTTTCTGAACTGAAATTCATCTTAAAGGCATCTCCAAATCTGGTGACTATACTTCATGTTATAAGAAAAATCTAGACAGAGTCATTTCAGTATTTGGGTTTTTCACCTTTTTAAATGTGTTTTTATGGAGATGATTGTACAATGTTAAGATTAATTGCAGCTGAGAAACTTCTCTCATTATATTTACTAATTTGTATACCAACCAAATGGTAAAAGGGAAAAAAAACTAAAAACATATTTGGTAATTTCATGAATTTAAAAACTAGCCCTCAGGGAAAATGCATCACTTTTTATTTTGTATCACTGCTGTGTTTAAGAAACCTAAAAAAGGCAATTTCATATTCTCATATTTTGACAAGTACTTTACATTTGCTTGAATAAATATTTTACTGTGAAAGGAATATGATTAAAAAGACAAGGAACCCCACACTATTAACTTCTCAGAAACATTAAAGCAGTAAAAGTACACACTCCGTAAGCCAAGGGATGCAGTAGCGTTCAGTTAACTCCAACCAATCCTGGAAAAGGATTTTCTTTTTCTTTTTTGCGGTACGGGGGCCTCTCACTGTTGTGGCCTCTCCCGTTGCGGAGCACAGGCTCCGGACGCGCAGGCTCAGCGGCCACGGATCATGGACCCAAGCCGCTCCGCGGCATGCGGGACACGAACCTGTGTCCCTTGCATCGGCAGGCGGACTCTCAACCACTGCGCCACCAGGGAAGCCCTTCTTTTTCTTTCTTATTTTCATGCTTCAAGAAACCCTACACTTGAAGAAAGGGAATATGTGCTTCAACTGTGATATTGATGTGGCAGAATTTAGCTCTTTTGTGAAGAGCTTCCATGTCCCCAGAGCATGAAGACAATAGCACACTATATAGATAGCCAATAAATCAATTAGCTTTAGCAGCCAGAGTTCAGGAAATGCATTAATTCTTTTCGATGAAAACACAGCTTTTACTTGTAGCCACACTTCATACTGTTAAGGTCAATTTTTCACATGGAGATTATATTTAGTGGCTGAAAAAAATCACTCATAAATTTTGTAAAGCAAAAAGAAGCACTTATTAACATAGGAGAGCAAGTTTGTTTTATTTGTAATTATCTATCTTTAGAGTAATTGAGATTCTAAACAGCAGCTAATAGCCTCACTGTCTCAAATTACTACTGCCTGTAACTTTACTTTGCCAAACATCAAAGAGCTTTTCAATTGCAACTCTACTACTAAAACCTGGGTCATTTTCTAGCAATTAATTGGAAGAGGTGATTAATAGCTTAATAATGGGTTGCTCTGTGTTTAAAAAAGTGCAGGGGATGTGCATAGGAAAGGAATATGTAATTTTGTATCCCTGAAACATAACCTAATTGAAAAATCAGCAGTTGGTCTTATTTACTTTAGGCTTGTATTTCCAAACCCTCTTTTGATCTACTCTGAGAAAATGTGTAAATCTGGAGAGTATTTTTTAATTAACTCCTTGAACATTGAACACGCTATGAATTTAAGGAGCACAAGCTATTCCATGGCACCTGCTGTGCCACAGTAAACTTCACAGGAATTTGAGGCCAATACATGTCAAGTATCTACCTGGATGTGCAGATGGTGGTGTCCATTTAGCAAGTCACACACTGTCAGGCTATCAGTGGATTTGTGGGGCACACTCACCTACAGCAGAGCCTTGCGACTGTGATGCCTGGGAGCCTATGTCCACTTCTATTATGCATTCCTGTTATATACACCTCAGATTCAGTGGCTGTAAATTCTAGCTGCAATCTATCAAAATATCCTTCCAGAAACATCCAATGAAATAGTGCAACTTAGTGAGTTCCCTAAGCTAAACACTCTGTGTTTTGAGACTAGTCTCAAGGAAATGGCAAGTTGGCTAGTCAGATGGAGAGGAGTTCAATGAGGGGGAAGGTCTCTAGATAAAGGCAAAGGATGGGACTAGCAAACTGAAAAGGACCAGGAGTCATTTCTCCAGCTCATGACACAATCAGGTTGATCCATGGCAGATGTCTTCTTGGATATGGAACTCACTGATATTTTTTCCATGATCTACCACAATTGCTATAGATGCTCTTGGATTTCTTCCTCATGTTACCAGAAGAAAGTAAAGAATGAGGCTCTCAATTTCCACTAATTTTCTTCATGTTGGACATGTCTGCCTCCCATTTTAGTCTCATCTTATCCCCGTTGATTCTAGAAATACTGGGCTGTTTATCTCCTGCTGTATTTACATGATGACTTAATGCTAGAGGAAATCAGTACTTCACTAACTATCTGATACTCTTTCCATAGGACCAAACATAAAATGAGAAAGGAAGGACAGTTAAATAAAGAAAACAACCCGGAAATGAGCTCCACTTCCCCAGCTCTCACAAACCCAAACATCCATCTGGAAGGCTGATTTATTCTTCCAAGGTTAAGGACCCGACTGGTCCCAGAATTTTTTTTTTTTAACTCTTTACTTTCCACACATATTGGGGAATATACAGAGATATAGAAAAAAATTTTAAAAAGAAAGATAATGGCTTGCTCTGCCACCACTAAAAGATACACAGTCACCCCAATTTAATCAGCTGTAATAAAGATGGAACAGCATGCCAGTGATGGGAAAAGCCAGTTGGCTAAAAACAAAGACAAGAATGGCTTTATTAGATTGATATATGCTCTTAAGCAGGACCCTACTCATCCCCACATGTCAAAGTCTAGAGAAGGCTGAATGAACAGAAAGTGGTTCAACTGCAAGAGGGCTGACCTGTACCTTAGGACTTCCTGCTGGGCAGATAGCCTGAAGGTTTCATTATCCTCCAGCTTGGAGTGGAGAGCTCTGCTTCCACGATGTGTTAGAGACAGACCAGCACAGCAGAGGCAGTCCGTTTCTTGCATAGCTTTTTATAGTTTTCCTTGGGAAAATAAATTGTTATGCTTGATTTACTTATCTTTGTACCTGTAGCTAAATCTCCCCATGACCTTCAAATTCTTAGTGTACTTTTCTGTGCATTCAGATTTTTGACTGTGTTGATTTTATTTCCTGTGACCACCCTCCTAGAAGTCTCCATCCATGTCTCAGCTCTTGTTTGATTGTTTTCAAGCTAGGCCTGCTACTAGGTTTTGTCTCATTCTTGTCTTCCAGAATTCCTTTTTTGTTTTTCTTGCTTTACTTCCTGAATTTGGTGGAATAAATCCTCTAATGAACTTTATGTGAAAGGGTACTTGGAAGGTAAGTTGTTAGAGCCTTTGACTGAAATGTTTGTACACTACCCTTCTTCATTCCATTGTTTGGTAGCTCCAAGTGTTTCTCTGAAAAGTCTGAAATACCTCTGATTCTTGATCCCTTGTATATTAACTTTTTTAAAGGGGTGAGTTTTGTTTTTCTCTCTGGAAGCAATTCTAATCTAATAGTAATACTTGACATATTAAAATTTCATGATTTTGTGCTTTGGTATGAGTCTTTTTCATTCTTCCTACTGGGCACATGCCTGGAAATATATATATATCTTTTAGTTCTGGAAGATTTCCTTTTTTTTTCCTTAACAATTTTTTTCCATTTCATTGTCTATGTTTTCTACTAGCCAGATGTTAAAACTCCTGAGTTGGTCCCCTAATTGTCTTATTTTTTCTTATCTAATTTACTCTGTTTTTGTTTTACATGTTAGCTCCTTAAGCTTATCTTTCAACTCTTCTATTGACTTTTTAAATTTTGTTTTTAGATTTTATAATTTCTATGGATTATTTCTTATTCTTTGATTTAAAAAATGTTATTTTCTGTGTTTTATGAATGTAGTGTCATTTATTATTTTCTAAGTGTATTAATTACATTTTTCCCATAATTTTCTTTCGCATGAACACTATCTCTATTTCTACTTTTAGTCCCTATTTATTTTCTATGTCCCCTTTATTTCAAGAGTGTTCATTCACATCTTGTTGCAAATATCTGGTGATTTTTGGCTGTACTGATTAGAATCTTACTGTGCCCAGGAAGAATGTCAGTTGGCTGACTTTGCTCTAGGGTACCCAGCCTGTTAGCTGGCTTGGTAGTTTGCAGGCATGTGGGGTGATACAAGCCTAGCCATAGTTACTGAGAGTGGGGTAAGAGGAACATTGTAGACTTCTTCCCTGTTTGCAATGTGGTGCCTTTCCCCCATCTTCTGAGCTTGGTGTCCCTGAATACAGTATTTCTTTGTTTTGTTTTGTTTTGCTTTTCTTCCAGAGATTAAAATTTTCAGAATTGTAGGGATGGAAGAAATGCAGTGCTTGGCAGTACAGGTAGGATCTGGGCTAGCTTTCATACAAACTGCCTGTTTCCAGTTAGATATTTGTCCCTGTGCAAGTGTTCTTATTTAGAATGTCCTTCTTTTCTTGCAATATTGATACATTTGTGACATCTCATTTTATTTGAAAAGTGGAAAAGAGAAGGGCCCTTTTATTTTTTTAATGAAAATGCAGGGTAGCCTAAGCAGTTAGTGATGTAATTTTCCCCAAATCTTTACAGCATTTTTAGTTAAGAATCATCACCTCTTTTATAGATTAAATAATTAAGGCTTAGAGAAATTTCTTAAGTTGAATGAAATTTCAGGGTAAGTAAATGGCAGAATCAGTATTTGTACCCAAGTCTCACAGATTCTAAAGCATATTTTATTTTTAACACTATGAAGCCTCCATAAAAATGGATATTTTAAAATTGGTTTCAAAGCTGATTCTAGCAGGAAGAGAATTTGATGGACTGCAGAGTTAGCTGGACTAGGAGTCATAATGATTTCCTTTTGGCAAGGCACCATTTTGTCTCCATTTTACCCCAGAGCCTCCATTTTCTCCCCATTCTCCCTATTAAACTCTGTTTTGGAAATTTTAACTTATATTACAGTATGGAATATTGACAAAAACTTTAGAAATTGCCTTTCCCAGGGACATTTGAATGATAATAAAGGAAGATTTTCAATGAAGCTCTAATAATATTTCAAGGGGTAGAAGAAGACACATTTTATACTCAAGTAAATTTCTGAAATAACTATGTAGATGGACATCTGTGCTGTCTACCTACCAGGCAAGTTATTAATGTTGAGAACAAAATGAAGTCATATGGCATTAACCAGTGGCACCTCTTCATAGCAGGGAGAGAGGGAGGCAGAGAAGTAGATCTACTTAGGATGCTGACATGATAGGCCAGCTCTTGAGATTTGGCTCTCAGGGGTGGGTCTGGGATGTGTACAATATTTTATCTAAAGCAGCTAGGAATGGGAAGAATGAGAGTATGATGAAAAGCCAAGTGGAGAACAGTGAATAGATTAGATAAGAGAGACAATATCATATTTCTAGGTTGAGATAAGATTATGGGGAATCTTACATTGAACTCTATTATATGGCAATGGAATGCTAATGATCATTTTTGCACTTGAAATTTACAGAGCTAGACCTATACTTGGAGAGATTGAATGTGATAGAAATATATCTTCCTTATCTTTATTTAAATAGTTTAATTTGTTGGCTAGAATATAAATGGAATTGAATGTACAATAAACTGCAGAGTCACTGTAGATAAGATGGCTATAATTTATTGTCCAACCTAGATCACTTAAGAGTGGAAGGAAGGCGTTAGGGCAAAAGGCATGAACAGGAAATCTCCCAAGCACATTGCGATGTATAGTCATCCTACCTAGGATGAAGATGGAGAAAGGGGGTGAGATAGAGCACATAAAAACTTGTCTGAATATTATCAGGAAGAGAAGGGAAAAGGGAAAAATAGTGAGTCATTATAATAAAATCTTTGGTTTTTAATTTCATATTCAGAGTCTTCAATGGGCTCAAGTATAACTTTTTTTCTGATATACATCATTTTAGTCTTCAAATCTCTTATTCAAAAAAAGTGAGAGTGTGCTCTTATGAATCCATATATTCAAGGATATTAAATAGCAATATTTTTGATGATTTAAAAAATTTACTTTCATTTGGTTACAGAAATATATTTAATTTAATTCCTTTTATAACCAGAGCAAAAAATAGGGCTTGAGTTTATTGTCATATGTGTCTAAGTGCTCGAAATGTATGTTGAATGATCATTTAGTAATGTGGGATAACAAAAACTGTGATATGTGAATGCAGTGTTTTCTTTGAAGAATTATTTAGTCCTTTGATAGACAATTTATGTTCAAATTATTTCTCTTTCATTTGAGCAGGGCCAACTTATCCATTAAGCCCAGTGGGCATAGCAGCCTAGGCCTACCATAATTTTCGAGGCCCATGAAAACATTTTAATTTCTTTAAAAATCTGAATTCAAATGCTAAACTTTCAGATCATGAAAAATGTTTTTTAATATATAATAATCATATATTCTTATGTCAATGAATATAGTTAGTAAATACAATTTTTGATAATTCTTATGGAGGAAGGAGTCTCACAAAAGCAAAAGTGAATGAGGCCTACAAAAGTCATGGAGTCCAAGGAAACTGAAAAAATACTCTTTAAAAACCCTTCAGTATAGTGTTAGAATACTTTTATTGTTTTAGTCTTACCTAAGATTTCATTTTAATTTGTGTATCTGGAACAAGGTAACATATTTTCTTTGGGAGTTAAAAAATCTCTAAAGATAATTACCCTCTTTCCTCAACTATCTTTATTATGTGTTTTGTGGAGAGAACTTCTTTCATTTTCTAATGTCTTTTTCATCAATTATGGTAAAAGCCCTCCTGCGAACTATTGAGGATGTTTTCTCAGGGAAAGGTTGAGGAGATACCCAACTTGGAAGCATCAGCAAGCCTCAGATGAAAACAGGGATAGAGAGGGACATTTGATTATAGTTCAGGTTCACAGAAGAACTAGGTGGGACCTCAGCTTCGCATGGCCGGCCTTCATTTCATTTAGGAACAAATCCCTGGTGGCTGTTAGTGCTACTTTGCTTATTTCTGTGTAAAGTAAACAAATGCCCTTCTTTCCAGCATCCAAATCTTTGCTGGTAGTTGGTGAAGGCCAGTATCACACATGAGGAATAAGGCTAAACATATGCCCTTGTTACATGAACACTTCAGTAGGAAGCTACAATTTTCCTAAGAGACATACACATTGTATATACCATTTTTACCTATAACTACTTGTATGACTATTAATACAAATGATGATACCAGTGAAAAAATAATTTAAAACAACAATAGTTAACATATATGGGGTAACACATTATTCAAATGTGTTATCCTTGAATTTTCACCACAATCCTATGGAAGTTGTTGGAATATCTATATGTATCAAGAAGGGAGGGCGTATCTACTACCTACTATGTTCTAGACTCTGAGAAAATAGCCGAGAATAGATAGGTGAGGTTTCTACTCTCTTCGAGTTAACATTCTAGTGTGATATAAAAGAAACAAACCAATAAGATAAATATCAGATGGTGATAATTTCAATACAGAGAATTATAAAAGAATGACGGGATAGAGAACATTGGTGTTACTAGCTACATTAGATTAGCTAGTCCAGCATTTAATTTAAAATATAATGTTCAGAAAAATGAAAATGGTTGATGTGGCTGGAGCATGGTGAAGAAGGAGGAGAGCACCGAAGATGTCAGAGAAGTAAGTGATAGGGCCAGATTGTGTGGAACACTGGAAACAAATAAAGGTTCCATTCTTAGCATGATAGGAATTTATTGGAAGCTCTTCAACAAGAGAGGGACGTGACCCTACATTTTTGGTTTGAAAAGCTGGGTGGATGGTGGTCTTCTTGAATGAGTGAGAAAAACTCATAAAGAAACAATTTTGGCAAGACAAATTGAAAATTGTGTTTTACAGTTTAGTTTTGTTTTACTGTTCAAGGAGCAGAGTGAATGAGCAGTTGGATGTGAGTTTTGAGTTTTATAAAGATATAAATTGAGCCTTAAAATCAGAATTTAGAACTGTAGGACTGGATGAGGTCACCAAGGTGGAAGGTGTCACCAAGGTGGAAGATAGGAAAGAGAAGGGTATATAAGACAATGTTCTGCAGGGCTTCAAAATTTAGAGTTTGAGCTGAATAGAAAAATCTAGAAAATGATATGGTGAAATGACCATCAGTGGAGCAGAAAGAAAATTAAGAATGTGGGAAGACTGAGACCAAAATAAAATATTTTCAGAAAGGTGGAGTGGCAAACTGTGTCAAATGCTGGTGAAGGTTTAAATTAGATATGCAGAGATAGAGACTGGATCTTTGGATTTAAAAACATGGTGACCTTAAGAGCAGTGTTTGTGATGCTGTGAGAATGGTAGCGTGATTGGATTAGGTAGAGGAAACTATGTGAAGAAGGTGAATATAAAGCATCATTTCAAGAAATGTTGGTGTGAAGGAGACAGTGTAAAAGGAAGTAAACTAGAAGCAGAGTTGTTTTTCTTCCTTTTTTCCTTCCTCCCTCCCTTCCTTCCTTTCCCTTCTTTTTTAAAAACAGGACCTTCTAGGTCATCTTTGCATGCTGATAGAAATGACATTGTAGGGAGAAACTAATACTATAAGAGCCATAGGGGATAATTAAGGATAAAAGTTCTCATCAGTGTAATGGATGGCGAGAAGGAAGGATCCAGGGCATAAGTGTAGCGGTTCACCATTGACAGGCAGCAGGGCATTTTATTCCCAGTAACAGTTAGGACAGTAGAGCCTGTGATGTTGACTGATTGGACATTTTGTTGGGAGGACGATAAGGAACGTGTGTTGTAGATATTAGCAAAAGTGAATGACTTTATTTGAAAAAGAGAAATCTTAACCAGTCAACACAGAACAAGAGAATAACGAGTTAAAAGAAAATCAACTAGGAAAGATTAGAACCTACTTTTACTCGACCATCTCTTACAAAGATGTTGGAATCTTTTGACATGTTAGTTTCCAGAGATACCATTCATGTGAATAGTGATAATTGTGTAGCACATCGCCGTATCTTATGTAGTGATCATGGGTAGATCAGCTTTTTTTTTTGGTAGAGATGTACCATATTTGTAAATGTGTTCTGCCTAAAACCTCTGAAACCTTGACATAGATTTTCTTAATTCCTTAAAATAGGTGTTACAAATAATGTCTTCATTTGCCAATCTCAGAATTCTATAGTTCAATTTTAGGACTCATATTATTAGAGTGTCTATATTCCTAACAAAGGCTAACTACTCATCCTCACCTTCTCCCTGTATCCCCGCCTCCCTGATTATCCTAAACCTATTGAGTTTTTTCCTGAAATGCTTCAGTATGAAGCATATGATGTCTGTTTGATTGCATATGGTCTGTCCTGATACTCGATTTATCAGATAAATTTCTCAGTGAATTTTAAACACTTTAAGGCTAAGGAGCTGGCTGATTGCCAATTTTTAACTCCTTCCTTAGTTCCTAATCCAATGTTTCAAGTTTAGCACGTATTTAATAAATGCTTGTTGAAAAGCAGGAATGAAATATACTTCTAAGGCAAGGATTTCTATTTTGTTGACTTACATCTTTTTAAGATTGTTTTTGAAGAGGCAGCCTACATATGTCAAAAAATTCAGTTAGTACAAAAGTGAAAGTCATAGCAGATAGGTCTTTCTGCCCCATAACCTACTCTAGGCCTGATTCTCTCCCCAGAGGCATTCCCAGTTCCCCTCCCTGTGCATCGCTCCTAGTGACGTTCATCTCACTTCACAGTGTTCTGGGTTGGCAGTCAGCCCTTCTTTTTCTCCAGATGCGGTATGTGTGCATACCAGGAAAAGTTCCCTTTGAGTTGAGAGACTGGTTTATTTTTTAGCTGCTGTGAAATAATTAAAAATGAATGGATACAGTTGAATTGTAGGAAGCATATTTATTATTTGGAGTAGTTATAAAAAAATTCTTTGAAATTAAAAATCATACTTTGAACAGGTCGATTAGTCAGATTTAATTTTTCTTTCACTCTCTTATATTGGTGTAAATATTTTCATCTGTTATGCATAACCAAAAAGTATATTAAACTGTCAAAACATAAATGATTTCCTTTTGGCCACCATGGCTTGAGGGATTTATTTCAAGACTGTTGTGCTACTATTTGCCCCTAGGACGTATAATCTATATTTTAGGGGAATGTGGCTTACTGCAAGACACCTGTATTATTTATGTGTGATTAATATTTGCGTTATGGTGAATGAGGTCTTTTGGCCTTACTTTTCTCTTATAGTGACTTAATCATTTCTCACAAGAATGTAGTCATTGTAATAAAACATTCCACACACTAGTTTTTTTCCAGCAGTGACAAATGCAGTTGTTGTGAAATGTGAATGTTCAGTTATTAAATATGGCGTCATGAATGTAATTTACTGGGCTACATCTGCAAGATGCTGCCGTATGGCACCACTGAAGCTGATACCAAGCCAATCCTTGTTTGTATGAATTTAAATATAAACAGTGGTGAACAGCATCTCTAAATCACAATGCACAGGCTACCAGAACTAATTTTGCGTCTCTGGAAATAAATCTGTAAAGTGTACAACTAGTTGGTTATATGGATGCCTATTAAAATGGTCTCTTGTAATTTGCAAATTTGCAACAAATTATGAAGATTCTTGATCATCGCTGACAGATAATATCATGTGCCAAATTAGGACATATTTCAAAGTTCCTTTCTGTGGGTCATAAGATATGACATTTTTCACAACTTTCCTTCAGAAAAAGCACTTATGTCAGAAGAGTGAGGAACTGTGTAAGAGTTCCAGAATCTACAAGGCTAAAATTCAATTAGATATTAACGTTACCTGCCAGAACCGTCTTTCCTTCGCAATGGTACGGTAAAACATATTGCTTTTAAGGGTTATTACACAGATTTGGTGGCATATGGATTACTGAATATAAAAGGAATTCATCTTAAAATGCCCACAATAATTTTTTTGATCATGTTTTGGTAGCTTTGCCAAGTAGCCAGAAAGAAGATATAAAAGTAAAAGATGATGTATATATTGTTAGTTTCCCTTTGTTCACAGGTGAAAGGAGTTTCTTTCTGTTGTTGCTGTTGTTCAATGCCATATTACTTAAAATTTGGAAAACTGCAAATAACTCCGGAATTTAGTACATTTTTTTCTTTGTACCTCGTCCATTATTAGAGCTGTAACTTAGTTTTTATGCTGTAATATTGCAAACGGTAAATATTTGGGGAGGAACAGCCTATGTCTGTATTTCAGAGAAGGAATTAAAGTATGTGTCTACTAGAGGTGTGAGAGAGGAATCTTCCATTTAAATATTGGCACTGTGACATATAAAATACCTTTCAGGTATACATTAAAATTGTAAAGGTGCTCAAACTTACTGAGCTTCCAGAGAAAGTCATCAAAAGTATTAAAGAATGATGTTGATAATGACACTAAATTCAGCCAGGATACGGTGGACAAGGGCTTTAAAACTTCAGAAACATCAATTAAAGCCCAAGTTGTGTGCAATAAGCATCAAAAATTGATAAAAACTCAAATTTAGGTTTTTAGATTTAGTGTTTAAATCAATCAACTGCAAACAAGATTTAATTAAAGAATATTATTTCAAAGTGTAATTACCTACTGGGATTAGAATGAACCTCTATTGCCCATAATGTTCTCCTACTGTGATCCCACACTGAAAAATGTTGAGTTTTAGATTAATATGCATCTTGTAAGTACAAGTCCTAATCTCAATCTTAAAGGACATTTAAAACACACTTGGAACCTTCTATGCAATCAAGCCCAGTGTGACTACTCTGTCCACCATGCTAAATTTGTGATTACATTTTTTATGTGCATGATTTAAATCGCTTTAGCAGCAGTCCAGGGAGCATTTTACCCTGCATATTAATTACACAAAGGCTTTGTCATGTGAGGGTCTCAGTGGTCATGGTCTGTAATCCAGCTCATTTGAACTGTGAGTACAGTTTTTGAGCATGCTGTGCACATCAAGCCCAGCTTTAAAGCTAGAATAAGCTGAGACGGTTAACAGGTATGGTTCCTGCTTAAGGAATGATGCCATTTATTTAGTGACATCTGCAAACTAATTGCTTAAAAATCTGAAAGTGAATATGTGTGCTCAGAAGGCTGTTATTAGTACATAAGAAAGGAGAGTCCCTGTCACGGCGTTCCAGTTCTTATTGCCTTAAGCTAGTATTATCCAAACAATCATATGACTCCTTTATAAAATTCTTCATGTTATAGGAGTGGGCTTTTTCTGTCATTAAATTTCAATAATTTTATCATCATCAGTATATTTCCATGTTTGAGGTCATTTTAAACATTGTTATGATTTAAGAGGAATTAAGTGTATTTTTTCAGTATATTTATCAATAAGCAGAATATAAAAGTGAAAGATCATTTAAAAAATTACAGCATTTCAACTGAATAATTTGTAAATATTCAGGACTTTCAAATATATTGCTTTACTGTAACAGTTTGGTCCTAAAGATCAGAAAATTCATATAACCTTTGTTCCACATTAAAAGGTGGAGTTTAATCATATAACATTGGTATACTGTATATTACTAAGTTGAAAACAAATATAGAAGCTCACATCTGATATGACACTGGAGGCTTGACGTCATGGAAGTCAGCACTGGTTTTTAAACATGAAAAAGAATCACAGTGATTTGAGTGAATGCCACATACAGATCCCCAGGATCCATGCCAGAATTTAAAAATCAAAACCAATAAAGGGACATGTGCATGTGTCTTCCTGAAACTGGCACTGAAAATTCAGAACCACTGATGGTTAGCTAAGCAACTTAATAGAAAATAGCTCTACTTTAATCTCTGTCCAAACAACTGTAATGACAAATACAGAAAAGACTCTGCAATAAAAGGGTAGCAAATGCATCAAGATTCACTTTGCTGAGAAACTCCATTGAATCTCTGTCAACTAATGATGCAGCAAGCAATCTTTTAATTAACACATATTACTATATTATCACACTTTTCTGGAAGAATGAGGAAAGTACAATATTTTAAAATACTAAATTATGTCTTAAAAACATAAAGCAGACAAACTCAGTCAGACAATCTGAAATACTTTATAAAACCGAAGTGGAAATAAAATAAGAATTGATACCTTTTTTTAAAATTTATAAAATGTGTGGCCTATCTATCATGACCACAAATATTTGAAGGAAAAAAGAATCATCTTTCAAAAAGAATGATCCTCTCTGCTTTAAAAAATATGTTTTCAGTGATTTATGTATACATTTTTCTATCCAAAGCAATTTGCCTTTTATTTATTAGTCTCAAAATCCAAGTTGTAGCTAAACTATTTGAAATTCTGCCAGGAATTCCTGCGAAAGTTCTACTCATTCAACTTTCAATACAGATATTTTTAAAAAGCACGTTTTGTGTACAAGATAATATAAATGGTGCTGAGGAGAGAAAGACAGCTAAACTGTGGTCTGTGCTTTAGGAATATATTGGAGACAATGGCAAGAAAAAATAAAAGATTAAAATATAGTATGACAAGAACTTTATAAAAGTGAAGAACTTTATTTTCTGAAACTTTCAGTCTTCTGTTGTCAGACTCATTTTCTATTTTATGTGTTTTGCAAAGAAATGATTTCCCACATTCCTTAAAATAATTATTTTGGAATGAAAGTAGAGAAAATACAATATTAGCATTTATAAAAATATGCATTCTGTAGACTTATTTTCATTTAATCAGGGTAGTGTTCATGATTTGAATGAAGTAGATCCATTCTAAACCAAGGTAGATAATCTTAAAATGAGTTTTTATTGCAGGAAGAATTGTATGTAAGTTTAACATTAGGTTATAATATGCAAAGGGTATGTAAAGTTTTAGATATTTTTGTGGAATTGGCTCAAATTCATCCTATGGGTTGAGTTGGGTATTTAAAGGACTTTTTGGTGTGGTATTTGAAGAGTCAAATGCTACGTTGACTTACACTTATGCATCATTGTATTATAAAAAGATTCAAGAGAAATTTGGCTATGCCATTTAGCAGGTCTGACAGCCTTTGTAGGAGTGTGAACACTCAAGAGGCCATGTAAAAATGCAGTGTCTATGTCTGAACATTTGTGCTCTGTACTGTTGGTTTAGGTTACAAAAGATTACGATGTTTTTTAAAGAAACAGCATCAATTCAATCAATTCTAAATATTTTAATATTAACTTCAATTTTGGTATGAAGTTTGGGATGAAGTTTTAGGATAAATATCTAGATAATTCAAATTATATAAGCAGCCTTGGCATCAATGATCTGAATATCTTACTAAAGAAAGAATTATCATTAGGGTGAAACTTGCTTCTGTTCTTCATTTTCTGTTTGGCCACATCAATGCCAAAAATTATGAAGATTTGGAAACATCCTTGGTAATTGAGTTTTTCACTTTTCTTCAGGATGTTTGGCATCGTATAGCCATAGTCCTCATTGAATTTTGTACCCTGTACAATGATTTCCTAACAGAGAAAACTTTCATACAAGGCATATGTTAAGAGCATATTACTTAAATAAGTCTGAATACTAAATCCTGATGTCATTCCCTTTACATTTTTATCAAAGAAACAGAGTTTTTTCTTAAAATAATCTTAGTCTTCTAGTAACTGCCTAACACTATTCATAGTACAGTCTCTTTCCAGAGAAATTCATTAAAAATTACGCTTTTGTGATCATTTATTCAAACTTACCAGTTCTTTAAGAAATATCTTTCCTTTCTTAGAACTGTTCCCAGAGTCTGGTTATGTGAAGTTAAAAATGCCCTTTCAGAGTCGATGACTTTTCTTTAATGTACTTTCTCCTGTTCACATAATAGTGTTGTGCATTAATAAAAATCTATAGATAAAGCTGTGTAGTTATTTTTCTAATGAAAAAGCTCCCTAAATATCTGGCATTTTGGATCAAATTTTAATGTTTCCAATTTTGAAATCTCAGCATAAAGCTGTTGATGTGGTTCCCTTTTGATAAATTATAAAGGTAAACTTTAATGAACATTGAATAGGATCACCTTTGCTACTTGGGGTAATAGAATAAAATAAAACAAGCAAACACATTTTTCTTAGTGCCACATGCCTCTCCTTAATAATAACTTTTGTCTCTTCTGCAGAAATAGATGCTGTGTAAGTCTCATTAAATTACCTGACTGATGGAATAAATACACAGCCCATAGCTCGGCAGTCCATAGTAAACTGAGCAAGGGTCTTGATATCTCAGAGTTCTGCTTATTTACACATGCCTTGGACTCTTCTCACAGATATGTAAATTATTCTGGTTAAAACTAAATGCTAAAGTCTACACCATTAGTCTTCCACTTCATGATCTCCACATGGGGCTGTTAGAGGGATAATGTACCATACAATACACGGTTTACTTTTAATTAATAGAAAAAAATGTGAAATGAATATTAAATGTAGTTTAATGTGAAAGAAAGCTCAAAGCAGTTTGGTTATTTATTTATTTATTAAAAACTATTCAGCCCTGCTTCATCATTAGAAAATAAGTAATACATTGTGGGACCGGAAGCCTTGCTGGAGACTTTGGAAGAAAATGGTGGCTTGGAGAGGCCTTAACAAACCAGCTAAGGGTACCAGGCCTGACACAAAGAGGGGCTGTTTTAGGGAGAGATCCAGGAGTTCTGCTCTGTGTCTTTTGAATCCTAGCAGAGCTTTTCTGCCAGAGTCTGTTCTGTGCTAAGATCGTCCCCTGTTGTATACCATACGAATTGTAGGATCTGGTATTAAATCTTAGACCAAAAAAAAAAAAAACCCTCATCAAATAGAGCATTTAATTAAAACGCAAGATCTGTTTGTCTGTGTTATAATTCAGTGTGTCAAAATTAATGCCGCTGTTTTTAATAAATAGAATTACCAATTCGCAAACAGTTTATCACACAGTTCCCAACCACAGAATGGAATTTTAATTATAAAACATTATTTATGGCAATGAAATGATCGTGTTTCATAATATTTGCCAACAGCACAAGTTAGGATTTAAATAGAAAAGCTCTATTAAATAATCACTTCCTCCAGTGGATTCCCTTTTGTCTCATTCGGCTCACCTAGGATAAGGTAAGAACTTTGGGAAAAGACAAAGGACATTCACGACTATGGCTAGGCTTAGAAAATAACGAAGTCCTCACTGAAGACACTTATTTGCAAGATTAAAGGGTTTGAAGTAAAGCCTGAAATTAGTAACTTTTCATCTCCTCTTTCCCAGACAGCCAGTGTTTTGTAATAAAATAAAGACCTTGCACTTTCAAACCTTCGTGCCAGACAGACTGTGAAACTGAATGCTACTCAATTTTAAATTATTCATACATTCTTAATTGTGATGCTATCCTTATAAATGATAGTAATGGTACCGTTTAAAACCTAAAAACCAGCAGGCACCTGCCAGTGAAACGGGTTCATTTAAAGCACAGCCATTGAACCCTTAATAAGTGAGGCTATTGGAGAAGACTCAGCTAGGAGAAAGTCAGTAAGACATTTGATTTTACAGTTAGGAATTAGGTGGCTTGACATGATTAGCAGAAGGGAAGTAAAATGCCAGTGCTTAATTTACAGAGAATTTACAGACCATTTGGAAAAATCACTCTGTGCTTGGAGAGTACCTGTGGAAAATTCTAACTCTCCTTATAAGAGCTTTAGCTACAAACAGTATTGTATTGTTTAGCAGGGATCGAAATATACTGTGAAGCAAAGAAGACGTGAGATTGTGAATAAAATGACTTGCTCACTTTAAAAATTATGAAAGTTTGTGTGTGTGTACGTGTGTGTATGTGTGTCTGCGTGCATCTGTGTGTGAATGTTAGTGCTTAAAAAAGTTTTTTGAGAAAGATCCATGTAACAGTCCAAATAGTTCTTTTAAGGGAAAGAGTATTAAGAGAACACAGTTAAGTCTGTAAAAACCAGGGTCTTTACAAGACATATATACCAGAGTCATTTTACTTTCTCCAACATTTAAAAAAAATTGATGTTGCTTTGAATTCATTTTCAGAATCCTTGTAGTGATATCAACACTTGTCATGGTGTTGGGAGAAGAAATGTCTTTCTGAAATGTGGCCATATTCTTTTGGAACATACTTGTTAAAAAAAATAGAAACTTTTTGAGGTTGTGTCATTTTTAGATGGCCATTTTTATATGCATCAATTTCTGTAACCTTTTGAGCAAATTTTTTTTTGCTTTTTTTTCTGTTTGTGATTTCACATTAAATATCTTTAATAGGAAAAAAAGAATTTAACTGTTAAATATTTTATTTAACTAGCCCTTTTTCAGACACACTAAATAAGTAAGGAGATAAGTAACAGATTTCTATGCATCCAACTTTGAGTCAAGACACGCATGTCTCCAGGTCTCTAATGATACTGTTTCAGGTATCATTAAATAATTCTAGCCTGCATACCATTAAAGGCTTAGAAGAGCAGTGTTAGTGAATTGCAATTGAAGGCCAGAAATCTGTTATTTATTCCTGAAACCTTTTCTGGTATCCATCAAAAAAGGCACTGTTTATGTCCACAAGTCTAAAAGTTGATGAATGTAGGATCTTAACACTATTTTCCACAAAACCCAACCAAAAAGGCTTTTGTTATTGTTCTTTATTGTTTATTTGATTATTTGGGTCTGTTATGTGGCCTCATTGAAATGAATTGCTTTTCTACATGCATGTATATGGACAATATTTATTTTTAATTTTTAGTTAGGATAATAAATACAATGGTCAGATAGGAAAAGGAAGCCCAGTAATATTACACCATTAAAATAAGGTGTCTCAGATTTGAAATGTATCCTTTACTTTGAATTTAAAATGTATCCTTTACTTTGAATTTGAAATTTTAGAGTTTTAGAAGTAAATGTAGTTTACATATTTCAAGTATGGGTGCTTGATTCAGACTATATGGGTTAAGATCCAGGACCTGCTGTTTACTTACCACCTGTATGTTCTTGGGCATGATGAGGAAAAAATGAGATCAAATAATTAAAGCATTTAGATATGTGATTGACTCCTAGCAACTGTTCAACAGCTATGAACTCATTTGATGGTTAGCTTTTGGAGAAACCAGCTTTGTGCATTATTCTATATGGCCTTGCCAGGAAATAATTAGGCCATTAGAATATTGAACAAATAAAATGCAATGAAAATAATCATAGCATAAACTCTATTTAGTTGTCCCACTGCCCCTTTAAGTTCTTTGGAGGATAATTCTTACCTTGCTCCTTGGTGAAAGTTCCAGTAGGCCCATGACTTTCTGCTCATATTTAAGTGTTAAAAAAGTGATCTTTTGTTTCAAGCTCAACATTCAGTTTCACTAATTGAAAAGATCCAGTTCCAAAAAATAATAAAAACTCTAACCTAATTTAATCTGAAATCTTTTCCCAACATCTACTTCATCACACTGACAAAGGCTGGCACGTGTGGTGAAAGCACATCACAGTCGGCTCTTTCTCCAATCCAGCCTACAAGGTTGCTGAGTTTCGTTCTGTCAGGTTCAAAAAGTAGGGGCTGGGAGGAGAAGCAGAGGAGTAGAAAATTCAACCCGTGATGCTTTTAAATTTATGGTATTTCTCCTTAGCATACCCTTATTTGTATACTTGGAGAACTTCATTTTAATTTTTTAAGAACTAGCTAATTCAACGTTACCTTTTTTCATATGGCTTTCCTTGATGTCTCCATTCAGAATTAACTGTCCATCTTTTGTGTTCCCATGGCCCTCTGTAGATTTCTTTATTAGGACATTGCCACTCGATACCACAAGGAATTATTCATAAACCTATTTCCCTTGATCAACTGTGAACCACATGAAGGAAGGACTGTGTGTACAGCTTGTTCATCCTTTGGGTCTCTAGACCATAGCACAGCTTCTGGAACATAGCAGGTCATAGCTAAATTGAATTTTTAATCTCATTTGGACAGACTGGAATGATATTTACTTTTAGTAGAGTAAAAATTTACACTTAGAAACCACTTGAGCTCCCTTGTCCTCTCAGTCTGTAAATGTATGAGTGCAATGTTTTTAGTTTATAGAACAGTTCAGGCTCCTTCCTCATATTTGGAATGATTCTTTCTTGGAAAACTTAAGCATTTAATTCTCTTAATTTTGGTAATACAGATTTCCCAGTAGGCAAGTTTTTTTGGCATAAGGAATTGATTTCCTTTGGAGAGTTCAGATGCTGGCTTAAAACTTTAAATTATTTCATATGTAATCATTTTATTTATAAAAATATAATAGAGTATAGAAAATTTGAAAAATAGACAAAATAATTCGTAATGAAATTTCTCACATGGGGATGGAAAAATATTTTAACATGACTGCTAAATTTGGCAGATTTGTCAAGACTCCAAGGCAGCAAATGGAGAAAGATTCTTTGGCCACATCTGGCCACAGTACCTGTAATTGATGTATATTGTCTGCCGTGATGCAGAAAGGAGTGCCATGTATATGCCATCCTCATCCTAACATAACCACTAATCACATGGTGAGAATTTCTTTCCAATCATTTTCACTCATGTAAATTATTTATGCCGTTGTAGTTACAGTGTTAAACAACAATTCTGAAGTCATTTCTGTACGTGGCTTGAAGTATAAACATTACCAATTTCTAAGTCCTCTAATTGCCTGCCTCATTTCTACTTCTACTTCTGAATTTATTGAGATTACCAACCCTTTATAAATTACTCATAGTATACAAGATGGGCAGATATTCTATCAATTCTAAAATTCCATGTAGGAGAAATACACGTAGGCAAAAGTGCTCCTTATATCAAATCTACGATGAAATATCAAAATTACATTAACTACAAGTAGTTTGCTAATTTTAAATATTAGTTTGTAATTTTAGATTTTAATTAGCTTTAACTTAAAATAAATAGAATTAGCATCATACCCTTTCTTGATGGTAAAACTATTGGAAAAAATTTTGATAAACTTATGAAGAGAATATTTTCATTTCTGTCATATTTCCTACATGGGCAAATAATCTTAAATACATCTTATGGAAGGCAAGAGGATGGGCTTTACGGATGCCTGGTAGATAGATGATGGATAGATAGATAGACATATATATATACACACATACATAAATTTGAACACTCCATTTTGATTTTTTTTAATTTTTAAAAGTTTTTAATACAGTTTTTAAAGTTTTCTTTCCATTTACAGTTATTACAAAATACTGGCTCTATTGCCTGTGTTGTACAATACATTACATCCTTAAGCCTATCTTACACCCAATAGTTTGTATGGACATTTCATTTTGATTGGCAAGTTTCTGTTCAGAAATTACCACATAATGTGTCCTAAAGATTAGGGAGAAGGTTACATTTTTAAAGACAACATTAATTATATGTTAATTTTATACTACACTTACACGTCATATATTTTGTTAGACATTTTATTTTGAGAAAATTGTAGATTTGCATGTGGTTGTAAGAAATAATAGAGAGATCCCATGTACGCTTTACTAGTTTTCCCCAATGATAACCTCTTACAAAACCATAGTAGCATCATGTCATAACCAGGATATTGATATTAATGCAGTCAAGATACAGAATAGTTCCACCGTCAAAAGTATCCCTACCATTGCTTTTTATAGCTTCACATAGCCCCTCTGCCACACCCTGCCCCTTTGTATAATTTTGTCATTTCAAACATTTTATGTAAATGAGATAATGCAGTATGAAACCTTTTGGGGATCAGCTTTTTTTCACTTAGCATTAATTCCTGGAAATTTATTCAAGTTGTGTGTGTCAGTAGTTTGTTCCTTTTTGTTGCTAAATAGTATTCCATGGTACAGATGTATTGTAGTTTGTTTAACCATTTACCCATTAAAGGATGTACGGGTTTTTCCATTTTTTTGACTTTTACAAATAAACTGTTATAAATATTTGTGTACAGATTTTTTTGTGAGCCTAAGTTTTTATTTCTTTGAGCTAAATACCCAAGAGTTCAATTGCTGAGTTATATGATAGTTGCATGATTAGTTTTATAAGAAACTTCCAAAATGTTTTGAGAACGGCTGTACCATTTTGCATTCTCATCACCAATGTATGAGTGGTCCAGCTTCTCCAAATTCTCACCAACATTTGGTGTTGTCATTAGTTTTTTCCCCTAGACATTCTAAGTGTCTAGTGGTTTTAATTTGCATTTCCCTGGTGTTTAATGGTGTTGAACATCTTTTATGTGCTTATTTGCCATCTGTCTATCCTTTTAGTGAAATATATGATGATGTATTTTGCCCATTTTCTAGTTGATTTTTTTTAATTCTTGACTTTTGAGATTTTCTTTTTTTTTGGTATATGCTAGATGCCAATCTTTTGTCAGGTATGTGGTTTGCAAATATTTTCTCTCATTTTATAGTCTCTCTTTTCATCCTCTTCATGTGGGCTTTTACAGAGCAAAATTTTAAATTTCAAGGATATTCAATTTGTCAATTTTCTTCTTAAGAATAGTGCTTTAGTGTCAATTATAAAAACTCTTTGCCTAGTCTAAATCCTGAAGACTTTCAATTATTTTTTTTATAAAAGTTTTTTTCTTAACTTTTTCTAAATGTTTTAAATTGATGACCTATTATGAGTTAAATTTTGTATAAGGTGTGAGATTTAAGTTGAACTTCATTTTTTGACTATGGATATCCAATTGTTCCAGCTCCATTTGTTGAAAAGACTAACTCTACTCCATTGGATTGTTTTTGCACCTTTGTAAAATTTTGCACCTTTGTGTGAATCTGTCTGGGCTCTCTAATTTGTTCCATTGATTTATATGTCTATCCTTCTGTCAATATCACATAGGATTTTTATTATTGGAGCTATCTAGTAGGCCTTAATATCTAGGAGAGTATTTCCTCCCATTTTTTCTTCTTGCTCAAGAGTGTTTTCATTATTCTAGGGCCTGTGCTTTTTCATAGAAATCTTAGAATAAGCTTTTCTATGTCTGCAGAAATCCTTTCTGAGATTTTAATAAGATCTCCATTAATCCACAGATCAATTTAGGGAGATCCGACATCTTTACTATGTTGAATGTTCCCATCTATGAACATGGCATGTCTCTCCATTTACTTAGATCCTTCTTTCATCAACATTATGTTATTTGTAACGTAGGCCGTGTACATATTGTGTTAGATTTATAGCTAAACCTAACAAAAAGTAAAAGTAAAGTAGTTTACTTTTTTCGAGTACTTGTATATGATATTGTGTTTTTAATTTTGTCTAATGTTTAAAATATTCTTCAGTTGTCCAATGGTTTTCTCTCTCCCTCTCTCTCTCTAATTTTAAGGAGGATTATATGACCATTCACTTTTGGGGAATGCTTAGACTTCTATTATCATTTCTTTATTATCTTAAAGAGCTAATAAAAAACAGAAAGCGTAACCTAGTATTACTATTATTAGCAGAAATGTATGACATTATCTAAATCCACATGTACCTACATTATTTGAATGAGTGATGCTCAAGCAAATATGAATGGACAAAATAGAGACTTACATGCTGGAAGATAATTCAACTGTAATATCGGCTGTTGAAATTGTGGCCTCCATATTTTGATATGGTGCATTTATATCAATATAACTTTTTATTTAAGCACTTCCATTACTACATGAGCATACATATAAAATATACATATGGATAATAGTACTGTAATATATATTATGAAACAGGCATGAAATATCTCAGAATTTTGTAACAAATGAGATAAATAGAAATTCCTCATCATTCTTCTCTTCTATCAAAGGATCATTTGTACACTCAAGAAGTGTGTCCATCACACTTTGGAGAACACAAGTTTAACAACCATATTCAAAGGGTGGTTACTAAGGGAGACATGATGATCCAAGAGGAGGTCTCAAGTATTGTGGTCCAAGCTTAACTCTATTCAGTATTTTTATTGATGTGGTTTTCTTTCCTCTCTATCTATTCAATCTCTCTCTGTCCTATCGTGCACACATCAAGCAAAGTGATCTTTATAAAATTTATAATTTGGACCATATCATTTTTCTATTTAAAGTCTTACAATGACTTCCTGTATTACACAGAAAAAAAAAATCCAAATCCTTTATGACAGCCTGCATGATCTGGTCCTGCCTAACTATCCTCCCTTATTTCTTGCTAGTGCCTCTTATATTAAGCCTTACAGCTCAGGCCTTCAGACTTTACCTCAAACACTCTGAGCTCTGTTTTCTTGGTCTGCAGTGTGATTTTCTCAGATGTTCCCTTTGTTGCCTCTTGCAGCTTAACATTAAGGTTTCAAATTAAACGTGAATTCCTCTATGTTGTCTTCCTTAAACTCTCAGTTTAAAGAGAGTTTCCCTACCTTTCACCTCCTATTCCCTGTTATTCTTATTCTCTGTCTCAGCACCCTCCATTACACTGACACAAATGGTAATTATTTTTGTTTATGTTTTACATCTATTTCCCCCAAGTGACTGTAAGCCACAAGAGGGCATGGTCCTTTTCTCGCCTATTCACCTTTGCATAACATATAATATGGATTCAATGAATACGTTCAGAGTGAATAAATCAACATGGAAGATAAGTAGAAGTTAAGAAGAAACAAAACTGGAATATATGTTTATGCTTATATTTGACTTCAGAACTCAATTGTGTATAATTTCCAACGAACAGCAAAGGATCCTTGCATATTTACCATAAGCCAGCACTGCCATGGTTGAAAAATTAAAGTAGAAAAGTAATGTCTAGAACCAAGGAGATGATAACTTTAGTGTATTATGCTTTAATTAGGCAGTGCCGGAGGTAATGTGTAGGTGATATATATGTGGCTTTGCTTCAGTGTTTGTTTGCTTTTCACTAAGCTGTCGTTTGTACTCAATAGAATTCACCCATTTTAAGTGTGGTTTGATATGCTTTATTAATTGTATAAAATCATGTAAACACCACTATCAAGATACAGGACTGCTATTAGGGTAATATTTCAAAAGGGAAATTCAATTACCTGAAGTGTATGTGGAAGAAGAAGATCAAGATTATGGAATAATTAGAACTGATGCATACTGGAGACTGATGGAAGGAATTGGGCATATTTTTACTTGGAGAAAATTCAATAGTGAAACATCACAGAGTTCTTCACATATTTGAAGGGCCATCATTTGAAAAAAGGAATTAGATAATTTCTTGGCATCCTTAAGGAACAGAACTAAAAAACAATATGTGAAGACTACAGGCAGGCAAATATTAGCTTAACTATGGGGAAGATGTTTTAGGAATTGGTGTCTTACAAAGTAATGAGATCCCAGTAGTTGCAAGTATTTAATCAAAAGTTTAATATGTTAGGAATTTTATAGCAAAATTTTCTAAATTGGATGGAGGTTAGGATGATCTCTAAGCCTGCCCTTGTGAAATATTTGTTGAATGAATGAGATCACTGAGGTAGTTAGCAGGCTCAGATGGTGAAATACTCACCGGAGAAGGGGATTTGAGTTGAAGGAGGGAGGCCTTGGGCGTTTCAATTAGGTAGAAAGGAAAGTAAGTGGAAGTAACAGAAGAAAAAGTATTGATGTTAGAAAGGCAAAGGTATGCAACAACATATTTCCAATCAAAGTGGATTGTTCTAAATAACCACTTGGATTTTGTGGAGCACAGGTCACTGAAATAGGAAGAAAAATAGTACTCTCTTACATTACTTTCCTTATCCTCTCTTTATTCCTAAAATGGATTTACACACAAGAGAAGAAAGGTTTTTATTTATTTGAACAAACTCCCTGGTCTCTTAAGCAGGACTAATGATCTTAAATTTGGAAATGGCATACAGCTACAAACAAATATGTATTTTTCATTTAAAAATACCATGTAGATTTGCTTTTCTTTCAGGCGGATAATGGGCCTTTTTTCCCTCATAGTTCAACTCACAAAGAATTGGTAGATTTTCTCTATAATTTGCTATTATCCTAAAACTCAAAAGCAAACCCAAATGCCATCAGTGTTTATAAGCTGTGATATGTTTGAAAATGGAAATTTGACCACTTCAAATAGAAAAATCTTCATTTCCGTTAGAGTTTTATGAACTGTCTGATTGTAGATCAGGATAAAACGTACACTATTTTGTAGCCTGCTAGGATACACCAGGAAAGATGATGAAAACAAAGGCAATTATTTGTACTAGAAATAGCATATTTCATTAGGCATGTCATGCATGAATATAGCCACATTGGTACACATTGCCTTTTGCTGGATTTATACCCTCCAACTTATAGAGAGTTCTTCTGTTTTAGTTAAGGAAATTTGCCTGTGTTTATCTTTTAATTATGCATTAAAAATACAACATTTTATAAATCACCAACATTCAATAAACTAAACAGTCAATTAGTTTGGTAATCATGTTCCCCATCAACTCACAAAAGACTACACATTAAAAAAACAAAGATAAGTTATTCTTCATTACTTTTGCAAAGAAAAATAAGGATAAAGGTTAAATAAATTACTTTTGTAGTATTAAACATAGGTAAAAAGCAAAGTTTAATAGATCGTTCAGAATTGACAGGAGTGACAAAATATTTTATTAGAAACAGAAGAATGTAAATATGGTTCTGAAAAAGAATCAGAAAAAGTGAAAGAATCTTACACAGAAAAATGATGGAAATGTAACTGCAAAGTTATGGTTCTGAATCGCCAGGCTAGTGACCAACCTAGACAAAATATAGGCTATTTTGTTTTTCTCATTGAGATAAAAACAATGTGAGTAGAAAGCCAAAAGTTTTAGACTTTTGTTCTTTTTGAGGGAACTGACAACAGATATTCCTGAATGAAATAGAAGTGTTTGCCCAGGCAGTTGGCATAAATGAATGTTCTCAAAATGAGTTTACTGGAACATTTCTTCTTTTGTGTAGTTCAGAAATACAGGCATAAAGGGCAGGATCTTCCTTTCTCTAGATTAAAGATCTTCATATACCTCCATACTGGATGTAGGAACAGACCTTTGATTATCTGCGTTATCTGGGGATAGATTATCTGGATTTGGTTATCCAGGCTTGCTAGTGGTTTTGTGTTATTATTGTAGGTTGAGAAATCTTCACATCTGTGGAATCCTTGATTCTTTTTTCTGTGCAGTAAGGTTATAATATGCCCATTTGGGGCATATTTGGAGGTTCAATCGACCACTTTTAAGTTATGTTATTTTGGATAAGTTATTTATCTATTCTGAGCTTAAGATTTTCACCATGAAATGGGTTTTAGTAATACCCATTTAGAAGGATTGATGTGAAGACTAGAGAATGCATGTAATTGCATCTAATGTAGTGTCAAGTTTATAACACATGAAACAAAGGTAAACCATTATATTTATTGTTAAGGGAGATATAATTAGAATATCATCATTATGTTTGGAAGGAAGGAATGTGATTCATTTGTTGGTTATTTGGTCAAACCCAAAAGGTACCAGATTCAGCTATATTGGGAAATTTGCAATCTTGGCTCTAAATATTCTCATCTTCATTCATTTTTAGTTATTCATTCAACAAGCATCTGTTAAGTGCCCACTACGTTTCAAGCACTATTCTAAATCCTAAGTATAGTCAGCCCTCAGTATCGGGAGGGGATTGGATCCAGGACCCCTCACTCACCCACCCACCCAAAACCAAAATCTGCAGATACTCAACTACCTTATATAAAATGGTATAGTATTTGCACATAGCCTAGGCACATCCTCTCATAAAATTTAAATCATTTCTAGATTACTTATAATACCTAATACAATATAAATTTGTGTAAATAGTAGCCAATGCATGGCAAATTCAAGTTTTGCTTTTTGGAACTTTCTGGAATTATTTTTTTCTTAATATTTTTCACCCAGGGCTGGTTGAATATGCATATGCGGATGCAGAACCCACAGATACAGAGGGCTGACTGTCTACCAAGATGACTAGAATATAGTCGGATTCTCCATCTGTTCCCATTCCAGTGGGAGAGACAGATTCAGAAAAAACCAAAATTACATTAAGTGCATTTGTGGAGGTACAGATAACATACTGTAAGAGCCTAAGGAGCAAGCATTGAAATCCTCTTGGAAAAGTCAGGGGAGTTTCTCAGCAGAGGTGAAATTTGAGATGAATTTTAAAGATGAGCAGCAGTTTGCCAGGCAGATAAGACCGAGAATACTCCTGAAAAAAAGTCCAGCAATATGCAAAAGCAGGAAATTGAGGAAGAGCAAAACATGGAAGATGGACCACTTGTGACTGAATGTAATTGTTATCACATGGTGGGAGTAATAGAAAATGAAGCTTTAAAAGCACATAGAGATCCTGACACCATTCCATGGAAACAGAGGTGGCCCTGAAGATGTTTAGCAGAAATCAGATCCCAGATTTGCATTTTACAAAGATCCTTTTGATATCAGTTTTGAGGATGTATCTGATGGACAGGAAGTAGATACAGGGAACCAATTGGAAGTCATGAGAGTGTTTCCCCTCCTAGAATCTATTTCTAATAATTTAGTATTGAAATGATTGTTAATCCAATCCAATTAACTTTTACACATTACCACTGTATGTAACTGCCCATTAATGAAAGTGGTCACTATTACTTCAAAAATATTTCTTTTGTCACCTTTCCCCGAAGTCTTTTGTTCTACGTCGCAAAAATAAATTAGTAAGGTGATGTGAAAAGTCAAATATAGCTATGATCTTGTGTCTATTTAAGTTTTTCTCCCAACAAACTTCTTTTGCTATCTGTGGAATTATACTATACAAATGTGTATAGTCTATATGCAAATTTAAATAATAAAACAAATACCACATATAACCAAGACCCAGTTTAAGAATTAAAATTTACCAATACCTTTCAAAGCCACTTATATGCCTTCCCCATCACATTCTCCCCCTGCTCCACTATCTAGAATTTTGCATGCCTCTTCTTTTACTTTCCATAAGAACTTGGTAGTCTTGTGATTTCTTTGTTTAAACTCTTTCCCCTGCCCCCATGCCAACCTAAGAGAGGATTAAGATTTGTAGTGTCTACCCTGTGTCTGATTGATGTACATGAGAATATTCCCCAGTTGGTATTATAACACAGAGTTGGTGAGGTGAAAGCACATTTTATGTTAGCACAGATTCAAAAATACTTGGAGCACTGGAATGCACATATGTTATCTTTGAACTCCTGCCAAGTCATAAAAGAATGTAAAGAAATATAAAAACTACTCTACTACATAGAATGAGATATGGCCAATAGCGTACATTCTTTGGTATCAGTCATTCATATTTTCCTTGAAACAATATTGACTATATTAATTACTATTCTAAGATTCTAAAAACACTTCTCGAAGTCAATAATAACTATTTTCTAGGTCTTCTTTGACATTTTACATAACACAGTTTCTACAAAGCCCTTTAAATAGTTTCCAGCACAGACTAAGTACTTAACAAACATTAGCTCACAGTGTTGTTGCTGCTACTGTTATTGCTGCTATTGTTAGTATTATTGTCACCTCTGTTCCTCCAGTGATATCCTACTATTCTATTGAAAGAAATACAGTGGTGGGAGATGTTACTGTACAATTTGGGAAATTCTTGCTACATTAATGGTAAAACACTACTTTCAATATTTTTATAGTTTTGCATATACGTGGGAATTCAGTGACCCTATAATTAAACTTTTGTGCAACCTTTCTCTCTTTCCACTTCCATCAGTGTAATCATCCCTTATTCAAACATCCTTTTCATATTATTTAAAACATGAAAGCAGCAGCTCATCAATATTTCTTTTCTTCCTGAGCCAACTGAGCCAGCCCTGACATGGCTCTAGGTAAGGTCACATGACTGATGCTGTCCAATTAAATGTGTCACTTCTGGATGGAAGCAATGCGAAGCCTCCGCATGATTCCCCTGTCTCTATTCCTTCAGTAGTAATCACGGAAATTGTTTGTTGGGAAGGTGGAGCAGCAAGATTAAACCACCTTAGGTTGTTATGTTGCCACACAGAAGACAGCTGCCCAGGAGGGTGACCTGACCTATAGCACACTTTGCATCAACTAGAAATAAATGTAGGTGTTAAGCCACTGAGATCTTGTTGTGGTTTGTTATCTAGTCTGTCTTGATCAGTACAAAGTACTACTTTATTTTTTATGCACAACTAATATGGGCATTCTTGTCTTAAAGAAAAAGAGCACATTACTTGTCTTAATGGACTCTCACTGTACTGAAAGTATGAAAACTTAGGAGATAAATATTTACTGCTGTTGGAGTTCACTTGCTTTTATTCAGTATTCTAATGGTTGTTTTCAGATATTTAAGCACATATAATAAACTGACCATAACATTTCACCAGTTTAACGTATAATACTGAACATCACATGGTAATGTATTGCAGGGATTAGTGTTGGCTATGAATATACATAGATACATGAATCTCTAATCCTTTTGTCGTCACAAATGAAGTAATCTAGATGATGATGATCTTGCTAATTACTAAGAATAGGATTAACGTTAAACTCAACCAGGTTATTTTGTGGATGGCAGTTGCTTGTGGGTGGAAAATGTTTTATCTAGCACTGAACAAGCCACAACAAATGCTGATTGGACATAGTTTGTGTCAGGCAGCTAGACTAAGTTATGCTGCAGGAAGAAATTACCTCAAAAGTGGCTTACAACAAGTTTAATACCCACTTGTACTACGTATCCATTTTTGGTATATGGCTCTGCTGTGAGTCATCATCTTCATTCTGAGATCCAGGCTGAAGGAACAACCACTACCTGGGATATTTCTGATCTTTTGGCAGGAGAAAAAAGATTATTAGAATCACACAATCACTTCTCTTAGAAGTCACACGTATCTTTCCTCACATTCCACTGGGCAAAGCAAGTTAAATGATCAAATATGATGTCAGTGGGGTAGAAGTAGATAATTCTCCCACAAGAATGGGCAACAAGTATTTTGAACAGTAATACAGTCTAGCTCAAGCTTAAACAGGGGTTTGTGAGGGTAGAGGTAGGGTCAGAAGGGTAAACTTTTGGGCATTTGCCTGAGCACATGGTCAGTGTCAGCAATGCTTGTAGTAAATTGGATAGTTGAGAAGCAACAATGAATATAATCAAGGAGTCTGTTTAAGAGTCTAATCTCTATCCCACACTGAAATCAGAAAATAGGAAGCCCATAAGAGTAGAACTGAAAAAAAAAAAGGCACCAGGTAAGTATTAACAGGATTAAGGCAAGAAAATCTGAGATGTATTTCAAGCTTAAAATCAGACCTTACATTTTTTTTTTTTTGTTTGCTGTACACAGGCCTCTCACTGTTGTGGCCTCTCCCGTTGCGGAGCACAGGCTCCGGACGTGCAGGCTCAGCGGCCATGGCTCACGGGCCTAGCCGCTCCGCGGCATGTGGGATCTTCCTGGACTGGGGTACGAACCTGTGTCCCCTGCATTGGCAGGCAGACTCTCAACCACTGCGCCACCAGGGAAGCCCCCAGACCTTAAATTTTTTAAACTTTGTATTATATAAAATTTCAAATAGAGTCACAAATAGAATAACAATGAATCCCTATACACGTATCTTATATCTTCAACAGCTATTAAAGTATGGCCAATTTTGTTTCATTGCTTTCCGTCACAAAATCCTGCTCAGATTACCTTGGATCAGTTACTAAACAACATTGTTAATACATTGGGGTAGATTATATTTTCAGAAAAGGTCATGATATGTTCTGTTCTGCAATTCAATGAGAAGAATATGGTAGGAGTGACTTCTGATCTAGATCGTGAAAAGAGATACACTTTCTGCCTGACTTTCTCTCTCTCTCTCTCTCTCTCTCTCTCTCTCTCTCAAGATTCATGCCTTGGGAGCTCTGAGTTGGCATATGTCTCTCTTCCCTGAAGCCATCAAGTCGGAGAGACCAAGTGGAGATAGAGATGCCCAAGTTATCCCAGCTGTTCCCTCTCTCATTTAAGTCTTTCTAGCCAGGCATCAACTTGCAAATTTGTGAGCCTTAAGATGATTCTAATTTCTAGGCTTTGAGCCATCCTAGCTGGCACAAAGTAGAGTAAGTAGTCCCAACAAAAAAATAAATATTGTGTTGTTTTACCCACTAAGTTTTGTGATGGTTTGTTACAGAGCAATTGGTAAGAACCATCAAGAAATTCAGCTCAGTTTGCTTCAACAGGTATACTTAGATTCCCCACTATATGCAGGCATTGTGGAAGATTATAGAGATTCAAAAGTAAATAAGGGGCTTTCCTGGTGGCACAGTGGTTGAGAATCCGCCTGCCGATGCAGGGGACACGGGTTCGTGCCCCGGACCGGGAAGATCCCACACGCCGCGGAGGGGCTGGGCCCGTGAGCCGTGGCCGCTGAGCCTGCGCGTCTGGAGCCTGTGCTCCACAACGGGAGAGGCCACAACAGTGTGAGGCCTGCGTACCACACACACACAAAAAAAGTAAATAAGACGTGGTTTCTGCCCTCATGTAACTTACAGTTTAAAATTGAATATGGAAGTCATGATTACCAAGGCTCTATTAAATAGAGTGTTAAGAAAAATATTCACTACTTATTATACGTGTGTCATGTTGCCAGGCATTATACTAGATGTTTTACATAATTTTTTTCACTGAGCCTGATATGAATCCTATGAAATAAGCATTTGGAGCCTTACTTTGCACTTGGACACACTGAACTTCAGAGAAAATAAGTAAAGTGCTCAAAGTAATCCAGTAAGTAAATGGCAGAGCTGTAGTTTCTATCCAGAGATGGCTGATACGCATATTGTTGTTGTTGTTTCTCTATATTAGAACCTTTCAAATATTTTGAAGAATTTGTTTCAGTTTAACAGGGCAAGGTTTACTCATTTCCACTTTAATTCCACCCCTAATCCGAAATAATATTTAAAGTACACTCTTTCATGGTCCTCAGCGGCTGCAAAGGCTGTTGAGGTCCTCAGCAGCACCTCAAGTTTCAGCAGCGAGGGACCAGGGCAGGCAGTGATGGTGGCTGAAGCTGGTGGTGTACACATAATAAGCTGTGGGGTCCAGCTGCGGGTGCCTGTATAGCGGTAGGAGCCAATTGCGAACACACACATAGTGGTCAGGGCCAACTGCAGATGCACTGACAGCTGTGTGGGCTCTGGCTCTTTGGGGTGTACTCCTGTGATTGTAGAGTCTCACCACCAGCGCATGCACAGCAGCAGAAGCTGGTGAAGGGAGCTGGCTTGTCAGTGTGCAAGTACACAGTTGGAAGGGCTACTTGAGCACTAAACTAGCAGTGGAGGTCAATGACAGGAGACAGCCTGAAGCTCGGCCCACAGCAACTGTGGGGCTCTGGATATTGGAGTGCATTAGTGAGGCTGCAGTGTCTCACCCTGGGGGCATGACAGTGAGGCTGGTGTCAGAAGTCAGGCTAGGGGCACGCAGGTACATAGCTGGTGGGGCTAGCTCTAGGTGTGCCCAGATCTAGGTGTGCACAGGCCAGTGACAAGAGATAGGGTCAAATCAGGGACCACAAGCAACTCGGGGGCCCTGTTACCAGTGTGTACTCTTATGCCTGCAGGGTCTCATCCTAGGTGTGCAGTGGAGGCCAGTGACAGGGTTCAGGCCATGGGCATGCACATGTACATCTGGATGGGGTCTAGTTGCAGGTGAGCCCAGCGGTGCAGGCCAGTGACAGAGAAAGATAGGGCCGCATCTGGGCCCACATGCAGCTGTAGGGGCCTTGGCTGTAGGTGTGCATTGGAGGCTAGTGACAGTGGTGAAGGGGTCTGTCTCAGGGATCTAAGCTGGCATCTTATGATGCACAGAGGCCTTGAAGGGCTGCTGGAGCAGATACCGGGCTCAGATGGGGCGCAGGTAGGGAGCCATCAGGGACTCAGGTGACTGGTGTCTGCAAAGGGGAACCTGTGAAATCTGCAGGGGATCCACAGCAGCTGTGCTGGCTGGCATTGGTGTCTTCAGTGGTGAAAGCAGCTGCGGTCCTCTGCAGAGCAGGTCACTGTGATCCATGGTCACCCCTGCTACGAGGCTGATCCTTATAGCCCCTACTCTTCTTCCTTGTTCTTAGCCATCTCTATATATCTCAGCTTCGCTGGTCTCTGGGTAGGATGAAATCAAAGTGTGTCCTTCACGTGGCTCCCCAAAAGACTGCAGAACCTGGACGCTCACCCTACTCTCCCTTTCCTGGTGAAAGGAACTCTTTCTAGCTGGAGCGGCCCCTCTTGGTGCTGTACAGTGCCCACCTAGGGGATCGGATTATGCAGGGAAAATGAAGTTGTTCTTCCTTCCCTTTTCATTCAGTTATTCTCAGGTTTTTTCTTTCACTGTGTTGCTGATGTTTCTTAAGTGGACTTCTGCGCTCTCCCTGAACTGTTCTTCACGGATAGCTGTCTAATTGTTGATCTTTCTGACCATGAAGGCTGGGGTCTCCTGCTCTGCCATTTTGGTCCCTTTCCTTCTGTCTTGAAATGTGTTTCTTTATTTGGCTTTAGGGATACCATAATACTATATTTCCTACTTCACTGGCCTTTCCTTCCCAGTTTCCTTTGTTTGCTTCCTCTGCTCCACCTCTAAGATTGGAGGGCCCTCAGGGCAAGGCTCTGCTCCCTTTTATTTTTTCTATAGATATAAACTTTTTAGGTGAGGTCTTTAGTCTCAGAACTTTAATGAATCTCAAATTTATCTCCGGTGTCAACTTGGCATTCTTATAGGCATGACTCTAAGACTCTACAAATCAAAACATGGCCAAAGAAAAACTTTTATTCTCCTCTCCCCAAAGAACAGGTTCCGCTCCTATCCTTGCCTATCTGAGTAAATGGACCCATATCTACTTGCTGATCACCAAAAATCTTGGAATTATCCTTTCTATTAGTTCTGTTACCATCTTTTCTACAAGTATATCCTGTGAATTCTACTTCCAAAATATATTCCACATTCACCCAGTTCTTTCAATTGCCCCTACCTCTTCCGGTTCAAGCCATTTTCTCTTGTTTGGACTACTGTAACAATCAGCTAACAAGCCTTGTGTTTAAACTCTGATTCTTTGATTCTCCTCACTGAAGCCTGAAAGAGCTTTTGAAATCCTACACTGTACCCATATTTCTAGGCTTAAGAACTTCTAGGAACTTCTAATAGAAAAAAGCTTATTTTTGCCCTTTGACATTTTCACTAACTCTTCATTTTACTTGGATATTCTTCCCATAGATTTTTACCACAGTTAGCTGCTTTGTGTCATTCAGATCTTTGCATAAATATCACATCCTCAGAGATATCTTCTTAAATCCTCAGTCTAAATTTGCATTTACTATAACATTGCACTCTTAATTTTCTGCCAAATACTTATAACTACCTGAGAGTCTTCTTGGTTATTTGTTTGTTGATTTTTCATGAGTTGCAGTGCAAGCTCCATGATAACAATGACATTCTCTGTGTCTTTTCCCCTATGTCTCAGAATCTATGTCTATTGCTGTCACATGTAGGCACATATTTTTTGATAAAGAAAAAAATGATTGGGTCTTATAAGTGGACATATACAAAAATTATAAAATAATTTAGGAATAAATTTACCCTATCTGCATTAACAACCAACATCTGGGGAACCACATTCACAGTGGAAAAACTGATGGTGTAGAATGAAAAATAGTCACTAAGTTCTGTTTACTTAAGTAGCTGTGAAGTGGCAAGAAGCTCCAAAAAAATGCCTCAAGAGAAGGAGCCCATCAAGTAGAAGACTGGCAGAAAAAAATCAGTGTGGCCAAAAGTTCCAAATTAAGTAGAAGTTTACCAAAAATCTGAACCTGTTGTGTGAAGCACACAGACACATTTTATTAGCACCACTTATGAGTCACAAATAGCAGTGAATGGAGAGGCAAGAAGCTAACCCCAAGTCAACTGTTGTCTCTGAAGACAAGTTCACAGGAATCCTGTTGTGCTGGAGTAGCAATAGGAAGCGACAGTGTGACATCTTAAGAAGTACATTATGTTGAGCTCAAGAAGAAAGCAAGATGAGTAGAAAATACTATATAAATAGCAAGCAGATCACAATAGAAGGAAATAATTGCCGTTGCTGGTATTCAGAATGACTAGATTATGCATTTTGGTAGAGGCAACTTTAAAGAAATAAATCCTTTCTATCCAAATCGGCGCAGCAGGCAATGAAACAAATATTTTTCAGTAATGCATTATAGAAGCAGAAAAGAAGGAACATCTCATTAGTTAATTTGGCCGAATGTTCAGTGTATTTGATGTCAGGTGCTCAGTTTCAGCCAGACTCCTGAAGTTTACAATTCAACCGAATAAAATATTAGCTGAATATTTAAGAGTTGGTGAAGAACTCAGCTTGTTAAACCTTTTTTTTTCCTATGTATTCTCTTTGCTCTAAACCTGTTGGATTGTTGCATAAACAAAGTAGAAGTTTGCTTTAAGTAACATGGACTCCATTCCTTTCATAACCCATCAGTTTTGATAACTGAGGCTTGTCACCCTTACATAGCAAAGTGACCTACTCTTTAAACAAAAATTTTAATAGAATGGTCAGGAAAACAACATAAACCCAAAATTCATGAACACTCTTCAAATAAGTTCTCAGTCTTTAATGTGAATGAGTAGAACAATTCTTATGTCAATCAGATGGTTCTTGACTGTTGGAGCCTGATTAACATTGCACAGGATGAAATAGATAGAGGGGGTGTACGCTCACAGGGAACAGAGTTCAGAGAGTCTGAAGAGAGGAAAGGATTATACTTAATAATGGATATATTTTTGAACTCCTTAGGAATGTTTTGTTGCCTTGTGACTGCAGAGCACTGTGGGATTTTGCTATACTGTGTTTCCCTAGGGTCTTATCGTTAGATGGTTACCTAATTAGCACACAGCACATTCTTGCCTATGTTCTATTTGCACTGCAGATGCTTTCATTTCATACATCATTCACAACCTACAGCAATTACAAAGTGGTAAATGACCTTATGCGATAATTACACTAATAGATCTGTATTGTTTCACTTGGAGAAGACTGGAGAAATGAGGTGCCTGAAAGACACAAAGAGTAGTTGCAATTATGTTCTTTCTTTAAATCTGCAACATAAAGCAAGAAAAAAGATAACTTTCATCATAAAAGTTGTATCATATACTCAATCTAATGAAATCCTCAGGTAGAAATTTCTCTTAGAATGAATATAAACTTCCTGCTAATGTCTCAAGGTTGTACTTTTTCTTGGACAAATAGTATTTGGATTTATCAACTAGAACTGATATTTTAATAAATCAATAGTGTCCTGAACTGTTAAAATCAGGAAAAGAGGATGATTATTTTCCCTTAAAACTGCTTGAAACCAGTCTTGTTTTTCTAATAGTTGTAAAAATCCACAAATAAGCTATGATCCTTGTCTTGAAAATTGTTGCAAGCCAAATCAGTAGCAATTTTCAAGAGAAATGTACATTCATAAAAGATTGATGCCAATACAGAAAAAAAAAAAGAGACAAAAAATTGGTCAATGCTAGTTTCTTCCCTCCCCTCCCTTCCTTCCATATAATGAGGCACGTTAGGAAGTTGCGTTGAGATGATTCCCAGAAAGGATTTGTATAATATAAACACACTAATAAGACAATCTAAAAACTTATAACCAAGTGTATACATAGAATTTATTAATTTGACCTATATTACTGTCTTCCCCCCCACTCTCCCACCCCGGGACTTTATTTATTTATTTATTTATAACATCTTTATTGGAGTATAATTGCTTTACAATGGTGTGTTAGTTTCTGCTTTATAACAAAGTGAATCAGCTATACATATACATATAATTGCATATCTCCTCCCTCTTACGTCTCCCTCCCACCCTCACTATCCCACCCCTCTAGGTGGTCACAAAGCACCGAGCTGTTCTCCCTGTGCTAGGCGGCTGCTTCCCACTAGCTATCTGTTTTACATTTGGTAGTGTATATATGTCCATGCCACTCTCTCACTTTGTCCCAACTTACCCTTCGCCTCCCCGTGTCCTCAAGTCCATTCTCTACGTCTCCATCTTTATTCCTGTTCTGCCCCTAGATTCTTCAAAACCATTTTTTTTAGATTCCATATATATGTGTTAGCATACAGTATTTGTTTTTCTCTTTCTGACTTACTTCACTCTGTATGACAGCCTCTAGGTCCATCCACCTCACTACAAATAACTCAGTTTTGTTTCTTTTTATGGCTGAGTAATATTCCATTGCATATATGTGCCACATCTTCTTTATCCATTCATCTGTTGATGGACATGCTTCCATGTCCTGGCTATTGTAAATAGAGCTGCAATGAACATTGTGAAACATGACACTTTTTGAATTATGGTTTTCTCAGGGTATATGCCCAGTAGTGGGGTTGCTGGGTCATCCACAGAAATAATCCCTACCCCTACTTTCTAGATCTGTTGCTGACGTAGTGAAAACCCTTTACGACTTAGTCTATGATATATTAACTGTCTTCACTAATGACATTCAAAAAATATTGACTCAGTTTCAATTTTCTTTGTACCGATCAGAAGCTTAAAGGTGAGTGAAGCACCATAGTATTTTTTCTGTACCTTAAACCGTTGTCAGGTGAAAACTATAATTAAAATAATTAAGGTGATAGAGTAAAGAAAACATTAGCTTTATCATTAGAAGGGATGTGTTTTAGTCCTTGTATAGCTAATGCTTCATTGGATGTGAAATAATTAAACAAGAGAAGTTTTTAGCTGTACTTGAAGTGATATTCCCCCAAATGTTCCATCATATCCATGATCTGCTCACTGAGAATTCTATTTCATTGGCTTAGATCTCAATCTGGAAGTTACTTGTCCAAAAGATTCAAGAATGTAAGATGGATCATAGATTTAACAGTAGCTCTTCAGGAGGAAAAATAAAAGAGGGAAAATGAGGAAAGAAGGAAGGAAAGAAGGCAGAAAGGAAGAAGAGAGGGAAGAAAATAAAAGAAGTAAAACATGGCCTTTTCAAATGTACACATTAATTGTAAGTGTACTTATATTTTAGAATTATAAAAGTGTGAAAAAATAAACATATGATTTAGCAAGAAAGGATTAAAAATAATTTCCCTGGCTATGCATACACACACACCCTACAAGTAGAAGCTCTGACAGTAACTATACTAATGGCATTGAGCAGTCATTTAATTTGTTTGAACTTATAGTTTCTTCACCTGAAGATGATGGGGGGTGAGATCATAGACCACAATTTTCTATCATGATCTGAGCATGGTCTTATTCTATATTGATGGAGAAGTAGATTTGTTTTCCTTTTTAGAGCAAGATCTAGAACTCATATAGATGGAACACCAAGAAATGTCAGGGACCACCACTCACATATTTTAAGTATCTAATGAAAAATGTTAGACTCCATGTAGCTTTTGCCTGTTTTCTTCACTGCCCTGGTTTTGCTCCATGAGGTTTTCTGTTATATGTTTATCATGGTCACCATTAAGGTCAGATTTGTTTTTAGGCTGTCTGGCAATTTTTTCCTCCCCCTCACTAGTACCTCTTCTCACATACATTTTCCTCAAGTCTTTCTCATCTAGTCACACAGTGCTTTGCTTGACCCTCACTCCTACAGGGTAGTTTTAAACTTTGCTTCTTTTGTAATCTCAGGGGTTTTTTAGATGCTGTTTTGGTAATATCATGGGACCCACCTTTTTCCCCCCTGAACTAGTTGCCATCTGACAGAACTAAGAATTACATTATTTTCACTCTCTTCTCATCATAACTATTGTTATTTTATTTTATATTTTTTAAACCATACATTGTTCTTCTCTGCTCAAAGCTTGGCATTCTGAACTCTGAGTAATATTTCAAACAGGATGAAATGAAGTAGTGAGCCACACTGTGCCAAAATGAAATGCTTGCCCCTTCTAATCAGTGCAGTTAAATAAGAAAGACTTTGTTGAATGTCTTATAAAGCATTCCTAAGTACACATTTTATATGTAGCTGAGTGAAGAAACAATTGGGGTACTGTGAGTTGCTTCAGAGCATAAAGCTGAATAACACATTGAAACAACTTCAAGTACCGCAATTCTCTTTTAGAGAACTAACATGCTTTTCTTCATTAGAAGAGTCTTTCTTGATATTCACATTTGGGGAAACTGAGAATATTAATGTAGGCATTTTCCATTTGATTTTCTTTGTCCCTTTCTTTTGTCTGATGATCATAATTGAGTGAATTGGCTGTAGTAACTCAGAAGTCTGTTCACCTTGCTATCATGCAAATACCCTTTCTGAAAGCCATAGTCCATTTTTAATGGCAATTTCCCCCCTTTTGAGAGAGGGGGGTGAGGGAGAGGAGTGAAGAAAAATGACAACTTGAAAGAAAATCATACTGAAGGCAGTCTTGGTAACCTAGCTTATTAGGTACCCAGTGGGCTAGTCTCTGGTGCAGGAGGAAACAAAGCACAGGAATGTGTGGTCATTCACACATGAGTTTTAAAGTCAAAGAGTTTCAGTGTCCTGACTGCCATCTACTAGATTTGTGATCTTGAGCAAACTAAACAATTTCTGTGGGCCTCAGATTCATCTTCTTTAAAATGGGATCATAATAGGTCTTCCTTCTCAAGACTGAGAACTTTAATTTCTTTTTATTTCAGCATTTGCATAAGCCTGTAGACACTTAATAATGTTATTCTTTGTTACTGGGGCTGCTGCTATTGTTGTATGGACCTTGTAACATAAGTTCAAAAATGTCAGGGACAGTTACACTCCTTCAGTCAAGTCCAATCATCAGGCAGATATTTCACTAAAAGCATTAGCTAGAAGGAAATGCATTACTTCACACATTTGTTTCTTTCTCTAGTATCTTTCTTCTTAATTTTGATGACAAATTTTAAAGAACGAATGATTTAGCAACACTTTTCTGGAAAAGATACATTTCTGAAAAGAAGCGTGAGTGCTGTCTGAAAGAAGAGCAATTCTTACAACTAAAAGTTTATAAACACATTGATTTGGACAAAAATTTTGCTTTTTTTAAAAAGTTATTTCAGTTTCCTCACTTGAGAAAATAATTCCAGTTATTTGTTGGCCTATGTTGAAATGTCATGAGTAGAATGGAACAGCATAATTTTTCTCCCCTGGGGTTCAAGAGTTTATTCCTTTTGATACAACAATAAATCAACTGACAAAATGGAATTTCTTTGCAATACATATGCACCAAGTTAGGTTGCATGGACAAGCTGAGCTTCGGTTTAATTATAGAATCTCTGGAACATTTTATTATAAAGGAATAGTGCTTGGAAGCTCCTTAAAGAGGTAACTACAAGAGTAACTATGAGAAGAAGATGATATGATTAACAACAGTAGATTTTAAAATGATTTCTGCAGCTTTTGAAAAAGCTCACCAAGTCAAACAGCAATACGTATTAGGTGAGTACAAAATAATACTGATTTAATCAATCTTTCTAACACTGTTATTTTCTTAAAGTGGACAAGATGATTGAAATTTTACATGAATTAGCATAGCTTTGTTTTACTTTCAATGCAAACTGAGTTTTTGAATCCAAGAATCCATGCTCAGTATCACAACACCTTTATGACATCACATATTTGGAAAACCCCGTAACCAGATCGGTCGCTTCAAGAGACAAAAGCCAACTTTGTAGTTATAGACAAGACACAAACGTTAAGCCAGCTCATATTTTCCTATAGCTTCTCTTTCTAGTTAAGTCTGCAAACTAATTTGGATTAAACTAAAACAGACTTTTGCTCCAAGCATTTTGGAAGTTTAAAGAGTTTGGCTAATTTTGGTTGTCTTTTCAAAATATTTCTTATATGGCTTCATGTCTGCGTCCTGGAAGGGGACCAATATATGCTCAAATCTTGTAAGAAGTTGCTCTTTTCTTCTTCCCAGGCTTCTGAAAGGCAACAAATACATGGAGGTTCTAAAGATTTTTGTCCGCTTTCCTCAAATGAGGTGCTGGACAAATATCATTGCCACTAGGATCCAAAGTCATAGGGGAAGAAATGCAGAATATGCATTGCAAATAGGCTATTGTTTTTCTGATATTCTAAAACTTAGTAGGTACTTAAATAATTTTTTAAGGAAAGTAAGAAAGAACAGAAAAGTATGTTTTAAGTTCTTATCTTTTTTTCTTCTTTCATATTCACTATGACTTTATTTTTTGCCAGTTGAACCTGAAGGCAGGTTATTTTAATTTCTCGTTTAGATTCTGTGCTAACATTGGTACATGGTACTACATAAGAAATCTACTCTTCTAAAAAATCTTTGCCACTGATGCCACATACAAATACCGTATGGACTAGCTCTCAGAGCCAAAGCAGGAAAAATCGCCAAAGGGTAAAAATAGTTCTTGATATGATGATATGCTGCTAAAAGCCACATGGTGTTTGGGTGCAGCATTTCACAGTCAAACAATCATAATTTCATGCCTAAAATGTGCATGTTATTTCAGGAAAATACAAAATCTGAGCATTGCACATTTGCTACAGAATGACCAGTGAGTGTTGCTATAATGATTTGTTTTTCTTTTAGAAATGAATATTTCTTGCTGAGCCTTTTCATGCCATATTGCCTAGGGGTGCAATGGGAGAAAGTACAAGCTGAGGTGAGAGTAGGAGGGAGTACTGAGTATATCTGGTCTTTTCTGCTAAGTTCCTATAATTCTACAAACTTGGTAGGTATTTTAAAAAGCCTCTCTTCTTTTCTTTCTCCTCTGGAGTGTTAGGTAGTATAGCTTTCATCTCAGAAGAACTGAGCTTTCCGGGGCTTCTGCCTGATGGTAGGGGACAACCTTTCGGAAGGAGGGTTTATGTTCTGTCCCTAAAAGTACTAGAGTTCCCACGTAATCTTTAGTACATATTTATGGCAGGAAAACCCTCCCTTAAAGTTGTAATGGATTTGAGAGGGCTCAGTTGGTCTGAAGGCATGGTCACTGCAGTGTAGATATAAGAACATAATGACAGTTTCACTAAGTACTTTTCATATATTAGTTAAGCTATAAGATGATACATACTCAGGCTGCAGGGGAGAAGGATAGTGAGGTACAAGGAAGAATTAATGGGGACAAAATTTGGAAGCAAAAAAAAAAATTAATTAGGGTGTGTTTTTGTTTTGTTTCATTTTGGTTTGGTAACAAAAAGTTGCTTACTCAAAGAGAAAAATGAAGCCCCCAAATTATTAAACACAAGTTGAAGGTTTATGGCACCTAACAACTAGGAAAAAGTTTAAAAGCCTGGAGACAAAACAACAAAACAGTTGAAAGCTTATGATAGTGATGATAGGTAATTAATCCAAAAATCAAACCAGAGTAAATGGAAAAAGGTCTAATTCTTTACTATAATAATAATTGACAGTTTTATATAAAGCTGTGTACCAGGCACTTTAAGAAAATTAAGTCATCTAATTATCTACAGAAAACTTTATTACTGTATCCATTTTACATATGAGGAAACTGAGGAAGAGAAGTTAAGATATCATAAGCAGACCTGTAGAATCGCAGCTGGTTTGCAAGCTGGATAGCTCTGAGAATAGTTGGGAACTGAGGCTGAAGCTGCAGAGACATAACCTGTCAGTATGATGTCAGCATGAAACTAGAGCTACGGAAAACAATTACTAAATATTGGATTAATACAAGAAGACTATGTGAAAAGGAAATTATAATAAAAACTATTTAATATAATTGAGTGCTGTTACTCCGTACACTTGTTATCTACCTCAGCTCAATATTTTCTAGGCTGGCAATAACATATTTTAGAGCTGGAGAGGCTCTTAAAGGTCATCTAGTCCAGTGGAATTCAACCTTTCTTTGAAAGACACTCATCTGAAAGACAGCACTCACATGCAGGGCACATCCCAAGATGAAGGTGCTGAGGGCTAAAGAGACTAACTCAAGGTTTTACAGTTAATTATTAGTAGAGTGAGGGATCTGACTCAGCTGTTCTAATTCCTAGCTCAAATGATTGAATATATGTTTGGTGAGGGATCGCAGGAGAAGACAATGTCTCCAGGATCATACTGCTAAAATGGATACTGGGAATATTTATTGACTATTATGTCTCCAGTGTTGTAATAATGCATAGCACAGATCTAATTCCAATCTTCATACTTCCTTTATCTAGCAAAGGAGAGAAACGGGGCAGTTGCAATACACTTGTATAGGGCATTCTCAGGCCATGAAGAACAGGTGCCAAATCTGGACTTTGGGAAGGTTTCCCAGATGGTCTTTGAAAAATGGGTAAGAATTGGTCAAATGAGGAGTTGGAGGAAGATGAGTCCAGCCAGACCTGAAGAAGAAAGAGTGCTGTATAGGGGAACAACTAAAGGAAGTATTGTTTGACTTGAATGCAGAGTACATGTAATTGGAAGTGAGAGGGTAAAGCAGGAGGGTAGACAGGGGCCAGGTACTGAAGAGCTTTCCATGCAATATTAAAGAGTTTGAACTATATCTGGAGGATCTTGGAAGTTTTTAACAATATACTGATATTTATCAGATTTAAATTACAGCAAGCTCACCTAGTCTGCAGTGAGAAGGGACTCTTGACAAGGAAACCAATGAAAGAGGATATAGCCATAATCCATGTGAACAGGGAAGTACCTCTTAGTTCTGGAAAGTCCATGTAGATGGAGAGGAATGAATAGATTTGAGATGTTTAAGAGGCTAAGTGGTAAGTATCCTAACAATTAAGTGTGGGAGGTGAGAAAGAAATATGTGAAAATCAAAGTGTTTTGGACTGAATTGTGTCCCGCCTAAAATCTATATATTGAAACCCAAGGCCCCAGCATGACTGTATTTGGAGATAGGGACTTTATGGATATAACTACAGTTAAATGAGGTTATAAGGATGAGTTACAAATCCTTTAGAACTGGTACCTTTATAACAAGAAGAAAGGACATAAGAGCTCTCTCTCTTGCTCTCTCCATGCACACCCAGAAGAAAGGCCATGTGAGACACAGAGAGAAGGTGGCTATCTACAAGCCACGTAAAGAGCTCTCATCAGGAACCAAATTGGCCAGCACCTTGATCTGGGACTTCTAGCTTCCAGATCTTTAAGAAAATTAATTTCTTTTGTTTAAGCCATCTAGTTTATGGTATTTTGTTATGGCAGCCCAAACTGACTAATATACTAACCTCTACAGTTTGTCACTCCTCTCATCCCTCGTATTACATAATAGTGACATTTACTAACTTTGGAAATATTGGAAGGGGAGTTTTAGCTGTGATTCTTAGAGGAGGAATCTCCCAAGGAGTTAGAGATTTAAGAGAAAAATCCTGAAAGTATAGAGTCACAGAAGTCAATGAAGATGTCTTCAAGAAGGGAGTGGTCAAGTGTCAAATGCAGTGGAAAGGACAAGAAAATTAAGGACTAAGACAGTGTTCATTGGTTTTATCCATAGGAAGCTTGCATGAGAATGATTTAAGAGCTCAGGAGGCTGAGTGTCTTGTCAAGAGAATGCTCCACTCTAACATCCTGTTGCAGGAGCATAATTGAATGATGGCTTCAGCCATTGTCCTTCTGGTTTTACCAGCATTGGGACAGAGTCCATATTTCCCATTAGCTACTTAAGGCTAATGACTGAGCACAGTGGGAGTATAATGCAGATCCGTTTCTGAGAGACTTGGCATTCCTTAACTGAGCAACTCTGGTTCAAGGTGTCTCCACTGGCCAGGCTGAAACTATCCTAGATCTATGCTACAGTCTGAGTCTCTTCTTAACCAATCCTCCTTCCTGCATGGCTCAGGAAGGGCTCATATCAGCCTGTCTGAAGACTCTCCCCACTTTCTATGCTCCCTCCCCTTTCTCCTTTACAGGTATTTCCCCCAAGAAATCTCTTCTTGCACATTTAATTTTGTCCTGGTATCTACTCCTCTGAAAATGCAAACTGACAATTAGGAATCAATAAGAGGTAAAAACTGGACCAATGATCGTGCAAATGACATTTTCCAGAAATGTGGCTACTGGGAAGGATTAAGCATTAAATGGGTAGAGAAGGTTCACTGAGAAGTCCGAAAGGGTAGAATCTAGAAGCCAACAAGAAAGTAGCCTTAAATAAAGGACACCACTTCTATTTTCACACAGTGGAGGAGGTGAAGGGGATAAAGATGCAATGATCTTGTAGGTTTAGTGGCAGGATCTTAAGACAGTTTTTATTTTCTGGCTCCTTTGTATTCTGTGAACTAGGAGATAAAGTCTCCCTTGAGAGCAAAGGGCATGTTTAGGGGTTTAAGGAAGGATGTCTGAAATAGACACTGTTGTCCCTGCAATGTAGAGAATTGGAGAGAGAGCAAACTAAGGAAACACAGCTGGACTTCTGGGCAGGTTCAAGGGCCAAGGTGAATTTGGTTGAGTGCTTTTATCTTTTTAGATGAACTCAATAATTCTTTTATTGAGTGAGGAAAGGCTGAGAGTTGAATTTCAATTTCCCTGTTTTCAGACAATGCTTCCAACTACATACATCCCTGTCACTGTTTTCTACTGTTTGGGCAACTTGAATGAAAGTGTTTCTGAGAGTTTGAATCACAATGGCAGTTGTTTCAAGATTCCTGGTTCTTTAAGGAACCTGACAGAGCGTAGCAGTACTAGAGAGACTACTTGACTTTAGTATGAATAGTGGTACCTGACTTCTAGTCCTTAACTAATAAAAATCAAAATGCTGAAACAATAAAAAGATTATCCTTAATATCTTCTCACCTCTCCTTTGCATACCTTTTCTGAGGCATTTCAAGTCTTCCTGATGGACTACTCATGTAGCACCTACCATCTGGTCCCATCACTTATAAATAATGGAAAACACAAAGGGAACCCACGAGGGATGTTATTTCACCTTATTGGTAGCCTGAAAATACATCATCATGCTTGCAATTATAGTTTCATAACGCGACAAAGGAATGGAGAAGAGAAATGAATGTATGAAATATCCTATAACAAGGAAAAGCAATCATGAACAAACTGATGATAAGAATCAGAGATAACTGAGTTTTATTTCTTAAGATAGAAATTAAAAGATCTAGTTAGCTGTGAAATTGACACTGGCTATTGCTATATGCACACAGAAAAAGTGAATATCAATTTCTTCATTGTATTTGTCAAATCCCATTGGCAAATTTTTAGTAGATTGGCATGTAAATAGAGAATTTGAGTATAAATGTATTTCTTACTGTTAATTATACGTATCATTTGTTGAAAATTCCATCACCTGAAGGCACAATCAAATATGAACAACAGAGACTTTGACCTGACCCTACCATAAAAAAGAATGGATAAGGTGTTCCAAAATTAAATAACATAGAAAATCATAGCCATTAGGCGATAAATCAATCTTTAAACTTGTTTACTAGATTCCAGAGACATGAGGTAAAAACTATCCTGCATAATGAAGTTTTAATAACCATGAGTAAGTAATCTTTCTATATTTTATCTTCCTTTTTTTGTATGACAAACATTTATTGGTTGCTACCACATTTATGAAAGCCTCCTATAGACTGTAAGGAATTTAAGATAACATAAATTCATACTTTCTTTTTTGGAGAAAATGTATATTTGTGAGTAAACAGAGGATTTAAGACTACTATTATATACCATATGAGATCCTCATAAAAATGTTAGAGGAAAAATGCATTCTCTTCATGAACAACATTTTCTTCAGCCTACCTTTCCATGAAAATGATGAAGATGCCTTTACTTTTCAATTTTTAACAAAAGAGGTGCACAGTTTTTTTAATTTTTAATTTTAGCAAATTCTGGTCTACTCACTGTACCAATAGGGGGAACTGGAATTAGGCATAATTTTTCAGGATTGATTGAATTTGTGTGTGTGTGCATGTGTGTGTGTATGTATAATGTCAAGAGAGTAAAATATATGAGAAATGTTTTAGAAAGAAATTTTCAAGGTAAAAACCAAGTTTATCCTAATTGCACAACCTATCACTATCTACAGTACTTCACAAGGTACTGCTTGGAGATAGATATTCATGTGTTTGAGGTACCATAAGAGCATTAAGACTTTCTGAGTAATTTGAAAAAAAAAAAAAAAGTCAAAGAAATACTTAAGGTTTAATATAGGTTCTGTTGAAAGCATATTTTACTTCTTAATCAATAATCCATGAATTGGATACATGTGAACTTTTAATTAACTAAGGCATCATTTTCAGATTATTCCATTTAAATAATTTATCCAATAATTTGTAATAATTTTTTATTTAAAAAAAGAGAAAAATGTATTTAATATCATGCCACAATTTCTGCAAATTGTGTTTTCAGATGGTAAATTGATATTTAATTTTAAAGGCTTAGTATTTTGTAAATATCACACATTTTAATAATAACAAGGATGATGTCTTTTAGGTTTTTACTTCAAATTCTCAAAAATAGTTATAACTACCAACTTTTAAATTTTACATTTAAAGCATGCAGATTGATGGCAGTTTTGAATAGCAAACAGAAAACTTAGAAAATCATAAGCTAGCTTTTATACTCATGCCTAAATTTATGTAACTTATTTAACTTTTATACGCTTCGTTTTGATTCCTGTGATCCTTGACACATCTAATGTTGTTCGTTATGAGTAGGTTCAGCATTTCTATATCTTCCCTAATACATGAACTAATTCAGTTTGCCGTCAAATTTAATAAAATTATGAAGAAATAACATGGACACTGTCTCAAGCACATCACTAAGTAGTTAAAGTGGAGGTCTCATCATTGTAGGCCTATATGCTAAGGGAATTTTTATGTTTTTATTCTCTTTATAGCAGCTTTGCCATTATGATAAAAACAAAAAAGGTTGATTCTGAGTAGTATAGCAATGTATTCTCTAGTGATCTCTTGATAAGTCAGTTTCTCCTTTGGACTCTGGCACCCTGTGATTTTTACTTTCTTTCAAAGACCATATTTATTGGGACTGTGTTTTGTTTGTTTGTTTGTTTTTGAAACTCAGTCAAGCTTCATGAGGAAATAGCCTAAGAAATCATTCTCAAACTCAGATTCACACTATTTTTAAATCGGACTTGAGAGTGACAGGCAAGCTACTTGCAGGGACAGTCTCAGCGGAGGAGGAAGTGCCTGGGGCCCTAGCAGCTGAATGCCCCAGGCAATGTGTAAAGCCGGAACTGCTCTCTGAACCAGGGAAGGCACCTCGCTGGAGAGATTTGCTTGTTGGAGTTTTTTTTTTTTCTTTCTGCTTTTGAATCAAGATGGAGAAATCATTTTGCTCTGACATTATAAAAAAAGGAGTCAGGCAAGACTTAACTCATGAGATGTATATTCTCTTCTCAGTGTGTGCCTGTAACTCCCACTGACAGTGATGGCAGTTATGCAGATGCATGCAGAAGAAAATAGACTCTTTTTAACATTAAACATCAAATTTGGGTCTCCCCAGAGAAAGCTGGTCAGTGGAGTGGCTGTGAATGATGCATTTTCACGGAATGTTTTAGTCATAAATCAATCCTGAATCATACTAGAGTCCTTTGCTGCTCTTCTGAGATCCTAGTGTATCATGCACACACTGACTCTATTTCAGACTGAGCTTAAATTCATTTACCAAAATAAGGTTCAAATAATTAAATGTGACTTTTATAATTGTTTTCCTCTGAAGATCCAGAGCCTAATCTGGCTGTGGTTAATAGTTTTAATTTGACTTATAATACAGTGTCAGTTTATTTAGTTGAAATTAGTTTTCTATTTCTCTCCTTTTTGTAAGCGCTGCCTGTTTACTTAACAATATTTGGCTTTGCCTAATGATATGTACAGAAGACAGTGCTAAGTGGAACATCAGCTGTTTACATCAGCTCTAACAATTAATGCATGTTAATTTTTAATTACACTGATTGTACTAGAGGCAGAATGTATGTTTCTTCACAGAACAGATGTACTAGTCAGCTTGGCTGGTGAACATGCATATCGATCAGATGTTGATGCTGCCAGCAATTCAGCAAAGTCTGCTAAGAGTGTCGGCTTCTAATGTACTTAAAGTTTATGGCTTAGAGTCCTGGTGGAGGCAGTACAGCTCGATGTTACATCCTCTAATGTTTACAGATAATCACAATATGTCTGTTTTGTGGTTAGCTCTACAGTGTACGATCAGAAGATTGAATAGGTATGAGGTGATCTAAAGGTGTCTTTGCTTGTGGACTGCTTTCTCCATTCTTATTTTGAGGCAGAGTCTTTCAAGATTTTATTTTGCCATTAAGAATTTTTTTTTTTAATTCATGGTGGTTGTGTTAATATTAGGTGTCTGACATGGATGACCACTGTCATTACAAGGAGAAATTGAAAAGATAATGTAGTTACTTGTAAAGAAATCTGTCTCTATTGAGTCCTATCACCAGAGCTAGTTGGAAAATATATAGAAAATGCCAAGTAGTAAGGTAGCAGACCGCAGACGGGCCTTCAGTCAATTGTCAATTAAGAAGCAGTTATTGAATATTTCAATGTGCTGAGCATTTCACTAAGCACTATAGGTTGCCTAACTGTGAGGGATAGAAAGAAATCTCAAAGTCCTTTGCCCCTAGGGGACTCAGACTCTTACTGGAGAAATAATACTCGCAGACAGAAAACAATTAAAGAACAGTTATATACTGTGGTTGGTAATACATAGTTGATAATGTGTACATTCTTTTCAATAAAAAGCATGGAGAAAATGCTTTATGATAGAGTTGAACTAGAGTAGAACTGGAGTTGTTTACCTCCAAAATATGGTTTGACTATATAGGTATTAAGCAATTGTTTTTTAACTAGATTTATCCAAATCTTCTACACTATTTTACAGATAAGAACATCAAATAAAAATGTTTTCTTTTAGCATATTCCCAGCTACTTCTCTCTAAAATATTTCCAAAGGAATTCCTTGGGTCTCTTTTCACTTATGGGTAAAGAATGATTAGGTAGGAATAAACCAACCTAAGAAGGCAAAAGACCTATACTTGGAAAACTGTAAGACACTGATGAAAGAAGCTGAAGAGTTTACAAACAAATGGAAAGATATACCATGTTCTTAGATTGGAAGAATCTATTATTAAAATGACCATACTATCCAAGGCAATCTATAGATCCAATGCAATCCCTATCAAAATACCAATGGCATTTTTCAAAAAACTAGGCCAAAAAATTTTACAATTAGTATGGAAACACAAAAGATGCCAAATAGCCAAAGCGATCTTGAGAAAGAAGAAAAGAGCTGGAGGAATCACACTCCCTGACTGGAAACTATACTGCAAACTATACTACAAGCTAAACTATGCTATTACTACAGTAATCAAAACAGTTTGATACTGACACCAAACCAGACATATAGATCAGTGAACCAGGATAGAAAGCCCAGAACTAAATGCATGCACTTATGGTCAGTTAATCTACGACAAAGGAGACAAGAATATACAATGGAGAAAAGACAGTCTCTTCAATAAGTGATGCTGGGAAAACTAGACAGCTACATGTAAAAGAACGAAATTAGAACATTCTCTAACCCATACACAAAAATAAACTCAAAATGGATTAAAGACCTAAATGTAAGACCAAATACTATAAAACTCCTAGAGGAAAACAAAGGCAGAACACTCTTTAACATAAATTGCAGCAATATTTTTTTCAAACTGTCTCCAAAAGCAAAGGATATAAAAGCAAAAATAAACAAAATGAGACCTAATTAAACTTAAAAGCTTTTGCACAGCAAAGGAAACCTTCAACAAAACAAAAAGAAAACCTACTGGATGGGAGAAAATACTGCAAATGATAAGACCAATAAGGGCTTAATATTCAACATATATAAAACAGATCATATAACTCGACATCAAAAAAGCAAACAGTCCAATTCAAAAATGGGCAGAAGAAATGAATAGATATTTTTCCAAAGAGGAGATGAATATGGCCAATAGGCACTCGAAAAGATGCTCAACATTGCTAACCATCAGGGAAATGCAAATCAAAACCACAATGAGATATCACCTCACATCTGTCAGAATGGCTATCATCAAAAAGAACACAAATAATAAATGTTGGCGAGGATATGGAGAAAAGGGAACCCTCATACACTGTTGGTGAGAATGTAAATCGGTGCAGCCACTGTAGAAAATAGTATGGAGGTTTCTCAAAAAACTAAAAATAGAAGTACCTACCCAGTCATAAAAAGGAACAAAATTGAGTTATTTGTAATGAGGTGGATGTACCTAGACTCTGTCATACAGCGTGAAGTAAGTCAGAAAGAGAAAAACAAATACTGTATGCTAACACATATATATGGAATCTAAAAAACGGTACTGATGAACATAGTGGTAAGGCAGGAATAAAGACGCAGATGTAGAGAACAGACTTGAGGACACAGGGAGGAAGGGGAAGCTGGGACGAAGTGAGAGAGTAGCACTGACATATATGCACTACCAAATGTAAAATGGATGGCTAGTGGGAAGCAGCTGCATAGCACAGGGAGATCAGCTCAATGCTTTGTGACAACCTAGAGGGGTGGGATAGGGAGGATGAGAGGGAGACTCAAGAGGGAAGGGAGATGGGGATATATGTATACTTATAGCCGATTCACTTTTTTGTACAACAGAAACTGTACAACAGAAACTAACGCAACATTGTAAAGCAGTTATACTCTGATAAAGATATAAAAAAAAATAGAAGCACCGTGTGACCCAGCAATCCTACTCCTGGGTATGTATCTGAAAAAAACAAAAACACTAATTTGAAAAGATATATGCACCCCAATGTTCATAGCTACATTATTTACAATTGCCAAGATATGGAAGCAACTTAATTGTCCATCAACTGATGAATGGATAAAGAAGATGTGGTATATGTACACAATATAATGCTACTCACCCATAAAAAAGGGGGAAATTTTGCCTTTTGCAGCAATATGGATAAACTTGGAGGGAATTATGCTAAGTGAAAGAAGTCAGACAGAGAAAGACAAATACTCTATGTTTTCAATTATATATGGAATCTAAAAAAATACAAAAACTAGTGGATATAACAAAAAAGTAGACTCACAGATACAGAGAACAAGCTAGCAGTTACCAGTGGAGAGAGGGAAGGGGGATGGGACAATATAGGAGTAGGGGACTTAGAGGTACAAACTATTAGGTATAAAATAAGCTACAAGGATATATAACACAGGGAATACACCCAATATTTTATAATAATTATAAATGGAGTATAACCTTTAAATATTGTGGATCACTATATTGTACATCTGTAACTTATATAATATTATACAGAAACTATACTTTAATAAAAAAATGAAGGTGAAATAAAGGCATCCCTAGATATTAAAAAAAATACATAAAAAATACTTAAGAGAATCTGTTGCTAGAAGACTTACTTTATAAAAAACATTAAAGGAAGTTTTCAAGCTAAAGGTAAGTGACTTCATACAGTAATTCAAATCAGTATAAAACAAATCCAGTAAATACAATTTTATAATTATAAAAGACAGTATAGATGCATATTTCTTCTACTTTCTTTCCTTACAGATTTTTAAAGAAATTGTTTATATATTTATAAACATATATATATAGTTATATCTATATGATATAGACATATGCAGTCATCCCTTGGTATCCTTAGGGATTGTTTTAAGGACCCCCTGTGGATTCTGAAATTCACAGATGCTCAAATCCCTTATAGTTGGCCCTCCATGTCTGTGAGTTCTACATCCATGGATATGGAGGACGGACTGTATATTTATTGAAAAAAATCCATGCATAGGTGGGCCCACATAGTTTAAACCCATGTTGTTCAAGGGTCAACTATAATATATTTGCCAATAACAGCACAGACAGGTGGGTAGATGCAAAGCTGTATTAGGTCAATGAAATGACTACAGATGGAACCTTAAATCAATAAGAATAAATGAAGAGACTTAGAAATGATAAGTGAGAAGGTTAATATACAAATGTTATAAATACACATTTGCTCACATTTTTAGCTTCTTTAAAATGCATAAATTATATAAAATAATTTCCATGATGCATTGTTGGATTTATAGCAATTATAGATATAATATGTAGGATAATAATACCACAAAAAAAAGAAGTGAAAAGAGAATTGGACTATATAGGAATAATGCTTCCATATCTTACTGGAATTGTTGGCATAATATGAAGATGTTTCTTATGAGTCAGTATGTATATGGTAAGCCTGACATCAACCACAGAAGAAATAACTCATAAAATAGAATAAAAGATTAAAGAAATTAGAACACTCCATTAGAAAATATTTACTTAATGTTAAAGAAAGCAGTAAAGGAAGAATAAAGGGGAAATACATTAGAGATATAGAAAACAAAAAGTAAAATGGCAGGGCTTCCCTGGTGGCGCAGTGGTTGAGAGTCCGCCTGCTGATGCAGGGGACGCAGGTTTGTGCCCCGGTCAGGGAAGATCCCACATGCCGTGGAGTGGCTGGGCCCATGAGCCATGACCGCGGAGCCTGTGCGTCCGGAGCCTGTGCTCCACAATGGGAGAGGCCACAACAGTGAGAGGCCCGCGTACTGCAAAAAAAAAAAAAAAAAAGTAAAATGGAAAATGTAAATTCAACTATATCAGTAATAACATTAAATATGAATAGATTCCAATCATAAGTCAGATATTGTCAGATAGGATGAAAAAAGACCCATCTATATTCTGTCTATAGGACACATAATTTAGAGTCAAAAGTAAAAATAGTTTATAAAAACAAAGTATGAAAAAAGATATAGTATGCAAATAGCAACCATAAGAAAGTTGGAGTGGCTATACTAATTATAGACAAGATAAACTTTAAATAAAAAATATTACTAGACATAAATGGGGACATTTATAATAATAAAAGGATCAAGCCATCACGAAGATATGACAGTTATACACTTATATCTGCCTAACAACAGAGTACAAAAATACAATGAAAAGAAAATGACAGAAATGAAGGGAAAAATAGACAATGTAACAGTAATAGTCAGAGATTTAATACCCCACTCTTCAAAATGGATAGACCAAAGAGGAAGAAGATGAATAAGAAAATAGAAGACTTGCACAGCATTTTAAGCAAAGTAGACCTAACAGATATCTATAGGACACTCCACCCCAAAACAGCAGAATATACACTCTTCTCAAGTGCACAAGGAACATTCTCCCTGATAGATAATATGTGAGGCCACAAAAATCTAATAAATTGAAAGGAATATAAATAATATAAGGTAAGTTTTCTGACTACAATGGAACGAAACTAGAAATAACACAAAGAAATTTGAGAAACTCACATACATGTGGAAATTAAACAACACAGTCCTAAATGCCCAAACGGTCAAAGAAGAAATCAAAAGGGAAGTTAGAAAATATTTGAGATGAATGAAAATGAAGACACAATATACCAAAATATATGGGATATAGCTAAAGCAGTGACTAGAGGTAAATTTATAGCTGTAAATGACTAAAACAAAAAAAGAAGAATGCTCTCAAATCAATAGACTTATTTTCCACATTAAAACACTGAAAAAAGAAGAGGAAACTAAACCTAAAGTAAGCAGAAAGAAGAAAATAATAAAGTTTGGTATGGAAATTAATAAAATTGAAAATTTTAAAAAATAGGAAAAAATCAATGAAACCAAATCAGTTTTTTTAAAAAAAGATTTAAACATTGGCAAATCTTTAGCTAGGTTGACCGAGAAGAGATAAGATTCAAACTACTAGAATCAGAAGTGAAAGAGGGAACAATACTAATGCCTTTACAGATAAAAATAGTTATGAGATACTATAAATTGTGTGCTAATAAATTTGATAACTTAAATGAACTGGCCAAATTCCTAAAAACAAATACTGAAACTGACTCAAAAAGAAATAGAAAATTTCAACATATGTATATCAAGTAAGAAGATAGATGTTATAGTTAAAAATTTTACCACAAAGAAAACCCCAGGCCAAAATCATTAGAGAAATGCAAATCAAAACTACAATGAGATATCATCTCACACCAGTCAGAATGGCCATCATCAAAAAATCTAGAAACAGTAAATGCTGGAGAGGGTGTGGAGAAAAGGGAACACTCTTGCACTGCTGGTAGGAATGTGAATTGGTTCAGCCACTATGGAGAACAGTATGGAGGTTCCTTAAAAAACTACAAATAGAACTACCATATGACCCAGCAATCCCACTACTGGGCATATACCCTGAGAAAACCAAAATCCAAAAAGAGTCATGTACCAAAATGTTCATTGCAGCTCTATTTACAATAGCCCGGAGATGGAAACATCCTAAGTGCCCATCATCGGATGAATGGATAAAGAAGATGTGGCACATATATACAATGGAATATTACTCAGCCATAAAAAGAAACGAAATTGAGCTATTTGTAATGAGGTGGATAGACCTAGAGTCTGTCATACAGAGTGAAGTAAGTCAGAAAGAAAAAGACAAATACCGTATGCTAACACATATATATGGAATTTAAGAAGAAAAAAAAATGTCATGAAGAACCCAGGAGTAAGACAGGAATAAAGACACAGACCTACTGGAGAACGGACTTGAGGATATGGGGAGAGGGAAGGGTGAGCTGTGACAGGGCGAGAGAGAGTCATGGACATATACACACTAACAAACGTAAGGTAGATAGCTAGTGGGAAGCAGCCGCATGGCACAGGGATATGGGCTTGGTGCTTTGTGACCGCCTGGAGGGGTAGGATAGGGAGGGTGGGAGGGAGGGAGACGCAAGAGGGAAGAGATATGGGAACATATGTATATGTATAACTGATTCACTTTGTTATAAAGCAGAAACTAACACACCATTGTAAAGCAATTATACCCCAATAAAGATGTTAAAAAAAAAAAAAGAAAACCCCAGGCCCAGATGGCTTCACAGGTGGATTATACCAACCATTTAAAGAATAATTAATTTCAGTGCTTCATAAGCTCTTCACAAAACAGAATAGGAGAGAACACTTCCCATCTTTCTCTGAGGCCAGTATTACCCTGATACCAAAACCAGACAAATACGCCAGAAGAACAGAAGACTACAGCCTAATATCTCTTATGAATATGAATGCAAAATTCCACAACAAAATACTAGCAAGACAAATCAGCAACATATAAAAAGTATTATACACCATGATGAAGTGAGATTTATCTCAGGAATGTAAGCTTAGCTTAATATCTGAAAATCAATGTAATAGTATACCATATCAGTAGAATAAAAAAATAAAAAACACATGTTTATCTTAATAGACATAGCATGCAAAAAAATGCAGAGAAAGCATTTGACAAAATCAGACACTCTTTCTTAATAAAAACATTCAACAAACTTGGAAGAAAAGAGAACTTAACCTGATGAAGGGTAGGTACAAAACCCACAGCTTGCATCATACATAATAGTGAGACTGAACACTTTCCTCCTAAGATCAATAAGACGAAGACAATGTCTATTTCCCTTACTTCTATTCAACATTGTATTAGAGATTCTAGCCAGGGTAATTAGGCAAAGGAAAGAAAATAAAAAGCATATATGTTGAAAATAAGAAATAAAACTATTGCTATTCACAGATGACATGATCTGTTTATAGATAATCCTAAAGAATCACTGAAATCTATTAATTTTTAATGAGTTCAGCAAATTATTAGGATTCAAGATGAATATATGTAAAATCAATTGTATTTCTGAGTACTTCCAATGAATAATTTGGAAATAAAATTAAGAAAACATTTTCATTTACCATTGCATCAAAAAGAATCAAATGCATAAGGATACATATAACAAAAGTAGCGCAAATTTTATACTCTGAAAACTGCAAGAAACAAAAGGAGATTTACATGAATGGAAAAACGTCCCATGTTCATGGATTGGAAGACTTGACATTGTTGAGATGGCAGTACTCCCCAAACTGATCTACAGATTCATGGCAATCCTATAGAATCCCAGCTGGGTTCTTTTTAGAAATTAGCAAACTGTACTTAAAATTCATATGAAATTGCAAAGGACTCAAATAGGCAAAACAATTTGAAAAATAAGCACAAAATTTGAATACTCAAAAATTACTACAAAGCAACAGTAATTGAGACACTGTGATACTCACATAAGGATAGACATATAGGTCAATGAAATAGACTTGAGAATAGAGAAATAAATCCATATATTTATGGCCTACTGATTTTGACAAGGAGGCTAAGACCATTTAATGGGGAAAGAATTGTGTTTTCAACAAATGGTACGGGAAACTGGATAATGATGTACAAAAAATGAAATTGGACTTTTCTCATACCATATACAAAAAGTAACTCAAAATTTTTGAAAGACATGGCCTAAATACTAGAGCCAAATATATAAACGTCTTGGAAGAACTATATAGGTAACTCTGGATGACATTTATATTTGGCAATAAATTCTTATTTATGACAACAAAATATGAATAGCAAAAGGAAAAAATAGATAAATTGGATTTCATCAAAATTAAAATCTTTTATGCTTCAAATGACACCAAATGCCTCAACTGTTTCATTCTTGTTTGTAGTGTCTGTCCTCAAGATTCTGTCAGTCTGAATATTTGGATGCACAGACAATTGGACATAACACAAAGTGTAATGAAGTAAATGCTCTCACAGAGAATCAAAGAAGCTCATAAACAGAGGATGAGGAAACACAAAATACTGCTTGGAGGAGGGATTCTGCTTGGGGGGTTGTCGTAATGGCCATGAAACAACTCTGAAGCATAAGTAACATTTCAAAAATATAATTTTATCTGGCAGTTATTTTCTGTCTTTCCAGTTTAGAATGATACAGAAAATTAATTATCATAAGGAGCTTAATAGAAGGTAGTTAGTTGTAGCTAATGTCAGAGAATAATTTTACTGTATTTAATCTTAAAATATAATAAATATATTAAAAAGTAATAGTAATAATTAGAATAGCATTGTACTGGAACAAAGATCAAGAGACAGATCAGTGAATTCATCACCCAGAAATATGTTCAAGTACAGGTGGGAATAGAGCATCTCTTATCAGTGGGGAAAAGACAAATTTGTAAATGAAAGGTTGATAGAATAAAAGCATTTGAGCAAAAAGAAGTTTAAGCTGGATCTCTAATTATCATTTATGAAATAAATTCTTGGTGGATAAAAGGTCTAAATATAAAACACTCAATCCAAACAGTACTTGGAAAAACATAGGTAAGTGTGGGAAAAGAATAGAAATACTGTTTTATCTTTTATTGTAAAATGTATTGGACTTTTTATTGATTGTTTCTTTTGCTGTGCAGAAGATTTTTAGTTTGATGTAGTCCCACTTGTTGGTTTTTGCTTGCGTTGCTTGTGCTTTTGGTGTCATATCCAAAAAATAACTGTGAAGACCAATGCCAAAGAGATTTGTCCCCATGTTTTCTTCTAGGAGTTTTATGGCATCATATCTTATGTTTAAGTTTTTAATCCATTTCAAGTTAATTTTTATGAGTGGTGTAGAATAGGGGTCCGATTTTATTTTTCTGCATGTGGTTATCCAGTTTTCCCAACACCATTTGTTGAAGAGACTATCCTTTCCCAATTGAGTGTTTGTGGCTCCCTTGTCAAATATTATTTGACCATTTATGTGGGGGTTATTTCTGGCTCTCTACTCTGTTCCATTGTTTTATGTGTTCATTTTCATTCCTGTACCATGCTGTCTTAATTACTATATCTCTGTAGTATAATTTGAAATCAGAAAGTTTGATGCCTCTTTGTTTTTCTTTCTTAGGATTACTTTGGCTACTCAGGGTCTTTTGTGGTTCCATACAAATTTTAGGATTGTATTTTCTATTTCTGTGAAAAAGACCGTTGGAATTTTGATAAGAATTACATTGAATCTATAAATGGCTTTGGGTAGTATGGACATTTTTAACAATAGTAATTCTTCTTACAGAATGGGAGAGAGTATTTGCAAATCATATATTGGATAAGGAATTAATATCTAAAATACATAAGGAACTCATACAACTTGTTAAGAAAAATACCAAATAATCCAATTAAAAAATGGACAAAGAAACTGAGTAGACATTTTTCCAGATAAGCCATCCAAATAGCCAATTCAGGTACATGAAAAGATGTTCAACATTATTAATCATCAGGGAAATACAAATCAAAACCACAATGAGATACCACCTCACACCTATTAGAATGGCCGTAATCAAGAAGACAACAACAACAAGTGTTGGTGAGGATGTGGAGAAAAGGGAATCCTTGTTCACTGTTGGGGGGAATGTAAATTCGTTCAGCCACTATGGAAAACAGTATGGAAATTCCTCAGAAAATTAAAAATAGAACTATATGATCCAGCAATTTCACTTCTGGGTATATATCCAAAGGAAATAAAAACAGGATATCAAAGAGATTTGTGCACTCCCTTGTTTATCACAGCATTAATCACAATAGCCAAGATAGGGAAACAGCTTAAGTGTCTGTCAATGGATGAACAGATAAAGGAAATGTGGTATTATATATGCAAGGAATACTCTTCCACCATGAGAAAGAAAGAAATCCTGCCCTTAGTGACAACATGGATAGACCTGGATGGCATTATACTAAGTGAGACATGCCAGACAGAGAAAGTCAAATAATATCTGATATCACTTTGATATATCTGGAATCTGAAAAAGCCAGACTCAGAAACAGACTAAAATCGTGGTTACAAGCTGGGAGGTGGGGGATTGGGAAGATGTTATTACAGGTCACAAATTTTCAACTAAAAGATGAATGAGTTCTGGAGATCTAATGTACAGCATAGTGATTATAGTCAACAGTACTTCAAGTTGTTAAGATGCTAGATTGTAAATGTTCTCACCACAAAAAAGGAATGATAATTATGGGAAGTGATAGAGGTGTTAGTAATGCTAGGGTAATAATCATATTGCAATGTATAAATGTATCAAATCAACATGTTGAACACCTTAAATTTATACAAAGTTTTATGTCAATTATATCTCAATAAAAATAAATTAATATAAAAATAAAATGAAATAGATTACGCATAAGAGATCTAATTACAAAAAAAATTTTCAACCGAACTTTAGGAAGAAGATATACGTAAATTTTGTCTTTATAATTTTAAAGAAAGTAACTTATAAGCATGTCAAAAAGGCCAAGAAGCTATTATCTCTTGGTCTATTGTGATATCCTCATAAATGTTCTCCGTGCTACAGCCTTCGTTCTCATCCTCTATAGTCTATTCTCTGTAGTGCAGGAAGAATGATCCCTTAAAAGTAAATCAAATACCCTGCTAAAAATCTCCCAGTGGCTTCTCACATCACAGCCTACAAAGTGCTACCTGGTTTGATACCTGCTACCTCTCTGACCTCATCTACTACTACTTACATTTCACTCATTGACTTGGCCTCTGGCCTCTTTGTCACACTTAGCAGGATCCTGTGTCACTTGCTGTTTCCCTGCTTGGAAGGCCTGTCCCTGTGTGGTTCACTCTTTTACTTCCTTCTGGGGTCTGATTAAATGTCACCCTCTCAAAGAGGCATTTCTCAATTGCCTTACGTAAATGGGCAGCTGCACACCCCTCAACACTTTTTGACTATTTCTCCCCTTATCCTTTGCACAACATAGGAAGCACCTTAAAATGTAAGGTGATATGATAAATGATATGGTTTCTGTGTATCTTCCTCATCAGTAAGATTCAGAACATTAAAAAAGTGTGATGGTCCGCAGGGTTGGCAAGGGTTGGGGAGAATAGGAACATTTACACAGTCTTGGTGGTCGGGCATGTTGGTAAACTAGGTTAGAAGGCAATTTGGAAATATTTATTAACATTTTAAATGCTCATCTGTTGCACTTTTAGAACTCTTTAGGCTGAAAAACTCACACAAGAATCCAGCATTTACTTACGACCATTTTATTCCTTGACATAGTGGAAAGATGGAACCAACTTGAAGGTCCTAATGATACATCCATTCCCTGAAACAGCACACTGACATATTTATTCAGGTCTCTGTTCACATTTTCGCTCCTGCCTCCTTGATCACCCTCTCTAATGTATGCTCCACATTTTGTTTTGTCTCCTAACGTGTAAGAAACACTTAAATATTTATTAAAAGGAGTCTATCAAAACTGTTATGAAAAGATAGTCATAGTATGTTGTGAAGAGCACAAAACAAGTCATAGATACCTTCAAGAATATAAACCAATCAGTGAACAATGATTCCTTCAGAAGAGTAGAATAGGGAACTAAGCCCTTTTGCTTTATATCACACTCAACTATTTGCTTTATTTTTTTAACAAGGAGCATGAGTTTATTTGACACTTTAAATTATCCAGTAACAACAAAGTGTTGACCTTATCTTTAAAATAGTTGGCAAAGTTGTAATTACTGATATCCTTCAACAATTTCAAATTGGGTTTGGTATTTGGGATTATAATTTTATTTCATGACATTTTCTTTCTAGAGAGTGTATGTGAATGAGGGAGGGCATGTGCACACAAGTGCAGTGAGAGTACGTGTGAGCTTGCATACATGTGTATGCATGTGAGGTGTTGCTTCTCTCTCTGTTCCCATTTGAAAGGTATGGGACACTTTGGGTTCAAACACGAAGGAGTTTTGATGCACATAGGGGAAAGGAACACCCTAACTTTTCCATTTATTATTCCTGCAACCATCCTCACCCTCCCATCACAAATGCAGTATTTTTAATTGAGAAAATGAAAGTTGACAGCATGTGTTCAGTATTCCAATAAGGCCCTATTAATTTAAGAAACTGGTATTATAATCCATATTTTCTCCATATTGTTATTCTGTATTTATCTAGCTGAAATTTATGCTGTGCCAACACATTTTGTATTTTAAGACAATTTTAGAATATGAAGGACTTAATGTAAAAATCAGTTCTTTTGCTGTGTCGTGCCAGAAAATTCCAAAGAAGTCAGAACTAGCTGCTCTAAACTTCAGAAGAGATGATTTTAACCCAAACTTGAAAAGCACTCTTGTGTGTAGTGTAAGAAAATAGGCTTTAACTACAACAGAGCTATGTTGTACAGTAATCTGCTATTGAAAAGGAAAAGACTGAAGATTTTTAGGCTGGTAGATTGTAATTACCTAATTGGAATATTAATTCCATTTGTCTTCCTTTGAAGGATGTTTCATCTTTTGTTTAACTCCTTGGTAGTACAACCACTTACTGAAAACAGGATGTGCCTACTTAAAAAAATTCCAATTCCCAGCATTGAGGAGCAAATTCACATTTACTATTAATTGTTTTCATTGAAACTGGGTACCCCAGAAAACCAAAACAGCAAGTGGTAATATTAATAATTTTTAAAACACTCACCATATTGTGCAATAAGTAAAACAGAAAATATGTTTCAGCGTTTTGGTTTGCTTCCCCAGAACTGAGACTACTAAAAGGGAATGAGTTAGTTGTACTTGTCAGTTCCATTCCATCTTACTTTGTGAAATGTACAGAGTTGGTACAAGCCTCATATATTTACTGGACACTGTTCCACTGAAAATGCTGAAGTCCACATACTCACCCACCCATGTGAGCTACGTCAGCATTACTCAAATAGACACCTTCTCCCTTTGACTTGTTTCTGTAATGATAACAGTATCCTCGGTATGGAATTCAACACACCTATTGCAGTCAAATGTCAAAGGAGAGAAAAAAGAGGTCACTTTAGCATTTTGGAATAAGGTGTTAAAAAAATTCTTTGAAAAATTATTATCTGATTGAATCAAAGACTAGAAGAGATGGTATCATGCTTTCAATCAGGTCTGTGTTTATATTCTCCTGGACAGTAGAAAATATGCCCAATTATTAACTTATACACAAAAAGATTTCACAGACTCTCCTATGAATTCCAGTGGTCAGATGTACAGGAGACCTGTTATTTACTTAATGTATTTATTGATGTTCCACAGTTCTACAAACTGGCGAGAGAATATTTTACTTTATCATTTCTCTTGGGATGCTGCCATTTTGAAGGAACTAGAGCTGTCTCTGTTATTCTATTTTGTGCTTATACCCCCAAACCAACAAAGACTCTTAGAGAATTCTCTTTATAATTTGCCATGCTTTAAGCTTTCATTCTGTGATTCATTAGCCAAACCTTTTCTAAACATTAGAGGATTTAGTTCTTTGTATGTCTTAGGATTGTGTATTTATTTCAACTCTATCTCTTCTTTATAATGAGTGCACATGAATATCTTATATGTGAAACTTCCCATATGTAGGGATGGTGTCTATTATTTATTCTGTATAGAAGCCAGCACAGTTCTTATATACATGTTTTCTGATGATGCTGCTGAAGAGGGAGAGGAAGATGACACCAGATTAAATGTGGCCAAATATTCTCAGAATGAAAGATACTTGCTTCAGTTTATGCTCCTCTTAGGTTAGATGGGAGAAGCATCAGTTGAAATCATGGTATGCAAGTCATATAGCTGTAGTTGCTAAAAAAGTCAGGGCTTGACTTGGTAACAAAGGCCCTACTTTTTATTTTATTTAATATTTTTTAGATTTATCCTTTATATTTGTCCCGATATCCTGTTTCTGAAATCTGTGTTTTTGATAACTCTCTAAAATTTGTGAAACCTTGAAATTCAAGAAGTATGTCTTCAGATCATTCAAAGGACAAAAATGTGAGTGAGCGATTAATGCAGTAGCACATTTGCTTTCTGAATGTTGCCAGTCCATTCTTCTACATTCATGTTGTGTTATGATTGTTCAGCTGATTATCCACTGAATTGCTTTGGCAATCAGCCCCTGTTATTTCCTTACCAATTGCTCTAACATCAATCAAGATAGTCTAGATTTATGATGTGAAGACAAACAACCCTAAAGTCTCAGTGGCTAGGTCAGTTTTTTTCTGCTGCTTAAAATTTACTTCCAATTCAATAGCTTAAAACGACATACATTTATTATCTCACAGTTTTCATGAATCAGAAGTATGAGCGTAGTTGACCAGAGTTTTTTTGCTCAGAATCTCACAAGGCTGCAAGCAAGATGTTGACCAGGCTGCATTCCTTTCTAGAGATTGGGGTACTCTCCCAAGTTCATGTCATTGTTAGCAGAATTCAGTGCCTGAGATGGTAACACTGAGGGTCCAGCTTTTTTGCTAGGTATTAGCTAGGGAATACCCTTAGGACCTAGAGGCCTCCCAGAGTTGCTTGCTACCGTGTCCTTTCCTCGGGCAGTTCATATCCTAGCAGCTTCCATCTTCTAGGCCTGAAGGAGAGTCTCTCCTCTGTGGTCTGTTAAAGCAGAGTCTTTTATATTGTAACAGAGTCCCTTGCCACAAAGCATAACCTATTCAAGGGGTTAATTGTCCCTTCACCTTTGCCATATTCTTTTGGTAAGAAGCAAGTCCTAAATTCTACCTGCACTCAAGGAGAAGGGATTATACAAGGGTGTGACTCATTAGGACTCACTTTAGGATGTGCCTGCCACAGTGGTTTAACAAAACCAAGGGTTTGTTTCTTATGCATGCAAACTCTGCTGCAGTATTGAGTAACTATGCAGGGCAGCTTTCCTCCATGTGGAGACTCAGCCATCCAGGCTGACTCAGTCTTGTGACACTCACATCTCACATCAGATCGTGATCACTACAGCAAGGGAACAGAGTGCCAGAGAGCCTCACACCAAGAGTTAAAATTATCACATACACTTATAATCAATGGGCCAAGACTAGTCACAAGTATTCACTTAAGTGTAAAAGGATGGAATGTTTGACTTTCCCAAATGCCTGAGAGGAGAGAAAACCAGGTATGAGTGAGCAATCATGGTTTCTATCACAGTTATCCTAAGAAATGTTCCTTAAGATTTTTGATAGTGTATATGTGAACTTATTTGACTTGTTACAGACTGAAATGTGTGCCTTCAAAATTCACATGTTGAAGCTCTAACCCCCAATGTGATTATAGGAGCTAGGCTTTTAAAAAGGTAATTGATATTAAATGAGGTCATAAGGGTGGAACTTAATCCAATGACCAAGGTCCTTATAAGAAAATGAAGATAAACCAGGGATACACATGCATAGAGGAAAGACTATGTGAGGACATAGCCAGAAGGTGGCTGTCTGCATGCCAAGGAGAGAGACCTCAGGAGAAACAAAACCTGCTGACACCTTGATCTTGGACTTCCAGCCTCCAGAACTGTGAGAGAGAAATTTCTATTGTTTAAGCCACCTAGTCTGTGGTATTTTGTTATGGCAGTTCTAGCAAATTAATGTAACACAAAAGAAAAAGAAATGTAATTAGCCTAATATTTAAAGCATTATTAACTTACTTTCACCCATTTGCTTATTGATTTGGTAGCCATCCTGTAAATTACATTTGTTTGTTTGTTTGTTTTTAAATTCCAATTCTACAGATCAGGAGGAAGAGACTCTCAAGAGGAAATGTAATTTATGCAAAGTTACCTAGTTAACCAGTGGATCAAACTCAGTACAATGTTTACTTTGTGTTCTGGGGTAATTCAAATTTTCAGTAATGAGTTGTCTCAGGCAAAACTATTTATTTAAGAAGCCTATAAACATTGGCCTTTGGCCATAGAAGAACTAAGCTTGCTACCTTAGGTTTATTAAGACTTGCCCCATGGAAACTTCAATTTAATTGAAAATTCCCATGCAGCATTTATTTTAACAACAGCAGCTTGGGGTTTAACTAAGTTTTCAAATTTTCTGTGGTGTGGAAAACAATATTTGAGGCACCTACTTGTAGCAACAATATTTCCTAGTGCTATTATTAGGGTACACCTGTTAATGGCCAGATTTCTATGAGTGGAATAACCAAACATCTCAGTTTGGGCAGTTTTTGTTAGTAAAACTGTAAATATGGCTGGGGGTGTGAATTCTTCTTCTGCAAAATATGTGATTGTTTAAATAATAAGGAAATACCCCCACCCCCTATAAAGTTTTGGTCTTGTTTAAGTGCACTCTTCCACAATGTGGGCAATCATGAGTTTCCGTGGTACATTTAACATAATTAATATATGTGTTTGTATTGGCAAGAATCTGTCCTCATTCCTGTTTGTTTATCATGCAAATCTTACTCACCTTCCTACCTGTTTTCTTTACTGGCTATTGGCATCTGTCCTTAAAGTATACTTTAGTTCATTGACTAGTCAGTGCATAAAATTTGCTAAAATGCACAGAGCTCATTCATGATCATAAACAATGTTTTTTCTCTATCTCTTTTCCTATTGTCCAAAACAGTTTAATATATTTTGCCTGAAGTCTTTGTTTTAATACGTATATTTAGTGTCACTTGGTTATAGATTTCATGAGATTTTCTGATAGCCTTACAGTGTAACTCTTCCAATCCAAACCACTGCATCCCAATCTTATTTTCTATATTTGAGGTGTGTTTGTTTTGTTTATTAGGATAGAAGTTCATTTTCTATCCCCTGCCACCATCACCACAATGAGCCATTCCAAGTCACTTTGGTGTCTATTCGAAGATTCAATCAGCTGTACCCCGTACCAGAACATCATCTGAGGTCCTGGTCGAGTCTCATGCTACACCCATCAAAACTCCCAGGTTTTGTTTCAGTCTGAGCTGATGACACTCTACAAATTCAGATCCACCTCAGGCTTTCCCCAAAGAGCGCCAGAGAGTGGTTAGCCACTATTTTCCAACTAATTCTATGGAGGTTTATGTGCTGGAGGATTTGCTTTAGGTTAACAGACTGCTGCAGTGTTAATAAAAATATACGCAAAACTGCACACACAGTCTTTTTTTTCTTAAATAAGTGCCCATTAAAAATAACTATATGATAATTAATGAGGAAGGTAGGTAGTACAGTGTAGATGGTTTGTCAATATTGTAGTGAGGTCATTCATCTGTGGAGCAGTGATATTCACCTACTTTCTCCTTTGCTTCAGAGATGTAGAGTTAATATTTCACTTCTGATTTTAGATACTTTCTCAAGCATTATTTTAAATAGGTAAACAGGGACTACTTCCAAGATAAAGAAAGTCCCCGTTCTTTGATGATGAATTCATAATGAAGGGAATCCTCATTCCAAATGGACTTCTGTAAGCCATCATTCCCCTGAAACTAATGTTCCTAAGTATGTGGGGAGAACTAGTTAAGGAATGTTAAATTAAGTTGTAACATACTTAGAAACATGGGCGATGTGTACATGGCACTAGTTTACTTTAAAACACTCCCTAATGACCTTTACAAAAATAATGCGATAGCAATTTAAGATGAATATTTACAGTAGGTGGAAATAGTTCCCAAGTGCTAATTCCCAAACCCTTGTTTGTGAAACGTCCTGATTCTATGATCTATATTTTTGTTAGGCTTCCTCAGGCAGAGATGGGCAAGATTGCCAAGGTGATATCTTACTTGAGAACAGACAGTACCTGCAGCGCTTAAGTGGGAGGAATCAAGTAGTCCAGGTTACTAAAAAAAAAAAAAAAAAAAAAAAAAAATACACTTGATTCGTCACATGATAGCACGTGCATTGAAACAACTAGGTACACTTGAAGAAAGCCCGAAAATATGTAAGAGCAAAGAGATTATATCTGTTAAGTGAAAAATCTGCAAATAGTAACACTTGGTACTTTTATATTAAAAGTGCTATTTTTAAAAAATTAGTTGTATTTGTTGATGAATATTGTCTTTGCCGTGGATATCTCTCTATTCAGGTCTTATGTACTTGTAAGTTGTGGGGAAAATATTTTAAATCAAAACTGTAAAATAAGCATAGATAGAGAGCTAACATGAGGATTTTTACTTCATTTACATTCATTACATATTATGAGTTTAATTACCTTCCTCATATAATACTGGTATGATAGAAAGATGCTGAAGAAGGCGTACTTCTGTGATGATTTTATTGATTGTGACTGATGGATGGCATCAACATTTCATAGTGAAGAATCATGGTTTTGTTACATCAGGAAAATTAAATTGGGAGAGTTATTTTCTTTCCCAGTGATAGTGGCAGTTAGAATATTTCACCTGTAATGAGATGTGTGCGTTATGTGCCATCGTGAACCACGGCTCAGCCATTAAATATATGTAAATGAAGAGAAACACAAGAGAGCCCGGGCATAATAACATGCAGAACAGAGAAATGGATCCTGGAAAGTGATTAATTTATTTGATGATGCCTCAAGTGAGGAATTTTAGGTCACAAATGAAGTGACAGAATGACAAATTACCATTTTAAAGAATTTACTGGGCATCATTACTGAACAATTGTCAGGTAGTTTATGGTGGCTGAGGAGATGGTATAAATATAGATCTTTTCCTTATCTGAGATGAATTATTAATCACCTTTTTAAAAATCTTTGTGAGTGATGGTTGGCTATCTGATTGGAAATAATGTGTTCTACAATTTTAACTAAATTCTAATATGATATGTAACAGGAATCTTTACAATTAAAGTCTCAGTGGAGAGTGGTAGGAGGTTTACAGTCAATTGCAGTTTTAATGTGATAGAAGAGGATGAATCCACTAGCATTTTTCAATAGATTTTCTTAGGTATATTATCCCTGCTGTGATGTTATTCAAATGTTTACAGTTTATTTTCATTTGAAAAATGACATTCAGATACTTAAATTGTTTTCCTTGGTTTATTAGTTAATGAAAATGAAATTCTAGTAATTACTATAGTTTTGCAGCATGCCACATTATTTAAAGTGAAGTGACTGCCTTTGTCAGCGGCATTATAAATATCATCTTCCTGTATTTTGGTCAATTTTTGTTTGTTTTATCTATGTCATGTCCCTTCTCTGTCTATATGTCACTGTGTCTAATACCAGTAAGAACTGGAGTACAGGAGACAAAGTCAGAATTTGAAATAAAGACGTTTTCTCAAGTTTCTTTTTATGTTTGGATAATTAAACACACACTAACCTACTTTGTGCATGGCACTAACAACACCAAAAATAAAAACAAAACTTGACAGTAAGAGGTACACTGAAAAATCTAAACATATTTTATTGTTTTTGTTTTTTTTTATTTTGCGGTACACGGGCCTCTCACTGTTGTGGCCTTTCCCGTTGCGGAGCACAGGCTCCGGACGCGCAGGCTCAGCGGCCATGGCTCACGGGCCCAGCTGTTCCGCGGCACGTGGGATCTTCCCGGACCGGGGCACGAACCCGTGTCCCCTGCATCGGCAGGCGGACTCTCAACCACTGCGCCACCAGGGAAGCCCTAAACACATTTTAAAATATCTGTTTGTGTCAGGCTACCTAAAGCAGAGTTTATACATCTGCTCATGTATGATCAGCCTCTTAGATCAAATGTACTCGCTATTACAAAGTTCCTTATACTTTGATCAGGATTAAGGAAAGGGTTGTTTCTTAAACATTGTATGCTAGTTATCTAACAGAGTGGAAATGTCTAGAGAACTATTTTTAACAAGCTTGTTTCTAAAGCAAGCAAAGAACAGTTGCAGTTTTGCCTTTGAGATGGGAAGGACCTAAATGACTAATCTTTCACCTGGAAGAAGGCTTGAGATTTTGCTCCTTTTACATTAATATGTGCACCTCCTCATTTTAATCTTGATTCATTCTGAGAGTATATGAAAATTTTAAATAAGTATTCCCTGTGTTACCCATGACATCTAACATTGCTGAACTGGCAAGAAATTTAAAGTTTGAATATACATGCTACTTTTTAACAAATTTTGTTTTTACTTTTCCCCTCAACCTTGGTAAAATTTTACTGAAACTTTGTCATTAAAAAAAGAATCCAAAAAGAATGTTTGCTGTTAATTTCAGGGTCCAGTCTCTACATGGAGCTGATTTTAAGGACCATCTTGGCAGTGCTGCTTCTGCGTGGTGCATTCCTTTTCCACAAAGCATGCTCCTGTCTCCCCTGCTATATGTGATGGCACCTTTCAGGTCAGTCCACTCCAGCATTTCTCCTTTAGAGACGACCCTCACCTTTCCCTTTTCCTTTATTCTTGCTTGCCACAGAAAATATAAACATGCAAACAAATGAGTGAGGGCATGCTCGTCAGAGGAAAATTCAAATACTGTATGAAAGAATATAGAGAAATTGGACTTGTTTAAGCCAGCACAGTTCAGAGCAATCAAGAATGTATCAGAGGAGAGAATCACTGCTTTATGTGAACTGAGCGCTTCTGCCACACTTTAAATACCTTTCGTCTTCTGCCAGCTTGCATCAGCTGTCAGAGGGAGTCACAAAAAGGAAATGAAGATGCCTTGAACTCTAAAGCATTGAGAGAGCAAAAGAAAGGATTCCTAAGTAGAATAGTGAAGAATAGATTTTAAATGAACAAACAGACATGGAAAAGGAGATGCCTTATGCAGTTAAAAAGACTATGATTTTTGGCTCTTAGCATGATTCAAGAGTGTGCTACAGGAAGAAAAGGAACACTTGATTAACGGAAATGGCAATGAGTGGTCACTGTGCCACGTGTTGGCTATGTCCTTAATAGTCTCAAAAACTGATGAGCAGTTTTGGGCCATAAAAAAACGTCCAGACATTTTTCCCGATTCTACAAATTGAGATTTGTGAGGAATTTTATCATACCAGAATGACTTAATTATGCTCATTTCTTCTTTTTCTGTTGGAGTTGGTTTATTCCAGGACCAGCGCCTCTTCTGCTTTTTCCCTACAAATCCTTGCATTGATATGACATTCCTCATATCAAAAGGAAATCCAGCCACATAAGTTCCAGAAACCTTCTCCCTACTGCCTGTTTCCCCAACATTCTGTTATAAAAATTTTCAAACACGTAGAAAGTAAACATCCATGTATTCACTACCTAGATTCAGTAGATACTTGATATTTCTCTATATTCATTTTATCACATAGCTAACCATCTACCATCCAACCATCTTGTAAATTTGTAATTTTTAAATGTATTTCCAAGTAAATTTCAGACATTACATTTCCCCTAAATAATTCAACATGACTATCATGCCTAAACTTTAATATTTATTTTTGGATTTTTTCCCTTGAAGTAAATTTTACATCCAATGGAATATATACTTGTTGAGTTTCGATAAACACATGCATTTGTATAACCCAACGCCTTATCAAGATATAGGACATTATTCTCACCCCAGAAAATTCCCACATCTCCCTCCCAATCAATACCTTACCTCCACCCACAAAAGAGGAAACTGCTGTTCTTTTTTTTTCCAACAAAAATTAGTTTTGCCTGTTTTAGAACTTCATATAAAATGGAATCATATAGGATATACTACTTTGTGTCTGGCTTCTTTAACTCTGCACATTTTTTTAGATTCATCCATGTTGTTACATGTATCAGTAGTTTATTTTCATGGATGAGTAATATTATATTTTCTGAATGTACTCCAGTGTACTCATCTCTTCTGCTATTAATGAACAGTTGGGTTATTTCTGATTTGGGGCTATTAGGAATATAGTAGCTATGGACATACTTTTATGAATATACATTTTTATTTCTTTTGGATCAGTATCTATGGGTGGAATTGCTGGCTCACAAAATATATGGTTATTATAAGAAACTGACAGAGTTCATTTCTACAAAATTATTGTGTGTTTTATATTCCCACCAACAATAAATATAAAATTCTAGTTGTTTCACTTTCTTGACAACATCTGATGTTGTCAGTCTTTTTATTTTAGGCTGCTTTGCGTTTTTACTTTTCTAGTTTTCCCCTCCTCTCTTCTATGTCTTCAATCACTCTCTCCAGGATTTTTTTTTTTAATCGACCTTTTGACCAAATGTCTCCTCTAGCTGCCAAATTATTTCTCTACTCTATTTAACAACTAAGCTGCTTCATTTTATCAATGAAACTGCCTTTACTTTATCACTTGAAAATTCCTGACTTTCAGATGCTGGGGTTCCTTAACCCTTAGTGCTGAGTTCTCTTAGTTCTAACTATGCACCTTCTCCCAGGAGAATCATGTTGATTCTCATGCATTTCAAGTCGATCTATATGCAAGCAATTCTCAAGTTTATATCTCTGGCCTGGGCTTCCCTGAGTTTCATCTGCCTGCTTTGCATTTCTGCATATCTAAGATTCTGATATCTCAAAGTCATTGTATCTGATTTTGAACTTATGCTGTTCCTCCAGTCTCTGCTAGGGTTGTGCATTCCTTTTTCTTCCTGTCTGAGAAAAAAAAATCTAATAATTTTCAAACCCAGTTAAACAATGTAAAAGCTATATTTCAGGAATAATAAAAATAATCTAAAAGGAACACCTAAAATGCCTAATGTCTAAAAGGAAATTAGACAATACGTAGAATGAATTAAAAATCCATGTATCAGTACCTAGTGGATGTAGCTAAATACATCCACTGAAGTGGTGTAGTCATGTAGTGGAAAATGTTCAGCCTTAAGATGCTTATATCACAAAAGAAGAAAGATAAACATGAATGAGTTAAACAATTAAATTCAGACAATAGGAAAGGAGCAAAAGAAAAATCACAGATAAATGAAGGATGGAAAAAATATGGATCAGAAAAGAAAAAAATAGAATCAACATAAGAAATAAAACAAGTAGCATGATCAAAAATGTCCAAAAATGTAATATTTGAATAGACTAATAAAATTGTCAGATCTCTAGCAAGCCTTATTGAAATAAAAATAGAAGGTCCAAATAAACAAAATTTCAAACAAGAACTCTAAGAAAGCAGGCATAAATACAACAGACATTAAGATAATAATAAGAAAAAATAATAACATTGATACCAGTAAATTAAAAATGTGAAAGTGTAGCTAACTTGTCATATTTCCAGCAAAATTCAGCCTACTAAAACAAGAAGAAATGGAAAATGTTAGTGATTCTATAACTATTAAAGGTGTTGAAACAGTAATTAAGATGATCACATAAAAAATTACCAAATCCAGGCAGCTTTAAGGGTGATCAAACAAATACTAAGCAATGCCAAACATAGTTAATACCAAGCATAAACAAACTATTCCAAAGACAATAAAACAGAGAGTATTTTGCAAAAAAAATAAATAAATAAAACATAACATAAAAATGTGTGTGGCTTGAATAGCATTGAAAAAAAATCAAACAAAAAACATACAAGAAAGAAAAATTATAGGCCAGTATCAATCATAACAATAGATGCAAAAATTATAAACAAACTATTACAGATGAAATCCGTCAATATATAAAGTATATGAACCATGTAGGATTTATCCCAGGAATTCAAGTTGGATTTAACGTTAGAATAGTTATCAATTTAATTCTCCATTTTAACCACTTAAAAGAAAAAAAAAGGACCTACAATTACAAAAGATGCAGGGAAAAACATGTGGTCAAAGTAAATATCAATTTATCATAAACAAAACAAAATATTAGAAAACAAGGGATAGAATGGAAATTCTTTAATCTGAAAAGTGTATCTATCAAAATCCTTTATCAAATGGCATCCTAATATTGAAATGTTAAACTCATTTCCATTAAAATTGGGAAAAAATAAGAATGCTTGTCTTCATCTATTTCTATTGTAAATTTTGTTTCATTTGAAATCAGCACAATAAGACCAAAAAGTACAAATATCATATCATTATTTGTAGACATGATTGTCTATTATAGACTACTGAAAACAATGCAAACTATTAAAATGAGAGCTTTGTAAATATATATTTATACATATAGCATACATAAATTTTATATATATATCGCATCAATACAAGAAAGAAAGCTGATATAGCTATATCAGTCAGAATAGACTGGCAAAAAAGCATTATGCAATACTTAAGAATCAATTATAAAAAGAAAGCAACAATCAAAAAAGAGGAAAGTCATGAATAGGCATGTCATACAAGAGAAAATATGAAGAGTTAATAAACATGAAAAGATGTTCAACATTCTAGAAAAATATCCTAGTGAATCCTTGCATATGACACTGGGAGATATATAGAAAATATTCATGACAATACTGCTTATAACAGAAAAACAGAAGGTCATTTTTTTGTCACAAAAGTCACAATGACATGTTTGAATGCAAAAGTAAATTGAAATATATGCATATGATAAAAGGATAGCATGCTGGTAGAACAATATGCCTCTTCATGAAGACTCCTACAAAGATAAGATTTAGTAAATCAGGATACTTCATTCATAATTACTCCATTTATAAAGTTTAACACTCTGTAAAAGTAAACCATATCTATTTATGGATGCATGCATAGGAGGCTAAAATATATATTTATTAAAGTGAATGGTAAACACTAAATTCAGAATAGTGATTATATCAGGGAGAGGTAGGAGGAAAATGCAATTTTATTTTAAACAATGTGCTTTCAATGTACTCTTAATGTTGTAATTCACACACAGGTGTTTTATTACATGAATATTCAGTTCAATATTATTCTTTATATTTATATGAACATTATATACTTTGGTATGCATGAATTATGCATAATAAAATTATTTTTGAAAATAAAAACACTTTGGATGTATTTAGTCTGAAGATAGAAAAAAATCTGATATTATTCTATGTAAAAATGAATGCAAACATATTCTAACTAGATATATTCTTTTAACTCCTATTGAAGACAGAAAATTATACAAACTTAATGAAAATAAAAGCAAAAGGAACAAAAAACCCTGAAATCATGATGCCATGAAACTTTTCCTGTGCACCTAAATTTATTTAGACAATATAGGATTTCCATATCTAATTAAGTTATAATTATATGTAAAAACTGTGAGAAGATTATAAACTAGGTAAAGTCTTAAAAATATAGTCTTGACTATTTTGGGGGCGGGTGGGGCACATCTTAAATTACTATAATGAAATTACCAGTTGAAGTTTGCAGTCTTGGCCTGACGATTGCTAGAATCAGGCTCTGATAGTTGGTACTGGATTGGCAGCCTAAACTTTATTTCACTTTATCTTGTTTGGGACTCCACCTAGATTGGAAGATTTCTTTAAGGAATTCTCTCTGGTTAATCTTCAGTCTCTCTCAGACCATATTCTGTGCTTTCAAATTCACTCTGGTTTGATTATTAAAAATAAATTAAGTGTGGTTTCTGATTTGGAAAGCAAATTTGTGGTGATAAGGCTTTATCAACCAGCCAATAAGAAGTTATGGCCACCACATGAGAAAGGAGAACATAGCTTTACCTAGGGCAAGTATGGAAGGAAATTAAATGATATTACAATAAAGGTCACAATATTCTCTAAGTATAATAAATTCTTGGTATGTACTGGGTTTAGAAATTAATTTGCCATGAGAATAGTACACTTTCCAGTCTGAATGACTCTAGGAGTTAAATATTTTTATTGAAATATAATTGATATACAATATTGTTAGTTTCAGGTGTACTACAAAATGACTTGATATTTACATATATCATGAAATGATCACAAGTCTAGTAGTAATTTGTCCCATATAAAATTATTACAATACTATTGACCATATTCTGTATGCTGTATATTACATCCCTATGATTTGTTTATTATATAACCATTAGTTTGTACCTCTTAATCCCCTTTACCCATCACCCCTCACCCTTCTGGCAACCACATGTTTGTTTTCCATACCTGTGAATCAGTTTTCCTTTTGTTTTGTTTGTTTACGTATTTGTTTCATTTTTTAGACTTCAGATATAAGTGAGATCATGTGGTATTTCTTTTTCTCTGCCTGACTTAGTTCACTTAGCACAATACATCCATCCATGTTGTCACAAAATACAAGATTTCATTATTTTAATGGCTTAGTAACATCCCATTGTGTGTATGTGTATATATATTTCACACCTTCTTTATCCATTCATATATCTGTGGACACTGAGGTTGCTTCCATATCTTGGCTGTTGTAAATAATACTGCACAAACATTGGGTTGCACATGAATTTGCAGGTTAATGTTTTTTGTTTTCCTTGGATAAATAGCCAGAAGTGAAATTGCTGAATTATCATATGGCAGTTCTGTTTTTAATTTTTTGAGGAAACTCCATACTATTTTTCATAGTGGGTGTCCCAATTCACATTCCACCAATAGTGCAAGAGGGTTCCTTTTCTCCACATACTCACCCATACTTGTGTGCTTTCTTTTTGATGATAACCATTCTGACAGGTGTGAAGTGGTATCTCATTTTGGTTTTGATTTGCATTTCCCTGATAATTAATAATGTTGAGCATCTTTTCACATGTCTGACGGCCATCTGTGTATCTTCTTTGAAAAAATGTCTCTTTAAGTCCTCTGCACTTTTTAAATTGGGTTGTTTGTTTTTTTGATGTTGAGTTGTATGAGTTCTTTGTATATTTTGTATATTAAACCCTTATCAGATATATCATTTGCAAATATCTTCACCCATTCAGTAGGCAGTTTTTCTGATTAGTTGAAAGTTTTCTTCACTGTGCAAAAGTTTTTAGTTTGGAGTAGTCCCATTTTGTTTATTTTTGCTTTTGTTTCCCCTGTCTGAGGAGACAGTTGCTAAGACCGATGTCAAAGAACATACTGCCTATGTTTTCTTCTAGGAGTTTTATCATTTCAGGTTTTACATTTAAGTCTTTAAATAATTTTGAGTTTATTTTGTGTATGATATGTGAAAGTAGTCTAGTTTGATTCATTTGCATGTAGCTGTCCTACTTTTCTTCCCAGTTTGGAGTCCTTTAATTTCCTTCTTTTTTTTTTTTTTTTTTGTCTGATTGCTGTGGCTAGGACTTCCAATACTATGTTGAATAAAAGTGGTGAGAATGGGCATTCTTGACTTTTCCTGATATTGGAGAAAATGCTTTTAACTTTTCAGCATTGATGATGAAATGTTGGTTTGATGTTATTGTAGGTTGGTCATAAATGGCCTTTATTATGTAGAGGTATGTTTCTTCTATACCCACTTTGTTGAGAATTTTGTCATGAATAAATGTAGAATTTTGTCAAGATGTTGTTTTTTGCATTAATTGAGATAATTGTATGATTTTTATTCTTCAGTTAATGTAGTGTATCACATTGATTTCTGGATATTGAACCATCCTTGCACCCTGAGAATAAATCCCACTTGATCATGATGTTCGGTCCTTTTAGTGTATTGTTGAATTGAGTTAGCTAAAATTTTGTTGTGGATTTCTGCATCAAATTTCATCAGTGATATTGGCCCGTAATTTTCTTTTTTTGTGGTGTCTTTGACTAGTTTTGGTACCAGGTTGATGCTGATCTACTAGAGTGAGTTCAGAAGTATTCCCTCCTCTGCAATTTTTTGGAATAGTTTGAGAAGGATAGGTGTTAATTCTTATAAAATTGTTTAGAAGAATTAACTTGTGAAACTGTCTGGTCTTTGGTATATTCTATTTTTTTTTTCATTATGCTGAGTAATTTCTTCAGATATATCTTCCAGTTAATGAATTCTCTCTTCATCTGTGTCCAATTATTGCAATAATTTTTAAATTTCTATTCCCATACTTTTGTATTTAAAAATTCTATTTGGTTCCTCACAAAAGGGCTCTGTGTTTTTATTTTAAGGGTGTGTTCTTATTTCCATGTGCATTATATATATTTTTTATTTCTTTAATCATTTAAAAAAAGACTTTATTAGTTGCATGATCTATGCAGATTTTAAGGATACAGGAGTGAGCTAAAGAGAGTTCTGTCCTTATGGAACTATCATTTTAGTGTAAAATTTGTTTTTATTTCCATGACCTATTGTTATTATGTTCTCTACAAATAGGGGTAGTGGTGATATAAGTCTGTTTCTTTTTGTATATGTTGACTCATTAATGTCACACATTTCTATTTTCTATATTTTGAATAGTAATTTTAAAACTTAATTGTATGTCATCTTAAACATTATCTCTGCCTTTTCATCTCACTTCATGTTCCAGGATAACTGACACTGTTTCAATTGTTGGACAATTTCTCTCAAATTGTAGAGACATTTCAGTCTTGATACAATATTTTAAGATTAATTTATTGGCTTGATTTTTCTGAATAGTAATTTATATTTCATATTCCCAACCCACTTGTTTAAGTTAGGTGTAAGTTAGGATATATATATTTTTAGAATATTTGCTTTTTTCAGAGAATTGCATAAATGCAGTTTTGAATTTTTTAAATAAATGCTAATTTATTACAGAATGTCAAGATGATTGTATGGGAATGGTCTCAACACTGTCTAAGCTGCATATTATGAGAACTTAATGTCTCTAGATTGCTTTTGAAGATGGGAGAGTATTATAGACTGAATTGTGTCCACCCCCCCAATTCGTATGTTGAAGTCCTAACCCCTCAATGTGGCCATATTTAAAGATACTCTTTAAAGGGGTAATTAAGATTAAATGAGGTTACAAGGGCAGGGCCCTAATCTGATAGAGCTGATTTCTTTATATGAAGAGGAATAGACACCAGAGATTTCTTTCTTTCTCCACTTGTGTACAAAGAAGTGGTCATATGTGCACACAGCAAGATGTCAGCTGCCTACAAGCCACGAGAAGAGGTCATGGCATCTTGTCAGCACATTGATGTTAGATTTCCCAGCCTCAAGAACAGTGAGAAATACATTTCCATTGTTTAAGCCACCCAGCCGGTGATATTTTGTTATGGCAGCTCAAGCAGACTAGTATAAAGAGGAAAGAGAGAGGTATTTTAGCTGTTATTGAGTGAAGGAGTATGATTTCCAAATAAAATAATTTCAGTGCAAAGGAGAGGGAAAACACACCAAAATGATTCTTCCTGTTTAATATCTGCATCTAGGAAATAATCAAAAGATTCACTCCAAAATTTCAAAATCTTGAAATGATTTCAGAGAGTGTGAATGAGAGAATCAGCTAAGCATTAGTAATGTATTTCAAGGTATAATGATATTGTAAGTGTAGAATCAAGCCTGTTAGATAAGGGGAGACTTAAAAGCCAATAAGCAATTAAAAAGATGTCCTCATCCTAATCTCAAGCGTCTGTTACCTTACATGGCAAAAGAGATTTTGAAGATGTGTTTAAGTTTATAAACCTTGATATAGGGAGGTTACCCTGGATTATCCAGCTGGACCCAATCTAATCAAATGAGGCCTTAAAATGGAGAATCATTCTCAGCTGTAGTCAGAGAAAAAGATGTGATGACAGAAGTTCTTTGAAGGTGAAGGAAGGGGGCCACGTGCCAGGGAATGGGAATGGTCTCTGGAAGCTGGAAAAGTGAAGGAAACTGATACTCCCATTGAGCCTGCAGAAAGGAAGGCAGTCATGCTGAACTTTGATTTTAGTGCAACCCATGTTGGAATTCTATATTACAAAACTGTAAGATAATAATTTTTGTCGTTTGAGTCAGCAAGTTTGTCATAATTTGTTATGGCAGCAATAGAAGACTAACATCAGTTTTGTTTTACAAATTTAGACCAGAGTATATAAAATAAAGACACAAGAACGTAACATAAATATGCCAAAACGTAACATAGCATACAAAGAAAATATTAGTCCAACTACACTTAGTAATATAAGGATGCTGAATACTAAAATACCTATTAGTATTTTAATTCATAGTATGTACAAGAATATAAGTGTGTGTTACACAAAATTATTTAATGATTTTAACATTTAAAAAGCTTTTACATCACCCACAAAAAATGTTTTACGTGTGCCAGTAATTCATAAAAGAAGGAATACAGAGATACAGATGGTGTATAAATACACAAAATGTATTCAAAATATACTTTTTAAAGTATCCCAATTCAAAGTATCCCAATTTTAGAATGAAATATGTTTTATCACCCCAAATTAAGTTTAAGAAAAAAAAGAAAAGTTTCTTGTACCTAGTGAACTTTGAGTAAGTTAGAAAGCAAACTCACACACCCCAGATGGAGTGTAAAATAATGCAGCATTACCAGGCCAGTGGAAAATTTGGAAGTGTAGAGTCTTTAAAATATCCCTATTTCACTGACCAATTTCAATTAAGGAAAAATATTGTGACATATGTTACAGTATCTCCAATTTTAGGAATGATCAAGATATGTGACAGCATCCATTTATAGATATGCTCAGCAAAACATAATTTATAATAGCTAAAATTATATTACTATGGTCAAACAATGCCATATTAGTTAAATACACTGTGGAAAGTCTACAAAGGGTTACTATGCAACTATAAAATTATTAAATTATAAGAAGCTTTAAAACCTTGGGAAACAAACTATTTTTATCAAAAAACCTCATAGAATTTATCTGACAGTCAATAAGAATCAGGAAGATATGCATAAATTGTATACATAAACAATCTCCTGCACAGAAAAGTCCCTTTTCCATTCCCGCTATAAGAGATTCTACCTGATCCTCTTTTCCTTACTATGTTGTTCAACTCTTTCCCTCCTTTTCTTCTTCTCTTCCAAGATGAAATTCCCCTTCCCATTTTTTCTTTATTCATTCCCTTACTTTCTTCTCAGCATCTCTCTTCTTTCCTTCCTTCCTTCCTTCCTTCCTTCCTCCCTTCCTTTCTCTGTCTCTCTCTTTCAAACTATTGGGTACAAATTTTGAATTCCTCTAATTTTTTAATGCAGAATGTTTCAACCCTCCTTTATTTCCTGCCTTCTCCTTCAAGACTGCCGCCTTTTATCCATATACGATCTTCCAGGGAATCTTCTCTGATAAAGAGCCAAGTTATTTGATATAAGTTATACACCTTTCTAAATATAAAAAGCAGATTCAGTATCAGGTCTTTTGTAAAACATTTAATAGCATATTTTTCTTATTGCTTCTACATAGAAAACTATGCAAAAGCAAAAGTCACAAATGCAAAGAGATAATTATCTATAAAGATGTTCATCATAGTGTTTTTTATAATACATTTTAAAAATATGAAGTAATCTAAATGTCCTTTCCTTAATTAGTAGGTGCGTTTTACACTTTGCCATATTCACATTATATAGTATTATAATATATATTATGTTATATACACTTATTTATAATGATATATCAGTGTGGGCTAAATAAATGCATATTAGCAATATTTGTAACATGGTATATATATATATATGTATATATATATATATCTCTTCCTCAACTTACTATAGGGTTACATCCCAATATACCTATTGTTACTTGAAAATATAGTAGATCAAGAATGCATTTAATACACCTAACTTACCGAATAACATAGCTGATTCCAGCCTACCTTAAACATGCTCAGAACATGTACATTAGGCTACAGTTGGTCAGAACCATGTAACAAAAAGCCAGTTTTATAATAAAGTGTTGATTATTTCATGTACTTTATTGGATACTATACTGAAAGTAAAAAACAGAATGTTTGTATGGGTACAGAATGGTTGTAAGTGTGCGGGTTGTTTATCCTGATGATCGTGTGGATCTACCAAGCATCATGAGATAGTATCATCCTGAGTATCACTAGTCCAGGAAAAGATCAAAATTCATAATTCAAAGTATGGTTTCTACTGAACATCTATTACTTTCACACCATCGTAATGTGGGGACTGTCTCTAAATGCTATACCAGAGAAGCTAGAAGAAGTTGCTTCAGAGATTTCAGATTTCATCTACAGTTCAACTTCTGAAGTTAAGGCCTGAGCATAAGGTATCTGCCACAGATAGTGTACAAATTGTGGACTAAAACAAGCAGAGAAAAGCATCAGCCTTCCAGAGTTACTGTCTGGTTAAGGCAAACATGAGCAGTAAATAATGAGGAATATGAATTAGCTTTAGTGTTGAAACTAACTTGGTATTACTTGTATGTGAGATCTTAAGAGTATCAGATGAAGGCAGGTGGAGGCATGCTCTTGTAGAATGATGGCCCATCTTCCTTTTTTTTTTTTTTTTTTGCAGTACGCAGGCCTCTCACCATTGTGGAGCACAGGCTCCGTACGCGCAGGCTCAGCGGCCATGGCTCACGGGTCCAGCCGCTCCGCGGCACGTGGGATCTTCCCGGACTGGGGCACGAACCTGTGTCCCCTGCATCGGCAGGCAGACTCTCAACCACTGCGCCACCAGGGAAGCCCCCATCTTCCTTTTAATGAATAAATGTACAAGCAACATCCAAGTTCTCTTATTATTACAATCAGATTTCTTGTAGCTGTTTATGTTACTATGCATAACAAAAATATATTGGCCTATTTTTCTGATTTTTCCCTTAAAGCAGAAAGACTTATTTTTTTTTTGCTTTTGTTGTAAAGAAGAAGGAATACATATTAAAGTAACTGATTTGATTTCTGTTTCATTGTCCACTGCTATTGAACATCTAAGTGTTTGCGGTTGACTAAATAAAATGCCTCTAAAACAAACAAAAAACAAAAATAAAACAACAAAATACTGGCATGGGTTAATTCAAAGAGATCAATCAGATGGTCTGGGATGGGACCTGAGAATTTCTAATATTGAATATACAACCCAGATAATTTTTATCATCTGTCAAATTTGAAAAACATTAAATTAGTTTAATAAGATCAACTTACATCTAATAGATAATTGAGACTAGCTGCTCTGGGAAAAGTAGTTTCCAAATATGAAGGAAAGGTGAGGTAGGTAATTTTAGGTCACATGTGATAGAACTGAGAAATTGCAGCATGAGCCTATTAGGTACTTGAGAACATAAAGAAAATGATACTTTGAAGTGAAAAGTGGTGCAGAATAGGTATATATGTACCAAAAATATTTTACACATTTTAATTTCTTTCTTAGAATGGTATCTAGGCATCCTTTTATTCCCCTCTTACCCTTTCCTGTACGTAATGTCCAGATTTCAAACCAGTACTACAGGATTTATAAACTAGTCCAATTTTGGTTGAAATAATTTACTTCAGGACATCCTGGTCTTAACTACAATTATAAAATTATCTACATAAAATACATTCTAAAGTTCAAAGAGTTCTCTTATCAACATTTGAAGCACAGCCAAGTTTAAGAGTTGATACCACCTACAACTTTATTTTTACCATACAATTTATTTTAATTCTCCTTTCTCTCTAAAAGTTTGAGAATATGTACACATTACCAGATCTTTAGCATCCAACATATATATGAGCTTAATCACAAGTGCCATAAAACAACATGATCTAGGACAGCATTTCCCTGTCATTTCTCTTATAGGCAGTGAAGTTATTTGGGTTTAATATCTCTTTAAATTTTACATTTCACCAAGGAATGTAATAGCCCATTGTATGGCATTGTAAGGCAAAATGACTAAATTACAAAGATGTAAAGGGATGTTGTAAAATCTAGTGGAAATTTTCAAATTTGGACTTCCCACATAAAAGCAGGGCAAACTAAAAAACCTGAGTACCTTAGGACCTGTTGACAACCTGTTAGATGAACTTAATCCGTTGCTGAAAGAAATATAAAGTGGTGTTCAATTTAGATTTCTAAATCATGCTTCTATATTGAGCAAGGAAAAACCATGTATTGAACTGTTTATGGTCAATGTGTATGCCAGTTTATATTAAAACATTAAAAATGTTCCTATAGGGCTTCCCTGGTGGCACAGTGGTTGAGAGTCCACCTGCTGATGCAGGGGACGCGGGTTCGTACCCCGGTCTGGGAAGATCCCACGTGCCGTGGAGCGGCTAGGCCCGTGAGCCATGGCCGCTGAGCCTGCGCCTCCAGAGCCTGTGCTCCACAATGGGAGAGGCCACAACAGTGAGAGGCCCGCGTACCAAAAAAAAAAAAAAAAAAAAATGTTCCTATATCTTTAATGAAGTAATTTATACTTGTATTTCAACCTAAGGAAATAGAGTGGGTAAATGTAATTTTACAAATGTTCTTTGCAACAATAAATTTAACAGTAACAAAAATATCATAAATATATGACAGTGCACCTTTTCCACTAATCTGTAAACCACGCTTGTAGTTAATTTAATTTAATACATATAAAATAATTCTGTACACATATTTATTTGTTCCCCCAAATAGTAGGCAATTAATTATAGTACAGTGGTGATTCCAGTTCTAGGTCTTTGCTAATTTTTTAGTTGTGACATTGTATCCAATTTTGACACTTAGTAACCTCCTGCTACTGTTTTGCTACAAATATAGTAATAAAATTAGTATCAGCTCTTTGTTCTTACTTAATAGTAGGTGCTATTTAAATAATTTTAAAAGAAAAATCATGGTTGCTTTTATCAAAAAGTTTTTTATGATTTACACTTAGAAAATTTCCTTCTCAAGTTTCTATTTGTAGCAAACAGTTGACTTTTTTCACTAATTATCAGCACAGTGCTCCTTTTCTTACAGATTGATGTTTATAGTAAGAAATCTTCAAAAGAAATATATTTTCTTTGGGATTCATTCATGAGAATGGCCTTCATTGTCTTCTGTCTTCTCTCTCTATATATATGTGTGTGTGTGTGTATACGCATACATGTGTATTTAAAATGTCATTTGTGTTGTCCATTTCTGTTTTTCATTTATGTTATTCAATTCACCTCTATCTTTAATGTATTGAAAACAGTATCAATTCATTCAAAATTACTAAATCAGTAAATTATTTTCTTTTTTTTTTTTTTCTGCGGTACGCGGGCCTCTCACTGTTGTGGCCTCTCCCGTTGCGGAGCACAGGCTCTGGATGCGCAGGCTCAGTGGCCATGGCTCACGGGCCCAGCCGCTCCGCGGCATGTGGGATCTTCCCGGACCGGGGCACGAACCCGTGTCCCCTGCATCGGCAGGCGGACTCTCAACCACTGCGCCACCAGGGAAGCCCCAGTAAATTATTTTCAAACAGCTTAATCATATTCATTTCTGTGATAGCTTCTGAATCTTTTTTTCCTCCGCAGATTAGATTTCTTATTCTGACACAATCTTCCTCACTCTTTTAGTTAAATTTTTTTTAAATTTCAATTTCTCAAAAATAAAACTCTTCAGTTTATTTGTAGCTTCTCAATTTTGTCTTCTTAATTTGTATATTCTAATTCCTTAGCCTACTATTTCCTTTCACTCCTTTTTTTTAAATAATTGAAAGTATCAATAAATATTATCTTGATTTTGTGTTGAAAAACTCATTTTTTTTCTCATAAAATTTTCTCATCTTCTCTTTAATACTCAAAAATTCTGCATCAAAATATCCCCCCCGATCCTTGCTTCTCATTAGGAGTTATGTACTTTATTCTGTAACATCTTGATCAGTTATCATCATCTGATTCTGAACAGCTTTTACCATCTGTCATCTTGAAAGAGAGATGGTTGCCCATCTATTGTAAAAATGCTTCTATTTTTGCTCAGTAACAATGAGACAGATACAGGCTGTGTTATTACTTCAGTTTACCATATGAGGACTATGATGATTAAGCCGTTTTTTTCTGGTGGCATAACTTGCTGATAGCAGAGCTGAAGTAAAACCCTAATTCTTATTATTCTTAACTCAGTGAGCATTCTCTTATACATTTTTTTTTAAACTAATATGATAGTTTGAAATTTGTTGTGGTATACTGAACATACCATATCACTTCTCTGGTTTCATTTCTCTATCTGTGAAATGAGGTAGAGTTACACCCCTTTCAAAATACCTACATTGGGGCTTCCCTGGTGGCGCAGTGGTTGAGAGTCCGCCTGCTGATGCAGGGGACGCGGGTTCGTGTCCCGGTCCGGGAGGATCCCGCATGCCGCAGAACGGCTGGGCCCGTGGGCCATGGCCGCTGGGCCTGCGCATCCAGAGCCTGTGCTCCACGGCGGGAGAGGTCACGGCAGTGAGAGGCCCGCGTACCGCAGAAAAAAAACAAAACAAAAAAAATACCTACACTGAATAGAGTGATGTTTTACATGTATTGTTGAGACTTCCATCAATTTACACTGGTTGGTTAATTGAAAGGACTCAAAAGACTCCACAGAGTGAACTCATGTAAACCTTTAAGAAAAGTGAAGTATACAGCACAACAGGAGAATGAAAGAACACGCAATCACAGAAAGGTCCAAAAACTTCCAGGTACAGCCCTCTGGGATCCTTTCCAGCCTCAAAGGACATGCTTCAGGTTCAGATTATGAAACACCCAGATTTGTGTGAGGTGGCTCAATTTCAAGGGAACCCAAGCACCCAATTCCAGAGAGGGCTTTTTGCCCACTGATCATACAGCTAAAACCATGCTTGGTAACCATTTACACCAAGTACAAAACATCCATTTATACATCCTGAAAGAATGGAGAGAAGCTGGTGCCTCCCATGGAGTTTCAAGCTTTAAAAAGAATATTATAAATCACTAACTAGTGTTATCTCAGTCTTACTTTTTGACTAAGAGTCCTTACCAGCCTTCTAGGTGTCCCTAGAAATAAGCATAAATTTGCTTCTTTCCCACCCCTACCCTCAGTACTACTAATCTCACATATTGTTATTATTGCTGATGATGAGTACTAAATGTCTTTGTGGTAAAGACATTTCATAAACATTAAGGGCTTTGGGGGTATAAAAAGAGAGGACATATTACTAGATGGGACTATAGATGGAGCATAACACCTGGATTGACTCACAGGATGGTGTGTAGATTTATTTGATTTATTGTTAAAAGTACGTGTGGGAGAATGGAGAGATGGTATAAATATACATCTTGTTGCTGCTTCATCCATGCTGAAAATGTAGTAAAGAAAGGAAAACAAATTTCCAGAGTTTCTCTCCATTTCAACAAAAATTTTATTCCCAAACTGAAATTCCTTTGGAGAGAAAATAAGAAAGGAAGCATACAGTTTGGAATCAGTAGACTAGTCAGACTGATGAGGAAGGATCAGAATATGTTGACCATCTATGTATGTAGACAAGTAGAAAAATATAAATACTTAGCTGATCTTGAATCTCAGAAAAGGAAATTCCAGAATGCCTAAAGAGAAGAGGGGCCTAAAAGGAAGAGATTTGAATATGTTAAAGTTAGAAACCTCTTGGGAGGTTTTTCTTCTGGATGTTTTTAAGTCTAGGCTACAATGTCTATACTGAGAGAAAAATCCAGTAGCCCTGGTTTGGTGTATTTGTGGAAGTAAATTGAGAAACTTGTATAAAGCTGGACATCAGGAATCAAAGAAAAATATCAGTCTTCAATTTGAAGAAGACACTTTGTGTGGAGCAGGATAAACACAAGCCAATCTTTTTTTTTTAGTTGGGGTAGAGTTGCTTTACAATGTGGTATTAGTTTCTGCTGTACAACGAAGTGAATCAGCTGTATGTATACATATATCCCCTCCCTCTTGGACATCCCTCCCCTACCTCCATCCCACCCATCTAGGTCACCACAGAGCACCAAGCTGAAAAGCAGCAATGCCAGAGCCTTAGTGGGAACAAAGATAAAAACCGGAAAGGTCATGTCACTTTACATACAACTAGAGAAATTTCTAATATGTAAAGGAAATTAGTAAACTGTGAAAAGAAAAAAAAAACCTTAAAGGAAAATGATTTCAAATACCTAATTGAAGAAGATCTTTGCAACAGGGAAAACTGAATCACAGTTCCTCTAAAGTTGTTGCTTTTTTCCTGCTGTGTTAGCTTTTCAGAATTAAGCATTACCTGATAGAAAGTATATCAACCTTGAAGTATCTATCCTCCCAATTTGCTTGGTTCTGTTTGCTTTCTGAGCTATTTGCCTAGTGAAGATTCCTGGGTGCCATTGCCAGTGACTCATTTCCTAACATTTTTGGCTGTATCAGCCTGACCCTGGGTAAGTGTAGATCTCCAACAAGACCTAAATTGTGCCTGTTATAGAGAAAACAGCAGCAGTTCTGGCTTGTAGATCCAACCCAACCAGACCCTGAAGGTTCTGGAACTTCTCACTGCTGTCAGACTCTGGTGAAGCATCCTACTGTGGTATATATATCTTTCCTAATGGCTACTTGGAGGAGATAGGTAATCAACATAAAAAAAAAAAATGGAATTTTGACCAGTGAGAGACAGGAGACAGGAAGGAACAAGTAATGGCTGTTATGAAGCATGATGATTCCATATGGCCATTGCAGTAATATCTCATGTTACTGAGCATTGACCTAAGTTTTCTTGTAAAGCTTTGATTTACTAGTTCAAGTACCACCTTGGATTAGTTTTTCGTCTTTCTCTGTTTTACTTTCCTTTTCCCCTTATTCTTGTTGCCCTGGAATTGCAAATCTTTCTCCTCCTTTCCCTCTGCCCAAAATTTTAGCATGTAAATTTTGCCATAAGCTAGAGGAGCCTGGCTATGACAAGTGGTGTCGTATTCTTTTCAGTGGGTAAGAACAGCAAAGAATAATATAAATATATAATATGTACCATAAATTGTGAGCTCTGTTATATATTAATAAGAGTTATTCATTACAATGCTCTGCAGGCAATGGTGTTTCAAAAATGTGTTTAGTCGAGTTTCTTTACTTAATAACCTTAAGCGTATTGCTTTATTTTTCTTCCTTAGAATATTCATCGAGACTAGCATATCTGAAACACATCATGAAAACAACATTTAGCGAAAAGAAATGATAGAAAACTTAAAATCCCATTGGATCCAGGTAGGTAATGTAAATAAGCAAACCAACCTGGTTGTACACCATGCTAAACTGGAGAGTGCTTGCCCCAGCTGAACTGGAGCACTTTCAGAGGATAGGTTGTATATGGGAATGTGGGTTCTGTGTTTCAGAATAAGTCAAACATTATATTTGTTTAAAAAATATAAAATCTCCTAATGTAAAAAGTATTGACACCTGATTCTAATATTTAAAAGTCACTGCATGGTTCTAAGATAATATGTCTATAAACTGGGCCAGAGCCAATGGTTTGTGACAATGGTGAAATTACCATTGGAGTACTCTGATCAGTTGACTGTGTTCTAGGCACTGATGGCTGAAGGGAAAAAGAATTCAAAGAAACCTTTCTTATTTTCAAGAAGCTCACTAGGATCAAGAATATTACCACTTTATGTCTAGTTTATGGGTGTATACCCAATGCATTTTCTCAGATCATCCCAGAATGGAAAGAAATCTATCTTAAAGAAGAATTTGATATCCTTGTTCAGTCTGAAGACACAATTATACAACATATCAATTCTACTTCAGGATGTAATAAACTACTGGTAAGTTGTTTACTCCTTTTAATCCTTCCTTTCTGAACATTGATAATTGGATAAGGATTAAACAAACATTGATAATTATATTTTATACCTAGATACACTTCTTTTATGCAATTGAAGCAAATCCTTAGGTAAGTGGCTTCATTTCACAGAAATAATTTTTTTTAGAAGTTGAGTTAAAAAGATCATTTTCACCAACAATTACAACCTAGGGAAGTGCAACAAAGTTAATTATTGATAATGCTTCTAAAATCCAATCACATGTGATGTGATGATATGTAAGCAAAACCAGAATTAAGTTACAAGGCTTTTGTGAGTGACTATGTTGTCAGCTCATTCATGAATTCATTATTTCTACAACTAAAGTATTTTAGTGAAACAATAATGAACATTTTGCTTTCACTAAATATCAGTCTAACACGGTTGACAGTGGTATGAGTAGTATGGTTGGCAGAATTCTAAGATGACCCTCATGATCTCCACCCCATAGTGGTGTTACTGTCATTATTCTGTTATATAGAAAAAGGGATTTTGCAGACATAATTGAGGTTATTAATCTGTTGACATTAAGTTAATGAGATTATCCCCATAGACCTGACTGAATCACACGAGCTCTTTCAAAGCAGAAAGTTTTCTGAGGCTATCAGCAGAAGAGAATAAGAGATTGGAAGTTTGAAAAGTGTTGATGTAAGGGAGATTCTGTGTTGCTGAGATAGAGGGGGCCTTGCAGAGACCTTTTGGATCTGAGAGCTATTCCTGGCTGCCAGCCAGCAAGAAAATGGAGACTTTATCCTGCAAAATAAAGGAACTGAATTCTGCCAATGACAATAAGGAATGAAAGAAAGGAGGTATCTATCTTATATTTATTTTTCTTGTCTTATTACCTAAATAGGAGCATCAGTGAAACACTGAATCTAACTGGTAATATGTGGCATCATTATCTGGCGTCTGACTTTAACAAAAACGTTTCTAAGTTTCACCATTCTCCAGTATGCTTGCTGTAGGTTTCTGTAAAATAAATGCTACTAGTTTAAGAAGTTTCATTTCTTTTCCTATATTTCTAGTAGGAATTTTTTTTCTTTTTCTTTTTTTTCTATACAAATGTTTCGTACCTAAGAATTCTTTATTTTTTTAAAAGGCTTATAAAATTTACCTGTAAAAGCCTTAGTTCCTAGTGTCTTTTTGTGGGGATGTTTAAATCACTAACTAAATTTATTAGGATAATAAATTTATTAGGATAATTTAAATTATATTTCCTATTTCTTTGTAATTCGATTTTTTGCAATTTATATACTTCTAGAAAAATATCAATTACTTGTAAGTTTTCAAATTTATCTTCGTGGACTTGTTCACAGTGCTTTCCTTTTTTTTTTTTAACAACTTTATTGGAGTATAATTGCTTTACATTGTTGTATTAATTTTTGCTGTATAACAAAGTGAATGAGCAATATGTATACATATATGCCCATATCCCCTCCCTCTTGTGTCTTGCTCCCACAATACTATCCCACCCTTCTAGGTGGTCAAAAAGCACTGAGCTGATCTCCCTGTGCTATGTGGCTGCTTCCCACTAGTTATCTATTTTATATTTGGTAGTGTATATATGTCAGTGCCACTTCCTCACTTCGTTCCAGCTTACCCTTCCCCCTCCCCATGTCCTCAAGTCTATTCTCTATGACTGAGTCTTTATTCCTGTCCTGCCCCTAGGTTCTTCAGAACCCTTTTTTTTTTTTCAGAGTCCATATATATGTGTTAGCATACGGTATTTGTTTTTCTCTTTCTGAGTTACTTCACTCTGTATGACAGACTCTAGGTCCATCCACCTCACTACAAATAACTCAATTTCATTTATTTTTATGGCTGAGTAATATTCCATTGTATATATGCACCACATCTTCTTTATCCATTCATCCGATGATGGACACTTAGGTTGTTTCCATGTCCTGGCTATTGTAAATAGTGCTGCAGTGAACATTGTGCTACATGACACTTTTTGAATTATGGTTTTCTCAGGGTATATGCCCAGTACTGGGATTGCTAGATCATATGGTAGTTCTATTTTTACTTTTTCAAGGAACCTCCATACTGTTCTCCATAGTGGCTCTACCAATTTACATTCCCACCAACAGTGCAAGAGGTTTCCCTTTTCTCCACACCCTCTCCGGCGTTTATTGTCTGTAGATTTTTTTGATGATGGCCATTTTGACCAGTGTGAGGTGATCCCTCATTGCAGTTTTGATTTTCATTTCTCTAATGGTTAGTGATGTTGAACATCCTCTCGTGTGTTTGTTGACAACATTTATGTCTTCTTTGCAGAAACGTCTATTTAGGTCTTCTGCCCATTTTTGGATTGGGTTGTTTGTTTTTTTGATACTGAGCTGCATGAGCTATTTATATATTTTGGAGATTAATCTTTTGTCAGTTGCTTCGTTTGCAAATATTTTCTCCCATTCTGAGGGCTGTCTTTTCATCTTGTTTATGGTTTCCTTTGCTGTGCAAAAGCTTTGAAGTTTCATTAGGTCCAATTTGTTTATTTTTGTTTTCATTTCCATTTCTCTAGGAGGTGGGTCAAAAAGGATCTTGTTGTGATTTATGTCATAGAGTGTTCTGCTTATGTTTTCCTCTAAGAATTTTATAGTGTCTGGCCTTACATTTAAGTCTTTAGTCTATTTTGAGTTTATTTTTGTGTATCGTGTTAGGGAGTGTTCTAATTTCATTCTTTTACATGTAGCTGTTCAGTTTTCCCAGCACCACTTATTGAAGAGGCTGTCTTTTCGCCACTGTATATTCTTGCCTCCTTTATCAAAGATAAGGTGACCATGTGGGAGTGAGTTTATCTCTGGGCTTTATCCTCTTTCATTGATCTATATTTCTCTTTTTGTGCCAGTACCATACTGTCGTGATTACTGTAGCTTTGTAGTATAGTCTGAAGTCAGGGAGCCTGATTCATCCAGCTCCATTTTCCTTTCTCAAGATTTCTTTGGCTACTCAGGGTCTTTTGTGTTTCCACACAAATTGTGAAATTTTTTGTTCTAGTTTTGTGAAAAATGCCATTGGTAGTTTGATAGGATTGCAATGAATCTGTAGATGGCTTTGGGTTGTATAGTCATTTTCACAATGTTGATTCTTCCAATCCAAGAACATGGTATATCTCTCCATCTGTTGCTATCATCTTTAATTTCTTTCATCAGTGTCTTATAGTTTTCTGCATATAGGTCTTTTGTCTCCTTAGGAAGGTTTATTCCCAGGTATTATATTCTTTTTGTTGCAATGGTAAATGGGTATGTTTCCTTAATTTCTCTTTCAGATTTATCAACATTAGTGTATAGGAATGCAAGAGATTTCTGTGCATTAATTTTGTACCCTGCTACTTTACCAAATTGATTGCTTAGCTCTTGTAGTTTTCTGGTAACATCTTTAGGATTCTCTATGTAAAGTATCATGTCATCTGCAAACAGTGACAGTTTTACTTCTTCAATTCCGATTTTGATTCCTTTTTTTTCTTTTTTGTCTCTGATTGCTTTGGCAAAAAAAGTCCAAAACTATGTTGAATAATAGTGGTGAGAGTGGCCAACCTTGTCTTGTTCTTGATCTTAGTGAAATGGTTTCAGTTTTTCACCATTGAGCACGATGTTGGCTGTGGGTTGTCATATATGGCCTTTATTATGTTGAGGTAAGTTCGCTCTATGCCTACCTTCTAGAGAGTTTTTATCATAAATTGGTGTGCAATTTTGTGAAAAGCTTTTTCTGCATCTATTGAGATTATCATATGGTTTTTATCCTTCAGTTTGTTAATATGGTTTATCACATTGATTGATTTATGTATATTGAAGAATCCTTGCATTCTCTAATAATAGAATTTGCCTGTGAATCCATCTGGTCCTGGGGTTTTATTTGTTGGAAGATTTTTAATCACAGTTTCAATTTCAGTGCTTGTGATGGGTCTGTTTATATTTTCTGTTTCTTCCTGGTTCAATCTCAGAAGGTTGTGCTCTTCTAAGAATTTGTCCATTTCTTCCAGGTTGTCCATTTTATTGGCATATAGTTGCTGGTAGTAATCTCTCATGATCCTTTGTATTTCTGCAGTGTCAGTTGTTACTTCCCGTTTTTCATTTCTAATTCTGTTGATTTGAGTCTTCTCCCTTTTTTCTTGATGATTCTGGCTCATGGTTTATCAATTTTATCTTCTCAAAGAACCAGCCTTTAGTTTTATTGATCTTTGCTATTGTTTCCTTCATTTCATTTTCATTTATTACTGATCTGATCTTTATGCTTACTCTCCTGCTGCTATCTTTGGGGATTTTTTGTTCTTCTTTCTCTAATTGCTTAGGTGTAAGGTTAGGTGTTTATTTGAGATGTTTCTTGTCTTGAGGTAGTATTGTATTGCTTTAAACTTTCCTCTTAGAACTGCTTTTGCTGCATCCCATAGGTTTTGGATCGTCGTGTTTTCGTTGTCATTTGTTTCTAGGTATCTTTTGATTTCCTCTTTGATTTCTTCAGTGATCTCTTTGTTATTTAGGAACGTATTGTTTAAACTCCATGTGTTTGTATATTTTACAGTTTTTTTCCTCTAATCTCATAGCGTTGTGGTAGGAAAACATACTTGATATGATTTAAATTTTCTTTAATTTACCAAGACTTGATTTGTGACCCAAGACATGATCTGTCCTGGAGAATGTTCCATGAGCACTTGAGAAGCAAGTGTATTCTGTTGTTTTTGGATGGAATGTCCTATAAATATCAATTAAGTCCATCTTTTTTAATGTGTCGTTTAAAGCTTGTGTTTCCTTATTTATTTTTATTTTGGTTGATCTGTCTATTGGTGAAAGTGGGATATTAAAGTCCCATACTATTATTGTGTTACTCTCAGTTTCCCCTTTTATTGCTCTTAGCATTTGCCTTTGTATTAAGGTGCTCCTATGTTGGGTTCATAAGTATTTATAATTGTTATATCTTCTTCTTGGATTGATTCCTAGATCGTTATGTAGTGTCCTTCTTTGTCTCTTGTAATAGTCTTTATTTTAAAGTCTATTTTGTCTGATATGAGAATTGCTACTCCAGTTTTCTTTTGATTTCCATCTGCATTGAATATATCTTTTTCCATCCCCTCAGTCTATATGTGTCCCCAGGTCTGAAGTGGGTCTCCTGTAGCCAGCATATATACAGGTGTTTTTTTGTTTTTTTTTTCCATTGAGCCAGACTGTGTCTTTTGGTTGGAGCATTTAACCCATTTACATTTAAGGTAAGCATCAATATGTATGTTCCTATTCCCATTTTCTTAATTGTTTTGGGTTTGTTACTGTAGGTGTTTTCCCTCTCTTGTGTTTCCTGCCTAGAGAAGTTCCTTTAGCATTTGTTGTAAAGCTGGTTTGGTGGTGCTGAATACTCTGAGATTTTGCTTGTCTGTAAAGGTTTTAATTTCTCCGTCAAATTTGAATGAGATTCTTGCAGGGTAGAGTAATCTTGGTTGTAAGTTTTCCCCTTTCATCACTTTAAATATGTCCTGCCACTCCCTTCTGGCTTGCAGAGTTTCTGCTGAAAGATCAGCTGTTAACCTTTTGGGAATTCCCTTGTATGTTATTTGTTGCTTTTCCCTTGCTGCTTTTAATATTTTTTCTTTGTATTTTATTTTTGATAGTTTGATTAACATGTGTCTTGACGTTTTTGTCATTGGATTTATCCTGTATGGGACTCTTTGTGCTTCCTGGACTTGATTGACTATTTCCTTTCCTATATTAGGGAAGTTGTCAAGTATAATCTCTTCAGATATTTTCTCAGACACTTTCTTTTTCTCTTCTTCTTCTGACACCCATATAATTCAGATGTTGGTGCATTTAATGTTGTCCCAGAGGTCTCTGAGACTGTCCTTTATTCTTTTCATTCGTTTTTCTTTATTCTGCTCCGTGGTAATTATTTCCACTGTTTCGTCTTCCAGGTCACTTATTCGTTCTTCTGCCTCAGTTATTCTGATGTTGATTCCTTCTAGAGAATTTTTAATTTCATTTGCTGTGTTGTTTATCCTTGTTGATTTGCTCTTTAGTTGTTCTAGGTCCTTCTTAGACGTTTCTTGTATTTTGTCCATTCTATTTCCAAGATTTTGGATCATATTTACTATCATTACTCTGAATTCTTTTTCAGGTAGACTGCCTATTTCCCCTTCATTTTTTTGGTCTGGTGGACCAAAAAAGGTCTGGTGGACCTTGCTCTTTCATCTGCTGCGTATTTTTCTGTCTTCTCATTTTGCTTAACTTACTGTGTTTGAGGTCTCCTTTTCACAGGCTTCAGGTTCATATTTCCCTTTGTTTTTGGTGTCTGCCCCCAGGAGATAAGGTTGGTTCAGTTAGTTGTGTAGGCTTCCTGGAGGAGGGGACTGGTGCCTGTGTTCTTGGGGGTGAGGCTGGATCTTGTCTTTCTGGTATGCAAGACCGTGTCTGGTGGTGTGTTTTGGGGTGTCTGTGAACTTCTTATGATTTTAGTCAGCTTCTCTGCTAATGGGTAGGGTTGTGTTTCTGTCTTCCTAGTTGTTTGGCATGGGGTGTCCAGCACTGAAGCTTGCTGGTCATTGAGTGGAGCTGGGTCTTAGCATTGAGACAGAGGTCTCCTGGAGAGCTCTATCAGACTGATAATATGTGGGGCTGGGAGGTCTCTGGTGGTCCAATGTTCTGAACTCAGCTCTCCCACATCAGAGGCACAGGCCTGACACCCAGTCTAAGCACCAAGACCCTATCAGCCACACGGAAGTTTATTCCTTAACCAAATTGGAGTTTCCTGTAGTCTACTCCACCTCAAGGGCCAATAATATTCAGAGGCAGCAAGAATTTTAATTCTTCATATTCTCTTTTCTTCCTGTGGACTTCTTTTTTTTCCTTTTTGTGTAGTCTAGCTTCAGTTTCTCATAGGGTGCCATGTTCATAGACCTCGCAACAGCCCTTCAGACCAGAGCTCCTAATCCATAGTAGTTTCTTATTAAAAACAAAACAAACAAAACAGAAAAATCCAAAACTAGCTTCAGGGACTTCTGGTTTCAGGTCCTAAATGTAAAGAGCTTGGAATTCACCATTCTGTAATTACAACAAAAAGTAAGTTTAGCAAACTGAAAATTAATAACTTTTCTTGGAGAAAAAATAAGAAATACATTTATCTTTAGAAACCATGCAAGTCAGAATAGAATGAAGTGAAATAAAGTATTAAAAAAACTTACCAACTTAGAATTCTATATCCAGAGCAGTTATTCTTCATAAGTGAGGGAGCAATAAGGACCTTATCAGACAAACAGAAAACTGTGGGAACTCACTGCCTGCAAAACTGTCCTGCAAGAAATATTAAAAGCAGTTTTTCAGAAATAAGGAAAATAATATAGTTCAGGGCTTCCCTGGTGGCATAGTGGCTAGGAGTCCGCCTGCCAATGCAGGGGACATGGGTTTGAGCCCTGGTCCGGGAGGGTCCCACATGCCATGGAGCAGCAAGGCCTGTGCACCACAACTACTGACTGTGCTCTAGAGCCCACAAGCCACAACTACTGAGCCCACCTGCCACAACTACTGAGGCCCGTGCGCCTAGAGCCCATGCTCCACAATGAGGTCATAAGGGTGTGACCCTAATCTGATAGGAATAGTGTCCTTATAAGGAGAGGAAGAGACTCCAGTGGTGTGTATGCACAGAAGAAAGGCCATGTGATGACACAGGGAAAAAAAATGCTGTCCAAAAACAAAGGAGAGAAGCCTCAGGAGATACCAAACTTGCTGACACCTTGATCTTGGGCTTCCAGCCTCCACGACTGTGAGAAAATCAACTTCTGCTGTTTAAACCACCCAATCTGTGGTACTCTGTTATAGCAGCCCTGGCAGGGTAATATAGTAAGGAAGGGGGATTTATCTCCCAGGTTCCCACTTGTCTTTTTAATCTATGGGTTAAAATTTATCCCGCTAGGGTATTAACTTCCTCATACTTAAAGATTACATCATCACTTGGAGAGCAGCTCTGTACCATGTTCCTTGGTACAGAGTTTCATCCAAGTCTGGAAATGTCATTAGAGCTGGAAACTCCAGATGTGTAGCTGGTTGGCTGAGATATGCAGGTAGCCAAATATGGGTGACTGGCATATGGTTTATGTGTTTTAGGAAATGCATCCCTTCCTATAATCTGAGGATATCCTTATCCTATATAACAGGGGAAGTATATCATTTTTGACTTCTTAATTGGAAAATTCATATATATTTTTATACTCATTTCTCTTATCTTTATTTTCATTTTACTTAAATAAGCATTTCACACTTAAATATACAATGAACACTTGGGATTATCTTGTTTAAAAGTGAGAAAAACTGAGGCCCAAAGAGATAATAATATTTGCTTAATTTGTTAATACTAAGGAGTTTGCTTTACCAAATTTGTTTTGTCTGGGAATTTAACTCATTGGGAAATCCAAGGAACTTCCCATTATTTCATGCTTGTATTTTATGAGGATATAGCAATAAGGCATGAGAAGCTGTAAGGTTTCAAATGGCACATAAATTGTGCTATTTACTTTTGTTTCCCAAATATGGTATCTAACATAACAAATCTTGTACAGAGTAAGGTGTTCAGTATAAAAGGTAAAACAGTGATATTGACATCAAGGTTAGCAGATGAAACCAATTTCTTCTTTACAGTGAATTGTAAAATGTCCGTTACCAGTGAGAAAAAGCTCAGCTAAGGCTTAGATTTAGTGTCTCAGTGTAGCTGGCATTGGATAACCAGGTTAACAAACTTGCGTTAGTGGCTGTCTTTTCGTTATTTATTTTTCTGAAAGTGCATTTTAAAGTCCAATATATTTTAATTAACAGAAACATATGATTATTAGAAAAATACATGAATCAGGAAGAATAAAAGGATTATAAAGAAAAAATAATCATCACAAACTGAAATTTTAAAAATGCCATTTCTTAAGCATCTAGGTTAACAAAATTATGAGACTGCGATACAATTTTGGGGACCTAATCTTTAAAATGAAAATAATGCATATAAGGCATATTCAGTGTTTGAGAGTATAACAAGAGCTAAATTACAAAAAAACACTCAGATTTTCTTCTTTGCACTGCAACTAGAAGCAGATATTACCTATTTCCTCGTTTGATGCTGAGTAAATAGGTGATAGTTGCCGTTCATTCAGAATAGTTCATATGCAATCAGTAGACACAATGCCTTATGCGACAGCTCTTCATTTAGTTTAATTTACTGTAACTCACATGTATTAATATCCCAGTAAGCTCCCTGGTGTCCCATTTCTGGCAGCGTGTGTGTCTCATTTTCTCTGTATGAGATTCCCTTGTGAAATATTTGGGAACTCTATCATGGAAATCATCAGGAAGGGAAGAATGCTGCTTGGAGGTGTGGTTTTTAATAGGGTTGACTAGGTAATTTGTTACTCAAAAGATGAGTAAAAACATGTAGTTTGGATAAATTGTTTCAACATTTATTATAAAATGTCTAATAGCATATTGTGTTGAAAATAAGACCATTCAATGAATGCAATATCATTTGCTTTTCTTACTGTATTTTATTCCTAGACTCCACAAATATTTAAGTTCATACTATGTGTAAGCACAGTGGTATATGTTTTAGATATTCAAAATGGTTTGTAAGAAATTCCATTTTCACCAATATGATTAAATAGATACCTCCCACTAAAAACAACTATGAATGCTTGATAAACTATAGTCATCTATTTATGTATTTATTTATTTACATTAGTGTGGCTCATGGAATTTTATTCTATGCAATAGATTGTATTCCATTAATATCATTATTCAGTTTTGATGTACAATTTATATCACATTTTTTCAATGGGCAAATCTGGCACTTGTGTCCTTTTGATTGTTCCCATTTTTAATACCTTCTTATTAAAGACAGTACAAGACATTTCAGACTTATTATTCATTTTCATATCCCAGCTCTGTAATCAACTTTTTCTCCAAAAACACCTGATAACCTTTATTGGAAAATGGTGTTTAGACACGAAGATCAGGGTGATAGGTGTGCTCATTGATACCCATGTCATTGCTTCTAGGCCCTCTTTGTAGGAATATGACATATATAGTGACATTTTCACATCTATCCATTTATTTTTTTCTCTCTTTCCTAAAAACCATGAGTTCATACTGATATTTTAAATTTCTAAAAGTGAGAAACTGGGCTTTCATTACTGTCAATATGTTTACTCATTTGCTCAAGCCTAGACCATACAGGTAGTTTCAAAATTACTAATTCTTATGACTACAAAAAGGAATTTGATCTTTATTTACTGTTCTCTTTGTAGAATACATAAATCTAGAACATTCAGTTCAATTAGTTTTTTCACAATCAAATGCTCATGTAATTCCATCTCTATCAAGAGATAGAATATTTTTATTACTTCAGAGACTTTTCTCAGGTTCCTTTCCAGTTGTTACCCTCTCATTCCAAGCTAATTTCGTGATTTTTTTTTCATGCATATTCCACAATCGGCTTATCCATTCTCCTGTTGGTGAACATTTAAACAATTTCCAATTTTTGGCTCTTATGAACAAAGTTTCTACAGCTATTCTAGTATAAAACCTTTTGTGAACACATTTTTATTTCTCTTGGATAAATACCTAGGAATGGAATTATATAGATTATATCATAGATGTATGTTCAATTTTTTAAGAAACTGCCACACTTTTCTGTAACTTATTGTTCTAGTTTACATTCTCATTATCATTTTATGAGCATTCCAGTTGCCCCACATCCTTGCTTGCATTTGGTGTTATCTTTTTAAATATTATCAATTGTAGTTGGTGAGATTTAGAACCTCATGTTTATAATTTTTGCTTCTCTGATTTACTATTAATGCCAGTTACCCCTTCATGTGCTTGTTGTCTAGTCATATGTCTTCTGTAAGTTTCTATTAAAATGTTTTGTCTTTTATTTTTAACTCTACCATTGAGATGCAGGTTTTTGTTTTTGTTTTTAACTGTGTATAATCTGGATACAAATCTTTAATCAGACATATGCTTAGTACATTTTTTTAGTGTCTTTTGATTTAAAAAGTTAACATTTTGATAAATTCTAATTTATCTACTTTTTCCTTTTAGAGATATTGTTTCTGTGTCTTTTCTAATAAATTTTTGCCCGTCCCTGAAAATATTTTCCTATGCTCTATTCTAGAAATTTTTTTTTTTGGTTGTTTACTTAAGCTAAGTTTGTACTACCCCAAATTTACTTTTAAGCATTGTCTGAGGTAGGAGTTGAAGTTTGTTTCCATATGGATATCCAGTTGTTCAGACACAGTTTTGAAAATAATTTATACCCCCTTTGGAGTCCTTTAGCACCTTTGTCAAAAATCAATTGACTATATCAATATTGGGCTATCTCTGGATTCTACGTAGAAATTTCTTGATTATTGTAGGTTTACATTAAGACTTACAGTCAGATAGTGTGTCTCTTACTTTGCTCTTTTTTCTCTATTATTGTTTTGGTCACTTTCATTTTTTTCATTTCCCATATGAATGTTAGAATCAGCTTATCAATTTCTATATGAAAAGTGCATTATCCTAATGACTGACTATTGATGTTAAACATCTTTCTTGTGTTTATTTACTGTCTATATATTTTCTTTAATGTAGTGTCTTTTCAAATATTTTTTCCATTTCTAATAAGATTGGTTTTTTTTTCATTACTGAATTCTGAATAATTTGTATAATTTGGACTCAAGTCCTTTATCAGATATGTGATTGGAAATATATTCTGTTAGTCTGTAAATTGTCTTTTTATTAATAGTATATTAGTGGATCCTTTGCTGAGCATCCTTCTTATTTTTGATAAAGTCCAATTTAACATTTTTTAATGGATATTGCTTCTGGTATCATATATAAGAACTTTTTTCATAACCAAGAATATGAAGGTTTTCTCCAAAGATTTCTTCTAAAATATTTCTAGTTAAATGTTTTATATTTGCCTCTATGACACATTTTTTAATTTGTTTTGTATATGGTAAGGGTTACGGATTGAGATCATTTTTTCCCCATAGAGGTATCCAATTTGTCCAGCCCTATTTCATTCAAAGGTATTTTTATCCATTGAATTGCCTTTACACTTCTGTCAAAAATCAATTTACCACATTCGTGTGTGTGTCTGTTTGTGTGTGTGTTTAGTCTATTAATATGGTGAATTACATTGAGTGATATTTGAATGGTGAATCACCCTTGCATTCCTGGAATAAACTACTTGGTTATAATATATTATAGTTTTTATATATTGGTGAATTTGATTTGCTAATGTTTTGTTGATATTTCCATCCATGTTTTTTAGTAATAGTGGGCTATTTTTTTCTTTTCCTGCAAAGTCTTTGTCTAGTGTTGATGTCAGAGACGGGAGTATATTGGATTCATAAAATAATTTTTGAAGATCTTTTTCCTCAGTTTTCTAGAAAACATTGTGTAGAATTGGTATTTTTTTCCTTAATTGTCTGGTAAAATTTGCCAGTAGACCATCTGGGCTTGAAGTTTTTTGTTGGATGGTTTTAAAACAGAAATGTATTTAATAAATACATAGAGAATTATTTAGGTAACTGTTTCTTTTTGAGTGAGTTTTGTTTATGTCTTTCAAGGAATTGATCTTTTTACTCTAAGCTGTCAAAATTACGGGCAAAACATTGTTTGTAATACTTATCCTTGAAATGAGTATCTGTTTGAGTTTGTAGTGAAGTCCTCCTTTTTCATTTATGATAATGGTAATATTGCTTTTTCTCTTTTTTTCATTGTCAGTCAGACTAGAGATATGTCAATATTGTGTATATTTGCACACCTAGTAATTTTTAGTTTTTTTCCTGGTAATTTTTTGTTGATTACTGGGCATTTTAGATAATATGTTGTAGACTCTCTCTACTTTATCTTTTGAAGCGTATTATTTCTTAACTATTATGTAGTTACCTTGGCTGAACTCAAACTCAATTCTCACCTACTTGAAAGAAGGTGAAACCTCTGCTCAGTTTTCAGCTTTACAGCTATGGCATTTCACCTTGAAATCTTCCTCACGCATGTACAGGTTAGGGGTAAAACAAGGATTTAGGTGGCGTTTAAATGCAGCTTTTATGGCTTCTCCTTCTGTAGCTGTCTCCTCCTTGGGATTTCTTCCTTCATTTTCATCCTAAATGTTATCCTCTGCTTCCGTAAGACCAAGGACTGTGACTTTCTACTTGAGTTTTAGCTGCCCTTTACTGCGGGGACTATAAAATATTCTCAATGTGAAAAGTTGTATAAATTTAGGTCCTACATAGTATAGCACCCTTCTTTCAAGGATCAGCCTCTTCTCCTATTTCTACCTACATTTGGTCACTCTTCAGTGTCTTTAAATAGTTATTCTTTACATTTCATGCAGAGTTTATAATTGTTATCTGTAAAAAGCCAGTTTGACAGTAGCAACTCTGCCATAACTGAATCAATACCTACTCCACAAATATATGAAAGGCATCTTATATTCTGTTTTTGAGGCAAATGATTTGATATACATATACAAGTATATTCATACCAGTTATTTTTTTAAATTAAGTCCTTATCATTTTTATTTTTGTTACTTGTTCTTTTGGATGGAGAGATTCTTAAATTTTCTATTCTGGTTGTGTTTTTTTGTATTTTTATCTGTACTGTATTTTTAATTTTCTTTCTCCTTTTCTCTCACTTTTCTTTTGGTTATACAATTCATTGCTATGTCATTACTTCATAAAGGTACACATTGTTATACTTCTTCTTATGTCATATAACACTTTTTTTCCTGCTCAATTATATTCTTCTTGAATTCTACCTTTGCATCATCTAATTTATTACGTGATTTACCATTGGTCATTCCTTTCACTTAACTTTTCTGAGAATGTATTATTTCTTGAAGACAAATACTTTGTAACATGTTGATAGACAGTTTCCCATTTTCTAAACTTATGAGAATTGCATTATGGTGGTAATCTGTTGCTTAACTACTGGCCAAACACTTATACTAATAGAGAAGTGGATTTTGCATAAGAACAGGTAATGTAAATTTGCTTGAAAATTTTCACTATGTCAAAATTTTAGTTTTTAATTTTCAAATGTGCTGAAGTCAAGTCATGTATAATATTTTCTTTACACTCCTACACAATATAGAGATTTCATTACCATACTTCACATTATAATAAAACCCTTTATTTGTTTCATATGTTGATGTTTGTCTAACTTCCCATTAATCATTTTGTTTAATAAATTTTTTAAAGAATGAACAGGGATACAGATACTTTTAGCAGTTTATAATTCAGTTATTAGCAGCAATATTCATGGTCAAAAGTGGCAAATAGGGATTTTCTTCACTCTTGAATATTCAGCATATTTTAGTCCTAAATGTTATCTAAAAACTAAATTACATACAAGTTTGAATTCTGAAATTATAAAGAAGCTTCTGATGTGATTTGTTAGTTTTTTAAAGTATATTATAATTTAATAGTCTTTGACACATTTTCCTTGAATTAATTTTTAGTATCGAGTTACAAATCAGAGTTTTAAAATCATAGTTGATACTAACTTGATTAAATGTTAAAATAGGCAACACCAAATTTATAGTCTTGATACATATTTTTTTTGTTTAATAGGTGATGAAATAGTCTATGATCAATATTTCAGTTAGGATATCATTTCTTTCAGAGTATTTGTATTTATTTATATAAATCAAGTGCAAAATGTCTGAAGCAAATGAAGTCTATTTTAAGATGTTCATTTTGAAATTGGCAATTAGGTAAGGATATATTTTTTCTTAATCTTTAAAATATAGTACTCAAGCATAACACAGATGATATAGTTAATTTTGAATTAATTAAAAATTTTATTGGTTTTTGTCCATAGACCTCTGATATTCAACATTATCATAATTATTAGACAGTTATGACCACCCACAGGGAATGCACCACTATGCTTGAGTCTAATGGTTAATCAAACAAAATTCAGGCTCTATTTTCATAACAGAGAATTAAAATAAAAAGCATAAAGCATGGCCAAAAGCAGTAAGAAAAGCAAGAAAAGTCTAGGAATTATCCTAAAGATGCATTTTCTAAGTAATTTTTCACTAGACAAAAGAGATATACTTTGCTTAGTATTGGAACATAATGGATTGATTATTAAATTTAGGAAACCTGAATTCTAGATCTGTGTCTGCCACCTACCAGGAATATGGATTCAGAACAGTTACTTAAATGTTTGAACGTGATCTGTAAAATAGGGATAATGATACCCTTTCTCTCTCCCTCACGGAGTTATTGTGAAAATCAAATCAAATAGTTTTAAACTTAAAAACACTTTCTAAAGCTGCCAAGCAATATGTAAAAATGATTTTATTTGTAGATATAGCCATTTCTCACATATTTCTTTATATTGTGTTCTTTTATTATCTTTTTAAGTGATTTAATATTTTCTACTCAATTTTCCATAGTCTCAATTTCATAAGAATATGAAGGAATATTCAACAGCTTGCCATATTGAAGAGTTTCATTATTATAAAATAGGTATGATCTAAAATGCACTAATCAAAGAGAGAGCAAGCAAAAATGGCTGTCCTTCTAGACTATACGGTTCTCATCTTCATCAATCAACCAAGATATTCTCATCTATTATGTACTCATGAAAAAACCTCATTCACTTCTGTGGTAGATTAAAAGACAGATTCATGCTATTTTGCCAGTTCTCATGGAAAGATGTGATCTATTTTCAGTCTCTTCCATCTGGTCTAGTCTTTGACTAATATAATGTGGAAATCACATTGTGTGAATTACCCAGCCTAGCTCTCCAGAGGTCTTGCAGCTTCTGCTTTCACCCTTTGAAATGTTGCCGTACAGCTGCCATGTTTAAAAAAAAAAAAAAGCCATTCTAACCTAGAAGAGAATGGGAGGCCACATACAGGAAAACTGAACCAGAAGCAAACTCCAGATTAGTTAGTGAGGTTATCTTGAACATTCTAGCCCAGCAGTCGCTACAGTGACAGAAAATTCAGCAGAGGAACTATACAACCAACCTTCAGATTTGTGAGGAATAGCAAGATACCAATTTATTAATGTTTTAAGCCACTAAATATGAGGTGTTTTATTACACGATAGATAACTGATAAAATTTTAAAGGAGTGAGGTAACACCTTGGCAATAGCTTATTATTTTCCCCATCTGTTTATAGTTTTGACCACATCATGACTAATGCAAAAACTTTTTGTATACTAAGATAAAACTTTGACAGTGCTCAGTTTATTGCTGGCTTTCAGTTAAATGATGTAAATTAGTAATGATTGAACAATAATCAGCAGTAGTTGTCCAATTCTATATATATAATTTCAGCTTTAGTCCTGCTGATAAAATAACTATTTTTATTTCCTCTTTCAAGAGGAGTAAAGGTCATTGTAAGTGTATAGATTTTTGCTCCAAGTGAAAGATTTTTGCTTTGTGTTCATTCATGTATGGTGGTCTGGTCTCAGTCTTGGTTGTATCCTAGCTTCACTAGACTTCTCAGTGTACTAAGAGCATTTCTTAGACATATCTAATTGTTATGTTGGTTTTATATCATCACGGATGTTTGGGGTGAGAGAAACCTGAATTGAAAAAGAAGCAATACTTTAAATCAGGGGAATTTTTAAAAATCTAAGTTTACAGATTTATTGGTGTTATTGTCATATTTAGATTCAATATTGATATTATAATACTATTATTTTATAATAAAGAGAAAAGATTACAGGAAAATATTTGTGTGGTTTTTTGAACAGAAATATCTTAGAATGGTGTTAGTAGATATCATTCTTAAGGAATAACCCTCTGGTCAGTTTTGAAACTAATCCTCAATAAGGAGTAAACATATTTGGAATATTATCTTCTGAATAAATGGGTCCATTTCTTTTTTGCTAAATATTCATTCCTTAAGGATTAAATTGATTACCTGTGGATCCTATCCTAAGGTTCCAAATTTGTCCATTTGCCAAAACTTAAATCCATAATCTTTCTAATGACTCTTGGGCCTGAACAATGATTCTTGAGACAAGTTATCATGCTACTTTGACAATTATGCCCAAATTTGGAGAAGAAAAGTACATACTGGAGCAAGAATGCTATACTTAGCTTGCCTCAGAACTTTTTTCCCTTTAATTTTAATGTCAACAATTAGAATTTACCCGTAAGGGCATTGTAATCAGATAATGTCAATAGTTTAAGTCATGTTTGTGAGATGTGGTATGAGAAAAATCTTAAGTTTCCTCATCTTGGGACTTAATGTATTCTTCTGGAAGGCTTTTTTTTTTCCATGTTGTGATTTACTGTTTTTACGTAAAAGTATATCTCTCTACTGCTTCTTTTAAATAGTCATATTAAGATAGATTGGCTTAGTTCATAACTTATTAATTCTTGATGAAATGTGACCAAACTTAAGGAAGTTGTAAGTGCCTCAGTCTGAGTTCTGTACCATCCATTCTCCAATTTCTCAACAATAAGCTGAAGGAATAAAGTATTCAATTTTGGAAAATAAAAGCTGTATTATACAAATACAGACTTAGATAAAAATACTATTAAATTTCCATGCAGATAGGATATATTCCAGATGAAAGAGACCACTTGACTATAAGGATTAGTAGCAATCTAACTGTCTAGAGTGGATAATGAAATCAGGAGGAAAGAGAATGTTATGTGACACTTCCAGATTTGTTAGTTGCACTAAAATCTTCATAAAGTATCTTAATTTTTAACAAAAGTTGGAATGGATACTAACATTGTTCCCTGGCCTTGATGTCACTTCAAAGCTGAGTATTTCTGAACATTTCTGTACCATAGTACCGTATTGTATTACTAAATACACTGCAGATAGGTGTCCCTACACTGATCTTTTTACTGTCTCTTTAGCTTTGCCTTTTCCAGAATATCGTGGTGTTGGAATCTTACGGTATTTAGTATTTTCAGATTGGCTTCTTTCACTTAGTAATATGTTTTTAAAGTTTCTCTATGTCTTTTCATGACTTGACAGCTCTTTTATTTTTAGTGCTGAATAATATTCCATTGTTTGGATGTACCACAGTTTATTGATCCATTCACTTACAGCATTTACAGAAGGGCATATTAGTTGCTTCCAAGCATTGGTAATTATAAACAAAGCTGCTATAAACATTCATGTGCAGGTTTTTGTGTGGACATAAGTTTTAAAATCCTTTGGGTAAATATCACAGAGTGCAATTGCTGGATTGTATGGTAAGAGTATGTTTAGTTTTGTAGCAAACTGCCAAGCAGTCTACCAAAGTGGCTGTACCATTTGCATTCCCACTAGCAATGAGTGAGAGTTCCTGTTGTTCCACATCCTCACCAGTACTTGGTGTTTTCGGTGTTTGGGATTTTGGCCACTCTAATAGGCTTTAGTGGTATCTCATTGTTGATTTGCAATTCCCTGATGACGTGTGATGTGGAACATCTTTTCATATGCTTATTTGCCTTCTGCATATCATCTTGGTGAGGTGTCTGTTAAGATCTTTGACCTGTTTTTTAATTGGGTTGTTTTCTTATTGTTGAGTTTTAAGAATTTTTTTGTATATTTTGAAATATATATATATATATATATATATAAAAATATATATCTGTCTTTTATCAGATATATTTTTTGCAAATATTATTTCCAACCTGTGGTTTGGTTTCTTATTCTCTTGCTAGGGTCTTACACAGAGTTTTCAGTTATACTCAGAAGTTTTTAGTTATAATGAAATTTAGCTTATCAATTATTTCTATGATGGATTGTTTTTTGGTGTCATATCTAAAATATCATCACCATTCCCAGTTATCTAGGTTTTCTCCTATGTTATCTTCTAGGAGTTTTACAGTTTTGCTTTTGGACATTTAAGTCTGTGATCTATTTTGAGTTTAATGTTTACAAACAGGTATAAGGTCTGTCTAGATTCAGTTTTTTTGCATGTGAATGTTTTGTTGTTCCAGCACCATTTATTGAAAGACTATCTTTGCTCCATTGCATTGAAACCAAGCAGGACCCTGTGGGGCCTTCCCGGGCACAAAAACCCTTTCATGTCCCCCATTTATTGTTTGTAGGAAAAGGTTTCAGCCTCCTAGACCTTTCCTGAGTTCCAAAGGGCATATTGAAACAGTTGCTAGAGGAGTGAGGGAATACAGAAACAAAGGAAAGGCCATCGGGAAACAATAGGGCAGTGGTGATGGGTCAGGGTCCTGGTTCCTCCTCAAGGGATATACATAACAATTTGATACATATCTCTGCGTTCTTCTACAGGAACTAAGGCCCCTACCCAGGTGGAGGATAGTAGCTTCAGGCTGAGCACAAGCATGTGGAACTCAGACTGTTTAGAACAAAAGGCTGATGATTGAAATACCTGGAACACCATCCTGTTACCTTATCACCAACCAATCAGAGGAAGGTCACACACCCTGCAGACCTCCCCTCATGCTTTGCCTATAAAACCTCTTCCCCATAAACCATCAGGGAGTTTGAGCATGAGCCACCTGTTCTCCTTGCATGGCCCTTGCAATAAACCTTTCTCTGCTCCAAACTCCAACTTTTCAGTTTATTTGACCTCACTGTGCATAAGGTACATGAACTTGGGTTCAACAACAGTATTGCCTTTGCTCCTTTTTCAAAGATCATTTGAGTGTATTTATTTGAGTCTATTTCTGGGCTCTCTATTCTGTTTCATTGGTCTATTTGTCTCTTCTTTAGCCAATACCACACTGTTTTGCTTACTGTAGAGTTATAGTAAGTCTTGAAATTGGGTAGCATCAGTCTTCCAGCATTGCTCTTCTCCTTCAGTATTGTGTTGGCTTTTGGGGTGTTTTGTCTCCCCATGTACAAACATGGTTTATCTTTTTTTTCTTTTTTTTAAATTGGAGTATAGTTGATTTACAATGTTGTGTTAGTTTCAGGTGTACAGCAAAGTGAATCAGTTATACATATACATATATCCACTCTTTTTTAGATTCCTTTCCCGTATAGGCCTTTACAGAGTATTGAGTATAGTTCCCTGTGCTATATATTAGGTCCTTATTATTTATCTGTTTTATATACAGTAGGATAGGTTCTCTTTCATTGTCCATTCCAAAAGAAATGACTTTAATGTGTCAAAATTTTTCTTTACATATAGTACCCATTCTGAATACTTGTAGTACTCTTTTTAAACCTTCAGTTTTTTCTCAGTTCTTCATAATTTCCTCATTTGCTTTGGTCTAATTCAGGTGTTCCACTTTCACCTGAATAAGTTTTTAAAGGACTTGAAATTTTTTCTGACTCTCTCATTCTCTCTTCCTGTTCTTTCTTCCCCTCACAGCCCCTGGTTTCTTATCCTCTTTTTTTCTCAATGTTCTTTGAGAGTGAGGTCTTGGATTAACAAGTGCTTCACACTTTTTAAATAGCAACAAAGTGTTGTGAAGATCATAAACACATGGAAGAAAATAATTAAAAAATAGATGCAATTAAACATTACAGATAAAAAGCAAGTATTTCCTTTTATTGCAAAATTTTAAGTAACTGTTCAGTGTTTTCTCAGAATTCTAGTCTCTATATTGAAATGTGGAAAATGTAATTTTTCTGAAAAATTCATAATTTGTTATAGTTTTCAGGTCAATTGCTATCACATTAATTCTGTCAACATGGACCCTTATTAAAATGAAACTATATTTCTTGAAACAAACATTTTCAGACTGGAAATTCTAAATTATCAAATTGTATTTATTGGTATAAATTGATTTAGAAAAAAATGAATTAAGTGCATAAACTAGTTTCCATAAGATCACTGTAGTAAATTTTGCTGTTATATTTTCACAATTAAAATTTGCTATATGACTACTACAGACAACAATCAGTGAATCTCAGCTTCATCAAACTAGAGGTTGGCACTTCTTCACGTAGGGGATTGTATTTAGAAATTTCTTTGCCTTGTGAACTGATAGAGTACAAGTTGATTGACCTTCAGACCTGGGATCTTGGGTCAGGCCATTGATAAAGTTCAGTGGCTAAGAAAGAGGTCACTGATTGCTATTTATAATTTGTTTTCTGATAATTTTATCATGCACATGTACTCAGAGGCCATGGGTTGCAGTTCATAAATTGAAACAAATGAGTAAAAATATGTAAAACTAATTCTGTCAGTTTTCAAAGCACTAAGATATTTGTTATATTCATTTAAATTAGTATGACTTTATGCATTAACTCTAAAGCTGAGGTGGACAGTAGCAAAATATCATCCTGTGTGTGCTCCTTTATGAATTTTCAGATATGAGTATTTATAAAAATGACATAGACAAAGAATTGCAAAAGTCAACAGAAAATATAAAGTGATGCTTTTCATGTGACTCTGACTCACAATTCTTCATTGTTATTCCTTTTATTTCTTGATAGTCAAGAATTTAAACAATCATTTCATGTCTTTATATACATAATAAAATGTTCCATCTAAAATATATATATTCCTTTTTAGACTTGTCATTGATAAGTATTCATCTCTCACTATTTTTCAAATCTCTTTATTGGTAAATTCTGCCAATACTTTTTTGGGGCCAAATGTTCTATTCTGCTTTATTGAAAAACACAATTCTATACTGAAGTTTTCTCAGCAAATTTTGTCTTATATTTAGTTAGGAAAATTTTTAATAGCTTGGAAAACATAGTATATAGCCATAGGTTAAAAGAATATTTTACTAAAAAACAACAGTAAGAATAAGCTTTAAAAAGCAAACAAACAAAAAGAATAAGCATTAATTATTAAATCAAAATGCCAGTAGATATTATAAGACATTAAATTAATTCTGAAAATGTTTTCCTTTCATTTGTATTTTCTTTTGCTTGATTTTCATGGAATTCTGTGTGGATGGGAAATACAAGGTCATTTCAAACAAGGATGATTGCATAACGCAAATCTAATGAAATTGAGAACTTAAAAAAAGGCGAGATGAGAAGTGTAGCCATTTCTACCAAGGCTTTACTATGCAGAGGACATTGTAAGGAAAGCTTTCCTTGGAATTTTGTTCTTGAAAAGCTGAAAGCAGGTAACAGAGCACAGCAAATAGTAAACAATCTTCAAGAAGTACATATGTGGCAACATAAGTGAATATTTGATCTTGAATTTTGGACAGGTCGGATATCCATTACTAGGGATCACTCATTACCATGTTCCCTTTAAGGATAGGTCTATGTCTGTTTTAAATAGTGTGATATGTTTAAATGACCAGAATCTTTTCCTAAATAATTCAATTTAGAATACGTTCCTATTAAAATGTTTAAATGTCACGTAGAAGATGAGCATGGGATTAGGGGTAGGGTGTTGATGCCTTTTATATTAGCACATAAACTAAACTTGGTAGGAAAGATTACTCTAATGGTTAAGTGACTGTTACTAGGGAAAGTGGTGTTTCTGAGAAAATAGTTGATCACACAGAGTGACCAATTTTGTTTGGCATAAGAATCCCAATAAGAAAGGCTGATGTGTGCACAAATCAGACTCGGTGTGACCACTGTTAGTGGGGAGGCTGAATAAAACTGTAGTTAAAAATGAGAGCATTGGGGCTTCCCTGGTGGCGCAGTGGTTGAGAGTCCGCCTGCCAATGCAGGGGACGCGGGTTCGTGCCCCGGTCCGGGAAGAACCCACATGCCGCGAAGCGGCTGGGCCCGTGAGCCATGGCTGCTGAGCCTGCACGTCCAGAGCCTATGCTCCGCAACGGGAGAGGCCCCAACAGTGAGAGGCCTGCGTACCGCAAAAAAAAAAAAAAATGAGAGCGTTGGAATTGGGCTGCCTCTATTTCAACTTTGGCTCTGGCTCAATCTAGCTCTGCACTAACTGTGGGGAAGTTATTTAAATTCTCCAAACCCCAAGTTCCTTATATGTATTATAAATTAGAACTAATAAAGCAATTGGTGTGAGGAGTAAAATAGATTGTGTGTATAAAACTCTCAAAATAGTGGCTGGCACATATAAGTGTCCAATAGATGTTAATATGTTAAATGTTATTTAAATCTCACACTACTCTATAGTATGGTTTCTATGGTAAGATTTAACATACTATAAAATAGAATGTTTATATGCTCCCTGTATAGAAACTATTTTATACACATTAGTTGAAGATTACTATTAGTTGTGTCTCCAAGCATAATTTCTCCCTCAAGGGGGAGCAGTATTTCCCATGGAGTTTAGGACTATTAAATCTGTAAAGTGATCAAGCAGCCCATAAACTATACCATGGTGGCAGCTGCCATGTTTCCTTGCCACACTTACATAGATTCAGCCAATGAGAAAACAAGGAACCCAAATGAATCCACAAAGTATATTACATAGCAATTTTATAGACTCACAGAGAAACCTGGAGCTATACCTTAAAATGGGGCAAGGTAGACCTGCATGATACTACAATGAGGAATAAGGATGAGACTCTCCCATAAAAATATAGATAAGAAACTGCATGCAATAGCCATGTATCATTATTTGCAGGGCATATCACCAAGACTTGGTCAAGCATTTCACCAAAACTTGGTCAAGCATTGCCTATTGATCTATGTGGTTACATGCACTGTCTTCAGGTTACCATAGCAGATTTGTATCCCTACAAAACCATTTAGATTAAGAAGAGAACCAAAAGCTGGGGGATGTTATTGACCTATTTCAACCTCCTTAAGAGCTTCCCAAGTTCAGTATCCATTGTTACAGACACAGCACTGTCACCATAATGTTGCTGTGCTTGTACCTCCAAATTTGAAAAAAAACTCAGTAGGACTGAGTCTCTCCTTCTCCTCCTCAAAACATACATTCCATCAATACTAAATGCTATAGTTTTCTGACATGCACACTTCCATGCACTTTTGGTCATGCTCCTCTCTGCTCAGAATTCACCTCTGCCAATACCCTCTAAATCTGATGAACTCTTATTTATTATTTAGAATTATCTTAAGTTCATAAATATGCTCTTCCTTCCTACTTTCCCATCAGTGATCCTCACTGTCCTGTGCCTTGGATATATTTCTGTTGTGTTCACAACATTAAATTATTATTTCTCTTTACATATTTATCTCTGCTAACAAGCTCTAACACCTTTGAACTCCAGTTCATGGTTCATGGTTTTGCATCCCTGGCATAGAGTTCTTTAAGTTTCTGTTAAATTGAATTGAGTTGAATTTAATTAAATTGAATAGTTGTATATTTTTCTATGAAACTGTCCATACTCTTCCCTCACTTTCTTCTAACCAATGACAGGTATTTGAGAGGTAGACAGGTTTAAGGGCACATTCTTTTGAAATGGAGCAGAACAATGTTAAATGATCAACAAGGAGACCAATGCCTAGAATTAGACCATAGACGTATAATACTCAAACCAATAAGCTCACCATCTTGAGGACTGTAAAGATACTAGAAATATATTTTCTTTTCTTTGCTGTGGTTTAGCCTTAAGAGGTCTATATTTCCAGACTTACAGGAAACACATACCATTAAAATATAGTCAGTTATTGTTGAAGTCATTCATCTGTTTAGTTAAGGAGGTAAAACTAATATTAGTTCATATTATCTTACACTTTGAATTAGTAATAAATTGTACTGAAAAGTCAGATAAATAGAGGATGTGGACCTTCTCTGTTCTACTAGATGCTTCCAAGGAAATATAATTGTTTGACTTGCCAAGGAAGTAAATAATTATCTCATAATAGGCTCTTGGTGGAATTAAGATTGTCATATATTTCATTTAACATTTGTCACTGTAGAAATAAATTCAAAGATGAAGTTTTTGATTTGATCTGTTTGCTTTTTCTCAGTGGGTCAAGTTTTGGCTAAAGATAACAGCATCATGGATATTCTAACCTACCGAAATTTTCTAAACTTGTCAGATAATAACAATCACCAGGATACTTATTATACCTGTAGGTTATCAGTTAAATTTGATGAATTTGTGTTGGACCCCAAGAATCTTTTTTTTAACCTGAAGTCCAGGTAATTCTTATTTTTCAGTGTATTTGGACAACTGCATCTCTATACTATTTTAATGAATGAAAAAATTTGGAAAATTTTCAGGTCTTTTTGATCAGAAAGTACCCTTTTTTTCCTTTGAGATATCTACTTTCCTTTCCAGATTTATCTCTCACCATTAATCTTTTTGTTTTTAAGAAATCATCATGATGGACTGCCTACACGTTCCCGTTTTCTTTTGCCCATGCAGTTCTTGCACTTCGAATCCTGCTGCCCATGAGTTTCCTTCACTTGGCTGACCACATTCATCATCTGAGACTTAAATCTAGTCTCCTCTAGGAATGGCCCCTTGACATCCTACGGCCGAGATGTCTCCACCTGTTGTACTCTAAACCACTTTTGCCTACCATTAATGGTCAGCATTTTTCACTGTACTATTATTTTTTAAATCTTCTCAACTAGACCATAGATTCTTATGGGCAGGCACACTATTTATTACTCTTCATGTTCCCCAACTAGCCTAAATCTAACAGTGGATGTCTAATAATGTTTACTAAAGGAATGAAGAGTACAAATTGTTTAGGTTCTATCTTTATAATTTTAAATCTCTAAACATGCATATCTTTTAGGAAATGTGCCTTTTTTTCTTCTTGTTGTGTCTCCCATCTACATGAAGAACTGTCATGGCTGGTTTTATATAAGTAGCAAGAGGTTATTAACACAAAAAATTTAATTAACTAGTTTAAAAAAAATTATAAAGTAATATATATGCAGATAGTGTAAGGAAATGTAAATTAAAAGTGAGCCTTCTTACTATCTCTAGTTCATGATAGATAACGATTATTAACAGTTTCTTGTTTGTACTTCTAGAAATGTTAATATACATGAAGCATATATAGGTAGATATAAATATCTTATACATATTCAAATAAGTACAAATACACAGACACACATACATATATGTTTGTTTTGTGTATACTTTTATACATGTAAGATAATACTATGTTTACATCTTGGAAAAATTCATATTAACTTACATAAATCCACTTCATTCTTTTAATTGGCTGTATATTATTCTATTTTATCATGATATAGTTAATCCCCTCCTACTGGGTAGTTAGGTTGTTTTAATTTTTTTCCCATTATAAGTAATACTTCAATGAATGTTCTTTCATACAATTCTTCATGAAGAATGTTTCTAGTTAAAGTAATATGGAATTTGGATACATATTTCTGAATTAATCTTAAGAAAGACTGCTACAATTTATACTTCTATCAGGAAGAGAATGTTTCTCCATACTCACTAATTTTGTGTTATTCAGTTTATATTTGGGTGATCTCATGTGTTTTAATTAGCATTAATGTACATACGAGTGAACAGGAGTATTTTGGATATAATTAAGGATTTGTACTGCGGAAGCACATTGGTTCTTTGTCTTCATTTATCTTAGATACTATTATATCTCAGTTTTTCTCTGCTTTAAAGCTCTCCCAAAGTTTGTTTTTTCATCTTTTGTTCTCTAATTCTCTATTCATTTTCAAAACTCTAGTTTCCATACCCTATTTGAAATATAAAATGTTTTATATAAGGTTAGTTTTCCAGTTTTGCCATTATATTTGTTCCATTAGAAAGAATCTGAGACTGATACAGACTTAATTTTTTTTCATTTTTTTAAATCCTTGGAATTTAATGAAATTTGAACAGTAATATTTCCTCTGGGTTTTGATTTACAGTACCTACTTACCTAGAATTAATAATACTACCTGATCCACAATTACAGAAAAAACTTTCAAAGTTAAGAAACAGTCTAAATTTGAGGTATAAAAAGAATATTCAGGGCTTCCCTGCTGGCGCAGTGGTTAAGAATCCGCCTGCCAATGCAGGGGACACGGGTTCAAGCCCTGGTCCAGGAAGATCCCACATGCCACAGAGCAACTAAGCCCATATGCCACAGCTACTGAGCCTGCGCTCTAGAGCCCATGAGCCACAACTACTGAAGCCCGTGCACCTAGAGTCTGTGCTCCGCAACAAGAGAAGCCACCACAACTAGAAGCCTGCACACTGCAACAAAGAGTAGCCCCCGCTCGCCACAACTAGAGAAAGCCTCGCACAGCAACAGACCCAACAGAGCCAAAAATAAATAAATAAATACATAAGTTAAAAAAGAAAGAAAGAAAGAAAGAATATTCATTTAAAAATATGGAATCCTTCCCAAATTTGGGTGTCATCTTTGCACAGGGGCCATGCTAATCTTCTCTGTATATGTCCAAGTTTAGCATATGTGCTGCTGAAGTGAGCACTAAACTTAAGTTTTCTAATTATAGATTTGCCTGTACTGGTATAATTTGTGTGTGTATGTGTGCTCCAGTATTTAATTTAACTTGTTTCACTGCTACCTAAGTGCTTTACTAAGTGTTCTGGAGCTGCACTTGATGAAAAACACTAAAATAATCTGCATTATAAGTTTTGTGTATGCTGAGTCTTCAGAGTATTTCATCTATCTTCATCCAATCCTAAAATAATAAAAACTGGAGATAACTTTTAATTATTTTAGTAATTTCTTTTTTTATTGAAGTATAGTTGACTTACAATAGTTAAATATTAGTTTCAGGTGTACAACATAGTGATTTAATATTTTTATAGATTATACTCCATATAAAGTTATTATAAAATATTGGTGATATTCCCTGTGCTATACATTACATCCTTGTATCCTACTTATTTTATACTAATTTCTTAATAGTCAGTCCTACATGTGTCTTAAAACATGAGCTCACTTGCCATTAGAAAGCTCTTTTTTTAAAGTTTAGCATCCTGTTTTTACCACCCTATTTTTAAAATGTATTTAAAATTTTTGCATCTTAAAGCATTTATGCTCATATATTAGCTTCTTTGAAACTATAGTTGAAAGGAGATATTTATGTTTGTTACGTTTTGCGTAAGTCTCCCCCCCCCCCCCTTCTCTTTCCTAAAGGAAGGCAGGTACACAAGTCAAGAGGAGAAAGGCAACTGACCCCTTGACCAAGTTGTTCTGTTTGGTGAGGTTGTACCACATTGCCCTTGTGAGGTTTACAGTAAAAGCGGAGCAGAGATCTGGAGTAAAGGACTAACAGCGTTAGGATCAAAGTCCTAATTGTCTGTTTTCTTGAAGTTAGGGTTATTGGCAGCTGCCATTATACCATCCATGCTGCTGTCACCCAGCACAGCCAACCAGCATGCACTAATTGCAGTGGCCTTTTCATCAAGTAAGATCATCCCACTAAACACAAAGAGCTGTCTTTCCATTAGCACAGACAGTAGCCAGCTAGATCAGCTGGGCTCCTTCAGTATGATTGGACTGTCATATTGTTATGATTTGTTCAAGTTTAGAGCATTTAGCAGATACCCTTTGCACCTCTCTTTGTACCTGAATACTATAACCTGACTGCCCCTATCATTTAAGAGGGTGCTATAGCTTTTCAAAGTTCAGCAGCGCACAATTGCAGGCAGGCAACTGGTTTCTGACAAGAGATCAATACTGTCCTTCCAAACGCTGGAGTCAAGCTGCTGGGTCTGTCAGAGGGATGTGTGCTGTAATTGGATCATGGATGCTGCAAGTCATCTGAGTTTCCCTTCAGCACTGTCACAGCTGTCAGATGTCATCCCTTTGTACAGCTGTCACTGCGGGAGGGTTGGGGCTCTTTTTCCGTTCTAACCCAATGCAAATGTCCACTTAGCAGATGAATATTGAAGATATTAGACACTTCTTTATGCCTTTATGCAAAATAAAGATCTGTGTCATCTGTGAATTTCATGGAAATAAGTTGCAATTTATTCACTGTGAGAAAAGTGAAGTGAAGCCTGTAAAAATGAGAAATTATTTGGTTCAGGCTATTAAAAAAAGGAATATTTTACAGAATAAACAACAATATGCAGATATTTTTCTTGAGATGGAAAAAATTATACTGTGCAGTATTTAGAATGGTCACCTGATATTTGATTTTATATATATATATATATATATATATATATATATATATGTATGTATGTATCTTTTGCTTCATCTATAGTCTCAGAAAAGGGACAAATCTTGAATGGATTGGGATCCTTTTAAATCATTAAAATCTATTGAAAAATATAAACCCAATATCTGTTTTAAAGGAGCAATATAATAAGATTTAAGGAACGCAGTTATATTAGAATCAGGTCAAGGAGTCTCAAGAAAGTTTTTAAGACAGGAAGGGCAGTCTCAATAAAAATGAGTATCCTGTTTTGGTCACTGAAACCTTTTTTCTAAGTTATTACAAGTTAAACAGAAAGACATGTTCATAGCTGGGAAAATAATTGCATAACCAATGAATGGCTTCTGTCAATTTCAGTCAATTTGCTTTTGTTTAAAGAGAACAGTCAATAGAAATGCATTTTATTTTATTGTACTTACTCTTATAACACTATATTTTTAAAAACAATGAGTGATTAGCTTCCAGAATTGCACAACTTGAGTCATGTGCACTTGCAACACGTAGTAAAAATGAAGAGATGTCGCCAATGTGGTTTTGGCAATTGTATTCTTAGTTCAGGAACTTCCGTTCATCATATTGTGATCGATCTGTGAATTTCCCTAGACTATCCTAGAATAAAGTACAATCTTAACTTTTTTTAAAAAATCATTTTCTTCTTGTCTCACTAAGCTGATGTCAGAATCATTTTTTTGGATGGTCAACAGGGTAATTTTTGATCTGGGTGGCTGACTTCCTTTTTCTTGAGGTCCAGACCACATACCACCTTCTCTGTCAAGCAAGCAGCCGGCACCGGCCCCAGTGACAGAGTAGCATGAACCTTATTTTCCAATATCTAACCTTAGCATTCTGTCATCCACCAGGGTACTCACTGGGTCAGCCCCTCAAATATCCAAACTTTTTCTCTCCATCTGGCATTATGAGGTGACCTTCACCTCATTTGCAGTGGCTCAAGTTTTTTGGACCCTAACATTAGTGGCCGCCAAAATCAAAACATAGACATTTGACACACAATGTGGGGTAGGGCAGTAAGAAAGGAGGGAACCAACCACAAGAAAATGCACATTCATTTAAAAGACAATGTATTTGAAATGATTGAAATATATGCTAATCAGGATAAGAAGTATTACATTTCCCCTTTTGCCTCAGTTAGCACTTTTCTCTCAATGTGATTTTACTTTTACAAGAAGCAGGATAAAAATCCTACGAATATTAAAGTGTTTTACTCCTATAAAATGAATTATTTAGCAATCAAATCTTAGTTGACTATCACTCGTATAGAAAAATGGTCTTCAATAGTTACTTGGGCAGAAAATATAAGAATGAATGAAGTAAAAATTTTAAACTTAGTTTCTTAAGGTTATTCTTCTGTGATGATAACTGTGAACTTTATATGCAACTCCAGTGACTCAAGTAGGCACACTCTCTCTTTTTTTAACATGGTTTATGGCTAATTATATCAGAGATCCAAAACAGTCTTTTTTACATTTGCATTAATAAGGATGTCACATGACCACATTGAAGCAGAAGTATACATCAAAGGTAGATTAAAGGTTGGTTAAGCATCAAACCATGTTCCATATGTAAATTTATAGCAATGATGGGCTATAGAAAGATAGCTTACCCTCTATTTCTCTGCTACTAAATAAAATTAAAAATTCACAACTCTGGTTTATGGGATTTTAAATGAATTTGATCTCTCTTTTGGGCAGGGCAAATAAGTGTTTTGTGATGTATTATTTTATAAAAAAAAAAAAAAAAAAGACCACCGTTCTGGCTCATTTAATTTTGCGAGTGAATGATCTAAGATTAACTACAGACTAGTCAGTGCAGTTTAAAAGCTGAAAGCAATTTTCAGCCATAGATGGTAATGCCACATTCAGTCCACAACCGAATGACTCTAAATGACTAAGCTTCGAGGTCTTTGTATATGACCACAGGGCCTGATAAAGCCATAGGAACACAGTAAAAGCACAAAAATAGTTCCAATTTATTTGGTGCCATCACCTTAATGAGATTAATACAGACGTGTTCATGTGCCTAATTGGTGATTTTGTTTTAACTAGTAATGAAGGATTAAAACTTCAGGCAACAGGCTGCTTGCTGGAAAGAGGATTTGAGAGGAAAACAAGATTTTAATTATAAAAAGGAAACCTGTGAAATATACCACTGCAAAGTTAATAATAATTCTTAAAAAAAGAACTGATTAAAATGGATACCCTGGATTGTTCCTGGCATTTTGGGAGAAAGGGTGATTTTATGAGCAGAGCCACATACTGCTTTTATTTACCAGTAGACCCTTTGGCATACGAAAACATATAAAACTGTTCCTTATAATGAAAAAGTGTTAAGACTGAAAAGCATTGGCCCTCAGGCTACTGTGGAATTTAGAGTATGTAGCATTTTATTCTAATTCATTTTTAATGACTTACTATAACCGAATGACCTGTGGCTGGCTGTCCCACTAAATCCCACAGCATCCCAGTAAACCAGAGCTTCTTTGGAGAAGCTTCACCTATGACTTGCTATGGGTTTGCCTCCCTTCAAAGTCTAGTTGTAACCATTTAAATGCTAACACTATTAAGCATGCTGCCAAAACACAAACACTCAGCCTAAGTCATTAAAATTTAATTATAAGGGGGCAGCTGAGCCCAGTTTGAGTTTTGAGTCTGAAAAATCTTATCTAAAAAAAAAAAAATCTAATAAACTACCCAACCAAACCTATCAGCATCTGTCTGTACTGGCCCAGTGAACTATATTTAAATAAAGTTTCAGGTTTTTACCAAAGTTCACATTAAAACATATTTGGGTTGTTACTCATCTATCCCAACGGTAAAACGGGCCATTGTTTTACCTCGTCGTTGGTGGTGAGTTGTATAACCTGTGCCTTGTACGTCCCTGCCAGCATGTTAACTTTGTCTCTCAGAACAAATAGTAAAATAAAGGAACTATATCCCTCCACCACCAACTGAATAAAACCATATTATCTAGGTCATTCTCTTCCCCACGAAACTTTGGCCAGTGCTAGTAAGATGTCTTTCTGATTACTTAAAAATCCCTGAAATGCAAGAATTTGGTCTTTGATGTTCTATTATGAACCACTTTAAAAGGACTCTGGGTAGTGATACGGCGCAGTGTAAGATGCTACCTTCCCAGAGAATGAAGACAGAAATATATTTTACATTTCTTGTCAGATTGAACTTTAAGACATCCTGACTGCTTTCTCTATAATTTAAACATCACAGCCAAAATGGCAACATGCTTTGTTCAGTTCCAGTTGTGTGGAGTTTTAGTGCTTCATTGATTCAGAGGAAGGCTGAGGCTGGCACAGGGAGCAGGGCGACGGAATCACAGTCTCACTGCAGCATGTCAAGCCATTATATCTGGGACCAGAATGTCACCGTGGTCTCAATGGTTCGTCAGCTGAAGGATATGGTTAACAAATGTGAAACCAAACTTCAGAGGAGCTGGTTTTCTGTGCTAAGTGATCTGTATTCCCTCTGAATTTACTTTCCCCTAACCCCGTGAAATTAACAGTGCTTTCTGACATTCGACCCCCTGACCTCCCACATAATAAGAATTTAAAAAGCACCATGCATGAGTGTGACTCTGTAATGCAAAACTGGAAAAAATGACCATGTCACAGTTTTATTATACAAAACCTTCTCAGTCTCCATTGCATGCTTCATATATGAGTGCTCAGTTTAAAGTTATTATAAAGAAAAACACAATTTTAAGAGTAATAATTCACTGTTCGTGACTTTTATAGACAATAAATTGTAGCAAATACATATTGCTACCAAAAAGCTTTGTACTCCGTTAATGCAGATATTTACCAAGATGAGTGTTAAAAATAGTCCGCTAGAAGACTCTGATGGTTCAAAGGAAGGGGTTTCCAGGGAGCCGATTGCCAAGGGTGCAAGTGCATGCACAATGTGTAGGTCTCAAGGTTTAAGAGGCAGAAGCAGGAAAGTGTTATGTGGAAATGATTTTGTGTTATCAGGCTCAGGGGATGACAGCATACAAGAGTAAGAACAAGGTGCTATGTGGCTTTTTCTTCACTGTGAAGTAAAGATTGGCAGCTGGAAGTAAGGCTTACAGACAGACCTGCACACAGGACCTCTTCACCTAGGACTCATAATCACTACTCAAAGGAAAACGCATTTACCAGGGAAAAGCGGCTGTAGCCATCAGAAGTGTGCTTAAAACACCACTTAAATATCACTTTATACGCTATTACTTGCAAACTGTGGCTTCGTATTAAATTATACTTGCATAGGCTTTTGCTTAGGTGCTGATAATGCTTTTGAGGTTGCATTGGTGAAGAAGAATTTAGGCTGCTTTACAAGAGACGTGACCAGAATATTCCATGCAGCTGACAGTGACAGGGTGAAAAATTGCAGAACTGTACTTTCTTTCCCCATATAGATTGTAATTTTAATTGTCATTGTGGCCCTTCTGTTTTAATTATGGGACTTCTTTGATATATACCAGGACATCGTATTGAATGAAAATATGGTGCTATAATAGTCTCTTTATAATTAATGATCACATGTAGATCTTGGTGCATAAAAGGGAAGGAATAAATGAACAATTTATTTAACTAGGTTTTGGATTTCTTTCTGTCTTCCATTGAATATAAAATGATCCCAGGGCTTCTGGGAATGTTTGATATAAGAACTGCACAGAATATCTAATAAAATTACTTTAGGCTGGATTAAAAAACATATTATGTTTTAAAATGTTTTGCCCCATAATGGTAAAATGTTATCTATTTACCACATTATTCTTTTAACATTTCATCTGAAACCAAAAAAAAAAAAATCGTTTAAATTTATTTACAAGCATATTTTAAATGTGTGTATTCTTAGATTTTCCTTGTGGTATAACAGATTCTTACAGGTAAAATGAGGGGTCAAGAAAGAGACTTTTGAAGCTTGATTTATCAAACTGCAAAAAAAAAATTTTCCTTTGAACTTTTTCTTTCAAAATAGAATAGATCTGTGCTGTATCCTTTCTCTGAAGGAATAAATTTTTTCTTAGTTACTACTAATAAACAGAAGCTGTTTTTCTACAAATCAAAAATAGTTGTCTCTTCATAGGCAATTTAAGTGCCCTGAAAACTGTGAAGACAAAACGAAAAAACACAGCAAAGGCTTAACATTGTTCTGAAACTATCACGTAACATGCTTACCATATAGAACACTGTGACACAAATATGCTGGGCTCATATACATTTCAAGAGAGCCAGACCTCTATGGATTTCTGGAAAGCAGACTTATTTGTCCAGGGTCTGTCACGGTAAAACAGGAAAATGCCCCCTGACAAGCTTCTGCTAATTTTATTGTGGCACGGAGTCCTGTGCATACATCCTCTACTGTATGACTGCAGTTCAATTGCAGAGCACGATGAAATTGGATCGGCAGAGACAGGGACTACCCTGGGGTCAGCTGTGACCATGCCACTTCTATGTGATGTCTAGTTGGGGTGATGGTGTGTAAATAAACGTAGAGAATTGCAAATCTTGTCATGGCCACGCTGAACAGCTCAAGCATTTAAAGATGGTTGCCCGCAAACCTAACTGGAAGGTGGTTTCTCTGTGTGGTGGCTGAGGAAATGCTCAGTTCCTTGCTCGAGTCGTCTTCTTGACATATCTGAAAGTACTGACCCAGCATTATGTTGCTGAAGGGCTTAATCACTAAATAGTTTTTCATTGTAGTGGAAAGTAAAGAAACAAGCTAATCATGTTTGAATATTGTGCTTTTAGAGTTATAGTGCTGATACCAAGGATACTTTTTATTTATATTATCCTACTTTGATTTATTTGTTTTTTTTAAATGAGGTGAAGCATCTTAAAGTCTTACTGTTTATTGAATTTAGCACATTAAAGTTCTATGAGTTCTTGTCATTATTATGAACTTTCCTAATGTTAGAAAATAAAATATTATAGAATTCACATTTTCTGCTTATGAATCTAATTTTATTTAAATACTACTTACAGTACTCATTAAAATATACTTAGGTTTTCCTACCTTCAACTCATAAGATGTATTTTGTACCAGTTTTGCATTTACACATATCTGTTTTTCTGTTACTTTTCCCACATGCCAATTACCTTTCATTACAAATTTATAAAATCATTTACATTTTAGCAGTTTAAATGTTTCTGCTGACATTTTGTAACTATTACCCTCTTCTAGAATGGCATATGTTCAGGCAGTTAATAAAAAATTAAATGGAATAGCACTAGACAAGGTGAAGCTTTGTATCAGAGTGTTCTCCACATTTCTGAAAATACCATCTTTGTGTTGCCAACTGTGAAGTGAGGTTAGGTCTGTGCCAATATGTGTATTTGTCACAACTGTCACAGAGACCACGGACTAGCCAATCGCACAGCCCTTAATTAGACAGTTCTATTTTGCTTTTTAGAAATTATCCTCATGTAAAATGGTGTCTAAGACTCAAGAAAGGTGCTGAGAGCTAAGAATGCCAAAAATGCCAGCAGAAAAACACTTTGATTTTTTTGGTAGAAGATTTATTAACTGCTGCATGATTTCTTAAATATAGAAATGAAATATGCAACATAAAAGAAATTGTATAAACGTAACAGGAAAGAAAGGCAATGTTAAGGGTTATTGAAATAGCAATAGGCTGAATTAAACATTACCATGGTATGATATGTTTTCATATGGATTTTAGAACTATAAATTAAAAAATCTACAAAATGAGCATTCAATTAGTGAAGAGATCATGGATGCCTTAAAAATCTTTATATAGGTTCACAATTGTGATACTGGCTTTATTTAAAAAATTCCATTTCAATTATCTATTACTGAAGGTAAATTACATATTTTGGTCAAATATTATTTATGTTTAACATTTTAAAAATTCTAGAAACATCTATATATAGCATAATTCTATAGATTTTTAGAAAATAAATTCAGAGTTCTTCATTCTCAAAGTAAAATGTATTGAATACCTTGCAATATCTTAAAACATGATTTTAATTTTTATAATATATTTATACACAGTGGTAAAGTTTCATGGAGAATGAAGTAGATAAAAATATATCAGTAAAATTGTGTCTGTGCAGTTATTTTATCTTCATATGCATTTTCCTTGTCTGTGAAAATGCATACTAATATACCCTTTTACTGATATTATCTTCATATATTTTTACATTTTGATAATTGGAAATTGAAATTACATTTATCTTTTAAGTAATAAATCATCAACACACTTGGTAATGTTTGCCAGTGATATTGCCTTTGGATAAAAATATGATGAATTTTATAATATTGCATATAAGTAAAAGTAAATCAACATGATTTAAAAAATATTGTAAAACTTATTATAAACTTCTTCTTTTATATGATTTCGTAGGTCTTAAGGTTTTTAAGCTAATTTCATCCAGAGTAGAAATACTTTGGGTTCCTGGACCCTGAGGGTGGGAAGTCCTAAAAATTCCAGTAAATGAAACCTACACAACATCATAAAGAACCTTTTTTAAGAAATTAATAATGTAGATGGAAGATTTAAATCTCTAATTTAGATGGAAGATATTTATTTGTTTTTAACAGTGGAAATTTCATGTATGTTATGAGCAAAAAAAAAAATCTAATTTGGGGTAACTTGCACGGTTCATCCCATTTTGAATCTTTATTCAATAGGCATATCATAGAAGTTTTAACAGTCATAGCAGATTAACCTTGCCTGTGCTTTTGGAGGCTAGTCATCTGATGAATTTACATGCAGCTGGATGAAAATGCTATTTGGAGAGAGATTGAGAGTTTATTTGATTAAATCCCTTTCTCCACTACCTTGACCTCTTTCTTGTGAAATAATCAGAACTGTTTAGCAAGAATATTCAGGCATTAATAATGAATTGCTTTTGAGCTGGTTTCTTCTGCATGCAACAAGCCCATTGGTGTCCCTGATCTTTTCTTTTTTCTTTTGAAAATTGTGCTTTATTTAATGAACACTGTGATTAGAAACAGTAAGAAATATATCTTTGAGAAATTTTCTTTTATAATTTGTAGGCCATTTTACTAGTAGTACTAATTGCTGTGCTTTGACCTCCCTCTTCTCCCAAAGACTGTCTCCCCACGATCTGTATGAAGATGGGATGTGTTAGGCAGGGCCATATACTTCAGTATGATTGGATGGCAGCTTTGTGGTTTATCCTCACCAACTGTAAGAGTGGTTTTGAGAGTTCACAGAATACTATGATGTTAAATAGTGCCATTGTTTGTGATACCATGGTTTGTGCACTTATGTACTTCCTCCATAGAGCTTTGCTTTCTAACAGTTTTGTTGCTCAATTTAATCAGATCACAGTTATTTTTTGGAACAATTATTAGGTCATATTTCATAGACTTACCCTTAATGTTAAGAAGAGGAATTTACCTCCTTCACACTCCTTGGAATGTTACTGGATGAATCCCAGGCTTTATTTGGCAATAAAACATTGGTCAGTGTTTGGGAGATAAAATAACTTTCAAGTGTAACTTTGACATGAAGTAATAGGAGCAAGTGGAAATTTTTAAAGTGCGGTGCTGTCACTCCTGGCATATTTAATGCTCTTGATAGTTGAAGGTGGCAGATTTGCTGTGTACATACATACACTACTGTACTGTCACCCATTATAAAGCTACAGTATCTTGTCTTTATACTAAATTGAGCTTCATTATAATGTGTTTCTTGATAATAACATGCACTTGACTGTAATATGTAAAATGCTTGGCTTTCATGAACAACTCTATGGAAAAGCTGTACAGCATCTCATTTGCATTTAGCAATTATGTTACATTTACAATATACTAAGCTGCAGAAAATCTAATCTAACATCATAATTTAAAATAATAATTTCCAGGACCTTACAAGTAAGATACAAGTCAGATTACAATAACACATTGTACTATTTCTCTGTTGAGTAAAACAGAATTGCTTCACTATTTTTTCCCTCAAAATTATTCAGGAAAGATTTAATTCTTTAATAATGAGAATAGCATTACATTGAGAGGGAAAGACCATTTAAATTGTTCATAGGTAGGTAAAATTTGTCTTTCTTGATCATAAATTAGTCATTTTGGGGGGATCTACTCATATCATTAATATGCTAAGTTTAGGGGAGAGGTTTTATGACACGCAAATGACCTGATAGCAATCCTGTTGTAAAGATCATATATCTGATTTTCAAAATGTCTATATTTTTAATTATGAAGTGAAGTGATACATAATTCAAAAATTCACAGTCAAGCATAACAGAAAAAATAGAAAATAAAATAATTTTCATAGTGACATCTAAATACACTCACTCTCAAACTTTCGTTATATATATATTTTTTGTTGTTATATTTTTTGATGTTTCAGATCCCATAAATATCATGTGTTGCAAATCTGATGCTTAATTTGACCATATGGATTTGAGGGTGGGTTTTACTTTAATATTGATACATACATTTATGAAGATTTCTGAAAAATATAAAATCTATTTAATAAGTATTTGAGAACCTATCATGTGCAATTCACTCTAGAGTACATGTTAGAAAACACAGTCTTGCCACCAAGTATTTTATGATGTATATCAGAAGTAACATTTTTACATATTAATTATAAGAATAAAGTCAGCGGCATAAAAGAATGAAAACCTCAGCTCTTAAGGAAAGAAGTCATATTTAATAGAGGATCAGAAAATGCTTCATGGAGAAAGTTTTATTTTAGATGAGGCTGAAGTTCAATTCAATTAAACCCAGGAAGCATTTATTATCATCAACTATGATATGATCTCTGCTCGGAGGGAGCTTATAATCTAGTTGCAATAAGGACACATTGGAAGGGACAACAAATTCTATGTGAGCTGTTAGGAAAAGCCTTGAGAAAGAAGTCACATTTGACCAAGATCTTAATTAAATGAGATAAAGAGGGGGAGGAGGAAGCATTCTGGGATGAATGAAAAGCATAAGAAGCATAAGAAAAGAGAAAATATTAGGGTGTGAAGGAGTATGTATCTTCTGAAAAGAGAAGACTTGCCAGTGTGGCTGAATCATGGGAAACTGCAGCACTGTGATAGCTGGTGAAATAAGAATGGAAGCTGAGCTTGAAGCATCTTGTATGTCTGACCAGCCAAGTGACATCTGTCCTGATTTCTTTTCTCCTTTTTCTTTTCACCTTTTTTCCCTCCTTTATTTTTTCTCTCTCTTCCAGGAAGATACCCTTGACAGTTTTGCAAGAGCTCAGTTAGAATGGGAAGAAAGAGAAATGGAGAAATTTCACTTCAGATTGAGGCAAAGTCAACTGCTAGAAATAGGCTGAGTGCAATCTTAACTTCTGAATGATATTATGCCCCTGGCAACATTTGTGCTTAACAATTTCCATTGCATTCTTTACTTTGTTTCCAATTAATGAGACAGTACTACAAAGTAGAGATCTTAAGTGAGAAATTTAGACGATAGTCCTTGTAGCTAAGAAAATCAACACCTTTCTATTCCCAAATTATGCAAATTAATTTTAGGGTAAATTAAAGGCCCAGGTTATTGTTCTGCCTCCATTCTGCTTTATTTTGTAAACAAAACTTTATTGAGTAGGAAGTAACTTCTTTTTTAAGAGCTTTTTTTTTTAACATCTTTATTTCTTTATTGGAGTATAACTGCTTTACAATGGTGTGTTAGTTTCTGCTTTATAACAAAGTGAATCAGCTATACATATATCCCCATATCTCCTCCCTCTTGCATCTCCCTCCCTCCCACCCTCCTTATCCCACCCCTCTAGGTGGTCACAAAGCACCAAGCAGATCTCCCTGTGCTATGTGGCTGCTTCCCATATATATGTATATGCCACTCTCTCACTTTGTCCCAGCTTACCCTTCCCTCTCCATGTGTCCTCAAGTCCCTTCTCTAGTAGGTCTGCCACTCTTTGGCTTGATCTATTTCCTGGCTGTATCAAATTCTGCATGTCAGTAAGGAGAAACCACAGCAAATAAAATTAATTTTATTCAGTTTTATATTCTTTAAAAAAACTATTTTTTTTTGGTTTGACTTTTTTCTTTCTCTTGCAAATAAGCTTTTACTTAGAAACTAAAATCAATAAAAATGTGCCAAAATTTAAAAAATATTTTAAAGAATCATATCCTCTCTAAATATACTTCATGTTTATACCAGATGTAAATATTTCTAATTTAAAGCAATGTCTTCATATTACTTAGAAAACCTATGAGAAATATCTTAATCATTAACTACATAAAGCAGTTACTCTAGAACAATCATATTGGGAAATATTATGTTTCAGCTATTTTTTATTCTGTATTACTCAATGCTGCGTAAAAAAAAATGTTTCATCCCTTCCTTGGGAAATCTGCAAGAGAACAATACTGGGAAGATGTATTTCCAGGAGCTAGTGTAAATGAAAAAATGAGAGAAATAAAACAAAAATATATACTTTACCAACAATGTTGATTTATCTCCTATTTCTAAATACTTATTGGCAAATTAACTTTGAATTTGACTAAATTCTAATGAAGGCTAAAATTGTAGAAATACTAACAGCAGCAAAATGGGTGATCTGACTCATGATGGGCTAAACCAAGTTTTTTAATGCTCAAAATATTTAGAAATTTTAGAATGTTTAGAAGAATGTTTTATCTATGTTGTGTACAACCAGGATGAGGTTGGCAAGACATTTTAGTACATTGCTTTATCTAAAAACTTGACTCTGACTATATTCTAGAAGTTTAATTGGCTATTCTTTTTATAAAAATCAAAAATGGAATTAAAAAAAATTCTCTATTGCCTTAATCAATCAGCCTTTCTAATATCACAGAACCTACTTGATCAGCAAAGTCTTCTCATCATCTAACCCAAATCCCTCCAGGCAAAGCTGAAAGTTCAAATTCAGTTCCATATATCAATATTTCGCTTTGTGATATAAAGTTATGGAACATAGCATGTGCCCTCCTGTAGAAAGAGTTTTGGGGACTGGAATCGACACCAAAGGTAAGGGCCGTATTTCAAAACTGAGTTTGCCCTAAGAAAGATGTCACATAAACAAGCATATAAGTTCATTACTTTAGAGCCCACTCCTCATTTTTCTTAAAAAGCCTTCATTGTACAGAGCAAAATGTGTCAGTATATCCTTTAAGTCTAGTACAGCAACACTTTCACTGGAACACAAAGGACTGCATTCGTAGTCTGAAGTTCCTTCTCATTTCAGTAAAGTCTCAGTGTCTCTTGGCAGTTTTCAATTTCATTCCTTGGTTACCTCAAAATTCTTGAAGTTTCGCTCCTAGATTTTCTGTGCTTTCCTTAGGGCAATAACCTCATCCCACAATGAAAGGAGGTGGAATCTACTGATTTTGGTCATAGGTTGGTCATGGAAACTGGGCAAGGAAAAAGGAGTAAGGAAGAATGAGGAGTTCAAGACAATTCTGAGTGATGGGGAAGATGAGGTGCTATTAATAAAATGAGAAAATTAGGAAGAAAGCATGCTTGAAGAAAGTGGTAAATAATAAAGCAAGATTCTATTTTACTTTGAAATTTATGGCTTGATGGTTTGCTAACCTTCATGAGAGTGGTTTTGGCCCAGGTGTGAGAAGCAATCCACATTTCAAGAGAGTAGAAGTTGGTGGATGATGAGATGTGCGGTAGAGATGATAGAGGACAATTTTAAATACTTGGCAGCAAACGTAAAACCGAAGATAAGATGATGTCTTGAAAATGAAAGGGAAAATTTTTTCTAGGGCAGAGAAATCATGCCTGGGTTGAAACGCTCTAGAAAAGTGAAGCGCAAGCAAGTTCAAATAAAAGAAGCATCACTTTCTTGAACAAAGACAGAGACTAAAGGCAAGAGGAAAAAGTTGAGGTTCTGAAGTAGAAGGGGGTGCTCACAGCAGATAAACTCCATCTTCTCATGAAATAGTAGCCAAGGCAATTTGCAAAAGTGGCTATTCTTTTGAGCAAGGTGGAGATTGTTTCAGAGTTCCTCTCTCTCTCTCTCTCTCTCTCTCTCTCTCTCTCTCTGTCTCACACACACACACACACACACACACACACACACACACACACACACACACACAATGTAAAAAGAATCCTGAGAAGTAGTGAGAGCCTGGCTATGGTTTAGTAGAGTTATTCTACATTTATTCTTCCAAAATACCCTATTAGAGTGGGGTTTCAATTTCTAATTGTTTTCTCCATTTCAGGATTTTGATTCTTGTAATTAAATTTTAAACACTGTGTCAGATTTAATGTGTTTGAGGCCATTATGTGCCAACTTTGTAAAATTTTTCCTTATGGTGAACTGAAACTTTCCTCTCTGTAGCTCTGGAGTTAATCTGTCAGAAAAAAAACCTACTCTCTCATTAGGAGTCCTTGTCAAATGCTATTGCATCCTTCTTTGCTTTCAAAACTCTAGACTAAACACTTTCTTTTGTTAAATAATTTCTGATATCATTGAATTTCTTTCATCTTCAATGAGAAAAAATTACACATTATTTTGCCTGAGAACTGAACGTACATTTAGAAATAGCTGTTAGCTCAAATAATGTAAATTATTACAAATAAAGACCTATTACTTGATTTACTTTCTGTTTTGTGTATGTTTATATAAAAATTGTTCTATTTGGCTAGAACTCTATTCAATCAATTTACATAAATCCATGCTAACATTTCCAAAGATAGAGTGTCATGAGGATAATATGGAGGCAAGGAATCAGTAATAAGATTTATAAAAGACCTTGAGAAAAATATTCAAATATTTTTATTATTTGGAATTTTTATTCTTGATATTAGGAGGAAATGGACTATATATTAATCCCCTATGAGTAAATTTATTCCTGGAGTGGGGTTGGCATACTTTAGAACAAATGTGCGTATTTCTTATTCTCATTGCATTTTTCCAGATGATAAGAAAATGATTGGAAAATTACTTTTTATGGTTGATATCCTAGCTTTATTAGCTTTTTCCAATGTTATAGAGTAAGTCCACATGTTTATGAACATTTCCTCTACTGTGAGTGCCTATATTCATTAAAAATAAAATATTCATTAAATTATACTCCTCACATTATGTCTAGATAAGATTAATTCACTTATACAATATGATCTTATTCTTCATAGATTGATTTCTTTATTGACCACCATTTAGATTCATTAGTTATTGATATACATGTTAAAATATGGGAACATTCTCATATGTTATAGGACTGTTTTTCTTTGAAATTTAATGTAAATCAGAAAATAACCTTCAGAGAATGCAAATAAGAGTATGCATATAAAAATTATTTGTATACTATTAGCTTTGAAATCATTGCAGCTGGCTTAGAAATGTTGGTAGAACTACAAAGCTATCTACTTGTTGAGTCAATAAAATAGTGTATACCCAGTATTCAGTCCATTTTCTACATTAAAGCTAGTCTAAATATTAATGAAAATTGCAACAGAGAGAATTGCATTAGTTTCTGACAAGATTATAGACTGCAAAAGGAAATTTACAATCACTTGTCATAGCCTAGGCCAATTCAGAATCCCGAAACCCTCTGTCTTGTCAAGGGTTTTACCTTAGGCCATATATACCCTTCCCACCTGCCACATTTGCAGTAGGAATCTTCAGAACAGATTTATTAATCCTTCAAAAGCTTCCACACTGGCATAGTCTACACTGATTATCTAAAATGTTCAGAACACTTTGAAAAAATTAACCATTACCAGAGTGAATTTCCCCTCCTTTCTTTCCCCTTTCCAACCTAGAAGCGGGATTGAATGGAGAATCCAATCTTTTAAGCTTCCCCCTTTCAAAATAAAATCAAACTAGTATATTGAGATAATTTAAGCTGGTTCCAGGAAAGCAAAATTAGGGTTGTAATTTACTGTTTCAGAAATTCAAACCTAGTCTGAATTTTTCTCTTCTTTAGAGTACTGAGAAGTTAATGCATATTTAATTGTCTATGATTAATTCTAAATAATGTGTTATTTCAAATCCAATCATTCATTTGATTTACATTCTCTGGCATTTTCGGCTTTGCTTCTGTATTTCTTCCCCACTTTTCTTATCAATGGTCTTTTTGAATATATCCCACCCCAAATTAAGATTCTTAAATTCCACACAGCAGTTGCAACTTTAGTTTCTCTTCTATTTGTGAGAAGTGTTAATGAAATGTCATTAATTCTTTCAATTGTAGATTGATATTGCTTAAAATGACCTACGATTCTCTTACTTTGTGCTAAGGATTGCTCTAAATTCTTTGTATAAGTAGTTGCTTTAATTCTCAGAACAACCCTGTGCAGTATTGTTATTATTATTACAATTTTACAGATGGAAATTGTGGCAGAGTAACTTACTCAAGGTCAAAGAGCTGGTTGACAGTAAAGAGAGAAATTTTAAGTAGTGTAGCTCCCAATTTCTGTACTCTTAACCATAGACACTGCTAGATTTCCATAAAGTAGTAGTTTTGGGGGTCAGGGCCAAAATTTTATTCCCAAATCAGGTCAGTTATTCTTTTTTTTGTAAAATTCACTTTTATGCATAATGGTTATAGAATATGAGATTTTTATAAGTCTATTAGGGAAAGATTATCAACTTTGAAATCAGGTAAAATGGGCTCGAAGTCTCATTTTTATAATTAGCTTATTGTATGACTGATCTTGAACATTCTTAATTTCTCTGACCCTATTTCTTCACTATTATGAGGACTAAAATAGTGACATATAAAAAGTGACCAGCACAAAACCTGGTTCACAGTAGATTTTCTCCCTTTTTTCTACAACAAGGAGGAAATAATCTATTTTCCTTTTTCTCTGTTATTTCATATAGGTGTAGAAGTAATTGATATCCTTGGTCTAAGGCTGAAAAAAAAGCTGGGCATTTTATGTACTGATGTGCAATATTTAAGGATTTACGCTTCCTATTTTTCCATCTATGAATTAATTAGCCGTGTCACAATAGAAGCACTCTCCCCCTCTGCTCCAGAGTTTTATTTTGCCTTCTGAGGAATGAAAATTTATTTTACAGATATCAGTAGAACCACAGATGAGAGAGGGAGAAAAACACTCTCCACCATTTCACAAACAACCACTGCTTGCCATATTTTTGGAAAGTTTGTTCTTCCTTTGTGGGGAATATAAGTAGCCGGTTCAAGTTCCATGTGTTTGGTGAAATGCTTAAATAAACTCTTTTAAAACTGGGGATTATGTCTGTTGATAAAGCACTCCCGTGAATATTTCATTGAAACCTGGATTACCTTTTTTTTCTTAACTCATTTGCCTTTTCAGACATACCATAAGGAAACCTATGGAACTTTTGAAAATGGAGAAAAGTCCTGTTGATCACTGACAGTACATTTTGAGTATTAATATATGTGGCCAGTTTGAAGGAGTATAATATCTGCTGTTAATCTGGGCTTTGCTTCTTGTGTTAATTTGAGGTACTAAGGGTACAGTACAATATGCTGACTATTACTAACAATAAGCCTCAGTAAAAAATGGTTACTTGGTATCTCACTAATATGACAGAAGATTCCAGTAAAGCTGAACTTACTGACAGTAAGAATAGACAAATGGAAAGAATAAGTCAGTTAAAAGGTGAATGATTTTTAATACTTTCTAAAGTATTTGTCAAAAATGAAATGTGTCTGGAATGGAAATGTTGCTTTGCTAAACATTTGTATATTGCCACGAAGTTATTCAAGTGTCTGTATACATTTTGGAAGTATTTGAATTGTATGTCAAATTCAGGTTAGTTATGTGTTAATAATGTAAGTGTCAACAAGAGATATTAGCAAGACCCAGGAAGAAGGCAAATGTTACACTTACCTTGTGCAGTGTTTTTGTTGTTTCTCTTTTTATCACTTATATAAGTTTCAAAACAAGTGCAGAATCACTGAAATGATTCAAACAACATAGAGAAAACTGAGCATATGAAAATTAAAATAGACCTAGAGACTCTTTCCTTTTCTGACAAATTTACATACTACTAATTCAATACTTAGGGCTGATGCTAAAATTTTAAGAGCTTAATGGCATTATCAGTTATTTACTATAACCATATTTGGGTTTGCTTTGTATAAAACAAATTCCCAAAATAGCTCCTCTGAAATCTAAAGTTCACTATCATTTATAATATTGGAAAATGAGTTGTTTTTAGCCAGTATCTTTTCCCTCATATTTTATTTTACATTTCATTCACCCAGTTTCACTGTCTGGTGATGATCATCTGTGTAATATATGTTAGGAATTTTCACTTGAAGGACCATGTATCTTTAAATGTCTTCTCTTTATTCGTCCTAGTTCTAACACATGTAATTTCCCCTTTAATTTGACATCATTTAACGGCACATTACACGTCAATGATGTGATCTGTGAATATTTACAATGTTCATGTCATTTTTATTTTCTAATCCAATTTAAGTAGCTCTGCTTTTTATGACATCATGAATTCTTCAGTCTTTTTGGTCTTTTTGGGACTAATTATTCCATTAGTTCCTTTGAACTAGCTCTGTGTTGTCAGTCATTTCTTCCCTTTTGATCATAAGACCTTTGCTGCCCTCCTTTGCATGTACAGTCAGTTGTAGGTCTATGCAACCAAGCTAAGAAGTAAGTACTAAGTCCTCATCCTTGCAGACTGCTATTCCCAATCATTTCTGTACGGAAGGCACTTTGTAGGTAAATCTTTCTATTGTAAAACCATGGCTTCTAAATTTCTTACGTACTGAAAACACATTTGGATACATTTTAAAAAATATCTTTTATAAAGATAGTAAATATTTTATGCAAAATACTTTCACTTGCTAAGACAGAGATTTAAAGAAAAAAATGAGTTAAAAAAATAACCAGTAGAAAAGCAGACTAAATTTCACTTGTTGCAGTATTACATGACACATAGTCTATGTTTATTTTTTAACGCTGGTTTGGGCAGAATTACAAAATGTCTTAGATTCAACTTTTGAAAAAATGTAGTCTTTCCTGGTACTTTCCATATCCATTTGCCTGCTAACTTATATGAGAGTTTATAGATGTGATTAATTTTAAATAGCATAAAGGCAAAAGAAAATTTGGAGTGATTTAAGCATGACTTTGTCTTTAACCCTCTTGTTTACTAGAAACTTTTTTTTTTTTAACATCTTTATTGGAGTATAATTGCTTTACAACGGTGTGTTAGTTTCTGCTGTATAACAAAGTGAATCAGCTATATGTATACATATATGCCCATATCCCCTCCCTCTTGTGTCTCCCTCCCACCCTCCCTATCCCACCCCTCTAGGTGGTCACAAAGCACTGAGCTGATCTCCCTGTGCTATGCGGCTGCTTCCCACTAGCTATTTTACGTTTGGTAGTGTATATATGTCCATGCAACTCTCTCACTTTGTCACAGCTTACCCTTCCCCCTCCCCATATCCTCAGGTCCATTCTCTAGTAGGTCTGTGTCTTTATTCCCGTCTTACCGTTTCCTCTGTGATGCTAAGGAGCTCTGCTGTCTGTTGCTGCCCTCTGTAGTGATGACTAAGAGAGCACAAGATCAGCTTTGTTAAACGCGTTAGAAATTGACTCTAAAAACTTTCTCCAGAATGCAAATGTAGCCTATTTGAGATTCACATATTCTCTGAAAATAAAAAGCCAATAGGAGTATTTTTGCATTTGAAGAGTTCTTCCGCAAGTGCTAGACACTGAGAACATAACCTGACTGCTTTTTTAGGTATCATTTTAAAATATTGCCATGTTATTTATTTAGTCTGATTGAAAGCACCACCACGAATATTTATATATAAACTAAAGTTAACCTAATATATTTTTAAAAGTAGATTTATGATTTAAGATTTAAGATTGGATGGCAATGGCTAAGAATAGTCCAGAATTTCTGCCTTTATAAGCCAAACAATCTTACATTAAGCCATTTAATTCTCCATGAGGCTGTTTCCTTATCTATCAAATGGAGATAATTTTAAAGCTAAACTCTTACAAAGAATGTAGTTTGTACTCTACCAAGCTCTACCCAAATAACAAGCATGGTTATTTCCTTATTTAGATTTAGTCTGATTTAACTATGAAATAGTTAAAATCTGTTCCTCCCTTCTCATTCTACTCCTAAACGTTGCTCCCACTGCCCCTTCTGGGAATAAGGTTAGAGAGGATTAGTCCAAGGGACAGGCAGTTGCTGAAATCAGGAGGAACTTAACAGGACCTGGGTAGTGTCTAGGAAGAGACAACAGAAATGTGCCCTCTTGAAAAGAAGGCTGGATGAAGCTAAACAGGGATTAGGGCCCTAGCTAAGTGGCCTGAGGCTCAGGGCAAGGGATTCTTGGCAGAAAAACTCAGACCCAAGCACTACTGTAAAAATAAGGCCCTCTTTGCTAGAGTTAGGGTCAGTCCAGAATATGGTGGCCCTTTGAAAGCAGAGCTAATTTCAGATGATGTCTCTTTTAAAATTCTTTTATATTACAAAGTCTGCAGATGTGAGTTTGTGTACTAGCTTTGCCATTTACTGGCTGCCTTGTCTGGCCATTCCAGAGCCAGGTTCTTCAATTTCTCTGAGCCTCCGTTTCCTCTCTTGTAAAACTGTGGATAATCGTGAAATAATATTGCTAAAACTCCTGATCTAATGTCTATTATTAAAAATAGTAGGTATTTATACTTACCTGGCAGGGGATATACCATGATCATGAAGATGGTTTTCCCAGGGCAAAGCTTATCCATTGCACTCCAGATGTGCTGACCCCTACAATTTCCCCAAATGTGGGAGACTCGACTGCATAATTTGTGGTAGTGGGGGACTGCGTTCAGACTAAAAGAGCAGTACTTATTAAAAGTTAACTGAGGGCTTCCCTGGTGGCGCAGTGGTTGAGAGTCCGCCTGCCGATGCAGGGGACGCGGGTTCGTGCCCCGGTCCGGGAAGATCCCACATGCCGCGGAGCGGCTGGGCCCCTGAGCCATGGCCGCTGAGCCTGCGCGTCCGGAGCCTGTGCTCCGCAGCGGGAGAGGCCGCAACAGTGAGAGGCCCGCGTACCGCAAAAAAAAAAAAAAAAAAAAAAAAGTTAACTGAGTCTACATCTGGTCAGGATAAGAGCAGGAATTGGATAGGTCAACCTGAAAGTAACATCAATGACTTTATTTAAGAGGAACCAAAAGGGGCCATGAAACTCTTTTCTGTATTTCTGGACTTATATGACATATGTGATTGTCTGTTCTGTATATTTTCACAGTAGAGAACTCTGGAACTCACTGTAGGAAATTGACATGTGGCCAGGGCTCAGCTCCTGTACCATGTTTTCTATGAGTCAGTTGCCACGTTCATGTTCGTATTGGTTCATACTTCGATTTTTCAAAGATACCATTCCTACAGTGCAAGTACTGCCTAAATCTTACTGTGATTTCAAGATGTGTTTACAGTTTGTGGAGGTAGCTCACATGATTAATATTTCAATGTTAAGAACCAATTTGCTTGCCTAAAGGATAGGTGGTATAATTAATTTTGCCTCTTTTTTCTGTTTAGTGGCATTGCCACTGCGAATTTTTATAGAGTTCATATTTAACTTTCAATGTGTTTTGGGAGAGCATCTTCAAAAAAAAAAAAAAAAAAAGGTTATTCAACGGACCACACATCGTTTTTATTTCTTTTAGCTTAAAAAAGAAGTGACCAATTTTATTAACTCACTTCAACATAGTCACCACTCAAAATGTTGGATGAGGAAAGGGTGAGGGTTTTGGAGGGTGATTGATAAAGCCACGATTCACCGGCCTTCTTACATTGTCTCAGTTTTCTTTTGAGGACAAAAGAACACATTAAACGTTTTAATATTTAAACTTTCATAAGTAAAAGTAAGAAGTGATTTCTTTAACAATGTTCAAAGTGAACTTTGGAACTGATAAAAGTAAACATATGGGCCCTGGAGCCAGAATATCTGGTTATGAATCCCAGATTTGCTACTTCCAAGCTGTGTGACATTAGGCAAATGTCTATGCTTTTTTGTGCTTTAGTTTTCTCTACTTTAAATGGGACAAATTACAGATCTCACAACACTGTGTTGTGAGGAGTAAGCAAGTTAATACATGTGAAGCATCTACCTATATTTGTAGGTTTACAGGGAAACAAAATAACACAATGTAAATCCAAGGTTTAGAGACAGTTACAGTAACACAAAACAATACGCAGGCTTTAAAATTGTTGTCCAATTAGATAAGTTTTTCTTTGAATAATTATAATAAGGATATTTATTATTACAAAGTCCATAACATGGTAATGTTATTTGGAAGTCTCTGAAGTTTTTTTAAGAAAAAATTGAGCCATAGACTACTAGCAACACCCTCCATCTCTACCAGCTCAGGGTTGCTCCTTGGCTGTCAGGTTGTTCTTCAGTCAGAACATTTAGCAGTTTGATGGAGAACGTCTCCATTTTCTAGGTGCATTTAATAAAATATGTGTTTCTAAGTCCTGTGAATGTTACATTATTGGTGACTGGATACTTGTAAAAAGTTAAGGTGGTTGTTGGTAGTAGGCCTCCAGGGTGATGGCTCTTATTTTTTAATGCCTTCTTTTGTAGTGTGCAATTTAATCAATGTTTTAACTGTGAGTCAAAAGTACGTATGTTATGAATTCTCCTTAAAGGTTTACGGTTTTTTCTTTTACTACTAATATACAAAATGACTATTTTATGTCTCTAATGATTGTGCCTCAGTAGCCCAATACAACTACTAATAGAGAACTACATGGTCTGCAATGAGCTATAATATAATTATTTCTATCCCGGGGTTGTGGGTAATTCAATCTTCAGTGCTGATGTACTCCGTTAAACATGGTGGATTTACACACCCACAGTCTTAGGTATGTATCTAAAGAGGCCAGCTGGTATCATGAATAATAATCATTTCATTTTGCTATTTATCTAGTGAAAATCTGGTTTCTGAAAGCCTTATATGATTTTTCTCAGGTGCTCAATATTAATGAAGGAGAGAAATTTATATGAATTACCTAGACTTATAGGTAATTGAAACAGAGTCTGCCAAAAGTAGAAATGGTACTTCAAAGTTTGTATTTTAAAATTTATTTTTTTCCATGTGAATTTACTGAAAAGCTATTTCTCAAACAGTCTCACAAGCAACTAATGCTTGTTGTTTACTGAAATTTGTACTATATTATATATTCTTGGTAAGTTAAGTACAATAATAAATACCACACGAATGATTGAAATAGAATAATGGTGATATGCTTTGACCTTGTTGAAAGAGTTATTCTGTAGTTCCAGTTTACGTAGCCTTCTACTCCTTTTTGTACTACTCTATAATTTCAAGAATTTAGAATATTAAACTAGCTCTGCTGCTAAAGGAAAATTGAGACTAACTGCTGTGATTACACATTTGTTTAGCAGCAAAGTTGCTAAGCCACAAGAGCTGAAGCAAACACTGAATCATGAAGACTATTAATTGAGATTGACTATTAATTGAGCTTTTGCTACCCCAAAGCATCTATTTGGTAAATACAGCGCAAAGTACTTATAGATCCAACTGGCTTAGAATATTTTTTCCACCTCTGCTATGGTGCCTGAAGTATCTAGAATTAGAGATATTCCTCTGGGTTCAGGCATTATCACAGTTGTTACCTGGAAGATTAAACTGTTACTGCACATTGGCCTACGAACACATATGATCTTGTCAGATGTGTAGCTTGCACGGTATTATGAAATTAAAAAAAAATTAGTATATTGGAATAGAAAAACCCCCACTTCATGGATTATCCCGGAAAGGGTAACTTTGGGTGGCATAAACAATGCAGGGTTTAGCTCTGATATAAAATGTTATTATGAATCTAATTTTTTGCCATTGAGCCCAAGTATTCATTCTTTATGAAAAAATAAATCAGTGGAGATATTACTTAACCTAAAATGAAAACTATGTAAGTTCTTCGGACTCGATGAATGACTTACCAAATATTTATTACATATTTTTTGGCATTGGCTGTGTGCAAGCTTATTTCTAGGATTGCTGTAAGGGTGCGATAGCTCAGAAATATATAAAATACAGTTTCTGGTCTTTAAAATACTTTCAGTTTAAAGGAAGAGACAGTTTTTATACAAATAACAGTGGACAGTAAATGAAATAAGCTGAAGCTCTTGAATAAGAAGGTTAAGGCCACATTTCAAATTGGAACACTGGAAAACTAATTGTAATGTAGGCATTCCAAATGTTTTCTAGAAAGTACTATGGAAATGTAGTATAAGGGAAGACTTTTAAAATAAACAAAACAAACATAAAACACTTATTTTATTTTATTTTATTATTATTTTTTTTTTTGGTGGTACAGGGGCCTCTCACTGTTGTGGCCTCTCCCGTTGCGGAGCACAGGCTCCGGACGCGCAGGCCCAGCAGCCATGGCTCACGGACCCAGCTGCTCCACGGCATGTGGGATCTTCCCAGACTGGGGCACAAACCCGTGTCCCCTGCATAGGCAGGCGGACTCTCAACCACTGCACCACCAGGGAAGCCCATAAACACTTATTTTATTATAAAAATACATTCTTTTCCCCAAATAAAACAAAGTTAAGAAAAAAATTTCACACTATAGATAAACGTAAATACATTAATACTTGTTCTTCCATGAAGACATATATATTTTTTCCATCAAAATGGGATCATTCTAAAAGAACTGTTTTCTAATCTACATTTTAACTTAATATATCATGGACTGCTTCCTATGGTAATAAATTACCTTATATAGTACTTGAATATTTATCATTTGTTTATTCATCTAATAAAAAAATACTCACTGAGAATTCACTATATTCTTGGCATAGTCACTGTCCAGGGATACAGTGGTATATATCAAAGACATGTGTTACTGATGGTATCAAATCATAGGAGAATTTGATGCAAAAGAACAAGTTGAATACAAGAAGACAAGGGAAAAACAGATTTTTTATCTCCTCTCTACTTAGTCGTGGTTGAGGATGTTAGCTAAGTATTTGGATAACATACATGTTCAATGAACTACAAGACCAAGGTACTGAGAATTACTTAAGTCTGTTCTGCTTACAAAACAGAGATGATGTCTATTTATTACAGATAAAGATGACATTATACAATAACAACAATAATAACTTTAAAAGTAGAATGGGGTACAAGTCCTGGCTCCATCACCCAAAACCTGTGTGACCTTGGGCAAGTCAGTTACTGAGAATTGGTTGAAGACTTTCCACTGATTACTGGCCTGGCCCTAGAAGTTCAAAAGGTAGGTAAAGAAAATTCTGCTTTTCTGTAGCCACATGATTCTGATCATCTGAAACAGGAAAGCATAAATTAAATGCTGGTTGAACATACAGAGAACTATTTCTTACTAAAGTATATGTTTTCAACACAATAGTTTTATAATCATTTGTCTGTCCTCCATTTATCCACCTGTCCATCCAACTATCTACCTATCATCTATCCTCTATCTATCTATCTATCTATCTAGCATTATCTATCTCTCTATTGTCTAGCACCAGCCTAATCAGCGGTAAGATCCTTTTTCTACATAAATGAGTGTAGATTTTAAATTCATTACAGATAGACAGAGATGGAGAGGAGGAAATTATTCTTTTCATAAATGCAACAGCAAGTATGTATTAAAATATGTGTGAGTAAATATGTGTCCATATGTTTATGTGTGTACCTAGTTCCAGTCTTTTCCAATTGTTTCCCCGTACAAACCTTGTTCCCTTTCTTAACTTTTCCTCTACCTAACCAAATACGAATGCATCAGAAAGCTCTTTAAGTGGAAGAGGGTATGCTCTCCAGTTGTGTAGGATTGGTCCATATGTATAAAAAACTAAAGGGAAATAGAGAGCTCTTCGCTTAAAATTAGTGTTCAAAACAGAGAGTAATTAGGTTTAGAAGAAAACTCAGTTAAAGTTGTTATGTGACGACACTATTAGAATTAAGAGGTAACTGAGATTTCCCAAGTGATAACAGATAATTTGCCATTTAGCCTGTAATGAGGTTTGAAAAAAAGATGCTCAACAAGATATCAGCAGTAACTAGAAAGGCATTTCTTAGAAGGTCCACCCAGTGTGCAGTTATTCCTTTATCCTTATAAAAGAGACAAATTGTCTAATGCAATGTACTCTCAGTAGTTATCACTGGTGCTCCCCAGAAAGATTTCTATTGACCCTAACCATCTCTACTGACTATTCATCCCCCGCCCGCTCCCTTGCCCACCCACCCCCTCCCACACCAGCTTTTCCTAGTTTTCTGCTGAGCTATTCTGTCATAAGCCATCTGGGTCAGATGTGGTGGGGTAGTACAGAAAAATAGAAATCATAACCTTCAGTGTTGTAGTAATTACATTTTTACTTGAAATAGTCAGAGAAATATGATGCAATCTTTAAATGCATATGCAAATCATGTGCAAATTATATGCTAATACATGTGTGGCCCGCCTAACTATTACATATAACTGAATGCAGCCCTTGGGAAAATCTTATTGGAGATCATCGGTCTAATGAAAATTGCTGCTGCACGCTAATTATAGTGACATGTGTGCTGCTGTATTGCCCCTTAGTGGTGAGGGGGATGACAAAGGTTAGTTGAAGTTAGATGACTGACTGACAGAATTATGTCTGTGATCATAGATGTAAATAGCAAAATATCTCTATTCTCTAAAATCCAATTTTATGACTTTACACCTAAATTAAAATGCAACATGGGTAACTACTGACAATGTGTTCAGGAGGATAGGGGTCTAGGATACAAAAGACACAAATTACCACTTGACTGATTCGGTTTAATCTTTCTTTGCTGTCGTATTTTCACCAATTTTTCATTTCTTACCAATTGGTTAACTCATTGGAAATATGCAGATTATAGAAATCTACTCTATACATTTAGAGAAGTAATATCATGTTCACATTCCAAAAATAAGCTAAATGCTAAAAGGATTTAATAATTCCTTTGAAACAGGTAAATCCAAGTTCAGCTATGTTCAGGCTGTATGATTTTGAGCAAGTCTTTTCACAACTTTGAGCCTTCAATTACTCAACTATGAAAATATGATGATATAAACACCTCCTTGGGTAGCTCAAGGATCGCATGAAATACTATTTTGCAGAGCCTGCAGTATGAAAGATACATGCTTATGGACCTATCATTCTATTTGAAACGAGTTCTTATTAAAAGTATTTGTAATATCTAAAAGTCTTCTGTTGTCTAGACTAATTTCTAATTTATGATATTTACATTTCCTAATTAGAGAGATACTCAATATTTGAGAGATGACCCATTCTTATTTAAGCTATAAACTAAGAGAAAAAAAATTTAGTCTTAATTGTGATGTAGAATATTAAACAGAAGTATAATGTGTGATTGTATTTAGGAGTTCTAATACCACCATTTAAGACTTATGACTAAGAGGTGACGAGATTGAATTGTGGGAAGAGTGAAAGAATTACCTTAATTATTCATCAACCTAATTAGCTTAATTAATTTAAGCAGTTTCCCTGCTTGAAAGAAGTACTTTCCTGAACTTGTTCAGAAATTATATCTACCTTAATTAAAGCCAAAATAGGCAGAAAATGTTTAGTGGTTAGCTTATGATAAAGTTTAGGAATAAAAGGACTTGCCAGTTGTGTTGGTCAGGAAATAGATCGTGGAAAAGATCCCTTGATTTCTAAGATTTCTCAATTCTTGCCAGGCTTCTTCATTTATCTTGTTAAAAGATATTATTTTGCCATTTCAAATACTATGCCAAGTTAGAGATTTTAGCATGTTTAAGAGCTTCTTGAAGCATTGGCTAAAACCAAGGGTATTAAGATTAGTGTGTATGGGTGATCTACTGGATTTCTAACTGTAGAATATATCATTATTTTTAAGTTTTAAAAAGGGAGTAATTTATGTCTTGTTCCGTCAAATAACTGTGCACTTAAGTGACTATGCATGCCTGCCTTACACTAGGCATGAATTTAGGTAACTGAATATCCCTTTGTCCATGATCACTTAGAAACAGAGTGGATAAAGGAATATAAAGGATATGCAGCTCATTATACATATTATAAAAGAAAATGTTAGCAATAAACATATGTTGGGGCTCAATCCACTGAAAGGGCTATTTTATATATAGTGTGTATTTACCAGTTACAGTTAACGCTTTCAGGCTTGTCTTCAGCACTGAGCATTTTTCTTACCATACAAACAGCATTAAGAACAGTGCTTCCTAAGTGCTTTTCTATTATGAGGATAATGACAGCCAATATGATTGTTTGGGCATTACCCTTTCACTGAATTTGTTCTATGTAACACCTTAAAATTTACGTATAAGGTTGTATTATGATGGACACTTAGTTGGGCCTTAAATCTAACGTCACATTTTCCCACACACAGATGACTTAATTACTAAAATTGAAGTCATTGTCCGGTTCTTAATGACTTAATTGTTTGGAAGCAAATTGATTTACCCTTTTTAATCTCAATAAATTCCTTACCTCCTGTGTTAAGTAGAAGGAGAATGTATGTTATGAAATAAAATTGAAGGTTTAAATATGTTTGATCACAGTTTTCTCCTAGTGTAAAATGTGTGAAATCAACAGATTCAACACTTTTAGCTTCAGGAAATGCTTGACTCTCTGAAAGGCATATAATTGAGTGTACCTGTGGTACGGGGCTATGTCTAATCAGTCGACTGTGTAGCTGGGTAGAGCCAAGTGCCATTCATCTGCCTCCCCTGAGATTTGTGGAAACAAGAAGGAGGAGTAGACATAAGACAAAGATATATAACCATGTTGACCACTGAAGTTCATGGTTAACAACTTAATTATCTGAGTTCAGCTATCACTTAGAAACAAACCTGTACAATTTAGGCACATTTTATAATTTACAATAGAAATAGCATAATGCTAAGGACATAATTCTACATTCTAATTCTTAATGTAGAATTAGAATCTACATTAAGTGTGTTTAATTTAATTTTTCTAATTATATTTCTAATAGCTTAAATATCTGCACTGATAAAACGGTTAACCACCTGCATTTAAATGCCACCTGATGCATTTATTTTGGAACAGTAACAGATTGGTATAATTTGAGCTCAAGTTCCTCTGAAAATTCTCCTATTAATGGGTCCTAAATTAATCTTTGTGCCTGATCTGCAAATGATGTTATGAAGCAACAAGCATCATGAGAATTGCCATTACATGGTAATATCCTGTTTTTTTCTTTCCAGTTTGAATTTGGATCAGTGGATAGTTAAAAATAGGAATTTGCACTGGCATTTCCATATTCCTATGGTGCTTCAGTGTTGGAATAGTGCCTGTTTTTTTTTTTTTTTAAATCAATTCAGTGAAAAGTTTGCACAGCACCATGTGAAGAAAGTTAGGTTAATATGCACTATACCTACCGTGCCAAGTGAGCAAACATATGCAGACTGCCCCTATTTCCATATAGTTTCTATATGTTCCACATATTGTGGGTTGGTAAAATCATGTAACTTAAACTAATTCATTGTCCAAAGCAGTATAAAATCTAACCTTTTGAAACTCTCATAAATGACATAGTTCCTCATTAAAAAAAAAAAGAGAAAAAAAATGCACAAAGAAGGCATCAACGTTTCATCAAGACAGTCAGTCAAATGAAAGTATTCTATTTCTTTCTGGTTAGAAATGAACCTAGTCCTAGCAAAACTCAGAGAAGTGAAAAGATCAAATAGGCTACTTGTCCATCCTTAGACACACAATTATATTTGAAAACGTTAAGTCTTAACATACTGAAAGCAAAAACTTCCAGAGCTCTGACTCTAGTGATACCTCTCTCTCACTGAACCGGTACATGGTCCATGCTGAATATGCTGTTACTCAAGGAAGCATGAGACAATGCGGCCACAGGGAATAATGTACTCCCACAGAAGTTCTGATGTTAATTAGAAGTATGGTTTCAATTAGTAATGGTGATAATAATATTGATGATTGTTATTGTAATATCTGTTATCATCATTTTAGTTGAATTTGGTGCAGAAGAGAGCTGAGCTGGGAATCACAAGTTTAGGTGTTGGTGCTAGCTCTAACTCACAGAAGGTTATGTGACTTTGATTAAATCATTTACCCAATATGTGCCACAGTTTCTGCCTCTGTAAATGTGGAGGTTAATACAATGCGAAAGGGACAAAATATGAGCTTTGGAGTCCCCAAGACCTGGTTTCTATTTAGACTCTACCATGTATTATTGATGTGACAATTTTTCCAGAACAACCTCTCCCATCCTCACTTTTCTTTTGAGTACATTTGAGATAATTAAACTGATCAGACAGAGCTAAAGTCAAGAGTAAAGGGTAATAGCTCATAGTAGGTACTTAAATGTTTGTTCATTTTGTTTCATTATGACTACTACTTTCCTTGACTACGAATGTGGCAGAAGGGACATAAACCATATCAGTAGCCAGTGATAATGTGATTAGAAAAATGTATGGGTTTGGAGTAGCTCCTCCTTACAGGACTCTCACAGTAGCCTTTGTCCCACGTGTAGCAAAGTGAATTGACCATGCCATCCTGAACCTGAAATGCTTAATTTGAAGTCCTCTGTGTCAAAGAGACTTAAGTTCACAGAGAAACTGCAGCAGGCTAAAGCAGTGGCTCTACTCTGGGAAATTCATAGATATTTTTGTTGTTCTGTCCACAACCATGCTCTTAAAAAGGACTGCACGACAAGGTTCGCCGATTGCTATTCGTTAAAGGCCCTTTTTGTGGCCCTCTATGGGATTATAAGGTGGCGCAAACACTGTATCTTAATTCATAATCTCCCAGCAAATGTAAAATGGCTGAAGGTTCACTTTTCCTAGAGAGTTTTAGTTCTTTCCTCTCTTTGGCAGAGAGAATTGAGCTCACTATGAGTTCTAAAATATACAATTATAGGAAGCCATGTTTTGAAATGACAGTGGGGATGAAAATGGCATGCGTGACTCCTGTTTGGACATGAATGACTATCGGAAAGGAAGTCAACCTTGAATGACACTGAGAACCAGGATAATGAAGCATGAATTGACAGGTGATGGGCTAGATTTAAAACATTTGAAGAGCCTGTATAATAAAATGAGTGAAATAGGTTGACTCGATCAAGGGAGATTATGGGAAATTATGTCATTTCTATACTGTTTGTTTCTGTGATGAATGAAGAACTTTATTTCCTTGACTCAGGTTTAAGATCTTTTCTATTCATAATTTCTCCCAAATCTACTTTGGAAAAAAAAAGAAATTCATCTGTAAGGTATTATTATATTTTGTCTCCTGGTCCAAATTGTGTATGCTATTTTGTGCTACTCAAGATGAATATTGTGGTGATGATGGTCTTATTTTCTTTCCCCGGTAAAAAAAAGAAAAATAATTCCAGGTAATGGTAAGTTTTGAGGCCATGAGAAATAGCCAGTACATGTCAAAAATATGTTGGTAAAAATTACTTAAAATTTCTTCAGTGGTAAATGGATAGGGTAAAAAAAAAGTATGCCAATTTGTATTCAAGTCATTCTTTACCCTTGCCAACATTTTCACTATCAACCAGTAGCATGTTCTGATTCAGAACTTGCCGTTGGAGTAGTGTATGTGTCTTGTCCCAAATAAGGGTTACTGACTTCTGAAAAGAAAAATTACTTCTAATTTCCTCAAAGCCTTGCTATCACTGAGTGATAATGAGAACAGCAGAGTGAGGCAGACAGATCTCAGAGGGGCTGAACTGCTGACAAAGAACTACCTGAGTGGACCAGGGATAAGGGCTACACTGCCAATCACTCTTCTCCCAGCAGAGAATAATGCCAGATAACCACGGGGCATATGTCAAGCATCGTTCAATAGGTCTACCTGTTGAGGTTTCCAGATTGACTGATAAAAACAACTTGTCTGCAGGTAGTTTGTCTACATGAGAAGTGACCCAGTTGCTCTATTTAATTGTGTGGATCCAATTGATACTTTAACACAGAAAAAAATAGGTTATCAAGGAGGAGTCAAGTTGGAGGTGAAGTAAGAGGGTCAGTCTTCCCTTCCATCTCCTTGAAACACATAATGTCTTGTAATCATAGCTAAACAAGTGTGCAGATACATCAGTAGCTTTTCTGAAAATGGACGTTTTTAAATTTATTGAAAGGAGACATTTTCTAAGAAATCATTTTTTTAATAAAATAAAGATTATTTTCAAATTAAGTAACTTCTTTATGTTTTCTTGGTGCAGAGGATCAGCAGATATAATGGAGATTTTAGAATCAGCAATTAGGTTTAAAATTTGTCCACTTAAAGCACTTAACTAACTACAGGACCTCAGTTTCTGCTCTGTGTTTTATTGACCTTTCCAGACTCATTTAATGCTACATTTCAGTTATACTGAATGTGTTACTGTTTCTGAATCAAGTTATGGTCCTCTCATCCCTCCAGCGTTCACATGTGTTGTTACCTCCATCTGGAATATTCTTCGGTAATTTAACTTTAATCAGCTATTTCCCATCCCCACACACATACACACTCGTGTACCTGATTTCTCACCATCCTTCAGGACTTACCTTAAATGACACCTCCTCCAGGAGTCCTTCTTTGACCCCTACTTGAAATTAGATCCCGTGTATGACCCTACACATCTTCCATCATAAGGCATCTTATTGAATGATGTGTTTATGTCTTCCCAACAAGACCATCATCTCTGAGAGCAAAGATCGTGTTGCTCTCACTCAACACACTATCCTTAGCACCTATCCCAGCTCCTGAGAACACAGGAGACCCTCAGTGAAAATTTGTGGGATGACATCCTCCAATGTGATTCGTTACTTATTCGTTACTTATCAGAGTCACATATCCAAAGTCTCACCAGTTGTGCTATATAACAACAGTCTAACACACAGTAGCCATTCACAAACATCTGTTCAAAGAATGATTAAACAAGTGAATGAATAAATGAGTAAAGTGTTGAGAAGAACACAAAAGTCTTTCTGTCTAAAGTATTTCTTCATAAAATTTGAAATCCTGAATCATATTTTTTTGTTGAATAGCTATTAATTCCCCACACAGCATGGACTATAAAATGACAGGAAGCTGAGCAAGTTCTCATCTGACAGCAGATCCTTGGGACCCTGGAAAAACAACAACAACAACAAAACAATGAAGACCCCAGGAAACAAAAGAGTGGAGGAGGAAGGAGGGCGAGACAGAAAAAGACTAAAACCACCTGCCTCTATTCGTTACAGTACTTCTCAGAGCAACATTTTTGAGGGCTTCTATGCAACGACCTCAAAAACAAAGGAGACATATGCAAGTTCAAGAAAATGAAATCAGTGTTTAATTACTAAATATTCTACCTCTAAAATTAAAGAAAAAAAGCTTAAATAATTCAGTTTGATTTGGTCTCATTAGTCTGATTTCCTAGTATTTAGCCTTAATTATGTGATACATAAGCCCTAATTATGTGGTACATATACAGTGCACTCTCTAAAGTTAAAGATCAGAACGGATACTGACGTAAATGATAAAATATGTTAAATTATTAATGGTAATTAATCTTACAAAATAGGCATAATTAGTTTAAGTACTTTAGATATTATTCTTAATAGCATTACAAATAATATGACACAGTTTGATCATTTTAAAAGTAATTTATTGGGAAGAAAAGCAGTTCAAGCAATGTTTTTTTACTCAGGAGGGTGAAGGGATTGCTTGGTGCTGCTAAAATATTTAGCTGTCCTTGTTGAAAAGGTGAGCTTGTTTTAACCCATTAAGTGCTGTGTCCTAAACAAAATGGGAATTTAATTTTAAAGAACATTTTTTTCGTGAATATATCATCCTTACAAATAACAGTAGCTATTCCATTAAGAGTTTTCTAATATTCTTTCATTCAGTGAGTTCTGGGTATCGTGCCATGAATTGTTTAGAATTGTTCAGTTTGTTTTTGTGTTTTCCCTTTTTATTGTTGAGTTTTTGTCTTCTGCTGAGGTTAATTTAAATTTTTGGTTATTTAATTTTGATGCTAGACCAAAGCCTTCTGTTTTAACTCTTTCTTTCTACCTCTGAATGAATCTGCTATTGTCATTTAATGTCTAACATGGGGTTAAACTGAGAAGTTCTACAGGAATATACAAGGAATACAGTTTGCCTTTGAAGCAAAATTTTGAAATGGATGTTTCTTTATTGAATGGGAACATGAATGGAATCAGATAATTGGTCATCTCTCCTAACTGGAATTTAGTGATGAAGAATAAGATGATAAATTACACATCAGAAATCATACTACTTGCTCTCTAGACTTTACTACAATGTTCTGAGTCCAGGTTTAAAAATATCTTTACTGTCTACTACTGAGGAAAGCTTATATAATCCAACTGCAGAAACTTTTCTCAGAATGTAGCCCAAGAGAATGACCAGAAATATGATTTTATCCAATAAAATTCTGATGTTATTAAATTAACCCGTTATATATGAATCAGTCTTGAACTTTGACATTCTAAGATGCTACAATGGTTAAAAGTAAGTAAAGAATGCTATTGAGCATCTGTCTCTAAAGTCATACAGGGAAAGTTTCTAATATTTGTTCTAATGACACCCTTCCACAATGTTCAAAATCAAAACAGCATTCTTCCCAGACGCCACACTCACCATTTAATGTGTTTTTCAAAGCTACCATCACCAACATTTTGAGCAGACATCTTCCCAGTATTCAGACTCCCTAATTAGATGTAAAGCAGTGTTGATTTGATACTAATTCAAATTTGGCTCTATTGAATAAACACTCGTTAAGGACACAGATAAAGGTTGGCTCCTGAGTAGGAAGGCTGGCAAAAGTGGGGTCTGGACTTCCCTGGTGGTGCAGTGGTTGAGAATCCGCCTGCCAATGCAGGGGACACAGGTTCGAGCCCTAGTCCAGGAAGATCCCACATGCCACGGAGCAACTAAACCCATGCACCACAACTACTGAGCCTGCGCTCTAGAGCTCACGAGCCACAACTACTGAGCCTGCATGCCACAACTACTGAAGCCTGCATGCCTAGAGCCTGTGCTCCGCAACAAGAGAAGCCACCACAATGAGAACACGTGCACCACAACGAAAAGTAGCCCCTGCTCGCCGCAACTCGAGAAAGCCCGCGTGCAGCAACGAAGACCCAATGCAGCCAAAAATAAATAAATAAAATTTTAAAAAAATAAAAATAAAGTGGGGACTGTCAGGGAAAGGAAATCTCAACACTGTCACTATGTTTTACTGAGAGGATTCCAAGGAATACAGCAGTGATTTCCATACTTTTGACAAATTTAAATCAACGATAGTAAACTTTCTTCAAATTAGATCTTGCATAGAATCTCATTTGTAAAACAGATGAAACTGATATTTTAGAAGTCAGTGAGAACAATAAGGGTATTTCACTGAAAAAAGAAATATAAAATTGGGTGTTACAGATGACATTGCTCCATTTCAAGAAAATCCACCCAGATAACGTATAACATGTTTTATTTATTTTTCAATAGGTGGCCTTGAGTCTTAGACTGCTCTTCAACTGATTATCATAGTGTCACAAAAGAAACTTTCATCTGAGGTAAGCAGAGAAGCAGTTGTTGGAACTGTTAGTTTCTGTGATTTTTGTTTCATCACATTTTATTGGGATCTATATGCTTATTTGTTGAGTGTTCTTATACAAAATATTATTATTTTGAAACTCCTTATTTCATATTTCATATTGCTTAAGATATACATTACATCATACAAGGGGCTCTTTATGAGGTCTGTGCTGAGAAATTCCTGTTTGAACTTCATTCCAAAGAAGAATGGTGGTTTTGAGTCTAAAAAAAAATCTTATTAACATTGTGACCTGTGTAATTGCCAAGTCTTATTTTTTTATTTTGGCTGCAAAAAACCTTGGGGCCATCAATTATGGCCAAGTACTAGGTGTGTGTGTATGTCTTTATACCATAAAATTCTGGCCTCGTTGCCAGTATTTTTCCTTAATAGTCTTTTGTATATTTTCCCATATTTTAAAATACACTGTTGTCATATAATTTCACAAGTTATCTTAAATATTATCTGAAAAAATTGTAGATCAGAGCAACATAAATAATAGATCATTTCAAACAATCTGACTGTTTCTCCCAATGACTTTCCCACTTTTGAAGAACAAGACCACGTCTAATTCATTCTTGTATCTTCAGACCTAGGAAAGTGTTTGCCATTTAGAAGGATTGTTGAATTAATGAAAATACTAGTAATTCTATATCTCTATTTATAAAATTTCATTTTTTCTATTGCTTATTAATAAAAATATGTGATGAAGGCTTTTAATGATGTGGTTCCTTTTTTACTCTGTAAACTTACTTACTGTTTCCCAAGTTTGCAAATACCTGAGCATACCCTATGCCGTTTAATAATTATACTCTTGCATGCAATAAGCCGTGCATTATTCTTTGTCCTGGAATGTTTGTCTCCCATCTTATTAGTTTTAACCCAAATATCACTTCCTCTCTGAAGGCTTTTCTAACTCTGTCAGAAGTGTTCATCACCCTTCTCTTGAATTTGCAATATAACTACCCTCAAAACTTTATATAATTTTTAATCAAATTGTATATTAATTTTATGAATGTAACTGTTTATCCTGAAAGTCTATGATCTTTATAGGAGGTCACCTTTGTGTCTAACATATCATGAATGCTCCATAATTTTTACTAAATGTATTCTATTTAGCAAATTTAAAAACAACATTGACTGTCAGTCCAATAGTTTTAGCTTAACAGCTTGAACTGTTAAAATAGTCCATATGTTTGGTATTATTTTCACTAACTTTGGCTAATTTCTAGTTTTATTTTTACTGTCAGAGATGTCCTTGTTCTTTTCCTAAATTTAGAGATAACTGGTGTGATTAAATCTTTTATGTTTCTGAAAATTTTAGGAATGTTAACAATCATCTTTAGGAATTGAAAACATTGTCAACGTAAGACTAAATAGACACATGCATATATAATATATATTTAGGTAGGTAATTAAGCAGGAAAACGGTAAGCTAAACTGTATAATGTTGGGAATTGTGCAGACAGAGCTGCAAATTCTTCTGGTGCTGCACACAATGCATGGAATTGGAATGTTTGGTAGCTGTGTATTTGCTACCTCTGTTTAAATTTGTAATACTTATTGATTTCTAAATATTTTCCTTGTCTGTTGCCTGGAATTAAATTGATGAAAGTTTCAGAATCAACATCATCAAAAGAAACTCCTGGATTTTTCATTCATTTGCTTTTTTTTTTTTTTAACCTCTGAAAAAGTTACAAAACAACCACAGTTACATTATTACATAGTGTTAAAGTTATAGCAATACATAGTTTTCAAATTGGAATGCTTGCGAGAGGTATTTGCACTTAATGAGAAAATATGTGTTAAAAGGACATTAAAACTGATTAGCTGCATATCACTTTTATATTTATAATCATATTTCAACAGTATTTGTTATGATATATGACAATAATCTCTATATGAAAATATACTCATGGAAATTAATCATACTAATTTAATACCAGAATGTTGCCTGCATTGTCCAATTTAATAATCATAACATCAAAATGTTAGTGTAAAATAGACTCATTTCTCTTAGGTATTTTCATTTTGGCTCTCTCCTACCTGATCCTTCCACTTGCCTATTAAACAGTAACATACTGACACCAAGATGTATGAAGAAAACATTTGAAGTCAATTCTTAATTCTATTTTCCCAAATTTCTCTCATTTGTTGGAAATCAGACACAAATGCATTTAGTGCATTGTTAATGAAAAATTTTAGGTAGTTTCAATACTTTAATGTTTTTTCCTTTCCTTTTCTTGCCTAATTTTAGTTTTTTAATGATTCATTTAATGAATTTCAATAACATGCTTACTTCCGAGGCCTTAGGAAATGAAAACAGGTTTTTCCTGTATTTTTTTACATTATTCATTCTTTCAGCAAAACTTTTATAATTCATATTTCAAAGGAGGAGAGAGAAAGAGAGAAGAGAAGTGAAGAAGAGAGAAAAGAAGAGAAGAAGAGAAAAGGAAAGGGACACTCACTGGCCAGATCTTGGGCTTAGGAGAAAATCTAGCTCCAGTTAGGTGAGTGAACAGAAGTTGAAGATGCCCCAGAAAGGTGGGAGAAGCCAGGGATGGTTTGAATTCTATAGCAAAGTCAGAGTAAAAGTATTAATCTATCATAGGCTACTTCTGAACTAATTCAAAACATTCAGGAAAACAGTGTGAATATATAACTTGCCAAGTCTGTCCTTAATCAGCTTCCACCCTGCTACTCTGGGTGATGAATGTCTTTTGAATCTTAAGCACTGAGTTCCATCAGAGTGGAAAGGAAGGAAACTTGTTATCTGACTGTAATAATCAGGTGAGTCTTCAATGGAAAATGTAGCCTTTGAGTTAGACCTGGCAGACTTTTCACAAAGACAGACAGACTAGCATGATTTTTCTCCATGTCTTGAATACTCCATGTCAAGAGAGCAGAATGCTCAGGGAGAGGTAATAGGTAATTAGGTAGGTTTGGCTGACTACATTTGAAATATATAATAAGGATTTTGAAAGTTAGGAAATAATACTAATTTTGCAGGAGTTTACATGATTGGAATTTAATTGTATTAAATTTAGGGGCAGTATTTTAAGTGGTTTATAGCAAGGAACATCTGAAGGAGAGGCTAAAATAAGCCTAGTAGATAAGAAGAGACTGTGGTATAGAGAAGTAAAAGTAGGTGGGGATCAAGTGAAATGAAGAGGCATAAAATGTTCTTGAAGATAGCTATTTTTAAAAATTTTATTTAACAGACCCAATAAGTACTTATTTTCTATTAGACACTGTTTTGAGCACTTGTAAAAGTTAATGTATTTAATTTATAAAACTTATTCCTAAATATTGGCTAGAATGAGAAACAATTTTAAAATGACTACATGTTTGTGTGGTCAGAAGAGTGAACAATGAACGTCTAATGGAAATATAATTTTAAAAAAATTTGCTATCGGGTGACCTATAGTTTGTATGTTTAATGAGATAATCTACGTGAAATAATTTAATAAATAGCAAAGCTTTGAACAAATGCCCAAGATATTATTGTTCTAATTATTCAAAATTGACCACAAACTTTAAAAAAATCATATTTGAATAAGCTTGGAGTCAGGCAGTAGATTATCAGAATTACAAGAGAACTAGTTAATATATAGCACTTGCATCTAGGCAACAGTAGAAAAAATGTTTGCATGATAACAGAGCTATATGGCCATTATTTGGAAACTGTTATGTGACTATTTTCCATGTACTTCTTAGCATACTTTTGAGATGGAAAATCCATGGAATGCTCCATTTTCCTTTTTGCATTAAGAAGACTTGCATAAGAAACTCATTGTGCCAGAGTGATCATTTTGCATAGTTGATAGTTCCCATGAATCATGAAACTACTTTCAACCCACACATCATTTGACCCTTCTCGGCTTTTACACACAATCCCAAAAGACAGAACTTGGATAAAATAAAGAAGTGCCAACCGTGAAAAATTATACTGGATTAAAGACAAAGATGAAGGAATTATTTTGAGTGCTATATAAATGTACTATATGACATGCAAAGCAAAACGATGCACCACATTAGGGTGCATGGAACAGAGTGACAGAGTTAAGTAAGAAAATGAAACTCTGTGGATCCCCCAGTGGAATGAATCAGCTTAATTTTATTATTATTTTGTAAATGGTAAACATGCTAAGTTTTCTCTGAGCTTCTGTGTAAGTCAGTTTTCAATTTTATTAGCTATATAGTGTAGAAAAAAATATGGTCTAGACTTCTTGGAGAAAAATCTATTGTCTCCTTTGAAAATTTCTCACACTCTCATGATTTCAAATAGTATTTTTAAGCTTCATATTATCGAATATTTATCCATAGGTCTGGCCATCCCAAGATTTGTACATTTATACATTTAAACCTGCTCTAAACTTCCTGCTCAAAGTCCAGTATATTCCTTAAGCTTAACATATTTTGAATTGAATTGATTATCTTGTCTGCACCCTCACTGACCCATATGCCAACTCCCAAATTTCTTCCTCTTTTTCTGATTTGGCAGCGTGGGAAAGCCTGAAACTTAGGAATTTTCCTTGACTCTGACTCAGTCTTACATCTCTTAATGAAAAGTTGTTGATTTTACCTCCTAAGTATCTCTTTCCTGCCCCACTGTCATCCATGTACTCAGTATCTCTCTCCCGGCTATTAAAATAGCCTCTGAATTGATCACCGGACACCATTCTCTTCCATATCAAATTAGTTTTTCAGATTGTCATCAAAGTGATAATGCTAAAATGCAAATCTGGCTGTATAACACTTAAATTTTCTCATTTGTTTCCTAATGCCTAGATTATAAATCTAAGCTCATTGTTTGCTGCTGTACTACACATGTTTATCTCCCAACTTTAACAAACTCTCAGAAATGTGTTTGATAGAGTGTCAGTAGGACCAGGGGGGTCTATTCAAAATAATGTGTAGGGTGAATTGATCTGAGGAGTGAAGTGAAAATTTAGGAAGAGACTCAAACATGCCAGATTTATTGGCACATATTTATAAGCATTAAGTAGGTAATAGGTGCTGAGGACATAAAGACTGATAAGACAGGGTCTTTGTCCTTGAGTCGTTGCTGGTCTCCTATGAGAGACATTTAAACTGCAAATCTATTTCTGAACAGGTTAGGAGGTGGCACCTGGGCAGAATCTTGAAAGACAATGAATGAGGTGTTATTTTAAATAAGTAAAGAAGAAAGCGTTCTTAATCAGAAGAAACATTGTGTCAAAGGTACAGAGACTAACAAGATCATACTAGATTCTAAAAACTATAAAAAATTTAGGCTACACAGTTAGCAGACACAGGCTACACAATGCAGACAAGAGAAGCAGAGGCTGAAACATAAAGGTCCTTGATTCTCATTGTACAGCGATTGAACTTTGTTATTCAGGTAGTGGGATGCTTTTAGTATATGTTTACTTTTCTGAGGTTGGGGTGGATAAATACAAAAAATTTTAAAAGTATATGTAAAGTACAAATTAACAGCACCATATTAACACCACTTTAAATGTATGATAAACAGGGGCGACTTGATTAGCTCTGCATTTAGAAAGAGTCTTCCAATCTAGGGACAAAATAAAAGGGAACTAAATCATGCAGAAAGCACACTGATTTGGAAGCTACTGCTATAATCCAAACAAGACATATAAAGAGCCTGATGGAATGGAGAAAAGAGCATGTATTTGGAGATATTTAAGTGGTAGAATTGATAATATTTGATATTTGATCAAGGAAGTTAAATGAATGGAAAATACATTCCGTTCTAGTACAGCAGAACTAGAAAAATGAAAGAAAATTGATTTCTTTGCAATGGTGTAAACAGAATTGTTCTAGGTAAATTGCACAAATGAAGGACCAAGACCAACTATACACTTATATGCTGTCATTAAATGCTTATTTGGGTGGATTAAATCCATTTAATGTGGTTAGGATGTAAAAAAAGTAGTTCTCTCAGTCACGTGTATACAAACAACAACAACAACAAAAACTAACATGGAGATACAACATTCAGTTTTCAGAAATTTCAGTGTAAACAACACACTTTTTCTGATTTGAGGCACAAGGAGCTATACAGTATATAAGTTGTTTATTTTTTCTGTATATGACTATAATAGTCCTTTGAAGTTGGGAAGCTGTATCCTAAGTTATGGATATTGGTTCTAAATACCCTTAGGTTTTCAGTATTCACCACTACTCCTACCCCTGTCTATTATTTATGGACAGAAAAGAGTCAATGAAGGCGAAGCAATGTTAAAAAGATAGAACATAAAGGGGAAAAAAAAGCGATAAGTGACCTGAGAATCTACTCCGTTAAATTTGCTGAGCTTGATTTAAACCTTCAAACTAATTTTAAAAGGAAGCATTCTTCATTATTCTAACCTCAAATTCTGAATGTGATTAAGCTTAAAATTGAGCTTATAATATGATTAAGTTTTAATGGAATAATTTCCAGATTTCTCTTTTCTAGGCCTGCATATTTTCTTTAACCCTAATTATTCTTCTGTTTAGAAGTTCAATTGTGTAAATTTATGACTTGAGCAACTTTATTTCAACAAAAAAGCATGGTGTATTGGGTATCCAAGTTTTCTGTCCAATTTTTCTTTTATCTTTTATTACTAATATGTTTACTGTTAACTAGGGAGTTAAATATTCAGCTCTTCTTTGTTCTATGCTAAAAACAAAACTGGGGGAAAGTTAGATTGTAATTATTTTAAAGAGAAGCTGAGATCCCTAATGAAATCTAGAAGCTAGGAAAGTTGATTTGTGAGGGCCATGGGTATGCGTGAGAGCTGTACAGAATTAATCCAATGAGGAAATTTGAATCATGCTTCAAGGCAAAGGATGCCTGTGAACCAGTCATTACATAAAGACGTTTTTGTTGCCCCATGCCTTTGGCTTCTTAGTGAGGTTGTTCTTTTGGCAAATGATCTATCTTAATATTACACAAGGAAGCTTTGTGTGGGGCAGTGTATCATCAGAGTTCTCTTGTTCTATAATAATGTAAGGAAAAGAATGTGTGCAGTTCTAAACACTAGGGTACAAAGTAAAGATCGTATTCCCTTGTTACATATATGTAAAAGTGATAGTGAGAAGCAACCACTTAAAACAAATACTAGAATTACAGAAACTCAGCATCTTTGGAAGGTTATCTTCAAATGATGTCTTATAGCGCCGATAAGAACATCAATAATAGCTAATATGTGTTAAGTGCACTATACGTGCCAGTCATTGTACTAAGTAATTTTTATGGATTATTTCACCTACTCCTTATATCTACTGAAAAGATTGGTTTCATTATTATTCACAGTTCCTAGATGAAAGAACTGAGGCTTTGATATGTTAAAATTTTAGCCACAGTCATACTTCCTGATCCAGAATTTCAACTCAACTCGAATGATTTAAGATATGATACTTAAAACCACCATCCAATATTTCCTTCCAATAATGATGTAAATTTTGGTTCCTCAAGTAATGCTTAATGTTATGTGGTAAAGAGTTTTGTTTACCATTACGTTAAGTTAGATCTATGACAAGCTGAAAGAAATTTTGATACATTATCTGCCTGTCTCATATTGTCAACATTTCTAAATTGTATTTGAATCATGGACTTTTTTTTTAGAGTCCATAGATCCCTAGGAAGTATATGGACGTGCCTTAGGGAACCAATGACCCTATAAAATTATATCTTAAATTTCCTGTACCTGCAGTTTGCTATATTTTTCTGGTAAGTGAGAACATTGCTTCTTCAGAACTTTAAGCTGTATATGTATGACCCTCCAAACATTTAGGAACCATTAGTCAGATATTTTGTACTCTGAAAGTAAAAGAAATCTAAAAGTAACACTTTAACAAGCAAAAGGTAGAAATGAAGTGATCTCTGACTTTTAATAGGAGCAATGACAGCAGAAGTGTATAAAGGTTTAGATTAAATGTCACTAGGATCCTAAACAGTGATTTTTAAAATCATGTGTAAGAGAGTGTTACATCTATGTGATTTTGACTCATTATGCAGTATCAAGCCCAGTTACAATACTATTTTTCAAATTTATTCATGTCAAATACGAATGACTATTTCAAATTCTCTTAATATGAATCTGTCAAATCTGTTCTAAATTTTGGCATACAGTCATCTGGATTAACTGTTTTAATTCCATTTAGCCATCATTTTCACTTAAAAATAAATGTATTTGTATGGTAAGTGTATTGTTTTTTGTGGTTTTTTTGTGCTTCACAAACATAATTTTTTATTTGCTATGTGGAATAAACACTGGGGAAGGGAGACACAAAGTTAGAGACACCAGTTAAGAGAGTGTTGTATTGCAAGGGTACAAAATAATAGGAAAGGGCAATTACAGGGGTAATTAGGAGAGAAAACCAATTCAGGAAATTATGTTTCTTTCTAATTGATAGACTTCCAATAATTTTTTTAACATATTTACTGGAGTATAATTGCTTTACAATGTTGTGTTAGTTTCTGCTGTATAACAAAGTGAATCAGCTATATGTATACATATATCCCCATATCCCCTCTGTCTTGCATCTCCCTCCCACCCTCCATATCCCACCCCTCTAGGTGGTCACAAAGCACCAAGCTGATCTCCCTGTGCTTTGTGGCTGCTTCCCACCAGCTATCTATTTTACATTTGGTAGTGTATATATGTCCATGTCATTCTCTCACTTCGTCCCAGCTTACCCTTCCCCCTCCCGTGTCCTCAAGTCCATTCTCTACGACTGCGTCTTTATTTCTGTCCTGCCTGTAGGTTCTTCAGAACCACTTTTCTTTTTTTAGAATCCATATATATGGGTTAGCATACAGTATTTGTTTTTCTCTTTCTGACTTACTTCACTCTGTATGACAGACTCTAGGTCCATCCAGCTCACTACAAATAACTCAATATCATTTATTTTTATGGCTGAGTAATATTCCATTGTATATATGTGCCACATCGTCTTTATCCATTCATCTGGCAGTGGACACTTAAGTTGCTTCCATGTCCTGTCTATTGTAAATAGAGCTGCAATGAACATTGTGGTACATGACTCTTTTTGAATTATGGTTTTCTCAAGGTATATGCCCAAGTAGTGGGATTGCTGGGTTGTATGGTACTTCTGTTTTTAGTTTTTTAAGCAACCTCCGTACCGTTCTCCATAGCGGCTGTATCAATTTACATTCCCACCAACAGTGCAAGAGGGTTCCCTTTTCTCCACACCCTCTCCAGCATTTATTGTTTGTAGATTTTTTGACGATGGCCATGCTGACCTGTGTGAGGTGATACCACATTGTAGTTTTGATTTGCATTTCTCTAACGATAAGTGATGTTGAGCATCCTTTCATGTGTTTGTTGGCAATCTGTATATCTTCTTTGGAGAAATGTCTATTTAGGTCTTCTGCCCATTTTTGGATTGGGTTGTTTGTTTTTTTGATATTTAGCTGCATGAGCTGCTTGTATATTTTGGAGATTAATCCTTTGTCAGTTGCTTCATTTGCAAATATTTTCTCCCATTCTGAAGGTTGTCTTTTCATCTTGTTTATGGTTTCCTTGGCTGTGCAAAAGCATTTAAGTTTCATTAGGTCCCATTTGTTTATTTTTGTTTTTATTTCCATTTCTCTAGGAGGTGGGTCAAAAAGGATCTTGCTGTGATTTATGTCATAGAGTGTTCTGCCTATGTTTTCCTCTAAGAGTTTTATAGTGTCTGGCCTTACATTTAGGTCTTTAATCCATTTTGAGTTTATTTTTGAATATGGTGTTAGGGAGTGTTTTAATTTCATTTTACAAGAAGCTGCTAGACTCTATTACATGATGTTTGTATTATTTTACATTTCCCACAGAACTGCATGAGAGTTCCAGTGACTCCATGTCCTCATCAACACTTGGTGTTTTCAGTCTTTATAATTTTAGTTTTTCTTGTATGTTTGTCATGGAATCTCACTGTGGTTTTAATATAAATTTCCCTGATTACTAATGATGTTGAGCATTGTTTCTTGTATTCATCATCCATTTGTATATAATCCTTTGTGAAGCTACTGTTCAAGTCATTTCAACACTTTTAATTAGATTATTTACCATTTTATGACTGATACATTTTATATTTTAGATACATGCTCTTTGACAATTTATATGTTGTGAATATTTTATTTTGCTCTGTGGCTACCCTCTTCATTTATTTAATCATGTCTTCTAAGAACATAATATTTTAATTTTGATGATTCACAGTTTATCAATATTTTTCTTTTATAGTTCCTACTTTTTGTAGTCTATCTAAGAAATCATTGCCTAATCCAAGTTTGCAAAGATTTTCTACTGCTTTCTTCTATAACTTTTCTACTTGTGACTTAGTAATGTTTAGGTCTATGTTCTTAAGATTAAATGTGTGTTGTGTGAATTAAATATTGAGATTCATATGCATATCCAGTTGCTCCAAGACTGTTGAAAAGACTGCACTTTCTTCATTGAATTGCCTTTTGCTTTTGTCAAAAGTGTAATAACTGTGAGTCTTTTTCTATAATCTATTCTATTCCGTTGACTAATATATCTATTCTAACAATAACACACTATCTTGATTACTATAGCATTGTCGTATGTCTTCCAAAATTCTTTTTTTATATATAAATCTATTTATTTATTTTTGGCTGTGTTGGGTCTTCACTGCTGCACGTGGACTTTCTCTACTTGCGGCGAGCAGGGGCTACTCTTTGTTGCAGTGTGCGGGCTTCTCATTGTGGTGGCTTCTCCTCTTGTGGAAAGCTGGTTCTAGGCATGTGGGCTTCAGTAGTTGTGGCACTTGGGCTCAGTAGTTGTGGCTTACAGGCTTTAGAGCACAGGGTCAGTACTTGTGGCACACTGGCTTAGTTGCTCTGGGACATGTGGGATCTTCCCAGACTAGGGCTTGAACCCATGTCCCCTGCATTGGCAGGCAGATTCTTAACCACTGCGCCACTGGGGAAGTCCCCAAAATTATTTTTTAAAACTGTTTTTGGGGCTTCCCTGGTGGCACAGTGGTTGAGAGTCCGCCTGCCAGTGCGGGGGACACGGGTTTGTGCCCCAGTCCGGGAAGATCCCCCATGCCGCGGAGCGGCTAGGCCCGTGAGCTGTGGCCGCTGAGCCTGTGTGTCCGGAGCCTGTGCTCCGCAACAGGAGAGGCCACAACAGTGACAGGCCCGCATAACGCAAAAAAAAAACACCTGTTTTTGGTTATTCTAGGTTATTTGCATTTCTACATAAACTTTAAAATCAGCTTAATCAATTTTACAAAAAAAAATCTTTTGGAATTTTAGTTGTGATTGCAATGAATCTAGAGATCACTATCAGAAAGATTGATATCTTAACAGTATCAAGTCACCCTTTCCTTGAACTAATAATTTTGCAACTGTTTCTTTCAACCTGAAAACTTTATATATATGTGTATTTTCTTTAGAGTTGTTTCTTTAGATCCTTCGTTCAATTATAGAGAGCTCTTTCTAGTTCTTTCCTTTTCGATATTTGTTTATCCCCAACTTTAAACTTAAAGGATCTCAAAGCACTCTACCACAACTGCAAAAAAGAAAAAAGTCTATGTCAGGGCAGGGAGGAATTGGTCTCTTCAAAATTATAAAACTAAAAGGTCATCTTCCAGATCACACTCCTCCCCACCAGGTGAGCAAGATGGAAGCTCTACTCCAGGTGGATGCAGCCAAGATAAAGCTCCCTCTTACCCCAGCATTCAGCCCAGGGCTACGATTTCTCCCAGGAGTGCCAGACCAACAGCATTTCTAACCACCCTACCCACCTTGTAAGGCACTTGTAGGGCAGAAGCTCCACTCCAGGTGTGACAGGCTGAGAATACAGAACCCTCATTGTTATCACTACAGCTCACTCATAGGGCAATGGATCTCACCTGGGAAAGGTAAGCTCAGAAGACCAGAGGCTGCTACCTCCACCCAATGCCTCACTGATAGAGTAGGGTTTTCACTCTGAGAAAAACAGGCTGCCGTCCCCATACCAATTGTGGAGCAATGATGCAGAGGAACTGTCCAGGGGAAGAGGCAGGATGCAAGAACAGAGAGTTCCATGACTCTCCCTAAGGGAACTGACTCTACTTGGAATAGAGTGTGAGGAAGTTCAAGCCTAAGAACACTGTGTCAAAAACAAGGAAGGTTTTGGTGGAAAGCAGTTAAGAGGAGGCTGGTAGATTTATGAAAGCAACAAGGCAAACAGTAGACCAGTTAGAAGTTTCACAGAGAAAGAGGTAAGAAGTGTCCTCATGGGAATGTTCATAGCAGCACTACTTGTAATAGACAAAAAAGGGAAACAACTCGTGTCCAATAACTGATAAGTAAATGTGGTATATCCATACAATAGAATTTTATTTGACAATAAAGAGAATAAAGTACATTCTGCAACATTAATAAACCTTGAAAACTTTGTGCTAAGTAAAAGAAGTCAGTTACATAAGACCACATATTGTATAATTCCATTTATATGAAATGTCTAAAATAAGCAAATCTGTAGAGACAGAAAGTAGATTAATGGTTGCTTTGGTCTGGGAAGGTTGGAGGTGGGGTGATGTGAAGTGACTACTAATGGGTGTGGGGTTTCTTTCTTGTGTGATTAATATGATATAAAATTGCTGTGATGATTGTTGTACAACTTTGAATATTGAATTGTGCAATGTTAAGTGGGTGAATTGTATATGAATTATATCTCAAAAACATGCTTAAAAAACAAATTATAATAATAGAATTGGAGATTTTAGAAGGAAGGACAAAGTGGTTTAAAAATTTTGCTTATATTTGTGTGATATGGAACAAATGTTTGCCCCTGCTCAATAATGTGCTAAAATATAATGCCCAATATGATAATATTTAGCGATGGGGCCTTTGAGAACTAATTAGATAATGAGGGTGGAGGTCTCATGAAAGGGATTAATGCTCTTAGAAAATGCCAGAGAACTAGCCCACCTGTGAGTGTAAAAGCTTACTCATTGAGGATACAGGAAGTCAGCTGTCTGCATCCCAGAAGAGGGTTCTCACCAGAACCCAACAATGCTGGCAGAACTGTGAGAAATAAATTTCTGGTTTTGATAAGGAATATAGTTTTGGTATTTTGCTATAGCAGCTGAGCTTTTAAAGAAAATTCTCTCCTAAATCATGCTACTGAGAAGATAAGTTAACTCTAATAAAGCCAAAAATAAATAAATAAAGGTGACCCATTTAAGAGAGGATTTGGGTAGGTCATTTAGATTCAGTCTGTAGATTGGCTCTTAACCTAAAAAAAGAAAAGAAGCTTACACATTTAGCCCCAGTTAACAGAGTACATGGTCAAAGTCTTATCTATTTTTAAAAATCATATTTGTCCTTAAAATCTCAGAATGATAGCTTGTATGTTGTTAATGGTGAAAGAAGGAGTAGATTAGTGGCCAAATTAGGATTTAGAAGGCTTGTATATATTTTTCCATCAGCCAGGACTAAAGAATATTGAATAAACCTTATTTTTCTGAAAAGACATTTAATCTAAAATTTTTAATTAAAATTTAATAAAAATTTTAATACTCTATTTTTTAATAGGAAGCCTACTCAAATACTATCAAAATTTTACTCACATTTGTCATTCTTATAATATTTTCAGTTTGAACCATCATTCTTTTAAAATTTTATTCAAACAAAATGTAACAGACTTGTAACAGTTGACCTGCCCTCCCTGTGTTCTACCTAGTACAGTGTTAAAATATAGACATATCTTTTATGAAGACATTAACCTCCTGATGCTATGCCTTGTCTCACCCACCCTCATTGGCTCTCTGTTGTCATAGAGCAATAGTTTACAAACTGAAATTCATATAACATTGAGTTGCACAAGTGAACCATTTGAGTATTTAAAAAATATTAGACTTACATTTATTTTGCTTTGTAATCTCATTCTTTTTTTATACCTTTATTATTTTTTAAATTTTACTGAAATATAGTTGATTTACAATGTGTTAATTTCTGTCCTACAGCGGAGTGATTCAGTTATACATATATATATATATATATATATTCTTTATCATATTATTTTCCATTATGGTGTATCGTAGGATATTAAATATAGTCTCCTGTGCTATACAGTAGGAGCTTGTTGTTTATCCATCCTATATATAATAGTTTGCATCTGCTAATCCCATACTCCCAGTCCTTCCCTCTCCCCATCCCATCCCACTTTGACAACCACTAGTCTGTTCTCTATGTCTGTGAGTCTGTTTCTGTTTCATAGAAAAGTTCATTTGTGCTGCATTTTAGATTCCAGATATGTGATGTCATATCGTATTTGTCTTTCCCTTTCTGACTTTCTCACTTAGTGTGATCATCTCTAGATCCATCCATGTTGCTGCAAATGGTATTATTTCATTCTTATTTACTTTATTTATTTTCAATCTTTTTCCATTGTATACATACACCACATCATCTTTATCCATTTATCTGTCGATGGATATTTAAGTTTGTTTCCATGACCTAGCTATTGTAAATAGTGCTGCTTTGAACATAGGGGTGCATGTATCTTTTCAAATTATAGTTTTGTCTGGGTATATGCCCAGGAGTGGGATTGCTGGATCATAGGGCAACTCTATTTTTAGTTTTTGAGGAACCTGAATACTGTTTTCCATAGTGGCTGCACCAATTTACATTCCCACCAACAGAGTATGTTCCCTTTTCTCCATACTCTCTCCAGCATTTATTATTTGTAGACTTTTTAGTGATGGCCATTCTGACTGGTGTGAGGTAGTACCTCATTGTAGTTTCGATTTGTATTTCTCTAATAGTTAGTGATGATGAGCATTTTTTCATGTGCCTATTGGCCATCTGTATGTCTTCTTTGGAGAAATGTCTCTTTAGGTCTTCTGCCCATTTTTCGATTGGATAGGTTTTGTTTGTTTGTTTGTTATTGAATTGTATGAGCTGTTTACAGATTTTGGAAATTAAGCCCTTGTTGGTTGCATCATTTACTAATATTTTCTCCTGGTCCATAGGTTGTCTTTTCATTTTGTTTGTGGTTTCCTTTGCTGTGCAAAATCTTATAAGTTTGGTCCCATTTGTTTATTTTTGCTTTTATTTCTCTTGCCTTGGGACACTGAACTAAGAAAACATTGGGACGATTTATGTCAGAGAATATTTTGCCTATGTTCTCTTATAGAAGTTTTATGTTGTCATGTCTTATATTTAAGTTTTTAAGCCATTTTGAGTTTATTTTCATATGACGTATGATGTTAGGGTGTGTTCTAACTTCATTGATTTGCATTTGGCTATCCAACTTTCCCAATACCGCTTACAATCTCATTCTTTTAAATATCTGTTTACCTATGTTTTATAATGTACCTATTATATTGGGGGATACTAGAAATTAGTGGATGAGGAAGGGGAGCAGGGAGGGATGTTAGATGTCCTGTATGGCACAGTCCCAATCAATAAGGTTTTTCCTGAGTTCTGTATCATTTTCAAAAGAATCACTGGATAGTAGCTGGGTGAAAAGACGACAACTGAATTTCATTTCCCAAGTAAGTAAAAGGTCTTTTTCTTTTACAGTTTTGTTGTTGCTGACATTTTTCAGAAATGTAGCCCTATGCAAATTGAGGGAAAATTTTAAAAACTTCACCATTTAGGAAAATTACATCACTTGTAACAACCATGTTAGTGGTATATATGTTGCCAATTCAACACACCTGAATCAGCCTGCCTTTATATGTGATTCTATCTTTAGTGATTCAGGTCCAAGCATCTGAATTCTTTATTATGTCTTCTAATGCACTCACGTCTGGGCATTTCTGTCTTGAAATTTTCTTCTTTATATTAAAGTTGTTTTTTGTAGTTAAGTATATGGATAAGTTATATTATCTATAAATTTTATTTTTAAATAGTGAAGTGAAGATTATATCTTTATACTATTTCATATATATGCATATGTGTGTGCATATACTACTCATATATAATAAATATATATTTTTTATAAAAATGGATCTTTGGGGCAGACAGAGTTGAGATCACCACTCTATGGGCTGATAACCATGTAATCTGTGGGCTTCAGTGCCTCCCATCAGTTTTCCATTCCTACATCAGCCTTTGCAACTTCTTTACTCTATATGTTCTGCTTTCACCACACCGTACTGGCTGATCATGATTTCCAAATGTGCCATGGATTTTGGTGCCTATCCTATTCCTTTCCTCCATCTCCTTTTTCTGAAAAATTTATACTCCGTTTTATAATACTCTGCTCAATCGGAACACCGTTAGCCAGAGTTTATTTCACTCATTCCTGAACTACTGTATAATTTTGCCCTTATCTCCAAAACAACATTCCTATTTCTATCTTCCCAGTTAAACTGTAAACTTTTAAAGGGCAGGGGTGATGTTTCTTTTTCATTCCTCGAGGGCAAGGATTGTGTTGTATTCATTTCTATCAACACTTGCTTGCCTAAAAGAATGTTTTTTGATTATTCACTAGTCAATATAATTTTCTTTCTCAATGAACTAAATGACAAATATAAACAGCTTAATGCATGACGTTGATTTGAATTTTTGCATTTTCAGCCCCCTCACACACACACCAAGAATTAAATGTTTATGGACACACAGTCCTAACCTCCATTTGAGCCCTGGTGGTCTTACCTGCCAGGCTTCCTCCAGTACCTGCCACCACTGTCATATTTTTGCACATATTCTCTCGTGGCTCCAGCCATTGTCCCAAAGTAATGCCAATTTCTCATCAACTCTTCCTCTTTACATCCTGAAACAGAATTAAAAAACAGTCAAAACATTAGGAAAAATATTGTCTCTTTGTCAGCGTGTTTTCTCCAGCGATTTTGATTCCTGTGATTGAATTACCAGTCCGCCATCCAGGCATTCTTAACACCCAAGTTAGTTACTTCCCAAATCAACTGTTGGGCCACTTCTTCCCATAATACTAAAGTTGGCAAACAGCCTTTGAACTTGAGAAACATCTCATGTATGCAAAGCCACGCACTTTAATTAATGGGGGTAAATAAAATGGAGGGTTTTCACAGATACGCTTTTCATTAACAAATAAGTTGTGGAAGGCAATAGACATTGTTTTAATTTAGCATCTTTATTTTAAAAAGATATTACATAAGGGTTTACAATTATTATGAAATATAGAAGTTTACTGAATTTAAATTTATGTAATAAATAAATGTGCTTACAAAATTCAAATGGTAGCTAAAAAATTCAGTCAGAATAGAAGCAAAACTGATTACTATATAAAGAGTGAGCCAATGTTATACAATAAATGATGGTTTACTTTTTTACTGATTATCTTAGTGTAACCCAAAAGTACTACTAGTGTGGTTTCAGTAAATAAAGGAATGGACTATAGAGGGTCCTGTATTAAAATGAGAAGACAGGGCTTCCCTGGTGGCGCAGTGGTTGGGAGCCTGCCTGCCCATGCAGGGGACACGGGTTCGTGCCCCGGTCCGGGAAGATCCCACATGCCGCGGAGCGGCTGGGCCCGTGAGCCATGGCCGCTGAGCCTGCGCATCCGGAGCCTGTGCTCCGCGTTGGAAGAGGCCACAACAGTGAGAGGCCGGTGTACCGGAAAAAAAAAAAAAAAAAAAATGAGGAGACAGTTTTATAAGAACAGCATACTAAATCTTGAATATGATCTTTGAAAATATTTCTATAGGTAAAATTATATGAGTCTTTCCCAGCTATGTTTCTGCCAATAGGAATACAATCTGTGGTTTAGAAGAGATGTGTCCTTGTGAAATTCCCTGTAAATTTCCTTTAACAGAATCCTCTGTTCTTACTAGTAAAATAAGAGATTATACTTTTGTAATAAAATTTCACTCTAAAGATTAAATAAAATTTGTATTAAATGTGACAATAAACTTCTCTGTCTGAATACTTAATATTGAAATAACCCATAATATATAAATACTCTAAGAAATCTCAAACTACAAATAATTTTCCAAGTCTGAAAATTTTTTCCAGAAACTTTTTATCCTTGGAGGCCAGAATCATATAAGAAGATACATCCTTTAGGTCCCGTGCACCCTCCCTCCTTCTCTTCCTTTAAATACTGAAATTTTTTCTTAAATATTTTTGTGTGGAGATTTAAGCTTCAGTTTCAACCATTAATATTATGCCAGAAAAATAGCATTTATAGGATTTAGAGCTGGAAAAAATAGTAGAAACCATATACTTTAATACAACCTTGGTGTTTTATTAATTCTAAATGAGTTCTAAAATTATGATGAATTTCTAGGGCACTCACCAAAGTAGTACTAGAATCTGGGTTTCCTTGCAATACTGGAGTCTTCTAATAATTGCAAGAAGTTGAAACGCTTGTGTTACAGTCCTGGTTGGAGCATTTTTGAAGGAAAATGAAATTATTATTTTTCTCTCTTCTTTATCCTTCTCTTTTTCTAAACTTCATAATCAATCTTTCTTCTACATGTCTCCAAAAAACAAATTATCTATCTTCAGTAAAGCTACATTTGATGTCAGGACTTCCTCAACAGCCAGTCACAAATGCCCTTTGTAGTAGTTGGTAATTTAATTCACCCTTTTATCAGTCAGGTTCAGCAGCTAATATTTGACAAGCAGGGGTTACAAACCTGGGTAGCTTTTGACATACACAATTTACTAGCCAGAATCCCAAATCAATGACTTTGAAACTGAATCTTGCTGCCAGTGTATATTTCTTTGATTGCATAGAGTTTTTAAAAATTGAATTTGAATGCTTAATTAAGGGCAGACTTACCAGTGTGTCACAGTTTCTACATACCCTGTTACTTCTGTGTGTGACATTTGATGTTCTGTTTATGTTATGGTTATGGAACTGAAACCAGCATGAATATTGCTTTGTGGTTGTTTCATTTTGTTATTGGAGAGGAGGGTGCATGGATGTTTTCTTCTCATAACAATAATGTTTGGGAAGGATGAAGACAGTCATCAGACTAATAGTGCCACTGATGCTTCAAAGACAAAATCTTCGCACTTGATTCAGGAAATCTTAAAGACCATAAAACATTGTTAACTGTACATAATATTGTGACACATTTCATATCCCTACCTTGCTAAATAGAAAGTGGCGTAATATCTATTAATGTGATTAAATGGGTCAGTTTCTAAATACAGTCTTACTTAAAGCTGCTTTTACATATCTTTTAAAAATGGTTGATTATAGAATTTAAAAAAAAACCCCAAAACATTAAGACAGTTAATTAGTATTTTAGTATACATCTTTGAGTATTAGAATTAACTTTTTGTAATAATGATTTTAATTAGAAACAGTAGTAATATTTTGGTTAGTATTTCATGATATCAATAAAAATATTGCATTGTCTTTTCCCATAAATGCAATGACAAACAGCAAATGGTAAAGATTTTACAAGCTAATTAAATGTCATTAATGAGGGCTATAAAATATATATAAATTGTAGTTTCACTTACTTTTGGAGAATGATTATATTTGACCACAATGGTTAAAAGACTTAGACTTACAAATAATACTTAATATAAACTTTCTTATGAGAAATTTGGCATGAAAATTAAATATGGCCTGAATAAAAGAGTAAAAAATTATTTTGCAAATCTTGCTTCAAATATGCTTCCTCTGCAAATGTATTAGAAATCAAAATCAAATAAATTAAAATTTTTCTTTTCAACCAACATTAACAACTAATGATTAATCTGAATCTGAATGAGCATGACAAATTGGAATCTTATTTGCAAACAGTCAAAATTATGAAAATCAATGCTGCATGGTCTAAATATTATTCTTCACTGACTAGGAAAATAAAACCTTTGTTTTGGGTTTATATAAAATATATTATAATTGTTCATACAGTTTTATGAAGAAAGACTTTTCCATTTTAAAGTTATTAGATAATTTTAGTAATCATATTGACAATAAGTAGTTTATCACTTTTCATAATATTATTCTCAATATTTGTCAACATCTATTTAATTTTATTTAATTATTTTAATATTTGATAGTTTGCTTATCCTTTCAAAGTGTGAAATATACAAATATGCCATTTTATTTTTTTCCAATGGAATAGAGCTTTAAATTTGTATTTTCCTTTTTTTAAAAAAAGCACTTTTATTGTGTATTGGATCTAAAACAATGGTTTGATTAATATTAATACAGTCATGGATTTTTTTGTGTGTATTTCAAAATTTATATTCTCCATCACAACACTAGGAAAAAAAAATATCTGTCCCTCCGCCGGACTACTGTTAGTTTGATGATTATACTAATATTAACTGCTTCACTTGAGTAAGCAAAGAAGAAGTAAAATACCAGTCAGACCAGCTGTTAATTCACAGAGTGTTGTACTATGCTTATTAAAAATACCCAAAAGATGTACCTTTGTGGTTCAGTCTTTTGAATTAGAATCAGAATATTAATCATGCCTCAGGCCTAAATTAAACATTGGAAGGCCCCTTAAGAATTTTCACCAAATTTTCTTGGATTTTTCTTTATTGGGTCTTCCTAGACTCTGTTTAGCTCTGTAATTGCTTTGCTCCTTTGTTGATAGGTTAAAGCACAATGTGATTTTCTCCATGTCATAATATTTAAGAGGACGGCTCAATGGTCTACTCCAAGTTGCAAAGTGCAGCTGAGACACTGATTTATAACAGAAATAGTGTTTACAATGTCAAATAAAGTGTGAAGTAAGAACAACTATGTATCTCAAAATCTATAGCTATAAAAGGATCTGAATCATTACTATCTTCATATCATTTATATTCTGAAGGGGTTATCTTAAGTGACCCTGCCAAATGTGGATGACCTCTTATATAATATGAGTATGCAAATGCAAGAAAAAATAAGGAAAACCTATCAAGCATGTTCAAAATATACTATAGTCTGATTTCAGAAAATGGTCACTGTTACTCATGAATGTATGCCTGAGTACTTACATATGGAGCCAGTTTCAAAAATAGAAGTGTGTGATTAAGGTAAATTTGTGCATCTATCTGTCTAAGAACTGTGTCTTGAGTGTACTGTTTATTTATACTGGAGGACAATTTGAACTCCACACGTGAGACCAAAAGGAATGTTATGACCTTGAAATATTTCTTTAACATTTAACATATCTCTACCACCTCACTCTCCAGGCAAAAGGATGAAATGGAAAAGTATATCAATTTGAGGGAGTGTAGTATTTTTAAAATAATCAATGATAGTCATAAAGTGCCAGTGCTCTTCCTATATCACAACACTTTTTTTCCCATTTCTCAATTGAATTTATGATAAACTACTAATATTTAAATAAGAACTTTGTTAATTCTGAACCCCCCACAATTATTTTTGGAAAGAGAAAACACGTCTCTTAAAATTGATATTTGATTTATTAACACATTTGTTTGAAGCAACAGGCTCAGGTTTTTAAGGGTTTGCTTATCAATATTTTGGCTAAACTGACAGTACGTGGACTTTATCTTGGCAGTACTTGTATATTATATAACACAACACAATAATAACTGCTGTTCAATGTGATAAAAACAAGGGGAAATTTTATCTATTCATCGTATTGTTAAGACAAAAACAAAAAAATTATATATTTTGGGGTGAAGTAGTAACAGCTTACCCACTGGTACGTTAACTAGTTCCTATTAAAACACTTAACAGAGGAAATATGAATTCATTTGACCTGTTAGGTATCTAAAAATTAGTGCTATACACTGTTATAGGCAATTTTGGTAGCTATTAACCTGGGGGGGAAAAAAAAAACCAACACAATAACCAAAAGGAAGCATGTATCAATATTTCGGAAAGAAGTGTGACCAGTGACTGGTGAGTACTTGGAGAATCTAACTTTGCAAGTATGGCGCCAGTGGTGCTTTGCTGTGAAACAGAACTTCACTGATGTTCTGAACTAGACCGTCCCTCTCTTCTTCCCTTCTCTTTGAAAATCTTCAGAGCTGCTTGGGTGATGGACAAATGAATTACAGCTTATTCTTAGAAATATGTGGATTATGAAGTAATCTGCTGGTTTTAAAAAAATCAAATGCAAGTTTGTCAACTATTTTCATTAGAGATCAAACTGTGACCAATAAAGAAACAATAACTGAAGGAAAAATTTCCAGTGACCCTCTTTGATAACATTAGAAATGAAGATTAGAACAAATTCAATAAATATAAAATATTTAGTAAACGGAAGACTGATGAGATCTATGAGCTTATGACCTCTTCTGTTGCTCCAAACTATCATGATTTAGTATTTTTTTGAAGAGGAACTTATAATAGTTCTATAAAATCTAACTCTAACCATTATAACTATTTTACCAATTTTATTTTGTGTATCCTCCATTTTTTGTTTGAATACTTTAAAGCACATCCCAAACAGCTATCATTTCACCCACAAATACTCAAATATCTGTTATTAACAAAGAATACCCCAATATTTTTGTTGTAGTTTTTTTTAAACATTTTAGCCATTTTTTAAATTGAAGCATAGTTAATTTACAATGTTTTGTTTCAGGTGTAAAGCAAAGTGATTCAGTTATATTCTTTTCCAGATTTTTTTCTATTACAGGTTATTACAAGATAGTGAATATCGTTCCCTGTGCTATACAGTAGGTTCTTGTTGTTTATCTGTTTTATGTAGAGTAGTATATATATGTTAATCCCAAATTCCTAATTTATCTCTCTCCCCTTGCCCCCGCTATCTCCTCTGGTAACATAAGTTTGTTTTCTATGTCTGTGAGCCTATTTCTATTTCGTAAATAAGTTCATTTGTATCATTTTTTTAGATTCCACTTATAAGTGATATAGCATTTATCTTTATCTGACTTAATTCACTTAGTATGATAATCTCTAGGTCCATTCATGTTGTTGCAAATGGCAATATTTCCTTCTTTTTTATGGCTGATATTTTACTGTGTATGTATACCACATCTTTTGTATCCATTCATCTGTCAATGGACATTTAAGTTGCTTCCATGTCTTGGCTATTGTAAATAGTGCTTCTATGAACATTGGGGTGAATGTACCTTTCAAATTATAGTTTTCCCTGGGTATATGTCCAGGAATGAGATTGCAAGATCATATGGTAATTCTATTTTTAGTTTTCTAAGGAACCTCCATGCTGTTTTCCATAGTGGCTGCACCAATTTACATTCTCACCAACAGTGTAGGAGGGTTCCCTTTTCTTCACACCCTCTCCAGCATTTATTGTTTGTAGACTTTTTAATGATGGCCATTCTGACTGGTGTGAGGTGATACCTCATTGTAGTTTTGACTTGCATTTCTCTAATAATTAGCGATGATGAGCATCTTTTCATGTGCCTGTTGGTCATCTGTATGTCTTATTTGCTGAAGTATTTTAAAGGCTAACACCAAAAAGTTCCATTCCGCCCTAAATTCTTTAGTATGTATTTCTAACAATTAAAGTTTGTTTAAACCAATAAAATTAAAAATATAATTCCTGGGCTTCCCTGGTGGCGCAGTGGTTGAGAGTCCGCCTGCCGATGCAGGGGACACGGGTTCGTGCCCCGGTCCAGGAAGATCCCACATACCGTGGAGTGGCTGGGCCTGTGAACCATGGCCGCTGAGCCTGCGCATCCGGAGCCTGTGCTCCGCAACGGGAGAGGCCACAACAGTGAGAGGCCCACGTGTTGCAAAAAAAAAAAAAAAAAATTTTTTTATATATATATATATATATATATATATATATATTTCCTTAATATCATCTAATTACCTGGTCCATGTTAAAATATTTCCATTTTTCAGATGAGCTCAATTTTTGCAAATAGTTTTTTTTTTTTTTTTTTGCAGTACGCGGGCCTCTCACTGTTGTGGCCTCTCCCGTTGCGGAGCACAGGCTCCGGACGCGCAGGCTCAGCAGCCATGGCTCACGGGCCTAGCCGCTCCGCGGCGTGTGGGATCTTTCCGGACCGGGGCACGAATCCGTGTCCCCTGCATCGGCAGGCGGACTCTCAACCACTGCACCACCAGGGAAGCCCGCAAATAGTTTTTAAGTAAGGATATAAATACAGTTTATACATTGCATCTGGTCAATTAATCCTTTTAAATAGTTTAAAGTATATTACAGTTCATCCTTTTTTTGACATTTATTTATTTAAAATTCTGGGTATTTTCCCTGAAGAATTTTCCACATTCTGGATTTGGTTGATTCCCCTGTGTTTACTATAAACTTACAGTCACATTTAGAGTTTGATTAGATTAAAGTTTAATTGACTCTTTACTTTGTATTTTCTCCCATCAGAAGACATATATCTAGCTGCTACACATTTAGTGATGATAAAACATACCAGTAATAAACTGACAGAAATATGAAAATATGCCTTACTATTTTTAACAGCAAACAATAAGAAAGAATGCATATGTCCATCAATAAGGGATTGGTTAAATAAACAAGGGAATACTATACAGCTGAATAAAAAAATAGAACATAATCTCTAGGATGTGCTGTTCAATGAAAAAGCATTTCAGAGAAATGTGGCATGGTATACGCATAACATATATGTGTATGCTAATATTATTTTATGTATATAGTATGCCACCATTTAAAAATTAGGAAATGTGTGTAAATATATGTATATAATAGTTATATTAAAATAGGCATATAAATCATGAAATTTAAGTAAGTGTAGGTATCACCTAGAATGGATGGGAAGGAATAGAGTCGATGGGATAGTGATAAAAGCTGGACTTCTCTGTAGATAAATAATAGATTTGTAGATTTAACTTTGGAGCAATATAAATATTTTATGAATTATAAAACAAAATAATCCTTTATACCTGTAGGGTAACATAGACCTAAGACAAAAAACAAGCCTTCAAATAACTCTAACTTGTCTTCCATACCATGCTGTTGACTGTAAGGTTGAAGTTATTCTGAATTGGCTGTGTGTATATTGTGGGATAAATCCAAAGATTGAGAATGTCCATTGTGATTAAAGGAGAAACAAATTAAAAATGAGATTATGTTAAAATCCTGTATTTGAATTGAAAATCATCAATAAAAACAGACCATATACCATGCCTTAAAAAAAAAGTGGACACACACAGAATTTCTATGGCTCTCCACTCAAAAGGCCAGGAAATAAGACCAACCTAGTTTAAGTGAACATTCCTAGCACTCAGAGTGCAGTTTCTAAAATCTGTTTTCACTGGAAGGACAGTAGCCCTTGCAGAAAAAGCTATGTTCTAAATCTGGACCATGTAATGTTCAATATGAGCCTGGAAAATATGTTACATCAGAAAGCAAATAATTTATTCAAGAAACCTAGGATCATATTCATAAAATTAGAGTCAACCTAAATAAGCTCCCAAGAAGCAAAGACGAAATGATTTAAGCATCAATAAGGATTAGAGTACAATGGATTGTAACTCATCAAATATGTTTAAGTACATCAGTTCATAATTACATTAATATACTTAGTCACCTTTGGAGAAAGTTTGGCAAATATTTAGGAAATATTGGCAAATAAAGGAAATTAAGCCAGCATTTACCCTACAATCCTATATAATATGAACATCAGCATAAACAAATAGTCAATGACCAAAAGTTTGTCTTTATGAAAGTATTCCAGGTAATCAATGAAGAGGAATGTTGGAAGTAAAATATCAATATTTTTATGCCTAAGGAATTAATGGATCTAGGTTATGATTATCAATGATCTTCCCTCACATAAAGGGAAACAATCAGACATTATATACTTCATAATGAACGTACACAAAACTACGAAGCAATCTTGAACAAAAATCCAAACAAAACTGAACAACACTCTAGATCTGACTATAAATTTTAATAAATTGTGAGGATGGAAGGCCATGTTAAAATCACAAATTGGATAAAATATACAACATTCAGACTATGGAAAACTACAAGGGAAAAGACAGAATAAAGAGGCAGATATATAGAGGAAGGATCTAAAATGGAATATTTTAGAATAATCCAAAAGGAAAAAAGGATCCACAAATTGACTGTATGAATCTTAGTTGATCCAAATTTAGACAAACACTTCAAAAAATATTCCCAAAGAATCAGGGAAAGATGGACACACTTGATTTTGATGACATTAAGGTGCATTATTATTATTTTAGGTGTGCTGATTATATTGCAAATATATGTTTTAAAAAAAGAACTCATTTAAAGGACATTTTGGTTGCTTTCAAGTTTTAGCAGTTGTGAATAAAGCTAAAGCTCTACATATTTGTGTGGACATAAGTTTTCAAATTATTTGAGTAAATACCAAGGAGTGCAATTGCTCAATTGTATGGTAAGAGCATGTTTAGTTTTGTAAGAAACTGCCAAACTGTCTTCCAAAGTGGCTGTACCATTTTGCACTCCCACTAGCATGAGCGAAGGTTCCTCTTGTTCTACATCCTTCCCAGCATTTGGAGATATCAGTGGTTTGGATTTTAGCCATTCTAATAGGAGTGTAGTGGATCTTGTTGTTTGTATTTGCAATTTCATAATGACATATGATGTTGAGCATGTTTAATATGTTTATTAGCCATCAGCGTATCTTTTTTGGTAAGGTGCCTGTTTATATCTTTTACTCATTTTTAATTGAGTTGTTTGTTTTCTTAATCTTGAGTTTTAAGAGTTCTTTGTATGTTTTGGATAACAATCCTTTATCAGATATGTGTTTTGCAGATTGTCTCCCAGCTGGTGGCTTCTTTTCATTCTCTTAATAGTGTCTTTTGCAGAGCAGTTTTTAATTTAAATGAAGTCCAACTTACCAATTTTTTCTTTCAAAGCTCATCTTTTGGTGTTGTATCTAGAAAGTCATCAACAATACCAAAATTATCTAGATGCTCCCCTGTGTTATCTTCTAGGGGTTTATATTTTTGTGTTTTGCATTTAGCTCTTTGATCCATTTTGAGTTAAATATTGTGAAGGATATAATAACTATGTCTAGATTCATTTCTTTGCATAGATGTCCAATTGTTCCTGCACCATTTGTTAAAAGATTATTATTTCTCTATTGAATAACCTTTGCTCCTTTATCAAAGATAAGTTGACTTTGTGTGGGTCTATTATGAACTCTCCTTTCTGTTCCTTTTATCTCCTCTATTCTTTCCCCAACACCACACTGTCTTGATAACTGTAGCTTTACAGTAAGTCATAAAGTTGAGTAGTGTCACTATTCTGTGTTCTTCAATGTTATGGTTGGCTATGATGGGTCTTTTGCCTCTCTATATTAACTTAAGAATCAGTTTTGACAATGTCCACAAAATAACTTGTTGGGTTATTGGTTGAGTTTGCATTGAGTTTCTAGATCAAGTTGGGAAGAACTGACATTATTTATTTATTTATTTATTTATTTATTGGCTGTGTTGGGTCTTTGTTGCTGCACGCAGGCTTTCTCTAGCTGCGGCCAGCAGGGACTACTCTTCATTGCGGTGTGCAGGTTTCTCATGGAGGCGGCTTCTCTTGTTGAGGAGCATGGGCTCTAGGTGCGCAGGCTTCAGTAGTTATGGCACATGGGCTCAGTAGTTGTGGCTCACGGGCTCTGGAGCGCAGGCTTGGTGGTTGTGGTGCACGGACTTGGTAGCTTCGTGGCATGTGAGGTCTTCTGGGACCAGGCGTCAGGCCCGTGTCTCCTGCATTGGCAGGCGGATTCTTGGCCACTGCATCACCAGGGAAGTCCCAGAACTGACATCTTAATAAAATTGAATCTTCCTATTCATGTACATGGAATATGTCTCCATTAATTTCTTTTTATTTCTTGCATCAGAGTTTTATCGTTTTCCTCATATAGATCTTGGACATATTTTGTTAGATTTATACCTAAGTATTTAATATTTTTGGTGATAATGTTAATAGTATTATGTTTTTATTTCAGATTCCAATTGTCCATTGGTATTATGTAAGAAAGCAATTGACTTTTGTGTATTAACACTGTATTCTGCAAATCTATAATTGCTTATTATTAGTTCCAAGTCTCTTCTTGTTGTTATTAATTTAGATGATCTATTTCTTCTTGTGTAAGTTTTGGCAGATCGTGTCTTTGAAGGACTTGGTCCTTTTCATTTAGGTTATCAAATTTGTTGGCATAGAGGTGTTCCTCATAATCCTTTAGTATCCTCTTAATATCTATGGAATCAGTAGTAATTGGCTCCTGAAATATCAGAAATAAATGAATCACTAATGTCAGAAATAAAAATTTCTGATATTCGTGATTTCTGTCTTCTTTCTTTTTCTTACTTAGTCAATCTAGAGGTTTGTAAGTTTTATCAACCTTTTCAAAGAACCATCTTTTAGTTTCGTTTTCTGTTGATATCCTGCTTTCAATTTCATTGATTTCTGCTAATTTTTACTACTTGTTTTCTTCTGGTTATGTTAGATTTAATTTATTCTTATTTTTCTAGTTTTATAAGGTAGAAGCTTATATTATTCATTTTAGATTTTCTTTCCTAATAGATACATTCAATGCTATGGTTTTCCCTCTACGTACTGCTTTTGCTGTATCTCACAATTTTGATGTTATGTTTTCATTTCCATTTCAAATATTTCTAAGTTCAAAATACTTTTTAATTCCTCTTGAGACTTGTTATTTGACCTGTGTGTTATCTAGAAGCATGTTGTTTAAACTCCAAATATTTTGGGATTTTTCCAGCTAACTTTCTGTTATTGGTTTCCACCTTAATTCTATTGTGATCTGAGAGCACAATACATATTACTTTAATTCTTTTAAATTCGTTAAGTTGTGCTTTGTAGTCCTGAATGTGGCCTATCTTTGTTAATGTTCAGTGTCAACATGATGAAATGTGTATTCTGCTGTTGTTGGATGAGATATTATATAAAGGTCAGTTAGATCCAGTTGATTGGTACTGTTCAGTTGAATTCTGTCTTTACAGATTTTCTACCTGTTGAATTTATTAATTACTGACAGAGGGGTGTTGAAGTCTCCAACTATAAGAGTGGATTCGACTGTCTCTCCTTGAAGTTCTATCAGTTTATGGCTTATGTAGTTTGATGCTCTGTAGGTAGTTAATGTTACACATTAAGTGTTGTAATGTCTTCTTGGAGAATTGACCCCTTTATCATTATTTAATGCCTCTCTTTATCCCTGATAACCTTCCTTGCTCTTATGCCTGCTTTGTCAGAAATTAATATACCTATTCCAGCTTTCTTTTTATTAGTTTTTGCGTGGAATATCTATATCTATCTCTTTATTTTTAATCAATCTGTATTTTCATATTTAAAATGGGATTTTGTAGAGGATATATAGTTGGGTCTTCTTTATCCACTCTTCCAGTCTCTTTCTTTTTATTGGTGTATTTAGAACATGGTGCCTAAAGTGATTACTCCTTCTCTAACAACCTTCCTTTCTTTATATAGATCTGGGTTTCTTACCTATATAATTTTCCTTCTCTCTGAAGGACTTCTTGTAACATTTCTTGCAAGGTAGATGTACTGACTACACATTACCTCAATTTTTGTTTGTCTGAGAAAGTCTTTATTTCTCCTTCACTTTTGAAGGATAATTTCTCCGGGGACAGAATTCTAGGTTGATAGGTTTTTGTTTCTTTCAGCACTGTAAATACTTTACTCCGCTTTCTTCTTTTTGCCATGGTTTCTAAACAGAAGATCAGTGTAATTCTTATCCTTGCTCCTCTTCGGTAAAGTGTTTTCCCCCATTCTAGGTTCTTTCAATATTTACTCTTTGTTTTTGATTTTCTGCAGTTTGAATATGCCATGCTTAGTAGTAGACTTTTTGGTATTTATCTTGATTGGTATTTTCTCAGCTTACTCCATCTGTGGTTTAGTGTCTGTTGTTAATATTTGAAAATCCTTAGTCATTATTACTTCAAATATCTCTTCTGTTCCTTTCTTTTTTCTTCTTCTGTTATTCTCATTATATGTATGTTACACCTTTTGTAATTATGTTACACCTTTTGTAATTGTCTTACAGTTCTTGAATATCTCATTTTGTCTTTACATTCTTTTTTCTCTTTGCATTTCAGTTTGGGAAGTTTCTTCTTCTTTTTTTGAATTTATTTATTTGTTTATTTTTTGCTGTGTTGGGTCTTCATTTCTGCATGCGGGCTTTTCTCTGGTTGGGGCGGGTGGGGGCTGCTCTTCGTTGCGGTGCACGGGCTTCTCATTGTGGTGGCTTCTGTTGTTGTGGAGCATGGGCTCTGGGTGCATGGGCTTCAGTGGTTGTGGCTTGCTGGCTCTGGAGCACAGGCTCGGTGGTGGTTGTGGTGCATGGGCTTGGCTGCTCTGTGGCACGTGGGATCTTCCCGGGCCAGGGCTTGGGCCCATGTCGCCTGCATTGGCAGGAGGATTCTTGGCCACTGTGCCACCAGGGAAGTCCTGAAAGTTTCTTTTGACGTATCTTAAAGCTTACTCATTCATTCCTCCTACATGTCTAGTTCATAGCTGAGCCCATCAAAGGCATTCTTCATTTACTATACAGTGTTTTTTATTTCTAGCATTTTCTTTTGATTTTTTTTGGAATTTCCATCTCTTTGCTTACAGTACCCATCTGTAATCATATTTGTTTAAAATTCTTGGTGTGATACTACCACAATCTTTGCCATTCTAAATCTGATTCTCATACTTTCTCTGTCTCCTCAAGTCATGTTTTTTGTCTTTTAGTATGGCTTATAATTATTCTGTTGAAAGCCAACCATTATGTACCAGGTAAAAGGAACTGAAAGTTCCTGCAGTGGTTGTTTGTGCTCTTGGATTTCTGCCAGCTCTCTGTATCTTCCTGTGTGTCACTAAAATTTGGAGGGAAGCAGTTTTCCATATTACCTCATCTCTGATAGATCTAAAAAGAGATATTGATTTTTTTCAATATATTCAGTTTTGTCTTATTGTAAGAATGAGAGTAATATTTCAAAGTTCCTTACAAGAAGGAACAAGAAGTCTTTTTCATCTTTTTTAGTGTATGCATTTACAGGTATAAATTTTTTTTAGTGAGCGCTGCTTTTACTGCATCCCATGTGTTTTGCTATGTTGTGTTTTCATTTTCATTTGTCTGTATTTTCTAATTTCTCTTTGATTTTTCTCTGATTCATTGGTTGTTTAAGTATGTGTTATTTAATTCCCACATATTTGTGAATTATTCAATTTTCCTTCTGTTATAGATTTTTTAGATTTATTCCATTATGGTCAGAGAAGATACTTTGTATTATTTTAACCTTTTAAAACATATTAACCTTGTTTTTTGGCCAATATACAGTCTATCTTGGGGAACATTCTGTGTGCACTGGAGAGGAATGTGTATTTTGCTGTTATTTGGTGGACTGTTCTATAAATGCCTGTTATCTCTAGTTGGTTCATAGTGTTGTTCAAGCCCTCTATATCTTTATTGCTCTTCTGTCTAGATGTTCTGTCCATTACTGAACGTGAGGTGTTGAAGTCTCAATTCTGTCCATCATTGTTTCATATATTTAGGGGCTCTGCTATTTGTTGTTTGTATGTTTATAATTAGTATATCTTGATGAATTGACCCTTTTATCAATGTACAGTGCCCTCCTTTGTCTGTTATAGTATTTTTTAACTTAGAATCTATTTTAAAAGATATCAGTGTAGGTAGTGACCTTTCTCTATTTTGGTTGCTATTTGCATGGAATATCTTTGCAATATCATTCTTTTCCCTTTAAACATATTTGTTTCTTTGGGTCTACAGTGGGTCTTTTGTAGATACCATATAGTTGGGTCATATTTTAAAAGTATTTTACCAAATCTCTGCCTTTTGATTGGAAAGTTTAATACATTAACATTTAAGGGAATTACTGATAAAGACTTACTTTTGCCATTAAAAAAAAAAGAACTCATTTTTTAGAGGAGATACTGAAAATTTGTAGATAAAATGGTAGCATGTCTGGTATTTCTTTAAAATTGAACTGGAATGGGGAGGGAAGTAGGTCAGAGTACAGGTGAAATAAGATTGTCCATATAGTAATAATTGTTGAAGCTGAGTAGTAAGTATGTTGAGTTTATTATACCATACTCATTATCTTTTTATCTATTTGAAAATTTCCTTATAAAGATTGAAAAGAATGTTGATCTGTGTTCAGGTGTTATCAGCTCAACCCCCCCCCCATTACACCTCTAGGATTTATGTTAATTATGTTAATGAACATTAGTAATTATGTTAATGCATTTAGTATCAATTGATAATCATTGACAAGATCCATTACTTATTAGGTTGCAAAATGGTGATTTTTTTTTCTAATTCTGTCATTCCATTTCCATTTACTGGCTACAATTTATTGATAAAATGAAATTTACCTCAATAAATATCTAGTTACCCTGAAATAGAGTTTGTACAGAAAAGGCAGGAAAAATGCTTAATTTTTTTTTAACCTTTATTTAGTACTTTTTAGAGTAGCAGTTTGATGACCTAGCAATCTCCATTTGTAACAAATAACTAGGGTAAATATCATTGTAAATTCTTTGATTTTTATGTGCTTTATGTTTAAACCAAATGCTAATCACTATTATTTTTGATGAGCAAATTATCATCTTAATTCAGAGCAAGCCCCTTTGATTTGACTTTGGATTCTTTTAACATGACCCCATTTTCTCCCTTACTTGTAATTCCAAGTTGTCTCTGGTTCATCTTGAACTTTTCCTGCCCCAGGCCTGAAAAAGTCATTTCTATAAGGAACTATCATTCTCTATGTAAGCAAAATATTTAGAGGCCATTGTCTGAGCTCTGGGGATTTTCTGATTGCTCATTTCTGTTAGGTTCATACCTTCTAGACCTTTTCAATAGATAAAGCTAGCTTTTATGTAGAGTTTGAAATAAAAATATAAATTATGAGTTCTTATATTTTCTAATCAAATTCAAGATGGTAGAGTTTTAGTTATCTGCTTTGATATTATACTTATATTTCTTGTTCCTTATATTGAACACCTTGGTATTTACTAATTATTTAAATTTTATTTATTATTTACTAATTAAATATTTAATCATTTAAATATTTATTATTAAATAATTAATAAAATTTAATTATTTAATCCATATATATAATATTTTCATTTTAACAGTGCTAATATAGCTGCTAATATTAAGATTACTGATTGCAGTTAAAATTTTTTTGAAGTCATTTTTGCTTTGATTTTGACTTTAAATGTTATCTCACTAGGTGTTTATAGTCAAAATACTTTATTTAAAAGTAGTCTGAAAATTTGCTTTCCCTCTGATGTTTATGCAACCAATTTATGTATAGTTAGATTTCCATTTTTCAGTTTGCTTTCCAATGTTAGGGATGGTGTTCTATTTCCTTTTTGGATTTTTAAAAATTATGTTAAATATATTATGGTTCCAAATTTAAAACAAAGTACCTTCAGAGAAGGCTAGTTTTTAAACCTAGCCCACACCCTCTTTCCTCCCTCTCATTTTATGTAATCATGTTGTTTTCTATGCATAGATATTAATAGGGAAATTTTGGTGAAATTAAATATACTGGCAAAGGATTCCCCTATAGTAAGTATATAAGAAGTGTTCATGATAAAGAAGTAGAGTTAGATATCATCAGTCTAAAAACTGTACCAACAACATGACAAACTACATTTCTCAAGGTAGCAGGCAAACTGAAAATGTAATAAACTAAAAATATAATCCCAAGGCATATCTAGTATGTCAACAAGACAGAGAACAATACTGAATCTGAATCTCTGTGTAGATACCAGGTGAATTAAAACAAAGAAGAGAGCTGAAGTTATTATAATGCTACAGATTTAAATACAGTTGACCCTTGAACAGCATGAGGTGAACCGCTAACCCCTGTGCAGTAGAAAATCTGGTTATAACTTTACGGTCGGCCCTCCATATCTGTGGTTCTGCATCCTCAGATTCAACCAACCATGGGGTCATGTAGTATTAATTGAAAAAAAAATTCATATACAAATGGACCCACACAGTTCAAACCTGCGCTGTTCAATAGTCAACTGTAGCACCCTTAATGCCTCAGAAAAACTGTAATATGGTATATTAAATACTGGTGTCAATATAAGAGAAATGAGAAAACTCACAACACTGAAGTACAAGATGGCTAACCCAAGACATTTAACTGTCCAGAAATCTTTGGAAAATTCTTACCGTGTTTTAATAAACTGGGTAGACAATTATCAAAACTGGCAAATTTTTAAAGAGTTGGCTGATGTTTGCCATGCTAAACATTGTAACTTAAGGGGAGAAAATACTTCTTAGTCACAATAGGGGAGATAATTTTAGTATTTTTACTTAATATTATTGTTAAGAATACTAACTTCCAGTTGCAAATAAATGAATCAGGGGTTGAAAATGTACAGTGTGTGTGGGGGGGTGGCTTCCCTGGTGGCGCAGTGGTTGAGAGTCCGCCTGCCGATGCAGGGGACATGGGTTCGTGCCCCGGTCCGGGAGGATTCCACATGCCGTGGAGCGGCTGGGCCCGTGAGCCATGGCCACTGAGCCTGTGCCTCTGGAGCCTGTGCTCCGCAACGGGAGAGGCCACAGCAATGAGAGGCCCGCGTACCGCCAAAAAAAAAAAAAAGTACAGTGTGGGGAATATAGTCAATAACTATGTAATATCTTTGTATGGTGACATATTGTAACTAGACTTATTGTGGTTATCACTGATAAATATATAGAAATACCAGATCACTATGTTGTGTAAACAGGAACTAGAATGGTGTTGTAGGTCAATTATACTTCACAATCAAACAAAACAGCATATTCATGGAAAAAGAGATCAAATTTGTGGTTACCAGAGGTGCAGGGTGAAGGGAGGGGGAAGTGGAGGAAGGCCGTCAAAAGGTACCAACTTCCGGTAATAAGATAAATAAGTACTTGTGATGTAATGTACAACATGATAAATATAATTAACACTGCTTTATGTTATATATGAAAGTTACTAAGATAGTAAATCGTAAGAGTTCTCATCACAGGAAGTTGCAAGATATTAAAATAAAAATCAGCATGAGTCTGGAGTACTTGTTAGGGAGTTAATTTTAAGCATGTAAGAAAAAAGATAAATATTAGATTAGAGTGGGAAGAATACATTGATATAGATGTGCTCTCCTGGGATTTGGAATTTATTATGTTGATTTGACTTGAGCATCTGGCATTGGCCTTAACAGTCTTTTATATTGCTTAATTAAAGCCTGGATTTAACAATGGTCTAAAATCAATGAGGTTGCAATTCTGGCGTGTTCCTGGCATATTTTAGGCTCAGGAAGAAGGGAATACTGGAGTGAATTTATGATGACCCACTCAGCCTCCCCTTAAGCATTTCTCAGATGAGACCAAGAGAACTCTTCTGGCATCCTTGCTGTCCTCTGTAGACACGGGATAATTGCAGAAGGCACCACCATGAAATGGGATTCTGTGGTTTCTGTGGAAGTCATGGGATCACTGAGTGGGAGAGGCCAAATCATGGCTCTCAACCGTTAAAGAAAAAGCATATACAATGACCCTATAAACTACAGAGATGGAATAGTAAACAGGGATCTATTACATTGTCTAATTAATAGTGTCATTAGGGACAAAACAGGTAGTCTACTAAATTATTACTTGGCAAATATAAAGAGAAAAATTGCCTGATAAACAAAAACCTGATACAAATAACATGTGGGTATTCACAGTTTCTTATCCAGGTCTCTATCCTACCTTTGTCTTGCATAAATTCACTGATGGGAAATTATCTCTATGAAGTGCTCCATTCCATTTTTATAATATAGTCGTAATTTCTACCTTTTGGTTCTTGTTCTCTCCAGAGCCTCACACAAAGAATCTATCTCTAGACTACCGAGTAGTTCTTCAAATCATTGAAGACATTTTTATGTTCCATTCTATCCTCAACGTTTTAAGTTCCTTCACTATTCTGGCTGTCACTTAGGTGCATTCCAGTTTGTTAATGACAATGTCTTGAGTCCTTCCATTGTGTGAGTTGAAGCCCAGAAGTTGGTCAGAATTATGACCACCAGGCTTACTGGTTACAGTGGTTCTAATAAAGCAGCCTAAGATTGAAATAGCTCTATTGCCTACTTCCTGAAAAGTTGAATTTAAAAAATAAAATGTAATATTAAAAGTTCTGGAAAGCATGGAATAAACAGTTGTTTTAAAATGTATGTTTATGACAAATCCTTTACAAAGTTCCCTCCTCAAACCCATATCATTCCCCTACTAGTTAAAATATGTCAGAAACTCCTTCTTGAAATGGACTTCCGGCATATAGTCGTGGATTTAATAGTCTCATTGGTGTAAAATTGCTTTATGCTCATGGTTCATTTCAAGCTGAGGTATAGACAGAGAAAACATGGTGAATATTTAGGTCAGAATAAACTTTATACAATAAGTGATATATTTTACCCACCAGAACTTCCTTTGCTTCACGTGACATGCTCAGTTTTCACAGGACTAAAACTTCTGCCTTTTCAAAGGACACTAATATGTGCTAACCTAGATAAAATCAAGGTTGATTTTAAAATAGATCTAGAATTAGTACACTTATAAGAGAGCTTGCCATAATTCCAGTCTATGTCATTCCTCCACCAGCTTTACGGGAGAAAGGAGAAACAAGGTGTATATACCTGCTGGAGATATTTTGCAAGTTAAGTATCTATTTCAGAGCATATTAGGGCTAGATAACTTTGCACAGAATTTGGTCAACCATACGCAGCTAAAGTTCTTCTACTGGATTCCATTGATTAGACATTTGGAGACCAGTGAAATACTTGAAATCAAATACGTAGTTTTCACGATAAATGTACATGTGCATTTGTCTAAAAAAAATCCTCAGATTTGTCAGATTTTCAAAGTGGTCCACAAAATACACTTCCCAAAAGATTAAATGGCTTGGGTGGATAAATGTGATGTGTGATATATTCAGAAACTGATAGTCTTTGTTTTTAAAATTAGGGTTTTTGAAGGAGATACTGGAACTTCCAAGTGGGATATTCATGAGTGGAGGGACGTAAACTCCAGGTGGCAGGTACAGTTCAGCTTTGGTTCTGTTTGATTGGAATAGAACACTGTAGATATTAGTTCCTTTTTGAAAGAAAATGTTTCATTGTAGAATAGTATTCTATTTTTTAATGTGGTTATATTGCATTTATAAAGAAACCAAGATTGAAGCAAAACAAAACTGTTGATAAATTGGTGTGATTAAATAATACTGGAGAGAAAATCGGCAAATATCCTAGTCGGTGGGACTTATCAAGGACCTGATTATTTCTGTCTGAGTTTAATTTACATAGTTGTTAAGACAAAACTCACCTTTCTTGAAAATACATAAGACTATGTTTGTGGGGGGAGGAGTAAAACCTGTGGGCTATCATTTGAAAAACTTTTTGATCAGTGCCCTGCAAAATAATTTTGAGTAATACGTACCTTATTCATTTATGGTTAGAAATTAAAGTGTTCCAATGTAATCAGCTAGACTTTAAGCATAGTTTTGTTTTTTTGCTAAGAAACTACTTGTCATATTCTATATCTTGTTAATCAAGCTATTGTTTTATATCTGTGTCTTCCAAACTTTAGTATCCACAAGAATCACAGAGGAACCATGTTAAAATGCAAATTCTGATTCAGTAGTTCTGGAGGGGGACTTTTTTAAACAAGCTCTCAGGAGAGGCCAATATTGCTGGTCTCTGGATCAAACATTAAGCAAAGCTCTATGTCATATGCTTATTGTGTTTCTTCAATATATTATGCAATTAAAATATTTTCAATTTCATATGAGTCTTATTTTTATAGAGTACATTCATTAGACAGAATTGAACTAAAAAAATTCATTAAATATCTCTATATGAAAGAAATAACAGTTTATATCTGAAGTAATATTAAAACATCATGCTAAAAATAAAAATGTTTTAGGTTAGAACCTTTTAAAAATTGATTTTATGTGATGAATCCAGAGCTGTATAAAGGATCTATGGTTAGTATCATTGTCATAGATGCTCTAGTTCCGTTTTTAGGGGATATTTTTACATAGTTTATGAGACTAGAAAACCAAAAATTCTTACTAGCAATTTCTCTGTCATTTATTTGAATGATGAGATAGCTTCTGGCAATAGTGATTTTAGAGTGTGATTTAAAAGTACACACACACACACACACACACACACACACACACCCTACATCCTGCATTCAAAATCCAATGTTTACATGTAAAACTGAGAAGGATGAACCTAGTTTAAATCTGCAATCAGCACCTAGTTGACCTGCTGAGAATTGGCAGTGTTTTGAACCACTATGTGGCTTGTTTCCTAATGTACAGTAAATGTCTTTTAAAATGAAGGCGTGTGTGCTTTTTGACTTTGGCAAGAAGGACAAAACAGGAGCATAATGAACTGTAAATTTTAGTGTATTTATGAGTACTTATAGCTCACCGTAAAGTTTTACTTTCTGTGTTTTCTAATATTTCCTTCAAACTTGGCTCGGGCAGTAAGTTCAGTATGTTTGACCTTCTGACTAGAACAGCAACATCAGGTCCACGTTAGCCCGCAAATGTTTTATTCTGTGGAGAAACTTGCAGCGTGAGGAAGGCTGGAATGATTCCTAATACAACACGCAGCTGGCGCTACTTTTAGGCAGAAGTTTGCGTTTCTTTTTAATTTCAGTTTTATTTTTTTAAGATAGAATTAATGATTAGCCTTATTAGTAATAACATTAATTAGAAAAATGCAGCTGCCCTGGTCTTCCCAATGTGCATTATCATTTGTCCATACGGGAGCTTTTGAATGTGAAGATCCCTTTGAATGTAAAGGGAGAGGTAACTATGCTAGCCTTCTGCCTATACGTGGGATTATTTACAAACTGCAGATTTGAATCTCTGGACCTACTTGACTTGTACCAGTAGGGGGGTGATTGCCCAAGTTAACTGTGTTAGGTTTGCTCCAAAGAAGAGGAAATGGTGTTGATTGACGATGAAGCCTCTGCCACTTCGATTGTGGCCTAGTACTTTCTATAAGATGTGTCTCTGCTATTATAGCTTGTTTCCCTTCATGCCGCCTCAAAGTGCACGCAGTGGGATAAGGGGAGAAACTGTGAGGGAGGCCTCCTCAGCTGGAGCAGGTCCTGCAGGCCCACTGGTGGGCGGAGGCCTGCTGGGGTGTCAGGGAAAGGTTGACTCTGGGGACCAAGGCTGTCACTCAAAGAGTCCCTACTAGATGGCAGTGCACAGGGGGCAGAGTGTACGTTGGAATAAGTACTCTTATTTTCATGTAAGAGAATAAAAAAAGTGTTTACAATTGTGTTCATCCAGATGAGGTATTTAAGGCCTCTTTTTTCCTCCTTTCACTGTTTTTTCCTTAATCACCTCATTAATTTGTAGTTTGGCTTAAAATAGCTAGTGGGCTGGAACTATATGGCTCATTTATTCTACTTTATTTACTTTTTCAAAGTAAAATGGATAAAATCAATTAATAAATTTAAGCCCATTTACTATAATTTAGAGAGTTGCTAAATAATACATCTTCCTTTCTTCACTGAAGTGCTCTAAGGTAATTCATCTGTGAGAGTAAGGCAGCCCCTTTCTTGAGATATTTTTAAGAAAACGGCAGATTGCTATCATTCTGAGGTTTAAGTTCAGTTCTGCCCAGACCCAGGATACAGGCTAAACAGCCTGCACAGGGATTCTAGCATGTGCTCACAGAGAAATACTTCATCACTCACTTGTGTTACTTGTATGAAAAGCATAAATAAATAATTAATATTCTGATTCTCTTCCACCTGGGTTTAGCGGTAGCTCTTATTTCTAAAAGTGATATATACTAATGATGTGTTCGTTTTTTAAAACTAAATACTGTAGAGAGAATGGCAAAACCACTCTTCAGCACCAATTTGGAAAGCATTATGATTGAGAATAGTGTACTAACACACAGGCACAATCTCTGAGATATTGTCAAGTATGTTAGGATGAGTAAAGTTATGTCTTGTGGGAAGGGTGGAGAAGATCTGGATCAAGCTGGAGGGGGCAGGATAGGGAGAAGGAAAGACTTTTTCAATGGCCTAGAGAAAGAGATCTTTAGACCTGCCTGAGGCCAGGTAAACTGCTGACTATAATAACCCAGCAATGTAGGCACAGGTTGTTTTCCTGGTTACAAAAAAAGGACTCAGAAAATGCCTTCAGGAACACAGCTCCTTCAGTATCTGGTAGTGATGAGAATGCACACAGGGGTGTCAGGGGTACTGAGGGGCATAAGAAAGGTGGGTAGACTGATGTCTGGGACAGTTAATGCTCCATAAACATTAGATGTAATTGAGGTACACACATACAGACACACACACACACAAACACACACACACACACACACACGCCATGAGACGTATGGGTATATGTCAACTGTTTATGGAAGGAATGGTAAAAGAAATAGGGCTATGAAAGAAATGGGTACAACTTTCGTAAGGCTAAAAATATTTTTTTTTTCTTCTCTTAGTTTTTAATTAAGTAATTATTTGCTCATTGTGGAAAAGTAGATGGCTATTTTTGTCACACATAACTGTATTACAACTTTATTCTTCATAGTGTATGAATTTAACAAGGTTGACATTTTTAGATGTATATCTACATCTTTATATCTTCACTAAGGAATCTAATAGCATAAACATAAGTGCTATAACAAATATCCAGTGATAGATATTTTAAAGTTTCTCTTAAAAATCTGTGTTAATGACCTGATAATGCTTTGTTATGGCTTTCGGGAAATGTGTGAAGTGTTCTGACAGTATGTCAACAAAGTGTCAAATATGGTGAGAGAGAAGCTAAGAACTGGAATCATAGTGTCATGAAGTGTTAAAGCTGGAAGGGACCTTAGACCCCCTTCATGTTGGAAGTGATGGGGCTGAAGCCCAGGAGGATTAAGCGATTTGTTCAAGGTCACATCTAGAGCAAGAAAGGCCCAAGGAGTAGAACCTGGGTCCCCTGGCTCCCAGTCCTATGCCCTGTTAGGTTTGCAATTTTGCTCTTGACTATATTAATTGTTTTGTTTTGTACAAAATGAAACACAGATTGCAGAAATGGAGTCAGTTGTTTTTGGAATCTGAGTCATTTTAAAGGTCACCCCATCTCTCATAAGTCAGAGTACATAGCTATCTACCCCCAACCATTTATTTAAGCATTTTTTCCACATGTAACTCTTGGAGATATTAATTTCCCTGACAGTGCAAAGCAGTAGCTGTAGTTTTGAATAATATAGTCATTTCTCACTTTAAATCTACTTTTCACTGAAGGAAGCATTCTTGCTTTTTAATAATTATGTCCTTTCTTTTTGCCCCACTATATCCTGTCAGCCAAATGAATAAAAATCATTACCACAAGTACATACACACAATCATACACACACACACACATCACACATGGAGCTCTTGACAGATTTCAGAGCACTTTTGTATATGAATTCTTGCTAAAATTGCAAATTAGTTACTTGGATGCTCTCAAAAGCCCATTTTATAGATGAGAAAATAGAGTCAGGGAGTTGTGATTTTTCAAAGTAAAGGTGGAAACTAAGTCTTTTATTTTCGAAATATGTTCCCTTTCAATATACATACACATAATGGACCATACATCTTTAATGGATTAATAAGGTAAATGAGACTATTTCAGAGTATACTGTAATTTTTTAGGATCAACATAAAGGAGGATTAAAATAATTTCTACATACTTCTCATTAATAAGGACTGATACTATTAGAAAATCTAAACCTTGACTAATTTTTGATGTTTTAAAATCTAATATTTTAAATTCTGAATCTGCTTTGAAAGATCAAATAGATTTTCCATATTTCAAAATGGATTTTAGTCATATATGTTCAGAGAATATATTTTATTTATAATCACGGTATCTATTTTTAATTTAGACTGATCTCCAGTTGGTTTCCATCACTTTCACTCTATTTTGCTTCTTTGCTTTTCCTCCTTAAGCCACTTAAAGAGTTAACTTATACCAACATATTGTTAACCAATACCAGTTATATTGGACAATGGAAATAACGAGTCCTGGGGCTTGTGAAGTGTCTTGAATCAGGAGTCAGAAAACTTGGGTTCTGTTCCCATCTTGTCCAATGGTTTGCAATGTGCCTTTGGTCTAATCACTTACATTTCTGAGTCTTAGTCCCGTCTTTTATTAAAAGAAGGTGTTAGGGGCTTCCCTGGTGGCGCAGTGGTTAAGAGTCCTGCGATGCAGGGGGACACGGATTCGTGCCCCGGTCCGGGAGGATCCCACATGCCGCGAAGCGGCTGGGCCCGTGAGCCATGGCCGCTGGGCTTGCGCGTCCGGAGCCTGTGCTCTGCAATGGGAGGGGCCACAATGGTGAGAGGCCCGCGTACAGCAAAAAAAAAAAAAAAGGTGTTAGACCAGATGATCAACAAGTCCCTTTGATCAACATAAAGGTCGATGGTTTATAATGTATCTCTCCTGTATATTGGCTTTATTAAATTAAGATCTTATGTTATTGTATTTCTTAAAGCAGATAACGTATGTAAAAAATCCAAATATGAAAGACCAATTCAACAATTATTATACATATATACCTTCATGAACATACAGTCACAATTTCTCAGGCTTCATTAACATGCCATCAAAGTAACTACGTCTTTCAGAGAAAAACAGTGAAAACAATTTACAGATCTTTTAAGATGAATTTGTGCTTAATGTAGTTACTCAGTGGTAAATGTACTTAGTTAAGCATGTTAGTTCAACTGGTTCCCTGATTTGGTTGAGGTATAGACATTGAAACTAAGAGATTATAAGATAAAACTTTGAGGCCATAAGCTAAATTTCATTCTTCAGAATATGTGGACTCATTTTGGTTAGTTACATTTTTTTAACATAGTAGTATGTTTAATAATACCAAGATTCATCAGCAACTTCACACATATATATATATATATATACACACACACACACACATATATGTATGTATGTATATACTCTTATGTACATATGTAATACTATGAACCCCTAGAAAATAAACTCCTCCTAAATGTTTTTAAGATCATATGTAACATACAATTTAATACGATTTGAAATGTGTTACAGGTTTTAATTTTTAAGGTCAGTGTGGGTAGCACACTCGGACATCAATAATGGGGAATAATTTCTGTTTGTCTTTGCTGGAATGTTTAAAAATCTCTAGCATAGGGTTAACATGAAGATATATTTAGTTTGTCATAAATATATCTAGAGTAGAATGGCTAATAGGTCCAGATCAGAATATTCAAAATGTCAATGGCATTTTATGTGTACGTACATTCCCAGAATCTGTTGGCATTGCTGAAAGCATGGCAGGAGTTGAGGTAGGCAGCGCTACCCAGGCAACATTGTATTGTCTTCTGCTTCAGAGGAAGACTCTGGCCAGTAGGTGTTGATAAAACCACATTTCTACTGTTGTTTAATATGCTGAAAATCCATTGTATTCGTTTCCTGTGGATGCTGGGACAAATGACTAACAAATTTGGTGTCTAAAAACAACAGCAATTTGTTCTGTCTCAGTTCTGGAGGCCAGAAGTCTGAAATCACTTTCACTTGGTCAAAAGCCAGGTGCTGGCAGGGCCACAAGCCCCCTGCAGGCTCCAGGGGAGATTCTGCTCCTTGACTCCCAATTTTTTGTGGCTGCTGGCATTGCTTGACTTGCGGCCACATCACTCCTATCTCTGCCACCATGGTCACATGGTCTCCTCTTCTGCACCTTATGTGCTTCTTTTTTTTTTTTTTTTTTTTGCGGTACACGGGCCTCTCACTGTTGTGGCCTCTCCCGTTGCAGAGCAAGGCTCCGGACGCGCAGGCTCAGCGGCCATGGCTCACAGGCCCAGCCGCTCCGCAGCAGGTGGGATCCTCCCGGACCGGGGCACGAAGCCATGTCCCCTGCATCGGCAGGCAGACTCTCAACCACTGCGCCACCAGGGAAGCCCCATGTGCTTCTGAATCTCTCTTGTAAGGGCATTTGTGATGGCATTTAGGACCCAGCCGGATAATCCAGGGCAGTCTCTTTATTTCAAGATCTTTAATCTCATCTGCCAAAACTTTACTATATAAGGTAATAGTCATAGGTACCAGGGATTAGGACAGGGCTTTATCTTTGGAGCCATTCTCTGCCTCCTTCATCCATCCTCTCATCATTCAACAATGTGTAGTTAGTGTGCAATGAATGCTTCAACCGTGCACCACATAAAATGACTTCTAATGGCTTAAGAGTTTGTAATCCAGGTGTAGAAAATTCACACATTAGTGCAACATTTTAAGAATAGTGGAAAGAAGATGAAAAACAAGAGATAAAACCCAGCTATTATTTAAGACCAAGGAAATGTTTTAAACTAATTAAAAGGTAGTATTTAATATTTAAATTTAATGTAAATATAATGTGACAGTTAGACTAGATCAAGTCTTTTTCAAACCCAAATTTTAATCAAAGTCCTTTTCTATTGCTCTGGCTGTGACTGTTGCATGCTTTTGCACCTGCTGCCTCCTATGCTTGGAAATGCCTTTTCACTTATCTTTTCTTTTCTTCTTACCTTTTATGTCTCAACTCAAATATTAAAGCAGCATATAGGAGGCTGTATCACATAATCTTGATAAATTTTAGCTCTAATCATTAAGAGGGATTTTAATTATTTGTTGCTTATTTTATTATCTGTCTCACCAATCTCCCCATGGAACATTAGCTTTATAAATAAAGTTGAGATCTTTTCTATCAACTCCCAGCCCCTAGAATTGCACCTGGCATAACAGGTTTCAATGAGTATTGCTCAGTAAATTAGAGATTCTTAAAGATTTGTTCAAACGTCAGGCTCTCCAGGAAGCCTTCCTTGAACCAACTGCCTGGGAGAAGTTTTCCCTCCTCTATGCACCAACATTACATAGCTTGTACATAAAACTAACATTTGTCAAGTTGCATTATATTAATTTATTCATATAGCTATCTTTTAAGAAAATTGTAAGTTCCTTGAAGGCCAGGATTTTATCTTAGTCTTCTTCATATCTGTAAAGTCGTATCCATACTAGTTCCTGGCACATAAAAGTCCCTCAATGAATATTTTTTCAATGAATTACTCTCTGAAAACCCATGAACTGTCATAAAAGCAGTTTGTAAAATCCATCTATAATAGTTTTATGTGTAAAGCTGACTAAGCTATAGCGCCCTATTATTTAATCAAACACTAATCTCAGTGTGGCTGTGAAGCTATTTGGTAGGTGTGGTTAATATCTATAATCAGTTGACTTTAAGTAAAGGAGATTGCTCTCTATAATGTGGGTGGGGCTCATCTTACCAGCTAGAAAACCTTGAAAGGAAAACTGAGATTTCTCAGAGAAGAAATTCTGCCCCAAGTTCACAGCATTAACCCTTGCCTGAGTTTTCAGCCTGCAGGCTGCACCATACAAATCCCCCCAAGCCCCCACTCCCCACTCCCCCTCTTCCCCTTCCTTTCCAGAGAGCTCTAATTGATATACCATCCATCTTTCCATTTAAATCCAATTTAGGGCGGTGGTGAGAGTTTAACCATATCTTACCAGATTAGACTTGAAGCAATTTTGTAGGCTTTAGAAGTAAAGGAAGTAGAATATTAAAATTGAAATTAATATGTCCACAAAGGAAATGAAAAAAGAAAACCTTGAAAAATTGAACAAAGAGCTAAATAACAATTCAGAACAGTAAAGGATGTTTTGAGATTTTAAACTAATGATAAAAAGTTGAATTATATTCAATAACATTTACTTAAGATAGGGTAGTTCTCGATAGTTTTTTTGGAAGATACTTATAGAGACTTGAAAAAAAATATCAACATGTCAATGTGTTTGTGTTATACCAGAAGAGGGATGTCTTAATAGTCATTTGAGATACTTCACAATAGTTTGCAACTTCTCAGCAAGTGGAGTTGGAAAAGTCTTTTTATTTTTCCCCTAGACTGTCGCTTTTGCTCAGGAAACTAGGTGATGTCCATTAGAAGTATTTCCTTTGAGATTTTCTCTACTATTGACTGAGCCGTCAAAATTTTGATGAGGCTGCATCTCAAAATTCCAGCTGTTGGCCTCCTCCTGAAGTGGGAGTGAAGACAGGAACTGGTTACTCTCAGCTCTCACCTTCCCCAGCCTACCTGATCCTAAATGACCGCTTCCTTTTCAGGATCAGAATGCAAAATTCCATCTACACTGGATACAACTATGTAAAACATTGCTAGCATAACAAAATGTGAACAAAGATACAAAGAAACACAATTCATGTGTTTTGGTATTGATATTGTGAAATGTATCTTTCTATCTTTTTATTTCTTGTGTCTTACATGTTTTGTGCAATAAAATAAGACCACAATAGAAAATTATGTCTACCAGCATCTCTGATGAGATTTTGGTATACAAATAAAAAATGATTCAAGTGGGGTGGGTTTGATCAAAGTTGACTTGCTATAGGAAGAATTTCTCAAGAATCAGATGAGCCTCTTCTGGTTTTCAGTGTGTTAACAAAAGGGCCTCTCTTTCTTGGGAAGAACTTTGAGGTGGCCTGGGAAAGATCAGGTACAGTTGATGGCAGGGAGGAAGGGTAAAGAATATAGGCTGCTGACTTAGTCTGACCTGATCATTTCAGTTTCAGTACCTCTAAAACCTAATATCTCCTCTGTAAATTGGCCTCACTCCTGGCTTCTAATTTTTTAGGTAGTTCCACTCTTCTCCAGCTGTAGGATCTCTCCATCTTTTGCATTATTCCTTCTCATTTGCTCCCCCTACCCCAAATCCTATCTGTTCATCATTTTTTCTAGTTGTTATTGGTAAATTTTCTGCATTGTTTTATTCTACTGCAATCACCCTAACTCATTTTCACACTATTACAACAGCCTTTTAACTAGACACCCTAACATGTAAACTCTCACTCCTTCAGCCTTTTTTACATTCACAGTGACCAGGTTACTCATCCTATAATACAACTATCAGGATTCCCCTTGATTTAAAACATTTCATGTGTCTAAGGATTACAGGCAGGATATTCAAGATTCTTCCAACAAGAATCTTGGTCACACAGGTTCTTCCAACCAGAACTTTACCTGCCTTCTCCTTTTATCCTTCTCCTTTCCATTGTCCCAAATTAATCTCCTGTCTTCCAAACACAAACCAGTCTATGTCTTGGCTATACATTTGATTATGCACGATGTGAATTCTATCTCAATGCTTTGCCTCCTTCAAGAATAGAGCCAGAGATTTCCTTGTTCAAGAAATCATGGGAGGGTGGGAGGGAGATGCAAGAGGGAGGGAATATGGGGAAATATGTATACGTATAGCTGATTCACTTTGTTATACAGCAGAAACTAACACAACATTGTAAAGCAATTACACTCCAATAAAGATGTTAAAAATAAAAAAGAAATCATGGTCAAATTCCAACATAAAGCCATCTTTTTCACCACTTTACCTCTGGTGGGTCTTTTCTGAGATACAGTGTAATGTAGCACAAAGATATACATTGACTCTCAGCTCTGCCATTACACCAGCTGTTGGAGTGTGGACAGATGACGTCACCACTCTGCCTGTGTTTTCTCATCTGCAGAATGTGGATTAAAATGTTTATCTTAGTTGCAGTATTTATCTCTGTGTGTTTATTTTTATTCATTGCTCCTCTCCCTCCATTATAAGTTTAAGAAGCCAGACATGTTGTCTGTTTTGTTAGTTGCTTTTTTTACTCCTGCATCTAGATCGACGTCTGGCACAGAGTCGGAAATTCATACCATTTGTTGAAGGAATAAATGGTTAGGCACCTAGTAAGTGCTTCATGAATGGTGGCCATCATCATCATCATTTGTTATTACAGCATCTTTTTAATGTTGCTTGGCATTGCTATTTATTTTTTATGTGAAGTCAGGATTATATTATTTCTCCTTTATAGGTCCTTAGTAACTAGTTGGTACTTGGGCCTATGCAGAAATATACCATAGCTAATACTATGCAGGATTACATAGATCGATTATTTGGGGACATGAATGTTTGAGAATAGAATCAAAGCTTATTCAGTGGCATTTTTTTCCCCTAAAGACAACATATTCACATCTTACAGCAAATAATCCAAGCAGAGATTATCATCTGCCCATGGGCTCTTGATGCCACACATATTTACTTTTTTAGCAGTTATTTTTAATTGTTTTCTATTCCCCTACAAAGCCCATAAGATAATAATTTGTCACATTTTAATAACACCTCAGAGAAAATAATTTCTGACTAACACAGGAGAGTTTTTTTTAAAAAGTCAAATTTACAGGCATGTATGTGAGAAGGGGTGATGTTATTGGTAGGATTCTACAGTGACATTTTAATGGTGCTATGAGAAATCAGTTCCAAACATCTAACCCCACTCCCAACCGATCCACCTGCACAGGATAATTTTGTAGCCACTCAACTGATCAATTAGTCTTACCTCATACACTATTATGTCTTTTGGAAGAGTAAGTTTTCATCTTCCTCAGTCAGTCATACCACAGCTTGAAAGAGTTCATTCTATTCAACCTTTCCTATGCAAGATTTGATAAAGAAAAATCAGGGAGAGCATGGCCAGCCCTGGCTCATGGAGTTTGATTGCTTCTGTATCCAGAAGATCTTCAACGCACCAGAAACTTACAAAACCTTTCTATACGCCTAGTTAAAACTGAGACTATTCATCAACAATGACACAAAATAGGTGTCATTATCCCCATATGCAGACTGAACTACTGAGGTTCAATGAGGTTAACCCACTTTTCAAAGTCCTGCTCATAATCTGAAGGCCTTTATTCAGTTATGAAAAATCAGGCACTTGAACAAGTTAGAATCAATTATTGGCTTTAAATAATTTCTTTTTGTACATTTTCTTACCGGTGCCTGTAAAATCATCTGTGGTGGTACGAATTAAAGAGCAAGTTTTCACATCTCTCTACCAGGTGTCTCTTTCTCCAAGTGCAGACATGCAGAGGGTGAAGAAAGGAAGAAAAAAAAGTATTTGATCAGTAATCATAGTGATACTGACCTACCTATGTGCTTATTTGATAATTTTGACTGAATAAATTTCTAATAGTTCAGGGAGAAGCAAGTTATATTAACAGGAATTTGACATTAAATCTCTGGTAATATAGTCTTGAAAACTGAATAATATCTTTATCATTCCTTTTTCATAAAAAAGGAAAATTCAAAGAATATTTTGTTCTTAAATTACAAAATTATGGTTCTGAAATTCAAGCATGTATAATTTTGATGTGCCCTCTCTATTATTTTTTGTAACCGTTACATAAATATAGATTCAGAATATTGTGATTGAAATTCCCAGAGGGCATTTTTGTGAAACTTAACAGCAAAATATAGTTGACACTCGTTCTGTGTTACCCTAGGGCTACAGTTTTGATCACAGTCTGTGAGGATTCATTCCTGTTGGGACAATGAATTTTATACTCATGTTATAGGTAAATTTTACAATCCTTTTGCCTTTGAAAGTACAAATGAAGGAAGAACAAATTCAGTTAAAATATTTCAATCGAAAAGTAAAGAAAATAATAGTATCAAACAGATATAACATATAGACCAAAATCAGTCCGCTTTCAATTCTGATTGCCTAATTAAATATATTGTAATGCTAATATTAATGTAAATACATGCACATTTATACAATTACAATTATTTTTAACATTAAATTTATCACTATAAATAGAAAATAGGAACAAATGAGCTAGGAATTTATCAGTTGCTCTGTAATCATAAGAAAGCAGGGGCTATTTTGCTACTAAATCATATAAACAGTACAGTCCATTATAAATCATCTTTGAGTTTTAAAACATTGTTAAGTCCTGATTCCCCTTTGCACAGGTATAAGATACCAGTGACAGTTGCTTTGAATTTTTTAAAAAAGTACATTCTCATGGTAGGTTCCCAAGAAGGTTAAATATAAATTAGTCATAAAGCCAATGGAACTGACAGGAAATGATTAGGCTGTATGATTATTTCTAAATTTATAGTGTTTTAACACTACTAGTGTTTAATTAAGGAGAAAAAGGAGTGAATTTTATTTTATATGATTATATAAGACCTCAAAAATTAATGTTCATCTTACTCTGTAATGCTGCAGTTCTAAAGCGATGTTGAAGACAACAAAGTCCCATTTGATAGTCTAGCCTTTCAGCAAAGAGCTCTTCTTCCTGTCTTTGATGTGGGAATGGTTGATTTAATCAATTATTAATCAAAGTTATGGCATTCTTCTTATATATTTAGGTAAAACTAAAAGATGACTTTCCCAAGCCTTATTGCTTAAATAAAAGTTTAAATAGACTGTGAAAACACTGGACTTTGACATGGCAGATATGGCAGTGATTTAAGTTTCAGAGAGCCACTGGTCTCAACTGGGTGCTTAAATAAAAAGGTGTGTGTGTGTGTGTGTGTTCAATGCAATTTTCTAGAAGTAGATGATAAGCATGAGCCGAAATACCCAGAGCACTTTTGATAACCTTCCCATCACAAAAGGCAGGACAGACAATCGGATTTGTTTTCTTCGCACAGGTGTTAAAGTTGACAGGAAGCAGCTGAAAGACACAGCCTTGTGGTGCGAGCCGGGCAGCTGGACACTGTGCATGGAGAATCTCGAGCAGTTGGTAACAGTTGGCAGCTTAACATAGAAAAAAAAAAAAAATCACTGCTAGCAAAATCTCAACTGCTGCTAATTAGCAGCAATGAACTGTGGGTAGGACAGTGCGTTTTAATGTGAGAAGATTTTTACAGTAACTACCACACTAAGGGGAGAAAGAGAAAGAAATGCTCCTTAGCTGACCCTCATGGCAATCCAAGCTGCATATTGCAATAATCCTGTAAATTACTATGCTTTCTTATACAGTAACTTGGAGTTAATTAGTAATTTAACATTCCTCTACACTATTAAATGTCTTTCTTGCATTATATTATGTTGTTTCATGGGCTTACCTTAACACTAATGGGGTTTTGTTATATTTTCTCAAAACAGTAACAGTAAAATAAAACTGAGCTAGAAAATTAATTAGTTATCTTTTACCTTTGATTTACCTGTTATTAACAATTAAGTGGTGGTACACGTTTTTAAAGTAGTTCTGGAGGTTAGGCTGAGATGAAGATGCTTCCAGAATATATTACAGAGGAAAAGTGAATAAAAATGAGTAGTGTACAGGCTTCAAGAGACTACACTGCAATGCCGAATGCAATGCAAACACGTTTCATATTTCCACTCTAATAGGGAGGGGTAATGACTGGTGGGTGGAGGAGGGCCGAGGGAGGATAGAGGTAGAGGAGGAAAGCTTATTTAGCTACATTCACTAATTTTTAAGAGAATCTTTGCAAAGAAACATTCATATCATTCATGGGTTTATGCTATAAAATGTGAATATGCTAGAGTGAAGTAGTGGATTTTACCATATAGCCATACAGAAAAAAAAATGCACTTTTTTTTTTTGCGGTACGCGGGCCTCTCACTGCTGTGGCTTCTCCCGTTGCGGAGCACAGAGGCTCCGGACTCGCAGGCTCAGCAGCCATGGCTCACGGGCCCAGCCGCTCCATGGCATGTGGGATCTTCCCGGACCAGGGCACGAACCGGTGTCCCCTGCATCGGCAGGCGGACTCTCAACCACTGCGCCACCAGGGAAGCCCAAAAAATGCACATTTTTGTAGCTCTGTGGTTTGTAAATGCCAAAGGATTTTGTAGGATTCTGTGACTGGGGAAAAGTGATATTCAAAAATTTAAATAATATAAATTAATGCACGCAATATTAACATTCAAGTAGAACCTGAGGTGAGAAATTGTGGTAATCAAAATTATTCTGGTCACCTGAATGGAAAAAATGTTAAAATTATTAATATGTTTTTAAAAAATTTCTTAACCAGCCACCTCTTTCTTCCCCTGCAAACTTAATTTCCCTATCGAAGGAGGCAAATACAGCGTATTACACACATGCACTTTAAAAACTGTTCTTAAAATTGAAATTCTGTGTATTAAAGATAAAGGAAGTGTTTTTATCTGGCATATCAGTGATCAATGTGAACTCGAAGGTGGAACAATTTAGTAAAAGCAGGGCTTCAGAAGAAGAAAAGCTACATATGTGTACGTGGAAAGGAATGAATTCAGTACAAAACACTTCCAAAAGATTTCGTCTCTTGGGGCTCCCTCTAAAAGAGTGTCTGCTACCATTTAAAACCCTATCCTTTGCAGCTGGATTTGAACATTCCATAAAAAATTCATCTGCGCTTTAAGAGATTTCTGCTTTTCTGTCCTCTCTATTGTTAGACAAATTGAAGTGTGCACTCAGAAGGAGAGTGGCAGTGAACTGCGAATTTATTTACTCATTCGATTCTAATATTGAGAGAATCTACTCGCTCCGTTCAAAGGGTAGAGCAACAATGCAAGTGACATCAGGTCACCCAGCACTTCATAGCTACCTGTGAGATAGAATTGTTCTCCTTGCAGATAGGAAGTGACTGAAACCTCTTTTTCTCATCAATGTCTATTATGATTGATGGCTCTATGGTCACACTGAATATGCCCTTTTTAAATAATTCACAGTGTCATCACCATAGTACTAGTTTATAACTAGCCTGTTATTTTTACCTTTGTTCATTCACTATCAGAAGGTTAGATAAATTAAGTACTGTGTGGATTTTGGTAGCATTATAACCAACCAAAATACAGTGTTTACAGCCCAACAACAACAAAGCATCAGTTTTATTTTTTTACGACACTCTGAATGTCTCCCTCTCAATAAATCCTAAAAGGAAATTCTGATAAAGCAGAAGCACTTGTAGCACACTTTAACCTGAAACCACTCTTTGGTATTAAGACATCATTAAGACTTTCAGTATAAGAAGCAGTCATGCTGTAGTGAGACAGATGAAAGTTTATCTGAATTCTACACTTATTTCAAAATAAAATATTATGTTTATTTAATGCCTCCGTAATAACAAAATTTACAATTCACTTCCAAATATCTAATGCACAAGTTGTACAAAAAAGCAGTAAAAGCATATATTTAAAAAACATAATGCTTAATATTGGGAGTGTACTATACAAGAAATAATATAATACTTTGATTCATTTTCCAAATTGATTCAAAATCAGTTTTGTCAGATGGACCAGCACTAAATAGTCACTAAAACAAATAATTACAAATTATTTGTAATAATACAAATTTTTAAAAATTGTGCTATACCCTAATCATTGATAGGTCCATTATACAAATTCAAAATATCAATTAAGGGACTATATACTGCCTTAAATAATCAGAGTTGCTTTAGATTTTAATTTTAACGTTGCGATCAATAGTAATTCAAAAACTTTTATTTGTGCAAGTTTTCTCACATAGTATGAAAGCTTTGAATCCCAGATTTTTTTTTTTAAATTTAGGTATCATGTACATATTCAACCTATAATAAATATATAACTTTTAGAGATGAACTGTGTGGTTTAATAGACTTGTGTCTTTCTAAACATTTACCTTGGTGTTTTTCTTTTCAGTATCCTAAATTTGGATTCTTATCATTTGTTGATTTTACTGTTGAATTGTTTCTCTAAGTATTAATATCAGGGGGAATGAAAGACTATAAACTTGTCTGCACTTAAAGTATGTGGTCAAAGTCTCAGTATGCTGTCATAAGTAAAAGAAGTCAAACTGATAGCTAGTAATTGCCATGTGATCAGGAATGCTACAATTAAAAGTTCAGAGCTTCTATTCATTGATTTACCCAATAAATATTTATTGGCCACTAGGAAATGGAGAGACCTGGCTCTTGTTTGTATGAAGCTTAGATTCTACCAGGGAAGACAGACAACAATTTTTTTTTTTTTTAATAAATAAGGCAACCACAGACAGCAATATGTGCATTGAAGAAAATAAAGTAAGGTGATGTGCTAGAGAGAGACTGGGGTAAGCAGGTCTTAAGGGCCTTATTTAGACTGGTCAAGAGAAGCCTTCCTGTGTGGGTGATACGGTGCTGAGACAAATAATGAACAGGTACGATATGAAAAGATACGGGGCTAGATTATTCTAGATCAGTTAATCCCAGTTCCTGCTATGGAAAAAATAAGCATGGTATTTCAAAATAACTAGAGTGATGAGAAGGCTGATCCAAGATTGGGTCAGGGAGACAGGCAGGGGCTGGGACAAATGTGGCATTTAGACCATAATCTGTTTGGATGATATCCAGTTGTATGCTACTTAACTTCTGGGAGCCTCAGTTGTTTTAACTCCGGTATAGGGATAGGTTCAATAAGAAAGATCAATAAGAAAGTACCTAACACAGTGTTTGACAACTTGTAATGGCTCAATTAATGTGACATCTCTTTACCATGTCTTTTGAATGTAAAGTTTCAAAATTACTAAGCACAGAATTCCACATTATCCCTACTGATATTTATTAATTCTCGTTTTTATATTAATTAAGCATTCCCATTGGCCAAGAGTAGTGACAGCCCCATCAGAAGAATCTTTTTAAGAGGGACAGGGGGAACTGGTTATAGGGGGGATAAAATATGAAATTAATATCACTTATTTAAAATGTTGGACAACTATATTTTATAATGATGGCAAAAATGAAAACAAGGTATTTTTCTAATTTTCATAAAATATTCAGAATTTATAAAATTCAGAATTCAGTCAGACCATATATTTAAATTTTACCTGGTATTTTTTTTAGTTGGAATATAGTTGATTTACAATGTTGTGTCAGTTTCAGGTGTACAGAAAAGTTAATCTTATACATATACATATATCCACTTATTTTTTAGATTCTTTTCCCATATAGGTCATTACAGAGTATTGAGTAGTAGTAGGAGGTATATGTCAATCCCAATCTCCCAATTTATCCCCCTCTTCCCCCCGTAACCGTAGATTTGTTTTCTACATCTGTGACTCTATTTCTGTTTTGTATATAAGTTCATTTGTACCATTTTTTTTAGATTCCACATATAAGCAATATCATATGATATTTGTCTTTCTCTCTCTGATTTACTTCACTCGCTATGACAATTTACCTGGTATATTTAAACAGGCTTTTTGTGTGTTTATTAACATGTTGTGTTAATTCTTCCTTATATAATTATCCTTTATTACATAATATAGGATTATCTGTGACTTAAAAAATTCGGGAAAATTTGAGTGGGATTTTCAGAGGTGAATGTCACCAGCCTTGACACATGAAAGTGTGTCACTTATGAGAAGATTCGCAGCCAATTCCAGCCAGTTGTCAAATCAAGCCACAATTGGAGATTTGAACTCTAACAACAGTATCACAGAGTCATTTGTTATATTATGATTAAGATGTTGGCATTTGATACATCCTACTATCTACAACAGCGCTACATATAACCAGGGTTCTAATTAAAAATGAAAAATAAGTTTATGGTTTGGGAACCCAATCAGACTGGGGAAAAAAAAAATCAAAGTCTTGAGTAAAAGGACTCACTGCACTAAGCAAATTTTTTCTAGAACAAAAGACAACAGATACTCCGTCATTTCTAACACTCTCTTCTCAGATATAGTATAGCATATTGTGGTGCAGTATATTATCACATCTGATTACTTATTATTGTGTGGATATTGGAGTTAAGAAAGATTGAAGAGATCATCTTTCCAGATCCTCACTTATCACACACTTTTCTAGGAATATAATAACCATAACAAATATAATCCCTACCCACATGAAGCTTGTCATTTGATTTAAAAAGACAAATCCAATAAAAGTGACTTTTCTAACCCTCTCCATTTCCCTCAGCTAAAAATGGAAAATTGGAACAAGAGTTCAAGTCTTCAGCCTTCTGATTTATTAATATTTCTAGTACTCCAGTCCTGGGAGTCAGAAGGATTATTTCAGTTTTCTATTCACTGACAAATACTTTAGAAATACTTTAGAAACGACCTTTGTATATGATATATTCATTAGCTTACATCTAAAAAAATAATTATTCAGACCAGTAGTGTTTATCTTCTTTCTGTCTTTTAATGGGAATGCAGTTCTCAGATACTAACAACACCTTTTAAGTTTTCATATGAGGAAGGCAAGAAACATAGACTTAAAAGAGAACTCCCATGGTCTAATGATGTCCCACAGAACAATGAAACAAAGCTGTTATTCAGGTTAAGTTATATGCAGAGTAATCGAACTAAGTTGGTCTATGACAACTTTCCAAATAAAACTTCTAATTCAAATTTTAAAAAAATGTTCTCATTACTGTAAAAGAAATTTCTCCAAGCTTTGAGAGCAAATGAGGTGGCATTAAAATTAGTATTCAAATTTAGTACGTTATTTCTTCCTGTTACTTGATATTGTATATTCAGCCCCCTATAAAATACTTTTGTCCACAAAATATTTCCAAATGTTGCCAGTGTTTCTCTCACAGACTCTGCTCCAATTCTGCAACCACCAACTCTTGTTTAATCTGTTGAGCAGTATCTTGTCTGAAGCTCCTCCAGTCACGTCAGTTCTTGCTGTACTTGCCTCCACTGTATTGGGCATTGCAGTTATCACCAACTCACCAGCAGCACAGCCATCTCTACAAGATCCTTGCTGTTTAATCTTCTCAACTGAGTGCCACGTTCATTCCTACTGTTCCTCTAGGAATGACAGCTCACATTTGGTCGTTTTACTGTTCTCTTTCAATGCCCAAAGTGATTTGGTACCAGTGGACAAATGGTATATTCTCTTAGGTGTTAATATTCTTTTAGGGGGTGTCCTTGAGTAGTACTGATTGGACTCCAGTATTATAGAGCTACAACTCTTAATTTACTTACCAACACTCTACCATGTATATGATCATGTCTTAATGAGTTAATACTTATACTACAAAATTATTACTCCTTTTTGAACATCTAGGTAAATTAGGTCAAACTTATACTTAGCTCCTTATCAATGGACTCAAACGAAACTAAAATTAAGGTTTTAAAGAATCTTAGAAATGCAATGTGAATAAAGGATAATGTTTTTAAACAGAAAAGGAAAGGCTAAGCATCACTGCCAACTCATTAAGATTTCTTTCTAAATACCAAGACAAAGAGCAAAGGTCAATACTCGGGTATCCATCCTATATTTCTTTATCCTGCATGAGTAATTCTCTAGTGACTTCTAGATGGTCTACATATTGGTGGGATATTTAGCTACTGGAGGACATTGATTCTGCCAAAAGTTCAGGCTTTCTAATACAAAAGTTTGCGCTTACATGAATTACTTCTCTATCCCAAAATTGCAGAGAGAAGGAGCATTCATTTTATCTTTCGCCTTTTTGTCTTTAATGGATAATACCTGAATTTTTGTATTCCATTGACAGTGGAAAATATTTGAAGCCAACATGTTATCTTACTGTTACTAATATAAAGAGAACAAAAAAACCAACAGAAAGTGCAAACAATCAAAAAGAAGACTAACTTTATCATTGCTGTTGGCTGATGGCCTTGTCTGATCAAAATACAGTAAGAAACCCTGATCTAAGAACTGACTAGGATTACACAAGAGTTTTATGGATGTGACTGGAGTGTGAGAATTCCACATTGATTGTACATGTGTTTTAAAGGATTGATCTTCTACAAAAACAAAATAGAAATAAATTACCCTTATCCATACGAAACACATTATGAGCAAGATTGGTTTCCCAAAATTCATGTAGATGGGATTGTGGTGTCTGAATGGAAGTCTTTGCTTTATGAAAATTATAATTATTTTGATTTTTGTCCACAATCAGCTTGAAATGTTGCAAAACTCTGCAGGTGCTCGCTGTTATAACAAAACCATGGGAACAGATGGTGCAAGGTACCAGGCCAGCTCAAGGGATTAAATTTGAGGCTTTTGAAATTTAAAATTGAAGCTGGGTGATCTTGGGAAAGTGTGCCTGCCAAACATGGTTGCTTAAAAAAAAAAAACTAAAAATAAATTATCCAAATTCTCTTGACAAGCTTATTTACATTCAAATGACTGGGAAATATTAAGTGGTTATAAAGTACTCCTGGCAGGGTATGGCCTACCTGACCACATTAAAATATGAAATGCTCACATCCATTATGGTGCTAAGGCTTTGCCTGCAGTGACCCCCCTCTTAGGTTTAGTTCCTAATGGGAACCAATTTCTTTGGGCAAGGTGGTACATTTTAGGTGCTAAAATAAAGGTAACCTAAACACTATCTCTTTTAACTAGACAGAGTGAAGTATCTTGGTTGAATCGTTGAGGATGATTTAAAGATTTACATGAATTGCTGTTGGTAGAATAAATGAGAAAAGCAAAGTTTCAAAAGTTAAAATGGTCATAGATTTACTTGTCTTAAGAACTAAACCCATGCTAAAGACATATTAATGAAAACTTTTAAAATATCAAAGTTGTTATTTTGTGTCTGCACTCTATTTTTTATAATAAAATAATGTCTTATAATACATATTACCACATCTGAGCAACTGCTATGTAACATGAAATGTGTATTATATTAACTTTAATGCTCCCAAGTTTTTTTTTTACAAGGTAGATACTATTATCTGTATTTGCAGATGTAGAAACATTCTACATTACTTGGCAATAAGTTTTGTAAAACTTGTTTATAAGACTAGGTGAGTTCGGCTTCAAACATCTTTTTTTTTTTCTTTTCAGTTTGCCAAATGTATTTGTATCATCTCATTTGATCCCATCAGCAATACTTGAGGGACTTCCCTGGTGGCGCAGTGGTGAAGAATCCGCCTGCCAATGCAGGGGACATGGGCTCAATCCCTAGTCCAGGAAGATCCCACATGCCGCGGAGCAGCTAAGCCCGCGCGCCTAGAACCCGTGCTCCGCAACAAGAGAAGCCACTGCAATGAGAAGCACGCGCACCGCAAGAGTAGCCCACGTTCGACGCAACTAGAGAAAGCCCATGTGCAGCAACGAAGACCCAATGCAGCCAAAAAATAAATAAATAAAATAAATAAACTTATAAAGAAAAAAAACAATACTTGGAAGTGAATGCATAGGTGATAATACCCATTTTATAGATCAAAACAACAGAACTTTTGAGAGGGACTGAGAATTGCAGCATTTCACGTGACCATGAAATGGCAGAGCCAGGCATAAAGCATGGGTTTCCTGTACTGTGTTCAGTATTATTCGCATTGACTGATTGATTGGGTTATATAACCCCGGAGTAGAATGAGGCATTTGAGGATGTGGGTGCATGTAGTTTAGTCTTTATTGTTTCCTCTGAAAAAAAAAAAAAGAAAAACATCTAGTGGCTTAGATCATCATGTTTCTTCTTTTTTTGGGTTATAGTGTTATTCATGATCATGGGTTAGAATTATTTTTATCTTCTCTAGGGGATTTGAGGCTTATAAGAAGTTAAATGAGTCAGACCTATATGCAAGATATTGGTCTAGGCATTTGAGACATAGAGCCTGACATTAGAATAATCATAATCTAGTTAAATTGTATAATACATATTTGTATTATACATATTTGTATATATAATTGTATAATACATATTTACATATTTGATTTCATCTAATCGCTTTAAAAATATGTTGAGTTAGTATTGTTATTCCTATTTTAAATATGAAGAAATTGAGGCTCTGAAAGATTAGTTTATTTTCCTGAAGGCACAAAGCTGAAACATGGGAATGCTGGAATTCATGTACAGGTCCAACTGACTAAAACCAGAAGGGGACTGAGAATGTACACAATTGAGATGAGATGTAGAAACTGGGATAAAGAGTCAGAATTGGAATGTAAATGAGGTGATATGAAAACACTCTGATTGGAGGAGGTTCTCATTATAGGCGGTAACGTTTGGGTTGAGTTCTTGAAGGGGGATTTTGCATCATAGACTAGGGAATGAATGGAGTTTAAGCAAGGGTAGTGTCAATAAAGCCATGGAGTCATGAAAGTTCATTCTACATTGAGAGAAAAGTGGAATGTGAGTTTGGAAATCCTCATAACGGAAAAAATAATCAAAATGATAAATACAGAGCACATTTGAGGAGGGAGAGGTTCAAGGTCATCTATTTATCTTGGATTTGAGAAGGCTATTATAAATGCTGAGGTAAGTGGAGCCACTGCAGAGCTGAACCATCTGTCTTTGCATACATTTCTCCCAAGTACCTAATGAAATGTTTCTAAAGCTAAGCTTTAGATTACACAAGAAGGCTTGGATATATTCAGAAAAAACGTTTACATTGTTTATGAGAATGTGTTTTTCCTTCCTAAGGTTTACAACACTTTTCTACTATCTTCTTGACTCATTCATTGTGAAAGCCACAGTGCTTTTTCATGAAGAACACAATCTTTATTCCAAGTTTTAAAGTCCTATACATTATACCTGTATCTCGATTGAACAGAGAATTGAATATAAATAAAATCCATTATGTTTTATAGATCTTTGATGAAGATTTATCCAGGGTAAAAGTGTGACTTTTATTCATCCACTATTAGTGGGTGAGTTTTTCTAGTGTCTGCAGTATCAGTGACCATTTCGTACTGATTAATGGTGTTAAAGTAGGAATACATGTAGTGGAGACTTGCTATTCTCAGTAGACCTGGAAATGGAACGCTTGCCCAGCTTTATGTCTCTCTACTTTGCCTCTGTTTACCCACAGGAATATTTCCAATATCCCTAAAAGTTGTGGCCATATTTGCAACTGCAAAACCAAGTATAGCTTTGCTAAATTTGTGGTTATCATCTATATAAATATGAGAATAGCTATAGAAGAAGCCATTACAAACAATTTATAAAATAAGATTAATTGCTGTGCAATCTGTTACTTTGAACCACCTTCCTAAAGAAATATTTTGCCATTGACCAGGTCACTCATAAAATTTCCTGGTTATACATCAGCATTTTAGCAACTACAATTCCTAATAGACTTTAGAGGAAGAAAACCATCTACTTCTCCTTATTCATTGAGACACTAAAATGAGCCAGCTCACAAGCACTTAGAGAATAACAGACTCAAAGTGAAGTGAGGCAAAGATTGTGTTCAGATTGTGTTTCAAGAATTTCACTAGCATTCATGGTAACTATTATTTCATGGAGGAGTGTGGGTTGTACAGGCTTTCTGTATATTTAGAAAAAAATCAAAACTTACTACAACATTTTTGAGAACATTTAAGCACAAGAAAGAAGGCATGTATTTTTCACTCAGACATGAACTTGATAAGCAGAGTTGTGCAAGGCTGAAGAGGCCACAATACCAAAGCATCTTACAAATCCAATATTACTGGCCAATCTTTGCTTGCATCTTTGTTAATGTTCTAGATAACCTATTAATTATAACTTTATTATTCATATGAAAAAATGTGCCTGGAAAATAATTTAATCATTTATTAAGGCACTTTATTTACTTTCATCACAGTTTTTTCCCCTAAGAGTTTAAGTTCATTGACTAAATATGTTACAGTGGAAAGACCCTGGAAGCCACAGTAAGTTCATTGTACAGTTAAACCTTATGACCTTGGAAAAGGAGAACCAGCAGCTGACCTGATGGTATCAGATGTTAAAGGCCTGGAAGGACCTGACAGTGGCAGAAAAAAACAGGTTGATGAGGATTTGTGCCATTGACAGCAATTTGATAATAATAATTGACCGACTCTCTTTTCTTCCTCCTTTTATATACCTGATCTAGTTTGTCTTAGTAAAAATTTTGAAGACTTTCATGAGGTATTATGGTTATAGAGATGGAATAAACAAAAGTCTGCCAGCATCAGACCAAACCTTTCTGCTTTGCACACCAGACACTTGATTAGGATGTTTTATTTGGCAGGTACAGGCTGACAGGCAGAACTGATTTAAATTAACTAGAGAAGGAAAAAAGTGTGGCAATCTAAATTTTAAAAGGGAGAATTTATAGCGAAGGCCTGTGTCTGTCTCCTTGTGCTGTGTCATTGAGCACATATGGCTCTTTATATTAGCCTGCCCCATGACAAAGCCAGTGTTTATTCTGGCTCCTGCTTAGAAAAAAAGTGAGCTTCAGAATAAAAGCATGAGGGACTGGGTCGAGACATTAATTATAAATGTACAGTTCTTAGAATGTTTTTCTTCAAGACTTTACTCTCTAGTAAGATTTTCCCCTTATATTAAAAAAGAAATAACTTGTCATCCGAGGTCCTTTATTTTTCTAAATAGAAAGACAATGCCTTCACTAAAATATATGTTGAGGCCAAAATTCCATTAATACTATAGCCAAGTAAAATATTATCCAGCTTGGGAATACTGCAGCACATCAGAATTATAGTTTCTAGCATTTTGATACATAGTAATGATTTTGGTGTGAAAGAATATATTATTCTAAGGAAGAAAAAATACATTACTTTGGTTGCATCCAAACTATAAAGCATTTCTCATTTAAAATTATCCATCTTTTTTCAATTTAGAAAGAATTTGGTTCAGTTGAGTCCTATTTTTGCAATATCTTAGGATTTTAAAATATCACCCTGTTTTGAAATGTAAATTAGCACACATTGGTAGGAGAGGAATGGATTATGAGTTATATATGGGCCAAAACTCTAATATCCAAACCATATGGTTCTAATCCAAATTGGAGTATTTCTTTTTTAGTGGAAATAATTGGATTTATTCTGAATCACTGCGACATTATCCATTTAGTTTTCAGGGAACTTTGAAAGTATCTCAATCTAGATGAAGAAGTGGACAGGTAAGTCATTTCCCTCCTGTCAAACTGATAATGAAAGCTACTGCTATAACACAGGCTATCACAAAAGAGAAAAAAGAATACCCTTTTTCATACCTCCTCCCCCACAAAGTGTATGGCATATATGCCTCAATTCCAGATGTAATAAATAGAATTAATAGTTAAAGCAGAGTAAAAGTTGTGCATCAAAGATGAGCCATTTCCATTGCAAATAAGCCCAGAAAAGACAAACATTGACCATTTCTTACCATGGGGTAGAAAGAGTCTTACAGATTCTCTGTAGAACACCAACCTAACAATTAGTTGAGATTACTTTTCCATTAATCAACTAAATATTTGCTATGAAATAAATTAGGGTTTAAAGGAACTGAAGGACATTTGCAAATGCTTATGTTTTAATGTGTATGATACATTACAGAATTTAGAGTCTTCACAATATGTTAAGTTTCAATTTCTACTGAAGTAGAGTTGTCTTAAAATGATTTAAATTATATAATAATAATGAATATCTGACCATATTTAGGGCCTAAGTATTATATTTTTCTGAAAATAAAACAAATTCCAACAGTGCATTTCAAAATCAAATAAAGGAGACTTCCTCTTTTAAGAGAGAAGAAAAATAAAATGCCCCTCTTTTCTTAGAAATAACATCAAAACAACAAGGAGAGCAAGAAACAGAAACATATATTCTTCCTTGACAAAACTAGGAGTCGACTACAACCTCAAACTACAATTTGTGAAGAAGCACTGCTAAATAGAAGAAAAATCAAACAATTATGTGACGTGCTGTCAGAAGAGGTCTCAAAGTGGCAGAGCAGGGTTCTCTAAAAAAGAGAGGTTTACACCGAAGAGCAAATCAAACAAACTGCAGCTTGGAGTAATGGAATGATGGAATGGGTGTGTGCTGCAAGTGGTAGTCAGCACCTATGCTGGGGCATGAAAAGGAAGCACAGACATAAGGGATGAGTCTCACAGAGACCTGTAGTTTCAAAAGCACTGTGACAGTGAAGCAGAAAAAGAGAAACACTGCATTGGAAAGAAGGTTATAACTGTCAGTATACGTGGCTAGAAAAAAGTAAAAGTAAAAAGCTTGTGTCATAAGGAAAATTCCTGCTATTCTGGAACATGGCTCCTTCTCTACATAGACTCCCTCCAAACAGCCTCTCCAGGAACAATTCATTCAAAAATAAATATAAAAAACAAATGAGCACAGACTGTAGAGTAATAATATTTATAAAATAATATTTATAAAATATTTATAAAAAGACAGTGCAAAGAAAAAATAGGAGAAAGAACAAAAGACAATGGCACATGGAAGACACATGCTGGGAAACCATTTTTATAGAGCAGACAAAAATTGCAACAAGAACATTGCTCTGAGTTACATAAATAAATTTAAACTTTTATGAAGTATTTGCCTTTATAAACTAAGAGTCCAATATAGATGTACAAAAGTGTAGGAAAGATGTAATTAAAAATTAAAGCTAACCATGAGCTGGTAGTAATCAGGAGAGCAGAGAAAGATTATAAAAAGTGTGATGTATAATTGAAGTCCATAGTGAAAGCAATTCAAAGGAGATTTTCATCTCTGAAAAAAAAGCCCCCCCCACTAAAAAAAACCCCCACGATAACAGGAAAGGCAGAGTTAAAAGAGTTTTGAAATAAAATGCAGATAAACAAGGGTTTTTAAAAGATTAGAAAAAATGTATACAGTCATAAGAAATGGCTAACTCATATTTGATATTCATGAAGATGACAGACAAAAACAGAAAAAGACATGCTTTAAAAAATTCCAGAAAATCTGAATCTATAAATTAAAATGGCATATCTTATTGTAAAAAAAAAAAATGATGCAAAACAATCAATACCCAGGCACAGCCTAGGAAAAAATTAATTAGTGTAAACAACAACAATATCAATCTCTGGCATGCAGCATAAAAATGAAAAACAATGACCATCTCTTAAACATCTTTTGGGCCAATGAGAAAATCAAATCAATAACTTTAAAATATCTAGTAAATAATGACAACGTAAACTTACACATCTAAACTCTATGGTCAATTAAAGTGACGCTCAAAAAACTGTATGCCTTAAATATTTATATTAAAATACAAGTAAGAATAAAAAGTAAAGTAAGGCTCAACTAAAGAAGTTAGAAGAATGAAACCAAAGTAAACCTTAAGAGTCATGAGGAAGGACTCAATAAAGAAGAGAGCAGAGATTAACATTATAATATAGGAAAATAATTCAATAATGAATCTAATAGTTCTTTTCTTTCAAAAAGAACCAACAAAATATAAACATTTAGCCAACCTAATTAAAAATAAACTGACAAAACATAGATATACATGAAATGAGAGATGACATTCAAACAAAAGTGATAGAGGAAATTAATATAAATAAGTAATATTTAAATGTGAACTCAGAAAAAAAGTATATCTAAGTAGACAAATAACATAAAATACAGAGATTGTGGCCAAAGAGCTATCCTCAGATGAGTACCAGGCTAAGTTAGTTTCACAGAGAAATTATACCAAACCTTAAGAAGTCAAAACTCAAATGAACCAGCTGTTCCAGGATATACAGAAAAAAAATCCATATTGTCATAAGTGACATACATCTATATAACTGACATAAATAACACACAAAAGAGTGTACAAAACAATCATATAAGATGAATATTGGTATAAAAATCCCGAATAAAGTATTAGCAAATAGAATTTAATTGTACAGTTAGATTACTACCTCAAGATGTACCTCAAGATGGACCACATTCTATCAAACAAACAAAAGATCTATCTATAAAAGGACTATGAGAAGATATACTAGATTTTAAAAATAATCTCATAGCAGTAAAATCATTTCTATTTATGTAACAGAACTCAGAAGACAAAAAAGAAAATATCGAAACTATAAATACATAAGCAATAGGAATATTCTGCATGGCAAGATTCATAATAAATGAAATCAAAGAAAAACACTGTAACTTAACACACAAAATTTTTGATTTCCATAATATGAAAATCAAGTCCAGACTATCAATAAAAAGGTCAACAACACAATAAAATATTTTGTACCTAGTTAATTTAAAAAAATTATCATGTAAAAAGTTGTTTCAAAACCACTTCCCATGAGAAAAATAAATATAAAATTGTGAGAACCATTCTTCACATACAGTTTGGCCAACTCAGAGTTCTGCTGTGAGAAGTTACAGTTCTTTAAAGAGTACTGTATTTCAAATTTAAAATGGACACACCTTTGCCCAAGTAATTCTACTAGTAGGAACTTACCCTAATGTTATAGTTACACGTTTATAAAGCAATCTTCCTCCTTTGAGATTCATGCAATGTTGTTTGTAGCTGCTCAGGAAAGATCCCTTGAAAGGAACTTTGTTCTCCTCTTTTTCATATTATTCTCAAAAACTGACTAGTAATGGTGGTTTGTGAAAGGAAAGTGTCATACCGAGTAGCTGTAATCGAGTTCTCCAAGAAACAGACACTGAGACAGAAAGAGCAAGAAGTGTTCTTGGGGGTGAATATCAGGAAGGGAGTAAAGAAAACAGAATCGGGCAGAGGCAGGAATTGCAGTCTAGTCACAGAAATTACAGAGGCTTTACCTAATTGTACAGGAAGCTCTGGAACTAAGATGGCTCTTCAGATTGTCTCAACTCGACACATAGGGGCTGAGCTGGGTCTGTATAGCCCTGGCCTCAACCAGTCATAAGATGCAGTCTGCCTTTGGGAGGTATGACTTTGAGCTGGGTGGCTCTCTTTAGCTGAGGACAAGCCCATAAGAAAAACTCAGTGGAGAGAGCTTTCAGCTGCCAACATTCCCAGAAGCTTTGAGGATGAATGTCTTAGTTCCAGCAAAGGGAAGGCGGTGGAGGGTGAGATCCAACACATCACAACTACTACACTGGCAGATAGTAGGGAGAGGGAGATTTTCTTTTCATTCCAAGTCCTTCTGTATCTTTTCAATTTTGTGTTGGTATCACAATATATATGCTCACATAATACTTATTCAAAAACAAACAAAAAACAATTGAAAACAGCAACCACAAAACAAATGCAATGAGTGAAAGGAATAATTGAAGCATAACTGTCAGCCAAAGAGATACAGCAAAAATCATCTGCAAAACACCATTTCCCCCAAGCTGTTCTACAATTCTCTCGTCTTTGCAAAATTATGGTGGGAAAGAATATGGGGTGTTATATTCAGTAACAAGCAGAACATCATCTGAACAAAGTCCTGTTTGAATGCTTGACAGTCTGCTTACTTCATCAAGTCTTTGACAATTGCTAGGCTTCAGCCTACATGGGGCCATAATCTCAAGGACAATAAATTCAAACATACCTCATATCCCTGTCATCTGTGGCCACTGCCCAAAACTTCTGACCCTTCTAATCAGTAATAATCTTTCCTATACTTCTCTGCATTGCTTCTTCCTTACTTCTACCCACTGTCTACATTTCTCCCAACCCTTTCATCTGAATTCTTCTTGTCTCAGTCTATGTATATAAAAACTCCCTTTCATCCTCAATCTTTTCAAGAAGGATTCCCCCCACATCCATAAACTTAATAGGAACGCTACTCTTTTTTAAGTACTGCACTTCCTCAGCAGCCTACCTATGCAGATGCTGCTCTTCTTGCATAGGTAACACCTGGAGGGAAGTGCAATTGTACAACCGGGTAGCCATTTGACACAAAATATCTGTTTCATCTTCCTCATTGCTCCTTTTGTGGAGGGAGACATCTAGACCATTGCTTTGTCACATGTGTAAAGCCCACCTTCTTCTTTTGAGCTTCAAGTCATCAAGCTGTACCATCTCTTTCCCCACTTGTACTCTTTCTCCCAACCTAGCTGACCTGGACTAGTCCACTAACACAAAAACATCCATCTCCAGAGAAAGAGAGAAGGCAGCGAGAGCAATCTCCATTCCTGATTTTATAGCTCTTGGGTTGAACTCCTTGAGAGGTCCAGTTATCTTGCCAGTGCCTGGATTCCACGAGAAAGTATTGTATTCCTTACAGGTAATTATTTTTAGTTCTTGTGGGAAAAGTACTTGCCATAGGGAAAAACACACTGGCTACTTGGGAGACAAAATAACTGTTTGTCCTAATATTTGTACTTGAATCATATTATTCAAGTTTCCTTGTGTCTTTAGGTCTCCATTTTTCATCAACAACCCCTTTAAAAACAGTGTGGTGCAGTTGATAGAACCCTGAATTTACGGCCAGTAACCAGGTTCTTTTTCCTTGTTAATCTGTTTCATTTTAGGAAAGACAGTTAACCTCAGAGAGTCTTAATTTCCTCCCATTGGAGATTACCAAAGTAGTCAAAGAAATTCAATAATAAAAATAAATAAATGAAAATAATTGATAGTCAGAATTTTGGCACATGGTTGTGGAAAATCATTTACCCTCATTTGTCCTATGCATTGGATAATTTGTGCTCATTTTTCTTTTTTTCAGGGCAGAGAAGCCCTTTAAATGAAACTTGGTATAGGACCCCATTTCTAAAATTAATATTTATCATTATAGGATAGTGTCATAACTTATAAGTGTTATTAAATGATGCCAGAAATTATGTCAGCCTGTAGTATACATTAACAAATTGGCAATGCTACTAACTATTATTCCATAAGATGGTTTTGTTTCAAATAGTATAATAATATGCTATCTCCAATTCTTTGAGCAGTAAACTCCATGAAGCATAAACTGAATTCTTCTCTGTAATAAAGTTCCAATATATTAATAAATTATGATTTAGTGAATTATGTTTCTTATGAAATGAAGTATGTTCACTCTTCTCTTAGTCTACATATTCCATTCTTCTGACTCCCTTTAGAATTGTTGGGTTGAAGAAAATGAAAATACATGTGTATATATTTTCTAAGCTCTGAAATATTAAAATATTGTACATATATACACATTTATATGTATATATTTGTCACTGATACAAACATGAAAAAAATTAGTTTCTGTCTATTTTCTGGAACCATGCATAATGTTTACCCATGTCCTTTCAAGCTTCATTTAAAAATATGTTGGTAATACAAGTACGTATTTAAAAATATTAGCAAACCCTTTATGTTACTTGAATCTCTTGCAATTATTAACGGATTCACCAAAGCTTCATTATTCACCAAACATAGAGTAGTTAACATTTAAGCCTTTTAACAGTGGTCTCCAAGTTGCTTGTAGATGTTTTATTCAATAATAAGGATTGTATTGTTTAATCCTATGAAAAGATACTGTAATTAACTGGCAAATTGCTACAGCATTGGTAAGTATTTTAAACCTTAATTACTTCTTCCTTTTGCATTCTGCTTCAGATCATCAGGTAGGAAAGTCTGGCACATACACTTAAAAAAATAGTAAAAGAGCATTTAGTTGAAGAACCAAAATATTAATACCGAAGTTTCTTTATTTTACAGATATTCAAAATCTAAATTGTCTGGTTCTTTGTAAAGTTCTAAATTAACAGCTAGGACAAAAAGAAGCTTAATTTGTAGGAAAGAAATCTCAGATGCAAAGAACTTATTCTTTTAAGCTCCAGAGAAATGTAGTGCATTTATCAGCTTTGAGTGGATATCATTGTGTTTATAACAGAGTGGAGGCACCATGCAATTTTGCTCTGGAAATTGGTTTATATAGATGACTGGTTGCTGTGAAGTGTGTGTCAGAGTTCCATGCAGCTGTTATGAAGTAGTACAATTGTCATCGCTTCTTACATGGTTGTTGAGAAGAGCTTGAGAGCCCAGCTCAGTCAGCTGTTGAATAGATAACCCAACACAGTTAACGTGGCATACATTGTAAAGAATTACATGCCTACTACAATGAGCTTTGGGCCTTTGGTCTAGATAATAATCCTGGTGGGTGTACCACGTGTAGTAGCTGTCTGATCACTCAGATATAACTGACGAAACATAAAGAAAAATGTCAGTCGACTGAAAGAAAAATGCTGCTGCAAGTTTGTTTAAGGTTCATGTAAACGACTATGTGTATTTTTTAACCCCAAGTCGGCTAAGAGCTTGACGGCAACGTTCGATGTCTCACACTGCAATGCAAGATCTGGAGATGATGACCTATTAAGGCTGCATTTAAATATGCTGGTGTGTATGAAAGCCCTGTCTTAGTGCTTTCGGTTACAGAGATGAGCATTTCTGTTTCATGGAAAATAAATCCTTTTTGAAAAACAACTTACATGTCCAGTGTATAAATAAAGCAATACTAGAAAAGATAATTATTGACAACTTTTGAGTAATGATGGCATTTCATGTTATTTTCCAAAAATAATCAGAATGGCAGTTTAGGCATTTTGGGTGATTATTAATTATAATGAAATTAAAAAGTGGGAAGAAAACCATTATTTGCCATTTAAGCAGAGACACAACAATTAGGATAACTAACATGTTAAAATAATATTCATGAAGCCCAGTGAGGGTGAAAACAAATAAAGTTATAGGATTTCCAACTTAAAGCTTTTATTTATTTTTTGTTGTTGTTCCCTAACTTGTGTTTCTGGACTTGGTTGTCACAGCCCATACAGCATGTCACAAATATGGCTTGAACTAGGAATGCTTTGATTCCCATGCTGGCTGAGAGGATTTATGGATATAACATCTTAACTTGGAGAGTTTTTTCGTATCTAGTAATTTATACCTTCAAACTCACCATTTTGTCTACTTAGCTTCCGTAAATAATAACTGGTTTATCAGCAAATGACATAAATAAAAAATAAACAAAATAAAGTCCTAGTTTTCTTTAAGTAGTTTTCTTAAGTTTTCTTTTTTCTTTTCCCACATAATAGGAAACTGAGTTTTCACAACCTGAGCTAATTTAAGATTCTAAGTAACTAGATTTTACTAATATGTATTTAGAGTTTATCTTCAAACATCACTTGATCAGGAATATTTAAATGTTAGTAATATATTTTGAAAAAGAGAAAATTCTTTTAGTCATTTCCCCAAATCTCATATTCTTAAAGTCAAATGTCTTTTAGCTCAAACTCTTACAAGAAGCATGAATCACATTTAAATTTACGACTGAATGTTTCTATAGTAATAGTGATAGGTTCAACTACCTGAGAAATATTTTAAATAATATACTATCTACCATTTAAAATATGTTTGTTTTAACTCCTACTTTTATTACTTATATTTTCTGGGGGTTGTCTTCTGATAAGCATATTTGTTAAAATCACTGTTCCTCAAAGTATAGTCCAGGTACCAACTGCATTAGTCTTCTGATACAAAGTTGCAAACATTTAAGCTTAATAAGCTACCTTGTTTATCAAGGTCCCCCTTATACACATGAAAATCATATCCCTTATATATTTTAAAATATTATGAACTTGTGAAAAATATTTATAGATCTAATAAAATTGAGTTTTCTGTGATGATCATTTCTGAAAAATTATATTTTGTCATTAAGGTCACCCCAAAATGATCAACTCACACCTAATTAATCACAAGCCAATTGCTGTCTTTATGAAGTTATGACCTTATGTTTTCTCAATAATAAACTCTTCAAATACTATCTTTGCTTATTCTAGAAGGACTGTAAAGCACAAGAGTGGCTGGACAATATGCAAATGATATATTTTCTGTCCCCATTTTTAATGGTATGAGTTTAAAATTTCCAAAATAAAAATATTTGAACATTCTGTATTAAGACAAATGGAAATGAGGAAGATTTAACGTGGCCACAAATTATTTTTCATTCCTCCCTTCAGGAAATGAATTTGTTTTTCAACCCCTTGAATCTAGACTGGTGTTTGAAATAGCTTTGATCAATGGTATGAGGCAGAAGTGACTTTATGTGACTTTTGAGCCCAAGCCTCAAAAAGCCTTGAATTTCCATGATTGATCTCTTGGAACACCGTTGCCATTTTGTATGGAACCCGGGCTATCCTGCTAGAGAGGCTATATGGCGAAGATTCCAGGCATTATACCTGACTGACCAAGTTAACCACCAGACTCATGAGTGAGGCCATCTTGAAATATCGATCTCTGTTCAAATCTCCAGGTGACTGTTTCTGTATAAGTGACACCAAGCAAGGGCAGGAAAACTGTCCATCTGAGTGAGCCAGCCCAAAAGGCAGTCATGAATAAATAAATGATTATTATTTTAATCCATTAATGTTTGGTGTGGTTTGTTACAAAATAATAGATAACTGAAACAGATGGTGCTTATTCTGATGATTTCTTTGAGAAATATTTTTGTATAAATCGCACCATAATAATAATGATAATAGCAGTTTCTATCTCAAGATATTAACTTGTATTTCAACAACTCTCATTCTAAATGCAACAACCGAAGCACAGCATATACATATTTGTGGCTGAAGACACAGATTTCCAAATATTTGCCCCTTGTTATAAAATAAGTGATCTGAATAGTGAAAATTTTATTCCATTGACTGTATTGGAAAAAAAAACTTGTTTTTGTCTTGTCTAAATGAAAATAAATTTGCTTTTTTCTTATATGAATTGACTTTTTTAATACTTTGACTATGTTTGGTTACTTGGAGAAAGAAAATTCATCCTTCTCTTAAAATAGGGTCATTCATTGTCTCACCTTGATGATAGTTCCTACCAAGTCCATATTTCTTGGATATGTTAGAGCTAGTCAGAGCCAGCCCTTAAGGAAAAGATAGCATTTTAAATATTTACTCTTATTTAAAAACTATTTGAGTGACATGGTTTGACTGACCCTGAAGCTAGTTAATGAATTATTTGCTAGAACATGCCATTTGGTGCTAAATATATAGATTTTGACAGTGATTTTTATAGATATATTTCATCTATTCAAGCCTGGTTGCATTTCTGAGCAGTAGGAGTAGGTTATAGTCTAAAAATATAAGACATTTCTGTCTTTCTTTTGAGACAGACACATGGGACATTTATGAGTTTGTTTCCTTCCTTCAGCCATCACTTCTTCTGAAGGCGGAACAATAAATGGGGAGGTCCTCCTTTCAGAATCTAAGCTGGAGTCATTGCCAGAACTTTATTCCAGTGGGAAATGTTAGCAACATTCTGCCCAAGAGCCCTACATTCTTGTGTGAGAAGCCAAGTTCATATTTTGGAACCCATAGCTTGATGGACAATACTTGATGTAAAGCCATTTCTCACAAAATAAGCAAAAAGGCAGGTTTAGAAAACAAGCAGGTAAACAATACCAAAACACAACAATAAATTATCTTGAAAACTTGTGGCTATCTTCCAACTGATTTTAACAAGTAAACAAAACAGATTTCTGGAAGAGCACTAAGCATAGAGAGTTAGCCATTTTTCAACAGTTATTTTCTTTTATTTGAATTTTTTAGACTCCATCTTTATTTGGATTTTTTAGATTCCATCTTTCATTTAAAAAATATTTATTTATCATTAATGATATTTGCAATAGCCCAGATTTACCTAAAATTATAATTGCAGCATAACTATTATATCTGGATTTATTGATGTAATTGGAGAATTTATAAGTTATGTATCTTTAATACTTAGTAAATATTAAATACAAAACATGCCATAGGACTTTGCATGGTTAACATACAAAATACTATATCAATTTCTGAGGGAGAAAACTAGAAAGTCTTTGGTTGCCAGTATTACACAAATGCAGAAGTCACCTGTGTTTCAGAGAGTATGTGTTAAAAAATTTAAAATTAGAGTAAATCACAAGTTAGATATAGAAGATTATTACCTACCAGATCAATTTCCAAACACCTTTTAACTTCAAGGCACTTGTTCCTGTTGGTATGCGATTCTCAGCCTCCTTATGCTCAGAAGACACTTGCTGTGTTCCCAGCAGGAAGCTCAAGTTCAGTAGTACATTTAGAATCAAGCTTTTGAGCCTAGGAGCTGCTAAGAATTGTTCAAATATGAAACACGTATTCAGAAAAGGGCTTGTAATATATTTGTGTGGTGTCTGAAATTTGACCTCTCAGAGAATATTATCATATATAACCTTGAGGGCTCTTCCCACACCCAGATTTGCTGAGACCTACGTTTCTGCTCTAGACAATAAAAGAAAATAATATGAATGACATAATTATTTTAAGACATCTAAACAATTATTTATTTTCACTAAAATTTTATCCTCCTACTATGGATACACTGGTAGTAGATCACATGATCCTTTCACATATTTTTTCTGTAACTCATATATTTTGATTCATTTGTAGTATCATCTTGTTGATATTAAAACATAGATACATTCACTTATTTACTTGGTCAACAAGTTTATGGAGCAACTACTATGTGACAGACTCTCTTCTAAGCTAAGGAGAGAGTAGTAAACAAAACAATGTTCTCCTGCTCTCCTGGAGCTTGCATTCAAAAGGGGGAACAGTCATACTGAATACCTAAAAAAATACCTAAATAAGTCTGGGCGTATACACGCTCACACACATGTAAAAAGAGGCACAAATGAATAATTATGATTAAAAAAAAGAATGAGTGAAAAGGGGCATTATTTTCGATAGCACAGTCTGAGAAGATCTCTCTGAGAGTATGATATTTTCCCACAGACCTGAATGAAATGAATAAATGAGCCAAACAAATATCAGGAAAAGTGGCATTCCAGACAGAGGCCGTGAAGGGAGAACTTCGAGGAAGTGTCCAGGAATAAGGAGGAGGGCAGGCAGGTAAAGCCAACATAATTGCACGCATGTTAAATTTTCCTGGTTGCTTTCAAGCAAATTTCCATTTGTATTTTAATTCAATATATTGGCATTTTTCTTCTGCAGCCTCGCTTCAGTCAGTCTTATTCCACGTAGTATTCTCTTCTCAATCACTCCCTCGTGTTCCACCTGCTTCTGGAGTCATGAACTTCAAAACTTAGCTCTTCACTGTCAATGGCCTATCCTCGGGGGCCCAGGAGGCCAGTGGTAAGGACAGTTAAGTCGTTTCATCCAGATATCAATGCAAAGCACCCCACTGGCTTGACTGCTTTTTCACAGTGCACTTTGGACATCCTGAGATCTCATTCTGCCAATCTGAAATTTTCCACCTCAATTTGGGCATTTTGTCTTTCCCCTTCAGACACATTATTGTAGAAATTCCCTCACTGATCTCTCTTTGTTCACTTTCTACTTGTTACTCCTATTGGTAAATGATAGTTTGAATTCCAGCCCTGTTCTTAAAGGTTCTGGGTCCTTGCTCTGTAAACGGCTGTCATTGTTGGGCTCTTTCTTCTGTCACATAAAATTATTGGTGAAAATGTTAACTCTGCTGGATGCTAGAGCAGTGCTGGTTCTTTCCCAGGATTGAGGGTGATCCAGTGAAGTCTCTTCATTGACTGCTGACTGCTCCTCATGTCCTACACACTAAAGAACTTGCCATTCAAAGTGTGATAACAGACCTGCAGCTTCAGCAGCACTGCAATCACCCAGTAGCTTAGAAATGCAGATTAATGGGCTCCATCCCAGATTTGTTTAATCTGATTCTGCATTTAACGTGATCCCCAGAGGATGCATATGCACATTCAAGTTCGAGAAACACTGCACTAATGACCTCACAGCAGAGTTCCTCCCAATAATAAAGTCCTTTAAAAATTGTCTCCAAGTTGTCATGGTGTGAATGATTGTTCTCAGAGGAACACAGTAGATGCCAACCTACACTGTATTATAATTACCACACCAAATTTGATTATTTTTGTTGTACATTCAAACTATCACTTCCCTATTTCTGGCACTACAAAGTGCTCCAGCCTCATCTTGTAGATGTCCTGCCCAGTCCTAGACTCAGCCATTTCTCCAAGGAGCCCTGGTTCCTTTTATGTAGAGGATGGTATTAGAAACCAAGATTAGTGCACTAGCTGTGACACTGAGGTATCATTGCTCCTAGGTACTGCAAATGACAAAACAAGAAACTCCAGTATATGTGAAGTATTATAATTGTTAACCCATACCACTGTGGGAAACAATTTTATCAACTGCAATACAGTGCTAATGTACAATTCTTCCCATTACAAATATTATAAGTATTTTTCACCTGCGTAATGTCTGTGGCGATTGTGACACCCCTGAGCTACACAGAATATTATAGCATATTCAGCATCCCTGGTCCTCACCCACAAATGACAACACTGCCTTTCCTTCAATAAGACAAATTACAAGTCTTCTCTACAATTTCACCCTATTGAGAACAACTGACCTACTAGAAAGCCAATATTAATACAAGAAGTAAAACTCCCTTTAAAAAAGTATAGGCAGGGCTTCCCTGGTGGCGCAGTGGTTGAGAGTCCGCCTGCCGATACAGGGGACACGGGTTCGTGCCCCGGTCCGGGAAGATCCCACATGCCGCGGAGCGGCTGGGCCCGTGAGCCATGGCCGCGGAGCCTGCGCGTCCGGAGCCTGTGCTCCGCAACGGGAGAGGCCACAACAGTGAGAGGCCCGCGTACCGCAAAAAAAAAAAAAAAAAAAAGCATAGGCAAACTTTGCGCAGCTCGGTTGCTCCCTCTGTTCTTTCTACAAATGTGTACAGACAGAATTTTTATATTCTGGCAGTGCTCCTTTGGTACCTTTTCCTTTGGTGCATTCTCCAGTGGTCCTGAGAACACCTAGACTATAGTCTTTTTAAAACTTGAGCCTAGTGGTTGAATCCTAATACATGGGAAAGAAAATCTGACATGGTATGGAAAATATATATTTTTAAAAATTGTAATGTTTTCTTAGACACTTTTTGGTATTGTGGGATAAACATACCAAACTACTAAAAAGAAACTCTGAGAGTGAATTTTGGCGCTAAGACGAAGAAGAGGTGCTTTACATTAAGCTCTTAGGAAGAATTTATCTCATATGGAAGGAAGTCAATACATTTGGAGCCTTGGGTTGTTTTCAGGTAACTTTATTCTACTTCACAGTTTCAAGCTCTTGTCCTGTCCTAACAAGAAAGGATAGCAGTGATTTTTGAAAGAAAATATTTAAGCAGATTCCCCTGACTCTGGCCTCACTTACTTTAAATTGTATTTCATCCAATAAAAACTTGATGTTTTTAAAAATAAAAATCTGGCCATGTTTCTCTCATGCTTAAACATTTTTCATTATTATCACATGGTTGAGTAATAATCCAAAATTCTGTGATTTTTCCTTTTCTATAAATCTAGAGTCCACCTCCAACTCCTGCATAAAGAAACTATTTACCTGTCCATCAATAAGCCATGTGGTATTGTCATAGCTTTTTAGAGTATTTTCATATTTTATTAAAATTATTTTTTTACATGATTCTTATTGTGTTCTTTAACATAAGGGCCATGTCTTATTCAGTTCTCTACTTTGTAACATACTTACTGATTCTTAATAGGTATTTATTGAATAATAAATCATAATTTAATGAAAATGAATATACATTAATATAATCAAACATATGTTATATATTATAAATGTATGGTTAATAAAAACATATACATATATATCTTTTTAAAATATGTGAATGTTTTTCTAATTTGTTAAAATGTAATTTTACATCTTACAAAAAATTCTTCAATATCTGAAGAGTGAAAGAAAGCATTTTTATAAAGCAATTATTAACATAAGCATTAAGTGTACTGCATCATAGCAATTAAGTAACATATGGCAAAAGTTCATACCACCTAAAGAGATGGATATATTTTTTTGTTTGTTTTAATAGAACACTACAGTTATAAATTTGTGTTCTCTAAGGTTAATACTACTGAAAAACATAATTTGTTTATATATTTTCATTGCATTTTTATTAGTTGCAATCCTTTATTATAATTAATTAGTCTACATATGACACTTTGTGCTTTCAGTGATCATTAATTAGTTCATTATATGCATAAAAAGTGTAAGTCAATGTTAACATTCCCATTTTACAGAAATAAAATTTTATTTTTGATGATCAGAGTATATAGAACATAAACTATTCTTACCATTTTGTCCCTCAGCGATCAAAAAATAGTAGTGGGTAGTTGTATTCTAGAACATTTTCTCAGCTTTGTTTTATACAATAAGACACTTGGATGGTATAAATAATAGATATAAATTTCAATATTTCATTTTAATTTAAAAGTGAATTAACAGAATAAAGTAAGTCACTGTTGAAGGAATTTAAGTTAATGTTGCATGTGGTTTGAGTTATTAAAAGGGCACACACTATGAAAAAATATTAGAATACCTCAACTTTTTGCCCTGATTCCTTTTTGTCTCACTAGTCACCCCATTCCAGAAGCTTCCATAGATGAGTGTTTTTGTTTTCTCTTCAGAATTAGATAAATGGAAATACTTCAGAAATGTGTTCATAATTTCAAGCAAAGTCAGGGATTGCATTGGCTATGGAATTCAATAGGATTGCCTGATATTTCTTTAGATATATTTAGATCACTATCACTTAATAAAGTGCCTTGACCACTTGTTCAAAGCCAGCCTTTAGAAGGGTGTGCACTATTAGGAACTCTCCATATTACGGTGGGAGTATGAATTGCTGCAAACTTTTAGAAAATTTTAGATCACATTTAGAAAATGTGACAGTATCTATCCTAGCTGCAAATGCCCATTTAAAAAAATCCCTTTATGACATCTCTCCTACAGAAAATAAAAGATTTTTTTTTTTTTGCAGGCCCAAGCTGGAATCATCTGGAATGTTTTTCAAAAAGGAAAGTATTTGAATATACTTTGTTATAGCCATACAACTTAAATAAAGCTATATGCACTGATCTGGAGTAATGCCTATGACATATTAACTTTATAAAGCAAGTTGCAGAGTAAAAATATATCAAAGCATAATTTTTGTTAAAATATTTTAAATATGTATTTTTGTTTATACAGGTTTTATAACCATAGTGCTGTGTGTGAATAGATTTCATTGATCTCTTATCATTGTATACTTCAGGGAATGGGGATCACATAGTAATATAGAGTCATGGTCATTATTATTTACTTTCCTTTCTTAAACTTCTATGTTAGTTAACTTATTTCAGTGGTGTTAAATATGTTTTTAGTTAAAAATAAGAATAATAAGTAATATATTGGGGGGGAAAGGAATAAAAATTATATCTTGGAGTGCCTTTTGTTAGAAGATCTCCTATAATGATTGAGTTGAAACTATAGAAGAATTATGACATATAATAAAATGTTACAGTATAGTATCTGATTTATTAGACTGACTTGTTTAAAAAATGGCAACTTGTAAAGGCTTACTAGTTGATTTCCTCATCTTCCTTTTTCCCTAGTTTATTGCTGTTCTTTTTTGTTGTATATTATATATACTGTTAAATGGATTTTTCCAAAGTTGTTATTTGGGGTCTTGTCCTTTAAATTCAAGCACTTCTGAGAAATAAATAGATTGTATACGAAAACTTCACTAGCAAACTAGTTGTTTTGAACCATTGTACTTTTTTCAAAGCTTGGATTGGATCCTAAGCTTGACTCACATTTATCCATTTGGTTCTATTTTCATGTGATCTTGGAGATACAGAGCTGATATAGTTCTTGGGCCTTGAAAATGTTTATTTCAAGCCCAGAATTTTTCTAACCTAATGTTTTTCAATTCTGAACCCATCTAGTCTCTCTGCTCTCCCTGCAGTTTTCTAAACCCTACTGTCAGTGTCTAATGGTTGAAAGAGAAACCCCTTAAGGTACATATCATAAAAAGGCTAACCCAAGGCTGAGGTAAGAGATGTAGCTAAGACTAAGAGAAAGATAACAAATGAAAGAATTGAGACAGAATGTGGAGAGTTGCTGAACCAGCAGGGGCAGGGCAGGGTTTCGCCATGGAATGTTTATGACTCTGATAAATTATATCAAATTAGGCCAATCAATATCACTACAAGATAAACCAATACTTTAATCCTGAAATATTTTAGAGTCCTGCCTAATTTCAAGTGGGTGTTGCTGCATGTGTACCTCCTTTTGCATATTTCAGTATCATCACTGAAATCTACTTCACCTACTTGTAATAAGCGTGGAATGGAAAGACTAAATCAGCGTCAATAGATATTTTAGAGAGGCATCTTCTCGTTAAACTACATTAAATGATTTTATGACAGACAATGATCCATTCTTTCCTTGTCTTCTAAAGTTCCAGGCAAGAACTTCCTAATCAATGGAAAACTTTTAGCAGCATCAACGTTATTGAAATTTGCCAAATATGAAAGATAAGATATAAGACCCAGACTAATGGAGAACAGGTAAATACTTGTGCCTAATTCTGCTGAATAATAGATCATCTTTTCTGCATCTTTGTAGAGCAGGTCTATCTTGAGAATGTCCTCCAGAGTGTGAAATTACCCCATGGTGCTGTGGAACAAGTCAAGGATATTTTATGGATATGGTCATCTATCCTGACTGTTCACGTGCTCTGATAAACTCTGCTCAGTTGAGAAAAATCATCACCATTATTTTACATGAGACTGTATTTAACCAAATAGATTTAAAACTTACATGTCACTCTTCTTTTCATTTTAAGCAAAAATCTAAATGTGAAATTTTAAGTGGGACTGAGCACATATAAATTTAATTTTAAGAAGCAATTATTTTGCTTTTCACACAAACATTGTGCCAGAACTTTGATGTTAGGAGAAGACAAGGTACACTGCTTATATCCTTTGCATTTAAGAAACCCACAAGTCATACTTCTAAATTGTTCTTTTGTTTCAGTTTCTAAAATTCCAAACACTTGCATCATTGATTTAAGTGTCACCTGAAATGTGTAATTGCAAAAACATTCTGAAAATTAAAATGCTTATATTCTTTTACCCATCCATTACTACTGAGGTGTTAAAATAATTTATTCCATTATATTAACAATTGCTTGATGCATCAAAAGATAATTTGCCATGTAATTTTGTTAAACCTGAAACTGTAGCATATTTTCTTGATAATACCATTAATATATCAAGAGTAAATAAAATGTTTAGTGGTAGGCACATTAATTATCGCCTTCATCTATTGGTGTTTAAAACTTAGAAATAATTAAATGTGCTTTAATAAGATATGGTTTTGAGAAAGCAGGATCATTTATGAATTGCTAGAGGTGCATGGAGCTGCGTTTCCCTTGAGAGACGGAATTTATGCCTAACACCCCGCTGATTGTTCAGGAGGTAAAGAACCAATAGCAGCATGTACAGAGGTTTAATTTAAAGTGTGTTTCTCACTAGGCTGCTCACAACACTTAATTAAACTCTGCTGTTTTGGCAATGACAAATGCTGTAGTGCAAAAGGAACCAGAGTTCCAGTGACTGAGAAGCTTTTGTAATTTCTTTCATGTGCACTGGCAGCCAGATCCAGGTCACAAAAGAAAGTAAGAATAAAAGAAGACGGATTTAAAATGTTTGGACAAAGTTGTCACTTTTAAGCATCTATTTTAGGTACCCACAAAAGTGCTGAGTTATTTAAAGGATTTAATCATGTTTGTGGAAAATATGGCATGTGACCAGAGACAACAATTTAAAGTTGTTGTGGGTTTGGGAAAAAGCTTCTTTTTCATTAGAGAGTATAAAGCCTGAAATAATAAGTGATTTGAATTTAGATAAATATGTAGTGGAAACATTACTAGGCAATATTTTTATGATACATTTTATATGTACTTTGCATGAAATGCGTAAGTTCATTTCTGGGTATATTTTCAGAATTACGAAAGTCAATTATATGGAGCAAAGAAAAAAAGCCGAAATTTTAATATTTATATAAAATTAATTACAAAGTGAAGCACAGACAACTTTTAAAAATTCTTCCTCTAGAAATACTTAGTTTGAACAGTAGCCTAAAAGTCCCTTTATATGAATCATCATCTCTTATGCCCAGTCACACTTACATAGCACAGTGCTTTTCATAGAGCCATGGCTCCATTTTTATATCATCTTTATTCCCAAATGAGATAAAAAGTAAAAAAGATTGAAAAAGACACAAACAGAGAACATTTATTGAATTATGTTTACTATGTGTCAGAAACCATTTAAATGCTTTTACATGTGCAAACTCACTTAGTCCCTATGATAATCTATGCATTCAGTACCAGCATAATCACCACTGTACAGATCAAAAGACTGAGGTGCAGAGAAATTAAGAAATTTACACAAGATTACACTTAGTAATCATTTAGAGAGAGAGAGCAAAAATTCAAACACAGGTGATCTGTTTCCATAACCCATATCATGAACTAACATACCATACTGACAAATAGAAATATTACCAATTATAAGCAGAGAAATCAAATCAAAGAGAAAGCGACATATACACATCAATTCTTTCCTTGCTTATCATTAAAAATCTATGCTCTCTCTGAGAATCATATTGCTGGAAGAAATTCAGATATCCTCCAACTCCTGTCTAGGTACAAAAAAACAGGCCCAGAGAAGTTAAGGAAGTGCACAATATTGAAGAATTAAGCAGTGGTAGAACTAAAAATGAAACTAAGCTTCCTACTGCCAGCCTTTTTGCTTTCCAGAATACCATGCTTCTTTGCTCCTGACTGCAGGCATACCTTATCTCAGAAAGAAATGCTTGTACCAGGTATTACAAATAAGTAATGGTCTATTATTGTTTTCTGTATTAATTAAAATATGACCATATTATTAAAATAATTATATCAGATTTTTCACTTGATTGAATTTTGTAGATAATAACTTATGGTTATGGTTATGGTGTTCAAAGTGGTTCAAAAATATTTCTCTGAATGGTTCATTTTTTGTCTATTCAACTGGTATCATAATTTCAAATAGACTCATGTCATAGAACTATAGAAAGAATTACAGAGCATGGAGAATATAACTTTCATTCTCTAATAGATGAGCATTCCATTGTACCTGAAAGCATCCAGGTAAATAAATAAATAAACCCAAAATTTAACAAATTTGCACGATAAATTTTCATTTTCACAAAACTCCAATAAACAATTTGCTAACTTATTTCAGCTCTTGGAACTTGCCATATTGGTTTAGAAAGTTGCCAGAGCTCAACGTTGTGTAGTATCATGAAATCTGCTGCAAATTTGAAACAACTAAAACTTGTTTGAAACCAAATAGCATGAAAATATTATGGAAGGTGGGGAAAATTAGCTTAGCTCATTTCAGCTTTATATTTGGGGCAGTTTTAGAACATGCTATGTTTAAAACTATAATAGGAGTTGTATAATTAAATCATATCAAATATTAGGTTATTCGTGTACACTGTAAACATTGTTGAGGTCTAGAATAATGAACTCAATAAGAATTTTATGTCTTTGGACCTTCATGATAGCGGAGGAGTAAGACGTGGAGATCACCTTCCTCCCTACAAATACATCAGAAGTACATCTACATGTGGAACAACTCCTACAGAACACCTACTGAATGCTGGCAGAAGACCTCAGACTTCCCATAGGACAAGAAACTCTCCACGTACCTGGGTAGGGCAAAAGAAAAAAGAAAAAACAGAGACAAAAGAATAGGGACGGGACCTGCAACTCTGGGAGGGAGCTGTGAAGGAGGAAAGGTTTCCACACACTAGGAAGCCCCTTCGCGGGCAGAGACTGTGGGTGGCGGAGGCGGGAAGCTTCGCAGCCGCGAAGGAGAGCACAGCAACAGGGGTGCAGAGGGCGAAGCGGAGAGATCCCCGCACAGAGGATCAGTGCCGACCAGCACTCACCGGCATGAGAGGCTTGTCTGCTCACCCACTGGGGCAGGGGCGGGGGCTGGGAGCTGAGGCTCAGGCTTCGGAGGTCAGATCCCAGGGAGAGGACTGGGGTTGGCTGCGTGAACACAGCCTGAAGGGGGCTAGTGTGCCAGAGCTAGCTGGGAGGGAGTCCAGGAAAATGTCTGGACCTGCCTAAGAGGCAAAAGACTGTTGTTTCAGGGTGCATGAGGAGAAGGGATTCAGAGCATGGCCTAAACAAGCTCCAGAGATGGGCAAGAGCCATGGCTATCAGCACGGACACCAGAGATGGGCATGAAATGCTAAGGCTACTGCTGCAGCCACCAGGAAGCCTGTGTACAAGCACACATCACTATACACACCTGCCCTCCCAGAGCCTGTGCAGCCTGCCACTGCCAGGGTCCACCTGAATAGACAATGAATCATCCAAAAACTGAGGCTGTGGACTTTGGGAGCAACTGTAGACTTTGGGTTTACTGTACGCGACTGATTAGTTTCTAATTTTTATATTTTACTTAGTATAGTTTTCATTGGTGAATTTGTTTATTGTTTTGGTTGCTTTCTTCTTTTTTTAAATTACTTTTTATTTTAATAATATATTTTTATTTTTTATTATAATAACTTTATTTTTTTGTTTCTTTTTTTTCCTCCCTTTTCTTCTGAGCCGTGTGGCTGACAGGGTCTTGGTGCTCTGTCCAGGTGTCAGGCCTGAGCTTCTGAGGTAGGAGACAAGAGTTCAGGACATCGGACCAGCAGAGACCTCAGGGCCGCACATAATATCAATCGGTGACTGCTCTCTCAGAGATGTCCATCTCAACGCTAAGACCCAGCTCCACTCAACGACCAGCAAGCGCCAGTGCTGGACACCCTATGCCAAACAACTAGCAAGAGAGGAACACAACACCACCCATTAGCAAAAAGGCTGCCTAAAGTCATAATAAGTTCACAGAAACCCTCAAAACACACCACTGGATGTGGTCCTGCGCATCAGAAAGACAAGATACAGCCTCATCCACCAGAACACAGGCAACAGTCCCCTCCACCAGGAATCCTACACAACCCACTGAACCAACCTTACCCACCTGGGGCAGACACCAAAAACAACAGGAACTACAAATCTGCAGCCTGCAAAAAGGAGACCCCAAACACAGTAAGATAAGCAAAATGAGAAGACAGAGAAATACGCAGCAGAAGAAGGAGTAAGGCAAAATCCCACTAGAGCAAACAAATGAAGAGGAAATAGGCAGTCTACCTGAAAAAGAATTAGAATGATGATAGTAAAGATGATCCAAAATCTTGCAAATAGAATGGAGAAATACAACAAATGTTTAACAAGGACCTAGAAGAACTACAGAGCAAACAATGATGAACAACACAATAAATGAAATTAAAAATTCTCAATAAGGAATCAATAGCAGAATAACTGAAGCAGAAGAAAGGATAAGTGACCTGGAAGATAAAATAGTGGAAATAACTACACAGAGCAGAATAAAGAAAAAAGAATGAAAAGAATTGAGGAAGGCCTCAAGAGACCTCAGGGACAAAATTAAATGCACCAACATTCGAATTATAGGGGTCCCAGAAGAAGAAGAGAAAAAGAAAGGGACTGAGAAAATATTTGAAGAAATTATAGTTGAAAACTTCCTAATATGGGAAAGGAAATAGTTAATCAAGTCCAGGAAGCACAGAGAGTCCCATACAGGATAAATCCAAGGACACACATGCCAAGACACATATTAATCAAATTACCAAAAATTAAATACAAAGAAAAACTACTAAAAGCAGCAAGGGAAAAACAACAAATAACATACAAGGGAATTCCCATAAGGGTAACAGCTGATTTTTCAGCAGAAACTCTGCAAGCCAGAAGGGAATGGCAGGACATATTTAAAGTGATGAAAGGGAAAACCCTACAACCAAGATTACTCTACCCAGCAAGGATCTCATTCAGATTTGACAGAGGAATTAAAACCTTTACAGACAAGCAAATGCTAAGAGAATTCCACAACACCAAACCAGCTTTACAACAAATGCTAAAAGAACTTCTCTAGGCAGGAAACACAAGAGAAGGAAAAGACCTACAATAACAAACCCAAAACAATTAAGAAAATGGTAATAGGAACATTCATATTGATAATTACCTTAAATGTAAATGGATTAAATGCTCCAACCAAAAGACATAGACAGGCTGAATGGATACAAAAACAAGACCCATATATGTGCTGTCTACAAGAGACCCACTTCAGACCTATGGACACATACAGGCTGAAAGGGAGGGGATGGAAAAAGATATTCCATGCAAATGGAAATCAAAAGAAAGCTGTAGTAGCCATTCTCATATCAGACAAAATAGACTTTAAAATAAAGAGTATCACAAGAGACAAAGAAGGACACTGTATAATGATCAAGGGATCAATCCAAGAAGATATAACAATTGTAAATATGCACCCAACATAAAGCACCTCAATACATAAGGCAAATGCTAACAGCCATAAAAGGGGAAATTGACAGTAACACAATCATAGTAGGGGACTTTAACACCCCACTTTCACAAATGGACAGATCATCCAAAACGAAAATAAATAAGGAAACACAAGCTTTAAATAACACATTAAACAAGATGGACTTGATTGATATTTATAGGACACTCCATCCAAAAACAACAGAATTCGCTTTCTTCTCAAGTGCTCATGGAACATTCTCCAGGATAGATCATATCTTGGGTCACAAATCTAGCGTTGGTAAATTTAAGAAAACTGAACTCATATCAAGTATCTTTTCCGACCACAATGCTATGAGACACGATATCAATTACAGGGGAAAAAAAGCTGTAAAAATACAAGCACATGGAGGCTAAACAATACAGTACTAAATAACCAAGATCACTGAAGAAATCAAAGAGGAAATGAAAAAATACCTAGAAACAAATGACAATGAAAACATGATGACCCAAAACCTAAGGGATGCAGCAAAAACAGTTCTAAGAGGGAAGTTTATAGCAATACAATCCTAACTTAAGAAACAGGAAACATCTCAAATAAACAACCTAACCTTGCACCTAAAGCAATTAGAGAAAGAAGAACAAAAAAATCCCAAATTTAGCAGCAGGAAAGAAATCATAAATATCAGATCAGAAATAAATGAAAATGAAATGAAGGAAACAAGACCAAAAATCAATAAAACTAAAAGCTGGTTCTTTGAGAAGATAAACAAAACTGATAAACCGTTAGCCAGACTCATCAAGAAAAAAAGGAAGAAGACTCAAATCAATAGAATTAGATATGAAGGAGAAGTAACAACTGACACTGCAGAAATAAAAAGGATCATGAGAGATTACTACAAGCAACTATATGCCAATAAAATGGACAACCTAGAAGAAATGGACAAGTTCTTAGAAAAGCACAACCTTCCGAGACTGAATCAGGAAGAAATAGAAAATATAAACAGACCAATCACAAGCACTGAAATTGAAACTGTGATTAAAAATTTTACAACAAAAAAAGCCTAGGAGCAGATGGCTTCACAGGCGAATTCTATCAAACATTTAGAGAAGAGTTAACACCCATCCTTCTCAAACTCTTCCAAAATTTAGCAGAGGGAGGAACACTCCCAAACTCATTCTACGAGGCTACCATCACACTGATACCAAAACCAGACAAAGATGTCACAAAAAAAAGAAAACCACAGGCCAATATCACTGATGAACATAGATGCAAAAATCCTCAACAAAATACTAGCAAACAGAATCCAACAGCACATTAAAAGGATCATACACCATGATCAAGTGGGGTTTATTCCAGGAATGCAAGGAATCTTCAATATACACAAATCTATCAATGTGATAAACCATATTAACAAACTGAAGGAGAAAAACCATATGATCATTTCAATAGATGCAGAGAAAGCTTTTGACAAAATTCAACACCCATTTATGATAAAAACCCTCCAGAAAGTAAGCATAGAGGGAACTTACCTCAACATAATAAAGGCCATATATGACAAACCCACAGCCAATATCATTCTCAATGGTGAAAACTGAAACCATTTCCTCTAAGATCAGAAACAAGTCAAGGTTGCCCACTCTCACCACTATTATTCAACATATTTTTGGAAGTTTTAACCACAGCAATCAGAGAAGAAAAAGAAATAAAAGGAATCCAAATCGGAAAAGAAGATGTAAAGCTGTCACTGTTTGCAGATGACATGATACTATACTATAGAGAATCCTAAACATGCTACCAGAAAACTACTAGAGTTAATCAATGAATTTGGTAAAGTAGCAGGATACAAAAGTGATGCACAGAAACCTCTTGCATTCTTATACACTAATGATGAAAAATCTGAAAGAGAAATTAAGGAAACACTCCCATTTACCACTGCAGCAAAAAGAATGAAATACCTAGGAATAAACCTACTTAAGGACACAAAAGACCTATATGCAGAAAACTATAAGACACTGATGAAAGAAACTGAAGATGATACAAACAGATGGAGAGACATACCTTGTGCTTCGATCGGAAGAATCAACATTGTGAAAATGTGAAAATGACTATACTACCCAAAGCAATGTACAGATTCAATGCAATCCCTACCAAACTACCAATGGCATTTTTCACAGAACTAGAACAAAAAATTTCATAATGTGTATGGAAACACAAAAGACCCTGAATAACCAAAGCAATCTCAAGAAAGAAAAACAGAGCTAGAGGAATCAGGCTCCCAGACTTCAGACAATACTACAAAGCTACAGTAACGAAGACAGTATGGTACTGGCACCAAAAGAGACATATAGGTCAATGGAACAGGATAGAAAGCCCAGAGATAAACCCACGCATATGTGGTTACCTTATTTTTGATAAAGGAGGCAAGAATATACAGTGGCGAAAAGACAGCCTCTTCAATAAGTGGTGTTGGGAAAACTGGACAGCTACATGTAGAAGAATAAAATTGGAACATTCCCTAACACCATACACAAAAATAAACCCAAAATGAATTAAAGACTTAACCATAAGGCCAGACACTATAAAAGTCTTAGAGGAAAACATAGGCAGAACACTCTATGACATAAATCACAGCAAGATCCTTTTTGACCCACCTCCTAGAGAAATGGAAATGAAAACAAAAATAAACAAATGGGACCTAATGAAACTTAAAAGCTTTTGCACAGCAAAGGAAACAATAAGCAAGATGAAAAGACAACTCTCAGAATTGGAGAAAATATTTGCAAACAAAGCAACTGACAAAGGATTAATCTCCGAAATATACAAGCAGCTCATGCAGCTCAATATCAAAAAAACAAACAAACAATCCCAAAAAGGGCATAAGACCTAAATAGACATTTCTCCAAAGAAGATATACAGGTTGCCAACAAACATATGAAAGAATGCTCAACATCACTAATCATTAGAAAAATATAAATCAAAACTACAATGAGGTATCATCTCACACCAGTCAGAATGGCCATCATCAAAAAATCTAGAAACAATGAATGTTGGAGAGGGTGTGGAGAAAAGGAAACTCTGTTGCACTGTTGGTAGGAATGTAAATTGATACAGCCACTATGAATAACAGTATGGAGGCTCCTTAAAATCTAAAAATAGAGCTACCGTACAACCCAGCAATCCCACTATTGGGCATATACCCTGAGAAAACCATAATTCAAAAACAGTCATGTACCACAATGTTCATTGCAGCACTATTTACAACAGCCAGGACATGGAAGCAACCTAAGTGCCCACTGGCAGATTAATGGATAAAGAAGAAGTGGCACATATACAAAATGGAGTATTACTGAGGCATAAAAAGAAACGAAATTGAGTTATTTGTAGTGAGGTGGATGGACCTAGAGTCTGTCATACAGAGTGAAGTAAGTCAGAAAGAGAAAAACAAATGCCATATGCTAACACATATATGTGGAATCTAAAACAAAAGAAAGCAAAAAATGGTTCTGATGAACCTACGGGCAGGAGAGGAATAAAAATGCAGATGTAGAGAATGGATTTAGGACACAGGGAGGGGGAAGGGTAAGCTGGGACAAAGTGAAAGAGTGGCATGGAGTTATGTATACTACCAAATGTAAAACAGATAGCTAGTGGGATGCAGCCGCATAGCACAGGGAGATCAGCTCGGTGCTTTGTGACCACCTAGAGGGGTGGGACAGGGAGGGTGGGAGGGAGACGCAAGAAGGAGTGGATATGGGTATATATTTATACATATAGCTGATTCACTTTGTTATACAGCCAAAACTAACACAATATTGTAAAGCAATTATACTCCAGTAAAGATGTTTAAAAAATAATAATAATTTTGTGTCTTTGATTTTTAACAATGCAGGGACAAGTATCACACTCAATGAGGGAGGGAGTCATAATTCTCTTTCCTATTGGAATACATTGCATAATCAACTTGACAGTTTATAAGACACGATCCACCAGAAGCACCACATTTGAAAAGCTGTGCTGGGGCATGTGAAATGATACCTCCAGAAGGAAAGTAACATCTAAAGCTTTCAATTCAAACACAGTTTTAATCCCATTCATTGGCAGTGAAGACTTAGTTTTTGGAGGGCTACCAACACCCATGAATTTTATTTTCCACTTCTTCACATTTAGGCAACTTTACATTTAACAGAATTCACAGTTTCATTCTTAAGGTCCTAGTTGATCATTTTGATCAAGTGATTTTAGCTTCCACAGTAGACTTCTCAAAACTTTGTATCATATCTAGATGATTTTCAGTTTTTGAAAATCATTTACAACTGCGTTGAAAATTCATTTTCTCAATTGTAAACAGTATGTTATTACTCGGGTAAATATCTTTCATTTTGGCTTAAATCACCTTCCTATAAATGCATTCTTGGACTATCCTATCAAAACTATGCTCTTTACCTTTTTTATTCTTTATTGCCAAGCTCAGTTGCCTTCAAAGCACTTGCCAAATTTTGAAATTTCTTAATGTACATACATGTCTCTTTATTTTTATTTCTATTGCCCCTTCTAAATAATAAACCTAGGGCAGGGACAAAAATATTATTCCTGTTTCAATCCTTAGCATCGATAAAATCCTTGTCATTTAAGCTGCTCAGTAAATTTTTACTGAATGAATTAATAAATAATGAATGTACAAAAAAGGTTGTTCAAATATCTATAGATTCACTATTGTTTCTTTCTACATATTCTTTATTTCTTGTTTACTACTACTCTGTAAGTTCCTTTTCCTGGCTCTTTACTCGGGAGATTTGACCTGGTAGGCAAAAGTTCACTGTTCTACCCAGAACAGAGAAAACAATTTGAAGGCTCCCATATTCTAAACTCTTGGATTACAAAGCACAGGTTTTCTGAAGCTTGATAGGTATTTATCTACAACAAGAAGCACATAGTCAAGGACAGATAGGATTTCATAGGTGCAAGCGGCTGGTGTGACTGAGTATCAATGTTCTTGTGCTCAGTTTGCTTTCTAACTAGCTGTGTAATATTGGGCATATCATTCCAGCCTCTCTGAAATCTATATTATTACATGTAATATGTGGGGATAATTCTGTCATATTAGAGACAGAATTATCTGTCTCTAATATGACAGAATTATGGTGAAGAATCAATTGAGCTAACATATTTGAAAGAGCTATGACAAGTTAAATAATTATACAAATTAAAGTTACAGTAATAGTAATGACCAGTATGTTGAAAGTGTATGATACTCAATAGTTTTTTTTTAATATAACAAGCCATCATTTCTTTGATTTTTGTTTTAGTTTTTTCTATCTTCAGTAGCAGTAATTTAAGTTTGCTCAAACATTCCAAGCAATTGTTCTATCTCCTCTATAATGTATTCGAGCAAATGCAGGAAAACACTATAGTGAGGTGTAGTGATAGTTACAGTTTATTATTCCTAACATTTATTAAAATAGACCTTTTCTCTTTGGCCTTCCTGCATTTTCACTCCCTTCGATCTTCCTAAAAGCTGAATGGCTTCTGAGAAGTCAAAGCTGCTCCGTCTCCTGTATTCTCACGATGTCCTTTGCAATGTTTTAAATGGACTTAAGCTGTAAAGGGGCTTAGTAAATTTCACCTCTCTAGACACTCAACTCTCTTTGCTCACATCCCATCACCTAACATGTAGTGGTTACAGATTGTACTTGAGTGGTTAAGGCTGAACTTCACGTCCCAACATTTAGAGAAGCAATTCAAAGCAGATAGTGAGCAATTCAGCCAGGGCCTATTTACCCTAGTCATTTATTTTAAAACCCTAACACTAAAACCAGACCATTTTAAATGGTAGATAAAAGGCAGTGAAATTGATGAATGCCTTTTGGCAAGTACAGTTGAGTTTCCAAGGGGTTTTATACATTACTGACACTGTCAGTGATTTCGGTGATTGTGGCTACAGCTGGGATGTTATTATTACCATGTTGCAATACTTCTGTTGGGAGGCTATTCCGTGGTCACAGCTGGAAGTGTTAGTGGCATTTGATGTTCATGACCTGCAGTAATTGTACTATTTTATAAGAAGAGTTCACAAAATCCACAGTCAAGAATTAAGCTGTGCCCGACCAAGTGACTTACGCTAGTAGGCAAAAGAATGAACAGGAGTGGCCTCAGTCAGAATTCAATAGTTGCCACGAGAGACTGAGCAGGTCGTTGTGAGGGTAATGTTACCTCACAATGGCACCAATCTACACAGAAGTCTAGGGGTTGCTGTGTTGGCACTGAAACATCTCCTTCAAGGCTGTCTTTGGGGTAGGAATTTTTTATGCCTTTAAGGCCAAGTTAATTCTATTCCACAAATGTATTGTGTGATGAATATCCCTTTTACTTTCTCTAAATTTATTTTTTTCAGATTATAAAAGTAATATATGATCTTTATGGGTAATCTGAACAATACAGCAAAGGATAAAGAATAAATTTGAAATCGCATTTAATCTCACCACTCTGAGGCAACCACTTTTAATATTTCTTTGGATGTCTTTTCAAATATATATGCATATATGTTTTAAAAATTGAATTAATGTTTTATACATAATTTTAAAAATTATTCCTTTACACACTTAACACTAGGACTTAAGTAATGAACTGATTCGTATAAAAACAGGAATCAGTGACATTCTTTTAAAATTCTGAAATAAAGAAGAATAAGTTAATTTATTACAAAAACATTCATCAGGCTTTGACAAAAACAGTCTGTAAAATATGTTTCCTTTGGTGTGTTGCTTATAGGCAACCTTACAATGGCAAGGATCACACCTAGGTAGATCAAGCAGTTGCTTACCTTACATAGGACAATGGGGCATTGAGAGACAGCTGTAATATCCTTGCCTCCACAATACTTTCCTTGTTGACCATTTCTAGTTATCTAAATTCAATCCTGAGGCATCAGTCTTTTAGAGCACAACAACAGTGTATGCAGAAATCCTTTGTTGAAAAGCAACCGTTTTTAGTGGGGTAGGGCAAGTATTATATTATCAGTTACTGCCACTGGCTATTTGGCCAATGGCTTCTGAGATTTTGGAAAGCAGAGAGCAGAAAACTGAGGAAAAGGAACTCAGGCAGGCAGTTGGTGATGAGGGAAATGAGGAATATGACTGGTGCATAGGCTGCAATTTATATGTGTGTATATATGTCTTACCAAAGTCATAGGATTGTCCAGGTCATCAGCTAAGTGCTGGATTTCATGTCTACCTGTATATATATATATATATACTCCTAGCACAAGAAACACTCATTAGAGTGCTGTAGTCCAGCACAAGTCAGAAGGTACACACGCCGACCTCCTTGTTCTGAATAATAGTTATCTTCTCAGAGTAATATAAGCATTATCGTTGAATCTTCCCTCACTCTCACACCTACTATTTAAAATACATTGTCATGATTTGTTAACTTTACCTAAGTAATGATCCCTTCTTACTAATTACTAGGGACTTATCATCTTTCACCTGGCCTGTTAGAATAGGCCCTCATTAGTATCCCTCCCTCTAATATTTCCTCTATCAAATATTTCTACACATAATAATGCATTAGTATTCTCAACAAACTGTTTAGTCCGCTGATCAAAGCTGGCAGTAGCTCTTCATTGCTAATAATAATAATACCAAAGAACTTAACTTAATAACTGAGATCCTGGACTTCCCTGGTGGCGCAGTAGTTAAGAATCCGCCTGCCAATGCAGGGGACACCGGTTCAAGCCCTGGTCCAGGAAGATCCCACGTGCTGCGGAGCAACTAAGCATGCAAGCCACAGCTACTGAGCCTGTGTGCCACAACTACTGAAGCTCACGTGCCTAGAGCCCATGCTTCTCGAAGAGAGTAGCCACTGCAATGAGAAGCCCGCGCACCGCAACGGAAAGCAGCCCCCGCTCGCCGCCGCTAAAGCCTGCGCACAGCAGTGAAGACCAGCGCAGCATAAATAAATAAATAAATTTATTAAGAAAGTTTTTAAAAAATAAATAAGATGCTCTAGAGTATAACTCAAATCTCTCTCCCCAGACTTAATCTCTAATTACTTTATGGCATCCTCTACTTCTGTTTACTTGGTCTAACTTCTGTATCTTGTACTTTCTCTCCTCTGTGACTTAGCACACATTGATCCTACTTTTTTTACTCCTCTCACCATTATTGTTTGTTAAAAATATTTCTACATTAAAAGTGCAAATTAAATCATTTATTTTCTGAAGTCAAAAAGAGAACGGCAAATGCCATATGATATCACTTACATGTGGAATCTAAAATATGACACAAATTAACTTATCTATGAAACAGAAACAAACTCCCAGACACAGAGAACAGACTTTATGGTTGGCAAGGGGGAGGGAGGCATGGGGGAGGGATGGATTGGATGTTTGAGATTAGCAGATACAAACTAGTATATATAGAATGGATAGCAAGGTCCTACTGTATAGCACAAGGAACTATATTCAATATCCTGTAATAAACCATAATGGAAAATAATATGAAAAAGAATATATATATATATACACACATATATGTATGTATAATTGAATCACTTTGCTGTACAGCATTTATTAACCCAACATCGTAAATCTATTTGTAATTAGTTACTATTTGTAATCTAACATTTGTAAAACTATATTTCAATCAAATACATTTTTTAAAAAGTGAAACCAAAAAGAAGTTTTATATTTTATCTCCTACATTGAGATCTTTGACACATTTTGAGTTAATTTTTGTATATGGTGTGAGATCTTTGTCTGACTTCATTCTTTCTTTTATGAATATCATAAAGAAATTATTCTTTCTCCATTGAATTATCTTGTTACCCTTGTTGAAAATAGATTAACCAGTATAGTGGGTTTCTTTCTGGACTCTCATTTCAGTTCCTTTGATCTATAAATTGATCCTCATGCTAGTATTAATATAGCTTTGTATTCTAACCTGAATCATAAAAACAAAGCCATCGTCCTTCTTCAATTCTCAGACTTCAGCCAGTTTACAGACCCAGAACTCTTCGGGTGAAGGGGAGGCCAGTCCCCTATGATGAAGGACCCCAGTATAGTATCGAAAATTTATGCGGTTAATCTTTCTCCCAGACTTTCCCAAAGGGAACACCTACCTTATGCCAGGGTGACTGTACACTGCGGAAGGGAAATAATCAGAACTTTAAGAGACTATCAAACACTGCTCTGAAATGACACTAATTCCTGGAAAACCAAAACATCACTGTGAGCCTCCAGTCAGAGTTGGGGCTTACACAGGTCAGGCAATCAATGGAGTTTCAGAGGTCAGGCAATCAATGGAGTTTTAGCTATGTCCTTCTTTCTGGGCTGTGGCCAATGGTTTGGCTATACAGTCAGGGACTTGGAAGGCACATGATTTGAAAATTGATGATACTTTCTTACTGTGATCCTGCCATTTTTCTAAAGCAAATACACCTTGGGTTGTTGTAAGTCTGCTTAATTTCCAGAGTTTGGTAAAAGCTGATTTCTGCCAGTGTTCTCATTGCTCTTATGGGAGAGGACTTTGAGAGGTACTTATCATGACATTCCTTCTGATGCCTTGAACCTACCATTTCTAATACCGAAATTATACATATGTTAATTAGATACAAATTAATTAATTTTTAAGAATGGGGAACTAGAAGCAGAGAAAGACCATGAAAACTACAGGCAAAAGAGAAAAGTTGCAAAGTGTGTATGAAAGCACGAGCTCTTTATGAGTACATGTAATAGGGAAGTTGGATAAATTAGAGTTTAGCCAACCTTTTTTATACTATATTATATAAGTGTAATTAATGGTTAACTCTTTCTGGCTGTGAAATATATCAATAGCCTTAGAGTTACACTTTATATTATGGGATAAGCCTGTGTTCTATATTCTATTTAAAAAGTGGAGGGAGAGGTAAACAGTCATTTGAAACTAAAATGTAAGCCTTTGTAAGTTATCCAGAAAACTGAGGTATGGGTGACAAGATATGAGTAAACTCTAGATAAAAGTTGCCTATTTAAGCACTCTTAGGGAAGTGTTTGATTATGAATGTGTAAACTTTATAGTCAAAAATATTTGCGGAGGCTTCTGGGAAGATGGCGGAAGAGTAAGACGCACAGATCACCTTCCTCCCCACAGATACACCAGAAATACATCTACACGTGGAACAACTCCTACAGAACACCTACTGAACGCTGGCAGAAGACCTCAGACCTCCCAAAAGGCAAGAAACCCCCCACGTACGTGGGTAGAGCAAAAGAAAAAAGAATAAAGAGAGATAAAAGGATAGGGACGGGACCTGCACCAGTGGGAGGGAGCTGTGAAGGAGGAAAGGTTTTCACATACTAGGAGCCCCTTCGCGGGCGGAGGCTGCGGGTGGCGGAGGGGGAAGCTTCGGAGCCGCGGAGGAGAGCACAGCCACAGGGGTGCGGAGGGCAAAGCTGCACAGCCACAGGGGTGCGGAGGGCAAAGCGGAGAGATTCCCGCACAGAGGATCGGTGCCGACCGGCACTCACCTGCCTGAGAGGCTTGTCTGCTCACCCGCCGTGGCGGGCGGGGCTGGGAGCTGAGGCTCGGGCTTCGGTCGGAGGCAGGGAGAGGACTGGGGTTAGCGGCGTGAACACAGCCTGAAGGGGGCTAGTGTGCCACAGCTAGCCGGGAGGGAGTCCAGGAAAAGTCTGGACCTGCCGAAGAGGCAAGAGACTTTTTCTTACCTCTTTGTTTCCTGGTGCGCGAGGAGAGGGGATTAAGAGCGCTGCTTAAAGGAGCTCCAGAGACGGGCGCAGCTGCGGCTAAAAACGCGGACCCCAGAGACGGGCATGAGACGCTGAGGCTGCTGCTGCCGCCACCAAGAAGCCTGTGTGCGGGCACAGGTCACTCTCCACACACCCCTTCCGGGGAGCCTGTGCAGCCCGCCACTGCCAGGGTCCCGGGATCCAGGAACAACTTCCCCGGGAGAACGCACGGCGCGCCTCAGGCTGGTGCAACGTCACGCCTGCGTCTGCCGCCGCAGGCCCGCCCCGCACGCAGTGCCCCTCCCTCCTCCCAGCCTGAGTGAGCCAGAGGCCCTGTATCAGCGGCTCCTTTAACCCCGCACTGTCTGAGCGAAGAACAGACGCCCGCTGGCAACCTACACGCAGAGGTGGGGCCAGATCCAAAGCTGAGCCCCTGGGAGCTGTGAGAACAAAGAAGAGAAAGGGAAATCTCTCCCAGCAGCCTCGGAAGCAGCGGATTAAAGCTCCACAATCAACTTGGTGTACCCTGCATCTGTGGAATACATGAATAGACAATGAATCATCCCAAATTAAGGAAGTGGAGCTTGAGAGCAAGATTTATGATTTTTTCCTCTTTTCCTCTTTTTGTGAGTGTGTATGTGTATGCTTCTGTGTGAGATTTTGTCTATATAGCTTTGCTTCCACCATTTGTCTTAGGGTTCTATCCATCCGTTTTTGGTTTTTTTTTTCTGTTTTTCTCTTAATAATTATTTTTTTATTTTAATAACTTTATTATATTTTATCTTACTTTATTTTACTTTATCTTCTTTCTTTCTTTTTTCCTTCCTTCCCTCCTTCCTTCCTTCCTCCCTCCCTCCCTCCCTTCTTTCTTTCTTTCTTTCTACTTCTACTAATTCTTTCTTTCTACTTTTTCTCCCTTTTATTCTGAGCCGTGTGGACAAAGGGCTCTTGGTGCTGCAGCCAGGAGTCAGTGCTGTGCCTCTGAGGTGGGAGAGCCAACTTCAGGACACTGGTCCATAACAGATCTCCCAGCTCCACATAATATCAAATGACGAAAATCTCCCAGAGATCTCCATGTCAACACCAGCACCCAGCTTCACTCAACGACCAGCAAGCTACAGTGCTGGACATCCTTAGCCAAACAACTAGCAAGACAGGAACACAACCCCACCCATTAGCAGAGAGGCTGCCTAAAATCATAATAAGCCCACAGACACCCCAAAACACACCACGAGACGTGGGCCTGCCCACCAGAAAGACAAGATCCAGCCTCATCCACCAGAACACAGGCACTAGTCCCCTCCACCAGGAAGCCTACACAACCCACTGAACCAACCTTAGCCACTGGGGACAGACACCAAAAACAACGGGAACTATGAACCTGCAGCCTGAAAAAAGGAGACCCCAAACACAGTAACATAAGCAAAATGAGAAGACAGAAAAACACACAGCAGATAGAGGAGCAAGATAAAAACGCACCAGACCTAACACATGAAGAGGAAATAGGCAGTCTACCTGAAAAAGAATTCAGAATAATGATAGTAAAGATGATCCAAAGTCTTGGAAATAGAATAAAGAAAATGCAAGAAACATTAACAAGGACCTAGAAGAACTAAAGATGAAACAAACAAGGATAAACAACACAACAAATGAAATTAAAAATACTCTAGATGGGATCAATAGCAGAATATCTGAGGCAGAACAGACAAGTGACCTGGAAGATAAAATAGTGGAAATAACTACTGCAGAGAAGAATAAAGAACAAAGAATGAAAAGAACTGAGGACAGTCTCAGAGACCTCTGGGACAACATTAAATGCATCAACATTTGAATTATAGGGGTTTCAGAAGAAGAAGAGAAAAAGAAAGGGACTGAGAAAATATTTGAAGAGTCTATAGTTGAAAACTTCCCTAATATGGGAAAGGAAATAATAAATCAAGCCCAGGAAGCACAGAGAGTCCCATACTGGATAAATCCAAGGAGAAATACGTCAAGACACATATTAATCAAATTGTCAAAAATTAAATACAAAGAAAACATATTAAAAGCAGAAAGGGAAAAACAACAAATAACACACAAGGGAGTCCCCATAAGGTTAACAGCTGATCTTTCAGCAGAAACTCTGCAAGCCAGAAGGGACTGGCAGGACATATTTAAAGTGATGAAGGAGAAAAACCTGCAACCAAGATTACTCTACCCAGCAAGGATCTCATTCAGATTTGATGGAGAAATTAAAACATTTACAGACAAGCAAAAGCTGAGAGAGTTCAGCACCACCAAACCAGCTTTACAACAAGTGCTAAAGGAACTTCTCTACGCAGGAAACACAAGAGAAGGAAAAGACGTACAATAACGAACCCAAAACAATTAAGAAAATTGTAATAGGAACATACATATCGATAATTACCTTAAATGTAAATGGACTAAATGCTCCCACCAAAAGGCACAGATTGACTGAATGGATACAAAAACAAGACCCATATATTTGCTGTCTACAAGACACCCACTTCAGACCTAGAGACACATACAGACTGAAAGTAAGGGGATGGAAAAGGATATTTCATGCAAATGGAAACCAAAAGAAAGCTGGAGTTGCAATTCTCATATCAGACAAAATAGACTTTAAAATAAAGACTATTACAAGAGACAAAGAAGGACACTGTATAATGATCAAGGGATCAATCCAAGAAGAAGATATAACAATTGTAAATATTTACACCCAACATAGGAGCACCTCAATACATAAGGCAAATACTAACAGCCATAAAAGGGGAAATCAACAGTAACACATTCATAGTAGGAGACTTTAACACCCCACTTTCGCCAATGGACAGATCATCCAAAACGAAAATAAATAAGGAATCACAAGCTTTAAATGATACATTAAACAAGATGGACTTAATTGATATTTATAGGACATTCCATCCAAAAACAACAGAATACACATTTTTCTCAAGTGCTCATGGAACATTCTCTAGGATAGATCATATCTTGGGTCACAAATCAAGCATTGATAAATTTAAGCAAATTAAAATTGTATCAAGTATCTTTTCTGACCACAACTCTATGAGACTAGATATCAATTACAGGAAAAGATCTGTAAAAAATACAAACACATGGAAGCTAAACAATACAATACTTAATAACGAAGTGATCACTTAAGAAATCAAAAAGGAAATCAAAAAATACCTAGAAACAAATGACAATGGAGACACGACGACCCAGAATCTATGGGATGCAGGAAAAGCAGTTCTAAGAGGGAAGTTTATAGCAATACAATCCTACCTTAAGCAACAGGAAACATCTCGAATAAACAACCTAACCTTGCACCTAAAGCAACTAGAGAAAGAAGAACAAAAAAAACCCAAAGTTAGCAGAAGGAAAGAAATCATAAAAATCAGATCAGAAATAAATGAAAAAGAAATGAATGAAACGATAGCAAAGATCACTAAAACTAAAAGCTGGTTCTTTGAGAAGATAAACAAAACTGATAAACCATTAGCCAGACTCATCAAGAAAAAAGGAAGAAGACTCAAATCAATAGAATTAGAAATGAAAAAGGAGAAGTAACAACTGACACTGCAGAAATACAAAAGATCATGAGAGATTACTACAAGCAACTCTATGCCAATAAAATGGACAACCTGGAAGAAATGGACAAATTCTTAGAAATGCACAACCTGCCAAGAGTGAATCAGGAAGCCATAGAAAATATGAACAGACCAATCACAAGCACTGAAATTGAAACTGTGATTAAAAATCTTCTAACAAACAAAAGCCCAGGACCAGATGGCTTCCCAGGCGAATTCTATCAAACATTTAGAGAAGAGCTAACACCTATCCTTCTCAAACTCTTCCAAAATATTGCAGAGGGAGGAACACTCCCAAACTCATTCTATGAGGCCACCATCACACTGATACCAAAACCAGACAAGGATGTCACAAAGAAGGAAAACTACAGGCCAATATCACTGATGAACATAGATGCAAAAATCCTCAACAAAATGCTAGCAAACAGAATCCAACAGCACATTAAGCAGATCATACACCATGATCAAGTGGGGTTTATTCCAGGAATGCAAGGATTCTTCAATATATGCAAATCAATCAATGTGATACACCATATTAACAAATTGAAGGAGAAAAACCATATGATCATCTCAATAGATGCAGAGAAAGCTTTTGACAAAATTCAACACCCATTTATGATAAAAACCCTGCAGAAAGTAGGCATAGAGGGAACTTTCCTCAACATAATAAAGGCCATATATGACAAACCTACAGCCAACATCATCCTCAATGGTGATAAACTGAAAGCATTTCCACTAAGATCAGGAATAAGACAAGGTTGCCCACTCTCACCACTCTTATTCAACATAGTTTTGGACGTTTTAGCCACAGCAATCAGAGAAGAAAAGGAAATAAAAGGAATCCAAATCAGAAAAGAAGAAGTAAATCTGTCACTGTTTGCAGATGACGTGATACTATACATAGAGAATCCTAATGATACTACCAGAAAACTACTAGAGCTAATCAATGAATTTGGTAAAGTAGCAGGATACAAAATTAATGCACAGAAATCTCTTGCATTCCTATACACTAATGATGAAAAATCTGAAAGTGAAATCAAGAAAACACTCCCATTTACCATTGCAACAAAAAGAATAAAATATCTAGGACTAAACCTACCTAAGGAGACAAAAGACCTGTATGCAGAAAATTATAAGACACTGATGAAAGTAATTAAAGATGATCTAAATAGATGGAGAGATATACCATGTTCTTGGATTGGAAGAATCAACATTGTGAAAATGATTCTACTACCCAAAGCAATATAGAGATTCAATGCAATCCCTATCAAACTACCAATGGCATTTTTCACAGAACTAGAACAAAAAAATTCACAATTTGTATGGAAACACAAAAGACCCCGAATAGCCAAAGCAATCTTGAAAACAAAAAATGGAGCTGGAGGAATCAGGCTCCCTGACTTCAGACTATACTACAAAGCTACAGTAATCAAGACAGTATGGTACTGGCACAAAAACAGAAATATATATCAATGGAACAGGATAGAAAGTCCAGAGATAAACCCATGCACATATGGTCACCTTATCTTTGATAAAGGAGGCAGGAATGTACAGTGGAGAAAGGACAGCCTCTTCAATAAGTGGTGCTGGGAAAACTGGAGAGGTACATGTAAAAATATGAGATTAGATCACTCCCTAACAGCATACACAAAAATAAGCTCAAAATGGATTAAAGACCTAAATGTAAGGCCAGAAACTATCAAACTCTTAGAGGAAAACTTAGGCAGAACACTCTATAACATAAATCACAGCAAGATCCTTTTTGATCTACCTCCTAGAGAAATGGAAATAAAAACAAAAATAAACAATTGGGACATAATGAAACTCCAAAGCTTTTGCACAGCAAAGGAAACCAAAAATAAGACCAAAAGACAACCCTCAGAATGGGAGAAAATATTTGCAAATGAAGCAACTGACAAAGGATTAATCTCCAAAATTTATAAGCAGCTCATGCAGCTCAATAACAAAGAACCCAATCCAAAAATGGGCAGAAGACCTAAATAGACATTTCTCCAAAGAAGATATACAGACTGCCAACAAACACATGAAAGAATGCTCAACATCATTAATCACTAGAGAAATGTAAATCAAAACTACAATGAGATATCATCTCACACCAGTCAGAATGGCCATCATCAAAAAATCTAGAAACAATAAATGCTTGAGAGCGTGTGGAGAAAAGGGAACAGTCTTGCACTGTTGGTGGGAATGTAAATTGATACAGCCACTGTGGAGAACAGTATGGAGGTTCCTTAAAAATCTACAAATAGAAGTACCATATGACCCAGCAATCCCACTACTTGGGCATATACCTTGAGACAACCATAATTCAAAAAGGGTCATGTACAAAAATGTTCATTGCAGCTCTAATTACAGTAACCCGGAGATGGAAACAACCTAAGTGTCCATTATCAGATGACTGGATAAAGAAGATGTGGCACATATATACAATGGAATATTACTCAGCCATAAAAAGAAACGAAATTGAGCTATTTGTAATCAGGTGGATAGACCTAGAGTCTGTCATATAGAGTGAAGTAAATCAGAAAGAGAAAGACAAATACTGTATGCTAACATATATATGGAATTTAAGAAAAAAAAATGTCATGAAAAACCTAGGGGTAAGACAGGAATAAAGACACAGACCTACTAGAGAATGGACTTGAAGATATGGGGAGGGGAAAGGGTAAGCTGTGACAAAGCGAGAGAGAGGCATGGAGATATATATATATATATATATATATATATATATATATATATATATATATATATATACTACCAAACGTAAGGTAGATAGCTAGTGGGAAGCAGACGCATAGAACAGGGAGATCAGCTCGGTGCTTTGTGACCGCCTGGAGGGGTGGGATAGGGAGGGGATGAGGGAGGAGACACAAGAGGGAAGATATGGGAACATATGTATATGTATAACTGATTCACTTTGCTATAAAGCAGAAACTAACACACCATTGTAAAGCAATTATACTCCAATAAAGATGTAAAAAAAAATTGCATCATAGAATATTTCTGAGTAAAGCAATTGTCACCATATAATCCTGATAAGAATATTACAGAAAAATTTTAATTATTATGACAAAAAAATCCATAGTAATATAATTCATTAAAGTACAGAATCAATCAAATAAAGGAAGTATTCTAATTTTCATAGTTGGATATAAATTAAAGATTTTATGTAATAGAACTCAATTTCTTTTAAAAATTATTTTGGAGAAGTAATTTGAATTCTTTGGAAGATTTGTGAGTGTACATATTCTTCTCTCTCTCTCACTCTCTTTCTTGCTACTAATATATTATATTTAGTACATAATTTGAATATAATGATATTGAACCTAGTAATTATATAAGGAATATGTATTTGAAAAAAATGTGTTTTGTTCAATTCTGTTGTTATTACTCTATTTGGGGTTTGTTTCCCATTTTATGTTTAGTGGTAATAATACAGGAAAACATCATTCAGATGGCCCGTGGGCTCTTCTAAGATTTTAGGGAGCAAATAATCCCACAAACAACTCTGTAGGAGATGTGTGAGGCAAATTTACTGCCTAATAAGGAGGTAGGCAGCTAGAGTGTTTTGAGTGCCTACTACATGAGAGCATGGCACTTTTCATGTTTTCCAATATTAAAGTCATGAAGGAACTTTTTCTTGTGCTTTTCTATATAATCTCAGGTCTGAATTCTCCTCTTTTCACTTATTTACTTTCACCTGTGTATTATTCAAAGAAATATGCTCTCTAACTACTTCAGCCAGCACTGTCAATCTGGTGCATTGATTCAGCCAATAAATACAGACTATAGAGAACATAGTTATTTGAGACAAGTACAAAATTTGCTTTGCTGATTATATTTTTTCCTCCTTTTCTACTCTTCCTTTAAGAGACTGATTTCTCTGTCTCTTTTTTCCTTGTCCTCTCTTTCTTTCTCTTTTGTCATTCTTCCCTTCTTCCTTTCTTTCCTTCTTTCCCTCCCTCCCTCTTTTCTTCCTTCCTCCCTTTCTTCCTTCCTTCCATCCGTGTTCAGTGTGTTTGTTGTGTGTTTCTGTATTTGCATGTATGTATATTAACCTTCTCTTTAATTTTCACCTTTCTGTTTTCTTAGAGGACCCAGTAGGATATCTGAGATATTTTTTTTTCTTTCTCTGCATTATTATCTCAAAACGCTAAAACAGAGACGAAAACCAAGAAGGCCTCCAGAACTACGGAAGCTGATCTTTAGAGAATTTTTCTCGTGGAGCACTAGAGGTGAGTGAATGGAAGCAAATTACTTTCTTCCTCTTCTCTTTCCACTTTAATCTCGGTCAACCTTAAATACACACAGAGCTTAAGTTTAAAAGCCCAGCGTCTCCGTCCAATTAGTGTTTCTGTGAGAGAGATTTGCCGATGCCTCCAAGTCCCTTTATGATGATCTCAGGGTTATCTAAAAATCCAAAGATTTTGATGTCGTGCTTTTTCAGGAAGTAATGAAAAGTATCTTGTGCTGATTGGAATGTGTGCACAGAAGGGAGAGAGGGTTAAGCACTTTGGGGCAGAGCAAAGGATGAGATTACCTGAACTCTGCTTCTCTCCGGTGGCTACAGGGGCAGTTGTTTTCGACAGAGCTCACAAAACAGACTGCAGAATAAGACTATACCTTTAAAAATTATTGCAAAGGTCCATCCAAATCCCACAATGAAGTGTGTGTCTGAGCCACTCCTACTTAGATTTTTAGCCCAGAAGATGCTGCTAAACTTTCAGTGAGAAATGAAATATTTTATTTATATTTAGATAGCATGAATGCTTAAAATACATCAGGAATTATGATCAACATTCACAACTGATTAATTTGCCATTACTGTTTTTTATTTAAAAATTTTTGAAGTCATTTTATTTTAAACATTCTTCAAAATTTAGACAGAAACAAAACATTTACCAAAAAATTTATCCAGAGTAATAAAACCAATCTAGAATTTTGGTATACTATCTTCCAAAATTATATCCTATATATTTATATTTAACTTTTTCTTTATTGGATTTATCCATAATGCAGAATTATAACTACTTATTGTATAATAAATGAAATAATACAGGGCTAAGGTGTATAAAGACAAAGCTAAATATGTTCTCTGACCTCCCCTGTGCTTCTCCAGTCTCACCACCGAGTAACCAACATAAAAAATGTCTCACATAGGGCTTCCCTGGTGGCGCAGTGGTTGAGAGTCCGCCTGCCGATGCAGGGGACGCGGGTTCGTGCCCTGCTTCGCGAAGATCCCATATGCCGCGGAGCGGCTGGGCCCGTGAGCCATGGCCGCTGAGCCTGCGCGTCCGGAGCCTGTGCTCCGCAGCGGGAGGGGCCACAACAGTGAGAGGCCCGCGTACCGCAAAAAAAAAAAAAAAAAAGTCTCACATATTCTTCAACACATGTTTTTATACAAATATACCTTGTGCTTATTTTTACTGATACAATCATACTACACCCATCAATCTGCAACTTTCTAATTTCACTTAAGGTAACATAATCCTCCAAGTCAGTACACATAATTCCAACTATGTCATATTATACTCCTTTATATATATATATATATATATATATATATATATATATATATATATATATATATATATATATGTGCATACATAGACATATATTTAAACAAACAAGAAGAGGATATATCATGTGACTTTGTTTTTAAGGACTTTTTTCTTTTGCTTTTCATTCTCCTTCTATCTCCTCTGCATTTCTACCATTTTTGCCTACCTCCCAGATATATAGAACCAAAGTGGTAATAACCCTTGAATGGGATGGTATCACGATAACCCATGGTTGATTGAAATGTACAGCAGGTTTTAGGTGAGGCTTTGGCACTAATAGTCTGAATACCAAGAATGCTCTACTTTAATGACCCAGGAAGGTAAAGACGATTAATGAACATGACAATTATCTCATACATATGCTGGGGCAATAAGATCCCCCCATGAATTCTACAAGCATTTGAGTTGAATACATATTAAGACTCAAAACAAAGAAAACCACTGGCATTTTTTAGCCTGACTGAAAGATAGTCCCTAGAAACAACTAAACTTGCATATAAGACTTTGTGTAAGGATTAGAAATGGGACCAGGGCAGAGAAAAAGTAGAACTTTTCAGTTTATGTGGCTGGTCGACAATCTTCCCACCAGTGTGACTCTATTGCTTCCTTCTGATCTAGAAATTTTCTTTACAGAGCTAAGGACATTGCCAACTTTAGCCTAAGGTACATAAACCAAGGTTACTCTGAAATAAAAGTAGAGCAGAGAGTGAGAATAAGAATATAAAAAATTCTTGTGTCTTCCACCTCAAATTAAGGCTAGGGAAAATTCAGTCCTCATTACCAGAGATTTCCATTTAATCCAGCAGAAATGAAATAAGCACTTATTTAAACAGTTTAGCCATACGTTTCCAGGTCATAGAAGCACATACTATATATAACAATGGACACATTATCTCAGGTTCAGATGGTGTTAGGTTAAGATAGGGAAGAAGCAAAAAAACTTGTGGCACAAGAGTTGAAGAAATATTTTGATATAGGTAGAACTATTTGAATCTATGTTAAAGATTTACATGGATTTCTCCTTAGTCTTCACAGATGCAGAGAGACTCTAATTAATCTAGGATTTTGTTGTTTTTGTTCTTTTTTATGATAGATTTACCTGGGTTTGGAGTATTGGTCTCACAGTTATTTTTTTCCATCCTTGCAAGTTTAGGAGAGTAAACTCTGATATAATTGTTTATGTTCAATCTTCAATTTCTTTACTGAGGTGAAAAGAACTCAATAAATACTCATGTTCTTAATATTTCCTATATCTTTTACTTTCTGTCCATTCTCTTGGACAATTTCTTTTTCTTTATGAAAAATTTAGCAAGTTTAGCAAATTTCTTCATGTTTGAAGAAACATGTGTTGTATTTTTCACTCCTTTACCTGTAGGTATTATGCTTGCTGAATAATTTAAAGGTAAAATCAAAACTTATAACCATCAATGATAAAATACAGCTGAATTGTGCTTAGTTTTACTTTGAACAAAGTAATAAATTATGGCTAAAAAAGGGACAAAATTTAACTATGACAAATTAAACAAAATTCCACATTAGGCATGGCTAAATAGATTAAGACAAGTGATTATGATTTTAGTATCTTTCTGATTAGAAATACTTGTGATATAACCTTCAGGAAATTAATTTACCAGAGCTTTACAATATTTGTGGGTTTTTTCCTCCTAAATCCAACCACCAAATGTGCTTTAAATATTATTAATGAAAGAACTTGTGTTAAGTTGTAGATAATAGCCTTTAATTTATCCTATTTTAGTCAATTCTTAATTTTCTCAACCATAAAGAGAAGTTATGTTTCTAGATTGTCTCATAGGTTCTTCCGAAAATCAAAGTATTACATCTCATTTTTAATCTTTAGACAAATTCTGTTGCTTCTATTTCCATAATGCCTTGACTCATTTCTATAACCCTGTGCATTTTCTTAAGTTTGGGACTCTTACCTGTATTTTTCAATAAATAGTATTATAACTTATTTGCCTGTCTCCAGTATGCCCTCATTTTAATTGTACCATCTATTTCTAACACATTTTTGTTTTTAATACAAAAATTTGATAATATCACTGTTAGTTATTTCTTTAAACATTAATAGTGAAGTTCACCAGTTTAATTTAATTTTATCATGTAGGAAGATGACTACAATTCATGCAACCCTTTTAGGATTATATAATTTCTATAAGCAGAAAGGTAATGGTTAAAACATTCTTGGATAGAAAATGTTGTAAACTTCCAATTATATAGTCTAGGTGTTGATAACCAATATTCCTTGTAAATTTGGAATTACTGGGACAAAATCAATACCTAATTTTGATTAATAACTGGATAATATGAAGTTTCTGTTTTATGTTTTTCAAAGCTTAATGCAATAAATTTTCCACTTTGATGTTCTTTGACATTTTGCAAATTAAATGGAGCCTTAAATATGATCCTCTTCAGTACAAAAGTGGACAGAATCCTTTGTGACTACTTTATTAACTTCTGTCAGAGCACTCAAATCATGATCCCACAAGGCAACTGTTCGTTTGACAGATGATGATTATTGTTATTATATTTAAGATACATAGTGCTTTAAACTGTGTTTCATGGAATGGTGAATAAGCACACATAAATGAAGCCTCAGTAAGAGATTTTAAATGGAGGAAGAATAAAGCTTATTATGATGCTATCCTTTTATTAAAATTGTACAACCACTACTTTAAACCAGTTAGAATTGTACTTTCAAAGTGCAGATCAGGGCTTCCCTGGTGGCGCAGTGGTTGAGAGTCCACCTGCCGATGCAGGGGACACGGGTTCATGCCCCGGTCCAGGAAGATCCCATGTGCCACGGAGCGGCTGGGCCCGTAAGCCATGGCTGCTGAGCCTGCGCGTCCGGAGCCTGTGCTCCGCAACGGGAGAGACCACAACAGTTAGAGGCCCGTGTACTGCAAAAAAAAAAAAAAAGTGCAGATCATTCTATGATTCTGACATGCACAAATAATAATAATAATGATGATAATATAATAGTAACAATAATAACAAAATAGTCATAATGACGCAGTGCTTACTAAGTGCTACATACTATTCTGAGTGATTTACATGCATTAACTAGTATAAACCTTACCAAAACCCTAAGAATTAGGTACTATTATTAGTCCCTGTTGCAGCTGTGGGAAATGAGGTGCAACTTCATCAAGTAATATTTCCCCAAATCACAGAGCTAGTGAATGGTGGAACTATGTTTTGAAACCAAACAATCTAGCTACAGAATCCATGATCTTGATCGGTATGACATACCTTCTTGTAACTCAACTTTTAAGATCATACTGTGCAAAAGGAGTTATGCAAGACAATTGGGGATTGTAAGAATCCTACAACATGCTCTCTTAGTTTTAAAAACTGAAATCTAGTTTACGAAACGTCAGAATAGCTGGCCATATAAATGAGATTAAAGGTAAAAAATGACTCTCCAAGAGTGTTGTGCATTTTTGCAATCTTATGACTTTATTCATGCTACTCTACATTCTATATAGCAATCTGTATGTTCTCTATATTCTGTATTCTTTCTGTGCTATTTTCTTCTAAGAATCCTTCATGTATAATGACCAGTTTACGTAAAGTTGTTTACGTTCCTCCTAATAGCAGAATGCACTCTTTTTTTGTGATCCCATTGTACCTGGTATTTTTACTTCTACTTAGGACTTTGGGCCTACTATGTGCCAGACACCATTTCCACAAATGAAAGCTAGAAGTAGCAATAGAGCAACACATTAGTAATAATCCTAGTAGAGAAGTTCATGAAAAGACATATTTGTTGGCCTGGCAGTTAATGGTGGCAAATTGAACACATTTATTAGCCTCCATTTCCTCCAATGTCTTTGGTAAAACAAGAGAAAGATGTTTCCCTAAAAAAAGGGGGGGAGGGGCTGGTGATGGATAAATCCACAAAATTAAAATGAATATAAAAATAGAAAAAAAAATTTGAAACTTGAACACAGATAGATGAATGGTCACTGTCAGAAGATTCCAGAAAGATGAATCCAGTAGTTCTTTGGTAAGAACCAAGAAGCCTATCGACACTTCCAAGGTTTACTAGCAGACCTTTGAATTCCCCTGCTCTTCTAGTAACATAATAAATATAATAAATACATAAATAGTATAATAAATAATATAATAAAAATGTATTCTATTTCTATTTGTTCTAGAAATTCTGACTATTCCAATCACCTTAGCCTAATTTTCTGATTCTGAACTTAAATGGCAAATGGTTGGGAATTAAAGAAATAAAGTTTGTTAAAGCAAACTTCAAAATGTAGTAATGGGAAATTTAAGTAAACTATTCATATTTTTTGTGAATTCTCACCCTCTCTTTAAAAATTATTTCTGTTTCTTCAGATATTCTATTGCTATTTTTTCAAGTAGATCATTAATATCTTTTAAACCTTGTAATGTAGTCATATTACATTGTTATTAGGCATAAGTGCGTATTAACACCTAATAACAATAACAATATTGACAACAATAATAATAACAATATAGTTGTGAGTAGCATATAATACTGCAGTTCTAAAATACATAAAGCAAAAAATTGGCAGAAATAAAGTAAAAGAAATATAGAAAAATCCACAATTGTAGTTGGAGGCTTTAACTTTCCTCAATAAGTAATTAATAGAACAAGTAGATAAGAAATCAATAAGAATAAAGAATTGAACACCACTATCAATTAAGTTGACCTTATGAATGTTTACACAAAAAGAGATCAGTAACAGCAGAATATGAAATTTTTCTCAAATGTGAATAGAACACTGACTAATATTGACTATATGTTGGGCCAAAAACAATATTAAATATATTTCAAGTGATCAAAGTCATTCATACTGAGCATGTTCAAGGACCACCATTTGGTATTTAATTAAAAATCAATAATAATGAGATATTTGGAACTTAACAACCATACTGCTTACTAAGTAACCCAAGGGTCAAAGAGAAAAATCACAAGGAACTTTAGAATATAAATAATTAAATGATACCCAAAACACAACCTATAAAAATTGAAACAGATAGCTAGTGGGGACCTGCTGTATAGAGCAGGGAGCTCAACTCCGTGCTCTGTGGTGACCTAGATGGGTGGGAATGGGGTGGTGGGAGGGAGGTCCAAGAGGGAGGGGATATATGTATACATAGAGCTGATTCACTTCGTTGTACAGCAGAAGCTAACACAACATTGTAAAGCAACTATATCCCAATTAAAAAAAAGAAAATTCATGAGCAGCAGCTTAAACAGTCCTTAGAGATAAACTTTGTGACAACATTCTCCAGGTCAACCAACACCTCTGAGAACTCCTTTTTATTCTCCTCTGCTGGAACCTACTTCTCCTCTATATTCTTCGTGTATCTTGGTATGTTTTAAGCCTCTATCCTAATCTCTTTTTCTTCGTATACTCTTCAATATCTAGGAGATCCAACACATCTCCAGTTATTAAGAACTATCATTATTTTTCATTTACAACGCAACTTCTTGAGCTCTAAACCCCAAAACGATATTTTTGTGAGCAAATACGATATCGTATTTATTGATGAATTAAAAATTAAAATATTTTGAATCATTTGAAAATATGTTTAAAATAAAACATGACATTTTGGCCTACAGTCTTTTTTAAAATAATTTTTCTTCCAGTTTTACTGAGATGTAATTGACATACAGCACTGTATATGTTTAAGGTGTATAGCATGATGATTTGACTTACATCATGAAGTGATTACCCCAATAGGTTTAATGAACATGCATCATTTCACATAGATACAAAAGAAAAGAAAAAGAAAAAAACTTCTTTTCTTGTGATGAGAACTCTTAGGATTTACTCTCAGCAATTTTCATATGTAACAGAGTTAATCATATTATTCATGTTGTACATTACATTGTAATTTTACATCATAATTTATCTTATAACTGGAAGCTTGTACATTTTGACTGCCTTCATCCACTTCCCCTCACCCGCACCTCCTGCTTCTGGTAACCACAAATCTGATCTTTTTTTCTATAAGTTTGCTTGTTTGTTTTTTAAACTATAATTGACCTTCAACACTATGTTAGTTCATGGTGCACAACACAGTAGTTAGATATTTCTGTACCTCACAACAGCTTTTAATGTATCTTAACTAGGGGGGCTTGTAGCTCTCCAAAGTCAATTTATAATGAAACCTGATTTCACCATATTATTTACGTTTTTGTATTACCTTTATTCATTACTGTCCCTTTCATAAAACTGAGTCATCTATAATTGTATTTTCCCTGCATCTATTCATTCTCCTCATAATATAATCTCCAGATTAAAGGCAGGGTGATAATTGTAAAAATGTAAATCTGATCACCATTCTCCCTTGTTTCAATTATCACTGAGAGTTTTTTAAAATTCTGAGATAAGTAAACATTTGAAATGTTTAAGCAGAAATAAATCGGCTTTGCAATGCTAAATGGAAGAAGACAGAAAAGAAAAGTTTATTTCAGAGAGAAGTTATTTATGTGTGAATATTATAGAAATATTTATTTGAGCAGTAGCCCAGAAGATATATCTTATGTACTTAAAAAAAAAAAGTTGACAATTTAATAGATAAATTAATATTAAGATTGAAAAATTAGAAGATCTTGCTATTAAAAAATAACTCTGAATAAGTATATAAAGGATTGAAAGGGTGAGTATACATATATTATATATATAATATATTATCAAAATATCATTTAGATACAAATAAGATGAAAATAAAAATGGGTATAAAATGTTTCAGAACAACATTGTAAGCTGATAAAAATTAAAACTTGTGGTGCACACTAAGTTGTACGTCCCATGTCCCCATTAAGGATGGACTTGTAGCAGCTTCCGGCAGACAGATTCTAGTTGTCAGCTACTTCAGGATCTATCTTGGTGGCAGAGAGCAGCCTTTTGTAACAGCTCACACTTCCTAGGGTGATCCACATCCAATGACTGACAGAGAATATGGTATCAGGACAGCCATTCTGGAGAGAAACTAGGGTGGGTCATATATGCTCCAGAGATCCACATGGAATTGCCTAAGGCATGTTAAGCTTATATCACAGTTCAGCCTCTCTCAATCCTGCTTTCCACCTTTCCTTCCACAGATGTTGAGCCCTAAGAAATATCCTGCATGCTCAAGTCTGTATTAGTGACCAATTGCAAAAAGCCTAACTAACAAAAGAAGATTACTCATAATTATGAGGAAATGGGAGCCTTTTCACTTTTTATACACTACTGATCCATTTTGCAGTGAGCATATCTTTCCACTTTCCTTTTTACATGTAATCATATAAGAGGATTACATTAGTCACATTCTTTATCATTATGTAAAAGTTTGGAAATTATAAACACAACTTTAAGCAGCAAAGAAAAATCCAACCATTTAATTAAAATGATCAATTCTACCTGACACTTTGAACAGAAAGAAATCAGAATTGCAACTAAAAATTATTTTGAAAATAATTATAATGGACAGCATGTTGTCTACAAAAAGTTATGCCAGTTCTTCCAAAAGTGCACCTCATAGCAAATTCACAGACAAAAATGATTTTATTTTTAAAGAACACAAGTTGAAAATAATCAACTAAGCATCCAACCCACAGAGTTAGGCAAAAAGTGTCTAAAAAATAGGAAGAAGAAATAAACTATAGAGAAATCAAACCATCAAATCAGAAAAAAAGGAGAAAAATAACTATAAATATTTAAATAGACCCAAAATGTAGATATGATACATGGATAAATATCATCAGGAAAAAACAATAATAAACAAGCATGTGACTTAGGGCTGTATATATGAAATGACTATAAACAAATAATTAACTTACAACTACATGCTAATAAATGTAGCAAGCTCTAATGGGCTTGCTACCAAAGGGGGACTTCTCTTGTGGCTCAGTGGTTAAGAATCTGCCTGCCAATGCATGGGACACAGGTTTGAGCCCTGGTCTGGGAAGATCCCACATTCCGCAGAGCAACTAAGCCTGTGCACCACTACTACCGAACCTGTGCTCTAGAGCCCACAAGCCACAACTACTGAGCCCGTGTGCCACAACTACTGAAGCCTGTGTGCTTCAACGAAGAGTAGCCCCTGCTCACTGCAACTCGCAGCAACGAAGACCCAACACAGCCAAAAATAAATAAATTTATTAAAAAAAAAAAAAAGACAAAATAGGGGAAACTAACATGTAATGTTACCAAGTCCAAGCTTGTACTGCTCACCACAAGACAGGCCAATAAATCAAGAGACGAGTTTGTTGGGGCAAAGAATAGTGACTTTATTCGGAAAGCCAGCAGACCAAGGAGATGGTGCACTAGCGTTCCAAAGAACCATCTTGCCCGGGTATGGATGTTAGCTTCTTTTACAGAACAAAGAGGGGGAGGTGAGGTGTTAAAGTAAAAAGGTGACACGTTTTGCAAATATTTCCTGGTTCAGACAAACTGCAGAGGGGATATGTTAATTTCTTCTTTCCTTCAGCTATTCAGAGGTGGGCCTGGTCAGGATGTTTCCTGTGAGCTTAAACAAAGGTATTTTAGCTTAACACTCAGACATGGGAGCCAGGGTTCCACGGCATGGGCCATTATGTATACTTTAAGCTATAGGCAACATCTCTTTAGTGATTAACTTATAGCAAAAGCAATAGATAAAATACAAAGATTAAAAGAAACAGATCCAATATGGAGTCAGATTTGTGTTTTTCCCAATGACAGTCACACTTATGACTATACACTTACTGGGCATGCTGGCATCTATGCTAAGTAATTTACATGCGTTATACCACTTAATATGCTCAACCATCTGAAAGAGTATTTATTTCATTATCTCCACGTTACATAAAATACTAAGGCTTAGCTAGTATGGACACTTGCCTAAGATTATAAGACTAAACTAAGAGTGAAATGGAATATAAATTCAGATTTTTCTGATTTTAAGTCTTAAACTATGAACTTCTGCATACTACTGACTCTAAATATCAAAAATATAATATAGTAAAATATCAAGTATCAAAAATATTGAGTATCAAAAGTGATGAAATCACTGTGTGCTATTTTCTAAAAAGAATGATCCAACATTCAGATAGCTATTTGTATAATACTTCACATCAATATTTCAAAAGGAGAGAAATATTAACTCCACTTAACACATGCTAAGAAGGTTATTGGAAATATTTGAAATGCTTTTCTAATTTATACAAAATGCTATTATTCTACAAAGCTATCAGTAATCTAATTTAAGTTCTAGATAACAGATTATTTTAACCATGGGTTTTCTAGCACTTGACACAATAGCTCTTTATCATTTGCTCATATCAGATAATATTACCTGTATTGATAAAATATAAGTGAATTTCCTATTAAAATTTATATTTCTTATATTCCCATACTTATTGTTTAATATCAGATATATCAAAAGAAAAGGAAAAAGCTATAATATTAAGAAAGGAAAATAGTATTATGATTATTTACAGATGATACAATTCTTATCAGGGCAAACCAAAGTAAATTAACTGAACAATTATTAGACTGAGTAAGAGAGTTTAATAAGATGACTGGTAAGAAAATCAATGTTCAAAAGTTGAGTTTCCTAATGAAAGCAATAACCATATAGAAATATAATGAAAATAATTTTTTCACAGTGAAAAGAAAATCTGAAAATTCAAAATAATTAATAATCAATCATGTGGAGGACCTAGAGAAATAAAACCATCAAATTTTAATCAGGAAATTATAATAATAATGTATATCTTACACATATAAGATATATATTATATACATATATATAATAAAATATATCTTTACCCATAAATATTACTTTTAGTAATCTTAGATATATAGTTATTCAATTGTACAACAGATTAGAGAAGAAGGTATAGAACTTCAGTTTGTGAGCTTGAGAAGGAACAGTTCTGTACTTCATGGTATACCCATCTTTATTAATATGTACATTGTATGTATATTTGCATATGTGTACACACAGACACAAACATATATGTATACAAATATACACACATGTATATATGCCTATGATGTGTCTTTCTGGATTAGCAAATTTTATAATTCAATATTATCTTTCAGTAACAAAATAAACGCTGCTGAAACTAGAAATAGTGATTTAGAATAGCAACAAAAGAATTTACCAAGAACAAAAAGTAAACAAACATTAAAACCATTAGGAAGGTTTCTTTTGAAAATATTATAAATGCTCTTTTACAAATAGTATGCAATCTCTTGTCATGCTTGCTTATAACCCTCAATGGATCCCCATTTCAGTAAAAGTAACTGCGAACCTCCTTATACTGGCCTTCAACTCACCTTATCTCTTCTTCAATTCACCTGTCCAAACTCATTGCTTTACTGGGTCGTCCTCACCCCTTCCTGTGCTTCACGGACACTGGCCTCCTTACTTTTCTTCAGCCAGCACTATTTGCATTTGCTCTTCTCTCTGCCTAGAATTTTCTTCTGCTAGATAGCCACATATATCACTTCCTCATCTCTGGGAAGTCACCTTCCAGCAAGGCCTGCCCTGACCACTGTATTTAAAAACGCAACCTGTTCCAGTTCAAAGATCCTAAGGAGGAAGTATACTTGACATCTTCTAGGAATAGCAAGGAGGCACTGTGGCTGCAGAAGAAAGGAAATGTCTAATCTGTTAACAATTGTTATTACTTCATGATAGGAATTGGTTATAGAGTAGTTATACATTACATTTTCCTGTATTTTTGAAATTTTCCATAATAAGAATTATTACCTTAATATTTGGAAAAAATAAAATTACAATAAACAAATACAAGTTAAACTGATAACACAATTAGTTGACCCCGGAAATTAAGAGTCAAATATACGAATGGACTATATACAAGCATTGATGCAGTGTCCTTCTTCTCACTGTGGATGAGTATTTCTAATGGTGAAATGTCACTAAGCCGTTTCTGCATCTGGGACCACTTCCCAAGCTTTATGCTGCATTTGCTCTGTAAGACTCCTTGGTTCTGCCTCCGGGTACTCTGGGACAAAAGAAGTGAGAGATCACTCCAGGAATCTATGCATCACTAATACATTTCTGTTCATCATAAAAAAGAATCACCATATCATTCACGACTTTTTAATTTTATAATCATTTAAAATCTGTTGACATCAGGCATAAGATAGAAAGTAACCAAGTTAGCATTATGTCCTTACAATAGTTTACAGAATAAACCCAGCAGCATTCTGAGGAGCGCACATACCAAAATATCCAGCCCATTCCAAAACTAAATGTAATTATCATTGTGCAACATTTGGGAAAATAAAACTTTATTATCTGAATAAAATTTGATTTGTATAAGAGATGCCAAATAATGAATGAAATATTGATACTGATTACTATAGACAGTGCATTAATGTGTGGGAAATGAGTTTATGAGAAGACACATTGATAGATAGGTAGATAGATGATAGATAGATGATTAGATAGATACGTAGTAGAACTCAACAGATTTCACACACAATTAAAAGAAATATATTATTGCCCCTATTGTCAAGGCCATTAAAAAATTTTTTCTTCCTCAAATTGGAAGCATAAATGAATATACTGAATATGACTTTTGCATTTGAAAATGACCAGGCAGACATATAAGAAAAAAGGGAAACTTTGTGTTTGTGGTATTTGCATTTGTTGACTAGAGGTAAAAAGACGTCAGCGTTTTTCTTCTACTCTCCTCACTGAAGCCTTTGCACATGTTAATTCTCCCAGAATAAAATATGAATTAGAAAGGCACTCCTCTCACTATGTAAATACTGCCTCTCATCACAGAACTCCTAGGATGCTTGAAACTTGTTTTTGAGAAGATTCGACTGTATTAACTGTGTTTTTTGAAAAGTAATCCTGAGGTAATTTTCTTTAAAAAATATAAAAAGGTAAATAATAATTACCATGAGAAAAAAATGACGCTTTTAATTAGGTTTTTATCTTTAGCTTAGAGCTTTATTTAAACTCTATTTTTGTCTCTTTTAAACAAGATATTCATACAATATTGCTAAATTCAAATCATACTCTATGTAAGGCACTGTGCTAAAAGCTGGGCAATATTCTTAATCTTTCGTCTTGGTTTCAGGAGGAAACACAGAAACTCACACATTCTCAGAGTTCAATAAGTATTTCTTAATTGGATATATTTATAAGAAAAAAATTGTCAGATCGTGTTATGAAGAAAAATAAATGAAGATAAAGGGATTAGAGAGTGCTGCAGTAGAGGGCGGGGGTTTTATTTTATAGAGAATAATCAGGGAAGGACTCAGAGATCAATAACCTCTGAGCAGAAAAGGAGGGCTTGTGAGCGTGAACCAAGCATTTCTCGGGAAAAATCGTCATAGGCTCAGAGAAAAGCATACACAGAGGCCCTGAAGAAAGAATGCATTTGTGATTTCCAGGACAGAAAGCAGGGAAGATAGCCAGTAAGAGATTGAATGTGGACTAAACAGGGATTAGTCATGTAGGACCTTGTGGGCCTTGGAAGACTTGTAGTTTTACTCTGAAAGTCATGAGAAAGCATCAATGGCTTTAAGCAACAACAGTGACACCATCTCACTTAGGTTTTAAAAGGATCACTGGGTTTTGTATTATGAATCAACTACAGAGGAACAAGAGTACAGTTAGACCAGTCGGGAGGGTATTGAAAGAATTCAGGCAAGAGTCTATGATGGTCTAGACCAGAATGTCAGTCATGGAGGTGATTAGAAATGTCTGGATGTATTTTGAAAGGCTAACAGTGCATTGTGCTTACGCTCAAAACCCAAACTGGCTTCTCATCGGACCTTGGTCTGCAAGTTCTTCCAGGGGCAGTGTCCTGACTACTTCTCATGTCTGATTTCTGTTACTCTCTCCATGAATGCTCTCTTGTGTGTCAAATCTATTCACAAATGTCATGTCCTCAGAGAATTCTTCTCAGAATACCCTCTTAAATACACCTACATCATTTACTTTCTCCTTGCCCTGGTATTTGTCACTTCATAACACTTATTACTATCCATCATTATATTACTTATTTATTAATTCTCTATCTCCCCTTTCAGAACATAAACATAAAAGAAAATATATTTTGAAATAGATTCAGAAAAATTCAAACAAGCTTGACATGAAATTGCTGTTAGTCTATAGATGTCAATTATGTTACACTGCTGAAAAAATCTAAAATCTTTGAAATACTAATTGAATTCTAGCTTCATTACAATTTGTGCTCCATACCTTATTCATTATGCTGTTTTCCACGATTAGATAATTACATTTTAATTGTAAATGTAAGGAAAAATTACTAAGCCTATATGTATTTTCCTTCACATTTATGATTCCATCACACTTAAAAAATAAGTACAATTTCTGTAAAAAACAAGGGTATGTAATCATGAGATTGTTTCACTACATTAATGACCTAATACTATAAATGTCTTGGCACTGATTATGTTGCTGCAGTCCTAAATTAATTCAAAAAGTTTTCTGATGGCCAAATGTGCAAGGCTATGAAGTTAAATTAGACATTACCCTGCCCTTGAAAAGCTTATAGTCTAATAGAGAAAAGCACATTGCTATCAATTTGGAGAGAAATGACATCTTGACAATATTGAACCATTTCATCCATAAACACAATTTATTTCCCTTATTTGGTATTCTTTAATTTCTTTAATGAGTGTTTTAGCATACAAATCTTGCACATATTTTATGAGATTTATATCTAAGCATTTCATTTTTTTGTGTGTGCTATCAATTTTATGGTTCTTGTCAACAGCTAGATTTTGATTTGATTGTATTGTCTTGAATTTTTGTTATCAATTTCATTGATATATAACAGTATTTTAATTATTTTCTTCCTTTTGCTTGCTTTGGGTTTAATATAATTTGTTTCTAGTTTCTTAAGGTGGAATCTTAGATCACTGATTTAAAATCTCCCTCTTTTATAATTCATATTATCATTTATACTAATTATATAATTTTGCATTTAGTATAAATTAATATGTATTATATTTATATGCTATGTTATAGAATATATATGTGTATATAATTATAGTTATAACATTTAATTTACTTAATTTTTCTACTAAGCACTGCTTCAACTGCCTCCCATAAATTTTGATATGTTTTAATTTATATTCTATTCAAAATATTTTCTACTTTCCCTGTAACTTCATCTTTAATCCATGTTTTTATTTTAAAGAAGCCTGTCCGTTAATTTCCAAATATTTTAGGATTTTCTCAATATATTTCTGTTAATGATTTCTAGACTTGAGAAGAAGTTTCATCTGACTCTTTGCAGTGTTCATGCCCCATCTCTCCGTGAAGGAAACTCTCTTTCTGTAGTTTTCAGAAAAGGTGGTTGCCTTGAGACTTCAGTTCTCTAATAGGTCCAACAAAAGTGATTTTTCAGATTAACTGGATTTTTCTTTCGATTAAGTTGAAAGATACACTCTTTCCATCTTTCCCTACTCTGGGTAGAAGCCAGAACTACTTTTGTTGTTTGAAATTTCATACTTCCTACTTTAACCAATATATTAATTTTTTTCTTCTTTATTGTTCTTTGCATCTACTTTTTTCTCCTAGTTTCAATTTCCTTCTGTCTGAAGTAGATCTTAGTATTTTTATTTTTAATCTATTTTATGTAACTGATAAAGTCTTTCAGTATTCATTTGCATGATGTTGTCAATAAGCAGTTTAGGGATAGAGATCTAAGTTGAGAGTTATTTACACAGCAAATTTTAGTGATACTATTGCGTTCACCCTTGCTATTTGTTGCTGCAAGGAGACATTCATTGCCATCCAAATTATTATTTATATTTTCTCCCTGATTGTTTTTGTAATTTTCTCTTTGCCTTTAGAATTAGAAATTCTATTACAATGAAACTGGGTTTTTGTTTTGTGTTTAAGTTGTCCATCTCAGTGCTCAGTGAGCTTTCTGGACCTGAAAACTCATCTTTTTTGCTGGTTTACAGTTTGGAAAATTCATAATCATTATTTCTTTCAATGTATCTTCTCAATTTTTCATCTTCTCTTTCTATAATTCATAAGAAATATAATAGTGGATTTTCTTATTCTACTTTCCATGCTCTTACTCTCTCATATTTTCTTTCATTTTATCTGGATTCTGTTTTATTTCCTGAAATCGATTATACAATTTGCTATTTTCTTTCAATTTGTATCTGTTTTAATCCACCCATTGGATTTATTTTAATCCATCCCCTGGGTTCTTCATTTCAATGAGTATACTCTAGTGTTTCTTCTATGCATATTTTTCATATTCAACATCTCTGAAATTTTATTCCCAATGACATATTAAAATTATCCCCAGGTGTGTGTTATTATGAAGTTGTCATTGTCTCCACATGTATAAGTAAAAGCATTAGTCTCAAAACTTGCAGAATACTTGTTAGTCCACTTATAAAAAAATCTTCAAGGAGATTTTGGATTTAAAAATAGAAATATATTGCCAGTAGCTAATGCCAAATAACTGGCCATGCCTCATATCTACCTCTTATTTTTCTTAGAGTTACACATGATACCTTCAAATGGTATTTGAAGGACTGAACAGATTATATTTTACTTTTGTTAAAATACTCAGGTTTTTAATATAAGCTAGAATAAAATAATATAATTTTCTATCAATTATTATTAAGCTGAAATTAATAAAAATCAACTAGTCTTTATCAAGAAGCTACTATGTATATGATATAAGGCACTATGTATACATGATAATAGTTAAGAATATGGCATTTGATTCAAACAGGCTTGTCTTCAAATTTAGGCTCCATTTAACAGCTGCATGACAAGCAAGTAGTAAGTCACTAAACCTCTATATGCTAGAGAATACCAGATGACTCTTAAGTCTATTTTTCCAGTCTTCTTAATGATGCAAACCTGATGTTGAGTTTAACACATTGCTCCAAAGATTAAAGTCTATATTACCCAGCCTATATTATAGTTATATGAGGCCATGTGGCTAGGTTCCTGCCTGTGTGATTTAAGGAGAAAAGCAGCATGGAATTTATTGAAAGCCTTCTTAAGAGAATGGGGCAAATCCTTTTCTTCCTTCCTCATTTTTCATACTGGTTGGAAGATAAATGTAGTAGCTGAAACTGTACCAGTTAGCTCTGATTATGTGGTCATCTGCTGAGTAAGGCAGCGTGGAAAGAGGGAATTCTGACTTCTGATGACACTTCGAAGTTACCATGGCAGCTCTGGTCTTCTTTTATATGAGAAATATAAATGTGATGTTATAATATTGATATTTTTTTCTGTAATATGCTGATAAACTAATCTTAGCCAAGTCCTTGTTTAAGCTTTCTTCTCATGTTTCACATTTGTATAATTATAGTAACTTTTTCATTAGGTTATTTGTTGCAAAGAACAAATAACATATGAAATTGTGAAGATCACTGTCTGGAACATAGAAATTGCCTTAAAAACATTAGCTATTTTTATTCACTGAAAAATAATTGGTAGGTGGTTTCTTCCTTTGAGAACCTCCCACATAATGATGCCCACTTTTTCTTTTTATCTTCTACAATCCATGTACCAACAATAGTTGATTCGCAAATAATTTCAATATATAAAATTTATCAAACTAGCTAAGGAATATGTGCAAATCCCTTTAAAAGAATTTGATTAAATGTATTGCTTGAAAAAAAGTTATTTCTTGTATATGATGCATTTATCATCTATGATTATAGTAGAAATTGATCATTTCATGTATAAAGTCCACCCAGATATTTACAGAGGTAGCTAAGAGAAATTTATTTGACCTTTTTTAAAGTGTGTGTGGTAAGTTTCAGACAAAGAATTCAATACGTATTCTGAAATTTTTAAATAATGTACGGTTCTTTAATGCCTAATAAAAAATTGTTCCATTTACATGTGTTGTACTACTATTTTCTTGAAAACATTCCTGGGAGATCAACCCCTCTTTAGATTGCGTGAAAAAGCTATAGACCTCAGAGATTTTGTTTTAGCCTACTTGAAAGCAATCATTGAAATTTCGCATCTCTGCCAGTTGTCCCAGGTTTACAGGGATCCAAGATTATTGGCGACCCTGGAATTCCACTGCTTATGAGATCACATATTCTATTTGGACCAACAGGAGAGATCTGGATGTCAAGCATGAGTTGCACTGTTGTTATTAACTAAGTTTCCACAAGTATTGGAAGCAGGGTAAGGAGAATGGAGAATCCAGAAATCTTTTCTTTGAATCCATATAACAGATAAGATGTCCTCTGAATTAGTCTAAATCTCAGTAGGTGCTGAATCACAGAAGCTTCTGCAGCAGTTACCTAAAGAGACCTAATTTTTTTGAGAACAGAATATGCATGTTTTATTATGGAAGTTGTCTTATCACAGTACCTGCATATGTACGATGAAATTCTGCAATCCTAAGAAGTGCTACTCCTTATTTTATTAAAACACATAGTGAGTAGCCACATAAAACCTATATAATTTGCTGGTTTGTGAATCAAAGCCTTGGGCAAACCATTTTTTCTTTTGTCTCCTATACTCACAGGGCAATCCCAGTGTTAAATTGCTGTACATTGAGAAGACATTTTTACACTCTGACCCCCTAAAATAATAACTGTCAAACATGTTTTATTTTTTCTGTATCTTAGATTTTATCTCGATCCTATTTTTTCTTTATTGTGTTATTAATGAGTGAAGTGTATATGTAAATATTAAGATTTACGATTTGGTCAATAAAAGACATACTTTTAAAACAACAAAAAAGTAAGATGAAAATAATGTTTTACTAACTTGGAAAGTGAAAGAGAAAGTGTTAATTATTCTGTGTTGGAACAACACTTACCTTAATACTGATCTAGAGACAGATACCATATTTATCTTAAACTACCCCAGAGCAAAGAACCTGTGAAGAAGACAGTTACCTTTGGAACCATATTTATCATGTAAATAGCTCAGAAAAAGATACTGCCAGTTACATCTTTAAAATACAAAACTGCATGCATTTCACTATTTTGTAAATGCCAGAGAGATGCAGCATCCGTTAGAGTTAACGGTGCGGCACTTTTGTGTTCAGTAGCATGAATCATTAATCATGAGACAGGCCATATTCTTGTACTGCTTCTGCTTTCATTACTTGGCCTAATTAAACAGTTCTCTGAACTGGAATCTCAGATTCCTCTGTTACAGATTATCATTAATTATGGTGAAAGTGCTCAGAGATGTTGGACTCAATTATATTCTACTCAACTCTGGCACCGTGTGATTCATTGCGCAGCCTGCTCTGCAGATGTACTCTTTTCTTATCTCGCACTCTCACTTTTGTAAATTGGGCTCTGGCAGCCAACAAACTAAGAGTTATGTGCTGCGTTTTCATTAAAAACATGTTGGAGAAGCACAGACCAATTAAGGATTCTGTATTTTATAAGGAGTGATGAGATGAACAGTGGATTCTGGGAGAATTAGCTCAGTGAAGAAGCAATCTCAATCCCATTGTATTGCAAAATTCGGTGCCTATTTTCTGTTTGGGGTTCAACTGGTTAAGTCGCTGGCTCAAAACTTTTTAAAAAATAATTTAAAATATATCAGTCTATTGCTAGTCAATAGGAAGAAACTCAAAATTTTGTTTGGTGCTTGTGTGAGCTACTGGAAAACATTCCTAGCGACATATGCCAAGCACATTATAGCTCAAAAGATACTAATTTCATCAATTTTGACAGTCATTTTCCACGCTATGTAATGAAATCTGTTCAATAGCACTAAGTCTAGGCAGACTGGACTAATAAATGGCATAGACAAAGCCAGAGTATCAGGATTTGCAGGCTTTTGGTAATGTGAAATGTGTGTGAGGAAAGAGTGTATAATTTGACATATAGCACGTGCAAATCATATTATCCCAAAGTACTTCTACTGCATTTAGAATTTATTGGTTTAAGGATTCTCTTTTCTTCCTTCATTTGTTTACTCCTTCCTCCCTCCCCTCCTTCTTTCCTTCCTTCTTTATCTCTGCCTTCTTTTCTTTCTTCCTTCCTTTCTTGTAGGAGAATCAAAAGATCTTCCTTTTGTTTTGAATATTATGGAGATTGTGTGCACTTCAAACTGTATTTTAACAATTAAAATAAAACAAAGCTTACAATAAAATCATTTCTTCAGTTTTCCCATTGGCTACAAAACCACACACAAAATATAATGTCTAAAATCATGGGTATTTAAACATTTCATGGAAAGACAATGTTTACCTAATTTAAATTAAAACTACAAAAAAAAGAATGATATGAACTTTTCTTTGGAGATTGTCCATTAAGAAGTTGGAAGGACATTGAGACATCATGGCTCATAATTGCAGTGTTAAGTGTGCAAACACATTTGGGAAGAGCCTAAGAAGGATATCTAATTTTCTCTTCCTTTCCTATCATGAGTTTTAAATTATAATAGAAATTATCTGTTTATAGAACATCTGTTCTTAAAGTGAAATCCACTGTCATTTAATTTACTTCTGCTGTCATTTTTTAAAAATAACAAATTTTCAAGGTTTTTACCTGAAAATATTTATTTAATAAAAATGAGTATTGAGACTAATTTGTATAATATGGAAAGTTTGTGTTATTGATAAGAAGAGATAATTATCTAGTTCAATAAGAAGTTATGTTGGTTTTCTGTGTTGTTGTTCAAACAATTATTATTGAAGGATATGATTTCACAATATCATCTCCAGGGACAAAAAAAAAGCTTTCAGAGCTGTACTTACAAACCAATCATTTATTTAAATACAGCAAATGGCTTAAAGCCAATACTTGCTACCACGTAAACATATTATTCTAATCAATATATGAGAAAAATATATAAACATTATTTGTTCAAAGTAAGTATGAGGTTAAGAGTTCTCTCTTTCCCTCATTCCACTTGAAAAGTATGGTGCCAAAGCAGTCAAAACTGGTGTGTTTGTTGCCCTTTGTTTCTCATTTGAGAGGTTAACAGAAATAACACACGGTAGTAACATATCACAAAGCTATGCTCAAGGGTGAAATATAAACAGCTCTGTAAAATGTTTGTTACATGATGAGTAACATGTTTCATTATTGCTAGATTTCTACTTTTACAGGCATCACCTTTGTTTATCTGACATTAAATTGTCCTCAACCTCATCTTAAAACCTCTTTTCTACAATGTAAGATATTAACTGTGTATATTCACCCACAAAAGCAGCTCCAAAATAAAGGGCACATCCTTTCTCTTACTTTCATATTTTCTAAAGTTTCTATTTTGATTTTTCCTAAATGAAATTTAATTTTTATATATTTCCATTGACTATATGTCCATTTCTCCTGAATGCGGTCAGGAAGAGAATAGAATTAAAACAATGTGGAGGGAAAAAAAGTTCTAGATGTAAACCTTTTGGCTTAACAGTTTGTAGGTTTTCATATCCTGCAGTAGTTTCAGGTTTTAATATATATGAAAATCAGTGGTCTTGTATCTATGCATATGTGTCGTCTATAATATAATTTTGACAGATGGTGAGCTGGATAAATCTAGTCCCTGGCTTGTCTTGCACTCTACCAAAACTTGTTTAAAAAGGCATTCACATGTATTTATTTTTTAAATAAAGATGCATGTTTTTGGCCTGCTCTTATTTCTCATTGAGATGCTGGCATCCCGATCTTTGACGGTCCCATATACACATTTTACCTGAGCTGTTGTGATTTTTTTTTACAGGGTTATTCCATGCATAATACTGATGCCTATATTATTCTACATCTTCTCCTTATTAAAAATAAATATGTTACCTTGCCCCTGTTTGCACTATCTAAAATTCTGACAACAATATCTTACTTAAAAAAATAAAAACCTAGAAACCAGGAAGCAGTTTCTCCCACTAGCAGCCCCAGACAGACTGCTCATTGAAAATGTAATACACTGCTGCCATGTCACAGGTCATCTGGCAAATGGCAATCTGAATTTTAAAAGGAATATGAATAAAATTCTGTTTTATTTTGAAAATGAACTTTCTGCCCTCCATCATGAATCCAATATATGTCTTAATCTTCTATGTTCTTGAAGCCTGCGGCTCCTGGCTGAGTCCTTTGACTTCTGAACCTAATAAGGAAATAGGTTGTTTTCTCATCCTCGTCTCATTTTTAGAAGGGCTGAAACAAACAGTCCCCTATTTCAAATGTAATTGACAAAGCACAAAAACATGTATGTTATATAATTTTAGGTTTACAACCAAGCTCAGCACTGAGATGTTTTTTTAAATTTGATTAAGATGTTATACCTTTGGAAATGTGCTGTCAAGATTCAAAATCAAAATTTCCAAGTGTATGATTGCATGTTTACCTTAGAACCGTACATGTAAAGCTGATAAAGGGTAGAATGGATAATGGTACACTTCAATTGGGAACATTTTCATTTAACCTGGACATATTTATAGCCAAACAGAGAGCTGTATAGACAGAATTTAAAATATATATTTATGGCTATTGTTCCTGCTTAAAAATCAACTGGGTGTGTACTGTGTCTGTATCTATGTTTTTTTTTTTCCTAAATAGAAGTTAGTTAATAATTATGCTCATACTTTTCTAAATTGAATGTTTCCACATTCAGTTAAATTTATGACCTTTAATTAAAGAATAAAATGCTCTTATTTTCAGAAAAACAATATTTTAATTTTTCAGTGTGTTTGTTCCTTTTTATTTAAAATCCTAAGAATTATATATTGCTATGCCTTAATTATGCTTGTTATTTTTTAATGAAATAATTATGGGAATTACTTTTTAAGAAGAAAAATGGTAGAATGTGAAAACACTTAAAATAAATGCAGTTAGGCATGCTATGCTGCAACTGTATCTCATAACCACATTTGTGCAGCATCATCACAACCTAACTGATCATTCTAAGGAAATAAATGCTGACATTTCAGTGAGTGTGTGTGTATGTTGTGTGTGAGATAGAGAGAGAAAAAAAAGAGACAGGTACACATACACACTTAAGCAAAGAGTTAATAGTTGGACTTTTTTAGCTTAAAACTTGTCCATGCTATTTTTCAGATCATAGTTATATTTTAAATTTCTTTGGGAATTATTTGGCCATTCTAAGCTTATAGTAATTAACATATTACCAGTGATGCTCTAGTTATTAAAGTTCACAAGGACAGAAAACTTTTTGAAACTTTAACTTAAATAGCTGGTTTTAGTCTGCACTCCATTTCTTGATATTCTGATAATATATAGGCTTAAAGAAAACATGAACGAAAATAGAATCACTTGCAGTTGAATTACAGTTCAACAAATAATTATTGAATATCCAATATGGTCTAAACATTGAATTCATAATTAATGTACACAGTGATGGTATAACAACAAGATAGATCTTTTAGTTGGGTAAACAGACAAATAATATGATAATTGTCATAAATTGTGACAAGTGAAGCAATAAAGGTGGGCAAAAAATAAGTTAGAAGCACAGAGGAGGGCAGACATGGCATGGGGAAAGAGGAGGCCAGGGAAAGCATTGTGGGTAAAGTGATACCTAAGAGTATTCTTTAAGGATGATGTGAAATATGTTAGATGAAGGGTAGTTTAGATTATCTTCCTATAGATTGAGTTTACTGAAATGTGTAAATGAGGGGAGGGATTCATATATTTGTTGGGTAACTGAAAATATGGACTATAGAATCCATATTTTAAGTGACTCCTGAAATATCCATTTTATTGCTTCTTCATTGTATAGCAGCCATGTAGTCTGGAAGAAATTAGTGCCAGGTCCAGAGACACATGTTTCTTAGACTAAGCCAATTAAGATAGGTGCATTTCCCTAGAGAGTTATTGTTCCAGGAACTTAGGTTTACATAAAGCATCCTTTAATAGTTCATAGACATTTTGTCTTGGTTCACATGTGAGTACATGACCTGATTGGCACAATCATACTACAGGTTAGTGATTTAATTTCATGGCTATAGGAATGATAATCTTTATCTCCCACTTGTATGAAGGCAGCAAGGATGCTAGAGCTCTAAATATCACATCCACATTCCGAGTAGGAAGAAGAAAGACAAAAAGCAAAAGTTATGCAGGCCAGCTGGATCATCTCCAATGAAGAACCTCCCCAGAAACCATATCCAATAAATTGTGTTTACACCTCAGTGGCCAGAATTGTGTCAAATGTCTACTTCTAGCTGCAAAGGAGCAGGGCATGTATTCTTAGCTGCCATACACCCACTCCAAAATAAATTGGAATTCTGTTAATAAAGAAGAGGAGAGTGAATATTATGTAGGATAATAACATTTTCTAATATACAGTCCCTGACCTCAAAGTGTTCATAGTCTGCTATGGGAAATAGAAACACAAAATACTTACAACCTATTTAAAATTCTACTTTAATAAGTGTACCAACAAAGTATTGTTAAGGAGAGAATTATCTTTGCATGGTGCGCTTTTACTAGTAAGACATACATAGATTACATTTTTCTGTATAGAAATTCAAGGAAGTTTCTAGCTTCAAAGCCCAACAAACTCCAATATTGTAGAAAAGAAACAAAAAAAATAAACTAATCATTTTTGAAAACCAAGCAGGGACGTCATCTGTGGACTAATTCCCGGATGCATTGTTTCAGAGGGATGAGCAAAAATAAAACCAAGGTAAAAAACAAGACTGTGGTAAAAGTTTGAAGCTTTTCTTAGAAGTACTCGTCTGCTTCACTGGGAAGATGGTGAAGCATAGTGCCTGGTGGTCTTGGTGGCTGAATTTTCTGGGGCTTACAAGGCACATTGTATTAGAAAATCTTTGTAGCCACCTTATAAGAAATATCCACAGCTGTACACAGAGAAGGGCAACCCAGTCTCCTATTGCTGCAGAGGACTAATATCTTCTGCAGAGTTTGCACAACCCTCGGAAGTTTTAAGTAATAGAAATATCACCAAACGTCTGATGTTGGAAATACCTTGATATTAATTGAAGGTAGCAACAAAGAAAACATAAATAATAGAGAAATCTGAAAAAGATGTTTATTTAATACTTAAAACTCATACATATTAAATAAGAATAGATGAGTATAAAAAATCGGAGATTTTGGAAATGAAAAATTTTACCTATTGCAACAAAAATTTTATCTTGATATAAGGCCTGATAGCAAAAAGGATGCAGATAAAAGCTAAGAAAATCTTCCTGAACAACATAAAATGATGTAAAATATAAAATACAAGCCAAGAGACATGGAGGATATATTGAGACATTCCAATATACATCCAAGAATATAACCAAAATAAGAAAATAAAATGAATAAAAGAGAAAAAAGTGTAGAAGATTGCCTGGAATTTTTGCATAAAATAAAATAATAAATGGATCTTTATTTTTAAATATTTACTAAGGAACATGAGATCATTTTTTCAGAGCACAATGTTTTTATAATTTATATCCAACAGAATAATTTTGGCCACAAATTTCTCAGCAAGCACTAAGGCAAAATAAAAAAAATGTTTATTCATATAAGAACTCAGAAAGTTAACCTGTTATATATATTAGTGTATAGTATAGTAATGTGTATACTATACTATACTGGGTGGGTAAACTAGACTAGTTTACATGGGTAAACTAGACTAATAGGATAGTAGGGCATCAGAGAATGTACTTCAGGAAAAACAAAAAAAAACAGGATAAAAAGTCGGTTTCAGGGCTTCCCTGGTGGCGCAGTGGTTGAGAGTCCGCCTGCCGATGCAGGGGACACGGGTTCGTGCCCCGGTCTGGGAAGATCCCACGTGCCGTGGAGAGGCTGGGCCCATGAGCCATGGCCGCTGAGCCTGCACATCTGGAGCCTGTGCTCCGCAACGGAAGAGGCCACAACAGTAAGAGGCCCACGTACAGCAAAAGAAAAAAAAGGTGGGTTTCAAGGAGCACTAATGAGCATACATATCAAGTAAACATAATGTTAAATATAAATAAATATTGATAATATTAAATAATTACTTTAATTACAGTATGGAATTACTATTCCAGATTATAGTAACATAAGTATTGGTCAGGGAGTTTATGGGGATAAAAACCAAGCAAAATAAGTGTTTCAAGATCCTTGTCTTCAGTGGGGTGTGTGGGAGGTGTAAAGTATTTTGACAGGCAAAGGAACAGGCAAAGATTTCTTAGGACACTAAAAATATAGATGAAAGAAATATGATAAATTGACTTTATCAATATTAATAACAGTTGCTTTTTAAAAGACAGTGTTGTGAAAAATGAAAAGACAGGTTAATAGGAAATATCAGCAATAGAAATGACAGGCAAAGAACTATCTAGAATATGTAAATAACTCATAACTAAACAATATGAATACAAACTAGCCAATTGAAAGATGAGTAAAAGTGTTTAATAGACACTTCACTAAAGAAAAATTTAACTGGATCAAAATCACGTTAAAAAATTCTCAACATTAATATTCATCAGAGAAACGCAAATTGAAAACATGATGAGATACTACTATGCATCCACTATCATGGGGATAAAATTGAAAAGACCGACAAAACCAAGTGTTAGCAAAGATACAAAATTAATGCATTGTTGGTTGGAATGCAAAATGGTACAGAAAACTTGGAAAACACTTGGCTAAAAGTCAAAATAACAACTATGCCAATTGTTGAGAGGAACTAGAACAGGGAGAAATTTCATAACTTTTGATGGGAATGTAAATGGCATAACTATTTTGAAAAACTGTTTAGCTGGCTTTTTAAAAATAAATTTAAATATACACAAATCCAGTCCATTAACTGCATTACTAAGTATTTCTCCAATACAATAAGAAAATTACTACAGACCCAGCGGATATTCAAATGATAAAGGAATACTATGAACAACTCTATGCACATAAATTTAAAACTTAGATAAAACAATTCCTTGAAAAGCACAAACTACCAAATCACCTAAGATGATATTGATACCCTGAACAGTCCTATACTATCAAAGAAATGGAAATGAATTTGTAGTTAAAAAACATTCCAATAATGAAATCTCCAGACCTGAAGATTTCACTGGTGAATTCTAACAAATATTTACAGAACAAATAAAACTGATTTTGTACAATATCTTCCATAAAATAAAAGAGGAGGGAAAATTCTTATCTAATTTTATGAGAGCAGAATTATCTTGAATCAAAATTCAGATAAGGAAAGTCCAAATAAAGAAAAATGACATCATTAACTCTCATGAAAATAGACATAAAAAATCTTCAAGTATTACCAAATCAAATCTAACAATTAAAAAAGCAATGCATCATGACTTAGTGGAGCTTATCTCAGGAATTGTAATATTCAATATTCAAAAATTAATCAATTTAATCTATTATAATCTATATGATCATATCAACTGATGCAGAAAAAAATTTCAGAAAATTCAATACCATAGCTATTCATGATAAAACCCTTAGCAAACAAGAACTAGAAGGGAATTTCTTCAGTATAATAAAGGAATCTAAAAAAAGAAATTTTACATCTAATGTCATATTTAGTGGGGAAAGACTGAATGCTTTCCCCCTAAGACAGGGGACAGGGCAAAGGCATCCATTCTCACTACTCCTATCCAATATCTTACTGGAAGATCTAGTCAACTCAATACAGGAAAAAGAAAAAATAAAATACATGCAGATTGGAAGAGAAAAAATAAAACTCTCCTATTCATATGGATATGACTGACTACATAGAAAGTCTCAAGGAATCTACGAAAAAGAATTATAGAACTAATAAAATTTGGAAACAAATTTTAAAAAATAACATTTATGATACCTCTAAAATCATGAAACTCATAGCTACAAATCTTTAACAAACCATTTATAAGATCTATATGCTTAAAACTACAAAATGCTCAGAAAATATATCAATGAAGATCTAAAGAAATGAAGGGATATACTGTGTCCATGAATTTGAAAACTAAACTAAATAAAATGGTCAATTATCTGAATATTCACATAAAATTTTAACACAATTCTTATCAAAATCCCAGCAAGATACTCCATACATATAGACAAGTTTACTCTAAAATTTATATGGCAAAGTAAAGGAATTAAAATAGCTAGAAGAATTTTGAAACAGAAGAATTAAGAGGAATCTTAATCTTAAATCTACATGATTTCAAAACTTATTGTTAGATAGCTACAGCAAATAATACTGTGTGATGTTGGCAGAGGGACAAGCATATAAATCAGTGGGATGAAATAGAAATCACCCCACAGAAAATGGACAAATAACATTTGATAAAGAGCAAAATCAATTCAATGGAGGAAAGATAGTCTTTTCAACCCTTAGTTTAGAGAAATTCAATATCCATAGGCAAAAAAAAAAAAAAAAAAAAAAAAAGAATTCACCTCGAACTAAACCTCACATCTTAAACAAAAAATTTACTCAAAATGAAAATCACAGGTTTAAATGTAAACATAAACTTTTAGAAGATATTATAATATTTTTGAGACCTAGGGCTTGCTAAAGAGTTCTTAGACACCAAAAGAATGGTTTATAAATGAAAAAAATCAATGAATTGGGCTTTATTAAAATCAAAGACTTTTGTTCTTTGAAAGACCCTGTTGAAAGGATGAAAGAGCTACAGACTAGGAGAAAACATTTGGAAACCACATATATATGACAAAGGACTTGTATCCAGAATATATAATAATACTCAAAATTCAACAGTAAGAAAATAAATAACCAACTTTAAAAAATGGACAAATGACTTAGACACTTCACCAAAAATGATATACAAATGGCAAGAAAGCACATGAAAAATTTTACATCACATGCCATTTAAAAAATGCTAATTAAAACCATGAGTTAGTAGTACATACCTAATATAATGGCTAAAATATATTTCCAGAAAATATTGAAAAAAGCAAATGCTAGCAGGAACTCTCATTTTTTGCTGGTGGAAATGTCAAATGGTACACTTGGAAAAGAGTTTGGCAGGTTCTTACAGAATTAAATCTACTCTTACTTTATGACTCAACAATCTTACTCTTGGGTATATAGAGAATACCCTAGAGAAAGGAAAAATTATATTCTCACCAAAACATATACACAAGTATTTATAGCAGCATTATTAATAACCTCCAAAGCAACCTAAATGTGTTTCAGTAGGTGACTGGGTCAACAAACTATGCTTCATCCATACAATGGAATACTATATTATTCAGCAATAAAAGGGATGAATTAGCCAGGTTATCAAGGTTAATATCAAAAGTGCTAAGCCATGTTAATAGTATATGGCATGATGTGATGTCATGAAAATGGTATTGTACCTTTGTGGTCTTCTCTCAAAAACCCATTACCTTAGTCTAATCATGAGAAAAACATCAGAAAAATCCCAATTAAGAGACGTTCTACAAAATAACTGACCAGTATTTCTCAAAACTGTAAAGATCATCAATGTAAAGTAGTAACACGAGTGAGATCTTGGCACAGAAAAACATTAGGCAAAATGAAAGAAATATAAATAATGTATAAATTTTAGTTAATAGTCATATATCAATATTGGTTCCTTAATTATGGCAAGTGTATCGTACAAGATATGAGACAAAGTAGGTATGGAGTTTATGAGAATACTGTGTATTATCTTTATAATTTTCCTTTAAATCAAAAAGTTCACATTTGATTGAAAAATTTGTTAAAATATTTTTTTAAGTGCATGGAAATAAACCTTATAATTAAGGTCAAAATTGAAAGAAAATATAGAAAAACAAAACAAGAAGCTAACTTGATATGTAAATTTGGACGAATCTCAAAGATGTTACTCTGAATAAGAGAAGTCAGTCTCAAAAAGTTACATACAGTATGGTGCCACTATGTTCTCAAAAACACTTTAGTGATGTTGACTAGCTCAATGATGGCCAGGAGTTAAGAGCTGGTGGAGGATTTGACTACAAAGTGATAGCAGCAGGAAATTTTGTGATGCTAAGGAACTATTTTATATCCCCATTCTGGTTATGGTTACACAAATCTGTACACGCGCTGAAATTCAAATAACTGTACATAAAAAGATCATTTTATGTTTATTTTAAAATAAAATAAATAAAAAAATAAAGACATAAGTTACAGAAATATATGTATAGTATGTTGCCTTTGAGGGGGAAAGAGAAGGGAAAAAAAGGATATACAGTTTTATAGGTTTCTGTGTGCATAACACTTATCTGGAAAAATAAAGAGCCCACTAACCATGGTTACTTGTTGGGGTGAGCTGTAGGGAGACTTATCATCTATGTCTAAAGTTTATACTAACCAATGATGTTAGATTTAACCTTAGGTATTTTACAGTCTTTGTTACATTTCTAATATTATCTTTATATTACAGTTATATTTTCTAATAATGTTTTACTGGTATAAACATGTAGTCATGATTTGGGATAACTTTTTGTATCTATTAATATTTCTACATATTTGCCTGGATTTTATAGGTAGGCAACTCCTTGTCTGAAAACATTACCATTTTTTCTTCTTCAATTTCTAAATATTTTTCCTTTTATTTGTTTCACTGTTTAGAATATCTAATGCAATGTTGAATAGAACTATGATAGAAGGCACACTTATTTCCTACATGGATTTAAAGGGAGCTATTTATTTGCTTTGAAGAATAATATTTTGTAAATTTATAGTATTAATAAATAACCTCTATCAACAAAAATGTATTTTTCTATTTCTAGAGTTTTAAAATGTTGTAAATTTTATCTAATGGCTTTTCCTTTATTTTCAGTGTTATAAAATGTAAATATTATCTAATAGTTTTTCCTTCATTTATTGAAATTGTACTTTTTTCCTTCTACATGACAGTTATAGATATTATATATGTCCATACGAACATATATTTGCTCACTGAGTTGTACAAGTAATATATATTCTAACTAATATTTTCCACTCAATCTATCAATTACTGAAATAAGTATATTAAAATCTATAAAGATAGACTTATTTATTTCTCCTCATAATTATGCCAATTAGTGTTTGTATATATTTGGAACTATGTTAAATGAAACAAAAAATCATAAGAGTTATATTTTTCTGGTATGTTCTTTCTATTTTATCTTTAAAGATCCATTTTAGATCTATATATGTTTTATAAGTATATTTTTATATTATTGGAAGTATATCAGTTTCATTTAGATTAAGGTAGGTTATTATTTTTAAAACTATGTATTTAAAAACTTTTAAATACTTTTAAATACAAAGTTCAGTCCATTTATACTTGCTATGTTTACAGACTTTATTTCCACCATATTATTTTTGTTTTCTATTTACCATCATTTGCTTTCCTATTCCCCTTTTTTCCTGACTTTTATTTTCATGGATCGATCAAGTTTTCTCTATTCCATATTTTGTTTTACTACTATGGAAATGAATCATTTTGTTTCTCTCCTTTTGATATTTATCACCAAATTCTTAATATATACGTAGCAAAATCTAATGATACTAGTTATTACTCCCATTCTCACAAAACACACAATTTTTGAATCCCCAAGTCCAAAAGATGCTTATATTTTACATGATATTCAGTATTCATTAGCCAATTAAAAGTCATCATTGTTACAACAAAAATTCTTTTGTATTGTCAGAGATTATTCAGATTTTCTTACATATTTATCAATTTTTATTGCTCATCTTTGCTTTATTTATCTCACTCCTTTCTTCTCTTAATTTCTTCTTTCTGATTTACATCATTCCCTTTTGGAAAGGGTAGGAGAGTGTTATTCTCCCTCTACCTCATTTTCTGAAAATGTCTCTTTTCCTCTCTCCAAATAATAAACTAGCAGTATATAGAATTGAGGCTTGACAAATATTTTTTCTCCACATTTTAAAGATATTTTCCCCCATCCATTTATGGTTTTATTTTGCTCTGGAAAAGTTACATATAACCCTAAGTGTCATTCTTTTACATGTAATCCTATTAATAATCTCTGGTTATGTTTAAGACTGTCTCTCCTCCTTTTAGTGAACTTCCCTACAATATTTTAATTATCTTATTTAGGATTTTGTATATCCCACTTCTGAGAATTCATGGGTTAATAATGCTGGGAAATTTGCTTTTGGAACACTGTGTAGATATATAGAGGCTATTCACTACACTTAACCTTTTCCATTACCTCTCCTTCATGTTTTGTATTTCATTTCATTTACTCTCAAAGCTACATATAAAATAATTTATAAAATTTTTATCTTTCATTTTACTAAATCTCTGTTCAACTATGTCTAATTTGATGGCTAACTTTTCCACTAAGTTTTTATTTTTTTCATACCTTGCTTTATTTTATATTGTCATGCTCTATTTCTGTTTTCTATTCTGCTGTTTTTCAACTTAATTAGTTTAAACATATGAATGGTATTTTCTGAAGTCTAATCCTGCTATTATTTTTACTTGTACAGACTCCTAATCATAATGTCTTTTTATCCCCTCATGTGCCTTGTAATTTTTAATTGTGAGCTAGACTATCTTTTAAAGTATTTGCCATCTTGCATGGAACATATTTGCTTCTCAAAATATTAGTAGTGAAGAATGATTTTTTCTTTCAAATCCATCACAGATTTATACTTTTCTAAATAAAATTAAAATGAATTGCTAGAAAAAATGAAATAAATGGAGACATAAAAGTACTAGGTTTAAAAAATATTAGACCAAATTTTTATTACTTACTCCATTAAATTGCTATAACCATTTCTAACACTTTCAATTTCTGTACTTATCTTGTCACCACTGATGAGTAGAAAATAGTCATCAATCAGCACCAATCCACAGATCACACTCTAAGTAACATTGCTCTAAAATATTTTTATATTTGTTCTATCTTGTACAGCATATTTGTTTCTGGTGTGAGAGAAAATTTTACTTCTCACTGTTGATTAAAAAAGACTGTCAGATTATGTGGATAAGTAAATTTGAATTTCAAATTTACTTGAAGTATAGGCCAATGTTTACAAATTCTCAGGAGATGTTTGTTTGTTTGTTTCCCAAAAATAAACCAGGTAGGGAAAGATAAGCTTCTTTTTCCATCTCTCATATTGAAGGATGGTTATTTTTCTCAATCATCCCTTTCTTCAGGGTACAGTCTTTTGAAGTTTACTGCTTTTTGTGGAGCTCCCAATGATAACAGTCCACCTTGTGTGGGCACAGACTCACGATCCTGGTCATACAACTACAGAATTAAGTGAAAAGCTTATTTCTTTAATATTGTCTTGTCATCATTTTTCACCTCTGCAATGAAAAGCAAGTTAGACATACTTTACCTTGCAGTTCTAATACCTTATGCAATAAGTTCTTTATATTATTTAGTCAAAAATAATCTAGAGGCTGATACATCCCTAGGAAGCTAATCTTGGATTTGAAGAGCTTTCTTGGCTTGTTTGAGATTTACTCTTCAATGCTTATATTTTCTTTACAGTTTTTCTCTACTCAGAAAACTGGGTGATCTCTTGTTTACAATCACCCAATTCATAACTGACACAAATATATAATTTTGGAAAATTACCATATATAAACATAAAAAAATAATAATAAAGGACAGAAAATAAATAGCTAAAAACTTATGCATTCTTCTAACTCCAACAAAGGTTGGAAATATAGCCAACTATGTGTTATGTACAGGAGACATCTAAAACAAAACCATACCATGGTTTGAAGTACAGAGGGAGAAAAATATATTATTTAAATTCTAAAAAAAGCAAGGGTTACAATATTAATAACCGATCAAATCTACTAAATGAAACAGAGAGAAAGACTACAATTCATTCAATTCAATTCTAGATATTGTACTAGGCATTTGGGTCACAAAAGTTATAATACATGGAGGATATATATTAGCAGAAAAAATAAACTATAATAAATGGATAAAATATTTTTGGAAGTGGTATGTTCTAAAAAACAAATAGATATCTATATTAAGGTTGAGGGCTCACAATGTGGAGATACATTATATAATATGGTCAAGGAAGATTTTTCTCAAGTTATTTTTGACTTGTTATATAAGAACAGATAGGAGCCAGCATAGAAATAAACAGAGCAATATACCTCTTTCCCATTTGCACACTGGAATTACTACAGGAGCTCTTATTTTGTAAAACACTTGAGATACACTATACTTGAAGATCTAAGTGAATTATAGGAATTTTTAGTAAAATATACATAAACATTTAATAAACCAATAAACAAAGATATGAAAAATTATCAAAGGGCTCCCTATAAAAAATAAAAAGGTCTGGATTGTTTTGTTTGTAAAGTTTTTCAAATAAACAAGTTCAAATACTATTTAAACTTACCTAAAACATTACTTTCAGAGCAAAGCTTCTAAATATTTCCTAATCTATCACAACACTGCTAGCAAAACTTGACAAAGATAAAAAAGCCAGAAAGCCAAAATAACCTTAGACATATCTCACTTATTAAAATGATACCAGATTCCAAAAGAAAATATTATCAAACTAAATTAAGCTGTGTGTATAAAATGACATTCTGTGGACAGGTGGTTTTCATCCCAGACATGCAAAGGTCATTTCCTTTCAGAAAACATACTAAAATAATACATTAATTAAGACACAAGCAAAGATATTTAGAAAGATTGAGATGATGTCAACATAAAACAAATAAATATTTAGTCACTTGCTCCTCACTCACACTACACGAGTTCTATGGGTTGCTATATGACTGGACTCTAAAGAGCTCTGCTAGGCTACGTTGAGCTGGGCTGGGCTGGGGTGACTGTGTTTTCTAACTGGACCCAGTCTGAAGGATTAACCCATCTGGAGTATTCCATTCTAATGGCATAGGACACAGAGGTAGGGCTGGGTGTAAAAAACACAAACCCAGTTTAAAGCTTCTTCATCCATGTATCATTGGTCAAAAGCAAACCACATGGTCAAGCCCAAAGTCAATAGAATGAGAAATGATGCAAAGTGTGAGGAGAAAAAGTCACTGGGAACAAACCATACAATCTACCACCCAAAATAACATACATAAATTAACATATAAAAAATGTTAATAGCCTAGAAATAGATGTGTTATTTTTGATATAATAATATAGAGATAGAGCTATAAAAACCCCAAAAGCCAACATATATCTGTAGTTTAGCACTAAATGCATTTTTATTTAAGCATTAGAAACAGAACAGATGCTTACTTTATCAGTATTATTGAACAATATTCTGGAAAATCTAGCCAGTGCAATTAAAGAAGAGAAAGAAATAAGTAACATACAAATTTGCAAAGAGAATAAAAATTTAACACTTTTTGCAGATGGTATGACTATATAAGCAAGAAAACTCAAGAGAATAAACTATAGTCAACAAGCAGTAAAATAATTCAGTCAAGTGGATGTTTTGCCAATTAATATAGAAAGTAGCTGTTCTATATACAAACAATGTCAAGTTAAAATATAGGCAAAGGAAAAATCTATTGTTTTATATTAACATCAATAGTAATAATAACAATGATAATAATAATTGAGTATACCTAACCAGATATGTAGTGAATCTATATTTAAAAAATTATAAATCTATGATCTATTTTATGCCAGACATCATACAAATTATAGATCACAATAGTCTTGAATGAATAGTAAGAAAGACAGTGTTCTTTGTTAAGAAGTATATTGTCCCTAAATTAAATTCATAAATTCTACTCAATACCAATTAAAATTCCATCAGCCTTTTTACATGGGGGGCATTTGACAAAATGACACTAGGGTTCATCTGGGGGAATAAATGTGTGACAATATCCAAGATATTTCAGAATAAGATCAGTAATGAGAACCTTATCAGATATTAAAAAGGCCACTAATGAGGGACTGTTTAGATAAATTTTTGGTCTCTTATATAATAATTAATATGAAGCTATTAAAATAGATATGAATGTGTCATATGCAGAGTTCCATGATACATTATTTTAAATATATAAACATTTAAATTTAAGAACACACACACATCAGAGGATTATAACCAAATACAAACAACTATTAAGTGGTTACATATCAGAGAGGCACTAATGGTTTTCCCCTAGGGGAAAAAATTTGCCTTTTTCATTGTCTGATTGCCTTTTTGCCATATGTGTGCATTATTTTAGGTTTTGTTCTTACTTTAATTGTCAAAAAAATTCCTAATGCTTATGGCTTATGATGTGTCCAGGAATCTCAATGAAATTTATACCCAGAGCAAACATTATAGTAAAACTTATTACAGAACAAAATGTGTTCAGATCATCTATGAAACTTTAATAATTTATTTCCTTAATGTGTTGTACTGTACTTACAATTTTAAGGTACACATTTGCCCCGCCGAATAGATTTCACATAGATTTCTCTGATTATAATATTAACCAGTAAAATATGAAGGGCTCCTATTTCACAATAGCTGAAAATTATTTGAACTTTCCATTAATTTTGATGAGTTTCTACTTTTTTTACCTTGCCACGTGGATGTATTACTTTTCAAAGGAGACAGTCAAAAATATATGTAATATTTTAATTTAGTAAAGAGCTCAATAACATCATTCCTTTGAGACACTATAAGATTACAAAACTCTGAGTGAAAAGTATCATAATTGGGTGTACAATAGATCTCCCCTCTTTGCTTAGGGGCCTGATAACTGCAGATTCTACCATAAAAAAAACATCCAAGTATTATTTAAACCTCATTCTTCACTGGTGTTTCAAGACTCTTAACTAAAAGGATCCAAGCCATTGTGACTTTCAAATATGAGTTTTTCAAGTATCTGAAATGGATGAATGCCTGAAATAACTCCCCAAAAGAGATGGAAAAAGTTAGCAAAGACTTAATGCAAAGGAGATATACCACATTACGTTAGTTGTAGCTGCATCACTAAAACAACTTTGCCCAGGAATCTGGCCCTATGGAAACATATTTGATGTTGAAACAAGGTCTCTTTGCTAGTTATTTCATTGCATGTCCATCTGCTGTGTTGAGATTTTGCCAGCTCACAAACTGGTCTGCTATTTTCAGTAAGCATGTGCCAAAGCAGCACATGGTTTAGACTGGCAGATTACATAAGGCTGTGAGTATCCACTATAATAAAAATGTGGTCTTTTGCCCAGTGTGTTTGATCCTTAAGTTGCTCACTGTACATTCATTAACTCTCAAAAATTCCCTTGAAAGAGGTGACATATCATTAGTTTACTTTATAGTTAGGGAACCTTGACAGGAGATGAAGTGACTTAACCAGATCCACAGGTGAATACTCAGTAGAATGTCTGGGTTTGTTTACTTGGAACTACATCTTCTCACCTGTTTTTGATACTTACATTGAGGGGAAAAAAGGTCATGTAATTCACTATGGTATAGACTGTGCTCAGAATGGTATGATACTCTTGACAAAAACACGTATTACTACAATAAATTCTGATGTATTTATATGTCTAGAAATCCTTACTTTCAAACAAATAATTGACCTAGTATTATATTTTCCTCTTACAAGTCTACTGTGGTGCTTACTTAGGCTTTATTGGACTGGTAGTCTCTGTGCCAGAAAGGCCATTTAAGAAGCTTTAGAAATATTACCTAGTCCAGGACTTCCCTGGTGGCGCAGTAGTTAAGAATCCGCCTGCCAATGCAGGGTACACGGGTTCGAGCCCCAGTCCGTGAAGATGCCACATGCCGCAGAGCAACTAAGCCTGTGCACAACAACTACTGAGCCTGCACTCTAGAGTCTGCAAGCCACAACTACTGAGCCTGCGTGCTGCAACTACTAAAGCCCGCGTGCCGAGAGCCCATGCTCCCCAACGAGAGAAGCCACCACAATGGGAAGCCTGCACACCACAATGAAGAGTATCTCCCAGGTCTCCTCAACTAGAGAAAATCTCGGGCACAGCCATGAAGACCCAAACACAGCCCCCCAAAATAAATAAATAATAAATAAGTAAATAAACCCATTCTTCTTCATTTAAAAAATATATTACCTGGTCCAATAGAATTCTTCAGAAACCTTTGAATATATCAATAACTTCTTTGGAAAGATGTCAAATAATGTTTCAAATTTTGCCAGCTTTTACAATCTTTTTAAAGATTAAAATTATATAAGAAAATAAATATTTATGAAAATGCATAAACTTACTATTTCTAAATATAAAAATATGGTATTATAACAAAATTTCAGTATCACCATAGTTAAATATAAGAGTTTTGATATTTTGTGGTCCTTTAGATTAATTGAAGCTTATCTTCTTGATCAAAACAAATATCTATGTTTGTTAAAAAAAATCAAATTTAAAATTTTTCTGGAATATTTTATTAAGGACTTTGATAAGCACTCAGTGTACCAATCACATCTGTGAAGGACCTAAGTCTGAACAAGATATAGAAAATATTCACTTGTCAATAACTAAAAAACTTTATGGGCAAAAAATAGACAAACCAATATAGTTATAACGGGGTACTGATTAATTTAATGTCACCTTGCTTCAGAGTCTAAAAAAATCCAAGTTTACAAAGACAGACTAAAGAAGTCCTGCCTCGGAAAAACCTGTATAAAAATCACAGTGAAGTTTTAGTTTAGCTTCATAATCAGTGTGAGGTGACCAGAGCATCATACTCAGCTTGGGGCACCACATTTTGAGGGGAATTTTAATAAACAAGAATAGAGAACACAAAGCATGATGGTGAAAGACCCAATGCTTAGTTTAAGTAGTGAGGTTATTTAACTTAGAGAATTTAGGCAAGACACAAATATTTAAAATTTTCTGAAAGTCTGCATGTGAACATTTATTTAGCCGTGATTTGTATGATTCCAGAGGCAAGAATAAAATCCAACAATTGGATATTACTGAGGGACAGATTTCAATTCAAGTTAAGGAAGAACTTTCTTTAAATATAACTACCTAAAAACTGAATGGGTTTTCTAAGAGAAAAATGGTTGAATGTCTTTTTGCAGAGGCTAGAAGACTATTTGCAAGTAGCATACAAAAGGGGATTCAATCATCTATCAGGAGAGGGGAAGTAAGGGATTTGGAGCATATTACCATCCATTTAAAATTCATACATGATTTAAATGAAAAATTTCTAGAAGCTAAGGCCAATTGGTTGTGCTGAGCTGATATGTAACACACATTATATATACATATATGATATATATATTACACTTATTAACATTTGGATAAAACCATGTCTGGTGAGTTTGAATTGCAAGGTTTTTATGGTGTAAGAAGTTAAATCTTAGTAAATATATATTACTTCTTTTAAATGAAACAAAATTTGTATTCTCTTCTTTTGAATCTCAAGCACTTTGTCTTTGATATCATTTGACTTCCTGCTTAACTGTTATAATGATTCTAACGATTGACCAGAGATAAAAGTGACAACTAGGACTGCGTGTACAAAGACAAAAAGGGGAGACGGAGGTTGGTTCCTTGAAGATGACAAGGGGAAGGCTGGATTTGCTGTAGGAGGCAAGAGGCCACGAGTAAACAGATTCAGAAGGTAATGGTTTGGTCTGAACAACAAGAAACGGGAAAATGTTAAGCTCTCAAAAGCTTTCCAAAATAAAAAGGACATGGAGAATACAAGATTTGATATGTCCTAACCCTGCTATCTAACTGAGAAATGCACAAAAGAAAGGGGCCAGATAACACTGGCATTTATCAGGAATGGAGCAGATACACCCTTTAACCTGATGACTCCATGGGCCGACTACAAGGAAGAGGCTTACTTGTTGTGGGAGGCGAGTTCAACATCGACGCGGAGGGATAAGACCTGAACAAAGAAACGCAGAAGTAAATCTAAGGACCTGAGGCGGAATCCTAATGGGATTGGGCAGCAATTCCCATTTCCTAGAGCAAAAATGACTTTTTCAGTAAGCCTTAGCAAGAGACTGCATTTTCCACGTCCCTGGGCTACCTCGTGGTGAGTCATGACGCAGCTGGATATAGAACACGCCGGGGATTTGCAGATTTCTAGTAGGGGCTACAAGTCATGCCTTTTTCTGTAGGGACAGATATTATTTAGAAACAAAAAAAGAGAGAGATTCTATTATATATGCATTTTTGCACACCAACCGGGTAAGCGATTTTGAAGGGCTTCAACTCTTCTATTTTTTTCCCACATATGTAATAGAATGATATTCACTTGAAGGAGTTCTTTGTTTAAAATGTTAATATTATTGAGATCTCTCTCTCTCTCTTTATATATGTATAAATATATGTATAACATATATTTATATATATATATATATACACACACACAACACTATTAAATGAGTTCTATCAGACAAGTGTGTATTCAGGAAATAAAGTGTGCTATTACTCATCACTATTATTCAAAATATTGCTAGTAAATAGTTGACTAAGTTAACAGCCTTGATTCTATTAAGGTAACATTTCGTATTCTAAATGCTCTTTATTGAATGCATAAAAAAGCTGAGGTTCATTTGCAGGAGCCAAAGGTGATTTCAACAAACCTCACCCCAGAGGGGCTATCTCCATGAAAGAAAGTAGTTCTTTGACCATCCTCCAGTTACCAGTTCTCAGTGTTCACTGTTTATGAAACATTGCTTTCAGGAAAGAGAGAGTGAGAGTGAGAGAGGAGAGAGAGAGTGAGAGAGGAGAGAGAGAGAGAGAGAGAGAGAAAGAGAGAATTCCGGTTGTGTGTTCACCTTCTAGAGTAGGATACCCAGAGACAATTACATAAGAACACTGGGGAAGGGGTGGGCTATAAAAAAAGGGCATCAAGCTAATGATACAATGTAAGTAAGTGAATATAGACAATGTTCAAGTCCTAAAGTTATCCTGAAGAAGAGAGCAAGAGAAGATCTCCAGGTTGGAGAGTGATTTGTAGATCAATTCTGGGTCTCATAAAAATTGTTTGATTGAGGGGAAGGTTGAGTAACCCTAAAAACAAACCAAAAAACAAACAAAAAACAAACCATATGAGATAACCCCACTACAAAGTAATGCTATTAAGGCCTTTTTAATCCCTTCACTCTTTACTTCTCCCTCTATAACCTCCATAAACCAACATAAGATAGTGACTGTATAGTAGTCTATGGCAAGTGAGTGGCAGGTGCCTGGCTCTCAACATGGGATTGTATAAATGAAAATGCCCTGATGGAAGGTGAGGGAGAATCCCATCAAACACCACAGACCCACAATTTAGAGAATGTCAAATCAATTTTCCAAGCACTAGAAAATTCTGAAAATCCACCTGTTGGATGATGAACCACACCTTCTGCATGTTTTATGTGAACATACTGGAAAAAAATTCATATTTTTTCTAACTATAGGCTCTGTGCTTTATTTTTCCTTTTAGAGATTAGCCTAGATTTAAATTTTAAAATACATGGTCTAAAGAATAATGTTCATTATTAAATTAATTGCTATTGACAAATAAAAAATAAATAAAATAAAATACATGGTCTACAGCATAAGTATTAATTGATTAATAAGACATCCACAGAGATAGGAGAAACACACATAAAATAAATTCTCATTGCTTCTTTATCATCATTTCCTTTATTTAATCACATTATCTATGGTTATACTTACAATCTTTAATTTTTAAAACATTCCTATGCCTTAATATCAAGTCAAGTGAATCATCAGGCTTATCTTATTCTTAAAATACAACCATGTGGTCAAATCTAGTTTGAGATAAATTTTTTAGTGAGTCTGTAAAAAAATTTTGAATAAAGGATCATTTATAAATGTATGTGTTAAACATTCTTTGACATTCATTTCTATTCATCTTGACAGTAAAAAAGTTTCGAATATGAAAATGGACAGAAAAGTACAATGAGCAAGTCTAACTTAAATAACCACTTAAACTTAAGTCATGCAAGGAACGTTTATTATAACAGAAGTACTTGAAATTACATGGGGAAAAGCTATGACAATTGGCAGATTATGGTTCAAGTACCTGTAAATTTTTTATGACACTGTAATGTTTTAAAAAACGTAAGAGTAGGGAAGCCATATGCTATTCAGTTTTGGATAAATTAATAAAATTCTGCATATTATTATCTACTTAACTGGTATTTTGTGGTGCCTTCAGTTAAATTCAAACTACTGTAAGTCAATTCAGTAATATTTACTGAAATAACGAGAAAGAAGATAAAACCTTGAATAAATGTACCAAGAAAAAAACATTACAGTCTTGTCATGTTTATAGTTCAACAGGATATTAAGTTAGCAATTCAGCAAGAAATGAGCATTCCAAAATATTTAACAGTACTGATTTATTCTTTCATACAATCAGCCTAGTGATTTCTTTAAAAATCTCATCCATATGTGGACATTTATTTCTTGCTGAAGCCATTGATAGTTTACTACACTTTAACTAGGTAACTCAAGACCTATCTTTTTTAAGCCAGCACAACTATAGTTTTTCTCAAGATCAAGCATATGGTTTTGGCGGTTTTGCCATATGAAATAAAGCAATGCTACCTTTCCAGAGCCTGCTATTTATCTCTTTAAAAAAAGCCCACTAAAGTTTGACTGACACTAATTTCCTGAACAAGATACCCTAGAAACTCCAGTTTATCTCATAACATCATAACAGACAGGGTTTGTGATGTCCCCTCTGCAAGATTCTTTATTCTGTCAGTTTATAGCATTTGAAATGACGGAAAGAGATGCGTTCCTTTCATATGCCATCCAGGAGAACAGAACCTGTCACCAGCAGTGTAACGTGCTGTGTATTATCACTCTGAGTGATCCAGAGGCCCAGAGACTGTCATCTTTTTAGACTGTACAAGTCAACACAAATAAAACTGAGGAGGCAAATGATAATGTCTGAGACAGAGCCAGGCTCATTCGGGCCATTACTTTTTATTCAAACCTTAGAGATGACATGATGTGAAAAATGAGCCTGTGTCTAGTTCAGTGCCCATTAGTGTGTGAGCACATTATCTTCCACTTTTCACATTGAATCTCTCTGCACTCCCTCTGCCAGTTAGAGCTTGGCAGCCTGTCAGCTTAAGGGAGTTTGACTCCTCTTTTTTTTTTATTATTAATTTTAGGTTATTATAAATAAACAGTAATACTACCTCTCTGATGATAAGTAGCAACCATTTGAGCTACTCTTTCAAAAAATTATTCACAGTATTTCCTAGAGCTTATGCTTCTTAGAGATTATTCTTCTGTACCTAAATAATTAGAGATGGCATCTGGCCTGTTATTTTGAACCAAAATACTCATGGAGGATAATTTTTTTTTAAAAAAACAATAGAAATTCCATTTAAATAAATAAGCTGAGTATTTTAATCTGTATTGAAAAAGCATTTTGAGATAGAATTGCGCTGTCATTTCCTACCTATGATAGAGTTCACAGTTTTCTATATCTAAATACCTCAGATATTTCCTATCAAAAATAGAATAAATACTATACTTTTGTGCTGTGTAAAAGACTCAGGAATAATTTTTTTCTGTAGAAACTTAGTGCTGAAGAAAAACCTGATGAATATTTTTACAATCCTGCCAGTTGCCAGAACTTCACATTGTGTTCCATAGATATAAAAGAAACATCTTTGTGCCTGGTGATGTGAAGAAATCAATTAATTTATCATATCACTCTTTATGTGTCACATTATTTTGGCCAATGGTAGCAAATTGAACTATGAAAATGTACTTTTCAACAACTCTATTGCATTGAAAACCTGACAGCCCTCAAAGTGTAGATTTGCCATCTTCAAAAATAGCTGAAAGCACATAAGCACACACACACACACACACACACACACACACACACACACGCAATTAGAATATAAATCCATTCCCTGAAGGTTTTTTAACATTGTTCACTAGCATAATCAATAGTTCGTTAAAATTCCTAATTTTCTATTTGCAACCTTCAATTATCCCCAGTATCCTCAAAATGCTCTTCAGTTACCTTATAGATAGAACTAGGCACATTTTAAAAGTTTTCTGAAGGATATAAACACTAAAGATGAGATTTCTGTGGTTCAATTATTTAAATTACAATGTACTTCATTGAAATAGAATAAAAAGTTAGTATTGCATATGACTTGAAAGATATGACTTGTGATTATTTTAATAGTTAATGAATATTTAGTTTTCTATCACACCATCACTTGCTATTGCCTTCATGTTGAATTATATTCCACCTTGTAGCCATAGAAATCTGAGAATTTTAGAAAAAGGAGCTGAATTTCTTGTTAGCAAAGTTTCACATGTTTCCTGTAACAGGAAGTAATGGCATGCTTTATGATGAGCTTTGTTTTATGTTAGAGTCGTCAGCCTTTCCCTTTTAGACTGAAGCATTGTTTGGATATCATAATTTCTTACAACAGAAAATGGTTTACAATGTTTTCAGTTCTCTTCTGAAATGTCAATGATAAGCATTATTGTCTGTGCAGAAGTTAAATGTTACAGCATTGGAACAATGGTAGATGAAGAGTATTTATTTTAACTTTGTCTTCCATTTTCTTCTGCATGGATTATCATCGTTGGGTTATTTATGGAGAAAATGATGGGGTGAATGTACAAAATCGTGTGTACTGCCTGAGTGAGATATTAGAACAACCATGATGACTTTCTATGGTGAATATTTTGTTCAGATATCACAACAATGTTGGTGGCATTACTTGAGGTTTATTTTAAAATTTCAATTCAAGTAATAAATAGCTTTGCCTTCAAATGAATGATCACCTTTGAGGGAAACCAAAACATTATGTTATGGAAAGGTGATACTGATATATAGTGCATGATAAAATAAAATATTTTACCTCTTTTGTTTATTCAATATTTCAAAGAGTTTTATGTCAACTATGTAACTATTTCATTTTATTTTCTCTAAAAGCCAAACCATCCCACATGGACTAAAATTAAATTGGAATATTTTATTAGGTTTTGAATTGTTCTCTAATGTCTCATTTTTTTAAGAAACAGAGATCGAAATAGTAGCAGTTTCTTCAAATGTTAAAGTTGTATTTCCTAAAAAGAAATAGCTTTTTAAAATTTGAGGATGCACTTAAACCCCAATTGAGCTATTAGAAGTGATTTTTTTTCCCACTCTTTATGATGAATCCTAATGCTTTTTACTTTCTCGCTGTGATGCTGTCCTTGGTACATGTATTTTTTAGAGTAGCTACTAATACTAAATTAGAGTGATATATTGGTTACCAACAGAAAGATGGCCTTAAGTTTATTCAATTCATTGGCAAGATCAATTTGTTACCAGAAGGCATCCAAATTACAAATAATAACTAGTAATTTAAATTTTACTCCCAATCTCTTTTTTATTCAGAATGTGCTTAATATATGTGGATTATTGTCATATTTGGTTTTCATATGACACTCATTGAATTAAACACTGCATTTCTATACTTTCAACCTCTGTGAAAATGGTTTGTTTGCCTCTTAAAATATTTCTAATTTATATATATATTTGTCTTGGTTTGGTCTTACTTTTTTCTTTCATTCTTTCGATTTTCCATGTTCAGAAAAATGTCAAGTACTTAATCCATTTGTTATACTTACATTTTTGAAGGAAATATCCAACTGGTGACTTTCTAATCTTGAATAAGCCTAATTTTTTTTTTAAGTGGAGGTCCAATATTCTTCTAGGTTTTTATATTCTCTTTGTTCTTTACTTAGTTATTAGAAATTTTACAAATTTAATTTTACCAAAGAACTTATTTAAAACATTGATTGATATTCTATAGAAATAAAATCAATTGCAACAGACTTTATGTGTTTATACTTTTTATAAGATTTTGATATACTCAGAGGAAGAGATTAACTGTTTAAAATGTTGGAATTAAAGGAGAACAGGAATGGGAGAAGGGATCACCTGTTCTAAGGGCTAAATTGTAGCAGAAATTCTTCATATCAGGAGCACTTATGACAGTTAAAGAGACCATCCCTTGGGGATACATTTTTTTTTAAATGTTACTAACTCTTACTCTAAGGTTTTTATTTCATTAACACTGGTTTCATAGATTCCTCAATTTCAAATAGATCTTTAGCTTGAATAACTTTATGCTACTAAAGTAAGTCATCTTGCCAAAGATTAATGGATATTAGAAGGGAAGGGCCAGTTTTGTGCATCTCAAGACTATTGTATTATTCAGGGCAGAGAATATCTGAACGAATCTTAAATAGGTTTATGCAAATAGTCCAAAACCAACTGGAGAAGTTTTTAATAGATTAAAATTTTATTATTCTACCAGTGTCCACATGGGAAAGAGTGTTGAGTGGTATCTCCCTTTTCAAAGATGAAATGTAGGGGGAAAAAAGATAAAATTAAATAACCAACAGATGCAAATTTTCAATGCAAGTGTTGTCTTAACGTAGTCTCCTGCCGGTTATCACAATAATAGTGGAAGTTCTATACTACACAAAGATAGAGAACCCATCAAAAAAAATTCACTAGAAGTATATATTTATAACTCTGGGGAATTCTGAGTCAGGACAAGATGATTTCAATGGTATTTTTTAAATCTACACAAATCCACTAATAAAATAGACAGAAAAATAACTAATAATGGGGAAAAAAGGAACAAAATAATAAGGTATACCTAGAAAATATAAAATATGAGTTGATAAGGTCCAATCACCATCAAATCAGAACCCACACAAGTTTTGCTTCTGAAGAGTTAATAGAATAAATTAAATGGGAATTGAGGAGTCTAAGAACCTGAGAACACAGCTATACCCAATACACAGCTACCTCTAAAAGGAGAATGGGATCCTCTCAGTATGGAATCCTCAGAAAATTGATCTGAGTAAAAGAACAGTAAAATTAGAAAATATTCCACAAGCTCTAATTTGCATGGAAGTGCAGAAAAGACTAAAAGGACTCACTACACTATGGAACTGTGAGACTATCAGAGTAGATTTGACATCAAGTCGATTATGGTACTACCCTGGCATTGGAGAAGAATGAACATTAAGTTTTGGGTGACCAACATTCTCAATTTGCCCTTGACTAAGGGGTTTCCATGGATGTAGGACTTTCAGTGTGAAAACAGTCCCAAGAAAACCAAGATAGTTTGTTACACTACATTAAAGACATTAGAAATATTCCAAAAATTCTTCTGCAGAAGGACAGAGACCTAAGACTACAGGAGAAAAAAATTCTGAAATTTGACAAAAAGAGCAAAACAGGAACACTGGGTGTACAGAAGAGAAAATGTTCAGACATAAGAGTTACAGAGAGAGTTTTATGAGACCAGGTCTCAGATGTATGAAAGTGTCTATGAGAGGACTCTAAAAATATTCATATTAATAACAGAAGATGTAGTTCTTAATCAGTGAAACTAGAAAATCTACCACTTTCTTTCTTCATTCAGGAAATTTCCCTTAAAATTTTGATGAAATGCATCTCATAGAAACAAGGACAAATTAAAAGATTATTGTCAAGATGAATGGATAAAGAAGATGTGATATATATATATACAATGGAATATTACTCAGCCATAAAAAAGAATATTGCCATTTGCAGCAACATGGATGGACCTAGAGAATATTATACAAAGTGAAATATGTCAGCCAGAGAAAGACAAATACTATTATTATATCACTTATAAGTGGAATCTAAAAAATAATGCAGATAAATCTATTTACAAAACAGAAACAGACTCACAGACATAGAAAAAAGGTTGGGGGATATATTAGGAGTATGAGATTAACAGATACACAGTACAATATATAAAACAGATAGGGAACAAGGATTTATTGTATAACATAGAAAACAATGTTCAATATCTTGTAGTAAACTATAATTGAAAATAATCTGAAAAATTATATATGTATAACTGAATCACTTTGCTATACACCAGAAACTAACACAATATTGTAAATCAACTATACATTTAAAAAAAGATTATTGTTATACTCTCTAAAATATATATAGTTGAGAAAAAGATAATAAACTGGATAATGTAGTGCTAGATAATGAAAGATGAATAGAAAAAATTATGCCAGAAAAGTAGATGAGATTATTGCTTATAATTTTTAAATGAATTTAAAAGTGTAAGAAGACCAATAGAACCCCCAAACAAGACAAAAATAAAATAAAGAAGTTTAAAGATGAAATAACCAAACAGCAGCAAGATAAGAAAAGAAAAATGCTAGTGTTCAGAAAAAAAATAAGAAAAATTTTAGAAATCAAGTTTAAACTACAAAATTTAGTAATGAAAATTGAAAATATAAAGAAGTTAAAAAAAAAACCTCCAAGTATATAAAGAGATAAATATATGAGAAATAAGTACAGAGAAAAAAAGTAAGGAAAATTTTAGAAATCAAGACTAAATTAAGAGCAACCTGTGTGAATGAATTTGAGGAACAGCAATGTGAGCAAGCAGGAGAAATTGCTGGAGGATCAGGAACCTCGGGTTCTAATCCTAACCTCTGTGAAAAATTACTGCATAGTATTAGGCAAGTAATGCAATCCTTTCCATTCCTCAGTTACCCCACTTACAAAATAGGAGTAATAATATTTTGTGCCTAATTTGGATGGTTTTCATAGCACCATATAAGATAGTAAGGGGTACAAAGCAAATATAACACAAGAGATTTTTTGTTTATTTTTTGTTTATTTTGCTTTTGAAACCCTTTGAACTTAGACTACTGATCAAAGGAATAAATGGATTATCTAAACCTAAAACAAAAAAAGCTAAATTACAATAAGTAAAAGAGCAAAGATACTACTGCAATGGAAATAGAAAGTGAAAAGTAGTATAAAAACAGGGAAATAAAGGATAATAAAGAGAAAAATGTTTGAGAAAAAATATAGATTATGAGGAAAATGAAGAGAGAAGACATGAAAAAATCCACTGTGTATAATTGAGGTCCTTGAAGAAAAAAAGTCAAACAATTGAATAGAGCATATTCTCAAAATTATAATGCAACAACACTTTCTGAAAAAAAAAATTGAATGTGCAAGTGGAAAGGACTTGCCATGTACTACAGAAAGGACACTCAAAACAATCAATGCCAAGGGCTTCCCTGGTAGCGCAGTGGTTGAGAGTCCACCAGCCGATGCAGGGGACACGGTTCATGCCCCGGTCCGGGAAGATCCCACATGCCGCGGAGCCGCTGGGCCTGCACGTCCAGAGCCTGTGCTCGGCAATGGGAGAGGCCACAACAGTGAGAGGCCTGCATACCACAAAAAACAAAACAAAAATCAATGCCAAGACCAATTTTAGTCAATTTATTGGACTTTAAAGGTAGAGAAAAATAGTTTTTTAAGCCACTTATAAGTTCAAGCCAATGTTATGTACATTTATGAATTTAGGTAGCACTGTTCTGACAAGCATTTCCTGGAGAATCTTCAAGAGGGTAACTATCAGACAAAAATATCACAGAAGCAGTCTTGGCATAAGTTTTGGTGTTGAGAATTGAATATAATTAATAAATGTATAACATTAAATGATGCAGGTAAAAATGATAGAGTACTATGCAAATGCCAAGCAATGAAAAATTTATATAATTCAACAAACAAAAAGAAAAGGGTAGAAGGTATGGGTATGTAAATGTAAAATAACTTTTATGAGAGTTATTCATGGCTATTAACTGGAAGTAAATTAGGTAACTGGTAAGGAAAGAAAGGGAAAGAAGATGTTGTTTGTAAATCTAATTATTACTCCTAGTAGAAAATAAAATATAAAATATTTTATAGAGAAGATTTATAATAATATAATATTGTGTATATGATGTGATAATCATTGTAAAAATGAACTTTTATTATTCTCTCAGGGACTACCTGAAAGATAGCATTGAATTAATAGAAAATATATTTTAATAAATAGGAACTATGCATATTATATAAAGGCACCCCTAGAAAAAGATGAAAATCTTCTGAAATATTGAAATATATACTAAAAAATAAACATGGAGAAAGCATGTTTATAGTATATTAGTTGTATATTACATTATATATTTAAAAGTTTCACCTATCTTCTATACATGAATATAAGCAAACAAAAATGAATTAATAAGTCATTTTAGTAATTAAGTGATCTATCTCCGTAATTAAAAGAAAATCATGCTCAGATTTGCTAAAAAAAAAAAGCAAAACCTAACTTGGCTGAATATAAAGATGCATATAAAGAAAAGGAGATTCAGAATGATTAAAAATGAAAGATGGGCAAAAGTATACTAGGGAAACACAAATGAAAACAGAGAATCCCAATCTTGATTTTGTAAAAAGTGTAGAACACAGGCTATAAAAAGGAAGGAAGGAAGGAAAGAAAAGAAGGTAAAAGGAAGAAAGAGGGAGGGAGATGTGGAGAAAGAAAGATAGGGGAAAAAAAAGAAGGAAGGAAAAAAAGAAGGAAGGAAGGAATTATTTTGGCTAAGAATTTTCCTTTGAGTACTACTTTAGCAGTATATCATAGATTTTAGTATTTATTTCCTATTTTCTTCTAAAAACTATTAATGATTTTAGAAAAAATTAAAACTTTGACAGAAGAGTCATTTTATAAATGGCTTTGTAATGATCAGATGGAAAAAACTTGCTTAGGATTTGTTATTAATTTCTTGTTTACTTGTAGTGTTATTTATCATAGTGCCAGTAGTTTTGAATTCAACAAAATTAAATGAGACTTTCTATATGACCAAATATACCTTCAATGTTTGTATATTTTCCATGGGTTAATGAAAAGAAGACATGCTCTCTATTATGAAGGTGTACAATCATATTGGTTAATTATATAAGTATTATTTTATAGGTATTATTAACCAACTCAGACTGATAGTGATAAATTAAAGTCTACTATTAACAATACTAGTCTCTGTTTGGGTCCCATCTAACTTTCACTATATCAAAGTAGTTTCTAGGTTTTGTATGTATAAAATATATATTCATAATTGTTATGCCTTCTTTGTAAATTGTAACCTTTAACTTCATGTGCACTAATTTCCTGAATTCATCTTAATTGATAAGTTCACAATATATTTCTTCTTTCTGTTTACATTTGCCTAGAACATGTTACCTATAATTTTATTTATTTATTTATTTATTTATTTTTGCGGTACACAGGCCTCTCACTGTTGTGGCCTCTCACGTTGCAGAGCACAGGCTCCGGACGCGCAGGCTCAGCTGCCATGGCTCATGGGCCCAGCCGCTCCTCTGCATGTGGGATCTTCCCAGACGGGGGCAGGAACCTGTGTCCCCTGCATTGGCAGGCGGACTCTCAACCACTGCACCACCTGGAAAGTCCCCATAATTTTATTTTTAATGTTTCTAAATCATTTTTCTTTAGTTATGGTTCTTGTAAATAGCAAAGATTTCAATTTTATGAATCAGTTTGAACAATTTTTCTTTAATAGGTGAACTAAAGCTTATTTCCATTATTGTCATGACAGATATGTTTGGTCTTAGTTCTGTTGTATTTATATGTACATATATATGTGTATGCATAAAAATACATATGTATACATGCATATATAACTATGTATGTAAGTATATATATACACCCCAAAATTTTTATGATCTATCACTTCACTATTTTAGTTCTCATTGTTTTTTATTTGAAATTTTCTTCTAGTTGATTATCTTCATATTTGTATATCATTTGTAAACATATTTTTACTTATAACAGTTCATTTGTCATCTTTATTCTTTGACAAATCTGTAAGTGTATTCTAGTGCTAACATCCTCCCCTTTTCTCTCAACATATAGACTAATTATAAAAATCCAAGGTTAGTCTCTTTCAGAGTTTCTTCTTTTGGCCTCAAATGTGGTTTAAAGCAACATTTAAGATAAAGAGAAATGGGGACAGTTCATCTAGCACTGCCTGACATCTACACGTTAAAGCTATATGTTCAATGGGCTCTTAATGAACATAACACAAAACTGTTTTTCCATTTAAAGTCCCTGGTCTCTCTGCCAGCAAATACGGCAAAAATGCAAAAAGAAAAAAGCACTCTAAAGTCTAAAAAGCATGCATATCAACTTTCTTTTTTTGTATGTTTGACTCAGCAGTTTCTAATTGCTAAGGACTCAGAAAGCCAGTCTCGCGTTTGCTAAGGCTGTCACGTTCTAACATCCATGTGCTAAGATTGTAATTCAAGCACTCATGAGTCCTAAGGTCCATGCCTACAGCTTTAACTTAAAATAAAAATACTGTGTAGAGAGACATCAGAAGCTCCAGGTGCCCTGACAAGTTCTAAATCTCATACAACTATCTCTTAAACCAAATTCTGAATTTTAAAGTTCCCGTTAATATGGTTCAATTCCAGATATTTTGCTTCCCAAATGGCTCTCTGTGTCAATTTATTGAAAATCCTAGTCTTTGCACTGGAAGTTGATAATATTTCCTTTGTAAATAACCAATTTGAAACCAATTAAGAGATAAAGTCAAGTAGATAGGGACTAATCTGGAGTCAGGTAGTTTAGTACATTATATAGTACTAGTGATGTTAAATGGACAACATAGCTTATTGTGTCAGGTCGCCTTCTTAGCTCTCTCCCAAATTGCATTTCCCCTCTAGTCAGAGAAAGTGCAGGGAAACTACAAACTTGTCTCACAGATGCCTACATTGCTTATATCTTGGAATAATAGAACTGGCTACGACTATTTTGCAGGCAAGAAGAGCCCCAAAGGAAAGAAAGAAGCTGAGCCAAACACAGTTTATCAATATTTGAAAAACTCACCTATCTTGTAGCTCATGCTCTCACCAACTACTGGAATTGAGAGAATGAGGCAAAGGGCCAAGAACATGGTAGACGTCTGTCAACATGGAAACATAAAGCATGAACAAGAGACATCCTTTCATAATATTTGCCAGTTCCCCTCTTCTGCCATGCTTCCTGTTTCCCATTTCTTCCTTCTTGATTCATTTCTTCATGAAAAATATCCTTCAGAAGTCCATTTAATGAGTTTTATGAGGGACACTCTCAGTACTTTTTTTGTCTGAAAATGTCTTTATTTTTCCCTCACTCTTGAATAACAGTTTATAAGCATATAGAATCTGTAATATAATTATTATTTTCTCAGCACTTTATATATTACTGAAGAATCTTAAGGTTATCAGCTGTGTAAAGACACTTGTTAGTACAATTGTTATTCTGTAAAGATAATTAAAAATTTTTTCCTGGTATTTTTTTTAACATCTTTATTAGAGTATAATTGCTTTACATTGTTGTGTTAGTTTCTGCTGTATAACAAAGTGAATCAGCTATACGTATACATATATCCCCATATCCCCTCCCTCTTGCGTCTCCCTCCCACCCTCCCTATAACACAACTCTGGGTGGTCACAAAGCACCGAACTGGTCTACCTGTGCTATGTGGCTGCTTCCCACTAGCTATTTTACATTTGGTAGCCTACATATGTCAATGCCACTCTCTCACTTCATCTCAGCTTACCCTTCCCTCTCCCCGTATCCTCAAGTCCATTCTCTACATCTGCATCTTAATTCCTGTCCTGCCCCTAGGTTCTTCAGAACCACTTTTTGTTTTTAGATTCCATATATATGTGTTAGCATATGGTAGTTGTTTTTCTCTTTCTGACTTACTTCACTCTGTATGACAGACTCTAGGTCCATCCACCTCACTACAAATAACTCAATTTTGTTTCTTTTTATGGCTGAGTAATATTCCATTGTATATATGTGCCACATCTTCTTTATCCATTCATCTGTCAATGGAATTTTTAAAGATCTTTCTTTTTATGCTTAATGTTCCGCAGTTTTAATGCAATGTATGTATCTACCTGTGAATTTCTAAATTAATCATGAGCAAGATGTATATTTTCCAAATCTGAAGATTCATGATTTTATTAATATTAAATCATTATCTCTATCTTCTCATTATATTTTAAATATTCTTTACATTATCCTAAATGCCCTTAGATCTAAATTAGACCTGTTTTTCCTGTCTTTTTCACATTTATATTTTTTTCACCTCTTTTACCTCTCAACCTAAACCGAAAATTTCCTCTACTTTGTCTTCCATATTGTTAATTTCATGTTTTACTGTCCAATATATAATTTTTTTTATCTCAATTGACTTTTTAAATTCTATTTTAAGATTCTTCCATGTATAAAATTTCTATCTTTTTTTAAAAATATGCCTTTTCTTTTTTCACAGTACTTTACTTTTTATATGGTTTCTATTTTATATTAATTAAAATTTAAATATATTATTATGTGGTCTTTGCATTTTTCTATCTGGAGAACTTGGATGCACTAATTTACAATATGGCCTGTGTTGATGTTATACTATCATGTTAAGTGGTTTACAATTTTTGTGTATGAACTTATTTTCAGCAAAGTTGTTTTATTTTCCATCCAGAGACCAGTGCATTCTGGGTTTTTGAAGTATCAGTTCTGCCAAGTTTCTCACCAGTTCAGATTTTGAGTGGTAAGCTAGCGATGTGAAGAAGCAAAGACCACAAAAGCCCATTCTGGGCACAGATAGTGGCAAATACATTCAGTTTCCAGACAGCCATTCCAATTCCAATGGCAGCCATTCCAGATGTAAGATTAGAGTCCAATCTAGAAAGTAGTAGGGGTACAGATTAGGGAAATTAGTATGTCTGTCCAGGAGCAGTGCCAGTGGTATCAAACCGATCCTGATTTTGATTGTTGGTCCTGTTTGAATATTTCTCAAACCAGAATCTCTTTTTCCCTGCTCTTGCTTAAATTTCCCAGAGTCTACTGTTTTTTTACAAGAAAATAGGTTTATTAATTAGAGTGGATTTGTATTATTCTCACATTTAACTAGTATAATTTCAACTATAACATTAATTATTAATAATTCACACTATTAATGATTCTGACTGCATGATATTAAATTTTGAAATACATCAAAACTTGTTGAACCTACTCCCAAGTAGAAGGCAATAAGGTAATCTCCAATCTTTTCCTATTAGAAACAACAAATTACAGGCTAGTATAAAAATATGTCAAGTAAAGTTATGAAAATTCTTATAATTGGATAATATGCAGTCATTTAAAATTATGTTTATAAATAATTTTTGGAACATGCAAAAGAAGCATATTATAACATTATACACACAGTTTAAATTAGATTGTGTGAAGAAAAAATCCTGAAGAAAAGAAAATTTTTAAAATAACTGATTGTCTGCTGGAGTAATTTTTCAGTGTTTTTCATGATTTTCTGCCTTATATTTATTCTGATATTTTGCAATTATTGTGAGATTATTTGAACAAATTTGCTAAAGTTAAATTTTGAACAATCCTTATATTTTTGCATGGAAATATCTGCATTTTACTGTGAACTGATTTATAGAAATAGAATTACTGTACTAAAGGCACAAATCTTTAAAAATTTCATATTCAGTCAAATTTGTTTATTTCAGTGTTTAGAATATAAAATTTGAATTAGGTATATTTGTAGAGTTAACATATTAATTTTACAAGAGTGTAATGATCCATTTATAAAATAGAAATGTATAAAAGCCTACTGGGGCTTCCCTCTTGGTACAGTGGTTGAGAGTCCGCCTGCTGATGCAGGGGACACGGGTTCGTGCCCCGGTCCGGGAAGATCCCACATGCCGCGGAGCGGCTAGGCCCATGAAGCCAAAAACTCTACTGTATAAAAGCTACTTATTGGAGACAGTTTTTTAACAAAGGAAAAGTAGTGGGCTACATCAGAGATGAAGACCGGCTCTAGAGAAGATAATTTTGGTGTCTTCTTTCTGCTCTTTTGTTTTTCAGTTTCATTAGCTAAATAAATTGCTCATGTTAGAAAGAAGTCACTCTATAAGGCATGATAGGATATTATAAAAAAGGAAAAACAGTTAAGAAAGTATCTGCAGAAATTATTAGAAAAATTATTAGAAAATCCTAGAGATCACAAATTCGAAAATTATTTATATATATCAGGGCTCTAGCTGCTTGCAATTATTACATTTAATAGGTCAACTTTTTTCTACTAAGTCTGGCCCCTTTAAAAAGATAATTTTAGGTCATTCACTACCTTTAATTTTTTAAATCAGCTCCATATTTTAACTCTCACCTTGTTGGATGATGAATTTCTTAAATGCAATAAACATTATTAATTAATATATCTATACGCCAGTGTCTCCATTAATATGAGTATAATTTAACAATCTGTTGTGGGTGTGCAATATCCTATGAAAGACTAATAAAAATTGCAATTGAAGAATTTATATTTTTCATCTTTGGTTTTACAAATTCAGTACCTTATTTCATTTGAAACCATGGAAACACAAAAGGCAACTTGCAAAAAAATTTGCACATCTGTTAAAATGCAACTGGTCTGTGCTGTCCACCATAGTGAACTGCAAATGATTCCACCACAGAACATTTTTCCAGATTGTTAATTCCCTTCCCAGATGGTAGTGCAGACAGCTTCATGGACTATATGACTTTTTTTAGCCAATTCAAGAAAAATTCTATTCTGAGAAGACAAGCTCTATTCTAAGTAGTGACATGAAATATAGAGGTCTTAGACTAGACTCCTTCTTATCACTCCATGACCCAATCTAGCTCATTATTCATCAATAGCATATTCTTTCTTATGGAAATAAAGGTGAAAGAAGTCCCTTATATTCATCAGCGATATGGCATTCATGAAACATAAAGTATATTTGTCAGCTATTCAATTTTCTAATCCATTTTATTTATTTCTCCATCATTTTATTCTCTTTCTAAATATATAAAACATAACAAGAATGTCATATGGATACTAACATGCATATACAATATATACCTGTCCATATAAGTTCTAAATATTTTGTATATTTGTTTCTGTTATAGAGAAAAAATTTTATTCATTTTTAATTGGGGGGGGTATCCAGAAGATTATAAAAGGAGAAACCTTGACATTTTGTAAGTTCTAAAAGAAATACCAATTATACATATTAATACTCACTATTTTCCATTTTATGGAGGCTTAGCTTGGAAGTCAGTTCTTTGCCAATCTCAAAAGAAAATTAGTAAATATTACTAGAATATATATTCTTTAAAAAGTAAGTTTGGTTCAACATTAAAAATAATATACTAAAAAATGTAAATGTGCACTTGTAGGTTTTAGATTAAAATACCCAAAGAAATGTTGAACTACAAAGTTGCCTTTATCTCCATAATCTCAGACCAAAGGCAGAGATGCAAGCAGCCTAGGGAAGAAACTAGGAAATACATACCTTAACCATTTGCCCAGTATTTTTCTGGTGTCATCCATTGGTCAAGAACAAGGAAGCCAAGAAAGCAAGGAAGTCCACTTTGCAGGTGAGCATACCTGAAGAAGATGAGATGAGAAGGAAAAATAATAAATCAGAAGGGGCACAGAAAGAGTGAAAATGTGGAAAACATTTTTTGTTGTTGTTGGCAATGAAAATCCATGAATGCTTCTAGTTGTTCTAGGTTTGTTTTCTATATTTTTGTTAAAAGTAAAAACCAGTTTCATATGAGTCAGCACTTTATCAACTGTTGGGATCATCTGACTTAGGTGTCAGCTCTAGAATATTAGAAAACAGAAGGAAAATAAAGAGGTATACAATTTGATGAAGAGAACGGTCTTGAATGTAAAGGTAGCTTGTCTGATCTGAAGGGAAGGGATTTATACGGAACACAGCATTATCTTCTAAATCAAGGGTCAGCAAACTTTTTTTGGTAAAGAGCCAGTAAATACTTAAGGTTTTGTGAGATATAAAGTCTCTGTCACAACTATTTACTTTTGCCATTATAGCCACAAAACAGCCATAGATGTTAAGTAAGCAAATGAATGTTACTCTAGGCCAATAAACTTTTATTTATGGATACTGGAATTTACGTTTCATATAATTTTCATATGTCACAAAATCATATTTTTCTTTTGATTTTTTCCAACCATTTTAATGTATAAAAAGCATTGTTAATTCATGAAATGTACAAAAATCAAATGGCAGGCTAGATTTGGCATTCACTCTATGGTTTGCTGATGCTTGCTGTATATTAATGGTCTTCAAAGTCAGATATGCACATTGTTGGGGTGAGAAGGGGTGTGGTGACAATCCACTGGAGAGTAAATAGTCATACATAATTTTTCCACACCTTTCCAAATTTCATTTTTGTATATTTTATAATATAAATATGTGTTTAATATAACAATGGATAATAAATATATTTATTAAGTGTACTCAAAATTTGTTTTAACTGATAGAAAACACAATCCAAAAATTTGCTGACAATATCACTAATATAACGTCACCTATTGGTATAAGTAACACTTGGACCCAGAAATATGTATTCTAGATGAGATACAAACTTTTCATAATATTACCAACAAGTGCTGGTCTCTCAATCTCCAGGAAAATTGCAAGGGTGACACACGATCTTGAGCCCTCCTTGTATAGTTCACATTCTCCATCTCTGTTTCAGATTTTAGTTTGTCATTCAGTGTTTGGTTCATTATGCAATACCAGAAGTGTTTTAATATGTCTCTTCCTATCAACCCCTTTTCTAGAAATTGTCCACTGTGCTTCTCCCTTATCCATTCTCCACTTCCAGGCTGATTGGAAGAAGGCACAGTTCTAACAGATGCAAAAATTTTAAGAAATCCTGGAAATGCCTACTTACTTTCAATAAATGGCTTAGAAAGGTAAGTTAATGAGTTTTCTCTTTTAGTATTTGCTTCAGTTTTATCATCCAAATACATGGTCTGAAAACAGTGATAAGGAAGGAGGTGTTGGAGGTTTGAATAGAGAGGAAACCTGTTATAGGACATAGAAATCCCTCACAGTACCTTGCTTAAATCTGAGTAATTCACCATGGAGCTTCAACAGGACAATCCAGGGTGGTTCCTTTCATAATTTTGCAAGTGGTGCAATGTGAAAATATCTCCTTATTCTTTTATTTATATATAATCATCAATGCTGTTTAAACTTAGTTTACCTGGACCCATTCAAATTTCATTGAATGAAGCATAATACAAAAAATATATTTTATCCCTTTCAGGAAGTAGATTTTAACTATGCATATGTGTTGTGAATCACATTTTTTAAAATTTTCAATAGAAGAAAGACTCATGTTCTCCATTAGATATTCAGATTTCATCTCTCTTCTTTCCTTGTGTAGATTTTCTATGGTTATCAGAAAATCACCTCCCCCCAATAATTCAATGCTTTTACTCCCAACTCATAATTTTTTCTATTCAAGTGTATCATTCCCATCAGGCTGAAAATAAGGTTGTTCACACACACACACACACACACACATACACACACACACACACACACACACACACACACACATCAGGTACAATTATTTCTGCAAATTAAAATTGCTTTTTGCCACTCATATTTTTGAAAGGGAACCTAAATTTGTAAGATAAATTTACCAAATTATTTTGTTTCTGTATTGACTATAGTATATTTGCTAAAATTATGCAATTACTTAGCATAAATCATGATTCAAAGTCTGATACCATGAAGGCTACTCCTTGATTTTATTTTTATGATAAATCCTATATTGTTGTTTTTATTGTATTATATTAAAAAAGATAAAGACCTTATTTTATTTTGCTGTTCTATGAATTATTCTAACTGTACAATGAATGAAATTCACAATGTTTTCCCTTCTCTTGGTCTATATTAGCATAGTTTAAATCATCCAGTACAAAATTTCTCCTAAGAATATTCTTTATATTTGGGAAATAAAAGGGAAGAGTCAAAAGAAGGAAGGAAGGAAGGGGACTAAATTTGAAGCTACTTTACCCAATGATTTATAATCAGTTACCTTTTTTTCCAGGCCTGAGATCTCGCCAAGCCCATACACCATGACTATTCATCACTGTTGTTTAAACTCATGAAAGTTGAGAGCAATGACTTGGTAATTCTGAATTCACCTGCTGAGCTCATCTAGTCATTATTTGGAACTTTGCAATCTCCCACATTACACATGCATACGCTGCACCGTCATTTACAGATGCAATGAGAGAAAACCTGATAAGATGAGTCTCTGGGAGAAGAAAAGGCATATAACAAATACAAAAATTAAAACACTCGGGAATAAGGTAAATACTGAGAGTAAGAACTGGGAATGAGACAAATATTGGATTAAGACAAATACTGCTGCAGATTCCAATGTCAATTCTAACAGTGCTAGTAAAGATTGGGTTGTGTTGACTGTTGAAGATGAGCAGCTAAAACAGAAAGCAAGAAAAAATCTTCTAGGCTAGAATCTTATGTCACTGAAAGTTTTTGACTCAGGTGACTTAAATTATTAGATTATTAAAATAAACTTGAGCTCAGATGGCTGTATCTTTAAAGGTTATCAAGCCTAATAAATTAATATAACAAAATAAATTTAAATTGACAGTTAATAATAAGTGAAAGTCCCCTTAGCCTCTAAAGTGTTTTTATTTATTTATTTTATTATAGAGAGCTAAACTAGCCTCAAATATTTCACACTTATACAGAATTTTAATTATAAAATACAAGGTATTACGACAAAGAACATTTCTGTTCATATAATATCAGCACTGAACCTATAAGCTCACATTATTCATTTTGTCCTCCTAATGTATTTTAATATATTCAGGTATAATACCATGATTATTGATGTTCATTTAAGAATATTTCTATTGGAAGAAATTAGGCAGATTAGTGTAACAGTGAAGGTCTAGGCTCTGAAACCAGACCATCTGAGTTTAAATGCAGATCGTGCTCCCTTTTAGGTGTGGATCCTTGGAAAACTTGAGTCAACTCAAAAGAAGGAGTACCTGGTCTTTCTTTCATTCTTGTTTTTTTTAACCTGATCTTTCTTGTCACAGCTTGCCCAGATGCAGGGCAGAAGGGGAGAGGTGGTGTGGGGCTTGAAAGTCGTCAGCCATCTAACATCGAAAATGGAGTCAGACTCTTTATTACCTTGGGTTATTTTGAGAATTAATTGAGTGGATTTTTCTAATGCTCACGACAATGCCTGACACTCAGAAAATACTCAGTGGATCTTAGCTCTTATATTTTACCAAAGATGTGGAATTGGAATGTGTCTAACATGTATGGCAGTGAGGGAAAAATGAGACATAGTCATGAGCTCAGAGGTTAAGTGTGCTTGACAAGAATGATGGGTGTGAGCACGAAGTACTGAAGGGTACAACTGAAAGGCATAAGATGGAACTGAGAGGGAGAACACATGGATACCTCTATTCCTCATACCATAGTTTCTTAGGAAATAAATTAATTCTAGCATGTATACTTCCTCTATATTGCAATCAAGTAAATGTGGTCACAGTTCAGAAATAACCTTTTAAGTGAATTATGCTCCTTTCAATATAGAACTGTGGACAGTTCTTCACAAGCAGAAATGTTAAAGATGGAAAATCAAAAGAGAAAAATTCCAAACCAAAAATAGTTAAGTACATATCCTTCCTTGAAATCAAGACAAATATAGCTAAATTATATGTTGTGTCCTCATACTGTTATGTAGGCACAAGTCGAAAACAGTGTTCCTTGGTCTCTATTTTAGTAGATTTGAAATACAAAACCATTTATGGTCTTCGTAAGCCATTAAAGCATGTATTTACTCTTGTTATCTAGGAAATATGATAGACTTGAAATGGTCTTTGTCTAAAAGACCCCAGATATCTTTGTCACTTCTAAGCCTTTCTAGACATTGGAATCTTCCTGTGTCCTGGAATTCTCTAGACCAAAGAAGCTGTGAAATCAAGTTGATATTAAACTAGAGTTTCCAACATATGTTACCTCAAGAATCCGCTACACTCAAAGCTTTGCAGTGTAGACAAGCTCTGTGCACCACAGTTCATTCTTAACTCCCAGATTCTACCTCAGGTCGCATAGACGCACCAAGAATATATTTACAAGGAATAGGCTTGCAAAAAATCTACCTTTAACTTAAATGTACTAAATATTGGGTCAGTGTTCTAGGAATTTAAATGGGATGTAAATGTTTTTACTTCACTATAAAATAAATACATGTTATATCATATAGATACAGGTGACATTGAGAGGGATTTCCTAGTGATCCAACAAGAAGCAGTAGCTGTATTAATCATCACAGAGAGTTGAGATTTTTTTATTTATTAAAGACTAGAAGTGTCTGTGTTAATATTTAGCACTCTATCACATCCTTGTTTCCATTAATAGCATCAGTCCTATCCCACCAACCAAGCTTAAAATTTTGTATATACTTTTGCTTTATCCTAAACATTATTCACCATAGAAGTCTAGGTCGAAATTTAGAGATTAAATTTAGCATTGGTTACTCCCACTCTATGGGAATTCTCTAAACTAATGTGAGTTTTGTATTTGCTATTGCTTCTTTAGCTGCTTTACCTCTCTGCCATATATAAAACACTTAAACACCCTTTTTCTTTCCTTTATTTTTTTCTGGGACCATTTACTACTTGTGCTCTTTTTTGGTACCTTAACCACTCTTGTTATGTGGCCCATATTTTATTCTTAAACTTCCAAATTGTGGTGTTATTCCCAGGCCACATCTTTGTTCTTTACCTATTTCCTTTGATGAATTCATCCACTTTTATAGTTTGAACAAAGGTGCTATTTCCAACCTCAAATTCTCCCTGGAAACTCAGTTACACGTCATTCAGTGACCAACTGGTTAACTATTGGAACTTCAAAGTCAACATGTGCAATTACAAATAACTTAGCTACATATCGACTCCTCTCTGGATTTCTTTGTTTCATTTAATGGAACTATACTTCTCCACTCAACCAACTTGAAATAGTATTTTTGATCCTCTCTCTACCTGGGAAACATATCTGTTTACACTTTCAGTTGTGTGCTTTTTGTAGCTGGAATATCTTTTACATCTATTCCTTTTTTACAATTTCTATTACTACCACCCTAGTTCAGTTACAAATAGATTTTCAACAAGATTCCTCAAATAGCCTCTTCACTAATTCCACCCACCTAGAATCTCTTTTCTTTATTAACATGACACATTATGTCAAGTCAAATATTTCTAAAGAACAATCACCCTGCTGAAAAAAATATTCACCATCAAATCCTGTTCTTCCTGAACTTCAAAGTCCCAGCTTGCTTTTCAACCTGTGTCCAACAACTCATTTACATACACTAAATGTTGCCACCAAACAACACCACACACAGTTCCCTATACATTACTTGTGTTTTCCGGCTCCACAGCTTGTACCTTCTTTTCTTTTCTTTGTAATTTCCCACCAGTTATAACATCATAGGCTGTCAAAATTTTAAAAATCTCTGGAGGTCCAGATCAAATACTATTTTCCCAATAATGCACTCTTTTATGTTCCCTTCTAAATTAAAGTTAATCTCTTAATACCCATTGTACTTTGTTTGCAAATTTTTAAGTAGAAATTGTAAGATTTTTCATTATAGTTATTTGTCTTCATAATGTTCTCTCTTACCAAAATGTTAGCTCCTAAAAAAAATGGTTGTGACTTAGTTATTCATGGCATTTCTCTCATGGCCAATCATGATGCCTTTCATGAAATAGGCACCCTTTATATATTTTTGTGAGTGTGTAAATACCTTAATGTTGTATTCTAATTTAAGAAATGAAAAGACTATTGTGTAATGGTGATAAAGTAACTGAACAAGGTCATACAGCTTGTCACTGGTAGAGCTGAGCCAGAATCCCAACACACAGAAGAAAAAATAGGTACAGAGAATAGATGGCTTCTAGTCCCTATTTCCAGTGCCATATTAGTTAGGATTTTGTTCAGTTATAAGTGAATGAAAATACAACTGCATGATAAGGCAGACAATAGCAATATGCAAATATTTAGCAAGTAAGTATAGAGATACTGATCAAATATTTAAACCTGTCTTATTGGTACTTTTATGCTTGAAAACAAAATTTGAACAGATATAAATCAAGTATTTTCATTTTTCTGGAAATCTCAATTGCATTGCTGCTGCAGAGAATCACCAATTATCCAGGGACCAATTAGCCTGTTTGTGGATTATTTACACCCTGTGGATTCTTCCTCTTTGCTTTTCTCCTCTTCCCTGCCTTTTGACCACTTCACAGTTGTTAGACAGAAGATATTAAAGAAGCACTGAAAAGAAAAAAAGCAGAAAAAGTAAAATTAAGACTCTGTTACTATACATTAAACAGAATTGTGCTACTATTAGCTGGCTAAATCTTTTGAATGAAATACCAGACAATTGAGCGAAAGAGTAATTAATTTATTACAAAAAAGCTTCAAATTTGTTTTATTTTTTATATCTTAATTGGAGTATAATTGCTTTACAGTGTTGTGTTAGTTTCTGTTGTACAACAAAGTGAATCAGCTATAAGTATACATATATCCCCATACGTCCTCCCTCTAGAGCCTCCCTCCCATCCTCCCTATCGAACCCCCTAGGTCATCACAAAGCATCATATTTGCAAACGAAGGAACTGACAAAGGATTAATCTCCAAAATTTACAAGCAGCTCATGCAGCTCAATACCAAAAAAAACAAACAGCCCAATCCAAAAATGGGTGGAAGACCTAAATAGACATTTCTCCAAAGAAGACATACAGATTGCCAACAAACACATGAAAAGATGCTCAACACCACTAATCATTAGAGAAATGCAAATCAAAACCACAATGAGGTATCACCTCACACCAGTCAGAATGGCCATCATCAAAAAATCTACAAACAATAAATGCTGGAGAGGGTGTGGAGAAAAGGGAACCCTCTTGCACTGCTGATGGGAATGTAAATTGATACAGCCACTGTGGAGAACAGTATGGCAGTTCCTTAAAAAACTAAAAATAGAACTACCATATGACCCAGCAATCCCACTACTGGGCATATACCTATATGCCCACTACTGGGCATATACCCTGAGAAAACCATAATTCAAAAAGAGTCAGGTACCACAATGTTCATTGTAGCACTATTTACAATAGCGAGGACATGGAAGCAACCTAAGTGTCCATCGACAGATGAATGGATAAAGAAGATGTGGCCCATATATACAATGGAATATTACTCAGCCACAAAAAGGAAAGAAGTTGAGTTATTTGTAATGAGGTGGATGGACCTAGAATCTGTCATACAGAGTGAAGTAAGTCAGAGAGAAAAACAAATACCTTATGCTAATGCACATACATGGAACCTAAAAAACAGTACTGATGAACCTAGAGGCAGGGCAGGAATAAAGATGCAGACAAAATTTTATTTTAAATACTCAATTGTTTCATTTTAAAAGCTCAAGCTAGATGAATATGCTGATTTAGCAATAATAATACAAATCAAATTGGGGGATTATTCAATGTTTTATTTTATGCTATCCTGCATATTCACAGTTTGTTAAGAGCTTGTCAAATGAACTTTACTAAGGTTCACTATGACCTTTTATTGTCAGTCTAGAATATTCCTGTGCAGTTTATTCCCTGACAGTTCCCAATGATGTGCTTCTATTCATAGGGAAGTTCCCAATACAATTGGAAAAATCCATCTTCAACTACTAACATGCACTTTTCTATTTATGTACAATTGGAAGGGGTCCTAAAAATCAATTTGTAGTGTTGCCCATTGGGGAATTAGTTCTTCATACTTGAATTTCATTTTGGCAGAGAGGAATTTACCTGAGCACATTTTAAACATTTTTTATGCACATGCTGTGTCCTCTGTCATTTTGGGCCAACTCTATATTGGCAATCTCTGTGGAATTTTCTCTTTTCCCTGGAGGCCTCTGCTGTGTTTCATGAACACAATGCAGAATTTCCCCTCTCAGTTGTCCTGGAACTATTCTTTTGACTCTAAGAATAAAGCTCTGTTCCTGACATGTAATGATTTTCTCAATACTTGACTGTGTAGACCCAACTTCTGATAGTTTCTCCTTTTGTAACTCTTCTATCACATACCTTGTTTTCATGAAATAACCCCAAATCATGAAGTATATGATTATTCAAACTGTTGCTTTATCCCATACTATTTTAAAACTTTAGCTCATCCATTTACTTTCTTAGTAATTTTTTTAACCTAGTGCCTTTGGACATTTGTGCCCAAATAAAAAAAAGGGGAATCCTTGAATTAAATTGCAAATGTATTCTGTGCACTCGATTGGATCTCAAGATCATCCAAGGAAAAGAAAACATTAGATTTCCATGCTGTATCAGGAAATGAGAGTGTTTCGATCTGTGAACCATGAAATTTTGATAGTAGATATGATTGCACTTTCTTTTGCAGTGTTTTATCAACTGGGTAAAATTGTGATTACTCTCTTTTTCCTATCCTATTAAAAAAAGCATTGACGAAATACTATTACATATTTCCCTTACTCTTAGAAATTTTACCAACCCGAGTTTTTAAATTTTTGTTTTTAATCTGTAGAATTCTGTAGAGTGAAATAACAAAAGATCAAATGAAAGCTGTACTCTGAGGCCAATCTTCCTACATGTTGGATTTCTTTATTCTTCATTCTTCAGGCTTCAGGTTAACATATACATCACTCCTCTAGAAGTAAAAGTAAAATAATGATTCCTTATATGGATACAGTTGTTCACAGCTTACATTACCAAATTTACTATATCACCTCCAAACTTGCAACAGTCCTTTAGGAAATTTAGTGTGGTTTATTCCCCATTTTATTGATTGAGAAACTGAGGCAGAAAAGAGGTAACTTGTTAGGGAAGCAAAGTTGAGAGGCCTTTTGTACTTGATTCTTACATGTTTCTCTAAGTTAAGCTGCCTTTTGAAAATAAATAAAAACTTTATTTGCCTAGTGTTTTAAAATTTGTATAGGACTTTCATATGTATTCCCCTTTTATTTTGGCAGAGTGTAGAGGAGAGAAACAATTGTTCCTACTACAGAAAAAAATTGTCAATCTTTTTTTTTTTTTGCGGTACGCGGGCCTCTCACTGTTGTGGCCTCTCCCGCTGCGGAGCACAGGCTCCGGACGCGCAGGCTTAGCGGCCATGGCTCACGGGCCCAGCCGCTCCATGGCATGTGGGATCTTCCCGGACCGGAGCACGAACCTGTGTCCCCTGCATCGGCAGGCGGACTCTCAACCACTTGTGCCACCAGGGAAGCCCTGATTATGTCAATCTTTGATTAGAGACTGATCATATGAAATAAGAAAGAACATGGAATAAGGTAAATGTTCTCAGAAGAGAAATATGTTTAAGAGAATGATCGGATATTTTTTCTATAATATTTTAATTTTTCCTTTCAAAGTAATGTTAAAATGTATAAAGAACGAAAAAATCACTGAGAATTTTTGTGCTTCTTGTTTAAAGTGTTGATTTTCGATTGCTACTACATGTAATAAATGCTTTCATGTGTTTGGAAAATATAAAGTGGAAGTATTTTACATTTTCACAGGGTTGCCAATGGATAACTATTTTTTAAGAGAGAAGGAGAGGTTGAGACACGTGTGTAAAATTACAAAAGACTTGGAAAACAAGAAGAAAGTCTGCTTTTTGCAATATGGTTTTAAAGTGTGCATGAGGAAACATCAGTCAAAAAAAACATTTCACGCGGGACTTTTATAAAAATCAAATTTAAAACATATTGTTTTGTTTATTAGATGGAAATCATCTTAATAATATACTCAAAGATAAATGGAAATGTATTTTTCAGGATGAGGTTTAACAGTATGCTGCATCTGACAGAGTGATTATTGACAGTAATGGTAAAGTTCAAAACATCAAGAAGTTAAGATACTCTGCCAAAATACCAAAAATGGTGGAGAGGAAGTGGAAAATTATGTGAAATGTTAGGGATGTTTCATTCTAGTACCTTGACCTCATTATATTATCAGCTAAATATAAAATACATAGACCAGATAAATGTCTCATTAAGTATTTCACAGTTCTTTCTTGGAAATTGGTAGTGGTCTTGAAAATGAAAAAGAGAAGATTTTTTATGTAAAAATATGGTACAAAAAAGTATTTCACTGAAAGTTTTTATTAACTCACCAATGCATGGTGGTGGTTATTGCATTAATTGCTTTTACTTAAAGAAGACAGAGATCTGTGCTACATACAATTTTTAATACAAAATATCTATCCCATTTTAGATTTAGGTATATTTTCAAGTTTTCAGATATGGTCCAAATTAGAAGCTCCCCACCTCCAATTCTGAGAAGGCTCTCCTCAAATAATAGCATTTTTTACCTTAATTTGACATTTATTCCTACCTACATATACTCACATATTAATGCATGGAATACAGAAATGGATTTCATACTGATATTTACTTATTTGTATTTTTTATCTAAAAAATTAATATGAACACAACACAAGAAGGTATGGATAAGAAAAATGGAATTACTTTTCAGGACAAAAATAAACTTTCTTTGACAATTAATTAATACATGTAATATTAATTATTTCATGTAATTAATATATTCAGTTCTTCCTATAAAAAATTGGAAAAATTCCATACAATGAATTATTGCTGTATTTCAAATTCTAGTGAAGTTCCCATTGCTTTGAGATATACTTAAATATGACAAGGTGAATATGATGACACCACTTTTCTTTCAAAGACGTAGTCATGCTGAAAATATCTACCTAGAGGACAAGTCACAAAGCATAGAAAACATCATAAAGTATGCTTGTTAACAATAGAAAAAATGAATGGAGAAGAAAGAGAAGGGTGTCAGATGAGAAGTGTTCATAATACCTGCAATATATAAACACCAGGCTTCAGTTTCCAAGACAAGTGAGTCTCAGATTGACAGATGGCGGATGATTGCTTCTGGTGAAGCGAATGATAGTTAGTTTGCAAGTAAAAGCAGATAAAGGAGCACATGAATAACAGTGAAATCTTTGGTATGTGGGTAAGGCTTAAATTATAAATGGCTTAAATTATAAATGGTTCATGATTGACTGGCCACAAGCAACTTATTAAGAATGCACATATGGTGAAGAAACTGCAGTAGTGCACAAACAGATGAATGCAGCTGATCATAAAAAATTCTATATTAAATGGAAAGGAGTACTTGGAAAACAGTAAGTATGACAGAGACCTAACGGTAGAAGAAATCCAAATTAAGAAGGCACCTACGCTTCAAAGAGCAACAAAAAACGTTTGGAATTTGGACATGTTCAACTATGGTTGATCCAAGGACTAAGCTTCTAAATGCAATTGGTAAAATTCAATGATAAAATAATATAAAAGTGCTAAATTAGAGGAATTAAACAACTACCTCAGGCCTTTGCATGTGATATTAGACCCAAGTACTCTCCACAGAAAACCTGGCTGTCATCCACAATGAGATCAAACTCAAAGAATTAGAGAAATATCACCCATGGAATAAGGAAATGTTCCTTTTCAGAATTACCTGATCAAGTATGTCTCTAAGAGATGTTTCCAAGTTTATTCTATTACCTCTTGAAGGGACTATGCATATAAAATCTTGTACCATCTTAAATACAACCCAGGGAATTAGTTCTTAATCTATTTCTTATTTTTAAACCAATGTGTGTATGTATGTGTTTTATTATTCTTATTATTCTAGAATTGACAAGGCTATAAGAATAATTTGAATGAGTTATGTCATAAAATTTTCACTCTGAAATTACTTCTAGAAGTCATTTACTTTAAATTCCCTGTCATTCTTCAGATTAAGAAAGTGGCTATTATCGAAAAGACAAGAAATAACAATTGTTGGAGAAGAGGTGTTGAAAAGGGAACATTCACACACTGTTGGTGGAACAGTAAATTAGAGCAGCCACCATGGAAAACAGTATGGTAATTACCCAAAAACTTAAGAAAAGAACTACCATATAACCCAGCTGTTCCACTTTTGGGTATTTACCCAAAGAATATGAAAACACTAATTCAAAAAGATATATGTAACCCTTATGTTCATTGCAGCAGTATTTACAATAGCCAAGGAATGGAAACAACCTAAGTGTTCATCGATAGATGAATGGATAAAGAATATGTAAGATAGGTATGTGTGTGTGTGTGTGTGTGTGTGTGTGTGTGTGTGTATATATAATGGAATATCACTGAGCCATAAAAAAAATTGAAATTCTGCCATTTACAACAATATGGAAGGACCTTGAAGGTATTAGGTTAAGCGAAATAAGTCAAACATGTAAGAAAGACAAACATAGTATGATTTCATTCATATGTGGAATCTAAAAAAACAAAACAAATGAACAAAATAATAAAACAAAAACAAACTCATAGTTACAGAGACCAGGTTAGCAGTTACCAGAGGGTAAGGGGGGTGGGGGTTGGGAGAAATGGGTGAAGCGGGGGACAAATATATGCTGATTGATGGTAACTAGACTTGTGCTGATCACTTTGTAGTATATACTGATGTCAAATTATAAGTGCTGTCCACCTGAAACTTATGTAATAATTTTTTAATTTAAAAAAGTAAGGTTCAAACTGTGTAGCTGAATTCTTCAAGGCACAGCTAATTAATTATCTCCTTAGCTAAGACTAGAAATCAGGAATCTTGATTCCCCAGTGGTGTCAAAGATTACTAATAATGACTTGACCAATGACAGTTTTTCAAGGAAAAGGTTTTTTCCCCCTTTCTAGAAGGAATAATGTCATTCTAAGAAAACTAAGATCTTTAAATGTAGGAAAATCACATTCAACTTTGAATAAAAGTTTCATCTCCAGTTTTGTTCTCCCCTCTAACCATTTAATATGGATTATGAATTGGAGGAAACTCTGGTCTTCCTTTAATTTCTAAATTCCACACAAACCACTTTTAAATATCTAAGCTTATCATTTAATTTAAATGCTGACAGACCTTACTGTATATGATTACACATTGGAATAACACTTTGAATGTGTATGACATATTTTAAAATCTAATTTAGTTTACAGATTCTCTCTCATTTTCTCTCTATGCTAGCAAAGCACACATGAATAATTAATCTTAATCTGATTCCTATCAAGAAACAGAGAGGTTAAGTGAATGGCTCCAGGTCACACAGCAAGTCAATAGCAATTTTTTAAATGTCTTATTTAAATACAAAACCATTTAGATAATAGAATCATTATTTAAGGTCATCAATAGTGGTAACACTTGACATGTTGAGATAAGAAAAACATATTCTAATTCTCACAGGACATTTTGTAATGGTAAAAACTGGCACAGTGAAGGCTTCCCTAAACTTAATTTTTGTATCATTTAACCTTGCATATGATAAAAAAGGAGAAATTCAATTCTAGTTAGTGAAAATGTTGAATGCTCAATATTATTATAATTTTTATGGCAACTTGTATATTCATTCAGATAAAATAAGTTCAATTATTTTCCTTTTTAACTTTTATTAAACAATAAAGTCAAAATAGAAAACCATGTTATTAACATTAAAATGGTATTGTTTAGATAGTGTATAATATAAATGAGCAATATTCCAAAATTCTCTTGTCTTGGTGATGAAAAACACAGAAAACGTGTTAAATATTTTTGCTTGTTTTCATTATAAAATCCAACAGCATATGGACCAAAAGAAATTACTTTTTCCTTAACTTTTTTTTTTTTGCAGTACGCTGGCCTCTCACTGTTGTGGCCTCTCCGGTTGCAGAGCACAGGCTCCAGATGCGCAGGCTCAGCAGCCATGGCTCACAGGCCTAGCCGCTCCGCAGCATGTGGGATCTTCCTGGACCAGGGCACGAACCTGTGTCCCCTGCATCGGCAGGTGGACTCTCAACCACTGCACCACCAGGGAAGCCCTTCCTTAATTTTTTAAACCACACCTAGAGTTTATTACAGAAAGAAGAGCTTCAACATTGCACTTGCTTGAAAGATTAAGGATTAGAGTTTAAGGAAGTTTTATTATGAAACATCCTCTATAAGAAAGATATTTTTACCAGTGAAAGTATATATTACATTTTCTTTTGAGTTGCATAGCAAGCAGTATACCTTACAAATATGTACTGTTAACATATTAAACTATGCTATTCTTTATATTTTTCAAATGTTTCTACCATTTTAAAAAACATTCTGAACTATATAAAAATGCATTTCAAAACGAATAATTCCTTGAAAATTCAGACACCTTTTTCTCCTTGTAACTGATTGTGATATTAACTAAATATGTTATTCCAATGATATTAATACAACTTCATTTGTTCCCTGATATTTAAACATTGAATAATTATCATATTTCCCTCACCTAGAGGGATGACCTTAGCATATATTTCATTCATTTCAAAGTATAAATGATGAGCTTTATACTTTCTAAAATGCTTCATGAAAATTACCTATTTTGGTTATGCCCAGTGATGATGCTTCCTAAGAATTACAATAAAATTAAAAGATGCATTTTTCAAACATGGAAGGGCATATAATCCATGTTTCAGTTCCTGTTGTACCAACGTGGAATATAGGCCCTGAACTTCACAGGAAGAGAAGATCTTTATCAGTAAGAGATCTTCACAGTTTATTGGAAACTACTTGAATACCCATTATTCTCTTACCATCTACATTAGGAAAATAGAAAATGAGAGTTGAATACAGCATAAGTCATTTCTAAAGCAAAATCAACCAACAAAGACACAATTTCATTGCATTAGGAGAATTTTACTCAAATGGTTTGTGTGCATGGATAATTAAATATATCCTTAAGCTACAGAATAATGGAGATGGACCAGTTGGCCACTAAGAAAGCCATCAATATAGATAGGAAATAATTCATTTTACCAACATGCAACCAATGTATATAAGAAGCTGTTATTATTCATTGCACAGAGAAATAGAAGGAATTATTATTAAGAAATTATTTTCTATTTAAAAGGAAAAGAGAGTCCAGCCTCACCACCCCAGCCTGCCACGTCCTGGCGCTTAGCCACCGCACCAGATGCAAGCGCTGTGCTCTGGGAAATGCAATCCCGAGAAACAGCCTCTACAACATCTCCAGCTTCGGGGAGTCAGTGGCATCCGTGGCGGGAGCGGCTGTATCCACCTAGGCTCCTCACTTGGGTCCTTCCCATTGCCTCACTGAGAGCCTGTCCCAGCCACAGGGACACCTCTTTCGTCCTCCCTCTGAAGCTCTTGGGACCCACGGATGGCCTCGGCGATCGAGGGCCAGACTGCAGACAGTGGCAAGAGGCCTGCAAGATGGCAGAGGAGTAAGATGCAGAGATCACCTTCCTCCCCTCAGATATATCAGAAATAACTCCTACAGAACACTTACTGAATGCTGGCAGAAGACCTCAGACTTCCCAAAAGATATGTGTATTTTTTTCCTTTTTCTCTTTTTGTGAGTGTGTATGTGTATGCTTTTTGGTGTGATTTTGCCTGTATAGCTTTGCTTTTACCATTTGTCCTAGGGTTTTGTTTGTCCATTTGTTTTATTTTAGCATAGTTTTTAGTGCTTCTTGTCATTGGTGAATTTGTTTTTTGGTTTGGTTGCTCTATTCTTTCTTTCTTTTTTCTTTATTTAATTATTTTTTTAAAAATAATTTTAATGTCTTATTTTAAGAACTTTATTTTATTATATTTTATTTTTTCTTTCTTTGTTTCTTTTTTTCTCCCTTTCCTTCTGAGCTGTGTGGCTGACAGGGTCTTGGTGCTCTGGCCAGGTGTCAGGCCTGCGCCTCTGAGGTGGAGACCCGAGTTCAGGACATTGGTCCCCCAGAGACCTCCTGGCTCCAAATAATATCAAACACTGAAGACTCTCCCAGAGGTCTCCATCTCAATGCTAAGACCCAGCTCCACTCAATGACCAGCAAACTACCGTGCTGGACACCCTATGCCAAACAACTAGCAAGACAGGAACACAACCCCATACATTAGCAGAAAGGCTGCCTAAAATCATAATAAGGACACAGACATCCCAAAACACACCATTGGACGCTGTCCTGTGGAGCAGAAAAACAAGATCCAGCCTCATCCACCAGAATAAAGGCACCAGTCCCCTCCACCAGGAAGCCTACACAACCCACTGAACAAACCCTATGCACTGGGGGCAGACACCAAAAACAACGGGAGCTATGAACCAGCAGCCTGCGAAAAGGAGACCCCAAACACAGTAAGTTAAGCAAAATGAGAAGACAAAGAAACACAGCAGATGAAGGAGCAAGGTAAAAACCCACCAGGTCAAACAAATGAAGAGGAAATAGGCAGTCTACCTGAAAAAGAATTCCGAATAATGATAGTAAAGATGATCCAAAATCTTGGAAATAGAATAGAGAAAATACAAGAAATGTTTAACAAAGAACTAGAAGAACTAAAGAGCAAACAAACAATGATGAACAACACAATAAATTAAATTAAAAATTCTCTAGAAGGAATCAAAGGTAGAATAACTGAGTCAGAAAAGCGGATAAGTGACCTGAAAAATAAAATAGTGGAAATAACTACTGCAGAGAAGAATAAAGAAAAAAGAATGAAAAGAATTGAGGACAGTCTCAGAGACCTTTGGGATAACATTAAACGCACCAATGTTCAAATTATAGGGGTCCCAGAAGAAGAAGAGAAAAAGAAAGGGACTGAGAAAATATTTGAAGAGATTGTAGTTGAAAACTTCCCTAATACGGGAAAGGAAATAGTCAATCAAGTCCAGAAAGCGCAGAAAGTCCCATCAAGACTCACCAAGAAAAAAAGGGAGAAGACTCAAATGAACAGAAGAAATAAAACTGAAAAAGAAGAAGTAACAACTGACACTGCAGAAATACAAAGGATCATGAGAGATTACTACAAGCAGCCATATGCCAAAAAAATGGACAACCTGGAAGAAATGGACAAATTCTTAGAAAAGCACAACCTTCTGAGACTGAACCAGGAAGAAATAGAAAATATAAATAGACCAATCACAAGCACTGAAATGGAAACTGTGATTAAAAGTCTTCCAACAGGGTTTCTCTGGTGGCGCAGTGGTTGAGAGTCTGCCTGTCAATGCAGGGGACACGGGTTCGTGCTCTGGTCTGGGAAGATCCCACATGACGCAGAGCGGCTGGGCCCGTGAGCCATGGCCGCTGAGCCTGCGCGTCCGGAGCCTGTGCTCTGCAACAGGAGAGGCCAGAGCAGTGAGAGGCCTGCGTACCACAAAAAAAAAAAAAGAAAAAAGTCTTCCAACAAACAAAAGCCCAGGACCAGATGGCTTCACAGGTGAATTCTATCAAACATTTATAACACTGAACTAAAATCCGATAATAATATCTGTCATCCAAAGTTTTCTTTGTGTCACAAAAATCATAAGTGCACAGTAAAGACTCAACCAAACAAAAACGTTTGAGATTGCTTAAATGGTTTGTAAAACATATATAAATGTGTTGAAGAAGTCAGTTTGATAGCTGGAATGTAGTATTATTTCAAAGCCCATGGTAAATGCAATGATCTTCATCTTACAAAAGCAAATTAGACTCAATCTAATGAAAAAAAGAAAATGGTTTTCAAATTGAGTCATGTTTAAAAATGGGCAGAAGACCTAAATAGACATTTCTCCAGAGAAGATATACAGATTGCCAACAAACACATGAAAGGATGCTCAACATCACTAATCATTAGAGAAATGCAAATCAAAAGTGCAATGAGGTATCACCTCACACCGGTCAGAATGGCCATCATCAAAAAATCTACAAACAATAAATGCTGGAGAGGGTGTGGAGAAAAGGGAGCCCTCTTGCACTGTTGGTGGGAATGTTAATTGATACAGCCACTATGGAGAACAGTATAGAGGTTCCTTAAAAAACTACAGATAGAACTACCATACGACCCAGCAATCCCACTACTGGGCATATACCCTGAGAAAACCATAATTCAAAAAGAGTCATGTACCACAATATTCATTGCAGCTCTATTTACAATAACCAGGACATGGAAGCAACCTAATTGTCCATTGACAGATGAATGGATAAAGAAGATGTGGCACATATATACAATGGAATATTGCTCAGGCACAAAAAGAAACGAAACTAAGTTATTTGTATTGAGGTGGATGGACCTAGAGTCTGTCATACAGAGTGAAGTAAGTCAGAAAGAGAAAAACAAATACTGTATGCTAACACATATATATAGAATCTCAAAAACAAAAATATTGTTCTGAAGAACCTAGGGGCAGGACAGGAATAAAGATGCAGACGTAGAGAATGGACTTGAGGATACGGGGAGGGGGAAGGGTAAGCTGAGACAAAGTGAGAGAGTGGCAAGGACATATATACACTACCAAGTGTAAAATAGATAGCTAGTGGGAAGCAGCCACATAGCACAGGGAGATCAGCTCGGTGCTTTGTGAACACCTAGAGGGGTGGGATAGGGAGGGTGCGAGGGAGACGCAAGAGGGAGGAGATATGGGGATATATGGATATGTATAGCTGATTCACTTTGTTATAAAGCAGAAACTAACACACCATTGTAAAGCAATTATACTCCAATAAAGATGTTAAAATAGATAAATAAATAAATAAATAAAATGTATATGGAGAAAAAAATAAGGAAATGGGTTTGTTATTTTAAATTTGGTAAATGGATAAAATTCAAAACAGGAAAAAAATGACTCATTATATCACAACCCAAATACATGCACTGTCAACATTTTGTACCATTTACTTCTAGTTTTAAATGTCAGTGTTAAATTTATATAGTAAAATCATAATGAGCATGGAATTGTGTTTCTACTTTTTTTATTAATTGCTTTTAAAAGCAGAAATTCTAAAGTGTTTTTCTAATATCTACATATTAGTTTATTTGCTTTATTAGTCTATTTATTATAATTTCCATAATTTTTTCCATTTCACCAGCCATTATTTTGAATCTTGTTTTCCTGTGTAATAAAAAAATGATGTAATAAAAATGTATCAGAAAATGATTGCTTTAAGGTTCTCAGTGTATATTGCTAAACTGATTTTTAAAAATTCTGATCAGTGTTTCTGGAGAAGCAGTACAGCCTGCTGCTTAAGAGCAGAGAATCCAAAGTAGCCTTTATGGACTTTACCACTAACTTTATGGACTTTACTGCTAACTTTCTGCATGACATTGGGAAGATCACTTAAACTCTCTGTGACTCAGTTTCTTCAGCTCTAAAGTTTAGGTAGTGATAGTATGTTCCTCGGAGAAGCGCTGTAGTATTAAACTTTAATATATGTAAATGCTTAGAATAGTTCTTGCCCATAGCAATGTGAACCCTGATTATAAGAAATGTATCCAGGTAAATTGATAGAAACTTGCTGTTCCCAACTATTAATTATGTCGTATTATCCAAGGTTACCCCTTTCACAGGTAAGCAAAACTTAGAATAAATATCAGCTACAGTTAAACACAGCTTGTAACACTTTGTGTAGATGTTTAATATAATATACTTGTCAACTATATATAAGCTTTTATTGGGGGAAATTTTTACTCACAGACATTTTCAAGTAATTCCTTTCTTGTTGGCAGTGGGTGTAGTTTCTTATTAGTGAATTCATCAGGGGCAAGGTGAATATGCCATTTCAGCGCATGGGTGCAAGGCCTTAGCATCTGCATCCCTGCCCTAGGGATTCAGCTATTTCTGCCTTAGCATTCCATTTGACTTCTGAACTGGCAACTGGTATTTTTATTTGGCATCTACAAGGCGCATCTAAATTATTCCTCTAAATTCCACAAGGATTTCCATAAATAAGAGTCCCATATGAAGCCATGTTTTTTAGAAGACCCATTTGCCTGTATATAATCCAAGGTCATTGACTATGGTTTAAAAGCTTACAAATATCCAAATATTCCCCTGAGGCATGAGCCTAACTTCTCTTTTCCTGCATTGTAAGTGGGTCTCAGGTCTGCCCACGGCAGGCTTTCCCTTGACTTCCTCCACCAAGGTTTTACCTTCTGCAGGGGATAGTGTCACTGATTTCCAAAAGGCAATGTGTCCCTTCAATTCAGGAACTCCCATCCGTGGACCAAGCAGTCCAGACTACAAATTGAAAGGGGTGTGGAGGACCTAAGAGACTCAATTGTTGGCTCTGTTGGCAATGAGGCAATAATCTGCTCATATATATGATGCACTAATATTTTTCTGACCTCTCCCGGGCCATAATTATTATTTCTAGCCTTACAATTACCTGATGCACATCTCTGATGGGGGCACTTTTGACCAATGCCCAGTAACAAGCTAGAATGTTCATTCAAATGGCAGCATTTGTGTTCAAAACCTAGAGGTCTCTGTGGGGTAGCCTTATTCAATTTCTGCCAAGTGCTCTAGTCTTCATGTATTCTAGTTTTAAACAGGTCTAGAACTACCTGCTCAGTTGAGCCATAAGGGCTGATTGGGACTGCCCATGTTGTCACTCTTAGTAAGACTTTTAATGTTTGGTTTTGCTCAGAGCCCCATTCAGGTTCTGCTATTATTTTCTTAGCTTTGTGAAAAGGATTCCTGGATAAGGAATGCATTTTTATCAAAGTCTGGACACCGCTAATCCCTGAGCTTCTTGCTTAAAACAAGTTCACTGAGAGATGGTAACTGAGTCCTCACACTTTGAAGAATGTCTCTGGTTGCTATCACCACATAATTCTCAGGAATTTCACAAAATGAATTGTCCTTGAATTCTAGGTGGATTTATTTCACAAACACTGTTAGTCATATGAGTGACTACAGTTTTTAACTCCCCCTACATTTCCTCCTTTGAAGAGAGCAATTATTATTTTATCAACATAGGGAACTAACTTGCTTTTTATGGTTATCAAGTCCAAGTGCCACCTCACTAGATTATGGCATTATGGTGGTGAATTCAAATAACCTCGTAGCATAGTGGATTCCATTTCACGAGAATGCAAATTGTGCCTGGGTGGGATTCAAAACTGGCATTTTAAAATAAATCATTAACCATATCTATATTGACTGACCAATTCTGCTTGAACTGTTGTATTTCCTATACAGTACTTAAAATACTTTGTAAGGGGAATTCCCCCATGCTCCAGTGGTTAAGACTCCATGCTTTCACTGCTGAGTGAGCAGTTTGGATCCTTGGTCAGGGAACTGAGATTCTATAAGACACGAGGTGTGGCCAAAAAAAAAAAAATACTATGTAGGCACTATATGGGTATACTTCCATACAACTGAAATGTTCAGAGGAATAAAGTTTTTAAACCTTGACAATCTACCATGAGTCTCCAGGAACTGCCTTAAAAACTGACTGGAAAATACTGATGAAAAGAGAATTAGGGAGAATCAAACTCCAACTTCAGCCATTTCCTTAATTAGAACACAGATCTCATGCTGCCCCCTAAAATTCTGTACTGCCTAATTTCTACTACCTAGAAGGGCATGGATAATTACAAAAGGCCCCATTTAGCAAGGCCAATTAAAACTAGGCAAAGGACAAGCTTAGTTGATAACTCCCATGAAAAGAGTAATGGCAAAAAATGCTCCACACTCCAAAATGTCCAATACTCTTATACCTTCGGGTAAAGGTGACTGGACTAGAGAATAATCTTTTCAATTTGTAACTTTAGTTCCCTTCTTTATGTAATTGATATGCTCTGCCAGTTTAACTTGTACCTTTCAGAGTGCCAACCTGTAAGGATTACTGTACATACAGCCCCATATCCATCAATCCTAAAATGATTTTACATAGTATTTCCAAGCAACACCATTCAAATTGTTATAAGGCCTAAGATGCTGCCCATGTTTCCCTCCACACCACCCGTGGATGAGGAAAGCAACTCTCATCCCCTCAATCTGTTTTAGATTCAACAGATTTAAGAAAGAGGAAACTGACCCTCCCACCCCATTCAAGTATTTTCCAGTCTAAATCCTGATTATCTTAGTTAGCTTTTAACTCCTTCAGGTTAGAAAAAAAATAAGACAAAATTGGCATGATGTTTTAATAGGTTGGGATTAGGCCAGAATGGATCTCTCGTCTCCTTAGCATTAAAAATATGCTATCAATTTATTCAAAGTCTTGTCAGTGTTCTTTATTTCAACACATTCTTCAAAAGCCAACAGTTGAATAGATTATCGTTACCATCATTAGTCTTTTCATTTCGTCTTTTTGTGCCATATCTCAGTTGGACCATGTGTATCATTTTCTCATCACACATCCCAAGTCACAGTACTTCCTGAATATTCTCTTAGCCTACTAAGAGCAAGGTACCTAAGTTGCTCAAGATAGATAGTTCTTTTATTACATTCTGTATCATAGTCTATATCAATGGCATTAAGTTCAGTGCATTACCCTTGATCATGATAAAGCCAAGCTAGGTGGATGGTCAGTACATTCTTATCACTTTAGGAGAATTCCACTTGTGAGTCAGTGCAAGTTGAGGTAATTAACCCTCCAAAGGTTTTTTTCCAAACCATCATCTTCACCCACTGTGGCAACATAATTGCTATACCATGGAGAAACATCTATTCACAAAGATCTGTGGCCACTTGGCCATTAGTCTATTCTACTTGGCAGTATCTTAAACTGATGAAGTGTCTATTGGCTGTTAATTCTTTTTACTGGTGTCTCTTTAAAATGTCTAGTTCTTTCACAGAATATCCTTGGAATTCTATGGTCACCTAAGTTTTGCTTCCAGGTACTTGTATAATTGTTTTAAGTAACCAGTGGTCTTAACTGAGTTATTTTGCAACTGAATATAGCATTTTTTGCTGAGCTGTTTAGTGCACCAAGGATGTAATATATGACCAGAAAGACTTCCCAAAAATGTCTGTTTCTTATTTTCTCATTTTTCCAGCATTGTGTATTAGAGATCTAACTTTCACCAGAGATGGTCACATTATCGAGGGAAAATGTTTTTTGTACATTTTCCTTTTGCCTGGAACTCTATTCATTTAGCCCATGCTTCTAAGCTTATTTCTCCTGAATTCTTTGATAAAATTTGCCTTTCATAATCTACCTCAAGTCTTTTTTCCACCAACAATAAGTAGGCATTAAATTATCCTAAAGCATTTCTAATCCCTCTTTTTTCTTGCTAAAAATGCCTTAGCTATCATTATTTGTAAAAAATAAAGATAATTCTGTTAACAGCACTAATCTAAGAAACACAGAATGGGATTATCAAATCAGACTCACAACAATCAGAGACAGACAGACAAGTCCTGCTAAAAGCAAGCCATAGACAAGGACTTTCCTTTATCTTTCTACTAATTAATGCTGCCAAGTGTGGTGATTTGCATGTTCACAAGATTTAACCAAATCATTTCTCCCTGGTCATTCTCCCAGTTCCAACTGGAATGACAAGTCAGAGACAAGTTGCTAACTCTGCCCCCCTCCTTTTTTAATCCAAGAAAAAGTTGATGACAATTTAACATAAATAATTTTTAGTAGGTATGGAGAGAAAATGGTTAATTAAAGAGATACATAAGATGTATAAGAACTTGATTTAATTAACTGAATGTAGCACGTGTGTGCTATGGTCTGAATTTGTCTCCTCAAAAGTTGTATGTTGGAATCCTAATGCCTAATGTGATGGTATTTGGAGGCGGGGCCTTTGGGAGAGAGTAGAGAGTGGAGCCTTCAGGTATGGGATTAGAACACTTATTAAAGAGGACTGGAGAGCTTGCTTGCCCCTTCCCACATGGGAGGAATTGAGGAGTCAGTGAGAAGTTCCAGTCTGCAACCTGGAAGAAGTCCTTCACCAGACCCTGATCATGCTGGCACCCTGATCATGCTGGCACCCTGATCTTGGACTTCTAGCCTCTAGGACGGTGAGAAATAAATGTCTGTAGTTTACAAGCCATCCAATCTCTGGTATTTTGTTAGAGCAACCCAAATGGAACAAGACGATATAGAGAAATATATCCCAGGCTTCTTGATTTTTGTTTGTTGTGATTATTTATTTATTTGTTTGTTTATGAATGAATTGAATTATCTAAATCTAGCTTTTATTTACTTCTGCTGGTTTTTCTGTTTGACTGAAGAAATAATATTAGGTTGATGAAAATAGCCAATTTTTTTACATGACTGAAATAGGTAAAGATAACTCTATACAATTTTTTTCACTAAATGAAATAAAAAACAATTTTTTTGAGTTTTATTGGCACACATTTTTTTTATAGAATAGAGATCCTGCAACGATTTTAGCAAGTTCTCAGACATCTTCAAAATATTCTTTCTGTTGCATTCTCTCTCTCCTCTCCCTCTGATCCCAAGTACATTTATTCCCTAAATATCTCTCTGGTGCTCTGACTTTTTTTTTCTTTGACTTCAATTTAGATAATTTGTGTTTAATCTGCTATTAAGCCTTTTCAATAAATATTTTATTTCAGATACTTTAATTTCCAGTGATAGGATTTTAATAATTCTTCCTTAGAGTTAAATTTTATCTTCATAAAGTCACCCCCATTTCTCTATTGTTTATGGCAGATACAATTCTAACCCCACTATTTCTGCTAAGTATCTCTATTTACTAACAACAGTGACGGTGCTATTTGATTCATTATTTTGTAGTATTTTTTTCTTGAAAATATTTTTCAGTCATCCACAGAGTTTTGCTTTTACTCTAAAGACACAATTTGACACAAATGATTTGTCCTCAAAGCATAACTATCAAGCTTCAAAGTTATGATAGAATTTTAAGAAGACATTAGAACTATTTTACTAGTGTTGATAGTATGAGATATAATCATCTGTCCTTGTGATATTATCTTTGTAATTCTTAAAAAATATGTATAGGCATGCATTTCAAAACTTTCCTGGAGAATCCTTCTAGAACACCAGAAAGACTGTATTCGAATTTTGGGTATACCTGCCCAATAGTAAGAATATTTACAACTTAAAATTCTTTTATGCAATGTTTCCTTTAAAACTTGTTAGTTACCTTTTGGAATTACATTCAGAAATCCATCTAGTCTCACTACCTCTTGAAGGTCAGACATTATCTAAACCATGCAATTAACAATGTTCATTCAACGTAGTTATTCAAGGATGAATTTCCTTTTGTCAGATTTCACACTTCTGATCCAGCATGTAAGGAGTTTAGAAATCACCACTGCGTCTTAACAACAAGGAAAAAGCTGATAAAACTAAAAGAATCAACAACTCTTCTTTTTTTGTATTGGAAGTATAGTTGACTTACAGTATTATATTAGCTTCAGGCACACAACATAGTGATTTGATATAGGTTACACACCACACAAAGTTATTATAATATTACAGACTATATTCCCTGTGCTGTACATTACATCCTGCGACTTATTTGTATTTGTATCTCTTAATCCCCTTCACTTATTTCATCCATTCTACCCACACACCTCCCAGACAACCACTAGTTTCTCCTCTGAATCTGTGAGTCGATTTGGATCTCCAGGGGGACCCAGTCATAGGGACTCCCTCATACTTCTATGAGTTTTACCTGCAGGAGTGGTACCATTTTCTTACAGCAAATACTGAGGAAAAATCCCCTCGAGTTTCCAGCAGGAGGGGGGGAAAAGTATTTTGAAATATGCCAGAGTATTCTGTTCTTCTTAACAAGTCCTGCTCTCAGAAGAAACTATTTTACTAAAGCCTAACCTGCAGAGATTTTATCATAACCTAACTCATCTGGGGGAAAGGAAATACCAAACTCTAGCTCTAGACCCCTCTAATAATGCTGATCTGACTTAAGAGAGGTGGAGAGGCAGAGGACAAAAAACAACAACAACAACAAAAACTGAGATGCACTGGTGAAGCTCACTGTTCAGGGGCACAGGTTCACCAAAAGGTTGAAACCTAACATAATCATAGGATTATAGAATGCTTCCCTTCCCCCAACACCTTACCACTACATTACCAAAGGCTTATGTATTGCAGTTCCTTTTACCCAGTACATGATGTCTATCTTTCAACAAAAAATTGTAAGGCATATTAAAGGTAAAAAGCACAGTTTGAAAAGACTGAACAAGCATAAGAGCCAAACACAGACATGGCAGGGATGTTGGAATTAGACCAAGAGTTAAAAAAACTTAATATGGCAAGGGTTTTAATGGAAAAAGTAGATAACATATAAGAACAGATGGATAGTATAAACAAACAGATGGACATTTTAAGAAAGACTGGAAAAAATAGAACAGAATATCCAAGAATTGTGGGACAACTACAAAAGGTATAACATATGCATAATGGAAATATCAGAAGGAAAAGAAAGAGAGAAAGGAACAGAAGTAATATTTGAAGCAGTAATGACTGAGAATTTCCCCAGACTTATATCAGACACCAAACCACAGATCCAGGAAGCTCAGAGAATCTGGTTATTACATGTGATGCTGCTATTAATACATCCCACAGTCATGGTATCTTTAATAATGTGGGCTGATGATAGAGATGATACACACTATTGCTAAAACAAAATGGTTACAGTTCTTCTTAAGGCATGAATTTAGAAAATAATTTCTAAACTACACATTTCACCCCTGCTTTAGGTGACAAAAATGCTGAGTCATCTGACTAATTGTGACAGAACAGTAAGTTTAGGGATGCACTAGTGTGTGATTGTAACCAAGAAAGCTTGTATCTAATCAATTATAGTTTACTCTGAAATAACTAGGCAGAATTAAAGATGGTCGGATTAGGAGCTAAAATATGTCTGTAAGCGAAGAAAGGATTTGACCTTCTATATTTGAACTAATGGCTTAGGAGAAGAAGATTGTATGTTTTGGGGTCTAAATAACATTCACCTCAGGCTCTAAAGTTCTACACATTACATGCAACAATCAAGAAAAAATTATGAAATAAATAAAAGGAAGAAATACACTGTCAAAGACAAAACAATCAACAGAAAAAGATTAGTAAAGGATGTGTATGTTGGAACTATGAGACAGATAATTTAAAATACCATGATTACTCTGTCAAAATCCTCTTGGAACATTTTGGCAGACAATTGGAAACTATAACAAAAGTTGAATGGAAATATGAAAGAAAATATTAAATGGAAATACTGGAAGTAAAGGACACTGTAACAGATTAAGATTGCTTTAGTCAAAGTTATCCACATATTCAACTGAGTTGAGGAAAGAGTCAGTGAACTTGAAGATAGATTGAAAAACATTATCCAAACTGGAATACAAAGGGGAACAAGTATAAATAAATAAATAAGCAAATAAACAAATGAAAACAAAAATTAGAACAGAGCATCCAAGATCTGTGGAACAATATCAAATGGCTTATGTATAATTTGAGTCTGAGAAGAAGGAAAAAGAAAATGGAGGAGAAAAAATATTTGTAAAGGGAATGGCTGAAGATTTTCAAAAAATAACGAAACATATTAAACCTAATATCTATAAGCTCAGAGAACTCCAAACAGGATAAATACCATAACACACACATAAAATATACAAATTACTGAAAACAAAAATAAAGAAAATTGTGAAGTAAATTAAAGGAAAATAGACACATTGCATGGACAAAAACAAAATAAGATGTGAAACAGAGTTCTCCTCAGATACTATGTAATACAGAAGATAATTAAAAGTCATCTTTAAAGTAGTGAAAAAAAACATAACACAGATTTCAAAACCCAGTAAAGTATCTTTTGAAAAGGAAAAAGATATTTAAGAAATTAAACAAACAAAACTTCAGAGAACTTATTAAGAGAAGATCTGTACTGCAAATAAAATGAAAGTAAGTTCTCCAAGCAGAAAGAATTTGAAAAGTAATATTTTTAATAAGTATGTGGAGAATATTGATACCAATATTTATTTAAAAAATTAGATGTATTTCTATTTAGATAAGAAACAAGACAAAGAAGGCTAAAATCACTGCCACAATTTAGTATTGGTGGTCTTCGAAAACACTAGAAGTAAGAAAAGGGAGTAAAAGGTACAGGAATTAGAAGTAAAGAAATAGAAATCTCATTTTTTTTGTAGATCATGTAATTACTATTGTAGAAAACCAAAAGAAACAATAGAAAAACTTACAGAACTAATAAAAATAATTTAATAGCTTTCCTCTGTACTAGAAAAACCAATTAGAAAATATGAGAAATAAAATATCATGTTTTTCTAGGAGTATAAACATGTTATGACAAAAAAAAATTAATTCTATTAAAGGAAATAAGTGAATAAGTAAAGATATTTACCATGCTTATAGAAAGGACAATATACTAAAGATATTATATCTCAAAATAAATTTATAAAGGTATTATATCTCATAAAATCATGGTCAAAATTGTATATATTTATATGGATTATGAAGACAAAGATCCACAGTATGGGTACCCATACCCATACCCACAGTATGAGTACACTGGGCAACTCAAGCAGAATAAAGAGCTCAAAAAGAGATCAATGTATATATTTTGGTATTTAATATATGATAAACTTGATACCACAAAGCAATGAGACATGTGTCCCTGGAACAAATAGATACAGTTATTTTGGAATGAAATCTGGTTCTAGTTAATGAAATTAACTATATGTTGATCATGCAGCTCCTGGTCCGCACCTCTAGATACATATCCCAGAGAGATACCAACATGTGTTCATAAGGGAATATGAACAAGGACACTCATCAAAGCATTGTCTGTGTTAGTAGGGAGTTATAAGCAACTCAGATATTCATCACTAGAGAAATGTACACCTTAAGTATACTATGAAAAATCTGTGACAAATAGAGCAATGGACCAAAAGAACATAAAACAATATATGGGTACGTCCTCCAAAGAGAGTGTGCATGCATGAAATTAGAAACAGAGTGAAATTTATGTAAATGTAAAAAACAAAGAAGCACTACATATTCTATGTCGGTGGATATATATCTAAGGGCTTTTGTCAAAAGATTAGATGTTTATAAGGTGGAGAGAAGAGATAAAAGACAAAGAAATACAAAGTAAATACATTTAAAATGAGAAGATAGGAATTTTCTTGAGCATTATTAAAATTAACTAGAGCTCTAATTAAAACATAGAGCACTATGAAGCTATAGAGGGTTCTAAAGTAAGTAATTACATAGAATATGCAGATTTAATACTTGGAAAATTCTAATGTGTAGCTGGTAAGTACTATGTCTAATTATTACATTCTCTCTAGCTGACTTTTACTATTAAGATAGAAAAGCTGCTTTTTGTTTGTTATTTGTTTATCATTTTTCCTTCCTCTTATTTGATTTTGTATACATCCTTAAGGGCAGTATTTTTTCTCCAAGTGATATTTTTCACAGTGAATCTTAGGATCATGAATTTATTGTCTCAGTATACCTGTAACCTTCTTAAAGAGATTTGAACACTTAAAATATGTCCAGATCCTTTTATCAGTTCTACAGACGTGCAGTAAATGTGTCTTATTCAACTTTGCTCTGTGACAAGGACCTTGAGAACATATATAGTAGTTATACAAAGAAATGGAATTTTATTTAATATGTTGGTGACATTTCTGTCAAGACATTGACCCTAGCTGAGCATACATTAAGGACCATATTGTTATTTCTAAATTTTTAAATATTATGGAAGAATTATACAAAAATGTCTGTAATAATTTAATTTACATCTATATTTTAAGCACTTCAGCCTTCTTTTTTTTCTTTTAGAGTCTTCCTTCTGGACTTCTGGTGAGATTATAACCCAGTGTTATTGGTTTAATAATAGTAAAGTATGATGACAGGACACTTAGGAAATGCCACTATATGTGAAACAGAATGTAATGTGATTTTAGATCTGGAAATCACTGGTGGCGAGCAAAGTGCGAATAAATATCAAATGTCTTCTCTTTAGCACTAAATGTAAAATGTTCCAAATCATTTTATCCAACTCTAGATGTTAAGTTAAATGTAAATGCACATATTGAATGCAATAGCAGCATAGCAAACAGAATTCATAGCAGAACAAGTAACGTGATTGGGGATGCTGTTTTACTGTATTTCTTAATGCCAAGAAACAGCAAATAGAATTGGTCTTTAAAAACACAAAGCATAGGGTGCTTCGGGTGCTATAAAAGATACAGCTGCACTATCCATGATCTAGACTGCATCTAAATTTCAATCTTGTAACATAGGAGAGTGAGGTAAAAACCTTACCTAGGCAACTGTACGAAAACAAAATCTAAATGCCACTTCCAAATGGTTAAAATATCTGCTTTAGAGCATACTTTCAAGTCTATCAATTAGCCTATTTTCTAAGACATTCATGCTGAGAGGAGTTAGCTTTCTTGATTTGGAGATAATACTGATTAAGACCAAAAAGTGAATCCTTTTATGCCTTGTGAGATCCAAAAATTACATAATATCAATTACGTTTTGTCTAAGTCAAAGACATTTGAAGACTCATTGAAGACATACTTTTACAGGATCATTTAGAGATCTAAATTTTACTTAAGAAAATTATTCACTGGAATTTGAGGCAAAAACACAGTAATGAGAAACTCAAGATAATGGTTTGGAATTCCCATCCTTAACAAAATAAACTTACTCTTAAAGAGCTCATAATTTTTATTTTTTATTTGTCATTTGTTGCCCTAAATTGCGTCCTTATTTTCTCAAGTAAAGTTGTTCTCAGCAGGGTGTTGGGTATACAGAATTCATCCCCAAATATCCCTTGATACAGTCAAACTATGGTATATATTTGTACAACAGAATAATTTGGCATTAGTAAAAAGCACGTGTATATCTATCTGTGTTATGCAACGTTCTCTAGAACTAGAGCTTAGAACAGTGCACATTGTATGATTTATTCTATTTTTTTAAAAAAGGATATACATGTCCACCTATAGATAAACATAGGAATAGAGAGATTATTTTTACATATATGCTAGTACATGCATATTATTTTTCTGGAAAGGTGTAGAAGAAAAAAATTGATGATGAATAACTGAAAACAAAAAATAGGGTCTGGAAAATGGAAAGAAGACATATTTGCTTCTCATTTGGTACTGTTGTGTGCTGTTTGACCTTCTTGGCAGACTGTTCATTTTATTTAAAATTAATCACTGAGGGCTTCTCTGGTGGCGCAGTGGTTGGGGGCCCGCCTGCTGATGCAGGGGACACGGGTTCGTGCCCCGGTCCGGGAAGATCCCACATGCCTCGGAACGGCTGGGCCCATGAGCCATGGCTGCTGAGCCTGCACGTCCGGAGCCTGTGCTCCACAACGGGAGAGGCCACAACAGTGAGAGGCCCGCGTATCGCAAAAATAATAATAATAATAATAAATAAATAAATAAATAAAATTAATCACTGAGGTTATCTGGCTGGTGAGATTATAGGCTATTTTAATTTTTTTCTGTACTTAAAACATAGTATGAATTAATTAATTAAAAGAAAACATAAGGCAGGAGGCAAAGAGGGAGAAAGGGAGAAAGGATGGAAGGAAAAGAGGAAGGAAGAAAAGAACAAATAGAAGAATGCTTTCAAAGCAAATGTAGCTTGCTTTCCCAATTCGTATGCCCAGCATGAGTAATGGACAGGAATGTGGAGGCAAATGCAGTGTGAAAAAATGTTGTTAAGTAACTAATACCCCTGGCCTATTATTAGAACAGAAGTATTGAGTTAACATTTTTTGATCATTTCTTAGCATCTCATGTCAATGTGCTTAATCTTACAATGATTTCTCCTCAAAATTCTAAATATCTGACAATTCCTTTTTTTACATAAGCTACATCAAGAAGTACAAACCTTTAAATATAGAGTACCAAAGCTTTTGTAATTAAATGTTCAGCATTGGTTAACTGGGCATAAACAACTGTGAATAGTGCAGATTTTTAAAGAACATTTTGCTTGTGAAATCACTGTTCAAGTTTCCAACCAGGTATCCCTTTTAAAAATGAAATTTGACAGTATTTGCTTAAGAAAGTTGAAAACTTACTTTTGCATAAGAAAACATACCAATAAGCTATGATGCCTAGTTTTGATGTGTGTAATTAAAAGATCACCCTCTTCCCTAACTTCTAAAAAATTGGTAAGATTTTCTTAGGGCAAGTTATATAAAATGCCTTTATTCTGAGTATATACTTTTGATACTTTTAGGAATATATACTAAAAATATAATTAATTATATACTTTAAAAGGAATATGGAAATTTATTGGAGCATTGCTCATAATATTGAATATTTAGAAGTGACCAAAATATCTAACAAAATATGATTAGTTTTAGAAAGTATGCATTGAAAAACTATTCAATCTAAGATACACAGAGCTTATAAGTATTGCCAGATAAATCCATAATATATCTCATTTGAAAACAACCACAATACGAAATGCATAATTTCGTTTCATTTGCAAGAATTACTTTATTTTTTCTGCATATAAATTGATATATGCATAAAAAATCTGGAAAGATACACATTGGAATGTTAGAATGTTTGCTTCCAATTCTTAGGATTAATGGAGCCTTTTTTCCCCATATGTGTATTATTTAGCTATTCTACAAAGAACATTTAATATTTGGGTAATAGAAATAAAGTAAAAATAAACTATAAAATACCAAATTAAAATTACAGTACCACATGTCTCTGAATTATGATTTCTTCTACTCCACTCATGCCTGAAGTCTCAATTCAAACATCTTCTCCTCTGAGAAGCTTGCACGGAATTTTGCAGCTTAATTTGATCATACTGCTTTGTCTCCAATCTATTTGTCTTTATTTTTTTAAGGTTACCTATCAAAATGAGAGCCAGTATTTAATAACAAGCCTAATTGTCCACTGAATTCCTTGAAAGCGAACACCATATCCCCATTATCTAAGAAAAATCTATAAATTAGCATTTCTTCAGTGTGGTTTAAATCAAAAATATAAGAAAGAGAAGTTTTTAAATATCCATAAACCAGTCAATATGTGCAAACTTTGGTCAATCTATAGGTAATTACACATACAATCTGTCTGTAAATAATTCTACAAGGGAAAAAAAATTCTCCTTATGAATATATGGTACTTAAAAACCATCAGTCATAGGATAACTTCTGGGAATTTTCTCACATTCAAAGTGGCAGGCTAGAAAAGATAAAAATGTTTGTTAATAGCTGTGAGTGCAATATGAAATTCAATCCATTATTGATGGAACAGATCAATAATCAATAAGTGTAACACTGAAGATACTTTTGACATGTCCCTTTGTAACTGTACAACCTCTGGGCCAGCCATTTGCCTATTGCTCTCACAACTCAGTCTTTTATTTGCTCCGCTCTTTATTTCAAGGAACTGCATTCATGCAGACTTTTGCCAAATGACTTAGAGTTAGGTTTAGCCAATGCGAGGCACTGGTAGAATATTAGAGACTAGGAGAAGAGAAATCAAGGTATACCTCCTCTCCTGTGATGCCATTGATGTTGTCACAAGTGTCTGAGTCACCATGGTGGCTCTAGTTCCTGCCAGATAATGTCTCTCCCTGTGTTTATGGCACCTACTTGGCAGTCTCCACCATGGCTCTACATCCCATAGAATGACCCTGGCTTCCAGGTTAGTAACATCATTTCTACCTGTTTTCCTCTAGCCTTTGGAGTGATATCTAGTTCCTTCTGTTTACTAGTCTTTAGATTACTTCACTGGTTCTCCAACTCTTGTATTACACATATAATCAATTATTTGTATCAAAATCTCTATGTTTGAAACAACTGGGGTGTTTTCTCGTTTTTGTCTGGTATCTTTCAATATAGCACTCAAGGCTTCTTTTGTAACTCAAATTACAGAGAAGTTGGTATGCAAAATGCCTTCCTCAAAAGTACTATGTAGTGGGCTTCCCTGGTGGCGCAGTGGTAGAGAGCCCGCCTGCCGATGCAAGGGACACAGGTTCGTGTCCTGGTCCGGGAAGATCCCACGTGCTGCGGAGAGGCTGGGCCCGTGAGCCATGGCCGCTGAGCCTGCGCGTCCAGAGCCTGTGCTCTGCAACGGGAGAGGCCACAACAGTGAGAGGCCCGCATACCACAAAAAAAAAAAAAAAAAAAAAAAAAAGTACTATGTAGCAAAAGCTCTAGTTTACCTCATCTAACTACCCGGAAACCACATTCTTAAATGTATTTATAATTGAGTATACAATTGTTCAAGGACTTCTGCAAAACAACACTGGATAAAACTCTTTTTCCTCAGTACTTGATAGAAGCACCACAAAAATTGAGAATGATTTAGCTAGCACTACAGATCATGAGGCTTACAAAGATGATGTACCAAAGTATATACATTTTCTTATACGGTGATATATATTATGCTTATTCATGTAAATGTCTTAAATAATGTATAGAGGTAAACACAGTGAGATTATGAGGTTTGTTTTTAATTCCTTGTCCTTCTCATATTGATGAAGTCCTTTGTCTCAAGTAGTTAATAGAATTCTCTCTATCCTAGGTCTAGCCTAGGTTTGGTTTTTATCACCCTAATTCTGTACAGTTCATTTATCTCCGTCTGTTTATCACTGCTCCACACTACCCAGTCCATTTAACAGTGTCTCACCTATTATTATGACTAGAGGAATCAAATTTCCTAGATAATGGTTCAAAGCAAATTCTTAGTCAACTACATTAAGGAAACTCCACACATCTGTTTGAGTTCACCACTATGTAGATCCTGGCTATGCAGAAAGCTTAGGGAATAAAAATTTCTTCCATTGCTCTGCAGATATGGCCGATGCAACTTCTTGCTTCTCAAAACGTCTTTCGGTTCTTTCTGAACTGCTGTTATGGGCCAAGTTTAAACTTTTTAAAAATACCATTTGAGGGTGAAACGAGCATTTTCGAATAAGTGTCTGAAACAAATATCTTCATATCATTCAACAAATATTACTCTTTTGTCATTTCTTGTGAACCCCATTTTGCTAATATTATGTGTTTTAATATTTAAATAAATATTCCAATCCAAATGAAATGACTGAGTTATTAATGGTTTTACAAAACTCTAGATGTCTGATTGTGTTTTATGATGATTTTTTGGCAGTAACATACCAAGTTAGAAGTTACCATGTTATACCTCTAAACTTTATCTGTAAAACACCACCATTGCCAAATCTTTTCTAAGAATTATAAGTCTTCTTGGGCAAGTTTTCTGCACCTCTAGAGTCTTGCTAAATTTATCAACTTGGCAGAGCAACGTTAATGCCCTGGTCATCTTCTATGTGGAATTTGAAACCGTGCTATTCTATACCCCTGGAAAGACTGAGAGGTGGGGGGAACTTTCTGCCTCCTCTGCAGCCTTCTCATGTTGCATGATTAGCTGTATGAGATGCTAGTTTGACCCAACTCTTAGTTTGTGTCTAGAGGGAAAGTCAAAAAGACAAGTGCCTGACAGTTTAAACCTTCACAGGCTGTCAACAGGAGTCATAAAACCATAAATTATATGTTGTAAGAACAGATTGTGATATGCAAGAAGTCATTCACACAGGAAGGAGCAGTGAAATTTGGAGCCACTGTAAATTGGGTGCAAGCCTCAACTCTGCCACTACCTCAGTGACCTTAGACTAGCAGGTGCTCTTTTCTGAGCCTAGATTTCATTCTCTGTCATGTTAGCACAATTGACATTAGAGCCATGGCATGACATTTTGAAGATGAGAAACCTGGAAAGTCCTTCCAGATTCTCTTGTTCAACCATCTGCTTCCAAAATCCTTTACAGTTTGAACTTTTTTCTTAAGTCCAAACAGTTATGTGATGATGATGATATTCAATGATGACAGCTTTAGCAGGGTTGCTTTTCATAATTTGCTTAAATTTAAAGGTAAATGTGGAACATGGTCACACAGCAGATGCAGAGATAACCTCAGCAGAATTGTCATCGTTGCAGCAGGAGTTTTAGATGGATTTAGGTCTCTATTCTGAGGCATCTAACAGTAATTAAGAAATTGTGCCACCTGAAATAATCCTGCAAAATGAATGTGATTTCTTGACCCCCAGAGACCTCTTACAGATTAAGATGTCTGGCCTGTAGTTAACTCCTTTATCATCTTTGTTGTATAGGGATCAGTTTTAAGTCACCACATTTGTCTCTAATTCATTCAGGAAAAATATTTCTCAGGTATGGAGAAAGTATCATCATTTTACAAGTGGATTTAAGAACTGATCCTGTCTTCTTTGTAGTAAAGTATTTTTTTATAGTGGGTTAAATCTTGAGAATCAACACTAATTTCATGATTTTTATAGGATTACCTTTATCTGTGTGTGTGTGTGTGTGTATGTGTGTGAGTGTATTTATGTCCATGTAATGACAAAACGATGTGGTTTGGAAAGAAAAAATCATCTAAATGATTAATGGGATCAGAGAGGCAAAAATTATATTTATATATATGCACAAATATATTCAAATACATATATTCCATTTATCTTATTATATGTATATAAATATATTTAAATATCTTATAACAAGTATTGTTTCTAGTAGACAAACGAGTATGATTCAAAATAAAAATGAAACAAAGATATGTTAGTAAAAATTTGACATCAAAGAAATCCAAATTGAAACTTTGTATAACATTAATTTTGAAATATTAACCTAATATGATTTCATTATAACCCCAGACGTTTCCAGATAAAGCATTTTTTCCCCTTTGTAGCATTTTTTTCAATGGCAATAAGGAAGTCTTAAATGTATCATATTTCTTTGTTGAAAAAAACTATACTACATTTCAATCCATGTTTGCACATAGCTTTTACTTACCATTCAAGGAGAATTTTATTTTATTCAGTCATTTAGCATTTCTTCTATAATCATTAATTCAAATTTGACTTTCTTTGAAATGAATGTGCATGCTTCCTTATATATAGTTAAGTTTTTGGTGTAATGTGCACAACCCATTTAATAATTTACAAAGTATTTTCAGTTCTTTCATTCACCATTCTAACAGATTGTTGATGGAAATCAATATGGAAGGGAAATTGTATAATCAAGTTTCCTTAAAAGAATGTCATTACTAGTGAAAGACAGGGTGGATGACACAGAGAATTAATCCTAACTATGATATATACATTTCCCAGATATAAGAAGGTTGCTAAGAAGTTAAAATTATGAACTTCAATTTTTTTTCCATATTTGAAATAGACAACCACTAGCAGTCAGGGTAAGAGGACAGGAGAACTCTCAGATCAAGTCATTTTGAAATAGTTTGCATGATTTTCACCTAGTTAGAATATAGAGATTGAAATAACATGGGAAGACTTGTAAGTGATAATCATGGATATAAATGACTAGCTGTTCAGGTAATTCCATTTTTGTTGTTTATAGTTGTACAGTGTAAGAATACTGCCAAAAACTACAATAAAAAGGCCAAAGAAAAATTAAATTAAAATAGAAAATACTTTTCCCAAAACCTACCAAATTTTATATTTTATGTTTTCACAGATGATTTTTCCATGTCAAAACACATACTATTACTTTCTATCCTGCCACAGTTATACTTAATACAATGTAATTTGACTGATTTTACCAAATGTCCATTGTGTCTACTCATGTCAAATATCAATACTTGTGGACTTTGAAATTAGACCTTCTTTGTATAATAAATTCCTATAAATAGTTAAATATGCTTCAGTATTTTCGTAATTGATTGCCTTGTTTACAACCTAACAGGTGCTAGAATAACTTTGTTTTGATTATTGTAGTATTATAATTCAGTTTCACTCTGACAGGTCAATCCTCCTCCAAAATTACCTCATCTCCAATTGCTAATCCATATTTCTCTTCAAAAATGCCCTGGTTATATCCACAGAAAAACAAATTTTAGAATCAATTTGTCTATTCTTTTAAAGCATGCTGGATATTTGCATTAGAATCAACGTATTTACTGGCTAATTTATAGTTGAAATGGCATAACTGTAGTCTTGAGTCTTCCCAATCTAGAACAGATGTGGCTCTCCATAGAGTCTATTTTTTTTTCTTAGTAGAATTTTGTATCTTTATTGTTTTTGTATTGTATGGTTTCCATGAATTTATTGGAAATTTTGTCCCTAGGTGGTTTTCTGCATTGCTATTAAGAATATCAACTTTTACATATACTTAGTGGTTTATTGTTGATATATAACAAAGTTACCGATTTCATACATCATCTATAAGCTGGCTACTCTGCTTGACTCGTTTCATTTTTAGCCATTGTCAGATGATTCTTTTTGGTTTTCTAGGAATATAAGCATATTATCTACAAATAATGGTAGTTTACTTCCTTTTTCCTATTATATCTTTTTGTTAATTTTTTTCAAATAAATGCGGTTGAACTGAGGCAATGGCGACGGCGGCTCTGGAGGCCACAGTCCCGGTCCTGGCTTCGGCCCCAGCCCCACATGGTGACGCTCGCTGAGCTGCTGGTGCTCCGGGCCACCCTCCGGGCCACCGTCTCGGGCTACTTCGTCAGCATTGACGCGCATGCTGAGGAGTGCTTCTTCGAGCGGGTCACCCCGGGCACCAAGATGGGCCTCATTTTAGAGGTGGCCAAGGGCGGTTTCCTGGACATCGACGTGGAGATTGCAGGACCTGATAATAAAGGAATTTATAAAGGAGACCGGGAGTCCAGTGGGAAATACACCTTTGCTGCTCACACGGATGGAACGTTTCAGTTTTGTTTTAGCAGTAGGATGTCCACCATGACTCCAAAGATAGTGATGTTCACCATTGATATTGGGGAGGCCCCCAAAGGACAAGACATGGAAACAGAAGCTCACCAGAACAAGCTAGAAGAAATGATTAATGAGCTCACAGTGGCGATGACAGCTGTAAAGCATGAACAGGAATACATGGAAGTTCGGGAGAGAATACACAGGGCAATCAATGACAACGCAAACAGCGGAGTGGTCCTTTGGTCCTTCTTTGAAGCTCTTGTTCTAGTTGCCATGACATTGGGACAGATCTACTACCTGAAGAGATTTTTTGAAGTCCGGAGGGTTGTTTAAAATGCCTTTTGCTGATAATCCCAAACTCATAATTCATTGTTTACCAAGTGTCTTGGTCATAATAATGTCATTAATTTCAACGTTTTTATTTTCTAAACTGTACATTCACAGCTTCTGTTTCTTTGTGATTAATAGATATTGGGGGAAAACACTTTTTTAGGAAAGTTATAGTGAAAATTTGATTGGCATGATTTCATATTTGAATTCTTCCTCCATTATACAGGTCCTTCCAGAACTCAAACACTGTAAGCGGAATACAGATGTATAGTCCTTTTTATATATTCTTTCCTTTTGCTTTCATAATAAAATGCAGCTTGTTCAGGATAGTACTTTATTGACAGTACTTTACTAAAAATGACTGCATTCTTGGGATCCCTCATCCTGCAGTTCAAGTCATTAAAGATTCATTTTGTTGAGTCCTTATCAGAAAAAACAATCTGAATCTTGACATTTTCTATCCAGCCTAATTGCAGAGCTCTGTGACTAGAGGATGCTACCAAGTTGGTACTTTTTTACTTTGTCTATCTTGTTTTTGCTTTAAAGATAAGACTTAAACCAACAACCTTTTTCCTCTTTAAAGTTTTACTTTGAACCTTAGAACTCAGTCACCTCCACTTAAAATTGTTGACACAAGCAGCTAAGAACCATTTTTTGGTTTCCGCCTAACCTTGTAAGAAGTCTCTATTAAAGCCAGTTCTCTGGGTGTTGCAGTGAACAGTAATTCTTTTTCTTTCTATGCTGGCACATCCACTTTCTCTACTCTGGGCACATGGGAGGTATGCATTCACATAATTGGAAAAATCTGGATTTCTGATGCCAAAGGGTTAAAAGCCTCTTGGATTTCTTTGCAGTGATATACAGCCATTATTTTATTTTTGATCAGTGGCATTTTGGCCACTGTTTAATTAGCTCACTGAACATTACTGTCAGTACTAGTGTGTTTGTTTTTGTTTTTCCTGGGTCTTTCTTTTGGCGTGGGGATGATCCAGGATTACATTGTGACTGATATATATTACTTACTTGTACTTTTTTTTTTTTTTTTGGATCTTTGCAAGGGGAAAACTACTAGTAACGAGTTTTATATAATTAAGTTAAATTTGTTACAGGTTTTCATGTTCAGGATAAACAATTTTTCAACCTTGGGTGAAAATACTTGCAACAGTTTAAGGTGACTGTGTTTTACCTTAGAACAACTGTTGCATGCCAACTTGTGTGCATGTGTGTGTGAAAACACTTCAAAATTGATTTAAAAGATGTAAATTTAAAACTGGTTGTGTATCTAATCTGCCCCAGGTTTAGTAAATAAGCGATTCTTTTTAAAAATAAAAACAAACAATTAAATGCGGTTAACATCAGTTTCAAATGAGGTTTAAAAATAGTTCTATGGGGCTTCCCTGGTGGCGCAGTGGTTGAGAGTCCGCCTGCCGATGCAGGGGACACGGGTTCGTGCCTCGGTCCGGGAAGATCCCACATGCCGCGGAGCGGCTGGGCCCGTGAGCCATGGCCGCTGAGCCTGCGTGTCCGGAGCCTGTGCTCCACAACGGGAGAGGCCACAACAGTGAGAGGCCCGCGTACAGCAAAAAAAAAAAAAAAAAAAAAATAGTTCCATGAAAGGACCCCCTTGACTTCTTATGACATGACAATCTATGCAAAAGTTCACTGTCAAGCATGAGATTGGCTGTTAGTTTGAGATAAATACATTTGTTTTATTAAGTAACGTTCTATCTCAAAAATTTTATCAGGAATGAATGTTGAATCTTGCAATATGTTTTCAGCAACTGTTGAGGTAATATCACTATTTGTATTTAATTATGAATTTTACTAATTGCTTTCCTACAAATATCAATCCACAAGTATTGATATTTGACATGAGTAGACACAATGGACATTTGGTAAAATTAGTCAGATTACATTGTATTAAGTATAACGTTAACAAGGAATAAACGTTAACTCCTCCTTCATAGTAAATAATCTTAAACTTCATTTCACATTTTCTGAGATGTTCAGTGGATTCCCTGGAATTTCTATGAAGTCTCAGGTGCTAATGTTACTTGTAGTCAACTTTGGTACTCATTTTCAAATTTTGAGGAATTATTTTCCTTAACATCTCACTGTTTGCTTATTTGTTTGCTTTGATATCTAATTCCATAATGACCCAAACATGAAACTCTTAACATTTTGTTTCATAATTCAATTCTTCCTTTTGTATTTTTAGGAATCCCCTTTCTTCCTGCTGCAGGACTAATTATTTGGATTTAGTTTTTCTTTTTTTGGGTTTTGATATTAAATGTTTGTGTTACATGACTGGGGTGTTCTATAGCTGTAAAAATACTGTTAAAACATTCCATGAAGCTTTTCCTTGGTCAGGGGACTTGGTTTTCCCTTCAAGCCATCACTATCCTAATAATTGTCAAAGTCATGGATAAGGCTAGAAGTGAGCTCAGGTTAACTTCAATTTATATAAAAGTTCAATTTCTATTGTTCCCAATACTGAATATGAGGTACTGCTCTAACTCTGTACTCTTTCTCGTAATAATTATTTTTCATCCAAATTACTCTTATTTCCATTGATACTTTGTTGTTGTTCCATAGACTTTTATCTGTTATTCTTCTATCTATAATACTCTTCCACAAAATATTGGTGTGGCTAACTTCTCATTATTCTAGTTTCGGATCAATTCTCACTGCCTCAGAAAAGCCTTCCTTGAGAAAAACATCTAAAGTTTTTTAAGGTTCTCATCACCAACCACTGATTCTCTACTTATTATCCTTTTATTTTCTTCATAGCACTTTATCATTTTCAACCTATCCCATTTAAATTGTTCACTCCCACCTCTCATCCCCACCTGACACTAGAACCTGTAGACTATGAGAGTAAGGACCTTATCTAAGTTCTTCACTGTAATACCCTCAGTTCCAAGAATATGGAGTCTTTCTTCCAAAGAATGAAAACTTTTACTGGATTTTGTATAATTCAGATTTGTTTTATTCATATGCAAAAAGGAAAGCAATGTGGTGTTATGTAACCTGGTTGCATCTCATATGTTATATTGATTTCATGGCAAACTTTGGATACTGCAGTATAAGATATTAATTAAATATCTGCTTATAATTTTGCTATAACATAGTCAGAGATAAATAGGAATATTTTGCAGGTTTGTGCTTTACAAGTTTATTTAACATGTTTCTACATCTCCTCTATGATGTACAGTAAGAAAACAATAATTAAAGGAGCTAGAAAAGTGATTGTCAAACATACAAAAGAGTATTGTTACATGATATAGAGGTCTATATGTAATACATTCAATTTGGAATATTAAAAAAGCTTGAATACCTTTAACCATATCAAAAGTTGGATTGGATTTAGAATGCATATGCCTATATATAGATATACACATATTTAGCTTTTTACCATATTTAATATATATATATCTATTATATTAAATACCTAAGCTCACATGGTTTTAAAAACAAAATATTAAAACACTTGCCTCATACTAAAACTTTTACTTTAAATGGTGTTTAATATTATTCCTTAAACTGAATTTAAAAACTGATGTAAAATACTTTCCCTTTATGGATACAGGATGTTTACTTTAATTACATTCAAGAAGCAGTGCCTTGGGGATAAAGGCTGGAACAAGCCACCAGTCATGGAGTGACTGATAAGTATAATTTATCTTCACCATTTCTCACCCTGCAACCTCCTTGGTAATCACAGAGAGAAATATTCCAGGATGCGCAGGTCAAATACAATAGTGATAGAGAAAACTAATAAATTTGCTCTAAGGCTTTAAGTAAAATAAAAGCACTTTTCAGAGAATATCAAAATGCTTAACGCTTGAAGATTTTGGTCAAACTACATTAATATTAGTGACATTTTGCCACATATTATTATTGCTTGCCCCATTTTACTTTATTCAAGTTTGAAAGATTTCCATCGAAATTTCCAAACACTTTGAAATTAAATCCATAGATCTATGGAGTGCTTGAAAAAGAATGGGAAAATCCACGAGGAAAATATTTTCTGTAACTAATATTCTGAATGGGAAGTAAATTTTATATTCTGAAATAATATATGTTCTAGCATATACTGAAGGGAATATATTAAAAGGGACCTTGTTTGAGCTACATCCTGTTAGGCAGCTGGTGACCAGAGAGGTTTCTCAGACCTAAATTCTAGGATACTCAACAAGTAGAGACTATTGTTTTAGATATTGTACTTACGTGCACTGTTGTATTTTATTATACTATTCTATTATCTCTTTAATTTTTATCAAGTCATGAAGAAGTTGTTCTTGGATGAGCTTAACAAGTTGTTACATGCAGGGTGTATCTTAAGACCAGTGGAAAAGCAAAGCAGCTTGATCAGGGTTAGAGTAATATTATTTTTTAATTTATTTGTTTGCATGTAATTTAAATCATTTGATATTTATAACATGTTTTTACCAAAATATCCATAAGAATTTATCACGTAAAGTTTTGAATAAATTTAGGACATAATGAAGGAAGACATAACAGAAAACAAATAAATAAAATATAAATTGTTTAGCTGGGTTAAATTCATGCAGGAAAACCAATATTGCTGGAACTCAAGCTGAATTCTCATTAAGATCATCAATTCGCTTGATGACTCTGTATAAACTGAAATCTTTTGTTAACCTTAGTATTTTAGCTAAAGATAGACATCCGTGGTTCTCAAACTTTAGCCTGCACTAAAATCATTAGGATTTTTAAAACACAGATGTCTCTTTCAGTAAGTCTGGCGTTGTGCCAGAGAATTTGCATTTCTAACAAGTTCCCAGATGTTGTTTATGCTGCTGGTCTAGGGACCGTACTTTGAGAAGAACTGATATATATGATATCATATACACACACACACACACACACACACACACACACACACACACGTGGCAGGACAATTTTTTTCCAGGGATCAGATTTTTCTATTGCGAATCTAATTTTAAACATAATTGTTTTTGATTTGTCATCTTCAATGTTGTGCATACTTTTCTTATTTTGAGATATAAAGGAATGCACCACCATGTATTACTCAAACTTCTAAGGATAATAGCATAAATACTACTAACTTAGTAGCATTGGATGGCCTCATAAAATTAGTAAATTTATCCAAGCCAAAAAAAAGACTCTGTTAATTTTTCCATATTAATATATTATTATCTGAATATAACCTTGGTTTAAATCAATGAAGGAATCTAAACAGGCAGTGCCATTGCTTCACTTGTTGTGAAAGAAATATCATTTTAGGACCACTTTCTCTGTGCTGTTAAGTCTGGCTAGCACCTTAAAGGCATTGACTTATTTAATCTTTCTAAAAGCCTATTATGGCCCTAGAAAGTGTCATACAGAGTGAAGTAAGTCAGAAAGAGAAAAGCAAATATCGTATAATATCGCATATATGTGGAATTTAGAAAAATGTTATAGATCAGTGATCCCCAACCTTTTTTGGCACCAGGGACTGGTTTTGTGGAAGACAATTTTTCCACGGACTGGACGGGGGTGGGGGCATGGTTCAGGTGGTAATGCGAGTGATGGGGAGTGGCAGATGAAGCTTCCCTCACTGGACTGCAGCTCACCTCCTGCTGTGTGGCCTGGTTCCTAACCAGTCCACGGCCTGGGGGTTGGGGACACCTGGTATAGAAGATCTTAGCTGCAAAGCAGACATAGAGACACAGACGTAGAGAACAAATGTGTGGATACCAAAGGGGGGGTGGTGGCAGGAATTGGGGGACTGGGATTGACACATATATATTATTGATACTATGTATAAAATGGACAACTGATGGGAACATGCTGTATAGCACAGGGTACTCACCTAGTGCCTTGTGGTAACCTAAATGGGTGGGAAATCCAAAAGGGAGAGGATATCTGTATGTGTATGGCTGATTCATTTTGTTGTGCAGTGGAGGCTAATCCAACATTATAAAGCGACCATACTCCAATAAAAATTTTAAAAAAAAGTAAAAACCTATTATGTGGATTAAAATACTACTATTTAAAGAAATGTAAGATAAATTTTTTTTTTTCCTCTCCTGTTGAGGAGCACAGGCTCCGGACGCGCAGGCTCAGCAGCCATGGCTCACAGGTCTAGCAGCTCCGCGGCATGTGGGATTTTCCGGGACCGGGGCACGAATCCATGTCCCCTGCATCGGCAGGCGGACTCTCAGCCACTGCGCCACCAGGGAAGTCCCCAAGATAAACTTTAAAACACTACAAAACTTGCCCATTGCCAGTCTTCTAGCTAGTAGTAAATCTATCATCTAATTCAGACAATTTGAACCCAGAGATCACACTCTGGTCTGATGCAAAATTTAATGACAATGAATGTAAATGAATGAGAGACCTGAAAATCCTAAGTTAGAACATATAAGTCTATATGTAGGTATAGTTAATCTTTTTTAATCAATTGATTGCTTGCTGTATCTTTCATGATTAAGTTTGTCTGAAAGTAACTGAAGAAAAAAAATTTTAATTTGACTTAGTAAGATAGAAGTTATGTTTTCCTTATTCAGAGAGTCAAGGGAGAAAATACTAGAGATGGAAAGATGCTGCATGCTGTCAAGGAATAAGGCTTCTTATCTCTTATGCCTTTGGCTTCCATTCCCAATGTCATCTAATGGTCCAGTGTAGTTGCTAGAGACTTGGCCGTATTTTAAAAATCATGGCCAAATGTAAGTAAGAAATAAAGACACATGATCTTCCATTAAAGCTACTTCTCAGTTGATGTACAGAGCATTTCTCATTATAGCCTAGTGCTATAGGACCACATAAGGTTGCAAAGAAAGCTAATGATGTAGTCTTTTCTCAGAGTAGCCATGTGGTTACTAAAAAAATTGGCTTTCTATTACTGTGGAAGAAGAAAGGAATGGACATTGGAAGAAAATTGTGAATTTCTGCCAAATTTGTTGATCAAAACTATCAATGAGTTAATCAGTCATACAATTGGTTATTAGCTAGGCATGGCTGGCTTTCCAACTTTATCTCAGAAAATTTTACATTTTGACAGAGATAATATTACATATTAATCAAATCGTTTCCTCTTTCTGGGCACACAGATGACTACATTGTCCAGTCCTCCTTTAGGTTAGATTGTGTATATATGATTCAGGAATGGCCAATGGAATATGGATACACATGATGTAGGAACTTCAGGCCTGGACTTGAAAACTATATAGCACAATTCTGCAACTCTCCTTAGCCCTGATACAACAATTGGGACACTATTTTTCTAGATCCTCTAGCTTCAAGTTGTAAAGGGCTACCTGATACATATCAAATTTTATGTGAGATACGTCTTTATTATCTTAAGTCCATAGAGTTGAGACCTATTTACTACTATAACATAGTCTACTACTACAAGTATTATTTAAGTAGAATTAATATTTTGTGTAAATGTTATTTAGTACACTAAAAATCTCTTTATTGAGCTTGTTCTCTATATCAGGTACCCCACCTCTATATTAGCATTGTGATGTCATTGACCATCTTGATAAGAAGAGTTTTGATGAAGTAGGGAGCATGGAAGCCATATCAGAGTATACATAAGAGAAAGGTGTGAAATAGTAACATTTCTCATCAACTGAGACTTTTTGCTGAGAGTGTGGGTAGAGAAACAGGGTGAAAACAAACAACAAAAAACTAGATTGAAGTCAATGAAAGTTTTTTTTATATAATTTTTTTTATTTTGAATAATTTTAAATTTACAGACAAGTTGCAAACATAGTGCAGAGTTTTCTATATATCTCCCATTCAGTTCCCCCCTTTTTACCATTTTATATTACCATGGCATATTTGTAAAAACTAAGAGACTGACATTTTTACATTACTATTAACTACTATTCAGACTTTATTTGGATTTCACCAGTTTTTCTGTTAAGGTCCTCTTTCTGTTGCAAGATCCAGTCCAGAGTACTACAAGTAGCTTTCACAAAGTTAGAGGAAATCATTAATATTGATATGATGAGGAAAGCAATGAATATATAAATAGCCCAAAAACAAACTACTAGAGATAAAAATTAGAATATCTGAAGTTACATACCATATAAGCTTCCACCTAAAGAAATTAGAACAAGAACAAATTAAACCCCAAAACAGGTAGAAGTAAGGCAACAACAAACAACAGAAATAGAACACAGAAAATGCAGAGAAAATTAATGAAACTAAAAGCTGGTTCTTCGAAAAGGTAAATGAAACTAATCAACTGCTTGCTAGGATAATCAAACATAAACAGAATAAACAATTTACCACTAACAGGAAAAGGCAACGGAACATCACTACAGATTCTAAAGATAGTAAAAAGATAATAAAATAATGTCAAAAACTTTATAACAACAAATTTTAAAAGTTAGACAAACGGGCAAATTTCTTAAGTGACTCCAACTACTAAAGCTTATTCAAGAAGATGTAGATAACCAGAATAGTTCTACATCTATTTAGGAAATTGAGTTTATAGTTAATTTTCCTACAAAAATATCTTTAGACCAAGAGGTCTTTACTGGTGAATTCTACAAAACTTTAAGGGAAGAAATAATAAGGAATCCCCACAATCTCTTCCAGAAAAAAGAAGGAACATTTTCCAACCATTGTAGAAGACCAATATTATTCTGTTATCAGAATCAAAGACATTACTCAAAAGTAAAACTACTGATCAAAATCCTTCATGAATGCAGATGCAAAAATCCACAAGCAGACATTTGAAACCATGTACAGTAATATACAAAAATAAAGTAGATTAACAAGTGGGATCTATCACAAGAATGAAAAGTTGATTTAACACTTGAAAATTTATCAATTTAATTCGTTGTAGTAAAAGACTAAAATAGAAAGTTAATAAAATCATTTAACTAGATGCAAAAAGTCATTTGACAAAATTCAACATAATACAAAATTAGAAGGCAACTCGACTCCTTCAAAGTTATAAAGTATATCGATATAAAACCTAAACCTAACATTGTAACTAATGATAAAATATCAGATAATTTCCTCCTAATATCAGAAACAAGGTGCAGATTTCTTTTCATCCCACTTCTATACAATGTGTCCTAGCCACTGGAATAAGATAAGAAAAAGAAATAATAGTGCTTGTTACTCAATATTCAGACTAACAAATCATTGAACTGATACTTCATTAAAAAAGATATAAAGGTGACTAATGAGCACATGAATGTTTTTCAATATCATTTATTATTAAGAAATGCAAACTAAAACCGCAATGAGATATCATTAGTATATAGTTGAATGTCTAAAATCAAAGACCAAAAATACTAAGTATTTAAAAATGTCAAACAAATGGAACCCATATATATTGTTGGTGAGAGTGCAAAATAATATAGAATCTTTGATAATTAGTATAGGTAAAAACATCATGTTATATAGGTAAAAATATTAATTTAATTAATTTACAATCCAGGATCCAATTTTTAAATATTTCTCCAGGAGAAATAAAAGCACATTCTCACAAAAATACTATTACTCTAATGTTCCTAACAGCTTCATTCATAAGAGCAAAAAACTAGAAAAATCCCAAGTCTGAATTAAATTAGATTAAAAAATTGTGGTACATGCATACAATGAAATACTACTCAGCAATTAAAATAAAAGGACTGCTGATATATGCAAACACATGAATGGATCTTAACAGAATTATGCTAAATGAAAGAATCCAGATACAAAAGCATACTTACTGTGAGTCATTTGAAGGGTAGTAGAATATGCCATCCCAAAATAATAACTGTAGAAATTCAGGACATGCCATTCAAAATATGCCACTTCAATATATTGTTTATTTTGAGCTGTAAGCACTTGAAAAGCAGCAAATGCAGGAAGAGGCTTTCTTTGACCTCCCCTTATCTGCCTAAATTCAGATCCTCCAAAAGGAACTCGACTGTCAATAAATCCATTTCTTGGGAATTTCATTAAACCACAGAAGATTGACTCTTATCAAAGGAGAGTCTAGACATTGACATCACACTCAGACAAACTTTGTGATTAACTACCATATCTTCCATCTATTCTTCTAAAGGCCCATTCATCTGTCCTAAAAATTATTTACTTTCCCCTAAGAGACTTACATTCCTCCTTGCATGTCCCTGTTAAAATGGTAATTAAGTCTGAATTCTAAAGTCACCTCTCTGAGTTACTCATTTTTTCCCTGGTTATCTCTCATGCATATTTAAGGTATATATGTTATTAAGTTTTGGTTTTTCTCTTTTTAATCTGTGTTTTATAACAGGAATCTCAGCTAAGAACTCAGAAGAACAGAGGGAAAATTATTTTTCATTCCCTACACCTTTCATATGCATTTTTAGAAAAGGCAAATCTACTGTGATAGTAAGCAAATCAGCATTTGTCAGAAGCCATGGAGTAGGAAAAGGTTAATGACTGCAATGGTGCAAGAGGAAAGTTTATGGAATGATGCAAATGCTCTATGTCTTCACTGTAATGGTAGTAGTTACACTCATTTAAGTTGATATTTTTTAATTGGCAAATCACCCTGTTTCAGTAAAGAGGTGTCAGGGAGCTGGGTCTAAGAACGAGAACTTCAGGGAAATGTGCAGGTTTTTTGATGTTGGTTTAAAAGCTGAGGTAGCTGAAAGGAATTGAGATGTTAAAAATTTAGGAGTCCTTGGTATGTAGTGTCAAAGAGATAATAATGAAGCTTGTAATTCTTTATTTAGGCCAAGTACCAACTAAGAGTAAAATTCTAGGTAACCAGGGAGCACTACCATAAAAAAATTTTAAATGAATAAAGAATGTTGACATTGTGCTCTCAGAGAGTTACTTGGGATGGCATTGGATAGCTCAAAGAGAGAGAAGAATCTCAAATATAAAAGTTATTATTTCAAAGCAGAGAATGAAATGTCCATGCTGAAAGACTTTCTCTTTGAACAGTTTTAGGGTTATTGCTGCAAACCAAAATCAGAGATTGCTTCCACTACATACAAAAAGATAATTTACCAAAATGTCTGGATATGAAATTAATATACAAATTCAATAGCTTTCCTATTTTAAAAATTTAATAACTATATTAAAAGAATTAGGCTCCTGAAAAACTAAACACTTGTTTGACCCAGTTCCTGATTCTCATTTCTTTAGATTATGAGTCTGCCTGAATATCAGGACAAACTTCTAGCTTTGTAGACTGCTGGATTTTTAATGATATGATGACTTTTCTAGGAAGTCTTTAACAGTTGATTATTGCCTAAATCAATATGATAATGAATAAAAGGCCATTTTTAATGGTTGGGTTAAAAATTAAAGGATGACCAAACCACACAGAAAGTGCATAGGCTCACCACAAGTAAATCTACCAACTTGACTCTAACACCAATTTAACTATATGCTTTCAAAATAAGAAAAACTGAACGCATAAGAGAACATATTTGTATAAACTATTGATGCTTCTTTCAAACAATAACATTAGAAAGTTCTTTAAAGCATAGAAGTGTTTTAAGTATCAGAACAACTTTTTCTTTTTAGTTTTGCCATCCTGAGCTTTTGTGACCCTTTATATTCATTTCCTATGTTCCAAATGGCCTAGCCTGTCCTTTTCCTCTATCTCACTTACATGGCCAGGTCTTTTACAATAGGAATGGTTAGCGTCAGAAGAAAAATCTATTCACCAAAGATAATTGAAAATCCCTAAGTGTTCTCCATCTTGTTACCCTTCAGCCTTTCTTTTCTATAGCCATTATTTTAGAAGGTAAGTTCTATCCAAGGCCGAGCTTCTCAAGTTTGATTCTCCCTTTAACCAGTGATCCTCCACTATTATGAACTACAATAGAGGTCAAATTACAGATGAAAATCTTTCACTTCACACATACAGTGCTCTCCATGAGGGGAAGTATTATCAGAATTTATAGAAAATGGAGAAAAAACCAAAACTCTCCAACCCTACTTTCTGTTGCCACAGGTACAGATATGCAGTATGCACATATACATATGTACATATACTATATATAAATTTTTATATAAACTTATAATTTACTTTGTTATATTTAGCAATCAAATAGATGTAATTCCTAATATTCCAAAAATAAATTCACTTATAAGAAAATTCCAGGATATTATGGCTTCAAGTTAAAGTGTTTCAATGATACTTGCAAAAAAAAAAAAAATGTATCTCCATTTAGTCTTTTTAATGTGGGAGAAATTAGGAAATAATATTAACTTCCTGGGAGTAACAGTGTAAGTGACCTTTCTGGAACTAACTTAACCTCCATATAAGCAGAAAGGTTTTTAAGCAGCTTCCCATATACTTAGGGTGTTCAGTGACAGGAAAACTGTTGGTAGATGATTAATGCATTAGCAAGTATATATTATTTGTATACATCCACTACTATCCTTATTCCAGGGTAGATGCACAATAGGGCAAGATAAGTTTATTGTTCTTACACAGTTATGACACAGATCAGGAGAAAATCCTACAGTACATGTAATTATGTAATTATGAAACAGTAATGTGCAAATTAAATTCAGAGAAGAGGTATTAGTGAGAACTGAAGAAGTGGATAAGATTTCACTGACAAAGTTGCCAGTAAGGAAAGGAAGAAGGCATGGAGCTAGAAGGAGAAATGATATTTAAGGAACACAGACTATGTACAATGCAGTATTCTTGGGCACAATCACAGTGCCTGAGCTGGGCCTAGAAGCATGAAATGAAAGAGAAAGGGCATTCCAAGAAAAAGAAATAGCAACTGTTAAGAAAAAGGAGTTGGCCAAAGATGGTAAACTCAAGGGACAAAAGTAATATCTGCCTTCCAGAAACAAGGCTATGCTGAGAAAGAATGAGATCACAAAATAAAATGTAGATAAACCCAGGGACAGAACAAGCTACATAATTTGCTATACTATACGTGATTTCCAATACATAATGAAAATGGTGGGACTTCAAAAATTTTTAAGAATTTTGGGATAGTGATAGCAGTGTGTTAAACAAGAATCAGGCCTTTCTACATACATGGCCCTGAGTGCAGCACAGGTCACAGGCCAATGAAGCCAGCTCTGCTGAAGGACATTATAAAGGAACCTGAGATTTAGGTATAAAAGCTTGATAACTGATGAGCAATAGGGGAAAACAGGCTCCTAAGCCAGGGAATGACTTGAAATTAGTTATTTAGGAAGATTTTACTGGCAGCAGCATATAGGCTGAATTGAGAAGACCTCAGACTGGAGACATGAAGAAGAGTTCAGAATTCAGAGTTCAGAGACAATTGCAATCATCATAGCCTGAGGGAGAGGCTTGTACCAGCCTGGTGGAGATGGAAATGAAGAAGAAAGAAAATTCTGACATATATAGCATGATGATAGATTTTTACCCCCTAAAGTCACAAACATGGTAATAAATTTTTGCTTCATTTTGGTTTTAACTGGAAGACTGAGAAAATGATCATAACACATACAAAATGACCACACTGTGAAATGACACACGCCTTAGGAGTGAAATCAATGAGACCACATAGAGAGCTGTCATCTGAGGTAACAGGTAGCTATCTAGGTTAGAATTCAACTCAAGTTAAATTTCCTGAACATTTAAACTTTCAATGGTGGAAAAGGCTAATTTAGAAAATGATAATTTCCATGATTCTATAAGGGTTCAAATTTTTGGCTGCAGTATTAGTTTCCTATTGCTGCTCTAACAAATTACCACAAACTTAGTGGCTTAACCAGACACTGTTGGTAAGGCTGCATTCTTTCTGGAGACTCTAAAAGAAGAATCTGTTTCCTTGCTTTTCCAGTTTCTAGAGGCCCCTTACATTCCCTAGGCTATGTCCTTCTTCCATCTTCAGTATCAGTAGGGTAGCACTTTTAAATCTCTCTCTCTCTCTCTGCCCACTCCAGCTCACACACACACACACACACACACACACACACACACACACACACACACACACACACACACACCCCACTCCCCTTCCCCCAGATATGCACACCTCTATCTCGGTCTTTTCTGACTTTCTTACCTCTCTCTTATCAAGATTCTTGTGATTACATTGGGACCACCTGATAATCTACCCATCTCAAGATCCTTACTTTAATCACATCTGCAATGTCCATTTTGTCCCATAAGGTAACATATTCAAAGGTTCTGGAGATTAGGAAGTGAACGTTTTATTTTTTCAGGGGAGGGAGCATTATTCTATCTACCACAACCACTGTTAGGAATTGTCATTTGTTGAGAGTTTGGGCTAATTTTCATCTAGTTTTATTCAGCTCTAAGATCCTAGGGTTCTAAGAGACTTGGGGTTTTTTGTTTGTCTGTTGTTTTTTTGTTTGTTTCTGTTTTTTGACAGGAAAGTAGGATTCATTGGTGGGCATGAGTAAGGAGGGGACAGCACCAAGGCTCTCATGAGTGCAGGGCCTGTCATTTGTCCAGGGGACCACAATTAGGGATGTATTTGACCCCACAGGTATCTGAGATGAGCCGCTCTTCTGCCACCACGTTTTCAAATTCATCCACATTGAACTTAGTAAATCCCCACTTCTTGGAGATGTGCATCTTCTGGTGGTCGGGGAACTTGAACTTGGCCTTGCAGAGGGCCTCAGTCACATGCTCCTTGTTCTGTAGCTTGGTGCCAATGGGCATTATGACTTGGCCAACGTGGACTCTGGCCACTGTGCCCTGGGGATTTCCAAAGGCACCGCACATACCTACCTGGAGCCTAGATTGAGGACAGCATGCCAGTCATGAATGCCCACTGGAAAGGGCTGTATCCAGGGTCCCTTAGGGCATCCTGTACAGGCGACAGGCTGCACACACTACCGAGGAGGCTGCTGTTTGCAGCCATTGCATGCTGGGCCCCCCACGGGGAAAAGACCATGGTTGGCTTAATTGGCTGATTCTCAGATGTGTGCAATCAAAATAAATGCAAAAAGTACAATGTAAGCAGATATTTAATTTTTGAAAATGTTGATCTTATATTTTCCTGACACCTTTGTGTTACACAATATGCATATAAAATTCCTTTAGAAAAACTATAAATTCTTGCATCTCCTCTCAATCATACGATTTATATAATTTTGAGAACACAGCAGCCCTGCAGCAAAACATTCAATGAATTATTAAAAAGTGCTGAGAACTGCTTTATGGGTATAAAGAGCTAAATAAGGATCATCTAATTCTACCAGTTATTAACATATAAATTCAAAAAAAGGAAAAAGTCCACATACAGGTATTTTGTCCAAAATTAATGTTTCCTACTTTTAAGAAGGTCATAAGAGCAAAAATGACATAAACTTTGGATCCACTTCACTTCACACATTTATTTATTCATCAATATTTCCATAAGTAAATTTGTTAACCTAAGTGTAAATGTTTCAGAGGAAAAAAATTCAGAATAAATCAAGGAAAAATACAGGAAATTAAAAGGAATAATAAATATGTGAATACACATAATCACATTCACTAGAATGAAAGCTCAGATAAAACAGTACATACCTTAGGGCATCATTCATTATCACACATACACATAAATGTATATACAGCAGTGACACATTTGGGAAAGATGAACAAATTGAAGAGTTCATAAGAAAGATTTGAGGAAAGGTTTGGAAAATGAGGAAAGGTTAAAAGAAGAAGGCATGTTCAGTCAAATGAACATACCAAAAGGAAATATGATTATTTACAAATATATATATAATGAAATGATAAAAAACAAGACAAAGACAGAAAATATGAACTAGGAAAGACATGCAAAAATTAAGAAAATCTTTAAACAATGAAGGATGTAAACCTAAAGAATATGTAACTCTTATGGTAATAGTGTCTGTCATTATTGAAAAGCCAATATTGAGGTTAGATGCTTATTAAGAAAGGCTCATAAATAATTAAGTTAACCCTGCCTTACTACAAAGGAGAACAGACATAAACCAAGACCTTCCTTCCAAAGTTGAAATCTAATTTTACTTTCTCTTTCTCTCTCTTGTTGAGATTGGGCTGCCTTCTAACTCATATTTGAAAAAGATTTGAGTTTTTCACATAAAAATAGAATGAAGTACAAAATGAAGTGAAAATAAAGAATACATTGAAAGCAGGATTAGCTTGTACAAGCATGATGGAAAATGAATTGTGGTTTTTTTACTGGTCCAAAAACTAAACATCAATTATTTAGTCAATATAAATGTATTGCTTTAATATGCCAGGCACTGTACTAGGTACTAATACAAATCCATTGCAAGCAGAATCCAAATATGGCTTTCTCTTCTTCAAGATCATGGGTGTCTTATATATATATCTTATATGACTACTTACCATCTCTCAAATAATGTGTTGTTGGTTGCAAGGAAACCCTTCTGTCTATATAATGGGAAAGAACATCAAATCAGAAAGTACTTCTTCCAATCAATAGAATCACCTTTACGAATGGAGAAAAATACATTAAACTTTTTAGCAAAACCCTGAGATTATAATTAGCTTGTTAATGGTAGAGAAAAAAATTTAATAATTGTGTTTCACTAATTCAGAATTCATTATTTGACCAGAGGCTGACAGGAATGTTATTTTTGCATTGATTAATTTATTTCTTTTTATAGAAGTAAATTAATAATGTAAATAAGATGACAAGAGGATCCTTCAAAATACTTAGTAGAACAAACTTTCTAAGCACCCTCAAGTACTTTAGAAGGAACCATTTCCACACAATTGATATGTTAATTAAAAACCATTAAATCAAGTCAAGGATGTGTATTGGATAACACTTTGTTAGTTTAATGTGAGTTAATGTAGGTACTTGAAATAATGGAACTCTATTCCTTTCTGAAATAATATATTTTCAGACTTTTTTCTTTAATTAAAACTAAGCTTCCTCCAATTAGTACAGATTAATGATATTTTACAGGAGTCAATATTTAGGAACCAAGAGGTATTACTGACTCTTCTATAACCTAGTTGTAGTCAGAAAAGAGGGAAAGATCGGGAAAGTAATCTTAGAGTTGATGTCTTCCAATTGAAATAGTACTTTCACACATAATAATATGACAGATATGACAAATTTGGCTATGATCCAAATCAAAATCATTAACAATTTGAAATATATACATATATTCCTAGCAAATAAAGAGGAAAGAATATCTTTGCTGGCCAACATAGAAAGAAAGCATCTTTTAATATATAAAGAGGTTGTCTAAGGAAAAGTCAGTCTCATGTATCAATATATGTGTGAATATACCTTCTTCCTTTCTAACCCACATATATTGACAAAGCAGTATTAAAATAAGAACAAGGTAGGAACCTAGCTAATTTACACATCATTAGAACCTATTTTTACTGGGGACGTGGGTGGAGACTGGCGGGATAGGATAGTGCTGATTTGAGAAAAAAACGAGACCGTGCTTTTCATCAGCATTACTAATTTATTGACCATCATAAAAATATATGGCACACTAAAAGTTATGAACTTGACTTCTTGAGGGATATTTATGGAAGGGAAATGACCAATATTTTCCTTTAAAATAACCCAAGAAATATACTCACTACACTTTAGTATATTTGACAGATGAGTTAATATAGTCTTTAAAAATATATTTTGGTATGTGAAAGTTTCAAACATCACAGAAGCATAGAGAAGAGTAAATGAATCCTCTTTTACCCATCACCAGATTCAACCCTTATCAAGATTTTGCTGACTTGATTATCTAACCTTTTCTCCAGCTCTGGCTCTCTTGCTCCTACTTTTCTGTTTCCTGAGGTATGTAAAGCAAATCCCAGAGATTATCTTTCACCCAAACATCTTTTGGTAAGCATCTCTAAAAAAGTATATGGACAGTTTATCACAAAAAATAGTACAAAATGATTTCCATTTATGGTTCTAATTTGCTCCCCCATGTCTTTGCTCGTGACCCAAGGGGACTGTAGATTGCTCTAGGGCAATGATCTCTTTCCATTAAGAACATGGTCAGTGATATAATATTGGCAAATTTTACTTTTTTTGTTTTGTAGGAATGGGTTGTGATCTAAATGTTGTGTTCAAAACCTTTTCAGTTTTCATACTGCCTGATTTTTAAACACTTTTAAATGGTTTCTACTTAAGAGAAAATGGGAAAAAGTGTTTAAGAGAAGCATGTTTTACCACATCCTTGGTACCTGGTACCGTTCTGACTTCAATGGAGAAGGAACAATATAATCAAAAGTTGGCCATATTCACAATTGCTTTAACTCCGTCAAGATATGAAAGGTTTATCATGCTAATTTTTTATCATTTTTCCTTCTCTTCCATCATTTAAATTGGTGCAACAAGAGAGGAAGTTTTAAAATCATATTTTCAGCTCATCACCAAATTTTATTTTGTAAGTCTTCTTTATTGGCTCTTCAGATAAATAAAAGCTAAAATAGCAACTGTACCTTTAAATGATTCTCTCTGCATATTGTCCTCTCTAAATACTTTATTTATTTAAAAACAATATAACCACATTAATATTTATTTAGACATTTTTAGTAATCATTTTCTTTTTCATATGAGAGATTATCACAAGCTAATTCAGTGAATGAAGCATTTCACATACAAATTTTTGCATTATCTGATAGGTTTTCATATGTAAATTACATGCATCTGTTTATCTCTGGTGAATAGTGTCAAATATCCTCAATGCAAAATGAACCTTAAGTAACATTATCTTCCTAATGACTTTTCTTTTCCCAATGAAAAATTGACTATTTGTACCAGGTATTTAGAAATTGTCATTCAAAAAGAGCTTTTTTTTGTTTGTTTTTACTGGACTGCATCAGGGTAAAAAAAGGAAAACGAACACTTTGAGGTAAATTACGTTTATATTGTCCGTCTACAAATCTTTTGGAGTTTTATGTTTAAGATTATGAAATCTCATCCATAAACATTTTGAAACACAGAAGGTGGAATGTTTCAATGCAAAAAAAATTCCGCTACATTTAAAGAATTTTTGTTAGCCGTCAGGCACTTAAATCACGTTTACAAACATGGAAAGACAAATGCTCAAACATCTGAAATAGTCTCTCTCTACTCTCAAGTAGACCTGTCTTTGAATTCACCATGTGGGTGAAATCAAAGCACAGAACAAACACTGTTTTGATATGGCTTTGAAGATGATAACAGCTTCTAACAGAGAAAAAGGCAGCTTTGGGTTTGCAAGAAAACGATGATTGACTTGACTCCCAGCCCAAGGAAGTTTACCTTTTAATGAGTGCTTGGTGAGAAGCTCTCACCCAGTGTTTGTGAGGGAAGCTGCCTAACTAGAATAGCTCTCAGACCTCTAGGTTCGCCATGCAAGATGTAACACACATCCTTATAAGCAGCAACATCTTTTGATCCAAATGAGCTTACGCAGGATCCAGATGTGCACAGAAAATTTAGAGGTGGCCTAAGGATTAGAACTTTTCCTCTATGGTATATAAGCTTTCCTATCAATTCATGTAATCTGGTCCCCATGTGGAATGACTAATTAATACTCTTAAATATTAAAATAATGATCACAACAAGGAAAATATTTAACCTCTTTTTTTTCTTTTTCTTTTTTTTTATAAGAACTTGGAGTCATTGGTCTCAGTAATAGAAGTGTTAGTTGGTACCCTCACTTTCCATCTTCCACTAAGAGTTTAGTCATCAAGAATCTTCCTATACTTTTGAAAATCTAGTTTCAGATCCATAGAATTTTCATTATTTTGGTTTGTTTTAGTTATATTATTGAGACCTTGAGTTCAAATTATCTTATGTAGACTCAAATCAAACATGCTTTAAGTTCATGCTTGTATCTTAGGGAGAAATTAGTTTTAACCTATTAAGCTAATAAGCAAAATATACAAACACTAGAGGATATTAAAAATTCCAAGTAAGTATTAGCACCCCAAATTATCTTTAGAAATAATGACATTGTATTGAAGATAAACAGTTCGGGCTACATTTAATATTTCTTTAAGTATAGTTGATTTATAATGTTGTTAGTTTCAGATGTACAGCAAAGTGATTCAGTTTTATATATATATGTGTGTATATATATATGCATATTTTTTCAAGAAGGAAATAATGCTATTTGTAGCAACATGAATGGAGATAGAGATTATTATACTAAGCAAAGTAAATCAGACTAAGAAAGACAAATATCTTATGATATCATTAATATGTGGAATCTAAAAAAAATGATACATTTAGTATTTTTTCAGAGATTGAGTAGATGTACTCTAATCCTGTTTTCTACTCTTGGGCACACAAGGGGTACATTTCTCAAATTCTCCTGCAATCAGATTGAGGCCATGTGAGTGGTTTCTAGCCAGTGGATTATGATTGAAAATAGGCTTGGAAGAAAAATTTCCTAGCAGTATGAAGTCCTACAAACAAATCTGACCTGACTGAATTATGGATAATAACCTTTGATAATTAAAGTTTTCTTAGAATACAACTATGTCTAGTTGTTTACAAATACCTGTGGCTGCTTTTATGCTACAGTGGCGGATTGAGTACTGCAAGACACCTTATAATAGGAAATCATAAAATATTTACTATCTGACCCTACATAAAAAGTTTGCTGATTTAAAGAGTAGAAAGAGGCTCAAAGATTGACTACTGTGACTAGAAAAAAGAGGAGAGTTAGTAGTATTAAGGGAGACATTTCAGAGTTTATGGCTCCGAATGGTAACGATATCCATGGTGTGGCTATACATCTTAGTTCCTAAAGTGGCATAGGGTAAATTGATGTAAGGACATGGGGATGTATAAACATATGTCTTCATATACGTAAATAGTGGGGCCTACCCTGCCAATTTGTGCTCCATATGTAGTTATAACTTTTTGATCTTTTTTCAATTAATTTCTATAGCCCACAATGCTCTACTAGTAGTAGGTTCACAATCTCTCTCAAGACCTCCCCACCACCTCATATTGGGCAAAGATCCTATCAGCTTACTCAGGGTAGAGGACAACAATTCTCTGACTGACAAACTGAGACAGAAGTAGGATCTTAATTGGCTTACTACTGTTAGTATTTCTTCCAGTCATGTAGGGGAACTTTTGGAGACTTATCCTGAATAATCAGTGGGTGACATTTGTTAACATTACTGGCATAATATGTTCTTACAATCCCATATTGTGATTTCAAGTTATAGTTTATTTTACCTTATATGTAAGTTCAGCTTAAGTTCAGCCACTGTTCCACTTGGGCAGGTGGTCTGGAAGAGATAGCACTAGCCATCTAGCCAGTTTAGCACTAAACTGGGCTAAAATTCGTTCCCACCAACAAACTCTGAGGTTGTTTCTTGTATTGAAGGTAAACCACCTGTTTAGTTTCTTCTTCTCATCAACAAAAATTTTGTATCAGACATTCATTGTTTCATGCTTGGTACCTTGGCCAGAATGTACCCAGAACCATTATGCAAATAGGTTAATTCTCTAACCCGGAGCTCTGCATAGAGGTGGATTTTGCTAAATCACATAGGAAAAAAAATCTTGTTACACCCTAATCCCACTACTATGAGTTTCTTCTTGCCCCATATTTGCATAACTGAAAGGGTCAAACAAATGACCCAGAGCAGGACAAAGAAGATCTGCACCAGCATGACCTTCCATTTCTGCAAATTCAAAGAGCAGCTGGCAGCCTCTCTGGCTAATACAGAAATTTAAAAACAAAAAAAACATAATAATTACAACAGTGAAAAATACACTGTCTGGCATACATGTATGTATGTGTGTATATATGAGTGTGTGCATATGTGTATATATGTCTATCATAAGTACATATATGTCACATGTATACATATTATATATAAACACGTGTGTATATGTTACATATGTATATAAATGCATATAGATATTTTTGGATACAGATATATATTCATTGATAGAAATAACTTGAAATATATGTTTTAACAATTTTATCAAGTAAATCAAACAGTACTTAAAAGTTTATGTTGGAAAAAAAATGCAGTACCTTTCTCCACATCTTTCTAATTCCCAGCTCTGTTCTTTCAGCTCTTAATGTTAATTTTTGCTTCTATATTAGTGAATAATATACTTAAAATTAATTTTTGATTTATCAATTTTAAAAATAATCTATTAATTTTACCTTTTCATGGTTACACCATTTTATTCTATTTTTCCCTCCTTATTCTTCTTACTATAACTTGGGGTTCTATAAAGTCAATATTTACATGTCTATGGCAATGTAAGTGCTGTACATTCCTAAATGGAGAATTATACTCTTTCCAGAACTTTTTATTTTTACTGGATTAATAATGGCATTTAAAATGTTTGCTTAGTTTTCTATGTATCTAACTTTAAAAAACTGCTTCACCAGATGTTTCAAACGACCAACATAATTTTTGAAAGCTCAAGCATATTGGCTAATCAATCAGCTATATTTTTTCCTCCTAACTATCTCTCAATTGCTACCTCATCTAATCTAGCCAGGTTGCTTTCTAAATTCAGATAATAGCTCTCATCTTGACACTTCCCTTTTCTTTGCTCTGTGTTGGCTTTTCTGTTTCTTGAGTCTGGTGTCTCTCTGTGTTTACTTCTCATTTTCTTAAAGCAGTTTCCCTAGTATTTGCCCAGAAAAAGAGCTCATCTTGCATTTTTAAAAAATGTCTTAATTCTACCCTTACACTTGATTAATAATTTAACTAAATTTAAATTCTGAGTTAAAATGCTTTTCTTTCATAATTTTGAAGCTATTTCTTTATAGTAAACAAGCAATAATGTTACATTTGAGAAATCTGATACCATTTTTCTTTCATGTTTTATTTCCCTTTCTATGCATGTGACTTCTTGTTCCCTCTCTCTCTCTCTCTTTCTCTCACTCAGCTTGTCTCTATTTTAATCTCTCCTTTGTTTTCTCCTCCACTTCTTCCACCTCTGGATACTTTAAGTATATTCTCTCATTTTTATTACTAAAATTTTTGAACACATACAAAAGTAGAAAGAATAGTATAATGAACCCTGATATCCCTTATCTACCTTTCTCCCAGTTTCAACAATTATCAGCACAAGGTCAATCTTACTTCACCCTTCCATACTTCCTCCAGTACTACATATCCACCATCCACACTAATTTATTTTTGAACAAAATATTTCCTTTATATCATTTCATTCATTAGTATGTATCTCTGAAGTACAAGGACTCTTTTTTCCTTTTTTGTTTTTTGGGAAAGAAGATAGAAGAAGTCAGAGGATCCAACAATTTAGTATTTACACATTCAACTAATCTATTAAATAAGATCAGAATGTATTTCCCTTTTATGTAAATTAAAACTGAAGGTAGATAGGTCCAGGCACACTTGGAACCTTCACAAATCATCAGGGATCCAAGACTTAGTCAGTGTCTTTCCCTGTCCCTTCCACCCAGCCTAGAGGTTCATACAATTTCTGTAAGAGCTGACTGCTTCCTGTGCCTCCCTGCATTTTTTTCTAAGGCATGGGACTTATCCCCATGGTCCAAAATGGCTGATACAAATCCTAAATTCATGCTGTATTCCAAGCTGGATGATGGAGAAGGGGGAAGAAGAGTATAACACTTCCCTTTTGAAGACACTTCTCAGAAATACAGCAAAGATTTCTGTTACATTTCACAGACTAAACATAGTGAGCTGAGAGAAGCTGGGAATTGGATACATACAGATACATAGATACACAGATACACAGGTGATAGACAATAGATACATAATGTAGATAGGCACACAGATACATAGATATATAGAGATTACCTATATATTTATATGTAATATGCACATATGTAATATGCATGTATTTAATGGTTATGCATATATCTCAATGGTTAAAAATCCATTAATTGGAATTACATTAAGTGGATTTTTGTCCATTTTTTAAAAATGCATTTTCAAAGTTTTTAGTAAATCTCTAAATGTTAAGACTATAAAATCAATCTAAGATAAGTGATTTCCTGTGTGTTCTTTTCTTTCAAAAAGGTATTACAACACCAGATGCATAGTAGTAAAATGCCTCAAGCCTGGAGGTTGTTAATTAAATCTACTTCTTCCTTTGCCTACATTTTCACTATTTATGCTAACTGGTGCCAACTGTCTATTGAGATAATAATGTTAGTTGAATGTTTATGTTAATATTTTGAATGTACAAATTATATACTTATTTTTTAATGGGAAATTTTGTGATTGCCTTCAATGTGTGAAAAATGTCAATCAACACTGATAAAATCTCAAGGTTTTATTGATCCTGACTCAAACATTTGAGAATTCTCAATTTAGGATACTTTATTGAAGACACAAGGCAAGATGCTTGGCCCACATTTGTCTTTCTAATTTGACATTTTAGTCCCAGAGCCTCAATACACTGAAACATAACTTAAAATTATTCATAATCACTCAGGAATGCTTAGTAACAAAGGCAGTGCACAGTAATTGGAAGTAGGGTGAGTCCTTTAAAGCTAACATCAGTCTTTTGAAAACAAAAAAAAAGAGAAAGAGAGAGGTACAGTGCAATTTCTAAGAAAACAAACAAAATCAATGCCTAATTTTGGACCCACACAAAAATAAGAATTTCCACAAAAAATTGATTCCTCTGAATTTAAGACATTTGAAACATTATTTTTATTATGCTTTATTGAATATGCATTATAAATCAGGTCCTGCCCAAACTGATTCAAATTCTTTGTATGTTTGTTTTTTCTTTTCATTTCATCAGTGTCAATTTTTCACAGATTTACTACAGTTCTCATAGTTAATGGTAGATTATGATGCTAGAAGAAGAAAATAGGCCAAAGTGATAGAAATCATGTTAATTATGTTACAAATAAATATTAGGAGCTAAGGTCCAGCTTTTAAAGCTAAAAAAACCTTCTCATCTTTATCAACTATAAATTACATACTAATTTAACATAAAGCAGTTTTCTAAATTTAACATAGTATGTAAAAGTGCTTTAAACTTAAGGCAATAAATAAAATGCTATACATTTACTTTTTTTACTTTTTAAAGACTTCCCTTTATATCACCTGCCCCCATACATGCAGAGCCTCTCTCCTTATGGACATCTCCCAGCAGAGTGGTGCATTTATTACAGTTGATGAACCTACGTTGACACATTATAATCACCTGAAGTCCATAGTTTACATTAGGGTTCACTCTTGGTGTTATACATTCTGCGGGTTTGAGCAAATATAATATCATGTACCCATCTTTATAGTATCATACAGAGTATTTTCACTGCCATAAAAATTCTCTGTGCTACACCTATTCATCCTTATCCCTTCCCCCACCAAAACACTGACAACTACTGATCTTTTTATTATCTCCATACTTTTTCCTTTTCCAGAATGTTATATACTTGGAATCACACAGTACATAACCATGGTAGATTGGCTCCTTTCACTTGGTAATATGCATTTAAGTTTCCTCTATGTCTTTTCATGCATTGATAGCACATTTCTTTTTTTAGCACTGAATAATATTCCATTATCCAGATGTACCACAGTCTATCCATTCACCTACTGAAGGATATCTGGGTTGCTTCCATGTTTTGGCAATTATGAATAAAGCTGCTATAAACATACATATGCAGTTTCTTCTGTGGACAAATGTTTTCAACTCCTTGGGGTAAATACCAGGGAGTGTGATTGCTGGACCATTGGGTAAGAATATGTTTAGTTTTGTAAGAAACTACCATATTGTCTTCCAAAGTGGTTGTACCATTTTGCATTCTCCCAGCAATGAATGAGAGTTCCTGTTGTTCCACATCTTCACCAGCATTTAGTGCTGTCAGTATTCCACATTTTGGTGATTCAAATAGGTGTGTATCTCATTTTTTAAATGTGTACTTCCCCGAAGACACATGATGTGGAACATTTTTATATGCTTATTTGCCATTTAAAATTTTTCTCTGATGAAGTGTCAGCTAAGGTCTTTGGCTCACTTTTTAGTTGGGTTACATGTTTTCTTATTGAGTTTTAAGTGTTGTTATATTTTGAATAACAGTACTTTATACACATGACAAAGTATTTTGTCCTAGCCTGTGACTTGTCCTCTCATTTTCTTTCACAGAGCAAAAGTTTTAACTTTAATGAAGTCCAGCTTATCAATTATTTCTTTAATAAGCCATGACTTTGTTGTTGTATCTAACAAGTCAATGTTGTATGTAACATCTTCCAGTTTTCCTCCTATATTATCTTGTAACAGTTTTACTTTAAGTGTATGATCAATTTTGAGTTAATTTTTGAAAAGGATGTAAGGTCTGCATCTAGATTCATTTTTTTATGGCTGTCCAATTGTTCCAATATCATTTTTGTAAAGATTATCTTTGCTCCATTGTATTACCTTTGCTCCTTTGTCCGAGATCAGTTGACTATATTACATGGGTCTATTTCTGGGCTTTCTATTCTGTTCCATTGACCTACTTGTCTATTTGTTTGCCCATACTACACTGTTTTGATTACTGTAGCTTTCTAATAAGTCTTGAAGCCAGGTAGTTTCATTTTCTAACTTTTTTCTTCTCATTAATTATTGTGTTGGCTATTCTGGGTCTTTTGCACCTCCATATAAACTTTAGAATCAGTTTGTTGATGCCCACAGAGTAACTAGCTGAAATTTTGATTAGGATCACATTGAATCTATAAATCAAGTTGGGAAGAACTGATATCTTGATAATATTATGTCTCCCTATCCATGAACATGAGTTATCTCTCCATTTATTTAGTTCTTATTTGATTTTATTCATCAGAGTTTTATAGATTTTCTCATATAGATCTTATACATATTTTGTTAGGTCATACCTAATTATTACATTTTGGGTGTTCTAATGTAAATGGCACTGTGTTTTCAAATTCTACCTGTTCATTGCTGGTATACAGAAAAACAATTGATTTTTGTATATTAATCTGTATTCTCCAAACTTGTTATAATCTGCTTATTAATTCCAGAAATTTTTTGTCAATTCTTTTGAATTTTCTGCATAGAAGATCATGTCATCTGTGAACAAAGACATTTTAATTTCTTCCTTCCCAAATTGTATACCTTTTATTTCCTCTTCTTATCTTATTGCATCAGCTTGTACTTCCAAATTGATGTTGAAAAGACATGGTGAGGTGAGAGGAGACATTGTTGCCTTGTTCCCAATCTTAGTGTGAAAGCTCCAACTTTCCCACCATTAGGTATGGTGTTATACATTTGCTTTTAATATTGTATGACACCACAGTTTATTGTTCACACTTACTATATTCTTTATAATTCCTGCCTTATCTCCATAATGTTACTTGACTTAAGAAAGGCTAGTTGCTGCATATTTCTCATACTTAGAATTAGAATGTGATATGGAGCTATTTATTACCTTTTTGAAAAGTAGTCCTAGTTTCTCTATGTTGTAATTCCTTTTTGCTCACTGTCAGTTTCATTTTAACAATTTCATGGACACTAGTGCCTAAATTTTATTCATTCTGTAGCCTTCTGAGATTTTTTTTCTTTCATGTGCTCAGCAAATTATAATCATGACTTCAATTGTTGGCCCTCATAGAACATAATTAAAATAAATCACTACTCCACCGTTGTCACATAAATACAATGATAATTGATATTATGTAATATTTACACTTTTTCATCACTATAAAATTGTTCTTGTATGTGTTAAGCCATTTTTTGGTTCCAAAAGGCAGGTCCTAAAATATTTTTGTGTGTCTGATGAAATGATAAAATACTTTGTAGGTCATTGGAATTTAAAAAATGGTAAATTACTTGGTAGATCAATGATAAATCACTTGGTACGTTCACAAAGTAATTTTAGGTGCCCCAAGAACATAAGTTTCATAGACAAATAAGCTTAGAAAAACACTACATCCTAAATCCTATAATTGTTCTATCCATTTTTCACAAAGTACATTCACATAATCAAAAACTCTGAAAACATATAGCACTAGTTTTTAATATGTTTGCTTCATACCTTAATAAGTATCTCTATGATCCTCATATTGGGAAGGTACAGAATGCAAAAATAAAGTACAGCTACTCTGGGACATTTCTGATGTTTTCAAAGGCCTGACACAAGCTAGTACTCTATAGTACTAGTATGTGGTTTCTGATGCTGTTTGTTTAACTAATAACTAACATTTTGGTGGCAGGTCTCCATGACAATAGAGTATAACAATCCCATTAAGGAATACAAAGTTAAGATCTAATTTAAGCACAATTTTATATTTTTGCTGATGGTATCTTACTAACTTAATATGCACTAGTCAAACAAGAACTATTAACACATGCAATTATTTCCTCTCTGCTTTCACCACCACCAACAACAACAATCAAAGATATCTAGAGATAAGTTTTGCAATTACAAAGTGGACATAAAAATCTACTTGAAAAAGAATCATGGAGCTAAAAATAATTAAAATAAGGATAATGGTGATGAAGAGGAGTAGGATATATATCTTTCTACATTGAAGAACTTGAAGACATATGAGTTACTTTGATATTTTAATGAGAAAGAGACAGAGACAGAGAGAGACAAAGATAGAGACACAGAGTAGCTGACTCTACCATTCTACACTTTAGAAAGCCAGGAACTTCATTTGTTCTGGTCTGTTGTCTGTTTCTGCCAGCAGCTTAGCATAATAAAGATTCTCCATATTTGTTTTGCTTAATAGCCTGAAAACTTAAAAATAATTTATTTTCTTAAAAGTCAATTAAAAATTCAAAGGTTACCTCTTACCTGTGTGGTAAGACTGATAATTTCCCCACCTATTTCTTTGAATGATGCATGGGCACTAGAGAAAATGGATTTTGAAATAGTGTTAGCAGTTCTCAGGAAAAAAATATTTTAAGATAAATAAATGATTATAGTTATTTTTCTTACTTATCTGTCTAATCCTTTAGTTTAGATTAAGAAGCTGGATGTTTTAAGGATATATAAATAGTATTCCCTTACTTGGATCTATCATCTAAATCTTAACTGTATTTGTATACAGCCATTTTGCAAATTTTCTCCTTTTGTTCTCCCTATATCATGATTTTGCACTAATTCAAGAAATGAATATAAAAAATATGAATTATGACCAATATTTTTAGTAGTGTAGTTGTATATATGTTCAAAATATACATTAAAGTTAAAAGTTTTTCAAATGCCTACTAGTAGTTCTCATAAGGAATTCAGTTTTAAAAAGTTATTGATTAGAGAATCCATACTCTTGATGAATAGACTTGCATGCTAAATAGGTAACCTATATTTCTCTATTTAATCATGATTTGATTATATAAGTATGTATAAATTTTACTTTCTGTTTAAAAAAACAAAAATGAAGGCTCTTGGGATTTCTCAATGCAAAGATATGGTCATCATATCTTTGATGACCATATGTACCCAACATGACAAAGTCTCATCATCTTGAACAACACCATTTAGGTACCCAACACGACACCATTTAGGTACCCAACATGCCAACGTCTCATCATCTTGAACAGTACCATTTAGATCACAAGCCAACCATTATAATAGGCTATGTTAAAAAAAAAAATTGCTCATCATCAATGGTCAACTTGTGCTATAAGATATAACAGAAACCAAAATGTTGTTCTTTTCCTTTTTTTACCACAGATGTCTGAGATAAATTTTTCTCACCAACTATCATTACGAAAAAGCTGTACAGTGCAAGATATAAAAGCTAAAAATAATAAACTTTTCCCATAGTATAATGACATGGGCATTCACACCAAATTTGGGCATTGAAAGAAACAATATTTTGGGACCTTCCAGAAGAGAAAACAGAATCTTGGCAGTAGTAATGATTGCGATCACCAGCAGAGTCAGAAGAGAGAAACAAGAGAATGGGGTTGGGTTATAAATAAATATACAAAAAACAAGCCTGCATTTTGGTGATTTTGTGGATTATTATCAATCTATTGGTTTTCTCCCTTCTCTGAAATGAATACTTATAAATCATATTATTGTAACACCACATTGTCTCATGTGTTCTAATAATCAGTCCCAGGGCAGAAACGATGGACTGTGGGGAAAGGTGCAAAATCTCACTCATGAAGCCCTGTTAGAATTGGCCTGAAATTGCAGAGGTCTAGAAAACTTAAGTGCTTTGATTATTCCTCCTGCCCTTTACATTATTCTGTGTTGGCCTCACCCTGAATGGGTGGGGTGGGGGAAGTGCAAAAAAGATCGTAGGAGTATTTCACGAATGTCTGATTTTGCTGTTGAACTGTGAGTATTGTGAGGGCAAAACGATGTACAAATTGTTTATCATTTTATCTCCAGTGTCTACTGTATGTTGGGCATAGAGTTAATGCTCAAAAATATTTTATGACTGAATAATTTAAAAATGAATGTTTACATAAAGTTTTAAACTTTAGGGGGTGTGAATAAATGACTCATGTTTCAGATTAGGTGAATTTTAAATGTTTTAAAAATAGATTATAGAAAGGTGCTTTCAAATAAACTCAGATTTACTTAAAGGAGAAATATAAAACTTTCAAATAAAGGAAATTACATTTAAACTTGCATGTTATATCCTGTGATGCCTGAAAAATATGAAATACTGACTTTCAGATTCATATTTTTCCCAATTAAAGAGATTCATCAGGCATATTTTGTAAATGTTTAATTATGCATTTGAACAGTTCATTGGGGAGCAAATTATAATGTTAATAATATAATTGTCTGAAGTGTAAAAAATCTGAATTGTTAGGTTGGCTATTTTATGTAAGGTTCTTCAGAAAGCCTCCATCCAGAATAATTTTTCAGAAAATCTCTACCAAAAATAATTTTCTACCTTTTGTAAGGCTTGAGTTTCACTTTTAACTCTCCCTGATATAGGGAGGACTAGATAAACAAGCATAAGTGAAACACACATATTCCCAATGTAATTTTAGCAATTAGCTTCAAACTCTTCCACTACCAATTTCTATGAGAAATTCTTGCAAGTAATAATATCTACTGATTTAAGTTTTCACACCTTTTCCCTTTCCCTGCCAATCTCACTAACAAGCAGAGAGTAAAAATACTAACAAGGTGATAACTGTCCGAAAGGTGGACAGCAGGACGAAGAAGAAGGGGAAGCAAAATCCTTGAATAATTGACAACCTGGATAATCAGCCCCCACGTAATTACAGTCTCAGTGTGTTCTACATGTAATTGATAAATGAGTCACATTATTATGAATAGAATTGGCTTAGGTATAAAAATGAATATTGGCATGTTACAATTGCAATATATTTGTGTTTACAAGAGTCATTTTTTTCTGTATAACTTGAATATTACTTTTTTCTCCCAACAGATTTAGTGTCCACTGGACTGTTGTATAAAATTTAAGCTAAGGTAATCTGTAATTCTTTCCTTGAATTTAACAAGAAGTAAATGAAAGATATTTAAGAATCTTGCTATTTTGGCAGAAACTCAAAACAAACATATGTAACAGTTTTCAAGAGAAATATCAAGCAGGCAGTGCCAAATCAAGGCATTATATTTAGTTTGCTGTAAATAATATGGTGTTTGCACATACTCCATTCTGAGATTTGTCCTGTGTACTTTCTAAAATTAGTAGAATACGGGACAGCACCTTTTTCGGAACTCATTTTCTGGTTGAAAATCATGGTCAAGGCAAATGTATATAAAGAACCTAGCCTTTCATATTAGAGCTCACCAAAGACAGGGACACATAAATACTTAAATTATTGAGAAAATTTGTCCATGATATAAATATGTAAAAATTACAGCGCCCTAAAAATAATCTGTTCTTGTGCTTATCCAAGATATCATCTGAGGTATATTTGTGGCAAAGAACATTTTATATATAAAATTAAAGACCCACTTGCTCAACAGGAGAATCTGCTACAAAAAATAAAAGTAGAATTATCAGAATTTCTTTCTTCCGCCAAAGAGATTTGAATTTACCCAATGTTTGGGTATGTATTTTCCACATGAAGAGAGGTGAAATTTTAGGGTGTGGAGGAGTCCATACATGTGGAATTTTTCTAATGATTTTGTATTCACTCTCATGGAAATTCCTCAAATTAATGCGATGATTTAAGATTGGGAGTATACTGAAAACAAGCTAAGGAAAGACAAACAAATAGAGGGCTTAAAGTTGAATCTTCAGGAATTATTTTACAGACTGACCAGTTGGATGCACAACATCTTCGTTGCTCTGTGCGGGCTTCTCATTGTTGTGGCTTCTCTTGTAGAACACGGGCTCTATGTGCGCAGTCTTCAGTAGTTGTGGCACATGGGCTTAGTTGGTCCGCGGCATGTGGGATCTTCCCGGGCCAGGTCTCAAACCCGTGTCCCCTGCATTGGCAGGCCAATTCTTAACCACTGTGCCACCAGGGAGACCCAGTTAATGTGTTTTATTACTCCTACCAGGTTGGAATAATGGAGAGATATGTGAGACAAGGAAGTTTTATTGGACTGATAATGATTTAAGTTTCCAATGCCTTAGAACCATATGAAAGTCTTCTAAAAATCAAAGACTGCACATCATTGTACAACTTGAAGAAATTGAAAGCAAACTCAAATATCTAAATTTTCAGACAAGTTGCAGATTGAAAACTAGGTATTCTCTATGACTATGCTAAAAAGACAATTGTGTATTTCACCAAGAGGGATGAAATAGACATGAGTTTTGGAAAAAAAACAAAAACTCTATCCTGGAAAAGGACTTCCTGACTTCAGTAGGAATATGAGTATACCAAATAGAGAGTTATCAATTTCAAGACTTGAGTCAAATTAAATAGCAAGAATATCTTAAATGATGCCTTGACATAATGGTTCTTTCCACGTCTGTGCTTTGTTTCCGGTTTTAAATCCTGTTTTTCCAGCCTTCTTATTTGTGACCTACACAATACACTTACAATAATATTTTTCTCCTGATGTGTGCCAATATTAGCTCTTTTGTTTGCAAATGAGAACCCTTGCTACTATTGTGATTGAATTGTAAATAATTTTATCATGATGTTATAACAAGAATGATAGAGGAAAAAAAAGAGATAATCAGGAAGTCCACACAAAATGCTTTTAAATATTTGAATGACTGGAACTTGGAAGAGAGTTCAGACCTCTTCTATGTGGCTTCAGATAACAGGTCAAATGTAGGTGAATGAGAAATACTGTAAGGGAAATCATAGTTAATTGTTTGTATAAACTTTATAATAATTTCAAATATATACATTTATTAGTTCAATAAATATGTATTTAGTAGCCACACTGCTGGTTGCTAAGGCAGCAAATCCCTTTGAAAAATCTCAGAGTCTTTCAGAGGAGACATGCTTATAAAGATATGAGTATATGCAAAGTATCATGTAACAGGAGGTCCTGGGAAGGAATAGGTGAGGGAGGGCTTAATTTCTTGTGCACATCTGGAAATTTTGACTTAAGAGATGGTATTTGCACTGAGTGTTGGAAAAAAGTTTTCCAGGTGGTTGATATGGATGGTAAGGTTACATAAGCAAAGTTAAGTTCTAGGGCTAAAGCACTTCTACTGGGTGTTAAGAAGAGGAATAGACAATATTTACCAGGTAGAACCAATTTACTTGGATTACTGGCCTGCCATGTGAAGATGAGATTACCTTGTTATTGGACATATTGAAATATTGAAAGGACTCCTGTCCTTTACAACTGTTTTTGAAGAGGAAATTTATCTTCTTACTGCAAGAAAATTTTAGCAGTTCATGGCTTTGTCACTTTAAGTTTTCAATCTAGTAATTAATAATATTTAGCCAATTATAACAATTAAACAATTCAAACAAATTAATGTGAACATACCTCCATTCTCTATTTTGGGACTGTTGCAGGTGATAATGTGGGTAACTGAGGAGAAAAGTCTTTTTCAGCTCAACAGCTCATCTCTTATCTTCCAAATAGCCCTGAGATAATGAGAACACCCTCCTCCCCAGGCTGTAATAGGCAAAAGCCTGGAAATGATTGGATTTGGGGTATGGTTTGAAGATACAGCTGACACAATTTGCAAATGGATTGGTGTGAGAGATAAAGAGAAGAATCAGAGGTGATGTCAATCCTTTTACCTGTACAATGGAAGGATGTCATTGCCATTGAATTTGATGGAGAAGGCCTGGAGCAAGAGTCAAGAGGGCATGACCAGGGAATCAAATTTAGTGTTCACTCTTGGAAAGTATAGTTATTTTTTAAATCCTGCTTAGTCACTACAATCTATTGCTTCATACATTTGCCTATGATTTGTGTGTCTCATCTATAATAATTTTGGTAGATTAATCAGGCTGCTGTCAGGTTTACCAACTGCTCACTGTTATCAAGTCAACAAACCTTCATGAACTGGCTGCTCCGATTCCCTGAGGGGCTTTAGTATTGTGGTTGTTTTACAAGGTAAACTTGATTTTGTAAGATTTCAAGAGGACCACCTTTTTTCCTAGTTTTAGTATTAGTGATGAGAAGTCTACTGTCATTAATTCTGGAAGACTCCCAAACAAATATAACGTGTAAGAAAGGATTAGGAGTTTCAGGTTCAGCTGGCTCTAGTTTGGTCTAAAGCTGGGTCAGCTCAATTGGTTTTAAAGTTTGATGACACTGATGCTGAGGTTGAGTGTTTGATTTCTACAGAGGTTATTTTGCTTTGTTTTGGTCCAGAAGCACAAACCAAAACCCTAACCCAACCAGCTGCCTTACAAATGCCAACAGAGTACAGCAGATACTTCACCATAACTAGGAAAAGCCAAACCACACATACCAAAATTCCAGCTTTACTTACCAAGAATAGCATTCATAAGTGTTTTTCCTCTACCCTGCAACTCTGATTCCAGCAAGACTGTGACAGCACCAACCATTCAGGGCATGGACTCTTTCAGATATTGTGATTTGCAAGCCAGAAGTTCATAGGAATGGATGGGAAATGAGGGAATTCAGCCCAAATTACTGGATTAAGAACAATTTCTGTATAAATGATAAGAAATCCAATACAGTCAAAATTCCTGTCTCCTATGACAAGGTATATCTTCCACAATACAGTTTTGAAGCCCAAAATCAGTCCCATGCATTCAATTTCTAAGATAAAGATTCTAAGAACATTTGACAGAAGGTTAGTAACCTCTTCAGAAATAGGCCAGAGTCCACCACATATTAGAACTCATTCTTGAAAATTGGAGCTAATGAAAGATTTTCTGGATGTTTAGTGTGCCCAGATCTGTTGTCAATAGTTGTCTCCCAAATACACTTCCTATAAGAGCCCTAGTCAATTATCTCTAATAAATTTTGATGTCTTTGTAAATAGTAATTGATATTAATTATTCAATAGAACCTCTAGAAAAACCCTTTAATCTTAGGGCTGCATATCCACAAAAATCTTTCAAGTATTCTGCTCCAACCCTCTACTATTCCTCCCCAGTTAAAGATATTTAAGTTTATATTTTCACAGGAAAGGATATTTGTGAAGTGTTTTTTTTCTAATAAAAACTTAACTTGAATGATTTCTGTAATTTGTTGACTGGGTCTTTAAAAATTGATGTCCCAGGAGCCTGTGAAACTAAATCAGAAGGAAGGAGACCTTGTTGCCTTTCAGAATTCCAAAGGTTTGGCCCATAGCTCTATGAGGTCAGGAAATGGGATTAACCTCTCACATTCTAGTAATGGTTTTAGAAGGACTCTGAAAATTCACAGTGATTAAAAACACCCAACTGACTGGCACTGAAGAAGAATGTGAAAAGTAAATTTCATTTGTTTAACAGCTCTGTCTAACGGCGCTAGGCCAAGCTACCTCTGCTACGACAAGCTACCTCTGCTACGACAAGCTACCTGGTTGAACATCCCATCTCTCTCTCTCTCTCTCTCTCTCTCTCTCTCATTTCCCTACCACCAATCATATAGTTACAGAGGGCTTCTTTTTTTCTTTTCCCAGACCAGAAGAGTCTTTCAGAGTATATTATCCAAGTCCCTCATTTTGGGAGGAAGCTAACACACAAAGAAACTGTGTGACCCACACTTAGAAAATACATGGCATTCTACATTTAATTGTCTCCATGACACTGAGCCTTGTAAAGATTATATCAACCCTGAATTATCCAGGTTGTAAAGTATGTGGAAGAATAAGATTTCACATTAGATCTTCATAAATCAGTCTGTATAAATATACTTTTATTTTATTTATGCATTCAATTAAGAGGAAAATATCTCAGACTGTAAGTCTGAACTTTCCTTTTTGTGGATCATACAAATAAAAAAGTGATTACAGTACAGATCTTTTTTAAAGGTGACTTTTTTTATTCTAAAATTCGGTAATAGGTGTACAGCATGAAAATAAAAGGTTGACCACCTCTAAAATTGCTTTTGTTTGTAGATGGTAGATCTTGAAGACAGGGAGAGGCAAAACTAATTATAATGTTAAACATACCTAGTATTAGTGTATGACTCAGCTAAAGAAAAGTATCTGTATAAAAAATAAGCATCTTAGCACATTTCAAAAATGTACTAAAAAGTATTTTAATTAGTCCTTGTTTTACATGACCAGAGCTCTTCTCTCAGAGGGTGGATCATACAACGTTTCCTCAAGGTAATGTGGCCATCCGTTACCTCTTTCCATCAGTGTTATGACAATGACTATGAATCATGATGGGTATGGAAAACAAGAGCTATTCTCATTTTCTCATCATTCAACATTGTTTTATTCAGTCAATACGGATTTAACTTCTCTATTCTGGACTGCTGTGGCTTACTGCCCAAGGAGAACATTATTTTTTAACTGAAAGTATCAAAAAAATCACTGTTTAAAAATACACATTTCTACTCTCTACCACTAGAGAATGTGATTTGGCAGGCCTAGGAAGGTTCTTGAATTGTGTATTTTTGATAAAAATTGATTTTTATACATTCCCACCATTATGAATCACTAAGGAAAAATTTAACAGTGTTAGGGAGTTCTAGAAACAATAATGATAATATGAGTTCATCAATGATTAAAAATATATTTAATATTTGTCTTCTATCCTTTACTCCTGGCATTCAAGATGTTACTCCAAATACTCTGTGTAATAAATTAAGTAGTTAATAGTTAAGTAATCATTGCTCCACAGAAGCATTTATTTTCCAGAGATCATTGTGTAGGTATCAGAACCCAGGTATCATGATTTTCCATGTAGCACCTAAATCAGCATTATGGTACTGCTTTTAGATAAATTCTATTTGAAATAGAAAAATGGTAATTCAAACTATTTTTGATGCAAGAGGTCTTTCTCAAATTTATTTTAAAAACACTACAGCCTGCATTAATTTGGGCAAATACTCATTATTACCACTACACCACTGTGTTGCAAATATATCCTGACATAAGGATTATTTGGTATCATGTCAGCCCTAATGTATCAGACTCTCTGGGGGAGAGGCAAAAAAAATCTTTATTTTTAGCTAGCACCCCTGGTTATTATACCCAGAATACTCAGGGGAAAAATGAGGCAAAGTATAATTTCTCAAGATTGAGAATGACCCAAGTTTCCCAATGCTATATATACCGCTATTTGTTTAACTGAAAAAAATATTAAAGAATCAAAAATGTATGAAAGATTGGATGAGAGAAGGAAGGAATGATGAGCACACAATTCTATCAGTATTAAATAAATTCCTCTCCCTTAATTTAGCTGGTTTATTTAGCCTTTGATTTCCTGAGCTACTTTTAGCACATCAAGGAGAGCAAATGGAAGCAAAGCAGGCCCATGTATGAAGAGATTGTGTTGTCTTTGAGCTGATATGGGAAATAAGAGATTCAAAATCTTCTACCATTAAGTAGCTTTGGCTTTTGAGTAGTAAACAGTTGAAGTAGTCAGAGAAAGACCCAGCAAAGCTGAAAACTGTTAGGAGATTATATTATTTTGATGAATAAAGATTAGTTTATTAATTATAGAACTTTGTGTATGTGTATGTATTTGTGTGTGTGTTCACTCATAGACTGGTAGAAAACATATTCATTTTTTATCAATACAAATAATTTACCACATGAATTCCCTTTTCTTTAGCTTTGTCTACGTATACTTACTAGAAATCTATAGTCTCTCAGAAACCTGAAAGCTATTTTTCTTTTTTTTAATAAGGATATGTTAAGAGTGTGGCAGGGATTTTCTCAGTTTGTGTAACAGAATACAATGAGAAGCTACGGTGAGATTAAAAAGACGAATGTGTGCACTTGTATACATAGGCACTTTTGAGAGTGTCTCCATATGTATGAAGGAAGTGGGGAAGGAAGCCAGAAAAAAGATAATGAAATAAATTGAGGAAGGAGAGTAGAGACTGTAGGACAGAGGGCAGGTGTGTCCCCAGATCATCAAACTAGGGTTAAGGAGATGAGAAATGAAGAGGCTGGAACGTGCTACTGTAGCCAGCCTAATGCTTCCCTGATCTGTCCCTCTGCTTCAATTTCCAGGCATCACATTGCCTCAGGTCCATCTTTCTCTCTGATGTGATTCCATGTAATAGATCCAGCATCTCCTATTCTGTTTCTTTTTTCTCACTGCCTGATGGCTCTTGAGCCTGCTATGCTGCCATGGGAACCTGTGGGAAATAGTAGGCACCCATTACATTTATTTCCTTTCATTCCTTTTTGAAAATGAATTAAGTGTTTTCTGTTTAGGTTGTCATGAAAACTGTGTCCTGACTCCAGAGTCCTGAAATTTGTACATTCAAGATGCTTAATTTAGCATTGGAAAGAAAGAAATATGTGACTGCTAACAGCGTTAACCTTGAAAACCTTACTGGCAAATCTTTGTCATTAACAGATATTTACATAAGTATGATCTCTATTAGTAGTCAGTTTCTTCTGTTGATGAAAAATAGCTGAGATTAAAATTAGCAGGCAATATATGCATCATGGTGAGTAAGAAGGTAAGCTCTTAAGTCAGACATATGTAGGTTCAAAGTTTAGCACCACCATAATGCAGGACTTGAGCAAGTTATTTTACTTCTCTAAGCCTTGGTTTCTTAAGTTGGTGAATTGGCTTGTCTGAAAGTATGTCCTCATTGGTTAAAGGAAGTTAAATCATAAAGTTTATGTAAAATGCTTATTACAATATCTGGCACAGTAAATATTCAATAAATTTTAGATATTATTTTTATTAACAAAATTATCTACCCAGTTGAAGATTAATGGGGATTGTACCTAAAGAAGGTAATTGTGGAGTCCATGTTTTTCTATCTGTCAAAAATTGCACAAACACACCCTCTCTAATTTTTAAAACCATTAACCTGTAATTTAATATCTTATCAGTTTATAATTGCGTAAAGCTAGTACATGTCTATGTTGGATCAATTTCCAAAGAATTTTACAAGGGAGATACCGATGTTTTTTAAAAAATGAGGAGATAACTCTGAGAGGAAATCATTCTTTTTTAAGTTTCCATGTTGGGACCCAATGAAGTCAAATGACTTGGCATTTTTATAATATAATTCATGTGCTTTGAATAAGAAATTAGTTTGTGTACATGGATATTACCTTGATTTATTCCAGATATCACCAATCTTAAAGTATTCTTTCATCAGAGTCTTTCTGTTTCTCACACAGAAAATGAGTCTCCTGTTAAAATATGCACTGCACTCTTAAGGTTTTATTTTATATTTGATATAGATGGTAGTTATGCTACAAAAAAGACTTTTATATCATTCATAAAGAGAAGTGAACAGAGAAAAGTAGATTCTTTTGCCTTTTTAATGCTATCACTATGATATTTCAGTGCTGATACTTACTATATCTAATTAGTAAATTGCACAAATACAACAGGAGTTTGAATAACATGTTATGAATTTTCATTTGTACACATGTGGCTTTTGGAGCGCTGCCATTTCCTGAAATAGGAAGATTGTTCTGAATAGTAAACAGTAAGATTTTCCGTTTTAGCTCCCACTTTAATTTGTATCTGGCTTGAGAAATGTGATCAAATTATCTAATCAAAATCTTTGACACCATCAATGGGCTTTTTAAAAATAAAGACAATATTAAAATGAAGCCTGTGAATTAATCTTGTTATCTGCACCGAATTGAATTGAGGACTAAAATAGGGCTTGTGCCTGACAAAGTTTAGTTTTCAGAGATGATGTTGACACACACATTTTTCTGTTCCATGGTGGTCCTTGGATTAATTTCAAATCTGATATTTAAAATGAAATAAAATGAAGACTAAGTATCTGATCCCAGAGCATTCATTTTCAGTTTTCTCCATCTCAGTGAGGTAGGATGATTTTGTGTGAGTGTGTGTATGTGTATACTTACCCATATATGTGTGTTACATTTTCTATATTGATATATATTCCTTCATAAAGATGTATATATCTTTATATAGAAACATAATTATATTAACAAACATTTCTGTAAGAATCTGTGTGAGGTTCCTTGAGAGTAAAATCCCTCTAATTACTGTCAACTTGATCTTCAGATTCTAAATGCTTGCCATTTTTGCCAAAATGTCAAATTATTTTTGGCGTAAAAGAGAATGCACTTCTTGTGAACTGCCAGATTGTATACCTGACTATTAGACCCTGCCAAACCTTGCATTTATAATAATTTACAGTTATCAAAATACTTTCATTATTCCTAGTAGGAAAGTCTAGGCAAGTTTTGGTAGTATCTTTTTACAGATGAGGAAAATGGGGATTCATGATGTCTAAAATTTGGCAAAGGTGACATGGCTAATAAAAATGGCAAGATAGTGACTTCCCTGGTGGTCCAGTGGGTAAGACTTCACACCAGTGCAGGGAGCCCGGGTTTGATCCCTGGTCGGGGAACTAGATTCCACATACATGCCACAACTAAAAGATCCTGCCTGCCGCACCTAAGACCTGGTGCAGCCTAAATAAATAAATAAGTTAAATATTTAAATAAATAAATAAAAATTAAAAAAAAAAAACAGACAACAATTAATGGCAGAGATAGGAGCTAGGTCACCAAATTTCAGTTTCAGTTTTCTTTCACTATGCCATCCTGCCCTTTGACATTTATGCCTACAAAGGAACCACTTACTTCTCATCATGAACCCCTTGAGAGAGCCTTGTGTTAACCCAACATGAACTCATTTTATAAAATCAATAACACTATTAATGCATTGTAGGGTTTTTAGTGAAATGCATTTATAAGCCTAATAATTAAAGACTATTTTCATCTTAACTCACTTTTTTGATGGAAAAACTATCAATGCAATTTATAAATAAAATTGAATAATACTTGTACCTGAACCCCTGTAATTTATAAGACAATACTTTTTAGTGGGGAGAGGGATGGGATTGGGAATTTGGGATTAACAGATGCAAAGTATTATATATAGAATGGATAAACAACAGGGTCCTAATGCATAGCACAGAGAACAATATTCCATATCCTGTAATAAACCATAATGGAAAAGAATATGAAAAAGAATGTATATGTATATGTGTGTGTGTGTGTGTGTGTGTGTGTGTGTGTGTGTGTAACTGAATCACTTTGCTGTACAACAGAAATTAATACAACATTGTTAATCAATTACAATAAAATAAATTTTTTAAAAACGGCAATACTTTTAGAAAAATTTACAAGCATGCTAACAAAAGTAAGTTTCTAAAACCATCTGCTTTCTCTTGAATTTGTCTTTTAGTACACTATCTTACTTCGAGGCAATCTTAAAACAGAATTGTAAACATGTAGACTGAAAACAAAATGACCATTGTTTATTATTGTGATTCTAACAGGATTATTTACAGTCAAGAATTTATTTGTAAAAGCTCCATGAGAAGTTAATATGGAGTTAATAATCAAACAATGCAAGAAGTGGTTTGGCTTCTCATTTATTTTGGCTTCTTATTTAAAAACATATTTAGTCAGTGTGCTGAACACAATTAGTTTAGCCAAATTTGATTGACATAAATACTGAAAATCATATTACATTAAAGTTTTTCAGGTGAAGTTCTATGCCATGGGAAGACACTCTCTTTTCCTTTGGGTACTGATATATACAGCTGTTTCAAGAGTTTTGATGCAACGTGTATCTCTTTTAAGCTTCAGAGATAATTTTTAAATTGATGCCCAAGAAATAACGAGCTAATGTTAGTCTGTGAGTGAAACAGAGAGAAAGAGAGAGAGAGAGAGAGAGAGAGAGAGAGAGAGAGAGGTAGAGAGAGAGGGTATACTGTGAGTGAACTCAAGAGTTACTCATGTGAGAAATACACTGTACAGTATGTACACTGTAGGAGCTAGCATCATACCCGTATCAGTTCTCTAGGACTTTCAGGGCAGAACAATCAAAATATCCTTCACCAGATCAGTTTTTCAATGTAAATCAAGTCATTTTTCTTCTACAAAGAATAAACGTCCTTTTTTTTTCTGTAAACAAAGTGCATATTTATCATAAATTATATTAAAAAGTGACATTTTGATTTTGGTCAAAAAACTAAAAAAACTTTAATTTGCTTCATGTACAATTTAAATGAAGGAGTTCATTAGAACACTGGTAGAATAACAACTAGGTTTCATTTTCAACATTAAAATTCATTAGGTGACACTCAAGAAACTATAAATAAATAAATATTGAATATATTGAAATATATGAAACAAATAGTGAAAATGAATAATATTGAAAAAGTTCCCTCTTTCATTCATAATTTTAGTAGTGAAACAGGCTCTCAGGAAATATAAATTAAATACAGACAAATTCTGAATCAGAAGCATTTTACTTTGTGGTTCTCAGATGCATTAAAAGGAATTTGAGGTGCGTGAAAACTAAAAGGGATTTTTGGAAAATGTTGGCCTGAATAAAAATGATTTCATTGTATCATCTTAGTAAGCCTGTATAACATATGAACAGATTTTCTGAATAAATTAATAACACTTTATAAGGTAAAAAGACATATTCAAGTTTGAGCTTAAAAATCTTGATTCTAGGCACTTTGTCAAGAAGGTTATCTAAAACCTTGTAAATTTACATAACATATTACTATAAATTTCAGTACTATGATTGCTGAGAATTGTAGTAATAGGATTTACCTTTTCTTTCAGGTAACTGATGATTAAAGACCTAGACCAGCCAGTCATTTTTTTCCTGTTCCCTCTTGCCTGTTGTGACAGCAGTCTAACAGAAGCTTGCATCATATTATAAATTTCTACAGAACTTCTTCTGTCCTCGGTACGTACTCATAGCCAAATCGAATTTGCATGTGCAATCCTAGTTTGTTTACCTCTTAAAGAGCTTTAATGTCTACTACTTTGATAATAGTTTACAGTATAGAATTAATTGGGTGGCTTGTATTTGTGCACACTCAACTCTCTGGTTTCTATATTCTCTTAATAGGAACTGAAAGTATGTGTTCAGAAGGTTTTTGTTGGAGGAATGCAAAGAGTTAATTTTCCACATTCATGTGAAAGAACTGAGTTGAGGGGAAGGTGGATATCTGAAAAAGAACAAAGTAGCAATCCTCATCTGAAGATGTATACTACAGTTGTATTGCAATCTGCCCAAACAATTGTGCCCTATGGCCTTAATAAAACAAAAATATCATTCTGTGATGTGGGTAGGTATTTCCAGCATCCCTTCTTGTAAACAGAAACCGCCACCCACAATGCATTGTACTTACTTCTTCTGAAATATGCAAATGTGATGAACTGTAATCACGCCCAGAATGTTTGGGTGGTATCACCTACGTGTGGGCCGGGTACAATTTACAATACATTTTAGAGTTGTATTCTTTTAAAAATAGTATAGTATTGAGTTTTGATAACGCTCATAATGGAATGATTCGCTTCCTCAGTGGGTTTTCAGTTAGAACAGGAAAAGTGCTAGATTATGATAACATAGGAAAACAAAGCTAAGGACTATTCCAGGGAAGAAAATGGGCTCCTAGGCTTATTGAGTTGGTCTTGTTGATCTTAAGGAAATAAAGAAGTAAAGAAGAACCTCTTTCGGTAGAAATGCCACTTAACTTGATTTATAATGTGCAGCATTAATGGAACTGAGTCATAAAAATATCATGTGTTAGCATTGTCCTGCATGTCTCATGGCTTTTATTAGACTGTAAGGAGCCTCCATGGAAACTTGAAAATGCTAACAGAAAATGACAGAAATCAGTTTTGCTGTTCTTTGTTTTTTTAAAAAAATAATAGTAATAATAACAATAATGATGATGATGATTAAAGTTTTGGTTTAGGCACTCATTTATATGTGGAAAGTGAAGAACACCCAGCTAGGCAGAACAGCGATGCCAAGATACAGCAAGCAATGTTTAAGAGAAAGAGCCCGGGCTGTAAATGTGCACAATATTCCACATTATATACATGTCATTTCTGAGTACTGCTGGAACGATGCTGTGTCAAATCTGTATGACAGATTGAGGTGAAAGCTGGGAAGAGAGAGCTTGTGAAAAAACAGCCCTGACTGAGTGGGGCATCCTATCGGACTTATCCTGCAGGCTATAAGGAACAACCAGTTTCATCACATAAAAGGAGGAGTAGAACAGGGTTAATTGTCTACTAATTTAACTAGCCCATTCAATCAGTGTATTATTTAAATTGTATCCAAGTGTAACAATGCCATCTAGTGATGAGGTTCTAAACTGATCTTTCCACTGTTTAATTCTTAGTAAGGGTGGAAGGCAAGAGTTTGGCTATTACATAGCACTTTAACTTAATATTCTATGAAATAATAGAGCGCTTCCGATATCCATTTTAGTGTTAGATAAATTATCCATACAAGGTAACACAAAGAACAACATGAACATCCATTTTTTGCCTATTTTATACGGTTTCCTTTTTATGTGGGATGTTCATGTTCAATAGTGAAACATCCTGTGAGTCTCCGTCAGCCTGTGACCTGAGTTTATAGAATCTCTGATATTTGCTCATTCAATAGATCTTTACAATAATCTGTGCTGAAGGCATAGCTTTTATTTAATCTTTACTTTTCAAAAATAGTCTTTATAAAACTATGGCTAACCATTGCATTCTTTTCTCTTTTGCCTTTCTCAGCTTTTTGTTTCCAGTGTAAAGCCAGGTCTTCTGAAGAATGAGGGTCGTAATTCTTCAAGATCATAATTCATGTTGCCCCAACCGCAATGATCATTTATCACATAGCCTGCAAAAACTTGAAACCATCTTCTAACTTTATTGGGAGAAATATGAATTTACAGTCATATGTATTTTGATTGTAATTGCTTGCCTGGAATTTGGGCAAAAGTAATCTGAGAGCAAGGACTTAAATCAGTAAGAATAGATTCTAGGATCTTTGCTACTTGTTAACTGTACAGACTTGAACTTAAAAGACAACTTCTTGGACCTCAATGTCCTCTGAAAAATGTGTGGATTGGACAGAATGATCTGTAATGTGTTTTTCAACTATAAACTTCTGGGATTCTTAAGCAGCTGATAAATAAGATTGTTAAAAGAGTGGAAAGAAGAGGTGAACTTGCTCCAGTGAGTGGCCTTTAGGGTGCACTGAATGACTTTGAGTTCTTCTTCATTGGATATTCAACTAAAAGTGTTTTGAGAGATTACCCAGAATACTTTAACGTATCTTATATAGACATGGGGTAGAGGAGGGAAATGTATTCAGATATCTCAATGTAGAATAAAAATGGATAACATTCAGAATATTGCTCCATGTAAATTGTGATACTAACTACATCCTAAAGTGTTTAATGTAGACATATGACCAAAATGGCAGCAAGTAATGGTATAAAGATGTAGTATGCCCCACTTTCTCCCACTCAATAATTACTAATTATATTCTCTTTTTTTCCCTTTCATGAAGAAAAACATCTTAAATCCCAAACATTAAATTTCAGATGATATTCCAAAATTTTGTCAACTGTTAATACATAAGATTTTTAGAACAGAAAAAGGTGCTGCTTGCTGCCATGGAAACCTACATGTATTTTTAGTTCGTATGTAAAAAAAAAATACTCATACTTTAATAACAATAGTTAAACTGATACTGACTCCTCTTCCTTTCTGATAAATAAATTAAGAAGTCAAAATTATATTTTCTTAAAAAAACAAAGTGCATTCTATATACACAATATTTCTTTTTCTGGAAGTTTTAATGTATCTCATTGGTCTTTTCTACTAAAGTAACTATACTACATTAAAAGTAAGCAGTAAATTTTTCTTCTGTTTAAACATCACAAAAGAAGTAATTTTTAGTATCTTGTGATTATTTACCTACTTATTTCCAGTGGTTGCATATTCTGATTCTACACTATTGGTAAAAGAATAGGTGACAACGAGTTAAAAGTATTCATCATGTATAAAAGTTCACACTAGGTTGTATGAAAAAATTTAAAAACAACAAACAAAATAACACAAAAAATAAACAAAGCACATATAATCTCATTAACACTAATGAGAGCAGAATTGAGGGCAATTAGTTTCCTCAATTCCAGTTAAAAGGCAAAATCAATTATTATAAAAGAAGATATGCAATATGATACAAAAGCAGTGCTATAGGCATGTTGTTAAGCAGCTTATGCACCTCAAAATCAAAAAAACAAACAACCCAATCCAAAAATAGGAAGAAGACCTAAATAGACAGTTCTCCAAGAAGACATACAGATTGCCAACAAACACATGAAAGAATATTCAACATCATTAATCATTAGAGAAATGCAAATCAAAAGTGCAATGAGATATCACCTCACACCGGTCAGACTGGCCATTATCAAAAAATATACAAACAATAAATGCTGGAGAGGGTGTGGAGAAAAGGGAACATTCTTGACCTGTTAGTGGGAATGTAAACTGATACAGCCACTATGGAGAACAGTATGGCAGTTCCTTAAAAAACTAAAAACAGAACTACCATACGACCCAGCAATGCCACTCCTGGGCATATACCCTGAGAAAACCATAATTCCAAAAGAGTAATGTACCACAATGTTCATTGCAGCTCTATTTACAATAGTCATGGAAGCAACCTAAGTGTCCATCAACAGATGAATGGATAAAGAAGATGTGGCCCATATATACAATGCAATATTACTCAGCCATAAAAAGAAATGAAATTGAGTCATTTGTAGTGAGGTGGATTGGACCTAGAGTCTGTCATACAGAGTGAAGTAAGTCAGAAAGAGAAAAACAAACACCATATGCTAACACATACATATGGAATCTAAAAAACAAGCAAAAAAATGATCATGAAGAACCTAGGGGCAAGAAGGGAATAAAGACACAGACCTACTAGAGAATGGACTTTAGGATACAGGGAGGGGGAAGGGTAAGCTGTGACAAAGTGAGAGAGTGGCATGGACGTATATACACTACCAAATGTAAAATAGATAGCTAGTGGGAAGCAGCCGCATAGCACAGAGAGATCAGCTCAGTGCTTTGTGACCACCTAGAGGGGTGGGATCGGGAGGGTGGGAGGGAGGCAGATGCAACAGGGAAGAGATATGGGGATATATGTATATGTATAACAAAGTTTATTCACTTTGTTATAAAGCAGAAACTAACCCACCATTGTAAATCAATTATACTCCAATAAAGATGTTAAAAAATCTGTATTAAATCATTAATTAAAATCAAGAGACTTCTTCTATATTTTATGTACTGCCCACTACTTTCTCTACTTTTCCTTCTTTCTGCTGTCTCCAGTCCTCCTCTCTTCTTTTTCTTTACTGGTAATACTTGAATAATTCTATGAAAAATGTATAATTTTACTAGTAAATTATCTAATCTTATGAATTTACTGGCTTTATATTTTTGTGAGCTACAGTCATAGCTTTAAATCCCTACAACTTTTACATAACAAATAATATATACAAATAATTTTTAATTTCCTTGGAAGAAACATTATTCATTCAAGGTATTCTTAGATATTATCATTCTGATAGACCTGCAAGCACTTGAAAATCTTAATTTTCTTTCTTTTTTTTCTTTTTGCTTTTATACTTGTCAATTTATGTCTACAAATATTTCACAAGAATGAAAAACTGGCTGATAACCTACAAGCATATTTTATAAATATTTACTACAATCATATTCACCTTCTAAAATCCCAATGTAAATTATATATTGAGATATTCTGAAGAATCAAAGCCTCTCTTTTACCTGTTTATTAAAGTAGTGGCTAATCACTGTTCCATTTACAATTTATTTCACCTAAACTTTTCTATGGTTACAACAACACAACCTTGATTAAAACAATTAAAATGTAGAAAAAGCAATAAAACAACTAGATTTTTTTCAACATGGTTCCACAAAACATGTTTAACTTTCTGTTTTTTTTTTTTTAAAAAAAAACTGACCACTGTTATTTGACTAAATTATTAATACTGATTATTTGCATTTCTGTGAGGCAGCCTATATGTTACAGACCCCTCATTCTGTGCTTCAAGTAATAGGTCCAACTTATCTGTAAAGGCTGTGCTTACACATTGCTAAACTACTCAATTGATTTGGTAGAATCAGCAAAGAAAAGAACCATGCATCTAATATATTTGGTTTCAAAGATAGAAGAGGAATGTGTTTATTGGACAAAATTTTCATTATGCAACCAGCTGTTATTTACATTATCTGTAAAGGTTGGTAATATATAACCAGAAAAAAATATTTGCTAAAAGAACTGACAAAATTCACTTTATAAATGTGAAATACTTAGTCAAGCAAGTACTTTGCCATCATCATTCTGAGACTCACTCATCTGCCAAATATCTCAAGAGCACTTTCTTCATTTATGTGAAGTAAATACATTTATTTAGCAAAGAGTGTTATGAGTTTGCCAGCACATTACATTTTTTGTGATTGACCTTTTAGGCTTGTACCTTTGGGGAAAAGTTTTTTAAAAAGATATTTTAGTTTCAGTTTTATTTGTACATTAAAAATTTGTGACTTTCTATGATTTTGAAATAAGATTATTCCTAGAATGAAAAAATTACAATAGAAAGCACTTGTTTAATATTTTGGGTTTTATTTTTTGGATTCTCTTAACTGACCATTCAGAAAGCCAAAAATAGTTGTTTGAAAAGCAAAAGGAGACCTACATTGTTAACTAATCATGGCATGGACAATTCAATGGCACGATATAGGAAACAGATATTTAAAAAAAAAAAAAAGCCTGTAAAGGAATAGTTAAAACTAATTATATTCTTTGTTTCTTTTTATGCTGTTATAGACTAGTCTGATTTTATAACACACCTCACCATTTTTTCACTGTCATTTTCTCTTCCATCTTTTATTTTTTTTACAAAAAATAAAAAAAATATATTTTTTAAAATATTAAGAGTCAACTGGACTTTTTGTATAAATTTTCAAATATATTATAGGTAGAAAATATCTGAAATTTAGCCAATGAAAGATTCTAGAAAAATATCTGTTACATGAGGTTTATATACACAGAATTTTTCATAAAAAAATATGTGAATGAACCATGATTCAAATCCAAATCATCCTAAGTCAATAGCTTTAAAACTAAACATTCAGCTTCTTATAATTTTTCGTTGCTTTATTATGCTAGTAAAATTGTTTTAGCTTAAGAATCCTTAGACCGCAGAGCGCAACATGGACGTATTTTTTATACTTTGGCTCCATCTAGTAGAGACTGAAGAAATTACTTGAAGGTATGACTTTCATTATCATAGGGCTTAGAGCTGCATTTCATGGTAGTGGAAATTTTTTTTAAAAGATGGCAAATAAAGTCAATTTCAATATTTTACAGTGTGTTACTATTGGATGATATGTACTACTATATTATTTTGTCTATGCTCTTTTCCTAGGGTTAGTCAATTGTTTATGACGTTAGCAAAATTCAGGATTTTGACATCTTAAATTTTAGGGAGATAAAAAAGTTTTTAATTCTTGTACCATTACTTACTCCTCCAAGGTTCTGGTTTTATAACAGGGTAGCATCAACATGACAAGGCAGAAGGGAAAGGGTACTTTTACTACATTTCCAACTCACGTGTGAACTAGCTAAGATGTGCAGATGTTGAGGCATGTAAGCTTGTAAAAATTCACTTTGGCTGAGGAGCAAGTGTTGGCTAAATTTTAGTGATGGGAAAGCATAGGAAATTGACAGAGTTTTTGACATTATTTTAAAATTTCCAGTACCTTAAAAATCCTTGGATTCTCATAAAAATAGTTTTTCTTCCTTTTTATTTCATTTTTCCTTCTTGAAGGTCACGCTAGTTCCTTGACTAGTAAGACTACAATATCTGCAACAGGAGGTATGTTTTCTATAATAGCTTTAAACAGGTAAACATCAGTGCTCTAATCAAAATGACCATTCAATCTAAACAGAAATTAATTTTTTTTTCCAGGAGAACATGTAGCGTTTAACAAACAACATCCTTAAGCTTGTAAAGGAATGGATAATTTAAAGTAGCTAATAGGAAAAAAAAAAAAAAAAGTAGCTAATAGGAATGACAATGTTAGTTGTAGTTTTTCAAATCTAATTGCCAATAAGAAATCCTCTGTAGATTTTACTACCTGAAATAAACTTTCCACACAGGCAGCTAAACTAGCTTGCAACACAGCGAATTCAATCATTGCTCACACTTTCACCATCAATGCTGATCATTGCTGCCCAACCAGTTGTGTCATGAGTAGCCAGTGATTTCAAGATGGCTAAACTGATTGGATCACCATGAAATGGTCCAACTGGTTAGTGCCTATACATACGGCCATTCTTTGCTTACCAGTGGGAAACTTAGTGAATTTCAGAGGTGTGGTCAGTGAACTGGTTTGACTATTTAAAATTGCAATGCAGTCTCCTGAATATAGAGAAGGTCATTTCTTTTGAAAGGAAAATTTTTTGAAAAATATAATGACTACATAAAGTTATGCCACCCTCAATTTGATTTTCTGAATGACTGTTCAAAAAAAAACTTTTTTAGTTTAGAACAGTTTTAAATTTACATAAAAATTGTGAAGAAAGTACAGAGCTCCCACATATTGCATGCCCAATTTCCCCTATTACATTAGCGTGGTGCTCTTGTTAACAGTTAATGAACCAATATTGACATAACATTATTAACTAAAGTCTGTACTTTTTCAGATTTTCTTGGTTTTCATTTTTTCTGTTCCAGGATTCTGTCGAGTCATCGTGCCTCCTTAGGTTCACTCTGACAATGCCAGTTGAACAGACATCCCTTGTTTTTGGTGACCTTGATAGTTTTCAGGCATAATGCTGAAGTGTTTTGTGGAATTGCTCTCAACTGGGGTTTGTCTGATGTTTTTCTCATGAGTAGACTGAGATTGTGTATTGTGAGTAATATCAGAGAGGTAAAGTGCTATTTTTAATCACATCATATCCAGGCTACATACTATCAACATGACTTACCACTGTTGACTTTGACCTTATCACCTTGCTGAGGAAGTATTTGTCAGGTTTCTCGGCTCTAGAGTTGCTCTCCCCCAACCCCCCAGCTTCCCATACTGGACCCTTTGGAAGGGAGTCCTTAAGCACAGCTCACACTTAAGGAGTGAGGAGGAAAGCTCCACCTTCTTGAGGCTAGAGTATCTATATAAATAATTTGGAATTCTTCATGGGACAGTTGCCTATTCTCCCCCGTTAATTTATTTATCAGACCATTTATTTATACTAATATGGGCTAATGGATAACTATTTTCTTCAACTTGAACTTTAGGTTGTTTAACTGTAAGGAGTAAGTACTTATTAACTGTGAACCTGATGAACCCTTTGCAAGATAAGTGATTGTTACAGAAATGTAAAAATACATCAGATTTCTATAATTTTGCATATCTTCTTGAATAATAAAGAGAATTTATAAAATAATACATAGATTGATAAAATTTTGTCGAATTTGCTCAACTGTTATTAAAAATCATCTAATTGAATATTATCATCATATTATTGAATATGATAATTTAATTGAATTGAATAATGAATATAATTATTATATCATTGAATATGATAATATTATTATAATATTATTGAATATGATAATATTGTTATTATATTATTGAATCATCAAATTGCATTTTTATCAAAAAGTGTTATCTGTGTTATTTTTCAAACTTTACACAGTCTTTTTACATTTTGATACCATCCAATTTTCTATGAGATGTAATTTATGAAGTTATTTATTTTCGCAAGATATAAAAGCATATGAGTCATTTACATTTACAGTAGACTGCCTTAAATAGTTAACAAAACCTAAGTAAAAAATACCTTTGAACTATAATCAGACTGGAAAAGGAAGCACATTTTAAATGAAATACTTCATAATAAAACTCTTTTATATAGTGCCATAGAGGTCAAAATTGATAATCTTTCATAAGCACCTTTTTCAGCATAAAAATAGCATGCATATGTTGAAGTAGATTCTTCTGTAGATTTTCATCAAATTCTAAATACTAGATTTTAACTCTACTTCTGGATATACCTAAGGTAGACAGGATTTATTGCTTCACATTAAAAAGATCATAGAATTAAGCGTATGTATAACACCTCCTCCCTTTTGCTCATGCAGACATTTAGTTTCCCTATTTGTTACTTTTTCTCAATGAGTAAAATACTTAAACATGCATTTCTGAACCAGCATCTTTAGTCTATGTGTGTGAGCCACTCTGTTAGCCAAGGATTTAACCCTTCTATGCTTCACACCTGTTCCATTCCCTCCACCTCTTGACCAGTTTCAGACTTGCAATTACTTTAGGCTTTAAGGTTATAGCATTTATTATTTGCCTAAAAGTATAGGCCAACTTCAATCACCTGTGCTTATAGGTTGATTATCCTAAGTAAAAATGAATAAAGCATAGATAATATAAAGATAATTTGATCATTATTTACAGAAATACCAAACACTGTTTGACCTGTAAAAAAATGAAACATAATCTTTGTCATTAAATGTGTGCCATTCAAAAGAGAAAGTGCTAAAGTCTTATATTAAAATGAATCTTTAATCTCTAATAACAATAAAATAACACTATGTTTTTACTTGTTTTGTAATAGTATCATGTTTTTATTGTAAAGTTTTCAATTTGCCTTGAGTTCTTTATTCCCTTTCTATTTTTTGTTTTTTTGGTGTGTGACTGAGTAGGCATAGCAAGTCATTTTCTTAACCACAGAAATGATAACCAATTCTCAAAGTTTTTTTCTGGATGGGTCTATCTAAATTTTGATTCTAATTGACACCATATATATATATATATATCTCTCTCTATTTATTAAAAAACTTAATCCATAAAGAGAGAAGGTAAAAATCACCTACAAAGTTATCAATTATAAATTACTATCAGTCATAACTAACGTTACTATTTGTATACATATTTCCATATATTCTGATTGCATAAGCTGATAGTGAAGAATAGATATTGATATAGAAATATCAATAGATGGGTGTGAAATGTCAGTAGATATAAAACATCCCACTATATAATCGAGAAGCTTCTGGGAGGATGGAGGCAGTGACAGCATAGTTCTTGAATGGTTCTGAATTCACACATACACACTCACACACAGACATACATAAACACATGCTCACACACACAGAGGGAAAAAGGACCATATAGAAAGAGAAGTGAAAACCTTTGGACATTTACAACAAACTAGGTGTCACAATATTGCCCATAACTACCCTCTACCCCCACAACCCCTGCCACCAAATAAACAGGTGAGACAAATCACAGTCACAGGACCATATATCAGAAAACGTAATTTACTTGCAGTTGACTAAATGGATAGAAAGTAGAAGAGCTAGAGAAAGAAAAGCCAGTTCAGAATTCTTTGAGTGAGGGCTTCCCTGGTGGCGCAGTGGTTGAGAGTCCGCCTGCCGATGCAGGGGACACGGGTTCTGTGCCCCGGTCTGGGAAGATCCCACATGCCGCGGAGCGGCTGAGCCCGTGAGCCATGGCCGCTGAGCCTGCGCGTCCGGAGCCTGTGCTCTGCAACGGGAGAGCCCGCAACAGTGAGAGAGGCCCGCGTGGATTAGAGCAGTGTTAGAGGAAATGGGGAAGGGAAAGAACACAATAAGCTCTTAGTAAATGTTTGATAACTTTTAAAAAGTGCAGTGTGAAATTTCCATCTAATTGAATAGAGGAGGTAAGAGAGACTGAAGCAATAGCACCAATGGACCACTGCAGCTGGCCCTGTGACAGAAAAGGAATATTTTGGCAGGAAATGCTTCTTCAGTAAAGCAAAGCCCATCAGATTCAGTGAAACACTTCTGTTAATAACTTGTCAAAGGGAAACGGTATGGATGTTAGGTATCCATGCCAACATGTGCCAGCTTCTCACTTCTCGGAATATTTTGCCAAGGTATAGATGTAGAATGATTTCAGATTTTCACAGGCAGTGGAAAATGGACTGAAACAAGGATTTAAAAAATTTAGGCCACCACAGTCTTATCTTAATATTAAATCTAGAATCATTTTATTTCATCTATAAAAATTTTCCACCTGTGTTTAATTGACATGCAGTGCATCCATTCATTTAATAAACAACTATTAACATTAAAAAAAAAAAATTCGTCCAGAGTCTGCTTGGCGGTTGAGATCCATCCTGTACAACTTGTGTTAGACCATGGTGCCTTTTTTAAAATAAAATATTTTACTGCCATCTCCTGGAGAAAAGTGGTAATAACATCCTGGAGCTGTTCCAAGCTGAACTCACACAACTATAGCGCCTCAGTCTTGACAGGGATACAGGCGTAAAATGAGGTACCGTTTCCTAGTAAATTTATTCCTCCATTTCCCACAACCAGGGTCATGTAATCCACTTTCAGATTTAATTCTAATCCAAGCAAGAGCCTCTCATTGACCCTATTTGATTTAGGTGTTTACTCATGGTGTATTCAGTTATAGCCAAGGACTAGAGTTGCAGAGCAAGAATGTGATTGTAGGATCCAACCCTGTTTGAAGGGGGAGTGTTAAATAAAAACAAAAGAGAAAATGTTAAAAACAATGAAAACAAAATGGGATTTGTGGGATATAGTCTGTACCAGATTAAGCGGTGGGGAACAGAGTCCTACTGCTGAGCTAGCAGTCCACAAATGCCCTCTGCCTGTAGCCAAGAGTAGTGGTAGGCACCAGGCATGCAGCTGAGACCATAAAGGATGGTCAAGGCACCATAATTTTAAGGTTTGTAAGGCTGTTTTGTTGGGGGTTTTTTATCCATTAACTCAGTGTTTTCAAATTTGTAAACTGTTGAAAAACTTTCCTCAAATAAAATTTTCCATGAGAACCCAACTCAGATAGAAAAGCTTTTGGATAAAGAAAAAGTAGAATAGAAGAGCAAAGCCTCGTCTGCTCTTTCCATTTTCCATTTCACGTGGAAACCCTGATAATCCTGAGGCACTCAATTAGCTCCCCCCCAAAAGTTTGAAATCTATGGCAAACCTCTTTATCCTTTGGATTATCTTTACTTATCCAATATATTTGGAGCTTATATTTTCTATGGAAAAACTGTGAACATATGATCATAAACTAATCTCTAAAATATGCACAAATATTCATAGAACAGCACTTTTTTGTAGAACAAGGATTCTATGACACAGCTATTTTAATTTGAATGAATGCATAGACGACAGAGATAACAGAAAGTTGAAAGATTCCAAAGCAGATTTAAAATTACATTTGATTATGTAAATAGAAATAAATCTGCAAATTAATATATTGTCATTACATTAATAATATAGCACATTAATATATGTGCCACTTCATCAATGGTTGATGGTTATATTTACAGTGTCCTGGAATGTAACCATCTAGGCAGAATCGCCATCTCTTCATTAAAGGAAGTAAGGAATACTTCTAGTGTACACTTCTAAACTGAGGCTTTCAAATTTTAAAAAGTGAAAGCTACAGCCTTACAGAAACAGGAGAGGGAAATTTTGATGAGAGAAGAGAGATGGATTGTAGCTCATGGGGGAGAAACAATGTGATTATAACTCAGCATAGGGAGAAAGGAGAAATAATTGAGTATGATGGAGGGCAGAAAAATATCATAGAGTGGTGGAGTCAAAATAAGAAACTATCTCTTAAGTTTGCCCTGTTCCAAACCTGGAGGAGACTTAGTTCTATTTGAGGGTCTTAATCACACATGCAGGTCAAACATCATTCATATTCCTTTTTGTCACACTATTGAGAAGGAATCCCAGCTGGAGACTCATTTTTGTCTTTCTCATATTTATTCCACACATCCATATATTGCAAAGCCCAATTTATTGGATTGACTTAATATATGAGATGTATATTTCCCATGTGTAAGGAGGACAGTTGAAACCAATAGGACCCTGTGGGGCTCCTGGGCACAAAAGCTTTTCTGTGTCCCCTTCTCTGAGTTCCAAAGGGCAGGTTCAAACAGTTGCTCATCAAGGAAGGGAGGGGATGCAGAGACAAGGGAGGAGCAGTCAGGAAACAATAGTGCAGACTTGGGGCAGGGTCCTGGTGCCCCTCAAGGGATATACATAACAATATCTTTGAGCTCTTTTGCAGTACTAAAACCCCCAACAAATGGAAGATGTTAACTACTTGATAAAGAACCCTTTATTCCAGAGAAGGTCACAGTTTGACCTTCACCACCTGATGCCAGATGATCTCTCTATTGAAGGAATGCAGGCCCTGCAAGCACCCTGATCCTTATCAGAAACCTTGCCCCTTGACTATAAAACTCCTCACAAAGCCCCCCTGCTTGGGAGACACAGTTTTGAAGGCATTAGCCCACTGTGGCTCCCTTTGCCTGGCAAAACAACAAAGCTATTCTTTTCTACTTCACCCAAAACTCTGTCTCCGAGATTTAATTCAGTGTTAGGGTACAGAGGCCAGATTCAGCTTCACAGTTATAGATAACAAAGATTTATTAACTAGTGGTCAAGATGGGATATGAATTGAGTGTCTTGATTTTATAACTCAAGTTCCTTGAATACGAAAATCTTAACATCTGTCTTCTCTGACAGTCAGAAACCTATAGTACTTCTCCATTGTTCTATGTAGTATGTTTACATTTATATGTGCATGCAAATATATGTGTGTGTGTGTCTATACATACACACACAAATCTCATAATTTAGAGAAAAATTTTATTTTCTAAGCCTTAAAATATCTCCCATAGATTCTTGTGTTGGCTGAATACTCTAAGGAAATTTCTTTTTGCATAACTACTTATTTAACTGTAACTTTTAGAGTAATTTTTGAGAAGAGTAGAAACGGTTTCTTACAGGCTTACTGGAGATAAGAAGACAAGTGAATCGTCTGGGCAGGGAAAAGGGATTCCAGTGGAAGAAAAGAAACATTTAAAATATACGTTTATGCATTTACGCATATGCGACGTGTAACGTAACCACTTCTTTCTCATTTCTTCGTAAAATACACATTTTCTTGAAAATACACCAGAGAGTTTAATCCATTTTCTGAGTATGAGACTCAGAAAGATTTTCATGTTTAACTGTTAGACCTGCGCGGTCTCCTAGGAGTTTCGACTCGCCCAGGAAACAACAAGAGTCGGAAGTCGATGCAAAACGCAAGAGGTTTATTGAAGGCCGGTGCACCGGGGTTCCTTGGTCCTCACGCAGGAGGTCGAAGAAGGAACCCTTTTGGGCGCGAATATGTCAGTTTTATAGGTTCCCACTTCCCCGTATGTAAATTATAGATTTGGTTGTGTTCTCCTGCTGATTGGTCCCGGCTTAGGCTCGGACCAGAGAGGGAACTTGTCCCCAGCTGCCTGATTGGTCTTTGACAGACACCTTTTTTACATTTTGTTATCTCCCTCCTTCTCCCCAGCTGCCTGATTGGTCTTTGACAGACACCTTTTTTACATTTTGTTATCTCCCTCCTTCTCGGAAGGGGGCCGGACATCCTGGAAATTCACCCATTGTCTAAGAAGCCCCTATTGTCTGGAGAGTTCTTAATCATTAGCTGGAACAATGTCCCTCGAGTCCCACATAACAAGAACAAAGATTGACCAAGGGGAAAGTATTATGCTTAAGAAATTATCTCTATCTATCCAACCATCTATCTTTTAAATTCTTTTTGGAAGCAGATAAAAAATAAATAAATGCTAAAAATTCACATGTCTGCACAAACAAGAGGGAAAACAACAGAGAATTTTTTAAAGGAGATTAGAACTGTGCATTCTTCAGCCCAACTGTATAAAATTTATAAAAATTTGAATAAAAAGTTTATGAAAAATTACCAATGAATTCTAATTATGAATAATTTAACATTTAGCTATATCAATCTGTCTGCAATATTTTGTTACTTCTTCACTGATTTACACTTATATCACCATAAAATAAGCCTTTCTATCTCATTTTCTATAAGTCACAGATATTGGAAATTTGTACCTTATGAAACACAATATTTTAAAATTATGTTATGTCAGAAAGTAGGAAAACACATTCATTACAGATGACATAATACACATAGAAAGTTTATGCAAATTTTTCAGATGAAAGAAAATATGGAAAGAATTCTGAATACAATGTTTGAATTATTTTTGGTATTAATTCTACAAGTTATTTCACTTATGCTATTAAAATGCTGATATGTTAACACTTTAAGTTGTGTCTCAAATGTGCATTTAATTTAAATTTAATAATACAAGTTTTGCTTATGAAAACCAAGTCAATTATTGAAAGCATTTCCTAAGGTTTAGCAATTATTTAAGAGCTGCATTTACTATAAAGTAATTAGCTCAAATGGCATGTTCATGAAAGCAGATTTAGCACAACTTTACATATTGGTATGAAAGGGAAATGTTTAATTCCAATATAGCTGAAAATCAAATTTATTTCATCTGGCAGTCATTTTATTTTCAACAAAGGAACAAGTACGTATTTTCAAGTGGCTTTTTAACATTTTCAAGATGTAAAATTGCATATTTATAGTTAGAATTTTATATAAAAGAAGAATGTCAAAATTAATGGAATGATGTAAAAATTTAAGGGAGCTCTTGTTTTGGTTTTATTTATTTTACCAACTTTCTTATTTGAATGATATCAGACAAGCAAAATAATATATAGTTTATATGTATGTATATGTTACATAATAAGACAAAACAAAATAAAAGTATCACTATTCAGCTTACGAAATAGAGCACTACAAATACAGTTGAATGAACGTGTGTGCATTAACTGATCACATTGCCCGCCCTTCTTCCATGAGGTAACCACAGTTCTGCATTTTGCATTATTCATTTCCTTGTTTTCTCTGTAGTTTTAAAACACACATACACACATTTAATTAATATATTATTTGGTTTTGCCTTCTTTTAAACTATGTATATATACCTATATTATAAAATAAATATATTTGTGTATATCAAACGAACGTTCTGTTGCATATATATGCAAGTATTTATTCCTTCCCTGTTAAGGAATTTTGGTTAATATATTTTTTTTCTGTTATGAACAAAGCTGTTATGAGCATTCTTGTATCCATCCCCTATCACACATGTGTAAGCGCCTCTATGTGATACATCTATGAGTTAAGTATTCAGTCATACGATGTGTATATCTTTAGTAGCTGTTTTCAAAAGTGACTGTACTACCAGAGATTTGTAGAAATCTTTGTTGTTTTATATTGCCACCATACTTGTTAAGATCAAACTTTTTTTTCTTTAAATTTATGAGAGTAAAATTGTATCTCACTGTGGTTTTGTTTTCACTTTAATGATTGATAATAAAGTTGAACATTTTTTATATTTTGGAAACCATATGTGTTTCTTTTTCTTTGAAATGTTTGTTCATGTCTTTTTCCCATTTTAGTATTGGTTAGTTTTATTTCCTTACTAATTTTAAGACTTCTTTTTATATGAACTTGATATGACTCTTTTATTTTCTGTGTACTTAGTGCATATCTTTTCCTTGAGTGTAACTTCTGTAAGAATGTTGCTTAATTTTATTTTAGTCAGACAATGTATTCTATAAGATAGGAATTTTTTTGTTTTAATTTTTGTGGCTTTTTAAACACCTATAAATGTATTTGTCTAAATATTCTAAATGAATTTGAAAGGAATGCATGTTTATAGTTATTGGGTGGAATGGTGTATACATGTCCTTTAGTCAAGTATTAATTGTGTATAGAAATTTCTATATGCTTACACTTGGGTTTTTTATTTTTACTTTACTTTATTTGTCAATCACTGAAAGATATATTTTTAAGAAAACTTCTACTATTCATGTGAGTTTGTCAATTTCTTTTTTTTTTTTTTTTTTTTTGGCTGTACCTCTAGGCTTGCAGGATCTTAGTTCTCCGACCAGAGATCGAATCCCGGCCCCTTGCAGTGGAAGCGTGGAGTCCTAACCACTGGACTGCAAGGGAATTCTGGTTTGTCAATTTCTTTTTGTACTTCTCTATATATGTAATATTATATATATGTAATATATATAATGAATTGTATACATTCAATTTGTAAAATAATTTGATGCCAAAATTACATCTGTAGCCCTATTTTTCTGGAACTGATCAAACTCACACCAAAGTTTGTATTAAAAACAAAACAAAAACAAGTCAAGTATAACCAATAAAACTGTAAAGAAAATGCAGAGTAGCAACCCTCTCCTCAAAATTGTCAACATATTATAAGTACTCAATAATTAAAACAGTGCTTTATACCTTCATAAATATATTGATTGGACTGCCCTCACACAGTTTGAATGCTGTGTTGGGTCTGAAACTACTCCATCCCCAACTGCGCACTCTCCTCAGCAAGGGCAGCCTTCACCCTAGCGTGGGTCTGCGCCTTGTAGCATGTGGGGTTGGAGCTGACAGGAAACCAGCGACCCTCACAGGAAACCAGCCAGAGTCCCAGGCAGTGTCAGTCTGCTTCCTCTGCCTTGTTTCCGAAGTATGCAAGGGGATGTGAACTTTTCAAAAGCAGAATCTAGGTTTCTTACAGCCCTGCTGTTAGTCCTGTAACAGGGAAGAGCTAAATCGGCTCCATATTGGATCTGTTTCTTTGACTTTAACCTTTGCTTTTCGTTGCTTTTTTTATTATAATCATACATAATGGCCTGCCTCAGGGAACCCTTCCCCTATGTCTGAATGTTAAACTAAAGTGTCCCGGTTCAACTCACAGGGAGACAACCTGACCCTGCCCACCTGTAAATGGCTGCAAGAAAGAAGAAATTAATACATCCCCTCACCTAGGCTGGTCATTCCAGGAGGTATTTTGCAAGACTGATGACCCTTTTTACTTTACTTTCCCACCATCTCTCCCTCTCTATTCTGCCTTTTTACTTTACTTCCCCCCCGGCTCTCCCTCTCTGATTCTATAAAAGAAACTGGCATCCGGACTCTGATAAGATGGTTTTTGGGGACCCTAGCGCACCATCTTCTCAGTCTGCTGGCTTTTTGAATAAAGTCGTCTTCCTTGCCTCAACATCTCATCTCTGATTTATTGGCCTGTCGTGCGGTGAGCAGAGCAAGCTTGGTCTCAGTAACAGTCCCACTGATTTTCAAACCAGCAAAGGAGACTCTCCTTCCCAGTTTCAGATCCCAGGGCTGGGATGCCCTGTATGTAGTTCCAACTGCTCAATCCCCAGGGAAGATCTCCAAGTCCATGTAATACCCTTCCTTTTCTGTGTCCCCTCTAGGAGCACAGGTCCCAAAGTGATCCCTTCTCTTCCCTTCCTACTGATTCCGGGTGGATCTTCCTTACAGTCTTGGTTGTATAAGAGTCTTTCTCCAGATTGTTTTCTGTGAGCGTTGCTCCATATGTGGATGTATTTTTGGTGTGTCCATGGGGAGAGGTGAACTTCACATCCCCCTACTCCACCACCTTGATCATCTCCTCACCACAGTAGCTCTAAACCCACAGGCAAAAGGACCAATATGGGTATTCTTCTAGCTATTGAGTATGTCTAATTTTTATACATTTATCAACCAGGAAAATGACCATTATGTGGATCCATGTACCACATGAGCACCCAGTGAGCCAGACTAAGCCAAGGTCCCCAAATGTACTCAGTTTAATGAGGAATATGATGATACTTAGTGTCTACTGTCAGTATTGTCATGGTCTGAATGCGGGTTGGGATGAGAGAGGAACAGGTCCCGTTGCCCAGGTGGACTCAGGAATTTTGTACCCATTGCAACATGGTGGGGAGGGCGATGAGAGTCCAGTAGAGTGTGTAACGCTGAAACTTTTCCAGGCAGAGTTGTCCTTTGTCCTTACAACACCATTGTCCTTGAAGCACCAGAAGTATCATCTCAGACCTTGGTGCAACAGTCCTTGAAAAGTTTGGGAGTTCTCTTTTACCCATTATATAATCACCTGAACCTAAATGGCCTTAAGCTCCTTTTGGGGAAAGACTAGGGTAAACTTTGCTGTAATATTGCAGGATCCTTCCTCATAGAGAAAGATAGTTCTACATCTGAGAACTAGCTCAGTTCCATATACTGAACACATGATTTCATTATGATAGATGTCCCTAAACTTCTTAATATTCATCCTTGACTTATTTTGTTTTATAAACTAAGCAATACCATTATTGATGTCCCACTTATTTTGATCCTAGGAATACAATAGTCAAACAACTACATATATATTGTTATACATAGTTATATATATAGTTATATATATATGGCTCTTGGTGGGTCAGACTTCTTGCAGCCACTTAGAACTTGCCACCAGTTACTTTTATCTCCATTGTTGTCGGAGAAATCAGCATGTGAAAGTATCTCTTGCCATCAGTCCTGGCCCCAGAGGAAAGACACCCTCAAGCTTTTCAGTAATTCTGCTGCCCCTCTCAACAGTGCAATTTTTTACTGCTTTGTTAATAGAAAAAGGTTAATCTTCTAGCTTGGCCACGTATTTGAGCTTTTTGTTTCTTTCTCCACTGTTTTTCATGACAATTTTGGAATTGTTTTATCCCATAGTGTGGGTCATAGTGTTTTCCAAGTTTCCAAGAACGATCTGTCTTAGCAACTCATTAATAATATTTCCCGTGATCCTTGTCAGGGTATTATAGCTTTTATTGATATCTAGAGGTAATTATGCTATGTGAAATAAGTAAGACAGAGAGAGACAAATACTGTATGATATTACTTATATGTGAAATCTAAAAGATAAAACAAACAAAACAAAACAAAATGAAAACAGACTCATAGATTACAGAGAACAAACAGATGGTTGCCAGAGGAGTATGAGATGGGGATCGTGGTAAAACAGATAAAGGAAATTAGGAGGTACCAACCTTCAGTTATAAAATAAATGTGCCATGGGGATGAAATATACAGCAAAAAGAATATTGGCAATAATAACATAATAACATTATATGGGGACAGACAGTTACTAGACTTATTGTGGTGATTATTTCACAATTTACACAAATGTCAAGTCACTATGTAGCACACCTGAAACTAATGTAATATTGTACAACAACTATATTTCAATAAAAACCAGATCAATCAATCTTTTATCATGAGACAAACCTTCCACATTAATAACTTTTTCCTTATCCAAATTTATGTTCCAAACCTACACCCACACATATATAACACCATCAGGATCCAAATCCATATACTCCTGTGTCCTTTCTAGTTTATGTGACTAGTTTCTACAGCAATTTCTGCAACTTCCCTTTTCCCCTTTAACAATTCCAGCATTTCTCCAGCTAAGTTATGTTAACTTGACTATAGTTATTGGTCTAGTGTCCAGAATGGGAGAAGGAGATAGATCCTTCTATCTATCTAGAGGTTTGTGTACATTATTGCTTTTAACATAGAACTTCTGTACCATACTTAAGCAAGGAGGATCACTAGCCTTTAACAAGGAGTGGCTCAATCCTTCAAGCCCAGAGAGTTCAGGAAAATTTTACAATTGAACTTTTCAAGTACATTGACTCAGATGTTTTATTCTGAGTCTAGAATTCCACTCCTTCCCAATTAGGGTACTGATCTTATCATAGTGGACTGGAATTGCTGGAATTGAACATCGTCCTTTTCTGGAGCTCTGCTACCACTATAAAAAGTCCTGGAACTGATGAACACCTATTTCTGCCCTCTTGCTGCAGTAAAATAGTCTCTATATATGCTGCCAAAGAGACCCTCTGGCTTTCACATTTTGCCTTGAATTGGTGATTAATTACCCTAAGTCTTTCATTGTTTTTCTTCAATGCTTGGTTAGTACCATTCAATTCTATAGTTCTTGTAATTATTATTTTCCCTTAATGTCTCAAATGCTCGAGTTGATGTACACACCAATGCATTCATTTTGATTAGTATTCCAGCCCAGTTCAACCACCAGTGTAAGTTTTAAAGGATGAACTGCTATAGTATGCCAAAGCTATCAGTATTCTATTTACCACCTGTAATTAGAGTCCCCATTGCTAAGAGGCCAGTGAATGATCCATTCCTAAAATCCCATTTTAAATTTTGTTTTCTAGGATCAATTCTGTTACCAACTCTCTTAGGTCAGATTATTTTGGATATACAGTCTGAGGTAGAAATTTGCATTCATGAATTCTTGGAAAAATATATATAGAAAGGAGAAGAGAAGTAAGGTTGGACAGAAAACCAGTTTTTTTTTTCTGTTTTTGCCAAACAAATGCAGGAGCTTCAACTGACCCAATGGTGAGCTTTGGAGTTCAGATAGCTTTTGAGGTTTGTTTTATTCAAGTTAAGAGTGTTGGGCTTTTGTACTCATTTGTTAACCTGTCATTGGATAAGTTCTGTCACAGGGAGGCTGTGTAACCTAAAAAAAGGCACAACTTTTGGCCAAGAGACACTCAGATGGGAGTTGTTAGGAGCCAACACTCTTGGCAACTGAAGGAATGAATATCTCACTCCCAAGAAGACAATTTCAGTGGCATATATAGCATCCTTTACACCTAGGAAGGGTTACATTGGTATGATATTTTGCCATTATTCTTTGACTGTACTCTTAATGCTTTTTGAATTTTATACATGTGCATTTTAATTTAGAAAAACTTTCTTATATTAGAGTATACTTGATTTAAATGAGTTTTAGTTTCAGGTATGCAGCAAAATGATTCAGTTATACATAGGTATATATCTATTCTTTTCATATTCTAAAAAATAAATTAAAAAATAAATTTAAAATAGAAAATTTGAAACTAGCAGGGTTGGTTAGTGAGGTGTCAGGAAAGAAGCCATCTCCATAGCATAAAAGTGCACAAAAAAAAAATAGGATACATATAGTTAAAACTATTATATACCAGGATTAAAAACCTGCTGTGAATCACAGTAGGTGACTTTAACACCCCACTTTCACCAATGGACAGATCACCCAAAATGAAAATAAATAAGGAAACACAAGCTTTAAATGATACATTAAACAAAATGGACTTAATTGATATTTATAGGACATTCCATCCAAAAACAACAAAAAACACTTTCTTCTCAGGTGCTCATGGAATATTCTCCAGTATAGATCATATCTTGGGTCACAAATCAAACCTTGGTAAATTTAAGAAAATTGAAATCGTATCAAGTATCTTTTCCAACCACAACGTTGTGAGACTAGATATAAATAACAGGAAAAAATCTGTAAAAAATGCAAACACATGGAGGCTAAACAATACACTACTTAATAACCAAGAGATCACTGAAGAAATCAAAGAGGAAATCAAAAAATACCTAGAAACAAATGACAATGAAAACATGATGACCCAAAACCTGTGGGATGCAGCAAAAGCAGTTCTAAGAGGGAAGTTTATAGCAATACAATCCTACCTTAAGAAACAGGAAACATCTCAAATAAACAACCTAACCTTGCACCTAAAGCAATTAGAGAAAGAAGAATTAAAAAACCCCAGTGTTAGCAGAAGGAAAATAATCTTGAAATTCAGATCAGAAATAAATGAAAAAGAAATGAAGGAAATGATAGAAAAGATCAATAAAACTAAAAGCTGGTTCTTTGAGAAGATAAACAAAATTGATCAGCCATTAGCCAGCCTCATCAAGAAAAAAAGGGAGAAGACTCAAATCAATAGAATTAGAAATGAAAAAGGAGAAATCACAACTGCCACCACAGAAATACAAAGGATCATGAGAGATTACTACTAGCAACTCTATGCCAATAAAATGGACTACTAGCAACTCTATGCCAATAAAATGGAAGAAATGGACAAATTCTTAGAAATGCACAACCTGCCAAGACTGAACCAGGAAGAAATAGAAAATATGAACAGACCAATCACAAGCACTGAAATTGAAACTGTGATTAAAAATCTTCCAACAAACAAAAGCCCAGGACCAGACGGCTTCCCAGGCGAATTCTATCAAACATTTAGAGAAGAGCTAACACCTATCCTTCTCAAACTCTTGCAAAATATAGCAGGGGGAGGAACACTCCCAAACTCATTCTACAAGGACACCATCACCCTGATACCAAAAAAACAGACAAAGATGTCACAAAAAAAGGAAACTACAGACCAATATCACTGATGAACATAGGTTCAACTAAGTACTAGAAAACAGAATCCAACAGCACATTAAAAGGATCATACACCATGATCAAGTGGGGTTTATCCCAGGAATGCAAGGATTCTTCAATATACGCAAATCAATCAGTGTGATACACCATATTAAAAAATTGAAGGAGAAAAACCATATGATCATCTCAATAGATGCAGAGAAAGCTTTTGACAAAATTCAACACCCATTTATGATAAAGACTCTCCAGAAAATAGGCATAGAGGGAAGTTTCCTCAACATAATAAAGGCCATATATGACAAGCCCACAGCCAACATTGTCCTCAGTGGTGAATAACAAACCATTTCCACTAAGATCAGGAACAAGACAAGGTCGCCCACTCTAACCACTGTTATTCAACATAGTTTTGGAAGTTTTAGCCACAGCAATCAGAGAAGAAAAGGAAATAAAAGGAATCCAAATCAGAAAAGAAGTAAAGCAGTCACTGTTTGCAGATGACATGATACTATACATAGAGAATCTTAAAGATGCTACCAGGAAACTACTAGAGCTAATCAATGAATCTGGGAAAGTAGCAGGATACAAAATTAATGCACAGAAATCTCTGGCATTCCTATACACTAATGATGAAAAATCTGAAAGTGAAATTAAGAAAACACTCCCATTTACCATTGCAAAAAAAAGAATAAAATATCTAGGAATAAACCTACCTAAGGAGACAAAAGACCTGTATGCAGAAAATTATAAAACACTGATGAAAGTAATTAAAGATGATACAGATAGATGGAGAGATATACCATGTTCTTGGATTGGAAGAATCAACATTGTGAAAATGACTCTACTACCCAAAGCAATATAGAGATTCAATGCAATCCCTATCAAACTACCACTGGCATCATTCACAGAACTAAAACAAAAAATTTCACAATTTGTATGGAAACACAAAAGACCCCGAATAGCAAAGCAATCTTGAGAAAGAAAAATGGAGCTGGAGGAATCAGGCTCCCTGACTTCAGACTATACTACAAAGCTACAGTAATCAAGACAGTATGGTACTGGCACAAAAACAGAAATATAGATCAATGGAACAGGATAGAAAGCCCAGAGATAAGCCCATGCACATATGGTCAGCTTATCTTTGATAAAGGAGACAAGAATATACAGTGGAGAAAAGACAACCTCTTCAATAAGTGGTGCTGGGAAAACTGGACAGGTTCATGTAAAAGTATGAAATTGGAACACTCCCTAACACCATACACAAAAATAAACTCAAAATGGATTAAAGAGCTAAATGTAAGGCCAGCCACTATCAAACTCTTAGTGGAAAACGTAGGCTGAACACTCTATGACATAAATCACAGCAAGATCCTTTTTGAACCCCCTCCTAGAGAAGTGGAAATAAAAACAAAAATAAACAAATGGGACCTAATGAAACTTAAAAGCTTTTACACAGTCAAGGAAACAATAAACAAGAAGAAAAGACAGCCCTCAGAATGGGAGAAAATATTTACAAATGAAGCAACTGACAAAAGATTAATCTCCAAAATTTACAAGCAGCTCATGCAGCTGAATATCAAAAAACAAACAACCCAATCCAAAAATGGGAAGAAGACCTAAATAGACATTTCTCCAAAGAAGATATACAGATTGCCAACAAACACATGAAAGAATGTTCAACATCACTAATCATTAGAGAAATGCAAATCAAAACTACAATGTGATATCATCTCACACCATTCAGAATGGCCATCATCAAAAAATCTACAAACAATAAATGCTGGAGAGGGTGTGGAGAAAAGGGAACCCTTTTTCACTGTTGGTGGGCATGTAAATTGATACAGCCACTATGGAGAACAGTATGGAGGTTCCTTTAAAACCTAAAAATAGAACTACCATATGACCCAGCAATCCCACTACTGGCCATATACCCTGAGAAAACCATAATTCCAAAAGAGTCTCTCATGCAGAGTGAAGTAAATCAGAAAGAGAAAAACAAATACCGCATGCTGACACATATATATAGAATCTAAAAAAGAAAAAAATATATATGGTCATGAAGAACCTAGGAGCAAGATGGGAGTAAAGATGCAGACCTACTAGAGAATGGACTTTAGGACATGGGGAGGTGGCAGGTTAAGCTGGGACAAAGTGAAAGAGTGGTAGTGTATATATGGATATATATACACTACCAAATGTAAAATAGATAGCTAGTGGGAAACAGTCGCATAGTACAGGGAGATCAGCTCGGTGCTTTGTGACCAGTTAGAAGGGTGGGATAGGGAGGGTGGGCATGAGGGAGACGTAAAAGGGAAGAGATATGGGGATATATGTATAACTGATTCACTTTGTTATAAAGCAGAAACTAACACACCATTGTAAAGCAATTATACTCCAATAAACATGTTAAAAAGAAACCTGAATAATGCTACTGCATTATCCCAGAAATCATTAAGATAAATAATTAAATACATAAGTATATTTTTAAAAAAAGACTGCTGTACAGAAACACAGGCTGAAATCTCAGCCCTGAGATTAGAGTAAGTTCCTTAGATGCATAGAAAAGGAACTTTTAAAATTATGTCTCATAGTTCCCAGTTTGCTCTCAGGGAGAAACTTCCTTGTACAGTATTTTCTGTGACAATATCTGTAACACATCAAGGAGTATGCTCTTGGTGTCTACAACACTTTGCTGACTCTTCCTGCTAGTGCCAGTTTGGATAACCAGGAGAGGGTTTAAGGTGACATAGACATAGACTTTCACAGGTCAGACATGTGATTTCTTTAGCAATAGAATTTTTCCAAAATCTTACTGGGCTTTTGATCTATATGCTTCAACTTCTTTTCATGTACTAGCATCAAGAAGAAAAGGGCTTATTCCAACATAGTTCTTAATTCTTAGGTTTAGGCTTTTCTATTTACTGGTCCATGTTCATGATCCATTCACCTCATCCTCAATATAGTGAGAATTATCTTACAGGTGTCATAAAAAACAGGTTTGTGGTAAGGCAACTCCTCTAAACTGAGAATAGGTCTTGGAGGTGGTGGATCTAACAGTCTTTCTCATAGATGCTAGTGCAGTAGTTGAGATGAGGGAATATGCTGGTTTGGAAAAATTTAATACCTGGTAAAATTAAAAGGAAATATCTGATACATATTTTGGAAATAATACAGTTAAAATAAGCTTTGGATTATATCCTGAAAGAGAAATCCAGGACGATGTCTAGTGTTTGGGCTAGAACAATTGTTTGGATTGTGATACTATTTACAGAAAGAAGAATACTTGGGTTGAATATCTATACTTTGAAGAACAATGTTATTTTGGAAAATTTCTACCTGGACTTTGGGTTTAACTACTGTATTCTTAATAAATTTATTTAGCAATACTTTAATTTGTTTTTCTTCAACTACTGAAAACAATTCATTCTAATGTACTATGCAGTTTCTAGTAGTTTTTGAACCATGGATTTTAAGGTTTAATGTGCTTTCATCAGTTTTTCCAGATTTGAAGTTGAGCTCTTTCTTTATATTTTATTCTCAGACGTCAGCACTCACTCCTTGCCTGTGCTGTCATACGGATTTTTACAAGTTCCCTCATTCTGCTACAATCAACCAGCTGAACTATCATTTATATGCACAGAAGAATTTTGATTTTTCACTTCCAAGAATGTGTGCATGAACTCTGATGATAGCACTGAGAAAAGTCATCAGCAGATATGTACAAAATATACCCAGTATTTTTAGCAGAAATCAGTCAGAACGTCTCACTCAGGGACACCCAATTAAGAGTCCATCATGACAGAGTTATTAAAGGATCAAGTATCACATGAAAAACGAAGTCTGACTTCATCCCTTGGGAGGTAGTCGTCTAATCTTTTGTTGTCTTTAGCTTTCTTTCCTTCCTCTATTCCAGAAAAACACAGTAAGCCATTTGGAACAGTTCCTTAAAAGTGCAGAATAAATTCATCATAGAATCATGGAACAGCAAGAGAAAATACTCTTTATAAAAGACTAGTAATATGAATATTTTGTATTATTCTGTAAAAATTCTTATAGCATACAACAATTAGAACATAAATAACTGTTCAAATTGTACACAAATACCTGAGGGAAATAAACTGTTCATAGTTCATTTTTTTTTATTGACTTCGTTAGAGAAGTTTTAGGTTCACAGCCAAATTGAAGTGAAGGTATAGAAATTTCTCACATTCCCCTTTGCCCCACACATGCATAGCCTCCCCCATTATCCACACCCCCTATGATTATGGTACACTTGTTACAATTGATGAGCCCACATTGATACATCATTATCACCCAAAGTCCATAGTTTACATGAGGATTTACTCTTGGTGTTGTACATTCTATGGGTTTGGACACATGTATAATGACATGTATCCATCATTATGGCAGACATTATAAAGAGTATTTTTTTGACACTAAAAAGTCCTCCATGCTTTGCCAATTCATCTTCATCTCCCAACTCTGAACTCTGGCAACTGCTCATTTTTTCAGCATCACGATAATTTTGCCTTTTCCAGAATGTCACATAGTTAGAATCATACAATGTGTAGAGTTTGCTGATTGACTTCTTTCACTTAGTAATATGTATTTAAGCTTCCTCCATACATTTCATTAGTTGATAAAGCAGCCTTTAGTTGATTAGTTAATAAAGAAATCTTTATGGTGCTGACTAATATTCCATTGTCTGGATATAGTAGAGTATATTTATCCAACACCTACTAGAAGGATATTTTTGTTGCTTCCAAGTTTTCACAATTACAAAGAAGCAGCTATAAGCATCTCTGTGAAAGTGTTTGGGTCAACATAAAATTTCAATTCCTCTTGATAAATACCAAGGAGTGCAATTGCTGGATCATGTGGTAAGAGTATGTTTAGTTTTGTAAGAAACCACCAAACTGTCTTCAAAAATAGCTGTAATATTTTGTATTGTCACTGGCAATAAATGAGCTTCTGTTGCTCTACATCTCTGTCAGCATTTGGTGTTGTCAGTGTTCCAAATTTTGGCCATTCTAATAGGTGTGTATATTTCCAAATTCTTTTGTACCCAAACAATACCAAATTCTACCAAAACAATATCAGAAGCAAATGTTACCTTTTTTTAAAAAAAAAACAGTAAAATAAATGGAACGTAAAGGAAAAAAAGGAAAGGAAATATACAAACATGAAAAGAGTTGGCTGTGACAGTTTAGATTTTGAATGACAGAATTCTCATCCAAAGACTTTGTAAAATTATTTTAAACATTGGTCTATTAAAAAAGAATTAATTTTCTTAAAAATAATAGCCATGAGTTCATCTTATCTATTAACTAATTCTAAAAGAGATTATTCCGGTGTTTGCATGTAAACCTCATCCACAAGATACAATATTTTTACCAGTTATGGCATTTATATTTCAAAGTATCATGTCCACTGCAAAAATTGAGAATTTAATGTCTTCCATTCTAATTTGGATGCCTTTTATTTTGTTTTCTTGTCTGATTGCTATGGCTAGAGATTCCAATACTATTTGAATAAAAGTCATGAGTGTGGACATCCTTGTCTTTTCCTGATCTTAGAGGAAAAGCTTTCAGTTTTTCACTATTGACTATGATGTTACCTCTGGGTTTATCATATATGGCCTTTATTATGTTGAGGTAAGTTACCTCTATGCCTACTCTGTTGACAGTCTTTTATCATGAATGGATACTGAATTTTGTCAAATGCTTTAACTGCATCTATTGAGATAATCATGTGATTTATATCCTTTGTTTTGTTAATATGATGCATAACATAGTTTGATTTCTAATTATCGAAACATCCGTGCATCCCTGGAATTAATCTCACTTGATCATGGTGTATGATCCTTTTAATGTATTTTTGTGTGTGTGTGTGTGGAATATTAGGCAGTTATTTTTACTTTTTTTATTTATTTAATTTTTAAAATTATTTATTTTTTTAACATCTTTATTGGAGTATAATTGCTTTACAATGGTGGGTTAGTTTCTGCTTTATAACAAAGTGAGTCTGTTATACATAACATATGTTCCCATATCTCTCACCTCTTGTGTCTCCCTCCCTCTCACCCTCCCTATCCCACCCCTCTAGGTGGTCAAAAACCACCAAGCTGATCTCCCTGTGCTATGTGGCTGCTTCCGACTAGCTATCTATTTTACATTTTGTAGTGCATATATGTCCATGCCACTCTCTCACTTTATCACAGCTTACCCTTCCCCCCTCCCATATCCTCAAGTAAATTCTCTAGTAGATCTGTGTCTTTATTCCTGTCTTACCCCTAGGTTCTTCATGAGTTTTTTTTTTTTCCTCAGATTCCATATATATGTGTTAACATACCGCATTTTTTTTCTCTTTCTGACTTACTTCACTCTGTATGACAGACTCCAGGTCCATCCACCTCACTACAAATAACTCAATTTCGTTTCTTTATATGGCTGAGTAATATTCCATTGTATATATGTGCCACATCTTCTTTATCCATTCAACTGTTGATGGACACTTAGGTTGCTTCCATGTCCTGGTTATTGTAAATAGAGCTGCAATGAACATTGTGGTACATGACTCCTTTTGAATTATGGTTTTCTCGGGGTGTATGCCCAGTAGTGGGATTGCTGGGTCATATGGTAGTTCTATCTAGTTTTTTAAGGAAACTCCATACTGTTCTCCACAGTGGCTGTATCAATTTACATTCCACCAACAGTTCAAGAGGGTTCCCTTTTCTCCACACCCTCTCCAGCATTTATTGTTTCTAGAATTTTTGATGATGCCCATTCTGACTGGTGTGAGATGATATTGCATTGTAGTTTTGATTTGCATTTCTCTAAGGATTAATGATGTTGAACATTCTTTCATGTGTTTGTTGACAATCTGTATATCTTCTTTGGAGAAATGTCTATTTAGGTCTTCTGCCCATTTTTGGATTGGGTTGTTTGTTTTTTGATATTCAGCTGCTTGAGTTGCTTGTAAATTTTGGAGATTAATCCTTTGTCAGTTGCTTCATTTGTAAATATTTTCTCCCATTCTGAGGGTTGTCTTTTGGTCTTGTTTTTGGTTTCCTTTGCTGTGCAAAAGCCTTTAAGTTTCATTAGGTCCCATTTTTTTTTTGTTTGTTTGTTTGTTTTTATTTCCATTTCCCTAAGAGGTTGATCAAAAAGGATCTTGCTGTGATTTATGTCATAGAGTGTTCTGCCTATGTTTTCCTTTAAGAGTTTGATAGTGTCTGGCCTTACATTTAGGTCTTTAATCCATTTTGAGCTTATTTTTGTGTATGGTGTTAGGGAGTGTTCCAATTTCATACTTTTACATGAACCTGTCCAGTTTTCCCAGCACCACTTATTGAAGAGGCTGTCTTTTCTCCACTGTATTTTCTTGCCTCCTTTATCAAAGATAAGGTAACCATATGTGCATAGGCTTATCTCTGGGCTTTCTATCCTGTTCCATTGATCTATATTTCTGTTTTTGTGCCAGTACCATACTGTCTTGATTACTGTAGCTTTGTAGTATAGTCTGAAGTCAGGGAGCCTGATTCCTCCAGCTCCATTTTTCTTTCTCAAGATTGCTTTGCTATTCGGGGTCTTTTGTGTTTCCATACAAATTGTGAAATTTTTTGTTTTAGTTCTGTGAATGATGCCAGTGGTAGTTTGATAGGGATTGCATTGAATCTCTATATTGCTTTGGGTAGTAGAGTCATTTTCACAATGTTGATTCTTCCAATCCAAGAACATGGTATATCTCTCCATCTATTTGTATCATCTTTAATTACTTTCATCAGTGTTTTATAATTTTCTGCATACAGGTCTTTTGTCTCCTTAGGTAGGTTTATTCCTAGATATTTTATTCTTTTTTTTGCAATGGTAAATGGGTGTGTTTTCTTAATTTCACTTTCAGATTTTTCATCATTAGTGTATAGGAATGCCAGAGATTTCTGTGCATTAATTTTGTATCCTGCTACTTCACCAAATTCATTGATTAGCTTTAGTAGTTTCCTGGTAGCATCTTTAGTATTCTCTATGTATACGATCATGTCATCTGCAAACAGTGACACATTTACTTCTTCTCTTCTGATTTGGACTCCTTTTATTTCCTTTTCTTCTCTGATTGCTGTGGCTAAAACTTCCAAAACTATGTTAAATAATAGTGGTGAGAGTGGGCAACCTTGTCTTGTTCCTGATCTTAGTGGAAATGGTTTCAGTTTTTCACCATTGAGGATGATGTTGGCTGTGGTTTTGTCATATATGGCCTTTATTATGTTGAGGAAAGTTCCCTCTATGCCTACTTTCTGCAGTGTTTTCTTTATAAATCGGTGTTGAATTTTGTCAAAACTTTCTCTGCATCTATTGAAATGATCATATGGTTTTTCTCTTTCAATTTGTTAATATGCTCTATCATGTTGATTGATTTGCGTATATTGAAGAATCCTTGCATTCCTGGGATAAACCCCACTTGATCATGGTGTATGATCCCTTTAATGTGCTGTTGGATTCTGTTTGCTAGTATTTTGTTGAGGATTTTTGCATCTATGTTCATCAGTGATATTGGCCTGTAGTTTTCTTTCTTTGTGACATCTTTGTCTGGTGTTTTGGTATCAGGGTGATGGTGGCCTTGTATAAGGAGTTTGGGAGTGTTCCTCCCCCTGCTATATTTTGCAAGAGTTTGAGAAGGATAGGTATTAGCTCTTCTCTAAATGTTTGATAGAATTCGCCTGGGAAGCCATCTGGTCCTGGGCTTTTGTTTGTTGGAAGATTTTTAATCACAGTTTCAATTTCAGTGCTTGTGATTGGTCTGTTCATATTTTCTATTTCTTCCTGGTTCAGTCTTGGCAGGTTGTACATTTCTAAGAATTTGTCCATTTCTTCCAGGTTGTCCATTTTATTGGCATAGAGTTGCTAGTAGTAATCTCTCATGATCCTTTGTATTTCTGTGGTGGCAGTTGTGATTTCTCCTTTTTCATTTCTAATTCTATTGATTTGAGTCTTCTCCCTTTTTTTCTTGATGAGGCTGGCTAATGGCTGATCAATTTTGTTTATCTTCTCAAAGAACCAGCTTTTAGTTTTATTGATCTTTTCTATCATTTCCTTCATTTCTTTTTCATTTATTTCTGATTTGAATTTCAAGATTATTTTCCTTCTGCTAACATTGGGGTTTTTTAATTCTTCTTTCTCTAATTGCTTTAGGTGCAAGGTTAGGTTGTTTATTTGAGATGTTTCCTGTTTCTTAAGGTAGGATTGTATTGCTATAAACTTCCCTCTTAGAACTGCTTTTGCTGCATCCCACAGGTTTTGGGTCATCATGTTTTCATTGTCATTTGTTTCTAGGTATTTTTTGATTTCCTCTTTGATTTCTTCAGTGATCTCTTGGTTATTAAGTAGTGTATTGTTTAGCCTCCATGTGTTTGCATTTTTTACAGATTTTTTCCTGTTATTTATATCTAGTCTCACAACGTTGTGGTTGGAAAAGATACTTGATACGATTTCAATTTTCTTAAATTTACCAAGGTTTGATTTGTGACCCAAGATATGATCTATACTGGAGAATGTTCCATGAGCACCTGAGAAGAAAGTGTTTTTTGTTGTTTTTGGATGGAATGTCCTATAAATATCAATTAAGTCCATTTTGTTTAATGTATCATTTAAAGCTTGTGTTTCCTTATTTATTTTCATTTTGGGTGATCTGTCCATTGGTGAAAGTGGGGTGTTAAAGTCCCCTACTATGATTGTGTTATTGTCGATTTCACCTTTTATAGCTGTTGGTATTTGCCTTATGTTTTGAGGTGCTCCTATGTTGGGTGCATAAATATTTACAATTGTTTTATCTTCTTGGGTCAACCCCTTGATCATTATGTAGTGTCCTTCTTTGTCTCTTGTAATAGTCTTTATTTTAAAGTCTATTTTGTCTGATATGAGAATTGCTACTCCAGCTTTCCTTTGATTTCCATTTGCATGGAATATATTTTTCCATCCCCTCCCTTTCAGTCTGTATGTGTCCCTAGGTCTGACGTGGGTCTCTTGTAGACAGCATATATACGGGTCTTGTTTTTGTATCCATTCAGCCAGTCTGTGTCTTTTGGTGGGAGCACTTAATCCATTTACATTTAAGGTAATTATCAATATGTATGTTCCTATTTCCATTTTCTTAATTGTTTTGGGTTTGTTATTGTAGGTCTTTTCCTTCTCTTGTGTTTCTTGCCTAGAGAAGTTCCTTTAGCATTTGTTGTAAAGCTGGTTTGGTGGTGCTGAACTCTCTCAGCTTTTACTTGTCTGTAAATGTTTTAATTTTCCATCAAATCTGAATGAGATCCTTGCTGGGTACAGTAGTCTTGGCTGTAGGTTTTTCTCCTTCATCACTTTAAATATGTCCTGCCTCTCCCTTCTGGCTTGCAAAATTTCTGCTTAAAGATCAGCTGTTAACCTTATGGGGATTCCCTTCTGTGTTATTTGTTGTTTTTCCCTTGTTGCTTCTAATATTTTTTCTTTGTATTTAATTTTTGATAGTTTGATTAATATGTGTCTTGGCATGCTTCTCCTTGGATTTATCCTATATGAGACTCTCTGTGCTTCCTGGACTTGATTAATTATTTCCTTTCCCATATCAGGGAAGTTTTCAACTATAATCTCTTCAAATATTTTCTCAGTCCCTTTCTTTTTCTCTTCTTCTTCTGGGACCCCTATAATTCAAATGTTGGTGCATTTAATGTTGTCCCAGAGGTCTCTGAGACTGTCCTCAATTCTTTTCATTGTTTTTTCTTTATCTACTCTGCAGTAGTTATTTCCACTATTTTATCTTCCAGGTCACTTACCTGTTCCTCTGCCTCAGTTATTCTGCTATTGATCCCTTCTAGAGTATTTTAAATTTCATTTATTGTGTTGTTCATCATTGCTTGTTTCCTCTTTAGTTTTTCTATGTCCTTGTTAAATGTTTCTTGCATTTTGTCTATTCTATTTCCAAGCTTTTGGATCATCTTTACTGTCATTATTCTGAATTCTTTTTCAGGTAGACTGCCTATTTCCTCTTCATTTGTTAGGTCTGGTGGGTTTTTACCTTGCTCCTTCATCTGCTGTGTGTTTTTCTATCTTCTCCTTTTGCTTATCTTACTGTGTTTGGGGTCTCCTTTTCGCAGGCTGCAGGTTCGTAGTTCCCATTGTTTTTGGTGTCTGTTCCCAGTGGCTAAGGTTGGTTCAGTGGGTTGTGTAGGCTTCCTGCTGGAGGGGACTAGTGCCTGTGTTCTGGTGGATGAGACTAGAAGTTGTCTTTCTGGTGGGCAGGTCCACGTCTGGTGGTGTGTTTTGAGGTGTCTGTGGGCTTATTATAATTTTAGGCAGCCTCTATGCTAATGGATGGGGCTGTGTTCTTGTCTTGCTAGTTGGTTGGCATAGGGTGTCCAGCACTGTAGCTTGCTGGTCGTTGAGTGAAGCTGGGTCTTGGTGTTGAGATGGAGATCTCTGGGAGATTTTCACCACTTGATATTACGTGGTGCTGGGAAGTCTCTTGTGGGCCAGTGTCCTGAAGTTGGCTCTCCCACCTCAGAGGCACAGATCTGACTCCTGGCTGGAGCACCAGGAGCCCTTCATCCACACAGCTCAGAATAAAAGGGAGAAAAAATAGAAAGAAAGAAAGAAAGAAAGAAAGAAAGAAAGAAAGAAAGAAAGAAAGAAAGAAAGAAAGAAAGAAAGAAAGAAAGAGGATAAAATAAAATAAAGTAAGATAAAATAAAGTTATTAAAATAAAAACTAATTATTAAGAAAAAATTTTAAAAATTAAAAAAAAAACACAACAAAAATCCAGACGGACAGAACCCTAGGACAAATGGTGAAAGCAAAGCTATACAGAAAAAATCTCTCACAGAAGCATATTCATACACACTCACAAATAGAGGAAAAGGGGAAAAAATAATGTATCTTACTCCCAAAGTCCACCTCCTCAATTTGGAATGATTCATTGTCTATTCAGGTATTCCACAGATGCAGGGTACATCAAGTTGATTGTGGAGAGTTAATCCACTGCTCCTGAGGCTGCTGGGAGAGATTTCCCTTTCTCTCCTTTGTTCTCACAGCTCCCAGGGCTCAGCTTTGGATTTGGACCCGCCTCTGCATGTAGGTCGCCTGAGGACGTCTCTTTTAATGTATTTTTAAATTTGGTTTAGTAATAATTTGTTGAGGTTTTTATATCTAGGTTCATCATGAATATTAGCCTGTAATTTTCTTTTTTGTAGTGCTTTTGTCTGGTTTTGGTATGAGGGTAATGCTGGCCTTGTAGAATAATTTTGGAAGCACTTCATCCTCTTTAAGTCCAGGTTAGTTATATGTTCTTTTGTATTGTCTAATCTATCTGCTGTTGATTCCATCTAGTGTCTTTTTCATTTCAGTTATTATATTCTTCAGTTTTGATTTTTTTTTTTAATATTTTTTAATTCTTTGTTGAAACTCCCACTGTGTTTCTCCATTCTTCTGAGTTCAGTTAGCATTTTTTTGATCATTGCCTTGAACTCTTTCGGGTAACTTGCCTTTATTTCATTAGAGTTTTTTCTGCACTTTTATCTTTTTTTTTTTTTTTTTCATTTGGACCATATATTCCTCTACCTTCTCATTCAGTTTGAATTTCTGTGTTTGTGTCCATGAATTAGTCAAAGGCAGGTCTTAAAGGCATGTCCTTGTTAGGAGTTTCCCTATACAGACTGCAACTGCCCAGTTGCTTTGGCTGGAGTGCTGGAGCTAAAGCAGGTGTGGGCCAGGAGTTTCCTGAGGTGCACTGGGAACTGCTGCCTTGGAGAGAGGGCTGGAGCCTATCATGAGCAGGGACTTCTTCTGAGGTGTAGCAGGGGCACCACTTTGGTGCTGGGGGCTGGAGCAGAGTTGTATGTGTGTGGGGGAAGGGGGTCATGCTGCAATGGTCTTAGCAAGCCATCTAGAGTTCCAGGGACTATTCAATCTGCTGCATCTCTGCTGGGCCTTAGAGTTTGTTCACAAGCACTCTAAGAGTGCAGTCTTGATTTCTTACAGACCTCCTATCCTCTCAGTCATAATCCCCAATGGTTTTCAAAACCAGTTAAGGGGGGGTTTATCTTACCATTGCTGGTCCCCAGGACTGGAGTGCCCAATGTGGGGCCCCAACCCTTACTCCTTAGGGAGGACCTCTGAGTTTGTGATATCCCTTCCACTTGTGGATCACCTGCTGGGGGGTGTGGGTCTAGACTAGATTATTTCTCTGCCCCTCTTACCCATCTTAATGTGTTTTTTCTATATGTCTTTAGTTGTAGAAGAACTGTTCTGCTAGTGTTCAGGTCGTTCTCAGAGAGTTGTTCTGGATGTAGTTTTCATGTGTCTGTGGGATGAGGTGAGCTCAGGATCTTCCTACTCTGCCATCTTGATCCCACCTCTCATTAATAATTTTTCTATCACAGAATCCGTCTGTTGTATCTTCCTTTGTTCTTATCTCTATGCAAAATAATATTTCTGTTCTAACTTCTCTCCACTTGTGTTGTTGACTTTTTCTTCTCCATCTTTGCAAAGATTTAGGAGTCATTTCTGCCTTTTCTCTCAAGCTTTGATTCAACACTCTGCTGGATATCTTCCTAGTTACTCAAACTAGGGTCTTTCAAAGAAATCTCATTATATTTCTCATAGTGTCAGATCTGTTCCTCACTAGACTTTTCTCTTTCCAAGAATGGCATTAGTTGAAAAGCCACTTCACAAAAGAAGAAGTTCAAATAGTTAATAATCATATAAACAATGCCCAGACATATTAGTAATCAGTGAAATGCAAATAAAACCACAATGACATTTTAGTATTCACAGGTCAAAGTGGCTTAAATTAAGCAGAATGGCAATACTAAATATCAGCAAGGTGTTGGAACAGTGAGAACTCTCAACTGATGCTGGTGGGAGCATCAGTTAATATGAGTTTGGAAAACAGTCTTATAATATAAACTTTCACCATGCACAAATTTTGATCCAGGAATTACACTCCCATGTTTATATCCAACAGAAACTCATGTAAATGTGTAAGAAAAGGCATTACAAGAATGTTTGTCATTGCAGCATCAGTCACACCTCCAAAGGAACAACAGTGGTAGAATAGGTAAATACATTGTGGTATATTCGTATGAAAGAATACCATCCATCAGTGGAAACAAATAAACTTCAGCTATATGTCATAACATAGATGAGTTTCATAAACATCATATTAAGTAAAGGAAGTCAGGCACAAAAAATTTTATCCTGTATATTCCCATTTATATGTAAAGAGGTAAGTGTCAAACATCTAACATTTAGTAGGAGTTCAAAAAATGGTAACTATATGGTGGAATAAATGAATGATCTCCCCTTGGCCTATAATACTATTTTTTTATTCTTTGTCTAATTTTCCCTTATTCTTTCTTCAACACCCAAATCAAAACTTTCAGCAGAATATGTTTTTCATCTTTATACTCATACACTTATGATTCCCTGTATAATAGAATTTATCACCATGACTGTAATTATCTGTCAACACTATTTTTTGGGTAATTTACCTCTGTGATTTTAATCTCACCTTTCCTCCCTTCCTTCCTCACCCCCAGTTTTCTAGCATTTAACCTGTGACTTAGACTTGCTTAACAATACAATTGATTTTTGAAAGAATAAATAAGTTATTTAGCCCTGGGATTTAAAGTCCTCCATAAGGTACCTTTCAAATGGTATTTTATATTAAGTCTCTGTTTCTATTAAAGCAAGTACTCCATTAAATATTAAAATATTTTCTTCATGCTCTTTTCAACAATTTTCTCTCCATCAATGTCTTTCAAAGTCCTCTTCAGTTAAATTTTTTTTCCTGATATCTTGACAAAATATGATTTCTTCCTACATGGTAAAATGTATGAAAATACATCCTATTTGTACTTATATAATAGTAATTTGTATACTTTTCTTATTCTTCATATTGGAGTGTTAAGCTACTTAAAACTTGGGACAATTTATTAATAATTCATTTTGTCCTTCATTGCCTAGTTCAGTATGTTTCACATAGCAGGAATTTAGTAGAATTAAACTAAATTCCATTGAATTATATTAGATAAGTATACTCTAATATACTTAACAGTGAAGTACATTTGCATGATAAAAATGAAAATGTAACTGTATGGACACTTTGAGATTTTAGAAGCAATACTGAGCAATGAGATCTGGTGGGTTGAATTTAAAAATATATTCACTATGAATTAAGTTAAAAGTGTTGAAAGGCAGTACTTCTCAAAGTATCTATGATGAAGGACTAGGCTTTCTAATTTCCAATTCATTGAAAAGCAATATTCTCTTAAAATACAGTAAAAATGGATTACTAGAAAAGTGAAATTTAAAAAATCACGTGATAGGGTCTCCCTGGTGGCGCAGTGGTTGGGGGTCCGCCTGCCGATGCGGAGGAGGCGGGTTCGTGCCCTGGTCCAGGGGGGTCCCGCATGCCGTGGAGCGGCTGGACCCCTGCGTCCGGAGCCTGTGCTCCGCGACGCGGGGGGCAGGGGGCACGACACTGGGAGGCCCACGTACCACACACACACACAAAAAGTCACGTGATATGAAATACAAGTATAACATTTTGTTATTAGATGCAACAGACACAAAATTTCATTTAAATAAATATAATTAAAACACATATTACATAAACAAATACAAGAAAATTATAAAACTATACCTATTTTTCCCTGAAAATCTGTGTACTAGTGATTAATATACTGAATACTACATTATAAATTTTGGAGCAAAAGACTAGAGAAACAAAGCCCCCAGAAATATGCTGTTAGAACTGGAAGAAGCAGCTTTAGTTCCATCAACCTCAGAATGTTTAGTTTTCATTTTTCTCCAAAATGAAGCAAATAAAGCAATTTCAAAGTTCATCTTAGTCCTTCATTTGTAGACAGTTCAATAATTTAATTTGTAATATTACAGTTTAATTTTAAATTAACTTTTGATGAAAGAGATGAGTTCTGTGTGCATGAATCTCTTATATATAGATGTTCTTTTTTCTTTTTTGTAAAAATTGTATTATTATAAAATGAATCCCAGACAGAAAAATCCACAAAACAAATGTATAGCTTAAAGAATTATTGTAAGACAAGTAACTACAAGCTCATGAAACAGATTATTACCAGTCATCCCGGAAGCATTTCTAAATATCCATGAGTCCTTCCTTCTTTCCATAAACAACTATTATCATTTTTATAGTAATTATTTTCTTGTTTTTAAAAATTTGTTTTATTATACAAATGTGAATTCTTAGAAAATATAGCTCAATCATGTTCATTTAAAAAATTAATATTTAAAAAATTCTTATTCAGTGTATCCCTCATCTACTTCTTTCATGTCTTACAATTTATTCCTGAAGGATTCAGCTATTTGACCTAGAGAATTTTCCACAGTCTTGATTTTGCTGTCTACACACTCAGAGTGGATTTCAATATATTTCTCCTTTTTTTTGTATTTTCTGAAAATTAGCAACTGGATCCAGAGGTTAAATGAGACTCAGGTTTTATCCTTTGTCATGACTAAAGGTCCTGTTGGGCAAGATTACAGGAGAAATAAAATGGTCATTTCCCCATTTTTAATGTTGATGGTTAACGCTTAATTAATGCTTATTAATTCAGTGTGGATGGGGTTATAACATGGTGATATTTTAGTTCTATCAATTCTTTACCAACATTAGAAATTCTTATAAAAAGTCACTTTTATTTAGCTACCTGTTAATACAACTCATGAAAAGGACCATGATTGTTACTGACTTCAAGGAGTGCATAAATAAGGAAGGCATGCAGGTATAGAACTCATAACACAAAACAAAGTTTCAAACTTGAAGCAAAGTGATCTGTCTCATTATTATGGATTCAGGGGACTTCACAATCTAGGTGGCCCTTAATCTAAGGCTAGAAAAAGAGGTAGGTTTCAACGTATGTGATTTCTGCAGGTGAAAATGGAAAAGAATGTCCACCAGACTGGTAACATATACCCAGTGCCCAGAAATGTCATTGTGGGGAAGACTTCATTTTATAGCAAATAAACTAGCAAACAGCTAGTTGCTTTTTATCAAAATAACCATATTAGTAGGTTTATGCATTGAAATAGACAAATATATTCATTTTTATGAATGGATAGAAAAAGTGAAATAAAAATAGGGAATGTGTAAACAATATAATACTACTCCCTTTTATTACCTCCCTTCCTCTTTTAGGTTCTGTTTGGTATCTGAACATGATGTGAAAGTTAAGATGATCAAATAATATCCCAGTCCTGCCACAAGTCCACTATAGTGATGAGAATATCAAAGAGATTAGCACCATTCTTAAGCCATATATGTCCACAGCTTCAAGTAGACTTCAATATGGAGATGACATTTGATCTGAGCTTGGAAACAAATGAGTAGTATTTCAATAGGTGTGATTTCATTAAGCAAAAAAAGTGAACGTATGCTTCAGACTGATACTGTGGAGGTGGCACCCAGGAATGACATTGCAAAATGAATCTTGTGTTTCTTACCTTGCAATATTATCATAGGGCTGCTCACAACATGGCAGCTGACTTCTGCTTGATCAAATAATGAGAGAGGAAGAGAGAGATAGAGTGAAGGGAAGACCAAGGTGAGACTCACAGTGACTTTCGTAATTTAATCTTGGAAGTAGCATGTGGTCACTTCAGCATGTTGTATTGGTAATGCAGACCAACTCTGGTATAATATGTTGGGCTGTGGAAACCAGGAGGTGAGAATCAAGGGGGACGACTTGGAGGCTGTCTGTCACACTGAGTCAGACTGCTACCACTCACTGTGCCCAGGAAAGCAGGGCAATGCCATCTTTCATTTAAAACACACGTAGAAGCTGGGTTTTCAAATAATTCGCCCTAAGAAAGGGAAAACTATTCCCAAGGGAAGAAAGGAAAGCTGGGCCAATCCCCACCTACACATCTCCAGCCCCAACACACACACACACACACACACACACACACACACACACACACACACACACACACAAAATGTCTACTACCAAACGAGAAAATTTCAAATCCTATTTAATTCTTTGTCATTGTTTTACTTCTTTTTGGCTTCACCTTCCTCTGGCTTTCAAATCAAATAGTCAAAAACTCTCTGACTCAAACATAAGATCTGTATATTCAAAATATAAACTCAGCATCTTTCCATACATTTTTATTGGCATTGTTATCTCGTGTGTTTTTGAGTGGCTAACACATAGGAAATTTAGTTGCACATCAATTACTGAAATAAGAGTAAACAAGCATATGTTGTTATGAGTTGTATCAATACTTTCACTTCAGCCCCTTAAATACATACTTCCTTTGAAAACACAGGCAGAAAACACAAGCAATAATGTATAACTATATTTCTTCATTAACTTTTACAGTCCAACTTTACTCTTTCAATGACAGTTCTATCTTTAAAACAATAAAAAGTTGTATTTTTATATCTCTGATGTGAAAAGTCTGTAGTCATGTTGGACTAAATGGAAGCATCTGTATATTTCATACTAAGTAGCCTGTTATCAGCATTTTTGGAAAAGAAACTTAAGTAGTTGCACTTCGATATCTTTCAGAGTATTGAAATAAATCTTCTTCCTACTTGTAAAGTTAAATATTTGTGGGACCATAAATATATATGTGTGTGTTTTTATCCATATATATATATATATATATATATATATATATATATATAAAATGTGAAATTCTAAATAAAGCCACTGAGAGGAGCTCTAATCAAGATGATACAATTTGTAAGATCTGATCCATATCCCCTTTAGTTTGATGAAGAAGTTAATGAAAATTGATTCTAAAACCTTAGAGTTTCATCCTTCGGAGAGCCAAAGAATTTGGTCTGCCTTAAATTTATAAGAATTGTCATCATTATTTTGCTCTTATGTGACAAATTTTCTGATGTTTGAGCATTCTTTTTTTTTTTTTTTTTTTTTTTTTTTTTTGTGGTACACGGGACTCTCACTGTTGTGGCCTCTCCCGTTGCGGAGCACAGGCTCCAGACGCGCAGGCTCAGCGGCCATGGCTCACGGGCCCAGCCGCTCCGCGGCATGTGGGATCTTCCCGGACCCGGGCATGAACCTGTGTCCCCTGCATCGGCAGGCGGACTCTCAACCACTGCGCCACCAGGGAAGCCCTGAGCATTCTTAAAATGGAATTGGATCCGTGTTTACTTACAGCATAGAGATATAGATTAAAGACTGTCCTTTAAAGGAAAAATATTTACAAGGATCCTGAAACATACATTGATATGTAAATAAATTAAATCTCTAGATTTATCTAAAATTAATATAATTTATTTTATGGATATAATGATATTCCTTTTTTGTAAATTTATCATAAATTCAAACTTACCAAAAATGAAAAAAATACTAAAAAGGACTCCTATATGCCATTTACTCAAGTGCATCAATTGTTAACATTTGCCTTATATATATATATATATTTTTTTAATTTTTATTTATTTATATTTTTGGCTGCCTTGGGTCTTTGTTGCTGCGTGCGGGCTATTCTTCGTTGCAGTTCCCAGGCTTCTCATTGTAGTGGCCTCTCCTGTTTGCAGAGCACGGGCTCTAGGTGCACGGGCTTCAGGAGTTGTGGCACTCGGGCTCAGTAGTTGTGGCTCATGGGCTCTAGAGCTCAGGCTCAGTAGTTGTGGTGCACGGGCTTAGTTGTTCCATGGCATGTGGGATCTTCCTGGACCAGCACTCGAACCCGTGTCCCCTGCACTGGCAGGCGGATTCTTAACCACTGCGCCACCAGCAAAGTCCCTGCCTTATATTTTTATATCAAATTTTTTTAACCATTGAGGGTAAGTTGTAGATATCCTGGTAATTTACTTCTACATACTTCCACATGTATCCTAAAAATAAGGACATTCTTTTACACAAACTTAATTATGTAAATCAGGAAATATGTTATAGAACTGATATTGATATAATACTGTTATCTAATCTATATAGTTTGTGATAAAATTTTGCCAATTTTCTCAATAATGCCCTTATTGCCATTTTTTTCCCTCTGTTTAGGATCTAATCCATGATCTCATATTGCTTTTAGTTTTCATGAATCTTTGGTCTCTTTTAATCTGGAACATTTCTCAGTCTTTTATAACCTTGATATTCTTAAAGAGTCCAGGACAATTATTTTGTGGAATGTCATATACTTTGGGTTTGTGTAATGACTCCTCATGAAGGATGATGTAAAACCTAAAATAAAAATGTACCATATATTAATGAGTGGAAGATATATATACATAAATAATTTTACTTTAAACATTACAAAGTTAGTATTAAGTTAAAATATAATACGATGATCTTTCATTTTTATATTGATAAAGTTTTCTTTAAACAAATATGAACTTCCTGAATGTCATATATTGGCTCAAACAAAACTTTTTTTCTTAGAAATAAATAAGGATATCCTGAGATCAGTTATTTTGCTTTTAATTGCTACCATCAGAAACATTTATTTGAAAATGTTTAAATTATGGAAGAAACTTGGAATAAAGTAGAAATAATAATTTGGAATTAATACTATTGGTGACATAGAATGTATAGAATGTTTCGTCCAATTTAACATGTTTTTTAGATTTTTTGATTATAGAAAAACTCAAAGAAAGAAATTCCATGTACCATAGAATGAAACTCAAATAAGAGAAATGAGTCAAGTTGGGGTAACAAAATTTTATTATAAGAAATCTCGCTAATCACTTTTAACTAGGTGATGATGCTCTTACCATGATCTATTTATAAAGCACAACAAAAAGAATAAAATTGCTAGAATAAAATTGCTAAAATATGTTCCCTATACTGAAAGGAGCTTGAAGGTTGTGACATATGTTTTCCCTATTCCTCAGGGGTGTAAAGTGGAGAATCACCTGCTAAATTCTTCCTAGAATATTTGGGATTAAGTTTGTTCTCTCATGTTTGCCCCATGGCTACAAGATTTCCCACTGTGCAGTAGGTGATGATTTGTGTATACCAAATTGTCAGGAGGCAGCATCTCTGAGACGTGAATTCTTCTTATAAACCTCTCTCCTCGAAAGTATATTTTTTTATGTTAGAATTATGGAATGATAGACCTAGAATGGATTTTCAAGGATTCTCTAATCCCAGAACTTTATGTAAAACAAAGGTCTTTAACTTCTTTTGTAATTTATAGAGAGCATAGGTTTATATAGAGCAAGATTTTTCATCTGGTCACGAATGCGATTTACAGGGGCATTTCAACTGTGTGTTCTTATTGATAATTTTTAAGTGAAACAGTAAACTATACTTCTATATAATCTATAATACATTTCCTGTTAGTTGTTTACATTATTTTTTATTCACAATAAATCTCTATTGTGCACTAAATCTGATTATTGTGACAGATGGAGAAGAGGCATTGCCTGGGTAATTACTAAGCCTGGCCGAGTTTAGCAGCCAGTGCAAAGGGAAAGCACCAGACAGTTGTCCCAAAAGAAATACACAGATATACACCTTCCTCATTTGTCTAGAAAATTAATAGAGGGGATGCAAAGTATTTATATAAAATACTTATGAATATCAACTTGTTGGTAACAAATATTGAGGCAGTCTTCCCCTGAGTGGTACTCTAGTATGACCTAGCATAGAAAATTGATAGATGATTTCTATTCACCTTCCTATTTTGTTAGCCTGTACCTTGGACTTGGCTCTTCTATGGTAGGGTCAAATCTCAAGTGACTGGGATCATTGAGGAATTGGTTAATCCTATTAGTTTAAACTGTCTGTAAAAGACTATTTTCCAGATTTTTTCATAAATATATTTCAAATTTAAAATGTTTCAAAAATGTACTTACGTATTTAATAGATTTAGTAAATAAAATAAAGAGAAACTAATCCTTTATTTGATGATTCAGGACTTATAATTTGTTATGTTTCTAATCAACTCTCATTTAGAAATTTGAACTTTTGAGAATAAAAATTATAACTTGTCAATAATTTCTTCTAAAACTCAAGTATAGGAAGAAAATAATTCTATGGTCTTAAGGGCCTCATTTTCTGGTTAGAATATTTTTAAATAAATAAATATATAAATAAATAGAAGTTTTCTCTTTCTTTACATTTTGATGGTATAGAATAAGAAAAAGTCAACTGTTAATTTGCTAAAATAATCTATTATTTTGAAAGCAAAGGTAAGTATCAGGTGGTGAGAAACTACTTTCTATGCAGCAGTATTTTAATTTTCATAATAAGATTGATTCTCCTCTTTTGGAACCAAGAGTTAAGACACTTTCTAGAAGGTTCCTTCAACCTGCAGCAGAAAAATATATCCAGATTGGTAATTCTGAAAAATTTTGGATAAATAATTTTTCTGAAATTCAGCAATATATATTGTAAACAAATAAGTGGGCTATAGGGGAAGTAGTAAATAAACGCTTTTAAAAATTATCTAGCATAAAAATTCTAGTGAATATAATCACATATATCATGCTAAAAAATTAAAGAAAGCATTAAGTAAATATCATAATTTTACATAAATCTAGACACATGGATTTTTCTAAAAATGCAAAATAATAATATCATAAACTGAAATCACTTAGGAATGCATACATGGATAATAATCTTACCAATTTTCATCCAAATAATTTAAATTTATAATACATACTGTCTTGTAAATGATTTTTATTCCATAAAATTTATGTGATTTCATGAAATGCAATGGACTCTGAAAGAGCTGTTTTTGTTCTGTACCACGATGTTTGTGCCCTTGAGAAAGCGCAACGCATCCACTGACATCCAGAATCTCTTGCTATCAGCCGGGCCTTGGGATTGATATGACCTAGCTGGGTACTGAGAGGTGTGGTGTTTTCTATTAAACATAAACATCACAGAGTATCAACATCAGACAAGGCCATTCTCTAGGGGCTGTTGGATCAAGACAAAAACACTCCACAGTCATATCTGAACACAGATAACACATGAACGTTGTCTTAGCTTAGTGCCAGATATTCCTCCCTCCCTGCTAAGTGAGTGACTGCCACTTCTTTAAAACTGCCAACTGCGGTTTCCGTCCTGGTCTGATCTTCCGTCCTCCTAGATAAGATTTATTAAGATATTCAGTCATAGTATATATTACCCCTGCTTCCCAAAAGCATCTCATCCACAGCAAAGCCTGCTTCTTTAAATATTCCCCAAACTTACCAAACACAGGGCCAGATCCTGTAGTAAGTCCTTTCCAACACCCTCTTGTTGAGATGAACTATGGTTTTCCATGCTGTGCCTTCTCCCTCACAGCATTAAGTAATATGTCCAACTTGTTCAAATACAGATGTGTTCCTGGTGGTCATTGAATGGAGGGCACTGACCCTAACTAGATTTCCAAGATATCTACATGAAAGCAGTTAATACCGTAACTACTCAATCCAAACCATGACATTTTAATTTATTTGCTATTTATTTTGTATAATTAAATGATGATAAAATATTCTTTTAAAATTATTTTATTGTTCTTTCTTTATGTTTCTATGGATGAATGACAACTCAGATGTTACCTCCACACAGTGGTTTCCCCAAATCACTCAAAGTCTGTAAGAGACCCTGTCAGTCCCTGCAGATATCAACTCAGTCCACCTGGATGTTATCAGCAGACAGTTCCCAGATGCTCCAATACTTCCTGCATCTTCCTGCCTGAGGGTGTTCTCTGTTCATAAAATAATGCTCAGCCAGAACCAGGAGCTGGCTGGAGGGTTTGGGAGGGAAGATGTTAACGCTCAAAGCCAACAATAAGGGATGGGAGTCGTTGAATGAACTTGAATGCTTCTAGGAGATCTTAGTGAGCACTCTGGTTGGAAATCTGGAATTGGATCACTCTTCATTCCGAAGGCGAGAAGGAACCTGTTGTTAATGGAATCCTAGTTTGATGAAACATCATGAATGCTCAAACTTTCTTCACTTGTAGAGTGCTGGAATAAGGTATATATCTTAAGAAATTATTCTAGCATTTGAAAGATATGATGGCAATAATAATTATAATAATTAGAGATTGGGTTGGATTTTGTTAAACACCAAAGACATCTTGAAGAAGGAGAAAGAGAGGTTTAGATTAATGAACTATCAACTCAGGCCATGCTGTAAGAGATAGAAAGCCTCTATGGGAGTCTATATAGAGACTCTCATTTCCTCTCTCTAGAAGGAGATTGTACTGGTAATAAAGCCCAAAATTTAATCATTAAAAAATACAAAGGAATTTGTATTCATTATTCTAGCAACAATCATATGCAAAGGGTCCAAAATTATGGCCATGTATCAAATACAGCTCATGACCTGTTTCCTTAAATAAAGTTGTATTGAAATGCATCTGTTTGCATTTGTTTAGTATTTTTTTGGTTATTTTCACTCTACAATAGTAGAGTTGAATAGTTACAACAGAGACCATATGGCCTGCAAAATTGAAAATATTTATTATTTGGCTCTTTACAAAAAATGTTAGCTGATTCCTGTTCTATGCTTTATTCTGCACCTAACTTTAGTTAGGGCCTTGATAGGAAAGAAGTGTAATCCTAAGAATGTCATGGGAATGTTTAGGGAGATGCATATAAAATCCTTGAATTCCTAGATTCCCCTGTACCCTTTGGTATGGAAGAAGCCAGCAGCTTTCCCTGTTATAGAGGAGATAAGATCATCCATTTCCTGGAGACTAAGCAAGTATCTCATTTTAGGCAGATGCTTCACAAGATAATGTTTAAATCCTCAAACCGGTAACTACAGTCAGATCTCAGCATAACAAAGACAGGTCCTACGGGAGGAAATGAATGATTCACCAAAAGATGCTTAGGGCATGGCTAATATATTCTAGAGAGGACCAGGACACAGGACCAAGATCAGGTGACTGAACAGACTCTAATGACTAGTATTTGTGGCAAAAGAAAAGCCAACAACAACAATAACAACTATAAGCTACTACCCTTTTGGCTCCCTGTTTTTCCCCAATAGATAACTTGATTATAAGAGGAGGAAAAGTAAACTTCATTATGACATCTGGAAGCTTAACTACACAAGAGGAATTCTGAAAGTAGGTCTTGCTTCAATCTTCTTCCTACTACTTTTTATAAGCGTCATGGGAAGTGAGAAAAGTCTTATATTCTATGGTTCTGAGGAATGCTAGACAATATTAATAAGACCGTGGAACTTCTCAGGTTCTCTTGTCTATAGGGTAAGAGTTATTAAGACACATGATAGGGGAGGCCAAGTGGAAACCTCTGAAACTTCCCCTCTGCTAGCCAAGGTAGGAACAAAAAGCAGTATCATATTCTGGGGGATGGGGATGGTAGGGTTTAGTGACAGCATTAAGGACCCATAAGGATGAAAGCATGATGGTGATTATCATATCTCTAATTAAATCTCCTGTTTGGCCCTTGAAGAAACAGGGTGGATCTTTCTTGGAGAATTACTATAGCATACTGCAGGCTTAACCAAGTAGTAGATCCAATTCAAGTGGCTGGGTCAGAATGTGGTATCATTGCTCGAGGAGGTTAATAAGGCCTCAGGTACGTGGCATGTGGTCATTGATTTGACAAATGAACTCGTTTCCTTTCCAATTATAAAAGGGTATCAGAGGGCTTCCCTGGTGGCGCAGTGGTTGAGAGTCCGCCTGCCGATGCAGGGGACACGGGTTCGTGTCCCGGTCCGGGAAGATCCCACATGCCGCGGAGCGGCTGGGCCCGTGAGCCATGGCCGCTGAGCCTGCGCGTCCAAAGCCTGTGCTCCGCAACGGGAGAGGCCACAACAGTGAGAGGCCCGCGTACCGCACAAAAAAAAAAAAAAAAAAAAAAAAGGGTATGAGAAACAATTCACATTCATACAGAATAGACACCATTATTCATTTATAGGTTTTCCTCATGTTTTTTAACTCTTCTACTCTCTTGTTGTCTGAAGAAGTCTAGACTACTTGCCATCTCACAGATCTATTATGCTGGTGACATCATGCTGATTAGACAAGATGAGAAATAGGTGACTAGTACACTGTGGACCGTGGTAAGACACATATTTTACAGGGTGGAAAATAAAGCCTTTGAAGATGCAGGCACCAGCCGCGTCAGCAAATTTTAGGGGTCTAGCAATCAGAAACATTCTAGTTAGTATATCCTCTCCAAAGTCAAAGAAGAATGGTTGCATCTTGCATCCCTTACCACAATGAAGGAAGCAATGCACCAGGTGAGCTCTTTGGGTCCTGGAGATAACACATCCCACACCTAGAAGAGATACACTGCAAGCTTAGAATGGATCCTGTACAGACCCAGCTCACAGTGCAAGCAGCCATGCCAGTAAAGCCATATATTCCAGAAAAGTCTCTAGTATTGGAAGTGTTCGTGATTTAAAAAAATAAAAATAAAAAAGATATGGTATATACATACAATGGAATACTACTCAGCCATAGAAAAGAATAAAAATTTGCCATTTATGGCAACATGGATGGACTTGGAGGGCATTATGCTAAGAGAAATAACTCAGACAGATGAAAGACAAATATTGTATGACATCACTTATATGTGGAATCTAAAAATATAATAAACTAGTAGATATAACAAAAAAGAAGCAGACTCACATATATAGAAAACAAACTAGTGATTACTGGTGGGGAAGGGGCAAGGGTCTATATAGGGGAAGGGGATTAAGAAGTACAAACTATTAGGTATAAATAAAATAAGCTACAAGAATATATTGTATAACATGGGGAGTATAGCAATTATTTTGTAATAACTATAAATGGAATACAACCTTTAAAAATTGTAAATAACTATATTGTACTGAAACTTATATAATATTATATATCAACTATACTTCAATTAAAAATAAAATAATTTTTTTAAAAGACTAAAAAAATAATAAAGTTACTTAAAAGGCTGATGCAAGAGAGATGCTTTGACCCTTCTCTCTTGTCTCCCTGAAAGTAGAAAATAAATCTCCCATGTGAAATATGTCCTCCTTGTCCTGGGAGGTAGAAAAACACTCATCACCAGAGACAGAATTCAGGGCAAAGAAACTGATGTAAACAAAGCGTGTTACTTCTTGCTAATTTTCTACCCAAGCCCAAACTTTGCTTAAATTCCTTACAAATCCAAACCTAAGTTTCTTTGTCCTTTCAGATCTCCACAAATTTATTGTTTCTTTGTAGAAAAAGATGTAAAATCTGCCTGCTTTTGGCCACACTGTGAGCATCATTTTATGACCTCTCATGCACACAAAATTAAATTGATTTTTCTCCTGTGAATCTGTCTTGTGTATTAGTCCAGACACAAGAACGCAAGAGCGGTGGTCGTGGGGGGCATCTCCATCCCCACAGACGGTTACTAGGTTACCCTAGGCAAGCCTAAAAACAATGCAATTTTAGATACTCTGTTTTTATCTTTATATTTGTTGCTGAAAATATATACTAAGAAAGATGAATACTTGGAAGAGTTTATTTCCTAAGGTTGTGGTGAATCTTTCTGAGGATAGAATATTGTGGGGAAAATGTCTTTTTATGATACTTGAGGCATTAGTAAAACTTGGGATTGTGAAAAATGAAAATGATTTAAATTGGGTGACTTGTAAAGCATTTGGGAAATCCCAGAGAAAGGAGATGTGATTATGGGTTCAGCGTTACTTGAAAAGAACTTTCCTAACTGGAACCAGTTTTTATCCTCATTTAGGAAAGGAACTGCACCTCAGAAAGACATTTAAGAATGTTAAATCAGGAAGGTACTTAAAAGATCATTGGATCTCAAAATTGTACTTTGTGAATGATGAAACTGTAATCAATTTTCATTAAGTCAGACCACAACTGTCAGCTGGCTTTTGCTCTTCACCAGGCCTCTGGGTACTTCACCATGATCTCCATTTCTTTTTTATTTTAATGCAGCTTCTACACCATAGCAATCTTTGTAAAGCTTCTTCCCCTATTTCTGATGATTGTTCAAATTTATTTAAAAAAACGTATATGGGACTCCCCTGGTGGCGCAGTGGTTAAGAATCTGCCTGCCAATGCAGGGGACAAGGGTTCGAGCACTGGTCTGGGAAGATCCCACATGCTATGGAGCAACTAAGCCCGTGTGCCACATCTACTGAGTCTGCACTGTAGAGCCTGTGTGCCACAACTACTGAAGCTGGCGCGCCTAGAGCCCGGTCTCCACAACAAGAGAAGCCACTGCAATGAGAAGCCCGTGCACCACAACAAAGAGTAGCCGCTGCTCACCGCAACTAGAGAAAGCCCATGCCCAGAAACAAAGATCCAACGCAGCCAAAAATAAATAAATAAATTTTTAAAAATATGAATTTTACTCTATCACAAAATGCAATTAGTGTTTAAATAGTCTGACAGAGAATGAGCATTTAGTTTTAAGACTCATACAAAAAAGTATGCATGTTGCCCTGCTTTGTTTCCTGGGAAATAGGAAAAATTAGCTCTATCAGAAAAGAAGGAAAATGTTTGAACAAACTCAGTAATTTGTGATATATTATGTCACTGTTTTCCACATCAGAAAACAATTAGTGTCCTATTTCTTAGCTATATTCAGATGTAGTAACCTAAGATTTTCCTCTGGATTCATAGCAGAACCTGGACAGCAACAGCATATTTAATTATGAACTGTAAAATTTCTTTGTGGATTACACATTAGATGGCAATGTTATCGTATATATATCTAGAGTTTTAAAATCTACTTCTAAGCAACACTATAAAAAATAATGTTGCGTTTTTTTTTCACAGTTCAAAAAAATAAGGTCTCTGATGCAATGCTACTGTGCTGTTGAAAGGTGATTGTATTCAAGAGATTGCTCCTGTGTAGGTGCTGTGTGCGTGCTGTGTTTGAAAGTCATCTTGTGACAAGTTTACACTTCTTACACAATGCCTCAAAAGCTTCTACCTTTTTAAACTAAAATTAAAATGGTGAATTCAATTTTTATATTTTTTCATAAAATCTGATGAGCTCATGGAGAGATATGTGCAACAGAAGTGGAAATTCTACTTTATGCCTTGTTATATCACTCAGTGGAGATGAAAAATCTTCTTTTATTATATTTCTTTTAAAAATAACAATGAAACAACAACAACTAAATTCCAGAATAGAGTGGTGGTACGGAATGCAATTTGACTGGAAATAGTGCGTGGCTATGGGAATTGGGTGGCCTTTAAGAAAACAATTCCTTTGGCCTTAAGGAAAGTACTACTCGAATATGGCCTATTGTCCAACATCTGGATCACAGCAACCCTTGGAAACTTAGCAGAAATGCAGTCTCAGGCAAAGCCCAGAACTTCTGAATTAGACTTTCTGTGGATGGGACCCAGCAATCTGTGAGTTAACAATCTCTCCAGATAATTCTTAACGCCCGCTAAAATTTGAGAAGCTCTGCCTTACATTTCCCACTAGAAATGAGGGGTTAGACTACATTACTTACCAAAGTCCCTTACTACAGTTAAGTTAAATGGCTTGTTAATTATGAGTGAGCAATTGAAAAATGACGATGAATAAATGAAATTAAATGAATTTAATTTTACCATGGAGTTATATTTTAATACTTCAGAGGCATAAAGAGATAAAACTATTCATTCAATAGGAAGGTGTTCTAATATCGCATGTAAATATTTTGATTGTTAGTGCTAATTTAATTACCCTCATTAAGCATGTGTTTTAATTTTTAAATTAAGCTTTTTTTTCTTTCTTAGGTAAATGTAAATTCACATACAGTTGTAAGAAACAGTACAGAGTGATCTCGTGTTTTCTTTATCCCATTTCCCCCAATGGTAACATCTCACAAAAAATTAGTACAATATCAAAACAGCCAAGATATTGACTTTGATAGAGTCAAAACCCAGAACATTTCTAGCACCACAAGGATTCCCTCTTGTTGCCCTTTTATAGCCACATCCACTTCCCTCCTGTCCCCATGCTTTCCTTGAATCCTGGCAACCACTATCTGTTTTCCATTTCTATAATTTTGTCATTTATAGACTGTAATGTAAATGGAATCATACAGTACATAATTTTGGGGATTAGCTTTCTTTACTCAACGTAATTCTCTGGAAATTCATCCAGGGAGTTGTGTGTATCAATACTGTGTTCCTTTTTATTGTCAACAAGTATTGCATGATAAGGAAGTACCACAGTGTGTTTATCCATGGTCAAATGGTTTTTAAATCATTCACTCATTGAAAGCTATCTTAATTGTTTCCACTTTTGCCTATTAGGAATAAAGCTGCTAAATGCTCATGTACATGTTTTTATGTGAACATAGGTCTTCATTTCTCAGGGATAAATGGCCAGGAGTCCAATTGCTAGGTTGTTTGGTAATTGCATGTTTAGTTTCTTTATAAGAAACTACCAAACTCTTTTCCAAAGTGGCTCTACCATTTCACATTCCCGCCGGCAATGTATGAAGAATCGTTTCTCTGAAATTTTGCCAGCATTTGGTCTTTTTTTAAAAAAGAAATGAGAGATGCATTCTTTTTTTAAAAAATAAATTTATTTTATTTATTTATTTTTAGCTGTGTTGGGTCTTCATTGCTGTGCGCAGGCTTTCCCTAGCTGTAGAGAGCGGGGGCTACTCTTTGTTGCAGTGCAACGGCTTCTCATTGCGTTGGCTTCTCTTGCTGCGGAGCATGGGCTCTAGGCGCAGGGGCTTCAGTAGTTGTAGCACGTAGGCTCAGCAGTGTGGCACACAGGCTTAGTTGCTCCCCTGCATGTGGGATCTTCCTGAACCAGGGCTGGAACCCGTGTCTCGTGCATTGGCAGGCAGATTCTCAACCACTGTGCCACCAGGGAAGCCCCAGTGTTTGGTCTTGTCATTCTTATTATACCTTTAAAAACTTTTAGCCATTCTCATAGTTATGTAGTATCTTGTGGTTTTAGCTTCATTTTCCTAATGACTGCTGCTGCTGCTTACTTTTTCATGTGTTGATTTGCACACTGTATATCTACTTTAGTGAAACAGCTCTACACATCTTTACTCGTGATTTAATTGGATTATCTACTTTTTACTGTTGAGTATTGAGAATTTTTTATATATTCTGCACACTAGTCCTATGTTGAATATGAGGTTGTAAATATTTTCTCTCACTCTTTAGCTTATCATTTTATTTTCTTAACAGGGTCTTTCATAAAGCAAAAGTTTTTAATTTTGATGAAGCCTAATTTATCAAATTTTTTTTTTATGGATCATGCTTTTAGTGTCAAGACTAAAAACCTTTTGCCTAGCCCCAAATCTTAATGATACTCTCCTCTTTTTTTTCCCCAAGTTTTTTATAGTGTTATACTTTATATATAAATCCTTTTTTTTTTTTTTTTTTTTTTTGCCTATAGATGTCAGTTTCTCTGGTATGATGTGTTAAAAAGGCTATCCTCTACTGAAAATATAGTGAATTGCTTTGAGCATGTATTTTTTTATAAACCACATTTAAAGAGGGTGGTAATTATAAGGAAGTACATGAAACTAAGAAAAATAAAATGAAAGGAATTATCAGAGAGAAATAAAGGAAAATGGATCAGGGCCAAGAGAGCATTTGTGTGTCATGCCAGCTTGTGTGCTTTAGGAGAGTTAGAGAATAGGAAAAGAAATCAAGAAATACCTTTGAAGGAGGATTAATCAGAATGAATTAATTATCCAAAGAAATAGAGTAAGAAAGGCTCTATTGGGATAAGACATTAAAAAAATATATCTTTAGGGAGCCATAAAGAATTCTGGTGAAGATGGGTACTTATCTTCCTCTTTATTCTATAGTAGATGGCCTCCAAGTGGGTGTATGACATACAATCTTTTGAGGTGTGAGATGAAAGTATTAGAACTTTTATTTTTTAAAAAAATCATTTGTAGGCATAAAAGACTCCCAAATGTAAGTAGTATAAAAAGTAATGATTTGGTTAATATCACCCAAGCTAAGAAATAAAATATCACCTACCATAATTTTGAAGTTCCCTCTGCTCCTTGCCTTGTCTGGCCCTTTTTTTTTTTCAGACAGATTAAAAACCATTATCCTGAATGTTATGCTTATAATTTCCTTCTTTTTCATCATAATTTTATGTTTTTATTTCTAAACTATACGAGTTCCATTTTATATGTTTATGATGAAATTATGCTATGTGACTTGTATTTCTCAATCATAATTAAGTTTTTAAGATGAGTGTGTATTGTTTACATTAGCTGTAATGTACTCATTTTCAACCCTGTATCATACTCTAGCCTATGAGTATGAGAGGGACCCCTAATACATTCTTCTCTTAATGGATGATAATGCTCTTCCCAGGTGTCTGCTAATGTAAGCCATCAATATTCTTGAAGAGGTCTCCTGGAGCTCACAAATAGCAAGAACTTCTTTAGGATATAGTCCCAGGAGTAGAATTTCTAAATGTTTTGCCTATCTTCAAATTTATTAGATAATGTCATATTGTTTTCTAGGCTTGCTATGCCATGTTACATTATCACAGCAGTTTATTAGCCTCTGGCTGTTCTACATATCTTCTAGTACTTGACATTTTCAGATGTTAAAATTCTTACCTATCCTGTGTATGTGTGAAATGACATCTTATTGTGATTTTATTTTGCATTCCTCTGATTTCAAATGAGATAAGGCAAAACTTCATATATTTATTACTTGTTCCTCCCCATATAATGTGTCTGCAAGATTTTGCCTATTTTTTAATAGGGTTGCTTTTCTTTTTCTTGTTGATTTATAGAAGTTCTTTTTTTAATAATATATAGTAGATAATATATGATACATGATACACACATACATATATATATATATGTTACTGTTCTTATATGTCTGAAACTGTTTTCCTGATTTGTGGCTTGTTTTTCAGTTTCTTCTCATTGTCTTTAGATAAGCAGAATTTCTTAAATATAAAACAATTAACTATATAATTTTTAGTTTTATATATATATATATATTTTGTTGTTGTTGTGGTACGCGGGCCTCTCACTGTTGTGGTCTCTCCTGCTGCAGAGCACAGGCTCCGAACGTGCAGGCCCAGCGACCATGGCTCACGGGCCCAGCCGCTCCGTGGCATGTGGGATCCTTGTGGAGCAGGGCACGAACCCGGGTCCCCTGCATCGGCAGGCGGACTCTCAACCACTGCACCACCAGGGAAGTCCAGTTTTATATTTTTAAAAAGAAATTCTTCTTGGACTTGAGGTAATAAAAAACATTCATCTATTGTCTTCTAAAAACTTTATAATTTTGTTTTAACTGTAATTTAATTTTGTAGTCAAAATGATATTTTTGTCTCTGATGTGAGAAATGTCCAGCCTGATTTCTTTTTCTAAGTGGACAAACAATTGTTCTAGCAGTAGTTATTAAAGAGCCTGTCTACTGCACAGTGAACGGCAATATCAGTTCAATTCTAACCAAGTTCCTAAGTAAGTGTTTTCAAGTATCTGTTACTGATCTCTATTCTGTGTCCATGAATTAATTTTTCTTGCTTTGGTCCAATGCTATATTAATCATTTCACTTTTTAATGATACTTGATATCTGGTAAGGCAGGTTCACAAATATTGTTCCTTTTCTTTGGGAGTGTTTCAGCTATTCTTGGGTTTTTGCTTTTCCTGTATTGATAAATGTATCGGTTTATTTTGTAACTTTCTACAAAAAAGTTGTTTTTTAATTGCATTGAATCTATGCATGAACTAGAAAGAACTATTACATTTAAATATTTACTTTTTCAGGGCTTCCCTTGTGGCGCAGTGGTTGAGAGTCCGCCTGCTGATACAGGGGACATGGGCTCGTGCCCTGGTCCGGGAAGATCCCACATACCGCGAAGCGGCTGGGCCCGTGAGCCGTGGCCGCTGAGCCTGTGCGTCCGGAGCCTGTGCTCCGCAACGGGAGAGGCCACACCAGTGAGAGGCCCACGTACCGCAAAAAAAAAAAAAAAAATTTACTTCTTCAATCCATAAACATAGTATATTCATTTGGTCTTCTTTATTTGGGTCTTCTTGAACATAATTCAATAAAATGTATAATATTTTCAAAAATATCTTGAACTTCTTTGTTAGGTTTCTTCTTAGATAATCTATATTTTCAATGATACTATAAATAGCTTAAATTTCTAATAATTCTATTTTTTGTTGGTGTTTAAAAATACACTTTTACAAACCAAATTTTTTCTTGCTACAACTGTCTTACATAAAAGTTCACAAATAAGTGTACATCCGTTCAATGAAATTTTAGCTGTTGAATTATAAACATTGATTTCTTGAATCTAGTGACCTTTTTAGATTATCTTTTTAATTCTAATTATCTATATTCTTTTTGAATTTTCCACATAAACCAGCAATTTCTTATAGTAATTATAATTTGTTTATTTTTTATTCTAAGCTCATTTTTTTCCTCAGCTTTCCTCTTCCAAAAGGAACCAATCTTAGTAATTTCTAGATTATATATTTTTCAAGTTTTTGAGTTATTTACAAAATCTTTAAACTTATTTGTCTCAGCTTCGTAGTTATGTCAGATTTTCCAATCTTATTATTTTTTATGTCTGTGTGTGCGCTTTCCTTCTGTCTTGATCAAACTTGCCTGAGGATTATCATTTTATTTTCTTTTATTTTTCCATGGTAACCCAATATAGCTTTTTGAAACATTATATTGTTAATTTTAATATATCATTTCTTCTCTTTTAAGATTTTATTTTTTCTAAGTTCTTAAATTTTCTCCTTAACACATTCATTTCAGCCTTTAAAAATTTTTTTAAAACATTTATAGGTTTTAAATTCTCTCTAAGAAGTGCTTTATCTGTAGCCCACACATTTATGTATTTTGTTTTAAAAAAATAGTTTAGTTCAAAATATTTTCTAATTTCTATTGATTTTTTTCTTTGATTCATGAGTCATTTTGAAGTGTATCTCTTAATTCCTAACATGTATCTTTTCTAATTTTGTATAATAATTTTTATCTTAATTGACTTATTTTGATTAGAGAATGTGTTGTGTATAATATCAAATTTGGAATTTATTGACATTTGTTTTCTGTCCCAGCATGTGGTTAATATTTCCACTGATTTGTATGTGTTTCAAAAGAATTTGTATTCTGCGGTTGCCAAACATAATGCCTATTAGGTTAAAGTATTAATAAAGTCACATTCTCACCAATTTAAATTAAAAAACTTTTTGTTTCTACAGATAATAAATGTGTGGTAAATCTCATTGCGATGATGAATATGTCTGTTGCTGGTAGTTCCTTTGTTTTACATATGTAAAGTCTAGATATTTACTTGAAAATATTTAGTGTAATATGTACATATATATAGTATATTGGTGAATTAATATTTTTATCATTGTATAGAGACTTTTATCTTCATCAATATTTTTCCCCTAAAGTCTATTTAGTCCAATATGAATATGCCACCTCAGGCTTTCTTTTTGTTAGTATTCTTCAAGTATACCTCATTCAGTTCTTTTACTTTGACTTCTGTGTCCTTAGATTCAAACCCTGTCTCTGATAAATTGGATATAACTGTATATTTTTTGTAATCCATAGTAACATATTAATCTTTTAACTAGAACATTTAGTCCATTTACATGTATTGCAATTTCTGACATATTTATTTTTACCATTGAAAATTTCTCTTTGTCCACATTTTTCAAGAATATTAAGTTGTTTTTATTTTATTTTTTATTTAATTTAATTTTTAATTTTTTAATTTTTATTTTTTTTGCGGTACGCGGGCCTCTCACTGTTGTGGCCTCTCCCGTTGTGGAGCAGAGGCTCCGGATGCGCAGGCTCAGTGGCCATGGCTCACGGGCCTAGCCGCTCCGCGGCATGTGGGATCTTCCCGGACCGGGGCACAAACCCGTGTCCCCTGCATCGGCAGGCGGACTCTCAACCACTGCGCCACCAGGGAAGCCCTGTTTTTGAATAAATATGTATTAAACATAATATTTGACAGACACTTTATAGAACACTGAAATTCAGTACTGGATAAATTAACAACAAAATTATGATTTCTTCCTCGGTGTGGTTTGTTACCCACTCCCACTCAGAATATTCTTGGAAATTCTAATGGGAGGTCACATATAACAAGTATAAATATCAGAATTCCATTCTGAAATGCCAGCTCAGTAACTAGATGAAGTCTGTCCATTAATCTGTGTTAAGATAAAACCTTATGCCTTCCCTTGCTTTCAGAGTCTTTTTCAGAATGCTTGTGTCTATGCCAAAGGCAATCTCCCACAATGCTTTTTCCTCCATTTTTTTATAAACTTCTCATGTTTAAATGATTTTTTGGTTACGGTACTGGTTGTATTGTCAGTTTTCAGTATTGGCACTGAGTACATAGCCATTTACAAGAGCAAGAAGCAAACAATTGCACAGTGACATCCAATCCCGAGAGCTCTGATAGAATTTCATACTAAAACAATGAAAAATACTAAGACAAAACAAAATAATAAAGAAAAAGTGAAGATTATATGGAAAGAAATGTTTAAAGTTGTAACTTGGATGTTTGTTTATATATATATGCACATATATATTTAATTTTTACTGGGTCTTGGGGTTTTAACTTGGATAGTGATAAAGACAATATTAGAACCTAGAGATGTGAAGGGATCTACCTTGATATTGCTCAAGTAATATATTGGAGTAGTAAAACTCTAGGTAACATGTGTGTACTGAACAACTTTTCTGAGTTGACTCTAGCAGGCTATCTAAACAAGAGTGAAACTGCAGCATGAGCAACCATGTCTAGGGATTTCTTCCAGCAGTCATTAAAGACACAATGCTTAAGGTCATTGTGTTTTTCAAGGACTCAGGAATTTTGAAGCTTAAAATTAAGCTTAATTGATTTTCCTAAAAGGAATAAAAATTAATATTGGGAAATAAGCTAATATCTATAAAAACATAGCATTGTGTGGCTGTTATCAATTGTTAAATTAATATTATATGAACTTCATTAGGAGCAATTACATTTGAAAATAATTTGTAAGTGAGATGTCTCATTTTGCAAGAATTTCTAAGTACATATTAACTGCTAGGAAATCATGGCCAATTATCAAGTAAATGGATTACTCACATCGATAAATAATTAAAGGACACAATTTCTAAAACTTTTTCAAAAGCGTTGCAGGAAAAATTGCATTTGATGTGGAATGTAGATCCATTTTACTATGGCCTTATGATGTGCGATAGGGTTTCCAAAATAAGAGCTTCTAGAGACTATGAATGAATAAAAGGTCCCGGCTCACATTCTAAAACAACTTCGGGCTTATACTAATCTTCATATATATAATCTTCAGTAAGAAAATATCTTTTTTTTTAAATTAAGAATTCCAGGTCAATACATCACTTGTTATAGCAACATGAAAATTACTAAGCACTATTCTTCAAAAGTATGGTAGTCATAGATGTGTTGTGCTGTAGCATTATGAAATACAATTTGGAAATAAATTACATGACTTGATTTTTCAGTCTTCATCAGTATGTTTTTGAAAACTGAGATCACAATATCTTAGGTAAGGAAGAGGGAAGAACTGGTCGAAGACAGCTCTCCATTTAGGGCAAACTTTTTTTATTTAAACCTTATATCTTAGAAATCTCCAAGTACAAGGAACAGTGGCTACCATCTTGTGAAGCACCATCTTTATATACTAAAGTAAATGTGATTCAGTGTTATAGATAGTAAATCAAATTATTTGGAGAACAGGTAAACTATTTTGGAGAACAGAACACATGTCTCTCGATTCCCAATCCAATTCAGTGACTGATCCACCAAACCATGTCAATGTGAAACTTTAAAGGTGAAGTACCAATATACGTGATCCACAACACTAGTTTCCTTCCTTGTTCAAATTTGCTTTTGAGCTCCACTTTGCAACCACTGTAGACATCAATTTTGCTGTCAGTACTGATGATCAGCTTGTCCTGCCACTAAATATATATGTATTATATAAATATTATACATAAATTATAAATAATATTTTATATACGTGTATATAGATATACACATATATTTTACCACCACTATATGTGTACATACACACATATTTTACCACCACTATCAGCCACTCTGGCTTATAACATTCTGCGATAAAACTGGACCACTGCAAACATGAATCTCATCCTATCCCTCAACACACATAACTTTTTACTCTCTGGAGCCCTTCATTTTCTCTGTATACTTTTTTTTTTTTTTTTTGGCTGTGTTGGGTCTTCTTTGCTGTGTGTGGGGTTTCTCTAGTTGCAGCGAACATGGGCTACTCTTCATTGCAGTGTGTGGGCTTCTAACTGTGGTGGCTTCTCTTGTGGAGCACAGGCTCTAGGCGCACGGGCTTCAGTAATTGTGGCACGTGGGCTCAGTAGTTGTGGCTCACGGGCTGTAGAGTGCATTGCAGTATCAGTAGTTGTGGCACACGGGCTTAGTTGCTCCACAGCATGTGGGATCTTCCCGGACCAGGGCTCGAACCCGTGTACCCTGCACTGGCAGGCGGATTCTTAACCACTACGCCACCAGGGAAGTCCTAATATACTTTAAATGTATACTATGTTTATGTTATTAAGCTCTTCTCAAACCTAGAGTCTATTTTCTTTATGTCTGGAGTAGAGTACAACTAATTAATTTCCTGGAAACCAGCGTGAAATTCTGAATTGTTTTCTCCATGCTGATATTGTTAATACATAACCTATACATAAATTACATTAAGATTTATTTCTTTTCTTTTATGTATTTAATGTACTCTGCCTTATTCCAAAAATAACTGAAATTCATTTTAGAGTTTAGATAGTTATTTTTTAGTCTTGTCTGGAATCCCAATCTTTGGCGAGACCATTATTTTTCTGAAAAAGTTCAATCTGTGTCCCAAAGAACTTAAACAGGCCTCATGTGACACAATCTGTTATATGAATTATAGACATGTATTCACATGTGCTTAAATATTTACTTTTTATTTCACATATTAATAATATACCAAACAGAACACATAGTCGAATGAAAGCAAATTGCTTCAAAATGCACTTCCTTATTTCCCACAGAGACCAATTAGCTTTATTATACCAAGACATCCCCCAAATTTATGTGAAAATATTGAAAGATGGGTTATCAGAATTACAGTTCTTTCCCTCTGGATTTAATTACAGAATGTAACTCAAAATATAAGGCAACATGTGTGGAAGGCAAGCAAATCTCTTTGGATTTTATTGCATGATAGCCATGCAACATTTCCTCTCTTCATATTTAACCTGGAAATCTTTCATTAATTTAGGAAGAAAGTATGCTGTTTCTCGATAAAGTGAATTTCATATGGTACCTCACTGACCATCACATTCAGCAGTTTCATGTCACAGAACTAAGCCTGAAAAAACAGAATTGCAATAAAACCACAAGCCAAAGGTAGATTTTTATAGTCAATTGTACGTGTCTAAATCAACCACTGACACTTTCATTTCTGACATGCTTTTATTCTGTTTGTCACTCATTCCTAAAAGATTGTATTTTCTTAACTCAGTTATTCATAAACTCTAGTACTAAACCTAAAGATCTTTAAAATATCCAAACGGAATGCTTTCTACAAAGTTAAAGCCCATAGTAGGTCATTATGCATAACATTTTGCATCCTATGGCTATTCTCTTTATGTTCACATAAATTCAAGATTCGTTGAAATAACACATGGATGAAAAACCATCCTCAGAGATGATTTTTCACCTGCCAAGTGTGGAACAATCAAGGTGAGCAAAAGTACAAAAATAATAAATTATAACAATGATTTTGTGCATGAGATCTCGATACATTATTTTCTTTCTAGCTTTTTTTTTTCCTTTGTAGCTCTTAAGAGACAAATTATTTGGAAGAGTAATCATTTATTTTCATGCTCACTGGTGTGAGGGCTGGCTGCAAATCAGTTGGGTTAGACTAGACTCTAGATTCCAGTTTCTGGGTCTCAGGCTCCAGGCTGCAGGTATAAATTCAGGTAGTTTCATATTTATCTCATCTTGCTTGAACCAGCAGCTACAGAGCTTATGGTCTGTTTTACTTGTCCTATCCGGAGGCCCCAGCTATCTGGAGTATATTCCTTCCATGATAGACCATCAGATCATAAGATCCAAGCCAAACCTTTGCTTGCCGCAGCATCATTGCCTCCTGCTAGCCAAAGTTACATGGTCAAGCCCAACATTAATGCAAGGAGGAATTATACTTCACTCATAGTGATGGGGAAAGAATATTGAGTTTTTTTCTGAAAAATAATCCAAATAATCATTTGTGTACTTTTATTTTGTATTCCCCGTCTTTATCATTATCCTTACATGGTAAATTATGGTTATACTTTAGGACTTTTATTCCATAAGCCTCATTATTCAATCAAAGTGATTTTTATTGTATTGTATGATTTCAATAAACTAGGTATATTATGATTATAAATAATGTGGTAACTATTCAGTGTTATGGATCTAACATAAGCACAGTTTAATAAGCTTCTTTTTCAACTTTCTTGCTCTTCCATTTCCTTTCAATCGTGAATGAATCAGTTACATTCATTTCAAGAATTACTTTTATGTAAGACAATTTACAGTTTCATGAAAATATACTCTGAACCGAGACAGCTTTGAAGATTTGTGTGTGTACTCACCAATATTTATTTTAGAACTCTCCTACTCTAAATTAATCTTGAATGTGACTTTGAGAATTTATGCTATACATATATATTTTTTTCTCTTCTCACTCTCTCTTTATATTTTTCAAAGAGTATTCACTAGATATGATTTCTAAGAACCCAGTCTGACATTTCATATCTATAAAAGAACAATTATATAATTTTATTTTTTTATCTATTTTTAACATCAAATGAAACTCAAAAATTTAAATGAAGAGGACCTTGCATAAACCCTGTTCGAAGTTTCTACCAAGGATAGAGTTTGCTGCTAAGCAATTCAAACTTTGTAGTTCTTTACTGTATAATTATTATTGTGCTTTTTTTAATGTAAGAGAGGTAATATATTTTAGAGAGGGGGCTTCCAAGCAGCCTTTTGCTCCTGGAAAATTTGATTTATAATCTGTCACTTTTATAGACATTGTCCAGCTCATTGTTTTCTATTCGAGATATTATAGAGGAAGCATGAATCTTTGGGGTCTTTCTACTGACTTTTTGATATTGATACAATATTGTAGATGAATTTTTTCTGGAGCATGGATTATTACATAGAAGGCTAGGGAAATTGCGTTATGCAGCTTGTATCCTGGGGGTCTTTAAATAGCATTATACTTTCAAAATCTTTTGCCTTGCATTTTAAAAATGTCTAAAAAAATTTTTTCCCTGTTGTTTGGTACCTATTCTTAATTGATTGATTAAATAACTATTAAATAACTGGATGGCTAATAAAGAGAAACATATAAAGGTCATCAGCAATATTTATTTCAAGCACATTCTTTACTATAGAGTCAGAAGCAAATACAGTATCCAGGAATCTGTTCATTTTATCTCCTATTAGAGCTGGTATTTTCCTACCCTACTGGGGGGGAGGAATTTTGATCTGTAGTTTGGGGGTTTTAACATCCCTTACCACATGGCTCTAATATTTTATGTAGGGTCCTAGAATGAGTCCACAGAAAAAGAGAAAAAAGATGAGAGATCATTTCTTCTTCCAATATGGATAAAACTGTGTGTAAAGATGTAGTCACATAGAAACATAAACCTTCTGAACTTATATAGAAACATAAACCTTCTGAACTTACATAGAAACATAAACCTTCTGAACTTGGGTGAGGGAGATGATATTGATGATAATTGGGAATAGAATGGTCTTATGTCCCAATGCAAAATAGATTTGGTAATAGAATATGTGGGTTATGAAGAATATCATACTTCATGAGTCCATTTTACTCAGTGGATACTAAACGAGACAAAGACAGTCACCCACATGCTGATATTGACACATGCTATTTCTATTCATGGAATTCCTAATTAATGCAAATCTGGACGTTCCCACTGATCTTTCAAAATTCTGCTTAGGAATCTCTTCCTTTGTGATGCTTTCCTAAGGGTTACAGCTTCCTGAGAGCATTAGTTTAAATTCTGTATTATTTCTGTGACTCACATATACTTTCACTGCTACAAAGATCACATTACATTGTTTTTATTTGTGCATAAATCCAACTCAGGTGGCTGTGCCTTATTCTTTTTTTCCCCTCAGCTTTAAGACTATGCTGGGCGAGTGGTATTTATTAAATATATACCTATTGAACAGAAATAGTGTGATCCAAGAAATGAGAAGCTTGACAAATTTTATTGTTAACCTTGAGTTTACTAATTTTTTCATCATACTCAGAATTTTTTTTTACTCTACCCTAAATATAAGTCAAGAAATATTATAGTGAAAAGGTAGGAAGAAATGCCATTGTATAGAAAAGCAATTTTTAGAAATTAAATGTATATATCTTGGTTGCCTATAAAGAGTGTAGGAATTTCTTTGGGTCCTCAGAATTTTGATCATCAAGAGGCTAAGCTAGAGAAATGGAGGTGTGGGACAGTTTACAGTGGCTGTATTACAGGAAAATCCAGGCCAAGTGAAGAGTTATCCTTTGAATGGGGTACAAGTGAGGAAAACAGAGAGTCAACAAGAAGGATGGGGAGGATGTCTCCAAAAGGTCAATATTAGAAACTACGAAGAGTTAACTAGAATGTGGGATGCAACTGGTCCAGCAATGCAGCACAAGGAAGCTTATATTGACATCATTTTATAAAGGATGCTTTTGAAGCACCTGACTTTTTTTTGGACAGTGGGAGAGAATAGGGATTTTCCTTAAGAATGTTAAACCTTCATTTTGTGACTTCTGCTTTTTTTCTCATAAGTCTAAGCAGAATTTGTAGGTTTCAGCATACAAAATTTTTGTTAGCTGAAGCATATATTCTCTACTCTGTTATGCAATAAACACCTAAGTCTTCTTTTTCATATTTTCTCAAATCACAGCATTGTTTAATTCCTAGTCTGTCCTTCTATAACAGTGGTGACTTGAATGATTAAAAAAACAAAAAAACTGCAGTGTTGTAAATCATTTCAGGTAAGTATGCACATACAGTTTTCAGCTGCGAGGCTTTCTTTTTTCTTTCTTATTTTAATTAGACTGGTTCAAAAACTTTAGCTTAACATTTACATGTATGAGAAAATAAAAAGTTAATGAATACATCCATTTTATATTGAGGTTCTGATTAATTGTGTTAAAAGATATTTGGCCAGAAATCAGACTCTGATCAGTTACATACCACTTCCACAGATTCATGGGGAAAATGTGCAGAACAGATTCTCTATATCAAATAACTCTGTTTATTACCATAAGACTCCTGTCTCATATCACAAGACAGACTAGCACACTTGGATTTACAATTGACTTCTTTTGCAAAGGCCACCAAAGGCCCAGGGTTTATGCTACAAGTGGAGAAATTCTGCAGGGAGTTTATCCTGAATACTTTAACACAAGATTGGCAAGGAAAAGTGAACCCCTTGTGGGAGGCAGATGTCTCTGTAACTGATGATTTAAACTATTCACTCCACACTTTTTTTCTTCCAAGTCTCCCTCCGTCTTCTGCCTGATTTATTAGGGGGGTAGGGGCGAGGTTGGAAAGCAGGCTTTCCAGTTTCTTTCACTACCAGCCGTGAATAAGATCTATATTCCAAGGAGACCTATCACCAGACACTGAGTCCAAAGAACAAGAAATAAAACAAACACACAAAACAAAGTAACCAATCTTGCAGAATCAGGTAGAGTGAAATCCATCCTCTTTGAACATAAAGCTCCACCTAAAGGAACATGGTTGTAGAATGAATACAGCTAGATTTGACTTAATTACTTAATTCCTGCTCAGGAGGCGGGGAAAGTAAAAAGGAATATTAAACTCTCTAAAAGTCAATAGTCCTCAAGCAACACATTCTGTATAAATTAATGACTGTTCTAGACGCACCAATACTTTTTGTTCACTTTATGGTTCTGCAGGCACCCAGTGCCATTTCTAAGATTTCAGAATTCTTGATCTGATAATCTGAATTTAGCTGATAATGGGCAAAGAGAGAATAAGCTGCAGACCTAGCAGGAGATTTTAGTAGTTACTTCAGATTGCTGGTGCCCACATTCTAGTGGACAGAATTAATTTAAAGGCATCACTCAGATGCAAGGAAACTGGGAAATGGAGGGAAAGTAAAATGGTTGGATGAATATATTGTATGTCTCTGCCCAAAGACAAAGTACATTCGCTAATTTTCTACACCAGTCAGCCCACAATTCAATTAAACAAACCTATACTGGTATCAGTCCATATTATTCAACAGAAACTGAACTTTACTGATTTTCCTAAAATGGTCACTGATCCTAGAAGCTTACAGGAGAGTGAAGGGAGAGAGATGTTAAAACAGTGAGCTGTTTTAAAACACAATATGATATAAGTTACCATCTAAGTAAGGTAAAAATAGGATCTAAGGATAATGGAACTATCAGGATTTCAGGAAAACTTTAGATAGATTATTCTTAAACTGATATTTGACAGATGAGTAGAACTTTTCAGGTGGAGACAGTATGAAAGCAGAGTCTGAGAGAAACTTAATTAGCAAAGAAACAATAGAACAAAAACATAAGGATTCATTAGGGGTTTTAAAGTAATTCAGTCAGGCTGCTACATAAGGCCCAAAGCAGAAAGGAGAATCAGAAAGATTAACGGGGGATGTAAATCATGAAGTCCTTTATATGTCATTTAGGATTTTATCTTGACTACGACTGGGACCATTTAACAAATTTTATGTGAATGACTGACTAGATTTCAATTTAGAAATATCACTCTAGTGCAGAGCAAACAACTGAAAAAGGAGAAAGGAATAGGGCAAGAAAGGAGAAAAATATTGAAATAACTGAGGCAAGAAATGATATAGTCCAAAACTATAGCAGTTGGTATGGATTTGAGAGATGTTTAGAAGTAGTTTAGAAGTAGAGTTTTCAGCTCTACACTTTTGGTGTCTGCATAGTTGTAGGGATTTAGGAAAGTTAGTTTTAAGATAGTTCTCAGGCATTATGCATTGGCACTGGAGGAGGTGGAGATAACATTTACATATCATGTGTCTCAGGACATGTAGACCTTCTTATCTTTCTGTGAACATTAGATGATTTCTCATGCCTCCTAGTAAAAACACACGGAATAATTTTTGAAATAATCAAGTGTTATGGGTTTTGGATACACCTGAGTGGAAATGTTCAATAGAAAATCAGAAACACAGGAATGAAAATAAGAGAATACTCTTGTACACTGATGTGTATTGGGGGGTGGTCATCAGTTTCTAGAATATAATTGAAACCACAGTTTACAGTGGTTAAGAGATCTAGAGAGTATCATATTTAAAAAGTGATCAAAGAAGGAAAGGCTCATAAAGGAGAGTGACATTCAGTAGCCAGAAATGTGGGGAAGAAAAACCTGAAGAATTTGACATGAAATCTTCAGCATCAAATTAGGGCACAAATTAAAGAAGCATTAAAAATTGTCTTTGAAACTAATAATCAGAAGATTATGGATGACTTGAGCGAGAGTGACTTCTATGAAATGATGATAGAAATCAAGTTTCAATGATTGCAGAAATAAGTAAAGAAGGGAGAGATCAGGGCAGTCTTGGTTGGCTATAAAATACTGGTGCATATGTTTATAGAGTATCAAGGAAAATAGAAACTGGTACAACATTCCCTGTAAGGTATTTTCATTTTAATTATAATTGTCTTTACATTGAATGCTAAGGTCTGGAGAAAATTCTATGAATCACCACATAAAAAAAAAAATGAAGCACTTAAAATGTTTATATTCTACCTTGGTTAAGGATTGCTAATTAGCCAAGAAATGTACTAATTTCTCTAATCTTCCTGAAAGGCTTTAGTTATTTGATAGATTTACCATAGAAGCGTACCATAGAAAGAAATTACATATATCTGAATTATATGTTCTGTATTCCGTGTTATTGAAATGAAAAAAAGGAAAACTCTGAAAGTTTCACTTAAACTTTTAGTATTATTTTTGTCTACATTTGTACAGTTTACTAGCTAAGTATGTTATTCATTGTATAAAATTAATAGTATCGTCTTTTTATAATTCCACTGTGTCTGTTATTTCCTTCAATCTAATTTTCCTGGAAGTCAGTGGTGTGTATTGTTCATAATTTGTTAATTCACTGAAAAAGTGCTTGAAAGAGTACTTGATTATACTATTATGCTAAGAATTGAATATGAATGTATATGTCATAGTCTCAGCTATCTTGTAACTTAATGTGCAAGAAAGTTAAGACATGTTCATAATAAGCATAAAAGATAGTGTGGGAAGATTTCTACTGGTATAGCCTTCATAAATGTAGGGGACCATAAGATGACTTCAGATTGAGGTCACATGTCAGGATAGAGAAGGTAATATTTACCTGGTACTAATATATGGAATCTAGAAAACAAGACAAACAAAATGAAAATGGACTCATATAGAGAACAAACTGGTGGTTGCCAAAAGGTAGGTGGGTGGTGGTGTGGGTGAAATAGGTCAAGGGATCAGAGGTACAAACTTCCAGTTATATAGTAAGTCAGTCACAGGGATGTAATATACATCATAAGGAATATGGTCAACAGTATTGTAATAAATCTGTATGGAGGCAGACGGTTACTAGACAAATAATAGTGATCATTTCATAATGTATGTAAGTGCCAAATCCCTAAGTTGTACACCCAAAACTAAAATAATGTTGTACGTCAACTGTGTGCCAATTAAAAAAAGTTAATATTGTCTTATTGCATAAATGTTATTAATTCATGTTTAAGTTTAAATGTTAAGTATAGTTATAAATTTTGGACATTCTAAAATGTTTTATAATATTAAATTTTTATTATTGTTTGTTTAAAGATTTACATTTATACAAATTTGTAAAAGAGGTAAGGTAAATAATATTAAAAGTAGATAAGTTGCTCAAGTTAATAATAAAACTTGAGAAACATTTTGATTTAAAGTTTTTATGTGTATAAATTCTAAGCAATAATTATCAATAGCTACAAAAGATACATATTAATTATAATCTACAGGTTATTAATAATTTTACTTCTTTTAAAACTATAAAATCAGTGAAGTTAAAAAGTCAATTTTATTTTCTCTATTTAGGAAATATACATTAGAATTTATGCTGGCCATATGCAAGATGAAACGGTTTTAGAATAGCAATAAATTTAAAACTTAAAAATGATTGTTTACAATGTAAGGTATATATTAATTCCTGATGAGAAAAATATTTCTTACTCTTTAAAAGAGTAAGTAAGTGAATGGTGCACAAAGGTGATTGAGTTCATGTTCACCCAATTCTGACACTGGGAATAATTTTGAAAACTGTATTATAGAGCTGTGATTTTACTAAAGAGGAATCAAAGGTTTACTTGGAAAATTTATTTCAGTTAACATTTTCTGATATTTTTCTTGCCCACATTTTTAAACAAAGTGCATATCAAGTTCTCAGAAAAGTATAATTATTCTAGTAGCTTTAGACTTCATAACCTATGAAGTATATTAGAAAATGGAAAACATGTTTTTCTGAGAAGAATGACAAGATATGAGAACTACAGAGACAAATGTCATTAACTAGGTAACTCTGGCATCATGTTTAGTGACATATACAAGGCATGTTAAATGGAATTGTATGTCCTTCTATGCTATCTTAGAGTTATAATGATAATATCAACAACAAAACCACAGTAGCAACAGAAAACCATCAACTGCATATATCTTATGTTAGATTTTTTTTCTTTGAGAATTCCTTTTATTTAATATTGGATCTAGTCAATAAACAAGAAAACAGCTACATGAGAAAACAGTACAGATTGTTAAATTACTACACATTCATAGAATAATGTGATGGAGAAAGTAAGGGATAAAGATTGGTTGTAACTTTATTTTGTTCGAGTTTCATTGAGATATGATGAACAACATTGTATAAGTGGAAGGTGTTATGTTCGGTATTTTACATGCATTGTTTATTTAATAGCTACAGTAACTACAAGCATAGTAAGAAAAGATATGAGAAACAAAGAAGTTAAGTAACTTTCTGATTGTCACAAAGATTGTAAGTGGCAGAGAAGAGATTTGAACCTAGGGAGTATGATTTCAGAGTCTCCATCTTACATACTGCCTATAGAAAATGCAATTATAAAAGAGCAATATTTTGGGTAGGAAATTACTTTGAAATGGAACAATACAACCTCTTGATTTGTCTTAGCTTAGATTGTTGACAAGTATAACCTTCCAGCTGTATATCCTCTCCTTTAAGCCTTGTACTTTAAGCTTAAAGATAAAGAATGCAAAATGGGAGGCTAGTCTGTTGGTAATAATATTGATTTAAAATTTTACAGAACTGTATTCATATCTCACCATTGCATTTTATCTGCTCTATAAGTTTGGGAAAATTCCTTATTATCCTTGAACCTTAATTTTCTCATAGTTAAATGGAACAGCTCAAACTTACTTCAACTACTGTCAATATTAATGAAGTAATAACGGTATCTGTAAAGTTCTGAGCTCTGTGCCACAGCAGATGGTTAGTAAGTAGTAGCTTCTAATTTGTTTAATTGTTGTAAGAACACTTAAAATATGATTTACCCTCTTAAAAGTGTAAAGTACGGTATTGTTAACTGTAGGCACAATGTTATATCACAGATGTCTAGAACTTAATCATGTGTAACCGAAACTTTATACTTGGTGAATAGCAGCTCCCCATTTGGCCCTCCTCACAGCCCCTGGCAACCACCAAAACACATAGGTGTTTTGCTATAATATATACCTAATACAAGTGGCGTCATGCAGTAATTGTCCTTATGTGACTGACTTATTTCACTTAGCAACATTTCTTCAAGGTTCATCCACGTTTTCACATACAGCAGGTTTTCCTTTTTTAAGGCTGAATAATTCTCTGTAAATGGGATATTCACACACGAAAGAATGAAAGTGGACCCTGATCTTAAATTATACACACAAAAAAATAAACACAAGTGGATTGAAGACTTAAATGTAAGACCTGAAACTGCAAAATTTCTAGACGAAAACATAGGGGAAAATGTTGATGGCACTGGTCTTGGCAGTAATTTCTTGGGTATGGCACCAAAAGCACAGACAACAGAAACAAAAACACACAAGTGGAACCACATCAAACTAAAAATCATCTGCACAGCAAAGGAAACAATTATCAAAGTGAAAAGGCAATCCATGGGTTGGGAGTAAATATTTGGAAACCATATAAAAGGTTAATATCCAAAATATACAAGGAACACCTTTAACTCAATAGCCAAAAAAACCCACAAAAAACAAAAACCCAAATAATCCAATTTAAAAATGGGCAAGGACTTGAATAGACATTTCTTCAAAAAAGACATACAAATGGATAACAGTATATGAAAAGATATATGAAGATATATGAAAAGATGCTCAAAATTACCATCAGGGAAATGCAAATCAAACCCACAATGAGATATAACCTCACACCTCTTAGATTGGTTACTATCATAAAAACAAAATATACTAAGTGTTGGCAAAGACATGGAATAATCGGAACTCTTGGTGGGAATGTAAAATGATACAGCCACTTTGGAAAATAATATGGAGGTTTCTCAAAAAATTAAAAGTAGATTTACCATATAATCCAGTAACCCCACTCCTAGGTATATATCCAAAAGATTGAAATCAGGATCTCAAAGATATATTTCCACTCCCGTGTTCATTACAGCAGTATTCACAATAGATAAAATAGAAACAACTTAAATATTCATTGGTGGAAAAATGGATAAAGAAAATGCAGTATATATATAAAATGAAATACTGAACTTAAAAAAGAAGTAAATCTATTGCTCTGTTGCTCTTCTTATGATTAGGAGCCTCATGTTAAAATGACCATTTTCTTCGATATTTCTTTTTAATCGTATTTAGAATTAAAATGCTATAAGGTATAATCTTAGCTTAAGTATACTGATCCAGGACAGACTTTTAGGAATTATTTTAGGCAAAACTTTCTTTGAATATTGATATTTTGAAAGTCATTTGTCTTATCTCACAGGATATTTACTTATTAGTACGTAAATAGTTCATTTGAGCCCATATTATACACATTGCCTAGGTGAATGTGTCTCAAATTATCCCTCTTATGACTAAGCTACTTGAGAATTCTGGAAAACATTTACTGTTTAAAAGCGGATTGTAGCAATAAGTTACTTTTATATCACTTAGATAGGGAAACTCTAAAATGTACTAGATGACATGTGATAACAGATACTAAAACTGAAGTGGAAAGAATTCACTGATTCACTCAATACACATGGCTGACTAACACAGTAAGACAGTGAAAGGTAAATATTTCTGCCAGGAAAAGAATTGACCATTCTTGGTATAGGAAAGGATTTAAAAAATAGTGGCATGTTGAGCTCTCTGAATTCAATAAAGTCCTCAGAACTTCTAGAAATTCCACTTGAGAATTATACTTAATAGTATAATACGTGAAAAAAAGTAGATTAAAAAAATAAAAATTATAATGTTTTCTTCGAACTGATTTTAATGTGATATCTCAAGCACATTTCTTCTTGGCCTATATTTTATACAAAGTTGATAATCTAAGTCTTAAAATGCTGCAGTCATAAGGGAGAGAAGAGATTGAAACATATATGAGTTTACAATTTGGTTTTAATGGAATCATCTGGCTGAGTGTAAAAGCAACATCTGCATTCTTGTCTTCTGCAGGAAGCTGTGGCTAATTTTTGTGCAGAACAAAGAATAGAGTAATTAGAGTGTTTGATGAGTTTTTTAAAGATATTTTCACTTCCCAAAAGAGAACATATAGTTCTCTGATCAAGTGTTGGGCAAACCTGACTTAATATCTGTGATTTTCTCCACAACACTGAAACAACAGAAAGGGAATTGTTTTCCACGTTATTCAAGATCAGTGCAATTACCATTGCTCTCTAGTTGTTATATAAATAGTTTTTGTGCTAACACTTACATGTGTTTATATTAATTTATGGAGTTATCTTGAACACTGATTTTGTTTCATTTACATATTGGAAAGGTACAGATGCCCATTAATCCATTGTTATTTATTACAACTGCATTGGTCTAAAATAGTTTCTCAACCTCGGCAGTTTTGACACCTTGGGCTAGGTAATTCTTCGTAGACAGCGAGTAGTCTATGCATTGTGGGATGTTTAGCGGTAGTCTTGGCTTTTACCCGCTAGATGCCAGTAGCTATCCACTAGATGGCAGTAGCAACTCCTCTCTCTCAGTTGTGACAAAACCATTGTTCCAAACAATGTCAAATGTCTTCTAGGGGGCAAAATCATACCTGGTTGAAAAACAGTCTTAAATTGAGGATTGAACAACTGTTGACATTTCAAATTCATCATCGATTCATCCATTTGTTGAACATACACTGTGTAACAAACATGGTACAATGCTTTCTTGAATACCAGAAACAGATCACTGCTTTTGTTGAACGGGGATTCTTGTACCATCTTTGCAACTTGTCTGCCAATCTAAAATTATCACAAAATAAAAAATTTCCTTAAAAAAAGAAGTCAGCTATAATAATGAGATGTACTCTACTGTGGACTGGAGTTCTAGAGTTGTCTATTGTGTTCGCTTTGGTATTTAAATCAATGCTTTAAGGCTTCTCATTGAGTCACTTTAAAGTGGATACCCATCACTCTGAAATAGCTAATACACTTTCAATATATTTTCAAGGTTGTTACATGAGTATGGTATACAAAGGGATACAGCACACTGGCTTTAAGTGGAAATACAGGTGAGGAGAACATGTGGCAAAGAGATTACTTTTCAGAATCAAAATCAAATAAAGCAATTCTATAACCTTTACTTTGTCTAGCAGTGAAAAATTTTAAATATAAAAAGTTTACCAAGGCTTAAAGAGAAGTAATATGTGCCCATGTTATTTCTGAGAGAATAACACAGATATTCTTATGGTGATTTCATTTCCACAGTTTTTAATATGTGAAGTATGTGTGTTTCCTGGTATTCATGTTAGAATTTAAAGTACGTAGGAGGCTTAAGAAGGATGGAAGGTGTAAGGGCTATCTGGGAAGGCAACGGAGTATAGTAGTGTAGGGATTGCTTTTGGAGTCAGAAAATTCTGGGTTTATTTTGACCTCTGCTACCTAACAAGCTGAGTGTCATTGGAAAGATATTTATCCCTTTGAATCACTAGTGGTAGACAGAATAATGGCCTCACCAAATGCCCACCTCCTAATCCCCAGAACCTGAGTCTATCACCTTGCATGGCAAAAACATCTTTGAAGATGTGATTAAGGAAGAATTTTGAGGTGAGGAAATTATCCTGGATTTGATCGGGCCCAGTATAATCAGAAAACTCTTACAGGAGGAGGTAAGAAGGTCAAAGGCAGAAGAAGGAGTTGGGGCAGGGGAAGCAATGGTTGGAATAATGCCCTTTGAAGATGGAGGAAGGGGTAAGGAATCTGGCTGGCCTTTAGAAGCTGAAAAAGACAAGGAAGTATATAGTGTATATTCTCTCATGAAGCCTCTGGAAGGAACACAGCCCTAGCCAACACCTTTTTTTTTTTTTTTTTTAATAGACTTCTGACTTCCAGAACTGTAAGAACATTAATTTGCATTTTTCAAGGCACTAAGTTTGAAGTGGTTTGTTCCAGAAATAATAGTAAACTAATATACCATGCTTTCTCGTCTGTTTAAATGATTACCTACTTCAGGCAACATTTAGGGCATTGCAAGTGCTCAATAAATATTATCTATGATAATGAGGGTTATTTTTCTAAAGGGTACACAAATATAGGATCCAATGAGATGCAGCTTACTGGCATTAGACAGAAGTATAGAAAAAGCGGCTATCAGAAAAAGGGAAGACTTTTCAATTGGGAATTCTTCAGAAGGTTATAGCACCTGGACATATAAAAAAGAAAAAAAAAATCTATAGAGTAGTTAAGTAGTGAGTGATAGTCATCAGTTTTGCAGAATCAATTAACATAGGATTTATATTGCATATTTTGAGGGCGTGAATGAGGTTTTTTTTGAAAAGTACCAGGAGGAATTAATCATGACAAAATTTGAATGTGATTTTATAGATTTTTAAGTTAATTTTCACACAGGTTCTAAAATTATAATGCTGTCTTGACAAAAATAGATCTGTTGCATTGCTTTAAAATAACAGTATGTGATAAAATTAGAGACAAATTATACATACAAAATTCATTTTATCTTGAAAGGAAATGAAACTTCACAAGTGCATAAACTGACAGCTTATTGCTGTATGAGTATGGAAATAGATTAAGTTAAAATAGATTTCTCTTCTTACTGTATTAGATTTTCCATGTTTCCATAACATCAAATAACTCTAGATCCAACGTTAATGTAGGATATTAGAATCAGTAGACATCTTCCCATAACCAAATTATACCACTGAACTCCTTTTTGTGTCTACTGAGATCTAATCCTAAAACTACAATTTCTTACTGGTTATTTCTTAATGTTTATCTTGCTGTGTAATCAGACTAATTATGCCAAGTGTTGAATTAGTCATTTTCACATGACAATTTTCCTGAAAAGTTTCCATTATTTGCTTAGTTACCCAAACTAAAAAACATCAAATACATCTTATCCTTAGTTTCATCTTTCTCTTTATCTTGCTCTATCTTGCTTGTTGTCAAGTCCTATTGATTTCTTTTTTGCAATAACTTTGTATTTCTTCCTCCCCAGGCCACCTGCTAATATCCCAGTTTTAATCCCTGCCATCTCAAAATTAAAATGCTAGAAAAGTCTTATAACATGTTGTAAATTCCTTTTGCTGTTAAATTCCAAAGTGTTTTGCTTCCAATCCATCATGCACATTTTTGCCTTAATTACTGTTTGCATCATGTTACCCCATAACTAAAATATCTTCTGAAATACTACGTAGTTCAAAAAAATTTTAGTTTACCACTGACTTTAAAGTTCTATGTATTACCATCCTATTGTGCTTGAATGCAGGCTCTTTTTAGGCATCAACACTGAACATTTGCCTCCAGTTTTTTCTCACCTGAGTCTCAATTATGTCTTCCTACTAACCTCATTTGACATAGCATGAAGACCATTTCTGGGTAACTCTGTTAATATAAGTGCTGATGATGAAGAGCTTAGCTGATAAGATCATACTGGAAGAAATCTTCTATAAGTATACTTTAGTATTGTTTTGTTTAGAAATAATTTCACATGTACAGAAAAATTAGCAAGACTCTTACAAAGAACTCTTGTATCTCTTAGATTAACCAATTGCTTATATTTTGCCACATCTGCTCTATAATTCTCATTATAATTATTATTGTTGTTATTATTATTAATCAATTTGAGAATATGTGGTAGCAACATGCTCCTTTACTTCTAAATATTTCAATGTGTATCTCCTCAGAACAAGGACCTTCACTTACATAGTTATACTTCAATTATTCAAATCCGGTCAGTTATCCCAATAGTATCTTAGAGCAATTTTTTCTGATCTAAAATCCTAACAAGGATTAGGCACTGCATTTAGTTTTTCATCTATCTTTAGTCTCCTTTAATCGGAGTGATTCATCAAATTTTATTTGTTTTAAGAAACTGACATTTATTTAGGATACAACCAGGTATTTTGTAAAATGTCTCTGTGACAGGCAGAATAATGGTCTCCCAAAGATATCCACCTACTAACTCCATGAAACTTATGACTATGTTATCTTTCATGGTAAAACAGACTCTGCAGATTTGATTAAATTAAGGGTCATGAGGTGGGAAGATTATCCTATATTATCCAGGTGTACACTACAGTTTTCATAAGGGTACTTATAAATCATTATGGAGCTATGTAAAAGAATATTTCAATTTGAGGAAGAGTTGGTCTTTGCACTTACATAGGATTTTCCGTCAAAGCCCTGTGCAGACATTTTATTATTTCACAGAACATGCTAAAGAAATTAAAAAGTGCTGTCAAATTCTAATTTCCTGCTTTTCTTGGGTGACATGCTATGTTACAAGCTATGCAGGAATAGAAGAAAAGTCCACAACTTCAAGTTGATGACTTGAACCAACACAGTTGAGTGGTTTCCTTCCTTTAAAATTCTCATTGAAATGCCACAACATATGAGATTGTTCTGCAAAATAAAATGTAAAAAGGACTGGATAAAGGGAAATATTACCAAGTCTCTGGGATGAGTTGAATAGAATCTTCTATAAGAACACAAAAATACTTCAAATTAGTGTCAGGTGCTGAAATTGAGGGGTGGCCATGACAGCGTCAGGAGGGAAGTGTTAGGCATGTATTAACACCAAGGACAGATGGATGCTGAGTAAATGTCAACACCAGGAGGGGAACTGCTCTGTGTTTTCACTGTGTGGCAACGGAAGGAACCTCAGTAGAGACACAGAGAGACTTGTGAAAGCTGTTATTGCTGGGACAGGCTCTAAACAAGAGCAAGTATTCCAGTTGGAAAGAAGAGTGTTGCCCCAAGCTAACTCCCAACTGCCACAATTAATCCCCATAGTGGTAACTGTTCTTTCCATTGCCACACTCTCCTCTGAGAAGTTCTCTCTCTGTGCTTCACAGAAAAACCCAGTTCCCAATTAACAACATGAGAATGCAAACAATATAATGCTTTCTCTTCCCTCTTTCCTTAAGACTAAACTTTTTAACTGGATTCATAAAAAAGATCTAGGGCTTCCCTGGTGGCGCAGTGGTTGAGAGTCCGCCTGCCGATGCAGGGGACACGGGTTCGTGCCCCGGTCCAGGAAGATCCCACATGCCACAGAGCGGCTAGGCCCGTGAGCCATGGCCGCTGAGCCTGTGCTTCCGGAGCCTGTGCTGTGCAACGGGAGAGGCCACAGCAGTGAGAGGCCCGCCTACCGGAAAAAAAAAAAAAAAAAAGGTAAAAAAGGATCTAATAGGACAGTCTTAATTATAATGAGGAACAAATGAGTACTTTTTTCTGAAAGAGAAAAATGTCAGGCATATATAAATATTCTGAAGAAGGAAATTTACATGAAGAAGTAAAAGTTCACCTCTTAAAGAAACACTTTGATAAACAGGAGAAAGGCTTTGAAAATACTATTTTTACACTCTTAACAAGGGCCAAGATGTCAATGAATCCGTTAAAAACTCTGATAGGAAATATTTTTTTTAATTATAATTGCCAAATTTTTTTTAAAAATCCCTTAGGAAAATATTGTAAATAGAAGAAAAGAGCAACATTGTATCAGTGAAGTGTAAGTCCAGCTTAAGGAATCCACTAAAAACTGAAAGAAAAAGCCAATAAGATTTATGATGAACAAAAGAGTAGAAAATGTGGATGTAATTCACCATCTAAGTTGTATTATGAGTATATCTAATATACATGTCATAATAAAAATGCAGGAGGAAAATGGACCTAGAGAAGAAACATAAACAATCAAATGGAAAGTAAAGAAAAATCTAGGTTCTTAGATCACAAGGGTCTACTAGGTACTAAGAAAAGTCTTTGCTAAGTTGAGTCAAAGTAGTCTCTGCTTTAAAGGAACCCAAAGCAAATATGAAGGTCAGTATAATATGGAGATACTAATTTATATTCTGTTTTCATGCATTTTCCCTCTCCTTTATCATAAGAAATTATTTATCTTTGCCTTAGGCTGTTCTGTGTAATCATGCCTAAAGCAGAAATTGTCTGGGGAAAATCAAAACAAAATAAACACAACATACAAGCAAACAAACATGAATCTTACTCTGGTTTTTAAAAACATAATTGATTGAAAAAATTATGTTCAAGGATCCTATAGGAGGAAGGAAAAGAGGCAAGTTCTTATGAGGGGTGGATAGAAAAATGGAGTCATTAGAGGGTAATGGGAGCTACATCATGATACATGTAGTTACTAAAATTAATAAGTCTGATAAGTGGCTAATATCCAAAATGTGTAAGAAACTCCTACAACTCAATAGCAAAAAAAAAATCAAACAACTTGATTTAAAAATGAGCAACGAATTTGAATAGATATACAAATGGACAACAGGTATGTGAAGAGATGTTCAACATCATTAATCGTCAGGAAAATGCAAATCAAAACCACAGTGGGGGGTTTCTCTGGTGGCGCAGTGGTTAAGAGTCTGCCTGCCGATGCAGGGGACATGGGTTCGTGCCCCCGTCTAGGAAGATCCCACATGCCACAGAGCAGCTGGGCCCGTGAGCCGTGGCCGCTGAGCCTGCGCGTCCGGAGCCTGTGCTCCGCAACGGGAGAGGCCACAACAGTGAGAGACCCGCGTACCGCAAAAAAAAAACACAGTGAGATATAACCTTACACCTGTTAGGATGGTTGTTATAAAAAACAAACAAACAAACAAAAAACCAAGGATAACAAGTGATGGTAAAGATATAGAGAAACTGGAACACTTGTACACTGTTGGTGGAAGGTAAAGTAGTACAGCCACTATGGAAAAGAGGACGGAGGTTTCTCAAAAAATTCAATAGAGCCACCACATAATCCAATAATTCCACTTCTGGATATTTATCCAAAAGAATCGATATCAGAATCTTGAAGCAATATTTGCATTCCCATGTTCATTGCAGCATTATTTACAATAGCCAAGATATGGAAACAATCTAAATTTCCATTGACTGATGAATAAAATATGGTATTTACACAAAATGGAATATTATCCAGCCATAAAAAAGGTAATTCCTGCCATATGCAATAACATTAGTCAAACTGAAGGACATTATGCTAAGTGAAATAAATCAGAAAAGGACAAATACTGCATGGTTCAGCATATGAGGTATCTAAAAATTGTTCAACTTGTAAAAACAAAGAATAGAATGATGGTTGCCAGGGCCTGGGGGTACAGGGAAATGGAGAGCTGTTGAATGGGTAGGAAATTTCAGTTATGCAAGATGAACGAATTCCAGAGATCTGTTGTACAACAATGTCATACTGGCATACCTTGTTTTATTGTACTTCACTTTATTTCCCTTTGCAGATACTGTGTTTTTTACAGATTGAAGGGCTGTGACAACCCTGCCTCAAGCAAGTCTATTGGCGCTATTTTTCCAGCAGCATTTGTATGTGTGTGTCATAGTTTGGTAATTCTTGCAACATTTCAAATTATTTTGTTATTGTATTTGTTGTGGTGGATCTGTGATAGTGGTCTTTGTCTGATGTTGCAAAAGGATTATGACTCACTGAAGGCTCAGAGGATGGCTAGCATTGTTTAACAATAAAGTATTTTTCAATAAAGGTATGTACATCATTTTTTTAGGCATAATGCTGCTGCACATTTAACAGACTACAGAATAGTGTAAACATACTTTTATATGCACTGGGAAACAAAAAAAATTATTTGGCTCACTTAACTGTGATATTCACTTTTCTGTGGTGGTCTGGAACTAAACCTGAGATATCTCCAAGGTAGGCCTGTAGTGAACAACTCAGTATTGTACATGTGAAAATTTGTTAAAGGGGTAGATGTCTTGTTAAGAGCTCTTACCACACAAAATCAACAACAAAAACAAACAAAAACATCCAAAGAGACAGAAGGATATTTTTGGAGGTGTTGGTTATGTTGTAGTGATGGTTTCATGTGTGTTTGCATATCTCCAAACTCATCAAACTGTATACATTAACCCTGCCCATTTTTGGTATATGAATTATACTTTAATAAAGCTGTCTAAAATTAAATTAAATTAAATTAAATCAGTGTAAGTGGCAAGTTAGGAATCTGCATTAACATGAGCACCAGGGGTAGAGTTAGAGTGAGAAGCCCCTTCATTAACTTATCTAATTTAGAAATTGAGAATACGTATAGGCATGGAGAGATTCAGGTACACAATTGAAATTTTAAAATCAAAACAAAACTAACCTCTCTTCTTTTATAAGAAAGCCTTCTATAAATTATTATAAATTGTAAATACACAAGCAAGTTCAATGCTTTCTTCTTAATTTCAGTCTTGTCAGCTAATAACAGGCAAGTTTTTCTTTCTTAATTTTTTGCTTATGACACAAATGCATCTCCTTGATGTTTCTTACTAGACTCACAAAGTTTAACTTTACAACCATTCCCTGTTCTTTAAAATCTCTCTTGTTAAATAATGAGTGAAACATTTCTCAATACCTTGTAGTTCTAATTCTTACACCCTTTTGCTAACACTAACACATGTTTAATTTGTCTGACTAACTCAGGGCCCTTAACAACCCTCTTTCTGACCAAGAGCTCCTCCACTGGCATTTTATAAAAGACTCTCTACTCCAAATCCAGATCTTGTCACATTGTCTCAGGAGATTCTTCCAGCTCTTACTTGCTTCAGAACTTATTTCCAATTGCTAGTTGCTGAACGTGACTTCACTCCTTTGGACTGATTTATTTTTTGTATGCTCCTTTATATCCTAGCCAATGTCTGCATCTACAGTACAGCCTAGATCTATCCTCCACTTCATTTCTGCTCATCCTCACTTAGAAGAGGATACCAGGTATATTGCACACTGAACAGAAGGAAAATGCAAAGTGCTGGTCCAGGCATCCATCAAAAAATGTATAGACATAAATTTTTCTAGACAGAAGAATATCTTTTTTTTTTTTTGCGGTACATGGGCCTCTCACTGTTGTGGCCTCTCCTGTTGCGGAGCACAGGTTCCGGATGCATAGGCTCAGTGGCCATGGCTCACGGGCCTAGCCGCTCCGCGGCATGTGGGATCTTCCCAGACCAGGGCACGAACCTGTGTCCCCTGTATCGGCAGGCGGACTCTCAACCACTGTGCCACCAGGGAAGCCCAATATCTTTTAATGTACATCGTTTCCGGAGGAAGAGTTGACGAATCAGTTAGTCTTTCAATGTTTAATCATTCTGTCAGTATATTTTACTATTTCTGGATTCAGATTATGTTATCTATTTTTTCCCATAGACACAGATGTGAAGCAGCATTTAACCTCTATACTACAATGATCCTTTAGAAGTTTAAGGACATATATTTTAACATCGTCAAAAAATACCATCAAAGCTTGATCTTAATAATTTAACATATATTGAATTTTTAGTATCAACTATATACTATGCTGATTTTGGGGGGAAAATATGTTTAATTTCACCATACTCTTACAAAGTACATGTTATTATCTTTACTTTATATATGATACTAAGAATGGTTGAGGAACCTGAGATGGTTATTTGCATGTCTTTAGAGACACTTGTCAGATGAAGGATTTCAAACTTGGTCTTTATGACTCTAAAGACAGTATTCTTAACTACTTACTGTGTTTACTATTCTCACTTGAGGGAAGAATCTGACCTTGGATTTATTTAAAATATATTGTTGAATAGCAAAATATCTATTATATTAAGTGATAAGCTTTCTAATTTCTTAGGGTTATTTTACATTTCAATGGAGAATGAGAAGGTTATATAGCTGGACAGGTATCATATTTTCTTAATTTTAAACATATAGTCATTTATAATGTTTTGTGATGTTATGTTTTTTAGGAAAAGAAAGACTATAGTATTAAATATACTCTTCAATGTTTAGCTGCAACTCTGTTTGAAAAATGTTAAAATGTAAAAGATATCAACAGAAGAAACATAATACTGTACATAATAAAATCAAAGAGATAGAGTAATGATCAAGCTTGTAACATATTTCTAAAGTCTAGACCCTAAAAAAAGCTCTTTCCTTAACCAAACTTTAGTCACACTCCTCTGAACCCTCTTCTCAACTAGGTCTTGATGTTGGCCCCTTTCCTTGATGACCTTGCATCCTCCAGTTGTAGCAAAAATCTTGCTAAGTCAGTTTAAAGAGAATTCCCCACCTTGGATATCTGATCACACTGGTTATCTGATCAAACTCCTCATTCCCCCACCCCCGACCAACCCTTGATATCTTACCACCTGCCCACCTTCAGTGAGAATCCCCTTTTTGTTTTTTTTTTTACTTTTTATTTTATATTGGAGTATAGTTGATTAACAAGGTTGTGTTAGTTTCAGCTGTGCAGCAAAGTGATTCGGTTATACATATACATGTATCTATTCTTTTTCAAATTCTTTTCCCATTTAGGTTGTTACATAATATTGAGCAGAGTTCCTGTGCTATAGAGTAGGTCCTTGTTTGTTAACCGCTTTAAATATAGTAGTGTGTACATGTCAGTCCCACACTCCTTACCTATCCCTCCACTCCCCACCCTTCCCCTCTCTAACCATAAGAAACCGAGCGTTCATACTTAGAGAACGAACTTATGGTTGCCAGAAGAATCCCCTTACTCTTAATTTCTCCTCTTAGTAAACATCTCCCCACAAACCACCTTTGATATATTTCAGGAATAAGGTTATTTCATTACTTGAAATTTAAACAATATAGTTTTTTTTTTTTTTTTTTTTTTTCAGTACGCGGGCCTCTCACTGCTGTGGCCTCTCCCACTGTGGAGCACAGGCTCCGGACGCGCAGGCCCAGCGGCCATGGCCCACGGGCCCAGCCGCTCCGCGGCATGTCGCGGCATGTGGGATCCTCCCGAACCGGGGCACGAACCCGCGCCCCCCGCATCGGCAGGCGGACTCTCAACCACTGCGCCACCAGGGAAGCCCTAAACAATATAGTTTTTGACCACATTAACTAAATAAAAAGAGAAAAGCCTATATTATCCTCTTAAGAGGTATATATTTGGCTATTTACGGCTACATTACCAGGTGCTCTGGTATTTAGTTGCTTAAAGAATACTTCCTTTTGCCCCTGTTCTTTGGGTCAGGAACTCAGGAAAGACTTAGCTGGGTGATTCTTTGATTCATTTGGCTTCAGCCAAGGTGGCTGAGGCTAGAAAATCCACTACCATGGTGGCATCGTCACTCACATGTCTGATACCCAGATGCCCTTGCCCTTTGATTCTCCAGGGCCTCTCCTTGTGTCCTGACTTCTCACAGCATGGCAGTTTTAGGGTTGTTGTACTTCTTATATGGTGCTTGTCTTCCAAGTGTCAAGCAGAAGAAACTGTCTGACCAGTAAATGGCTATCTCCAGAATCAGCCATCATAGCATCATTGCCACCACATTTTATTAAACAAAGCAGTACCAAAGTCTGCTCACATTCAAGGGACTAGAGAAATAATCTCCGGTTGGCAAGGTCACACTGCAGAAAGCGTGTGGGATGGGAAATGCTTTTGCAGCCATTTTTAGGAAAGCAAAACACATTTTGCAAAACTACAATACAAAAAAGCATCTGGCAAAAATCAGCACCCATTCATGGTAAAAAATTTTCAGTTAAATAGTAATAAAAGAACAAATAGACCTATGTAGTTGTTTAGACATTGGTTTATAAGGTCATTGTACAACAAAGGAAGAACTTAGGAGTGTCTTCTATTTTTACACATATTTTAGATGTTAATATGCCACACAAAGATTAGTAAACATTTCTCTGACTGTCCATTTGGAAAATCAGTTATTTTTATAATTGTTTAATTGTGATTAACTAACAGCCATTCAATTTATGTGAACACAAAATGTTTTGCCATTGCAAATCTTACTTTATAAAAATATTTAAAATTTGTATTGCAGCTTCCTCTACATAGAAGCATATGTTAGAATATTATATTTTATTTGTTTTTCTACTACTATACTCAAATATAATTGTGTTATACATATTAATTGAGTTCATGAATACATTAATCACTAATTAATTTGTATATTTATATAACATATGTCTATATTTTATACTAGCTTACATTCAGATAAAATCAAGTTTTCTTAAAATAAATTCTTTTATAATTTGATTACTTTGTTCCAGCCTCAGGGATTCAATTACAGTTAATCTTTAAATACATGGCCATCTTTAGAGATCAATACTAATATTTCTATTAGGTAGGGTTCTAATCACTTAATCTATCAATAATTATATAATTATTGTTATATAGCAGTGTTTTTTGTTGACATTATCCTTAGGTGTTGAAAATGAAATTTCACCAAGATGTTTTGTAGTCTTAATAGCAAAGTCCTGATGATCTGCTGTAATGAGAAGAATTCTTCAATTCATAGTTAATTCAAAGGACTCATTTTAATCCATTTTCTCTCTTATTGTTTTTAAATGGATTATATAATAGCAGTGTTTGCTGATTTAAGTTTCCCAATTCTTCACAAGATCTCTGGTATTAATAAATAGTAAAATGACTGAAAATTGTGCAATGGAAAGGCAAAAGATAAAGAAAATGGTAATTCAAAAACTAGATATTTAAGAGTTGACTTAATTTTCTTTATTAAACATATTAATGTCACATGTCATACTAAAATAAATTTTATCATTTTATAATCATGTTTTTTAAGTAGGGCTTCTCTTGGCATTTTATAAACATTATAAATGTTTTGGCTAAGAGTGGAAAACCAAAAAAATCATCAAATACATAAATTGTGTGAACCCATGCATATCTTTATCATTTAATCATGTTAAATATGCTCAATCTTCACAAATAGAATTGTACTTCTATTAAGAAAGTTGTATGTGTTAATCCCAAACTTACATACATACTACTAAACATAAAATAGACAACCAACAAGGACCTACTGAATAGCACAGGGATCTGTACTCAATATTTTGTAATAATGGAAAAGAATCTGAAAAAGAATATATATATATGTAATATATATACACACACACACACACACACACACACACACACACAGCTGAATCACTTTGCTGTACACCTAAAACTAACACAATATTGTAAATCAACTATACTTCAATTAAAAAAATAAAAATAAATTTAAAAAAGAAAGTTGTATGTGAAACCAAAGTAGACCTTCATTTATGAGTGATTATACAATTTATGAATGCTGTGTAGGCACTTGATGACTTGTTAACTTATAAACATTTGAAAATAACTTTTAAAATCTCTGGAAATCTAAGCTTCAGAAATATTTTTACTTTCTAAACCATTAGCACCAATGTTTAATACTTATATTCACTTACATGCCATTCTTTATAGCTACAGTGAAAACAATGAAATCCTAAAATAGAGAAAAAATGGAAAATTGGAATATGACTGGATATGTGAAGTATCCTTGATTCACAACTTGAAAAGGAGCCTTAGACATTGTCAAGTTCAATGCCCTACTTATAGTACAGCTTTCCAATTAAGGAGTTCCAATTCAGCATTTATCCAGTCTCTGCATGAATACTCCCATAGAACTCTATCTCAGCAAGTATCTTCTCATTTTTAAATCAAAATCTGACTCTACCTCTCCATTATATATTTTGCATTAGTTCTAGATCTGCTCTCTGGATGGATACACAAAATTTAATGATAATAGTCCTCTCCCTCCCATCTCCCCAATGTGATTAATTTTCCACAGATATATCCCATTTCTCTAACTTTTCATCTCTTCTCCCATAACCTAATATCCCAAAGCTTCATCATTCTGTTAATGTGTCTTTGCATGCATTTCATTGTTTTTTCAATAGGAGTCTTCAGCTGCAAAACACAAAATTAAGTATAATGCATTAGATGACTCTGGTTAAGAGAGAAATACGTGAACATATGTTTTTCTGAACATATTTTTAAAAAGACAACTTAACCTAGGATTTGCTCTTGTAAGAGACACATAACTTTCTTACCTAATCTTCTTAAGTCAAAAACTCATGTCCCAGAACTGTACTTACATGATTTTCTTATTTTTAAATTATAAAACAGAATGTTACGTGTATTCCTCAGAAAATACCTTTCTAGACACTGATGAAATAATAAGAGAACATACAACTTATTCTAAAAGAATTTATAAGCCAGTAGAGGGCACATAGGAAGCATCACACACACACTAAACAGTGAAATATTCACTGAATAAATGAATGAACTAATTGCAATTAAAAGGAGAATTAAATAAATATCCTAATGAAGATATAAGTAAAATATTATAGCATAAAAAGGAAAGGATTTTTTAATTGAAATATAGTTGACCTATAATATTATGTTAATTTCAGGTGTACTACATAATGATTTGACACTGCATACATGATGAAATGAACACCATGATAATTCTAGAAACCACCTAACCCCATACAAAGTTATTACAATATTACTGACCATACTCCTTATGCTGTATATTACATCCCCATGACTTATTTCTTATATAACTGGAGAATTATATTTACTCCTCTTCACCTATTTTGACCACCCTCTCACCCCTCCCCCCTTTCTGGCAACCATTCATTTATTCTCTGTATCTGTGAGTCTGTTTTATTGTTTTGTTTGAGAGTTTTGTTTTTTCAGATTCCACATATAAGTAACATTATGCAGTATTTGTCTTTCTCTGACTTATTTCACTTAGCATAACACTCTCTAGATCCATCCATATTGACCCAAATGGAAAGATTTCATTTGTTTTTCAGTGGCTGAGTATTATTCCATAGTATATGTATACCACATCTTCTTTATCCATTTGTTTATCGATAGACACAGGTTGCTTCCATCACTTGGCTATTGCAAATAATGTTGCAGAGGACATTGTAGTGCACTTATCTTTTCGAATTCGCAATTTTGTTTTCTTCGGGTAAATACCTGAAGTGAAACTGCTGGATCATATGGCAGTTCTATTTTTAATTTTTTGAGGAACATCCATATTATTTTCCATTGTGACTGTACCAATTTACAACCCCATAAACAGTACACAAGTGTTCCTTATTTCCCATAGCCTTGCCAACACTTGTTACTTGTTGTCTTATTTTTTTATTTTTATTTTTTTGTGGTACGCGGGCCTCTCACTGTTGTGGCCTCTCCCGTTGCGGAGCACAGGCTCCGGTCGCGCAGGCTCAGCGGCCATGGCTCACGGGCCCAGTCGCTCCGCGGCATGTGGGATCTTCCTGGACCGGGGCACGAATCAGTGTTCCCTGTATCGACAGGCGGACTCTCAACCACTGCACCACCAGGGAAGCCCCAATAAGTTATCTTTCTACTGTAATTGTTATTGAGGTTTCATGGAGAGGTTGGTTAAAAAACACAGTAGAAAAGTCAGTTAATATCACCTAATAGCAGTTGTGGTTGCCATGGTAAAGATGTTAATGTGTGGATCACTAACACTATCTGAAAGACAAGTGTTATATGATCAGCATGCTCTTGTAGGAAAATACCAATTACTGAAGAAAAGGATGCTCTAAAAAAGTTCTATGTTAGAGTGTGAAGATGAGATTATAAACTATTGCAATAATCTCAGGCATAATGAGAAGTGTCAAAATTAGGGTAATGTTAGAATAAATATTTTATAAAGTTGTGTTACATAAAATTCACATCATAAAGAAAGAAATTCAACTTCCTGCCTGACTTGTTGCTGTATTAAGAAAAAAGAAGTTGTTGTATTGAGAAAAAAGAAGTCCAGAAACTTACCCTGTGCATCTGAGAAAACTGAGATGACTTTAAAGGAAGTACAGTTGACACTTGAATAACATGGAGGGGGGTGGGGCACTGACCCTCCACACTCAAAATTTGTGCATAACTTATATGGCCTCCATATCTGCAGTTCTTCCTTATCCGCGGTTTTGTGTCCACTGATTCCACCATCCTCGGATCGTGTAGTACTGTAGTATTTACTATTGAAAAAAATCCTTGTGTGAGTGGACCCACATAAGTTTAAACCCATGTTTTTCAAGGGTCAATTGTATTTCTCTAACCTATTATGTATACATGCTGTTCCTTCCCCATCTTTCTTATCCTTGGTAACTCATAATTATCCTTCAGATTTCTCCAGGTTCTGTACTCCCTCTTTGCATCTAAACTAGTCTTCACTTATGCTAATATTTAACTTATTTTTCAATTCTTTTTTTAGTTTCACTTTTCTCTCTGATATTTACATCTTGAAGGCAGGGGTGATTTCTGCCTTACTCAATCTTCTGCCCCAATATTTAGTACTCTATTTAGTGTATTAAATGTAGTGAATCTTTTCTAAATAATTATTTCATTGTATATAAGTGTAATTAAAGGTAAGTTATTTTTTTCTCTTGTGTTCCAGGTAATCAATTTATTTATTAACTCATTTAGGCAAACATTTATTTCTTTACTCATTCAAACACTTGAAAATTTCTATATGATCTGGTTGATAAGGACAGACTGGGTACAAGACAGCCACATTCTTCATAAAATTTTTTGCTTAAAGTTTCTTGATATCTTGCAGAGATACCCAGAGGAGAAGGAGATACTGAAACTGTATCCTCTTATCAATAATTTTCCTAGAGTTTTTCAAATCCAATGTTCATGTATTTCCCTGACTCTTTCCTCTGAGCTAACCATCTCTATTCAAAATCCCTAACAGAACAAAAAACTAAATATTAAAGACTATAGAATATAGCTTTAAAATATGATTGTATCAAACAGGCTGATAATTATTATAACTCTTTTTATCACTTTAAAAACATATATTTAAAATTATCTAATATATATAATGTAAGAAGATACATTTTCTGTAGAATTTCATTCTCAAGAAAATGTCAATGTCTTTTAACAAACTGGATGAAGAGTAATAAAAGCAGTGTTTAAGCAAAAAATTTTCATCATTTACTTGTTTTTCTCTTTTGTCTCAGAAGACAGTCAAAATATCTGAGTGCTACATTAACAGCTTATTAAGAGATCATGAGGTAAAGCAATCAAAAGATTTATTAGTGCATGTTAACATCAGGGAAGCATTTATTTCAGTTTGTAACTCCAACCAAAGGAAAGTCAATCATAAGTTTTGGCAAAAAACTGTGAGCTTTGCATGTTATTATGCATATAACAGACATTTAACTGAATAACTCTAGTGACAAACTCTTTACTGTCTAGGCCAAAATGGAAAAATAGCTCATTAACTCATTAGTTTCAGGTAAATGTAAATTCTAATAGCTTCTGCACGTCTTAAATTCTGTTTTTACTGGTAGATCAGAATGGTTTAATAAATTTCTTATTATATGTTATTCTCTCCTCATATCTAGCCCTGAGATAGTGTTATCTACAATAGCATTTCATAATTTTTCTTAATGTACATTTTGATAGTCATTTATATATGGTTACGATTTGCTTTATTTCCCTCAACAATGTGTCATATATCCTACATATTTTTGGATTTGTTTTCTGTTTTCTTAAATTTATCATCTTTGAATTTTACCAGAAATTTTCAGAGAATATCTTTAATTAGTCTTTATATTGGAATGCTAGTTTTTCCTGGCATAAGATGATAGGTTTAAAATAATTTCCTTTCAGTTGTCATTGTCTTTTAGCAGTGATTAAAAAAAACTTTATGCCTAAAATTTTCTGCTGTTATTTTTATTTCTATTTGCTTTTGGAGTTCTGAAACTTGACAAGAATATGCCTAAATTTGTCTTGTTAAAATACATTGTGTTGTTGGCTTTCTTTTCTTTTTTTTTTTTGTTCAATCAATATGTTATTTATTCAGCGCCTACTACATGTGCTCACACATAAACACACACATTGTTTCAAGCCCTTTAGGAAAAAAAAATCTAATTTTTAAACACATTCTATGAATCTGGCACTGTGCTAAGCATTTTATATACATTTCATTCATAACAAGTAGATTTTGTAACCTAATGTAACATAATGAAAACAGAGTGACCTTGGGCAAGTCACTCTATTTTCCTTTATTTTTAATTAGAGCCCTGTGGGCCCTCTTTCAGTCTAAAGAAGACTGGGAAATTTATTCAGTCATGATATTATTTTATTTTGTTTCCTCTTTTGGTACTCTCTTTTTACTTACTTCTCTAAGATGCATCTTGGAACATGTGAATTCATCTTTTCATTTTTCCTAAGTTTTCTCATAAATTCTACCACTTTGTTCTTGGCTCAGCATTCAGGTAGAAACTCTCAATTACACTTTCCAGTTTACTAAAACAATATTCAGTCATATTTATTTTGTTTCTTTTTAAATATATTGTTTTACTTTCTTTTTAAAAGGAACTTTTCATTTATTAGCTGTGCATTTTTCTTGAAGATATTGAATATGTATTTTCTTTAAACTCAATCACTTTGGTGTAGTGCTTTTGTAGGGATTCTTGTCTTCACACAAAACATTTGATTTTCTTAAATATCTGTTGATTCAATGTTTTTTTTTCCTAATTGCCTTCGATTATTTCCTTGTCAGTGAATCTGTGTTCTTACTGTAGCTAAAAACTGTGCATGGTTTTAAGAAGGGAGAGTGTGCAGTTAGTTTGTATTCCAGCTCTGGCAATTTCCCATCCTTCTTAGGCTCAAGAGTTTTGGGCTTTCTCTATTTTCTTTCTTGAGCCAGAGTCTGGCATGTCAGAGGTCTTGCTTCAGAGACACTGCTTCAGGATGGAAGCCAGGGTCAGCCCTGTTTCTTCTCCTTTTGTTTCTACCTCAGTGGTCCTTTTGGTGGTCTGGAGTTACTTGTGCTCTTGCAAATCTCCAGGCTTGATGATTACGACAGGAGCTCTCTCTTAGCAGATAGTTCAGTCTATTTAGAATATGTTTAAGGGAGGTTGAGAGTGAAGATTGCCCATTCTGTCCATGGGCAGATTCTCAGAATAAAGATCTCAAAAATGCTAAAGAAGATCCTACGTCTTTGCACCTCCCTTCTTGCTTTTCATGATTTACCTTCATTTGAGACTTTCTTTAGAATATTCTATGATGTGGCTTTGCTTGTAGTTCCCTCTGCTCCTTCTTATTAGCAGATAATACCCCATCCACCTTCTATTTTCCAAGAATTTCTTGAAATAGAGGATCTACGGCTTGCTTATTGTCTGGTTTTCCATCACAATTATGGGTAGAGAGGAGTAAGGAAAGCAATTATGCCCACTGGATTTTAATTCAAAAAGTTGATTTTTGTACATGCATCTCCCAATTAATAATACTTTTTTTTTTTTTTTTTTTTTTTTTTTGCGGTACGCGGGCCTCTCACTGTTGTGGCCTCTCCCGTTGTGGAGCACAGGCTCCGGACACGCAGGCCCAGCGGCCATGGCTCACGGGCCCAGCTGCTCCGCGGCATGTGGGATCTTCCCGGACCGGGGCACGAACCCGTGTCCCCTGTATCGGCAGGTGGACTCTCAACCACTGCGCCACCAGGGAAGCCCAATAATACTTTTATTAAACCTCTTGCATTGTTGTTTTCAATATCTTTGTATTTATTTCAACAAAATTATTGTCTCACTTAAGCAACTGTGACATTAAATCAAAGCTAGTTTTAGTGCCTATATTTTACTATGCACTATGGTAGGAAATTTGAATGAGGACTTTTGATAGACAATAATATTAGTGCAATATAATATAACAATTAACTTTAAGTTCAAACAGAAGTGGGTTTGAGTTCTAGTTTTGACAGCTCATAGTTCTGTGACCTTGACATATATGTTTAATATTTCTAAACCTCTGCGGCTCTGGTTGTACAATAATAATAATAATAATAATAATGTATCCATGGTGAGGGTTAAATGAGATAATGCATGCAAAGCATTTATGACACTGTTTGACAACTTGAAAATACTCAACAAATTCTAGTTTATTATTATTACAATAGTAATGTAATGGCTTAAAAACTGTATTTTACATTCTAGGTTTAAAATTACTTTAGGAATATTGATTGATGACCATAAGAATTTCCAAACCATAACAAGGACATAATTGAAATAAAATGTTATGTTTAGTGGGCTGGGTCTAAACTGTCCTTTGTTGCTTGACAACAACTCTATGAGAAGTGGAAGGATTACTTTAGGTAATTTTAGTTTAGAGTGGCAGGAGTTAATGCTGGAAGTAGAATATATGGAATATTTGTCAGAACATTCCAGAAGCTTCTGAACATGGTTGTCTAGGCTGGGCAAGGAATCATACAGAAGAAATCAGAAGTCCCACTGTGAGAATAAAATATATAAAAATAATAAAACTGTTACTTTGAAGAAATTTATTGCAGAATTTAAGATCATAATTTCTCCTATTCTTAAGGATTATGCTAAAGATAAATAGATGGATGATAGTTATAGGTACAGATATAGATGTGGATGTAGATAGACAGATATAGATACATTTTCAAATGGAAAACTAATATTTCCTACGATTTTTCTTGGTTACATAAAAATTACTTAAGCTATTGTAGGAAAAGAGTGTCAGAATAATAGTCAAGAAAGCTATTGTTTTTAGATTTACATCTTCTGTGTGAACTAGATAAACTACTTGACATCAGAGTTTCAGTTGTTTTATCTGCAAGTCAGGCATGGTGCTGATTGTCCAATACAGATGTTATCAAATGAAAAGAATGGAAGATTTCAAAGCATCACACATTTTTTAAAGCTGAAGTTTTCCTGTCTCCTTCCGAAATGTCCCCATGAAGCTGAACACCTTGATGTTGACCTTACCTCCAAGCCTTTCTGGATCTTCCTCTGCCCCCATTCAGCCTCCACTGGAACTTGCTCAGGCTCTCTCATCATCTCTCTTTTAGATTCCTGCAATAGACTCGAAAATGATCCTTGGACTTTGTTCCTACCCTGCTCCCACAACACCCAATTGCTGCGTGGAGTTATCTTTCTAAAACAGAGCTGGTAATTTAAATTGCGTAATGTATCACTAATCTACCTTTAGTTTGATCTTCCATCACTTGCTGCCATGCACTGTCCATGTTAGTTACACTGGTGTGCACATTATTTTGTGAATGCCCCATGTAGTTTCACCATGTCTGCTTCTTTTATACTATTTTTTCTGCCTGGAATTAATCTCTTTTTTTTCCCTCTTGGTTTGACAAAATTCTTTTGATCCATAAAGTTTAGCTCTTATAGCACCTTCTCTGATATTCCTTTACTCACAGTTTGTGTAAAGAATTTGCATATAGGAGCGCAGCCCATGGCATTGACTCTCTCTTATCTGTTAGAGGACACATTTCCTACACTGAGGGCAGAGATTTCACCTTGTCAATTTTGATTCCCACGTGCTTAGTACAATGTATAGTTTAGCACATGGATTTTTACATTATTTGAATTACTCAGTCTAGAAATCAGAGAACACCATATTTAATTAATTGTATTAATAAACATATTCTTGTTGGTTTTGGAATTCATAAAGATTACTTTCTGTATATCATGCTTAAAGTTCATCTGGTTGCATTTGCCTTAGGTCTGCACTAATATATTTAGCGTTTTTGCAAATTCAGGGAAAAAAATACAACCACATTCACGTTTAATGCTAGCATTCTTCATATCTTACTGTCAGCTCTGTTCCTTTATTATTTAGTTATAAAACAAAGTGTGAATAATGACGTTTGGGAGGTAACATTTTGATGTTTTATTAAGAAAGAGTGCTAAGCTGGTGAAAGTAAGAAGGCTCTTATTTGTAGCTGTTATCTTTCACAATACAATTATCTAACATCAGTCACTTGGCTAATAAGATGGTAACTTTCAATCATTAACTTTTTCTTTGAAAGGATATGACTTCCTAAGAATCGCACAGACAATTAGAGACAGAAGGCTAATTAGAAGTTGAACAGAAAAGACAGACAAATCTTTACTGCACAAATTCAAGATGTATGTTAATTTTTCCCTCAGAGTCACATAGTTATCTATTGTTCTTAAGAAGTCTTTTGAAGGACAATGAGATATTGCTACCAACTTATATAATAACCTTCTGTGGCCATGGTGATACGCTCCTTTATTTGTTTCTAAAACTTAATCACCAAAGTGGAGAAATAGAGATTCCAAAGAAAAGATATTTTGTATGGCAGAAAGAAATGATGATGAACAAAATAGATATGCTTACATAGCTTTGTGAATGACAAGCAGCAGAATTTCACTGCAATCATGAGGTTAACATGAATTAACACATTAAACTCAACACATATGAAGATGTTCACAGTAAGCTTATGCCTCTTCATCATTCTGTGAGAAGACAAATATAGATATTCATATTTGTTTTGTGCTGGTTTCAGCCTGTTGATAACTAATATCATGGCTGGACCCACCCTTGTGGTTCTTATGATTACAAGACGTCCTCAGAAATAACCATCAGGAAGCTTGAAAAAAGAAAAGGTTTATTACTTACAAGTCCTGAATATTACATGGCACATCTGGGGCCCCATAGGGTGGTCACATGTACAGAGAAAGAGAGAGAAAGAGGGACAGAATGCATGAGTCTGAGGTTCTACTTTTATTGGGGTTGACGGTGGGGACCTAGGGTTTCAAGACCTCACTCTTTATTGGTGAATTTAAAACATAAGATTGGAAATTTAAAATACGGAAAGAGAGAAAACAAATGGCCCAAAGGTCAGTTATCAAAAGCAACCAAGATCTTTAAAACAAAGAGGTCTGGCTCTTTACCTAGTCCTGTGGCTGGTGTTATGTTTATTGGAGAGAGCCATCTTTGAAGTGGATGCTTCTTTGAAGTGAATGCCTGGGCAATCAAAGGTTAAGTCAGGCACTTGCATTACAAAAAGAAAAGAAAAATGTCAGGGCTTATACTATACTAGCACATAGCCTGAAGTTGAAATCGTGTTGAGTTAATCAGCATCGACAATGGTGTAAGGAATTTATAAGAATCTTTTATTTCTTGGAAGATGAAAGAACAATGTTTTGGAAGATAATTTTGAAGTACCCAAAATAAAATAATAGGTAAATAAAAAAGATATAGTATTTTAAAATACGGACTCAGAGGTTCTAGAAAACTCTTTTCAATTCTATGTCCTATAAAAAAAAAAATGTTGCCTACCCTTCCAGTTCTATAAGGATCAAGCTATTAGCCATTGCAGCTGCCCACCCACCGACAGTGTGCCTGAGGGGAATTCAGGATGGAGAAGAACAGAAAGTACCATGTGCTTTAGATATACTAACCCCTAGGTAGTTAAAATACATTTCTAAGGAAAATTTTAAACAATCCTAGATTCATGTATCTTCCCATACATAGAAAAGCACTAAAATGATTTACTTGAGATGTCTGTTCTTTGTGATTGGCGATAAGCACTCGTTCTATGCTTGACTACATGTTTTCCCCAGCAAAACAGTTCATATTTACGCGGTTCCTGCCATTCCTCTTCAGAACAGTTTCTCAGAGCTAGCTGAGAAGCTGTCTCTCGAGCTATAGTCCTCAGTAAGACACCAAATAGACTCAACTCATAGCTCTTATGTTGTGCGATTTTTTTTCAGACCAAAAAACTCTATCATGGACTGGCCATAAACACCGAGTAAGGCACTTAGGTTCTCTGAGTGATAGTTTCCTATTACATAAAGAGGTGCTAGGCTTTGGATCTAGTGTATTGTGTTGTGGTGAGGATTAATTAAGGGAATTCATCTAAAGTACTTAGAACCATGTCTTGCACATTATAAATGCTCGATAACGTATAGCCATTTGGAAGAAATGCATATTGGAATTTTTACAACATACTTAGAATTGTAGTTACCTGATTCTTTTTATTTCTGTTGCAACTTAAGAAAGTATATTATATTAACATCAGTAAGAGATATATAAAATATGACACACATATAAGGAAACAGGTATATACATACATGTGTATAAAGACTATCTATTCACATATCAGACAAGTTGAACTTGAGAGGAAATAGTGTATTATAGATAAAGGAGAGTTATAAGTATATCACAAATATTTAAATCATTCCACTTTAAAATGGAAATAATTTATTTCCTCTGCCTATACAAACAAAAGTGTGATGCAAAAAAAAAAATGTGAAATAAGGTAGTAGCTTTTATTTATATAGTTTGGAAATATCTATTGGTAATATTTACTAAATCACCTCATAGGTATTTTTCTATGAATATGCAAACCCAGGTATGTTTTTAATGATAGATTATTGTTGTTCATACAGTTTCACAACATTTTTCATTTAAAGATCCCTTATGAATTTCAAAATATTAATTTATATAATTGGTGGAAATACTTCTATTTTGTCATTGTCAATATATATTACATTACCAAATATACAGTAGGTGTACCATAAATATTTGTTAAAAAATGCATGCCTGAATATTTGTATCATCACATCTTTCCTTGACAATTAACACAGATCTATATTATTTTTATAGGTGAATTTAAATAAATTCTATTAATGTACATTTATTTATCTAAGTGACCCACTCTTGAGGAACATTTAGGTTGTTTCCATATTTTGCCTATTTTAAATAACACCATGATCACACACAGGACATTAATCTTTACACATTTTACTTGGTCAACACCAGAGATTGAGATTGAGGCAGCTGGTGCACAAACTGGCAGCCACCTTACCTGCACTCTGCAATCTGAAGATCAGGAAGAAACCACCAGAACTGTTGGCTCCAAAGTACCTACACAGTCTACTCTCCTGCGAAGTGGTTGCCTTGCTCTTGTATCCTCTTCTCTCTCTCTCTGTCTCCTTCTCTGAGCTTTCTTCTCTCTCCCTTACTTTAATTCAGTTTTCAATTCAGAACTCATATGAATACATCTGATGATAGAAATCTAAATCACATATAGAAACCTAGCTGCTGTGAACTCAGGGAATACATTTCTTTGCTTTCTAATTTCTGCAGTACAGGAAGTTACAGAGGAAGTAGATTGGGATGGATGATGGATAAGCTCAAATATTGAATATGTCACACCCCTGGCTCTGGCTCTCCAGTGTTAATCTACAATAAGAAATGTAGTCATGGTTTCCCAGATATTCTACAGCACACTTCCAATAACTCTCTCTGGTGTCTGGAAAAGCAGTTACTGTTAACGCCTGATATCTTGCTTCAGTTTAGTTCAATTTGTACTGTATACCTCAGACACTTGAAGTTTTCGAGATGCAATTTCCTGGTGCAATGATGAAATTATGGAAATGTATTTCTCTTCAGCAATTCTGTTTATTTTCTCAGAGAGCATAGAAAGCCTGTTCTTTTCAGATATCTTCTAAGCTATTCCTTATAATCTATTTAAGGAAAATAGTTACCAATATACTTTACCAGAAATTATCACTTTAATTTACCAATTTGGTGACATTGAAAATTTTCCCGTATGTGAGTGTGAGTTTTGCCAAGTATAAAAACAATCACACAGCTTGTCTCTACAAGGTTTCTAATTTGGAAGCTGACCTGAATGTCTTGATCTAAAGGCCATTTAGTCCTTTAAAATGACATATTTTAAAATCAGATCAAGACATTTGGGTCAAGCTTCCTCTATCTTGGTATTATTGACATTTTGACCCAGAAAATTATTTGTTATGGGGACTATCCTATGGAGATGTTTATCAGCTTCCTTTGCTTCTACCCAGTAGATACCAGTAGTACCTTCAGTAGGGACCAAAAATGTCTCCAGACATTGCCAGATGCCCCCTGGGAACCATAATTGCTCCTGATGAGAATCACTATCTTAGATGTTATTTTTAGTGTTATTACTAGGTGAATAAACATCACTATTACAAAGTTCTAAGTTCTAGAGTGGTTTAGAGTTAACACAATACTAAAGATTAAACAATCTTATTGAAACTTTGGATTAAATGTTTACTTGTGAAAATATTATAGTGTAAGGGAATTGACAGTGAAGGTAAAAATATGTGTGTTTTGATATCCTTAGTTCCTTTATTCTTTTGCTTCAGACTGTTAACCCTGGTCCTAATTTAAGAAAGTAAATGAGTGTTAGAAGGAGGCCTCACTGCTTAACAAAATGCATGATACATGATTGTTAACTTTATTTGGGGGCAGAAAACACGATTATTAGTTTTCCTGCACAAAGAAAATCATATATTTATCATCACTTACCTAGCTAGAGTAAAGATATCTACCTTCATAAATAGAATCAACTTAAATAACATTCTTTTTATAAACCTGATCTCTCATTAAAGGGGATACAATGAGAAAGGAACTATTGATACATGTGAAACAAGGGTCAGATATGCATTTGTAGAGAAGTCATGTGTATGTCTAAAATACTTGTATATTCACTAATTAAATTAAAATAGGGTGGCCTGGACCAGAAACTATCAAACTTCTAGAGGAAAACATAGGCAGAACACTCTATGACATAAATCACAGCAAGATCCTTTTTGACCCACCTCCTAGAGAAATGGAAATAAAAACAAAAATAAACAAATGGGACCTAATGAAACTTAAAAGAGTTTGCACAGCGAAGGAGACCATAAACAAGACCAAAAGAGAACCCTCAGAATGGGAGAAAATATTTACAAATGAAGCAACTGACAAAAGATTAATCTCCAAAATTTACAAGCAGCTCATGCAGCTCAATAACAAAAAAACAAACAACCCAATCCAAAAATGGGCAGAAGACTTAATAGACATTTCTCCAAAGAAGATATACAGATTGCCAACAAACACATGAAAGGATGCTCAACATCACTAATCATTAGAGAAATGCAAATCAAAACTACAATGAGATATTATCTCACACCAGTCAGAATGGCCATCATTAAAAAATCTACAAACAGTAAATGCTGGAGAGGGTGTGGAGAAAAGGGAACCCTCTTGCACTGCTGGTGGGAATGTGAACTGGTACAGCCACTATGGAGAACAGTATGGAGGTTCCTTAAAAATCTGCAAATAGAACTACCATATGACCCAGCAATCCCACTACTGGGCATATACCCTGAAAAAACCATAATTCAAAAAGAGTCATGTACCAAAATGTTCATTGCAGCTCTATTTACAATAGCCAGGAGACGGAAGCAACCTAAGTGTCCATCACTGGATGAATGGATAAAGAAGATGTGGCACATATATACAATGGAATATTACTCAGCCATAAAAAGAAACGAAATTGAGTTATTTGTAGTGAGGTAGATGGACCTAGAGTCTGTCATACAGAGTGAAGTAAGTCAGAAAGAGAAAGACAAATACTGTATGCTAACACATATATATGGAATCTAAGAAAAAAACAAAAAATGTCATGAAGAACCTAGGGGTAAGATGGGAATAAACACACAGACCTACTAGAGAACGGACTTGAGGATATGGGGAGGGGGAAGGGTAAGCTGTGACAAAGTGAGAGAGTGGCATGGACATATATACACTACCAAACGTAAAATAGATAGCTAGTGGGAAGCAGCCGCATAGCACAGGGAGATAGCTCGGCGCTTTGTGACCACCTAGAGGGGTGGGATAGGGAGGGTGGGAGGGAGGGAGACACAAGAGGGAAGAGATATGGGAACATATGTATATGTATAACTGATTCACTTTGTTATAAAGCAGTAACTAACACACCATTGTAAAGCAATTATACTCCAATAAAGATGTAAAAAAAAACCCCCAAAAAAACGAAATGAGGTATAGAAAGTCTGAGCCCTTTTCAAACCTGAAACTTAGAGTGACTGAATTTCATTATTAAATGAAAAAAAAAAAAAAAGCTAAATGAGGTAATTATGTCTTATTATTAGCACTAGATCTGGGGTATGTTAGACTCCAAAAAAAGCTTCATACCTCCCTTTCATTAAGAGAAGACTCACATGGATCACTGTGATTCTGAAGGATTCTATTATTTAAATGTTGGTGTCAGAGTAGGAAGTCACAGAATTATATGATTTCTGAGTGGGCAGCTCCTATAAATTATTTGGTTCAAGGGGTAAAGCCTGTACCAAAACCAAGCTTTGCTTTCAGTTTGGTGTCCTCTCATCCTTTTTCATTTCTAATATAATTTTGATTTTTATCTATTATTCATCTTAAAAATTAAAGTAGAGCATGTCAAAAACAAATAGGGTGGCCTGGAAATAGAGATGGAATTCCAAGGTCTGTTTATCCCAGGCATATTTTGAAATATTACTAAATATAATTGTTTATTTATTAGATGATATTATAGTATAAACTTTAGCCTTGATTCATAGCTTGTGAAGTGTAAGCTGTTAAGGAGAAGTAATTATTGTAACTTATTAATATTCAGTGTTACAGAAGTTATTTTCCATAAATTGTTCTTTATGATAAGAAGTTTTGTTTAGAAATTGTATCATTTTTCTTAAATATTATACGAGTTAGAAAGTGAAGTTGATTATTTATTAAACATAACAAAATGACATGCCACTTTGATAAATTAATGGAAATGTCTGTTTGGGCTTAATTATGAACTAAAGTGAGAAAAATTTTAATACATTATTTTTGTTTGGAATATGACAGTTTTTGTTCAATATCTTGAATTTATTCATTTTTTGCAAATGACATGTGGTTGAATAAAACTGTATTTAGGTTGCATTTTCTAAGACGCAAATTGATCTTACCAATTTATATTCTAGGAATGTCTCAAAAGAAGAAATAAAAAACAGAAAATAAATATGAAAGATAATTCCAGAAAAATAAACACAAAATATCCAGAATCCCTCCGAATTTAGCATCTTTTCCATTTATCTTTACCAAGGTAAGAACTACATATATTTACATTCATGATTAGATGAGGGGAAAATAAGGTATTGCTCGAATGTTATGCCATATTTCTTGACCTCAAAGTTATTCAGACAAATACAAAAGAATGCACATAAAAGTTTTTAATTCAAATGGTTTGCAAGGTTGTTATTCAACTTTGTGTAGTAATTGGTGTTCGTTTTAAGAGCTTCACAGAATTTTACATTTCCCATTACTTGTAGTAAAATTCTTTCCTAATTGTTCCATGGGATTTGTTTTAAATTTGAGTTCATGTCATTTTTAAATCATAAAAATAAATGGAACATGTCAATGCAATAAAAGTCATTTTCTAGCACAAGCTGAAATTGTCCATTTTTATCTTGTATGAATCTCTTAGTATAATGATTCTCCTCAGACATAAGATTAAACATGAAAGTATTCTTGACTTCTCTGAAGTAACACACTGGAATGCACAAATACATTTACCAGTCACTTCATTAATACAAGTTTTATTTTCTTTCCCTCAACTGGAAAGAGGTTTTCTGTCTTTTTCTCTTGTAACCAGTATTTGCATCTCATAGTGTTCATTTTTTACTACTTTTATCCTTTTCTGCTTTTGTCCTTTTAAATGTTTGCAAATAATACTTTAAAGAACTGAGCAGTTATTTAAATGCAAAGATAAGTTTTTAAAATATAATTATTTGTATGTTTGCATAAGGGCAGAAAAAATATACTGTATATATATATATATATATATATATATATGAAATTTTTACCTCTCCTTATAGCCAGGGTGATAATAACACCTATAAATCTTTTACACGGTATCCATACTTGCCAACATATGACTCATTGAAGCATTCTTTTAACAGACATTTATTGATCCAGGACTATTTTCAGTGATGGGGCACAGTGGTGAGTAAGACAGGAGGGTCCCTGATTAGTGGAGTTTACTCCACTAGTGTTGAGCAGGTAAGCAACAAACAAAAATTAGCTCACTAAATAAATGTGTTTAATAATGATTGTCTGAAGAAAATAAAGCAGGTTAATTAAATAGAGAGTGACTTGTGGAAAACATAGTGTGTCATTTAAAAAAACATTTTTTCTAAATCCTGTAATTGAGTCTACATTCGGCATTTAATATAGAAAAACAAAGCATAGTTAAAGAATTAGAAATAATATTTATATAGGGTGTGGAAAGCTGACTGTTATTGCATTTTAAACCTAATTTGCTATGGGGGAAATCCAGTTTTAAAATTTTCAGATTTAATGCACATGTCTACTTTAGGGAAAATAAATTTCATATGTAAAGGAAGATTAAGGTGAAAAATAGTAAAGCTGTACAGCTGAGAGACCCTGCCTTATTACACTAACCATATACTGATTATATAATTATCCTCTGCAGAGACTGGGCTTTTATGATGGAAGAGCACAAATTAATGCAGAAAAGAAATTTACAAATAAATATTTCTATGCAGAAAAAATTTTTTACCACCATCTAGCTATTTCCTCTACCTCAAATTCTGTCCCTGACAATACCATCAGCTGACCTATCAATGGCTTTGCCTAATTTACTCCTTATCTCATTGCAGTTTAATTAAAATGTTTAATTAAAAAATTTAATTAAACATTTTTCTTATTGTCCAAACTAGGTCAGGGCTTACAATTTACTCTCATAACATCACATATATTTCTTCATCATCACAGTCATGCTTCTGCTTGTTGTATCTTTATTGATGTGACTTAGACTATCTACGCCCTCCTCCCCTTTGGGCAACTGGAATACACCTGAGTGACCTTGAGCTAGCTATATTTACTTTTAGACTAATGTTAACAATTAACAAAATCAAAAAATTTAAAAACTTTCAGAAGAAAAAAAATACACACACACAGACACATGTATGCAGTAAAATATCCTAAAATTCCTCAATTCCTCTCAAGATAATTACAATTTCTTCCCTCTGAGAATTATGAAATCTGTCTCTCATTCTGGGTCAATCTTAAAATATCACATTGGAATTGTCTCTTTTTCATAATCATGATCCTTCTACTTTTCTTTATGTTTATCTTCCTCCTCTTTTCACAAATAGAAAAATTTAGCATTATTGAAATATTCATTTCCAAGTACTACCCTGACCTAATGCAAAGGTACTTCAGCCAAGCAAATTGAAGAAAGAATTCTTCCTTGAGGAGAAATGTTTCTGCTACAGTAGTAAACTCCTTGAGGGCAGAAGTCATATTTATTTTCTCCCATTACCCAGCACAGTGCCATGAGATAAACATCTATTGAATATTCATGAATGAAAGGGTAAAAAGAAACCAACTGATATGGAAGAGACCCAGCTTTGTGGGAAGAGTATCACCATTTGCTTTTTGCATCATCATTTTTACTTTTGCAGTAGAATATGAAAACCCCCAAAATTAATAAAGACTGAAGGGGAAAAAATGCAGCTGTGGAGTCTTCATTTGAGATTCAGACTGCCCTTTGGAGAGATACAGAGCCAGGGCCATTTTAAATAATAGTAATTATTAATCCTGGACTTAAAGACTACATTTCCTGCAAAAAATATTTGAAACATGATGAAAGAACAATAGGATTGCTCCCAAAATAGTTAAAGAAAAAAACTGTGACAGTATCATTGTATTGTCTCTTGGCTCCAAACTCATTCTTCAATACCTTCTCTGTAATCCTGGTAGAGTTCTGTAAAGCATTTCTCCTTCTGAGTGAGCATGATGGTAAACTTTCCCAGAAGAGGGCGTGGAAGGACATTGCAGGAAGAAGGGCTTCTCTTGGTTCTGGCCACAGCAGGGCTGGTCAGTAATGTATATGTGAGGACATTTGGTTGAGCTTTGCCCAAGTCACACACCTACAGTGCAGGGACCCTCGCAGCAAGCCTGCAGCCCTGGCCAGACACTGTCTTCTGGCTGTCGCTTGCCTGTTCTCTGGAGTGTTGCTTTCTGCTTTTCCTAGCTTTGACCATGGCAACTACACAGTTGGCTGCAACCATCCCTCTCCAATGAGTTCTGAACTCCAACCACTGGGAAGTGATTCCTCTTTCAAATTTGTTCTTTCTTGGGTGCCCTCCTTCAGCCCTAGGAATGGGTTTTCCCAAATAAGCACAATAATTATCAAGAAATCACAGCCAGCCAGACGTGGAATGAATTACTTCTGTTCAATGAATTTCAAAATCGCCATGATCCTTTACATTTATTTTTTAAAAATTTAAAAGACGATGTTGAATTTTTAGTATTTTGCTATGATGTAGGTTACAGGCCTCCAAAATAAGAGTGCCAAAGAACTTCCAAGATGTTAAAACTGATAAGTTGGAATAAAAATTAGCTAAAGTTAAATGATAAAACCACGTTACAATGATTTCTTTTTTTTTTTCTTTTTTCAATTACTTATAGACTATGGCTATGTCTACGGCTACAAACTTTTCAGTATTAAAATGATGCAGGCTACACTTCTTAGAAGGAGAAAATAGGGTCAAAATTTTATTAGTGATAGACAACAGTAGTAAACTATTTCAATATTATTTACATCTTTCTTCACATATACTCTTCACAATATCTAACTTCATATTTTCTAACATTTGGATTAAAACTGCTAGTATTAAATTTGTAAAAATTTTACACATTTTAAAATTGGCTGAATCCTCTACTGTATGTGTGTCTGTCAGTTACCTGAGCTTGAAGAAACCATCTCCACAGGGGCTACTGGTTTATTATTTAAAACTCTTCCTTGATATGAAAGGTAGTTTTGCATTGAGGATTCAGTAAATTGAAATATGTAATTAAAGTATTTAAATTACAGAGTTTATAATTTTGTGAGAATGATTAATTAATTTTATTACCTTTAGATACCTGGTATCACATAAGTATCTTATTCCTTACCTGGCTCTTACAATTCTTAGCTTACCAGTAATGCAAAACTGTAGGAAAACTCTTCATACAATATAGATAGAACAATATAGAACAAGTCTGTCTATCCCTTTTCCTCTTTTTTAAAAAACAAATTATTATTGTCATTTTTTTTGGTAAAATAGACATAAAATTTACCATTTTAATTTTAAAGGCATTAAGTACATTCACATTGTTGTACAACCATTACCACCATCCATCTCCAAAATGTTTTCATCTGAAAACATTCACCATAAAGTTGCAAACTGAAACTTGGTAGCCATTAAACAATAACTACCCATTCCATTCTGTTCCACATTACACACTACTTCCCAACCTGTATTTTTCCACTCACCAAAAGGCCATAGTCATGGTTCCATGGCAATAGATGTCTGTGACAGTACTATATAACACTGTATATTCAAATGTATATGCTTCCTGGTGAGCTACTCATCCTGAGCTTCTTTCCATAAGAGCATTTAACAAACTGTCATAAGTTCACTTCTCTGTCACCCTAGAGAAGTTGAACTTTGTAAGTATAGAGCAGAGGTCTTACTCAAATGTTTATCTTTGGCCAAGCATAGTACCTGGTTTGCAGCAAATGATTGATTAGTGAGTGGATGAGTTAGTGAATGAAAGAGGAATATCAGCTCCTTGGACTGAGAAAAAACGATACAGTTGCTGAAGATTCTGGGCAGCAATTTCAGAGAAATAAATTACACCTAGAAGGTTTAGTGAATAACTAAAGCCAAGGGTTTCATAGTGTACCTATAAGAAGTACACTATGATTTCTGAGATACGCTGATATTTTGTTTCTTAACTTATGATGAACTCTCAGAACACATGAGTTCATTTTGCTGGTATTTTTTAGTTTTAAGCAATACATGTAGAAATGTCACTTTGTGCTTATATTAATATAATTGTTTATAAAAGACCAGTTTTGACAAAAATTATATATGGTAAATTGCAAACATAATTTTAACAGTAACTATTTCACTTGTTCAAAAGAGAACAGCAATGATTAATAGTGAATTCAATAATAGAGGTCCAGAACCAGTTGTGTGTAAGCTAAGAGATCAATCAAAGAAATGGAAAACAGAAATAATTGACTTATAAAGAATGTCTGAGAGCGTGGAGGCACATGCAATAGTCTCTGGTAAACAAAATCTGGCTGAAGAACAAGCTTTGATTCCCTTCTCTTTATCTTTGTGTATCTACTGTAGAGGTTTGCCTTGTGATTATTGTGAGGCTTGCATAAAACATCTTATAGCTATAACTATTTTTTACTGATAACTTAATTTCAATCACATAAAAAACTCTACTCTTTTACTTTCCTGTTTTATGTTTTTGATGTCATAATTTACCTCTTTTACATTGTGTATCCATTAAAAAATTATTGAAGCTGCATGCTTCTCCTTCTCTTTTCTTTCTAGTACTCTAATAATTTGCAGATTGTTTCTTTTGATGGTAACCCCCTAGATCACTTGGGCTCTCTTCACTGTTTTTCATTCTTTCTTCGTTGTTCTCCTCTGACTGGATAATTTCAAAGTTCCTGTCTTTTAATGCAGATTTTTTTCTTCTGCCTGATCCATTCTGCTATTGATGCTTTGTATGGCATTTAAAATTTTTCACTCATTGTATTTTCAGCTCCAGAATTTCCTTTCGATTCTTTTTTATTATTTCTATCTCTTTGTTAAATTTTTCATTTTGTTCATGAATTGTTTTCCTGATTTCATTAAATTGTCTTTCTATATTTTCTTGTAGCTCATTGAGTTTCCTAATTACATCTATTTTGAATTCTTTATTGGGTAAATGGCAGCTGTTGATATCTTTTGGGTTGGTTATTGAAAGATTACTGTGATCCTTTTGTGATGTCGTATTTTCTTGATTTTTCGTGTTCCACCTTAAGTCTTTACTAACTGAGAGAAATACCTCTTTGGGAGAAATTTCTCTTTGGGAAAGAAATACCTTCCTTCAGCCCTGCTAAGGATTCTGAGGCTTTCTCAGACCTTCTATGGATATGCCTACTCCACACATTTTGCTCTCTGTGTGGCAGAATTCTTAAGCGTATAGGCTTTGGCTCAGTCCTGTATAGCCAGGCCATGTGCTGACAACCTCTCTTTTACTTTCCCAAAGGCATTCTCTCCCAAGCCCGAAGATTCAGGCCAGATTTCTGCACATGTTCATTAGCTATCTGCAAAAGCTTGCTCTTGCACTGTCAAAAGTGTGCGCACAGGGAGATCAGCTCCGTGCTTTGTGACCACCTACAGGGGTGGGATAGGGAGGGTGGGAGGGAGATGCAAGAGGAAGGAGATATGGGGATATATGTATACATATAGCTGATTCACTTTGTAATACAGCAGAAGCTAACACACCATTGTAAAGCAATTATACTCCAATAAGATGTTAAAAAAAAAAAGTGTGCTCAAGGAATCAGTCATGGAGTGGGGCTGGGGGAGGGGTAGGAGTGGGTGAGGTGCGTGGATTACTGGGGGTGCCCTGGGCCAGCTGGGGAAATCAGTAGTGGCTTGTGGGTAGGCCTCCTGCTGCGTGTTCACTCACACTCTCACTTTTCCCTGCAGGAGAAATCACAGGCTGAGAATGGCTCTTTTTTCACTGAGTTATCACTTTGGGAGAGGGTAATACAGGTAAAGTCAAACTGCCCCTCTTACCTTCTCCAGTGCACCCAATCTTGTGGGTTTTACAATCAGTGGTATGCTAAAACTTCTTTGCTGAACTCCTGGATTTCCACAAAGGCTCTCTCATCTACGGTAATTGTTCTCCAGCAGCTCCCAGACTGTGGCCAAGAGAGACTGGAGCCAGTTCATGGGCACTTCAGGGTCCAGAGTCATGACCAAGGCATGTGTGCCTATTACCTAGCATATGGTGGGCAAGAGTCCTCCCGGGTCCCTTTGTGTATGGTGCTGATGACAGAACCAAAGACAAACAGGGCTTCAGCAGAGTCTTCAGGGTTATGTAGTTGTTTCTGGGTCTATTGTTGGGACCTCAGTGAGTGAATTAGCTATCTAGGTGCAGGCCTGTCTTCTCAAACTGGGTCTTCCTGTTTTTGGATGAACCTGGAGTTTCACAGTCTCCTTCCTGGATCCCACAGTTCCCACAAGTGTACTTTTGTCTGTGGATGGATGCCAAATTTCTATTTTGTGGGGAGAATACAAAAGAACATCTTATTTACCCATCTTGTTGATGTCACTCCAGTTGTTCTGTTTTAAAAGTTGTTAACGTTCATGCATTCATGTATCAAAAGTGCCTCAGAGTGTGTTTTTTAATTTTTATCCAACTTGCCTTTGACGTCTATTGGAGATGGATATTCTCTGCAGTGCAGAGCCGTGTGAAACTGCATTTAGCAGGGAAGTGGGTGTATCTGCAACTTTTGTAACAGGTTGGATTTCCTTTCCCTCCACAGCTTCATTAACAGTTCAGTGTCTTTGAGGAAAGTTTGACTGAGGTGTCCCTATTAGGAAGGGATGCTCCAGATCTTCAGACCTTTGATCATTTCTGTTTTACATGGTGTTTTCCTATCAGACATAGGGTATTGCCAGAGTTGCAATGAGTTAATCCTCCAATAAATGCAGTCAGCATAGCTTAATTTGAAATAAAAATGCATGATGTTAATAAGCTTAACTTTCCAGCAATGCAGCTTTACTTAATGCAATCCCTCTGGGAATGTACATTAGACTGCAGACAGCAAATTTGAAAAGTCATAACTTTATAAAAAGTTATAAATATTTTGTTTAGCGTTATAAGTGTATTTATTATGAATATAGTAGTTTACATACTTATCAAATACATGACTATTATTTAAGACTAAAACTGTGTGAATTACCAAATGGATAAATTAAGGATCAATAATAGTATCTTTTACACATTTGTATTAAATCTGAACAATTATCGAATCTAATTGTCTTTAAAAATTAAAATGCAGATTACATAAGCAGAAAGGAAAATTTTCCATTTTTATTAAATTTGTCAGTTGTTTGCTGTAAGCTTCTTATATATAGGTAAACACAGTCATGAATATATATTGTAGACCTGGGAACTATGTACCACTAATGAGAGGATTAAACTGATTATCAAGATTTTTAATAGTCTGGTTAAATGTACAAAGTATCTCTCTGAAAAATACCCAAGTCCACATTTTGCACACAATTTTATAGATTCGTCAACTGTCTACAGTCTTGACATGGACCTTTTAAGTACTATGATCTTCAAGTTGAGATACTGCATACATGCACAGATTATCTCATATTGTCATGTGAAAATCTATAGAATACCAGTGATACCTTAAATCAGCTTACACGTACTCTTAGTACAAAGAAAGCTACCTAATCAGAAGGAATTTATTGCAGTATTTATGTTATTTATTGACTAATCTATTTGGGGAAAATATTATTGATATTTGAGAAAAACATATCCTTAGTAATAAATAATTGAAGCTACAGTGTAAATATTGCCATTTAGATAAATAGTCCAACAGCTATTTCAGAGTACCAAATCCTTACTTCTAACATAGAGAACCAAATAACTATTATGATTTTGCACCTCTGTAAACTCTGGGACAGAAATACAACACAGTGTTATTAGACTTTAACAGGATACTTCAAAAAAATTATCCTGAACCCCAAACCACTTTCATTTATTAGTATGAAGTATCTCTATTAAAATATGAAGTAGAACACTTCTATTGCTTCTCATTTCACTCCTTTTTATTTTCTGAGAGTGAAATTGAAAGCATGGCATATTCCCCCTTGATTATTACATAACAAAAAATTGGGGTATGTAACTAATCCATCAAAAATGGTTAAGGTTAAAAAATATTTCTAATCCATCAAGCAAAGACTTAATAAGTCAAGCACATTTATTAAAATATTGAAATAGTAAAACTAAAACAGTAATAATAATAATAGTGATAATAAAAGAAACTAATTTTAACCTCCTCTATACTGTGCATTATGTTAAGCTCATTAAATGTACTGTCCTATCTAAAAATAACTCTGCAAAGTAATATAGATTCCAATTTTAAAGGGAGGAAATTGGAAAAATAGTAATATCAGATGTCAAAACAGGTGTCAAAACATAATTCCTAACAAATTTTATCTGGTTTCAAAATTTCTCTTTGTAATAGGCACAGTGGCATCTCTAAAGACAAATAAAAACTTGATCAGTGTTGCATTGCCTTGAGTTTATTGTCTTTGGGTAATTTTGAGCTTAAATTTCATTTTTTCTCATTGTTCCATTTTGAAAATAAATTTTAATATTGTAAAATAATAAATGAATTCTTTTAAGATTTAATCACAGCACTTTTTGTTTATTTTAAATTTAGATAGATTTCACACATCATAAAATTCAAACTTTAAAGTGTAAAATTCAGTGATTTATAGTATATTCACAAAGTTGTGCAACTATTTTCATATATAATTACAGATTATTTCCATTAATCCAAAAAATAAATCTTGTGCCTATTAATAGTCAGTACAAATTCCACCTTCCCCATCCCTTGACCACCATTTATCTACTTATTTTCTCTATTGATTTGCCTATTCTGGACATTTTATAAATAGAATTATATAATATGTAGTCTTTTGTGTCTGGCATCCTTCAGTAAGCATAAAGTTTCCAAAGTTCATCCATCTTTTGGTATGTATTGGTAGTTCATTCCTTTTATGAATAATATTTCATTGCATAGATATACCATATTTGTTTTTCCATTCATCAGTTGATGGAAATTTGGGTTTTTCCCACATTTTGGCTTCTGTGAATAATGCTGCTATAAACATTAAAATATGCATTTTTTTCTGGGTGGACCTATGTTCTCACTTCTTTTAGGTATGTACGTAGGAATGGATTTGGCTGAATCATATGGCAATTCTATTTTTAATTTATTATGGAACAACTAAACTGTATTCTCTTCTCATTTTCCTTTTTCTTTTGGTGTCATATTGCCTAATCCAAGGTTTTGAAGATTTACGCTTCTTTCTAGGAGTTTTAGTTTTACTTTTACATTTAGTTCTTGGATCCATTTTGAGGATTTTTTTTTGTTTGTATTTTTTGCTTTTTGTTTTTGTTTTGTTTTGTTTTGTTGTATATGGTATGAGGTAGCAGTCAATATTCAATCTTTTGCATGTAGATATACAGTTGTCTCAGTACCATTTATTTAAGAGACTATTATATTATCATTCAATGGTCTTGGCACCCTTTTCAAAAATAATTTGACCATAAATTTTTCTATGTATTTCTGAACTGTCAATTCAATTATTTTTTTGTTGATTTTCACTATTGTTTTTCTCTTCTCTGTTTTGCTAATTTAATTTCCTTACTTTTATCTGGTTTGAGTTTAGTTTGCTCTTCTAATTCTAGTGTCTTAAGGTGGAATGTTGTGTTATTAACAACCTTTCCTTTTTTTAAATGGAGACATTTACAGTTATAGATTTCTTACTAAGCACTACTTTAGCTGCATCCCATAGGTTTTGATATGTTGTATCTTTATTCCATTCATCTCAAAATATGTTCTAATTTCCCTCGTGATCTCATCTTTTTTTTTTTTGCTGTACGCGGGCCTCTCACTGTTGTGGCCTCTCCCGTTGTGGAGCACAGGCTCTGGACGTGCAGGCTCAGCAGCCATGGCTCACGGGTCTAGCCACTCCGCGGCATGTGGGATCTTCCCGGACCGGGGCATGAACCCGTGTCCCCTGCATCGGCAGGCTGACTCTCAACCACTGCACCACCAGGGAAGTCTGTGATCTCATCTTTGACCTATTGATTAATTAGGAGCATGTTGCTTAATTTCCACATACTCATGAATTTTCCAGATTTCCTTCTGTTGTTGATTTCTATTTTCATTCCACTGTAGCTGGAGAAGATACTTTGTGCAATTTCCATCTTTTAAAAATATATGAAGACTTCTTTTATGACCTAACATGTGGTCTATCCTTGGATAAAATTTCAGGTGCACTTCAGAAGAATATATATTGTGCTGTGTTGAATGGTGTACTCTTTAAATATCTGTTAGGTCTTGTCTTATAGTATTGTTAAAGTCTTGTTTTTCTGTTTATCTTCTGCCTAGTTTTTTAATCCATTACTGAAGATGTTTTATGGAAGTGTACAGCTATTATTGTTGAAATGTCTATTTCTCTCTTCAAGTCTGTCCATATTTGCTCCTTATATTTTGGATTCTATCGTTATGAGAATATATGTTTATAATTATAGCTTCAGGATAGACTGACCCTTTTATTATTATAAGTTGTTTTTGTCTCTAGTATCAGTCTTTGAATTTAGGTATATTTTGTCTAATATTAGCATGTCTACTCCTGCTTTTTTTAAGTTATTTTAGTTATTGTTGATGTGGAATGCATTTTTCATTCTTTTACTTTCAAACTCTTTTCTAGAAACTTGGGTGTGTCCTCTGTAGCCAACATATAGTTGGATCATGTTTGTAATCCATTTAGCACATCTCTGCTCTTTGATTGAAATGCTTCCTGTATTTACACTTAATATAATTACTGATAAATTAAGAATCTGTCATTTTTCCACTTGTTTTCTGTTTGCCTTGCCTTCTTTTTGCTTTTTAAACTGTTATTCCCTGCTACTTTCCTTTGTATTAAATAGATATTCTCTAGTATACCATTTTAACTTCATTGTCATTTCTTTTACTACAATATTTAATTATTTTCTTACTGGTTGCCCCAAGTTTTACAAACTACATCCTAATTTGTAACAATCTAGTTCAGATTAATACAAATTTAACTGCAATAGTTTACAAAATCTTTGCTCCTATATAGCTCTATTTTCTTCCCTTCCTTCATACTATTATTGCCAATTGTTATACATTGTATACTCATCAAGACAGATTTATAATTATTGCTCTATAGAGTTGTTACAGTAGTCTTCTAAATCAGATAAGGGGAAAAAGTGTTACAGACAAGAAATATATTTATTTATGTTATTTTTTATATTTACCTAAGTTATCATTACTGTTGCTCTTTATTTCTTCATGTTAATTCTAATGTCTTTTCATTTCAGACTGAAGTACTTATTTAATATTTATTCTAGGGCAGGTTTGCTACCATAAATTTTCTCAGTTTTGTTTATCTCAGAATAAGTTAGTACCCTTTTCATTTTTTGAAAGATGGTTTTACTAGATATAGAATTCTTAGTTGAGAGAGTACTTTTCTGTCAGTACATTGAATATATAATCCCCATGTCTTCAAGACTCCATGGTTTCTGATGAAAAATTTGCTATCAATATTAGTGTAGATACCATGTACATAATGAGTCATTTCTCTTTTGCTGTTTTCCAAGATTTTCTCTTAGCTTCAGATTTCAACTGTTTGATTCTAATGTGGATTTCTTTGAGTGTATCCCGTTTAAGTTGACTGAGTTTCATGGATGTGTAGATTAATATTTTCATCAATTTTTGGATTCTTTTAACATTATTATCTTCAGATATTTTTCTGCCCCTTTCTTTCACTCCTCTCTTTCTGGTAATCCCATTGTGTTGATTTCTTTATGTTATCCCTCATATCTCTGAGGTTCTATTCATTTTTCTTTATTATTTTTTTCTTTTTGTTCCTCATACCGAATTGTCTGAATTGACTTAATTTCAAACACATTCATGACCCCTCTAGTGAAGTTTTCATTTCAGTTTTGTACTTATTACCTACAGAATTGCCATTTATTCTTTTTTATTAGTTCTTTTTATTGATATTCTCTATTTGGTGAAACACTGTTGTCATGCTTTCCTTTAGTTCTTTAGACATAGTTTCCTTTAGTTCTTTGAAGGTATTTAAAATACTAGATTTAAAGTCTTTGTTTAAAAAGTAAAGTTTCCTCAAGACAGTTTTAGATGACATTTTTTTAATGGGCCTTACATTCTTACTTTTTGTTTGTTTTTAGCATGTCTCATAACTTTTTGGCTGAAAATTGGACATCTTTAATAGTATAAAATGGCAACTTTAGGAACCAAAGATTTTTGTTATTGTTGCCATTTGTTGTTGTTTTTGTTTTTGCTGCTGTTGTTTGTTTAATGACTTTCCTGAACAACTTCTGTGGATTCATTATTCTGTGGCTACTGAAGTCTCTGGTCTGTCAGCTTAGTGGTCAACTAATGATTGGATATGATTTTCTTAAATTTCTGGAATCAATAAGTATTCTAATCTTTGCTGAGAGACCCTATGTGCACATTGGGGCATGTCTTCAATGCATAGAGAGGCAGTTCACAACTATGTCTGAGCCTTTCTTTTTCATTTATGGAGGTCAGCTAGAGGTAAAGCTTAGAGCTTTCTCCAGTCTTTTGTGAGCATCTGAATAGTTATGTTTATACATAGCTTTATGCATGTGGGTGGTGTTCTAGATTTCCAAGAATATGTCAGAATTTTTCAAAGTCCTGTATGGTCATTTTATTCTCCAGGTTTTTCATTTAAGTATTTTGTTATTTGTCCCAACTCATACTGCTGCCTAGTGGAATTGTGATGTTAAACTATTGCTGTCGATTGTTTTCAGCAAACACCCTCAAGGGAGAGGCTGTTTGCACTGGGCAAGCTCTGAGTCAGAGCAAATAAAGACAAGACTTACAAGTGGAATTTTTTAAGGAACTATCAGATAAATTCAGGATAGTTATCTGGGAATGGGTCTATTAGGGAGTTCCAAACTTGTTCTGCCACCTCAAGTGACTGACTGCTGGGTTTTCACTGTTATTAAAGAGTTGTTAGTTTTTAATGCTATTATGGAGCTGGGAAGAGGGTGATAGGAATAAAGCAAGTTAAAACACCACAAACCTCACTGTTCTTACTGAGATTTACCTGTTTTTTCTTAATTAAGTACTCCCCAGATTGTTGCAAGCTTTTGGTTTATTCTCAAAGTTCTGAAAAAAAATGAGTTTTGAAAAATTTTGACAATGTTCCCACTGCTTTTTCAAAGGATAGTTTTCAAAGCTTCTTCCTGAAACTTTCCTGCTGACAGCACTCTTTATCTGATTATTAAGCTATAAAATGAAATGGCTATCAACCTGCATATTTAAATTAACAAATTATGTTAAATGTCTTTAAATGTGCTTATTAAAAGGTTACTGTTTAATTAACTTATAAATGTCTATGTGCTTTATGAAAAATCAAATAGGAAAGCAAAATCAAAATGAGTCCATATCTTAAGTGTATATTTAAATTGAATTTGGAAAAGCATTTACTACATGGGAATTTAAATCCAATATTTAATTCTAAAGAGATAAATAGAACTAAATATAAAAATGGTTACTAGAATGATAAGTAATTTCGTTGTTATGTGATAGTTTCTAAATTGAGATAGGTTTCAATTTTAGAAGTAACAGAATAAAGTTGGAAATATCGTAAATCAAGCCAAATGCTAAATCAGGCTCAAAACCCAATTTTTATGTTATGTTTCCCCAACTGCCTATTAACCATACTATGATTTCAGTTTCTTGGCAATATTGGCTGGATAAATTTTAGTTTGATATATCTTAGGTGTTTAAAATAAATGTTCTGAGTTCTAGCTGCATCAGCTTTGTTTAAAATATTATAACTAAATACAAAGGGATTTTAATTGTTCATTGTTTCCATAAAATAAAGCACACATAACAATTTTATACTGACCAGGAATTTTAAAGAAAATGATTACTCTGTGATTTCTCATTTCTACTCTTTGAATGAATAGGCCTTTCTTTCAAACATAAAAATGGCAGATTGCAGCTCCCCAGCAGCTCTATTTTGAATTCTAGCTATTCTAAAAATGAACACTGCTGATCAGCTTCTATGTAAATTTCCAACATTCGCTATTCTATTTTGATAGCTGAATACATTGGAGGACTAGGAAATAGCAACATCAGTGTAGGTAAGGAATTTATTTGACAAAGGAAGGACCTGAAGATTATCCTCATTATATAACAAGTGCACAAAGGGAGTCACAGTGTGTAACTAGCCAGGTAAAACCACTTATTGATATAAGCATCTGAATTACATTTGATTATGGCCTCTTAATTTTAATTCGTAACAAATGGTGCATCACAATCTCACTCTTAAGACCAAAGTAGAACTATTATAAGGCTTCTGGCTTGAATGAAATACCCAGGGTTGCCAGGATACCACTGTAGGTGGCTGCCAGGGCAGGCTACAGTAGTTTGTTGAGCTCTTGGCTGGCTCAGTGTTAAGCCTGCTCACCCAAAGCACTGAAAAATCAGTCTTTAAATTCTGGAATAGTGAGATAATGGTTTTTTTTGCTCAGTCCTGAATTATGTTTATTCACTGTTTTTCCCTAAAATCCAAACCCTTGCTATTGCCGAAAAACGGTGCTGAAGACCTAGCTGAGTTGCAAAAACATGGCTTTTCTTTATTTCAGTTTTGTTTCAGGAAAGAATATACACTTTAATGCTCAATGTCATTAATTATTAGAGAAATGCAAATCAAAACTACAGTGAGGTATCAGCTCACACTGGTCACAATGGCTATCATCAAAAAATCTACAAACAATAAATGATGGGGAGGGTATGCAGAAAAGGGAACCCGCATGCACCGTTGGTGGGAATATAGATTGATACAGCCACTATGGAGAACAGTATGGAGGTTCCTTAAAAAACTAAAAATAGAACTACCATATGACCCAGCAATCCCACTACTGGGCAAATAAACTGAGAGAACCATAATTCAAAAAAACACATGCACCCCAATGTTCATCGTAGCACTATTTACAATAGGCAGGATATGGACGCAACCTAAATGTCCATTGACAGATGAATGGCTAAAGAAGATGTGGTACATATATACAATGGCATATTACTCAGCCATAAAAAGAAACAAAATTGGGTCATTTGTAGAGATGTGGATGGACCTAGAGTGAAGTAAGAGTGAAGTGAGTCAGAAAGAGAAAAACAAGTATTGTATATTAACACATGTATATGGAATCTAGAAAAATGGTACAGATGAACTTATTTGCTGGGTAGGAATAGAGATGCAGATGTAGGGAATGGACCTGTGGACATGGGGATGAGGTGGGATGAACGGGGAGATTGGGACTGATGTATGTGCACTGCCATGTGTAAAACAGATAGTGGGAACCTGCTGTATAGCAGGGGGAGCTCAGCTTGGTGCTCTGTGATGACCTAGATGGATGGGATGGGGGGTGGGAGGGAGGTCCAAGAGGGAGGAGATATATGTATACATATAGCTGATTCACTTTGTTGTACAACAGAAACTAACACAACATTGTAAAGCAACTATACCCCAATAAAAATAATTTTAAATTTAAAAATTTAAGAAAAGAATATACACTTTAAACTGTAACAGCCATGTTACCTTCATCCCAACTGCCTTGCAACAGAAGGCACCAGACATTGATATAGAAGTTCATCTCCTTGATTAAAATGGTTCATCCAATGCACTAGGGTATAGTTATTATACTTAAATTAACATTTCTTACCTTGCCTGCATTCTTTGTACACTTGTGAGAACTAAAAGATGGTTAATCAACGATTTGAAATATACACATAAGCATATATTTAATTAACCAAGAGTGTTATAGTATTTTTCAGATATGTGAGTGTATATGCTTGTGGTTTTTGTGGTATATGTATGCATTTTTGTGTGTATATTAGACTCTGTGTGTTTATAAATTTTATTTCCTAATATAATTTGATTATTTTAGAAGTGGTTATTAATTACCTACCTTGAGCACACAGTGTTCCATACATAATTATATAATGGTAAAATGATTAAGTCCCTAATTTCTTCAAGGTTACATTCAGGAGAAGAAGGTAGAAGATAACTGTATTAGTTTCTCATGGCTTCTATAACAAGTTACAACAAATTTAATGGCTTAAAACAGCAAAAATTTACTCTCATATAGTTTTAGAGGTCAGAAGTCTAAAATCAAGTTGAATTGTGTTCCTTCTGGAGGCTCGAGAAGAGAATGTTTCTTTTCCTTTTTCAACTTCCAGAGCCTGCTTACATTCCTTAGTGCATGACCTCTTCCTCACATGACTCCAGTTTCTTGCTTCCATTACCATCTCTTCTACTCCTCTGAGCCTCCTGCCTCCAGTTAAAAAGCACCCTTGTGATTACTTTAGGTCCACCTGGATAATCCAGGATAATGTTTTCATCTCCTTTGCAAAGCCCCTTTTCTGCTGTAAGGTAATAGGTTCTGGAGATTGGAACATAAACATCTTCAGGAAGTGGGAGGTTGTCATTATTCAGCCTGCCACAGTAAGCAAGCACAAGTTGTGAAATACAAAGTAATATCAGCTATTAATTAAGGCTATGAAGGAAAAATAAGCAAGGTAAGAGGATATTGAGTAATAGAGACCAGTAAAGATAGTATGATCAGAGACAGGAAGGAGAGATATTGAGCAGAAACTCTAATAAAGCAGGGAGAGAGGCAACAGAGAATCTGGCAGAAGAACTTTCAGCAGAGAGAATAGCCTGTACGGGGATCCTAAGTCAGGCAGAAACTTGACATGTACAAGAAACAGCACAAAAAGCAAACTAAGCAAAGACAGAGCTCAGTGAAGTAGGTAGGAATCAGAAAAAGTAGAGCTTTGTAGGCCAAGGTTAGGACAATTATTCAGGAGTAACTCTCTGTATCCATGACGTGTGGCAATCTATCATTCTGCTGTGGTGCAATTCTGAACACTGTTTATTGCTATGAGGTTTATCTGCAGGACTGAGTCACTGAGCTTGTAAGAGAGATTAACTAACAACACAGAAGGGTATCGTTCTCTATCTGTGTGTAGGAAAAGTCTTCCCTGAAGTGATAAATCCTATTGTTTTGTTAGGTTAGACATTGTCTATTTATGTAGACAGAAATGGAGAAAGACTAATTAGGTAACATAGTTCTTAGCCAGAAAACAGAAATTTTAGTTAAATTAATGTTCAGAAGACTGAATTCGGTAGTGACCCAAATTTATGACTTGTACAAGTCTAACATAATCCATATTTTATGAAACTGTTTCAGCTAGTTCTCCAGTCAATGCAAAAATTATTCAGCAGGTGAGAGTTGAAATGTTAGAGAAAGTTGAACATTGGTCCATTCTTGGTTCAGAATGTGGAAAACGTACAAATGATTTCAAACTTTAGGACTTGCCATGCTATATCAATCAGCAACTTCTAGCTAGTCTTTTTTCCTAAATATCTTGAATCATGATATTTTTCTCCATTACCACCACTGATTCTAAGATGTCATCATTTCTCACCCGTCTGTTACATAGGTCCCTTACTCAGTTACCCTACATTACTCCTACTATACTTCTGACAGCCCAATTTATTTTCAACAGTTTGGACGGTGTGATCTTTTATTTAAAAAAATACATCATATAACTCCTCGCCTTAAAACTCTTTAATGCGTTCTTAATGAAGTTAACTTTTGTAAGAAGCTGCAATATCGAACTCTTATGTTCTCAACACCTTCTGATTACAATTTCAAGCAAACATCGTGTTTTCTTTCTGCAATGTGCGTTTATATAAGCTGTTGTTTTTTTCTTCTTCAAGGCTGACTACCTCCCAATTCCAATTAACAATTGCTAGTCATTCTTCAGATCTCAATTCACATGTTACCTTCTCAAAGAAGCCCATTCTAGAAGAGACATCACTGTAATGTGTTTGCGTGTCTCTATACTTCTTCAATGCTTTTTCACAACTGCTAATCACACAGTTTTTAATGACTTGTCTGCATCTCTATCAACCACAAGACTGTAGGATCCTTGAATATGAAAACTAAGTCTGTGATATTCACCAGTGTCTCCAAGGCTTTAAATGCCAAGAGAGCAAGGAAAGACTCTATTTTTGCTTAATAATATGTTTCCAGCTCCTAGGACAGTGTCTTCCCACGGTAGGCACTTAGAAAATGTTTGTTGAGTTGATAAATAATGAATGAAAAGTGAAAGAAGGCAATATGACTGACCTGTAACACTGTGGGCCATTAAGTCCATTATCTGTCCATTGAAAATGAAGTGAAAAGTTGTTGGCTGTCTTCTAAATATTCTTCTTAATCCCCAGTTTTCAGATGAGGGCTCTGCTTTCAGTTCTCACAGCTTGTAGAATGTGAAGAGCTGTGTAAAGTGTTTTCCTGAGATTTCCATTTGTATAGAGACAAGCCTTGTTCTTTGAGAGGAATCATCTAGAAAATATATATTGTAAAGTTGTTAAAAATGAAATATATATTCAAAATTCACAATAGATATTCACTCACAAATATACTACAAAATTTTAAGTTAAGCATGTTAAGCAATTTAAACAATTTAAGACCTAAAATAATAAAGAGCTACATAAGAAGCTCACTAATACACAAGAGAAATTATGGTTGCTTAATTTTGGTTTAACCTTTGAGTTAAAAAACAAAAAATCCTTCACAGGTCGAATGATATAAACAGAAATATCTATGTCCAATATCAAATTGATCAATAAAAAGAAAATAACACACCTAAAAATAAATATTTAGATTTTGCTGAAATTGCTTGGTGCATGAATTTTATTTTTTTTCTATATTATTATTTTTTAAAGCAGTGGATATGTTTTTATGCACCAAGCACATTCATGAAAATATGTTAGAAACTAAAATTATCTTTTCTCCTTTATTCTTTAGGAAGTTACCCTGTAGTTTTAAATGTATAGCTTTTGGCAGGGTAATATTAATATTTCTTTAAAGTTTCTTGTGAATTTCATGTAACCAAATAAGAATGTGTAGTTTTCTTCCTGAATAGAATGAACAACCCTTGGCATCATTCTCTAGTTCTTGAAATCATCTCAATGTAAATGGAGGACAGTGAGAAGGTATTCTTCAAATGGGATGATTTAGCTAGATTGTCCATTTGTTAGGATAAATGAGAGAAATGAATCTTTAAATAAAGAATCAGTAAATTGATATTAAGAGGTAGAAATACCTCCTTTTTTAAAAAGCAATAGTCTTATTTTGGAGTGTGATGGTTCAGGTCTGCTGAGTAACTACCACATGCCAGGCACTTTGGGGGCACCTACATAGATTGTTCCTTTTGTTTCCAAAAAAAACCTAATTAAGTTGCTAATTATGCATTATTATTCCCTTTGTGGAGATAAAGAAACTGAGGCTCAAAAATTTAAGAATCTTCCTATACAGGGAGAAGAAGGCACAACAAGAATATTAATCCAGAATGAATTTTTCCTCCAAAGCTTTATGCTTATGATTTGGTTAAAATTTTCCTATAAATCTGTGTATTTGAGAAAGCTATGTATGCCATCAAAAGTGAAAGTGAGGTGTGGTCAGTCTACGGAATAAATATTTGTTAAATGCTATGTAGATGGGGCACAAAAATAGGTAAGTACTGTCTTTGAGCTGTTTATCATATACACTTTGGTGACAAATAGATCAAATGAAGGTAATTGGAAAGCCACACAACAAAGAGTTGTATCATCCGTGAAAATAGAGCAATCACCTCTGCCAGACATTCAGAAAAATTCTTCACAGAACTGATGCCCTGTAAGTTGGTCTTAGTGGCTAACTAAAAGTTTGCAAGTTGAAGAACTGGTATTGGGCATTGAAAATAGAAGAAATGCATTGCTGATAGGGTTTAAAGGTAAAAATGTGTCACATCAGTTTGCTTATGTGGTTTCTGCACAGTTAAAGAATAAGGTAATTTGGGCTTCCCTGGTGGCGCAGTGGTTGAGAGTCCGCCTGCCCATGCAGGGGACACGGGTTCGTGCCCCGGTCCGGGAAGATCCCACATGCCGCGGAGCGGCTGGGCCCGTGAGCCATGGCCGCTGAGCCTGCGCGTCCTGAGCCTGTGCTCCGCAACGGGAGAGGCCACAACAGTGAGAGGCCCGCGTACCGCAAAAAATAAATAAATAAATAAATAAATAATAAGGTAATCTGACAGATGAAGGCTAATATGTCAGCTTTATTAAACTTTCCCACCCTAAACTTCAGGCTCCCACCCAGCAGAAGATCCAGCAGGCTATATATATATATATATATAATATATATATATATACTTATCTCCCAGTGGGGGCATGGAGTAACAGTAGGTTCATGCGTGCTATGGGATATTAGAACTCAGAGAATTAGAGAGGAAACAGCTGGATTACCCACGCTCAGGTTTTTTTCCTCAAGTGCACCACTAGGAAGCCATTCCTACTCAGGGGATATTGGAGTGAGGAAAAAAGTATGAGAAAACAGAAATAACTTTCTTATTACTAATCTTTTATAATTACAGTGGAATGGAAATTTCTTCATGGACACATGAATATAAGTGATGGATGGGGCTAATGTTTTCCAGATTTTTTTTTCTTATTTGTTTCAATGATTAATCCAGTGGTCTTTTTTTTTCAATGATTAATCCAGTGGTCTTTTTTTTTCAATGATTAATCCAGTGGTCTTTTTCTTCAGGGAAAAAGAAGGGGTAGTACTGTATCACCTTCATGAGGCTTGCTCGTCATCCATTGCTCTTCCGAGTTTTCTGAATCCAAGGTGGACAATTTAGCTTTTACCAAAAGAAGACTCTGAAATGGCTCCATATAGTTAACTCCAAGACCATGCTAAGTCAAAACTTTACCGTCTATTCCATTTCCCGTTCAAAATATACAAGCCATGTCCAATGTAATTCACTAGAACCTATGTGAGCCCAAAGAACAGCCTAAATGTACTTCACACAATAAACCAGCCATGTAACACATTCCACATATGAATAATGTGAACCCTTCTGACTATCCAAATCTCAAAGAGTAATCAAGGCTGATATAATTGTATTTTCCTTGAATTTTATAACTAAAACAAGGGAAGTTCAAATTCATTAAGGTTTAGTTTGAAGGAATAATAAGTCAAACATTTTTCCTAGCCAATTTGTTATTCTTTTTCATCTCCAACAAGTGAAGTTTTACCCTAATGCCCAGGAAGAGTCTGGGTTCCTTTAGCAAGTGCAACATCAGCTGACTTCCACAAAAACAAGTGTCAATTTCTTCAGGTCCTTTGAGCTTGAATCAAATTAACCCCACATTTCTCAAGTGTCCCACTCATAACATGAACACAGCATTAAACACATAAAATTGAGAAGATGCAAATATATCCCAGCACCTAAAGCAGTTATTAAAAGCAAAAGTATGTTCCCAGAACTCAGGACTGGTTTTTGTACAATCCAGGCCCATGTTATTGTTTCCCAAGAACAAAGCAGAGACTCAGAGACATCTTGAAAACAGAAAACAGAGAAAGATACCATGAGAGAAAAAGAGAAATCTTAGATTCAGTTCTCTCAGAAATCTGGGATATTTAGTGTTAATGAAGTAACTGAAATTTCCATATCTGGAAGAAAAATAAATCCCCCTATACATAACAGTATTCCTGCTCAGCGAAGGGAATTTACCATTCTTTCTATGTGAGGTTTTAAAATTTGATAGAGGGTCCGGCAACATTACGAGGCATCAAGAGAGGCTGAATTTCATCTCCATGTCATGCAATAAATATGCACATTTTCCTTTTAAGATCTGTGCTCTGAACTTTCTGGGTTTCATGGAGCGTGAACTACGTCTCTTTTTTTCCTGATGTATCCCTGAATTTGTTTCAGCCAGATAATCACTCTGAGCATGATGCTTGTATGAAGCTGCTCTTGGAGCATGTGAAGTCCATGTACCTAGGACACTAGTGAGGAAAAGCCCTTTTGTAGCACTCTTTTCACAAAACTCTGTGCCTTGCCTAAATTTTGAATTTCTAGGCCTTGAATAATTTGCGTGTCTTCAGTGGCAGTAGAAATATTTTCTTCTGCCACAACATTCTTGGTACTTTGGAGGTGCCCCTGGTATTTTATCTATTTTTTTGTTGCTCTCTTACTTTCAGCCAGGCTCAGCTTATTGTTTTAACTTTTTTAAACTTGCTTCTTGAGGTTTCCTCTTTTATTTACTACTCTATTCTGAACACCTACTCTCTGCAGTATCTTCTCCTTTCCTTCTGTTCTCTATGTATCGTCTCTCCTTCATCTTCTCTCAGCTTTCACCACACTCTGGATTAGAAGGTTAAATTCCAGAACACATAGGTGACATCACTTTTTCAATTCTATCTTCTTTTTTGTTCTGCATTATGAAACTGGAGCCATTGGGGACATTCTCAATCCTCCCATGGTTTTCCTTATACTCCTAAATCCTGTCATTTTTCAGGACAATATCAAATAAGTCACTTTGAGTTCTGGGCCAGTTTCAGAGATGAGGGGGCTATGAATTGCCTCTAATTTGCTTTCCTCCTGTGTGTATAGATTTTACAGTGTAATGAAGATCTCCTTCATTGTTTGCATTTTGAAGTTATGATTTATTTTCTTGTTTCCTTGAACATGGAAGTTTCTTTCCTTTTTTTTAGATAGGGTGGGGTTTGTAAGAAGAAAATAGAGTATCAGTTCTTTTATATTGACTCCAACTTTATTTTTACTCATTTAAATGTTACCCTATACACTAACATTTATGTAAACTCTCCTTGTGAAGTAAAAGGAAATTGTGAAATGCTACTAACACTTAAATCATAGTCTTAGCCCCTGTATTTAGTACACTTGTGACCTTTAATAAGTAACAATCTCTGAGTTGTCACTTCTGCAGCTATAAAATAAAAATTTAAAAAGCAAAACACAAATATTTGTCTCATCTTTCTCATAATATGAACTGTCTTTAAAAAATGAAAAATGCTATGCCTATAAAATTTTGGTTGCTAGCCTCTATTTTATCTGTTTGGATTTTCATGTATTTAATTTCTTTAAATTAGGGCACAGATGTCTGATTTCATCTTACTCATATTTAAAAAATATTTTTGTACGGCACATAGATATTGACAAAGAAGTTTCACATATGTCTTTAAACTTTGCAATAATTCTGATAGCTAGATATTGTTCGCTCTGAAAATTTAGGTTTCAAAGAGGTAAGCCACTGGTCTATACCTCCAAATACAAAAACAAATGTTGTACTAAGGTTGATCTGGATACAGTCTTAATGCATAATAAGTAAAATGCTCTTTTTCTCTTATGGACAGATTAGGATATGTGAATGTTTAATAATGACCAATTCTTAATTAGCTAGTCTGCTGACCAGATAATCATCCAGCCAGCAATTAAGACTAATTGAATATCCTCTAGTTTCAGAAGTGAAAAAACACTAGAAGGATTACCATCTAAAGTCTCTTAAACACAAGGAGTTGATAAAAAGGAGAAACAGACTGTCTGAAGTAGAGTCTTTAAAGATGCAAAAAAAATAGAGGATTTGGTCAGAAGAGTGGTTTCTTGGAGACTTTGGAACAGCATGGTTAATCTTATTGTAACTTATGGAATTTCTGAAAGTCTTATTTGATTTTCTTTAAAATAATTAATTTGCATAAATTTAATTGACAGTGATTTTTATGATTCACCTTCATTTTATGATTTTAAATGTAATAGCTGCTGTTTACACGATTGGAAAAAATTTTGCTTTAGAAGTAATATGCAAATGCTTTCCCATTACAGATAAGAGCTAGAGATAGTAGAGTAGGGTAAAAATTAAAGTAATTTTTATAGTTGAACAATAGCAAAGCTAATATATATTACTTGACTACTAAGTTCCTTTTTAAAGGTTTTGAATTATAAAATTCAAATATTATAAATTTTGTAATTTATAAACAATTATAAATTATTTTTCAAAATTATAAAGTTTCTATTATAAAATTTTGAAATACAGATATATATATTTAAATATATATAAACATATATTAGTATATGTAAAAATATATAAATATGCATAAAACTTTTAGTGAATACAGTATAACTACTTTATACTGTTTTGAAATAGTGACACCGGTGTGGCAAGGAATGAATTTCTATCTTTCTTCATATAATCAAAGTTCTCTATTTACTAACTTTCAACTAAGCAAAAATAAAAAACAAGAGGCAAATTTAATCAATTTGAATATTCACAGTATGTCACCTGTTGCTATATAGTTTTAATTTGTGTTTATGAAGAAATCATCTTATCAACAATCTTTCAGAATCTAATCATTTTTTAACTGGGAAAGCTTATCTATATTAAAAAAAGTTTGAATTATAGTGGATATCTGCTCTGTTTTTTGATTTTCACGCAATTTCCTGATTTTCTTTACAAATCACTGCTTAGATAACTAAAACATAGCCAGAATTTTTACATACCATACAGGTTAAAGGTTGAAATAAGTTTCTAAATTCATTCACTTATGTCCATATGCCCTGACAGTTATCCATTTTTGATTTGCCTATTAGTTCATTTATGCTAGCAATGATGTTCATTTTCAATCTAAATGTTTATTACTTTAAGGCACTGGTTTAATGCTTTTATAACAAAAAATGTTTATTTTAAAATTAGCCTTAGGAATTAGACAGTAAACATTATAATTTGTCAGTTTGCTAATTACTTTAATATTTTATATTTGTACATATATAAGTGATAAGCATTTACCAAATTACTCGTTAGATTTAAGACATATGTCAGCATAACCAAGTCTAGTCAATTGCTGAAAATCAAAATAAAACTAAATCTCATTGTGATATCACTGCACCTCCTTCTATTCTCCTTATAATAGCAAAATTTCCCTCTTTATGCATGTTGAAATTGTGAATCTTCCTACTTTGTAGGGGTCTATGACCCCTGAGCAGCTCAAATAAGTGAAAAGTAATAGAAAAATTAAATTTTTGCACAGCACTTGTTGGTGTGAGGGCAGACTCCAAAGCTTTTCTGCCACAGCAATGAATACCATAATTGTTGGGGATAGCAAATTAGTTTTATCAAAGAAAGCAACACTTATCATATGACAATGTGTTGATTTGAATTTTATTCTTTTTGTGTTTGCTTTTACATTAAATTTGATCTATTTTTGTGGTGACGTGAAAGCTATTTGCAGGAAGAGTTTATAATTAGCTCTGTGATTATAGATATTATTTGGAGTATTAATTTGATTTTCAGAACTCAAATCATTTATTTGGCAATTAAATAACAACTTTTTTCTTACTTAGAACATGTAACTATACTTCATTCACTATTACCATTTAGCCACATGTTAGGAGACACTGGGTCTTATTGTTTTATAAGTACTTAGTATAGTCTACATCCTTTATAAATAAATAATCATTATTGGTCCTCTAGTAACATTGCATTAATGCATTTCCTTCAAGGTGATACATTTCTATCATAAAAAATTTGAAAATGGAATTTAAAACCACATAAATAACTGGATCCTAATTATTTACATAATGCAACAAATTATAACCATTTAAAATATATCAAATGAATACATTATATTTGGAAAAATTTCTTGGGACATTTATAAATTGTCTAAGGCTATTTCAAACCAACTTAGTAACTACTGCCATAGTATACCAGGGATAATTACCAAGTTACTTAACAGAGTCCCTGTTCACATATTTATCAAATTCCTGGCAATTAATTTATCAATTTCCTGGAAAATTTAATTGATCAAAGTGCCTGATTAACATCAGGAAATATAATAGACCCAGCCTATGGTAATTTTTTCATGGCTATTGAATAATTATTCTTCAGGTGTCAGTACTGTTGAAATTAAATACAAAATGGAGACCAGAGTTCAAAATTCCCTGAGCAGACAAAGTCATTTAAGCCATGTGAACTGAACTAAATCTAGCTTATTTCATGAATATAGATGAAAATTAACTTAGGTTCTTTCTCGTAAATGCCTCTGATAATCATAAAAGAAACTTAAGTTCTCGTCCTAAAATAGTATGAGATAATCCCTTTCAACAAATCCCCTGCCATCTGGAAACCCCTACTGTAATGACCAATCATTGTAAAGCTTAAACAACTTCTTCACTTTCATCCTATAAGCCATCTTGTAATGTCATGCCCATGAGCTCCATATCAGTTTTGAATTTGAAAGCTCCCAGTTCACAGACTATTCCTATATGCACAATAGACTCCTACTAAATACTACTTTATTGGTCTGTGGCATTAATTTTCATATTTCTGAATTTTTGATTTTATCATCATATGATGAAAAGACTACACGAAAAAAGAGACACCATAAAAATCACTTAAACATACATTTCATATCCATGGCAAATCTGGGTTTAAGCCATGAGCCAGAAACAATTTTGGTTTTGGTTACAAATAGCAATGGAGAGTGTAAGTTTCTACTCTCAGTCTTAAAAAAAGTAAAGGAAACCATTTTTAAGACAGGAAATAAAATCAATGGAATGGAAACAAGTTGCTGTTATGTCTCCATAGTGTAAACCCATGATTCAAATGCCAGTTTACACTATTATATTTAAAGTTAATTTGTTAAACTGGATATTTGGTGATTGAATGCTGTAAGTTACAACAGAGTATTTTAGGACAATGGTGACTTTTTAAATTCTAAAGATGATATTTTGTAAATAGTGCCAGCAATATTTTAGACGTTTAGCCAAATGATAGCATTTTAAGGATTCTAAGTATTTTTTTAATAGATTTATTTATTTATTTATTTTTGGCTGCATTGGGTCTTTGTTGCTGTGCATGGGCTTTCTCTAGGTATGAGGGCTTCAATACTTGTGATACATGGGCTCAGTAGTTATGGCTCACAGGCTCTAGAGTGTAGGCTCAGTAGTTGTGGCACATGGGCTTGGTTGCTCTGCCACATGTGGGATCTTCCCAGGCCAGGGCTCGAACCTGTGTCCCCTGCATTGGCAGGTGGATTCTTATCCATTGCACCACCAGGGAATTCCCAATTTTAAGTATTGCAAAAGAAGCTAGCTGATTATTAACAGCCTTTCTCAGTTTTTACCTGTATGATTTGAGCAGATGTCAAAGTAATTTGAGTCTCTGTGAGCTCATCTACAAAGCTGTAGGACTGATCTTGGTGATTTCTAAGCCTGTATATATAAAATTACATTTGCCTCTCAGAAAGACAAAACTGTGTGCTCTCCATTATATGTGAAATCCGAAAAAGTCGAGCTCATTGAATAAGAGTAGAAATGTGGTTTCCAGGGGTTGGGGGCTGGGGAACTGGGGAGATGTTAGTAAAATGTTACAAACTTTCAGTTATAAATACATAATTTATATATATATAAATTTAGTTATAAATAATAATATTTCATCATCCTGGATTTTTCTGTTTCTTTGTATCTCCAGATACCCTTCAGTCTCCATTCTAGAAGTCTGGAAAAGGATTTCTCAGAATCCTGAGAGGTGCCCCTCGTAGGGAGGTAGAACGGGGCAGCTCGCGATGAGACTCAACTCTGGGGATCTAGTGTATAGTATGGTGATTATAGTTAATAATATTGTATTGTGCACTTGAAATTTGTTGAGAGAGTAGAGCTTAAGGGTTCTCACCACACACACACACACACACACACACACAAATGGCAGCCATGTGAAATGATGGATGTGTTAATTAACTTGATTGTGGTAATCATTTCACAATGCAGTATATGTATATTAAACCATGTTGAGCCCCTTTAAAAAATCACATTGTATAACCTAATTGTATACAACTTTTGTCAACTGTACCTCAATAAAGCTGGAAAAAAGTACAATAAAAATCAGAAAATAAAATAATTTAATAAGGAAAACAATGTAAGAAATAACATTATATGTGTCTCGAATTTTAATATTGAATTTACTCATTCAAATTACTCACATAAACAAAAACCAGATCTAAGTAGAATATATATGGTGACACAAAGAGACAGAATTCAGAGTAAAAAAGTAATGAAGATTCTTTTTTAAAAATGTTGATGTTGGTAGCATAAAACCTCTGAAAAGATCATTTGGCTTTTGGAGAACGCCAAGAATACTCATCACTTGGCTTCATACACGATGATATACATAAATTGAAAGTCTATACTTGAGGGCTACTTTTTTTTCTAATTATAACATTAAAATATGTCCTGTTATGCTGTATTTAGTGTACCTTATTACTGTTTGCTATTTTGTGTCATAAAATATAATTATTACATGTACACATTATGCAATTATAAAATTATCAGTTTCCTTAACTAAATGGAATATCCTTCTCAGTGAAGAGAGAATTTATTTAATATTAATGAATGAAAATATAAACAGAGAAGAGGTCAGGCAGTAAAACTGTTGGTGTGATATGTAAAAGTAACTAATGGTCGGCTAGAATAATGTTAGAAAATGATGAATTTGAGGTATAAATGATTGTTTTCAAAGCAGAACTGCATTCCTCAGAGCTCAACTTTCCTCAAGCATGCTTTGCATATTACAAGTATCTGGGGCTCTATCCCTCAAAACCTACCCAAACCAAAGCAATTCTTTTTTTTTTTAACATCTTTATTGGAATATAAGTGCTTTGCCATGGTGTGTTAATTTCTGCTTTATAACAAAGTGAATCAGTTATACATATACATATGTCCCCGTATCTCTTCCTTCTTGCATCTCCCTCCCTCCCACCCTCCCTATCCCACCCCTGTAGGTGGTCACAAAGCACTGAGCTGATCTCCCTGTGCTATGCGGCTGTTTCCCACTAGCTATCTATTTTACGTTTGGTAGTGTATATATGTCCATGCCACTCTCTTACTTTGTCCTAGGTTACAATTCCCCCTCCCCATATCCTCAACTCCATTCTCTAGTAGGTCTGCATCTTTATTCCCGACATGTCCTTAGTTTCTTCTGACCACTTTTTTTCTTTTTTCTTTTTTAGATTCCATATATATGTGTTAGCATACAGTATTTTTTTCTTTCTGACTTACTTCACTCTGTATGATGGTCTCAAGGTCCATCCACCTCACTACAAATAACTCAGTTTTGTTCCTTTTTATGGCTGAGTAATATTCCATAATATTCCATTGTATATATGTGCCACATCTTCTTTATCCATTCATCTGTCGATGGACACTTAGGTTGCTTCCATGTCCTAGCTATTGTAAATAGAGCTGCAATGAACATTTTGGTACATGACTCTTTTTGAATTATGGTTTTCTCAGGGTATATGCCCAGTAGTGGGATTTCTGGGTCGTATGGTAGTTATATTTTTAGTTTTTTAAGGAACCTCCATACTGTTCTCCATAGCGGCTGTATCAATTTACATTCTCACCAACAGGGCAAGAGGGTTCCCTTTTCTCCACACCCTCTCCAGAATTTATTGTTTGTAGATTTTTTGATAATGACCATTCTGACCAGTGTGAGATGATATCTCATTGCAGTTTTGATTTGCATTTCTCTAATGATTAATGATGTTGAGCATTCTTTCATGTGTTTGTTGGCAATCTATATATCTTCTTTGGAGAAATGTCTATTTAGGTCTTCTGCCCATTTTTGGATTGGGTTGTTTGTTTTTCTGATATTGAGCTGCATGAGTTGCTTGTATGTTTTGGAGATTAATCCTTTATCAGTTGCTTCATTTGCAAATATTTTCTCCCATTCTGAGGATTGTCTTTTGGTCTTGTTTATGGTTTCCTTTGCTGTGCAAAAGCTTTTAAGTTTCATTAGGTCCCATTTGTTTACTTTTGTTTTTATTTCCATTTCTCTAGGAGGTGGGTCAAAAAGGATCTTGCTGTGATTTATGTCATACAGTGTTCTGCCTATTTTCCTCTGAGAGTTTAATGGTGTCTGGCCTTACATTTAGGCAGAAGAATGGATAAGTGACCTGGAACATAAACTAGTGGAAATAACTACTGCAGAGCAGAATAAAGAAAAAAGAATGAAAAGAATTGAGGAAAGTCTCAGAGACCTCTGGGACAACATTAAACGCACCAACATTTGAATTATAGGGGTCCCAGAAGAAGAGAAAAAGAAAGGGACTGAGAAAATATTTGAAGAGATATGGTTGAAAATTCCCTAATATGGGAAAGGAAATAGTTAATCAAGTCCAGGAAGCACAGAAAGTCCCATACAGGATAAATCCAAGGAGAAACATGCCAAGACACATATTAATCAAACTATCAAAAATTAAATGCAAAGAAAACATATTAAAAGCAGCAAGGGAAAAACAACAAATAACACATAAGGGAATCCCCATAAGGTTAATAGCTGATATTTCAGCAGAAACTCTGCAAGCCAGAAGGGAGGGGCAGGACATATTTAAAGTGATGAAGGAGAAAAACCTACAACCAAGATTACTCTACCCAGCAAGGATCTCATTCAGATTTGACAGAGAAATTAAAAGCTTTACAGACAAGCAAAAGCTAAGAGAATTCAGCACCATCAAACCAGCTTTACAACAAATGCTAAAGGAACTTCTCTAGACAGGAAACACAAGAGAAGGAAAAGACCTACAATAATAAATCCAAAACAATTAAGAAAATGGTAATAGGAACATACATATCGATAATTACCTTAAATGTAAATGGATTAAATGCTCCAACCAAAAGACATAAACTGGCTGAATGGATACAAAAGCAATTCTACTTTTATCTGTCTGCTTTATTGATCTTACTAAAATTTGTTGCTCAAAAGGTTTTCAAGGTCAAAACTATTTGAAAATATTTTACTGCTGTAGAATATTAGAGTACTTCTTTCCACTAATGTTCTTAATGGGAAGATATGCATTGCACATGATTATTGAGCATGGTATTTATTAAATAATCGTCTTATTTATAGATCAATAGTTTTAAAAGGTTTTATCATTGATATTTATTGTAAAGCATTTATTATGCTTGTTTACTATATGTGTTGTGATCACATATTTCTTCAAATTCTTAAAAGTAACATATAATTGCCATTGAAATACATTTTATTAAATTAAGTCAGACATGATTGTGTTAAAATAAAGAGCATCAAATAAATGAATCTTCTTAATATTTTCAAATTTACAAATATGTTTCAGTACTAAATAGTAGTTTTCTATTTGTGTCAGTGCTTTAAAATTACCAATTTAAAATAATTAATCTAAAAGTAAATAAGGTTGTTAATGAGGTTTCAAAAATTAAACTTCTTTCTTTCACCATTTATAAAAGAAACCTAACCTTAGCTTTATCTATTTTTATATGACTCAGTCATAATTTCTAATATTTTAATGTTCAATCCATATAAGATTTATTTTTATGTATGACCTGAGATAGAAATCTATATTTATTTTAATAGATTGCTAATTGTCCTCTATTTTGAGCAATCTAGTTTCCACACATTTAAATTACCATTTTTATTACATATGAACTCTAATGACAAGTGCTACAGGTACTGAAAAGAATTTTATTCCATAAACTTAGATGTTGACATAGTTAGCCAATTTCCATTCTGAAATAAATACCAGATGGAGTCATAAACATTTAAATAATCAGAAAACCTCATCTGGATGAAGCCAACCATGGTGAGGATGTAAAGAGAAAAGAGCTATCATGGAATACCAATGAGCAAGATATTTAAGAGATCAGAAAGCAGGTGAGAGCAGTGTAGGAGAAAATCTAAGGTAGCTGCTCCCCATAAGCTAAAAGCTGTGCACTCTGGAGAGCAGAAATAAAAACCAGGCGATACACTTTCAAAAGTTACCGTATGAGAAAAAAATATGTGTCCTTTGTCTTTAGTAACAAAGGTATCGTAACTTTGGCCAGAGTAGTTTCAGAGAAGTGATGGACCAAAACTCTGAGACTTGAAATGCTGCTTCTGAAACATTGCAGAATGCTGAGATCTAGAAACTGGGCAACTGAATATTTCTCACAAAATTTGTATACAAAATTAGTGTTAGGATGGCACTGAAGTTAACTGCCCACAAATAAATGAAATAGAATGAAGTAAAATCACAAAAACAAAGAAACAGCTATTCACGTGAAATATATTCACAGTGTACTGGCTTCAAATGGTTACACTTTAATTGTGTCTCAAAGGTAAGATTATTTTTTTTCTCAATTTTGGGGGCAAAAGGTGTATCCTCAAAATTTGTTCAAGCAGGGGACTCGTTTTGTTTAAGAAGAAGTCCTAAAGAAATTACACTGAAAATATGTATAACTGTTTTTTTCCCCTATGGAGCGTCTCAAAGGACCTATAATCCAGATAGATTGAGATGTACTGCTATAGAAGATAGATTACTATGATTGTAATAATAAAACTCCATTTTTTTTTTTTTTCGGTATGCGGGCCTCTCACCGTTGTGGCCCCTCCCGTTGCGGAGCACAGGCTCCGGACGCGCAGGCTCAGCGGCCATGGCTCACGGTCTAAGCCGCTCCGCGGCATGTGGGATCTTCCCGGACCGGGACACGAACCCGTGTCCCCTGCATCGGCAGGCGGACTCCCAACCACTGCGCCACCAGGAAAGCCCTAAAACTCCATTTTTAATAGCATGCTTACATTGAGTATTACATATAATTATGCAAATGACAGGTATATCACACAGCCTCAATAAGTGCTATTTATTATTAAGCTTGACCTTAAAACTGAATAGAATTTTCATATTGGATAACAGTGATGGAGGGAAGATGTAATGGTTAGAGGTGTTAAAGTAATCAGAGCTCAAAATAAAAACTCAAGAAGCTTGAAAATACAAGGTGTGTCCAGAAAATACATTAAGTCTATCGAAATATTCTTATGCCTCTACTGATATATCATCCATTCACGGAGGGCATATCAAGTTTTTATTTAAAATGTAATTTGCATCAAATTATTTAAAATGTAATGGCATAAGTTAGACCCTGTGGATACAAACTCAAGTCATATTTCATGCTCTCAAGGAGTTTGCAGTTTAGTGAGATTTAGGGAAATAGCAAGAGAATGAAATTGCAGCAAATGAGCCCACAAGTTCTGCTAAGAAGTCAGGAGGGCAGGAACTTTGACATTCTCCCTAGACTGTCATCCCTGGCAGTCCCAAATGAGCATTTCAAACCTTAGTGAAAAAAAATATCATTGATCAGCCTTTAAATGTAATCATTCAATTCATTGTTGTTTTAGTTTTATACAAGAAAAGTTATGAACTAGGAAAGTAAGAATAGTCTATTAGCATTTCCTGTATTTTAACAGTTTCTGTTCCTTCCTTTTTTTTTCCCCCAAAGTTTTGATTTGGCTGAAACACTTACATGAAACCCACCTCTAAGGGAAGTGTAGAACATCTGAATCACATTCTGAAGTCAGGCCATTTTGTATTATTAACCAAAATTTCAGAAACAGAGATCTGATTGAAATAAAAAGGTGTTTATTTGGGGTATGTTAGGATGGCAGCTCAGGAGACATAGGTTCAAGAAGTTCTTAAATCGTGTTCTACCTGACTACAAAATGAAGGAGGCTTACAAAGGCAAAAAACTGCAAGGCCACAATTAGTTACCTGAGTTTTTTATACATATATACCACATCTTCTTTATCCATTCCTCTATTGATGGACGCTTAGGTTGCTTCCCTATCTTGGCAATTGTAAATAATGCTGTTATGAACATTGGGGTGCACGTATTTTTTCAAATTAGTGTTTTTGTTTTTTTCGGCTATATACTCAGGAGTAGAATTGCTGGGTCATATGGTAATTTTACTTAGTTTTTTGAGGAACCTCCATACTGTTTTCCACAGTGACTGCATTAATTTACATTCCCACCAACAGAGTAGAAGGATTTCCTTTTCTCCACATCCTCAGCATTTGTTATTTGTGGTCTTTTTGATGATAGCCATTCTGACAGGTATGAGGTAATATCTAATTGTGTGTGTTTTTTTTGTTTTGTTTTGGGTTTTTTTTTGCAGTACGCGAGCCTCTCACTGTTGTGGCCTCTCCCGTTGCGGAGCACAGGCTCCGGACGCGCAGGCTCAGCGGTCATGGCTCACGGGCCCAGCCGCTCCGCGGCATGTGGGATCTTCCCGGACCGGAACACGAACCCGTGTCCCCTGCATCGGCAGGTGGACTCTCAACCACTGCGCCACCAGGGAAGCCCCCTCATTTCGATTTTGATTTACATTTCTCTGATGATTAATGATACTGAACATCTTTTCATGTGGCTGTTGGCCATCTGTATGTCTTCTTTGAAAAAATGTCTATTCAGTCTTCTGCCTATTTTTTAATTGGGTTGTTTGTTTTTTTGATGCTGAGTTGTATGAGCTGTTAATGTATTTTGGATACTAACCCCTTATTGGTCATATCATTTGCAAATATTTTTCCCATTCAGTAGGTTGCCTTTTGGTTTTGTCAATGGTTTTGCTGTGCAAAAGCTTTTAAGTTTAATTAAGTCCCCTTTGTTTATTTTTGCTTTTATTTCCTTTGCTTTAGGAGACAGATCACAAAAAAATTTGCTATGATTTATGTCAAGGGTGATCTGCCATGTTTTCCTCTAGGAGTTTTATGGTTTCCTGTCTTACATTTAGGTCTTTAATCCATTTTAAGTTTATTTTGTATATGGTGTTAGAAAATGTTCTAATTTCCTTCTGTTACATTGTAGCTGTCCTGTTTTCCCAGCACCATCTATTGAAGAGACTGCAGGTGTTGTTTTAAAAAACAGCTGGTATCCTTGGGTTTCGTATAGTTCACAGAAACTTCAAGTTCTCGGTGGTGCAGGGACATGTCTGAAACCAGGTCCTCAATGGTTGCTCAACTCCATTTTTGTATGTCCTATGACTACTTCATTACAATTCCAGTCTGTTGTCAGTATTGATGAGGAGTCAGAAATACTTGATGCCGAAAGTATAACATAGTGCAATTCTCACCCAATTTTCAGGAGTTTGTTATATTTATCTCTATGTATATGTGTGTTTCTCACTCCTCTTCTAGCTGTGGCAATACTTTGAGAGAGTAAAAGCCCCAACTTTTTTTTTTTTTTTTTTTTTTTTTTTTGCGGTGCATGGGCCTCTCACTGTTGTGGCCTCTCCCATTGCGGAGCACAGGCTCCGGACGCGCAGGCTCAGTGGCCATGGCTCACGGGCCCAGCCGCTCCGCGGCAAGCGGGATCCTCCCGGACCGGGGCATGAACCCGTGTCCCCTGCATCGGCAGGCGGACTCCCAACCACTGCGCCACCAGGGAAGCCCCAAAGCCCTAACTTTTTCAGCATTCCTGGTCTCTCTGTGGAATCTACTGCAGACAAGATTTCTTTTTATGTTGTGTGCAGAGTTGAAACTGCAAGTCCCAGTGGTACGTAACTGTTCCAGTCTCCAGGACTTCTGCTACTGCTTTCATCTCTCTTTTCTTCATGTCTCCAGGCTTAGTCATGTTATACCTATTTTAGTAATGCAAACTTGCCTTGTGCTTTGCTTTTTTTTTTTGGTATTTTGTCTTTGATCTTTGGTCTAAGATATTCCTTATAACATATCATGCCTATACTCTGAATGCTTTAATACCATTGGGATTAATCATTTTTCAGATTAGGGCTAACTTGTTCAACACACAGAATGCTGCAACATCTCATTCAGCTGGTTCTTCTAAATTTGACCCAAGGCAATTCTTTTATTATCAGTGTGTCTGTTTTTAAGGAAGTTCTTTCTGTTTGAAATAGGGGATAATTATTTGGGGTTAATTATTGAGTAATTGGTTTTAATCGTATCTTACATAAATATTCCAGGTGTTTTTCCAAGTTGTTCAAAAATGGTAAAACCTATTGGTTTACTTAAATATCCTATTTTCTCTAATTTTTAAATTGTTATATATGCCAAACAAATTTGTACTTATTGAAAAACAAAACAAATACATCAATTATAGGGAAAATAGGAGTGCTTTTAAATTTTATATTAAAGTTTACCTTTCGTAGATGGTTTTAAAAATATACACATTTATCTATTTTCTACTATCTTAAATTATGCCCCTATGAATTTTTTTTTTCTGCTTAAACCTTCCCAGCTTTATTATGAGTTGGTTGTTAATTTCTCTGCTACACTCAAAGGTATGTCTTTATTTTTCTGTAAATATTTAAAAAATGAGTGAACATTGAATTATGAAAGTTTTATTATGTTTAATTCTGGAAATCACACTTTTTTGGTTTTATAATAGTTGATCAAATTATGCCAAAACACATTCAAGTGAAATTTCAGCTATATGTGTCTACTGATTCCTGGGGTAAAAGATAGTAAGTTTAAAGATATTGATTCCATTTGATATTATTTATTCTCTAATAATTGTAAAAAAAATTCTAGCTTTCTATAAAACCTTATATTTGGAATTTATTTTCTTAAAATATAGATTTTCAAATATTACACTATTGAGAAGATCCATTGAGATAAGTCAAAAAGCAGTGCATTTCATCTGGTTCCTAAAGGAACAAATATTTTTAAAGTATCACCAAGCTTCTGTCATGTGCTATTAGAAAAAGGAAGGGCATCAAATGTTACAAATTCTTTGATATGTAGATTTGTGATAGTTTAACACCAATATAAAGAGTCTAATCTCTCCACTTCTCTCTTTCCCTCACAATGTTGCTATGTTTCTTAATCACAGATCAGATCACAGCATTCCCTTGCTATGTAGTTACTAAGCAAATGGCTCATACTTTAGTAACATTTGAATCACACTAACATCAAAAAAAAACAAAAAAACAAAAACTACCAAGAAATTCTTCAGTCTGAACCAAGGTTGGTATGATAATATAAATTTGAACTGCTAGCCCTGAAGACAACCTCAATTTTTAAAAACTAAATTCTATTTCTCTGCCCAACAACATGGTGGTATAATTCTATCTATTCAACAAATAATTACTGATTATATACTGTGTGGTATTGAATATGTGAGGTACTGAAGATTAATATACACATAAGATCTAGCTTTGCATGAAAAATTCTTTCAGCCTGCTAAGAGGGACAGCCCAATGGACAGTTAGCACACTCTGTGAGATGTTCTATATGGTAGACTACTGCCTAGGAAGTCATGAGAAAAAAAAAAAAAATTGGAGGGAAGGAGCACACTTACTCTGCAGTGTATAAAGGAATCTTCAGAGAAATGATGTCAGGAGTGAGAGTACATGAGGTGGATGGGACTGGAAACAGCATTCCAGAGCAATGTAACTTCATCTGCCAATCTATTGAGCTATAAGAAGGACCTGGCACCCACATGTTGTACACTGTTTGCCATGCTGGGCAAAGAGCTCATTTCAGTGATGCTGGAGATGAAGCAGAAGAGAGAAGCTGAGATGGAACAATGGAGAGTTTTCCACACCACTCTAAGGTTAACGAACTCTTTTTTTCTCAAGTTTTTCAAGTTCATTAGCATACACAACAATTTTATTCCTAATGTGAAATAATTTATTGTAAGTAAGATGTCTGGTCTTCTTAATTTTTGTCAAGGTGGTGATATCGGTAACATATCTGAAGTCATCTAATATATTTTAGCTAATTTACTTTATTTAGAAAAGAAAGCTATACAAATACATATACATAACTGCTCTCTATAGGAAAATCCTGGGAGTATCATATATTTTTCATGTCCTCTTCTCCGGGGATCTGACTTTACCTTTATCTGACATCGATATTGAGTACTCTTCTTAGTTACCAGAGGCCCAAGAAATCCTTTGTATGATCCATATGTAACATCTGGAACTCTAAGGCTTTTTCTTCAACTTCAATGTACTATTAGAAATTTCAAATCCCCTCATAAAACTGAAATTAGGACAATAAGGAACAAATATTATCTCAGAAATATAATTAATGAATCAGATACATAGAGTTGACATGGCATCTACTTTCAATAGGAACGGAGATGTAGAATGAAAACTTCCTTCCTTAGGATGCTAAGCAGCTAATAATATATACTAAATATAGGAGATCTGTGATGCCTAGTGAAGAGTAAAAAAAATCTTGGCCTAATAATTCATTTTCTTATTACCAGGTGAAAGATTGATATTCAAGGAACTTACATGAGTGGAAGAGGAACACATATGGATAAAAGAGGAAGTTTTAAGCATATTTTAAATGTAACACAGAGGGACCTTGATAAGAACTGCAGAAAACTGCACCTGGCAAGCAGCAATTGGAAAGAAGGTGTTTTGTTTTGAGTAATGATTTCTGGCCAGTTCTCAAACCAAAGAGTTAAAAACAGCCGTGTCTACACATAGTTACAGCAGCCACATATTAGAGGATCATTTTTAGTTATTCATGGCTTCATGATGAGAGTGGGTGGTAAGCCTGCCTGGCCGGTGATAACCTATACTCTATGGAGGCTTTTAGAAGGATGCTCTTTGTTACAGTTTAGTGATTTCAAATGTGCCAATTGTAATTACAGAGGAGACTCTACCATTTTAAGGCCTGGTAAGCTTTATATGACAGGGGATAAGCCAAAATTAAAATTAAATTATACCCGCTTAAAGAAAAAAATGGAACCATGTTCTTTTCACATTCTACATCTATAATTTAGCATGCAAGTTCAGATATGCCCGGCAATGGATTTCTTATTCTCGGTTACCTTGTGGGTACAATAGCATGGTTAAAACCAACTCAAAATTTATAACTGTAATGTCTGTCTTGCAATACTTTAATTCTACTGAAATGATAAGTAATCATTATAGCTGGAATTCTTAATTGAGAAAGGTGGGACGGTTCCCTAAAACCAGAAAAACAGGAGAAAAATTTTGGACTTTTCCAGAAGAAACATTAATTCCAGTGATAAGTGGACAATCTCAATATTTTTATTAGTGTAATGGAGTACACAGAGACAAGGAAATAATCTTTGAAACTGGTGAGTACAACCTCATATAGTTATCCAAGCTGCATGGTAGAAATATTCCAGCAGAGTTTTACCACTAATTTTTTGAGCATTTCCAAAGCTGAATGGACTTAGAATTATTCAATAAGAATATGTCCCAAATCAATTAGTTTTAGGTTAATGTTTAATTTAGGTTAATGTCTAATGTTAGTAAGATCACATACTATAAGCCCTAAACATATGAGTTACGTGATTTAACAAAAACAAAACCCATTTCCACTGTTGTCCTGAATCAGTGAGGACAAAATAAAACATATGTAACTTTTATATTCACATTATTAGAATACTTACTTACTTGCCAGATAGCAATACCTTACAAAAGAGTCATTTCTCAAGTTATTTCTGGGACTTTTCTCAAGATATAGATCTTTGAATAGATTCCTTTATTCTGGCCCTCTTTTGCTGTTTGTGCCAATGCCAACCCTCATGCCATGACCACTGTCCTGGACAGATCTGTCCTCAGCTGACTAGCACCACCTGTGTTCTTACTTTTGCCTCAGGACTCAGAGTTGTCATCTGAGCTGCTGCTATCCACTGCCACTCTATAATTACGCTGCTATGCCTAGACTAGCTCCACATCGATATAATAATAGCAGCTTACTGTTTCTTCTTCCAGCCCCACTCCAGGTACACTTCAGGTTTTTCAAGTCTCAGAGCCTAAGTTAATACATTAAAACCCCAGAGACAGGTAGAAATCCCTCCCTCTATCATATCCGTCTCATTGTTCTCTCCAGAATTAACTAGTTCATAGAGTGTTTGACTATGGAATCATTGAACCCCTTAACAAGGAAAAAAGAGTATGTGCCTCATCCATTGATATTCAATCTCATCCTCTAGCCCAAAGGAGACTCTTAAAATATAAATAAAGTAGCTGCTATGAACGTTTGCATGAGGATATTTTTTCCTTTTTTTTTTTTTTTTTTTTTTTGTGGACATATGTTTTCATTTCTCAGGAGTAATTACTAGGTAGGCAACTCAGTAATTTTATTCTTAGGTGTTTACCCAAGAGAAATGAAAACATATGTTTGTAGACAGACTTCTATATGAATACTCATGAAAGTTTTATTCATCATAGTAAAAAACAAACCAAAAAAACTGGAAACAATACAATATCTCTTGACAAGAGAATGGATTTTGAAAAATGTAGTCCATTCATACAGTAGAAATCAACTCAGAAATAAAAATGAACAAACTTTTGAAATTGCATTAACATACATGAATCTCTCCAGCATCATATTGAGTACAAAAAGCTAGACACAAGAGAATGTGCAATGTATGGTTCCATTTCCGTGAAATTCTAGAACAGGCAAAATAAAGTTACGGTGGTATAAATCAGATCAATGATAGCCTGGGGTGGGGAAGTGAAGGTGCGAGAATCAACTGCAAAGATAGAAATGCTACCTTTTGACTGGGTTGGGGTCACTTAAATCTGTGAATTTTATCGTAGGTGAATTATTTCTCAATAAAGTTGGTTTAAGATCCAGGAAATATATCTTCTCAAGGTCTGAGTCACTCAGTTATTATCCTACTACTCCTATCTTTAATAGCTCTTTACCGAAAGCATTTTCATATGCATATTCTCATTTGATTTTATAACTACACCCATCTCCTATATATTAAATAGGGCAGACAATACTACCCTATTTTGCATGCTTTTGTATATTTTGAAACATGACTGACTTGCCTGGACTTGGCTTCTTTTCCCAGCTCAAAGTCATTGTACCTACTAATGCAATATACAATAACTCATGTTTACTAATAGAGAACAGAGTTCAAAAAAGTTTCTTTGTGATAGCCAATAGAAAAAAGAGGAAAAGTGGAAAAGACTTTGCCTTCTTTACCCTTTTCCCTGCATTTATAATGATAAGCTAATTTTGACTTGTGGTAACTTATCATTTTGAAGCTTGACTTGAGTTAGAAGGTGATATATCCTTGATTTATGCAGATAGTATCTAACCTCTATATCACATAATAACTTACGACATTCCCTAATTATACCTCTTCATCTTCTTACCATCTGGTCATTTCCCCACAGAGTAAATTTTCTAAAGCTATTTCCAAAAATACATTTTTTTTAATGTTTTGAAATGCTTCACAAATCATCTTTATTCTTTCCACTTGGTATTTTTAGCCTTATCTCAATGTTGCCACTGTTGAATTGCAAAGGTTTTCCATTAGGAATGGTACTAACTTTAAAATGATGTCCCTGAAATAACAGCACAGAAGTATTATTTATTTTCTCTTTTGGCAAGGAAAATATACTGCAACAACTTTATAAACTTCTTCAGCAAAGTCAGCCAAGAACCACTTACAACATATGCTGTATGCACAAGGACGGTACTTTGGCTTGAATCTTAACTAATTGTGCGTTACAGCAAATAAAACTTTAAAAGTGTGTTCAAAGGTAAGTATGCCATAAAACTTGCATTCATTTCATAAAATCCATCATAAACAAATTTCCCAGTGTCACTGAAATGATCACTGCTCCCATTGTCACTAGGTTTAGTCTTTTTAACAAAGACATTGAAATTAGACCGAGGAAAGGAAATCAGATTATTTTGGCTAATCTTTTCGTTGATAAAAGCATATGTGCCCAATCGCACACAATCTCTTCTATTTTAATTTAGGCAAAGGTTTTTTGTTTGTTTATATAGCTTATATATCCAAAATATTGCACCAGATTAATTTTGTTCCCCAAGGATAATTAATGAGTGATATTTTCCTTAATCTCCACATACTCAGTAAAAGTTTTACCCAAAATATTATCCTATTAAAAAAAATCATACACTTTTTAAAACATACGTAACATGACACTGGCCATATCCTGAAACTCAGAAATATTTGTGACCAGAGAAAAGACTCATAATGGGGCTACTTAAATTGAAAAACTATGCTTCTGAAAGTAATAAGTAATATTTGCTTAAGAGAACTTCACATTGTTTTCAGAGAGTGTCTATGTCTATTAGTTAACATTTTTTTGCAGTGATCTTAGTAAATAGGATAATGGGGAAATACCTAGTACATTAACTCTCCCAGTTTATAATTCTGTATCATTGAGAAGATGCTTTCAATGAAATTTTCTTTCATGTAAATCCGATAATGGTTCTTCTTAAACTGGCAAAATATGAAATAATTTGGGAACAGTTTTCAGTAATTAATAGAAAAAAAACCCAGGAATCTGACTTTGTACATGCAGCCACAGTTCAACTATATTGTTTAGAATAATGTGAGTTCCTCTCTTCCTCTTAGTCCTTCATTTTAGACATCTCTTGCCCCCCTACTTTAAGATATCCTTCCAGGTACAGAGACAACTGTTGTAACCATTTGCTTTTATCCCCTCATCTGACTCCCTCAGTTTCGTGTGCTTAATGTTCTCCATCTGAGTAGCACTTCAGAGGAGCTGATTCTGGACAGAAGGAAATTAGGAGACCCACCATTCTCAGAAAGTCCTTGAGTTGGTATCAAGTTGTTTCTAGTGTCCTGTGCCTAGGTCCTGACCTCAAATAGCTTGCAATTAGCCTGGGATCTTTCACTTTTTTTTGCTTCTTTTCTTAGCCAACTTTTTTTGTCTGAGTACCAGAAACATGGTTATCCACACTACAGTTTGTGCCATGGACCACTATTTCAGCTGACTTCTTAGACCTGCCCTTCATTGCCCAGTTTTAAAAAATTAGCCTGTGACTTCCCTTTTCTCTCCTTTATGCTGCCCACATGCTTGCTTCTCTTATCTTGAGAAACTCCTGCCATTTCTATGTGTCTGAACTTAGGCCTTGGTCCCCCTTTCTGTCCCTCAAATCCCTAGCAGTCCTGTCCTGGTGCCTCCCAAGTCCCAGCTTGACAAAATCTGTATATTGCTCTAGTGAAGACAATTTAAGTTGTAGGGAGGGTTGGCATGAAAAAGAATTGAGGATGTTTGGATCTGGGAAGGGGGAAGGGTAAGCTGGGACAAAGTGAGAGGGTGGCATGGACATATATACACTACCAAACGTAAAATAGATAGCTAGTGGGAAGCAGCCGCATAGCACAGGGAGATCAGCTCGGTGCTTTGTGACCACCTAGAGGGGTGGGACAGGGTGGGTGGGAGGGAGACGCAAGAGGGAGGGGATATGGGGATATATGTATACATATATCTGATTCACTTTGTTATACAGCAGAAACTAACACAACAATGTAAAGCAATTATACTCCAATAAAGATGTTTAAAAAAAAATTGCAGAATAGGAGCCAAATGTAACACAATATTCTTTATTAGTGGAGTTTTAATTTAAGACAAGAAAAAAATAAAAGAAAAAAGAGAGAGTAATTCAGTTAACACTGAACTGACTGTATATTAAGCAGGTTTTGTAAATGAAATCCAGCCCAGCTTCCTAATTGTGTTGTACAGTTTTTGTCTGATTTTGTTCTTTTAGTTTATGTAGTTCTAAATAATGACAATATAGTCATCCTGTAGCTATAATTTTAGTGTATTTGTTCTTCTGGAGTGGATATTTATATTTAACATAATATCACAGAATCAACTGAAATGTATCCTGAAGAAATGAGTGCTGAGAGACGGCTAATTTAAAAAAAAGAAAAAGATTATTTGGCCAAAAGCATTTGGAGTTATGATTCATATACCCCTACTCTTTTGGGGGTGTTTACAATGCATGTTATTATATTAAGATCCTGCAGTTTAAAAATTATATTTGTTTAAACCATTATGTCTCAAAATTACTTGGGAAATTTTGGAAGGGAACAACCCTATTCTCCTCTTTTGTGGGAGTGTATAATTGTTATTATACTGTTCTACATATTAAACTTTGGAATAACCATCCCTAGATCTAAGTTGATTTCCTGTCTATGTTATCACTAATTCTGGAAGTGGGTAGAAATGGTCTCTGAGTACTATGTTTCAAGAACTTTGACTGCTTATCTTACGCATTCTGCTTAGTACTCAACTTCCAACTCGGTGACTACCAATTTTGTTGAACCCCTATAGCTTGGTAATAGTAGAAACAGCCTGTGTGTTGGATCCAAATAAAGATAGATCTATTTCTTGATTTCTCTGTTTACTATCTTTGTAGCCTTAGGTAACTTCATTAAACTCTGAGTCTCAGATTTCTCATCTGGAAAACAGTCTTAATGGACTTACCTTCTTGTCCGGCAGAGACTTAAATGAGATAAGATACATTAAGTACACAGCCCAGTTTCTAGAACATAACATTCAATAAATGCTAGCAGTTGCTGAGAGCCCTTTCTGAAAGTCATTGCTCTGTATAGTATTCATTTAAAATTCTTTCTGAGCACGTCATAGAATTGAAAATCATAGATTCAGACTTGTGCTATATGTGAGGAAATGAACACATGGTTTTTAAATGTCCTTTTGTGATATAATAGATTTACCTAAAAGCTTAGTTAAAATTTCAGTTAAATTTAATACTCAGAAGAGAGAATGCCTATATTAGATAATGTTATTTAATATAATTCTTATTGATAAAGGTACATCAACATTTCTTTTCATCTACTTTTGAGTCAAAACATCAAGGAACACTTGGGAGAAAGCTTACATACACTTTCAGAATATTTTATTTTTATGATTTTGTTATTTCATATTAGATTTGAGGGATCATTAAGCTTTAAAATTGAAATTATTCTAATATTAATTTTGAATATATTTGATCTTGCATTTTATATGGTACTCTGTTTCCTTCAGACATGTCTAGCCTCCTATTTGATTAAAAATATAAAAATATAAAATACGTATATATATTCAAAATAAGAGAACACTTTTCACATGTTTTGAGAGAAAATGAATACTGAAACTTAAAGAACTGAGTGAGTTTTAAAAAATGGAAAGCCCCATTCAGAACATAACATATATAAATAGAAAGAGGTAGGTAGCATATTGATTTCAAACATGTCTTTTAAAGATTCACATATCCTGAGGCCTGATATTCAGATCCTCCTTTGGAACTGAGACCTTACCTGACAACTCACAGCCCAGTCCGTCTTCAGGAATTTCCTGCAGCCAAAGGAGGCTGCCTCTTCCACAGTGACATGCTCTTTCCAGGGCAACCAGCATCCCAAGACAGTTCTTATGAGGGTTTCAAAAGGCCCAGGCCCATATATCTGAAAAAGATAAAAATTCTAATTTGAAAAGATGTATGCACCCCAATGTTCATAGCAGCACTATTTACAATAGTCAAGATATGAAAGCAATCTAAATGTTCATTGACAGATGAATGGATAAAGAAGGTGTGGCACATATATACAGTGGAGTATTACACAGCCATAAAAAAGAATAAAATAATGCCATTTGCAGCAACATTGGTGGACCTAGACATTCTCATACTAAGTGAAGTAAATCAGAGAAAGACAAATATCATACAATATCATTTATATCTTAAAAAATGATACAAATGAACTTATTTACAAAGTGGAAATAAACACAGACATAGAAAACAATTTATGGTTTCCAAAGGAGAAAGACTGTGGGTGGGATAAATTAGGAATTTGGGATTAACAGATACACACTACTACATATAAAGTAAACAAGGACCTACTGTATAGCACAGGGAACTATATTTAATATCTTGTAATAACCTATAATGGAAAAGAATCTGAAAAAAAAGAATCTGAAAATATATATATATATATAACTGAATCACTTTGCTGTACCCCTGAAACATTGTAAATTGACTATACTTTAATTAAAAACATAAATGCCCAGACCCCCTGGTGTCAAAAATGACAAATCTGGGGGTTTCCCTGGTGGCGCAGTGGTTGAGAGTCCGCCTGCCGATGCAGGGGACATGGGTTCGTGCCCCGGTCCCGGAAGACCCCACGTGCCGCGGAGCGGCTGGGCCTGTGAGCCATGGCCGCTGAGCCTGCGTGTCCGGAGCCTGTGCTCCGCAACGGGAGAGGCCACAACAGTGAGAGGCCCACGTACTGAAAAAAAAAAAAAAAAAAAAAAAAAAAAAGACAAATCTGAAGAGTGCTACAGCTCCGGAGCCCCCTGAATGACTGATTGAGGCCTCTGTTGCTACTGTCCGTCCAGTCTTCCTACCCCTTCCTCACATGAGGGGCATGAGGAAACACCTCCTATTAAACTTCTTGCTTGCAAACCTGATTTTCAGTCTGTTTCCCTAAGGAAACCCACTGACACAAATTCCAAAAGAAGTTGTGACAAATGATTCAGTCACAACTCAACATTTGTCTCCACAAGCCTCTATTTTGTTTGTTTTTTAAGTGAATAGTGAGGTAGAAAAAGCTATACCAATAGGAAATGGAAGATTCATGACAGAAATAATTGTGTGTAATCATGTAAAGTAATGCATTTCTAATAGGAAACATTTCTGAAAGCTCTACTATTCCCAACAATTTTTAAATGTTGGTAAGTACAGACAGTTAAGTCAATTACATCTTTTCATATTTATTCAGGTGAAACTGATATATGAAGGTCTCCCATTGCCCATTACCCTTTCATCGTTCCTGGAAATCACACACAAAGTCACTCTTTGTAATATGCTCTCAAGCATAGTAAACATAGTAGTCCAATAGTTTTCATTAGTTTATTGTCAGGAGGTGATTTGGATTAACACTCTATCTAAATAGCAACACCAGTGACATGTAAGTACTGATTCCATTGAAAGCAATGCACTGCATAATAAAAAGTATGGATGTACTTTAGTAGTGGAGAAAGAATTGCATTTGGTTCCTGGACAACCAACCAGAGCAAGAAAGAATAACAACGGAAAAGAATGACAAGGACAATAAAGGGATACTTCACTGCATTATCAGCTAGATATATTCTATTCCTAAAAGACGTTTAAGCCTGCATGTTTACCTGAAGAAAAAAATATAAGCCCATAACTTAAACAAAGAGAAGAACAACCCTTATGGATTATGAGTTTAGTGCCAAGTGTTTAACATGGAAACAAAACCTTGGGAGTAAAGATTCAGACCCAGCTCTTAAGTCATGTGTAACCTCATGAAATCTAACATGAATTTTTTTCCTGGGGGTTTGATCTAATTATTTGCAGCCTCTTAGGCTCAGACTCCTCTATGATTTGAAAGCAACTTCAGATTATATACTTGGATACTCATATTACTAGTGTCTATAAACTGTTAAGAATTCTAAAAAGAAGATTCTGAAGATTATAGTAAATAAGTGCTTATACTATAAGAAAAATAAACAGTGCCCTTGTTCTTAAGAAAAACTTACCTGAGTTGGTAGATACTGTGTTCCCAGGACAGACAGAAACACATTAAATCCTAGTTTCTCCATCTATTTGCTCTGTGATCTTGGAAGTCCCTTAGCAGATCAGAAATGTGACTTTCTCAAATGGGGATGATAAATTACCCACCTCATAGAATACTTACAATAATTGAGTAAGATTTGGTATGCAAAGTGTTTAGTACAGAGTTTGAAAGGTAGATTAACAGTTCACCAAATGTTAATTATTTATTTGAGCTCTTCCAATAATTGAAATTTATTATTAATCTTACCTTAACACTTAAGTCTAACACTTTTCCCATAATTTTGATTTATTTTAATCAAAATCAATCATTGGAAAATTAGTATTATATTTTAAATATATTTGTATAATGTATAATTATGGTTTCAATACATAATTAAACATATGTAAATATTACAAATAAATTTTTTTAATCCTTATTTTTCTCCATAGGGCTCTGTAAATATTATTAAGATGATAAATTATATAATTTTGCAGTTCTTTCTCATCTAATCTGGGCATTGTGTAGCACCAGTTAGAATTTAATTACTCAGATATATTCTAGAACTGATTTTCAACTGCCATGTTATGATTTTGGTCTCTTGAAATCTTTTTAGAGCCTCATATAGAATACAAATATATTGGAATTGAGTGGCAGGTGTGCAAGGTCTCATCTACCAAAAAAAAAATAATAATACTGTTCTCTTTTATTCCAAAGCATAAGCAGTTGAAATCATTATCTCAATTTGAAAGATTGAGGCCAAATCAAAATACATGTAAAACAATCTTTACATCAGCATTATTTATAATAACTAAAATGTCCATCAATATTAACCACATATAGCATGGCATAGAATAATAGGAATTATTATGGAAAGTCTTACATCAATGAAAGTGAATGAACTACACTTATGTGTAACAACTTTGATATATCTCACTAATATAATGTTAATTTAAAAAGCTTGATCAGGGCTTCCCTGGTGGCGCAGTGGTTGAGAGTCCGCCTGCCGATGCAGGGGACACGGGTTCGTGCCCCGGTCTGGGAAGACCCCACATGCTGCGGAGCGGCTGGGCCCGTGAGCCATGGCCGCTGAGCCTGCGCGTCCGGAGCCTGTGCTCCGCAACGGGAGAGGCCACAACAGTGAGAGGTCCGCGCACCGCAAAAAAAAAAAAAAAAAAAAAAAAAAAAGCTTGATCAGAATGTGCACATACAGTATGATTTCATTTACATACATTTCAGATGTAGGCAAAAGTAGTCAATGGTAAAAGACATGTAGAAGGATGTCATCCATGGTGTAAACAATGACTGTAAAACACATTTAATCATGGTAAGTTATTAATGAGTAATGGGATGTACAACTGTCAGGAATGGAATAGAATACATTTCTTCTCTTTAGTTTCTAATTTATTTTTTAAATCAACTTTCTAAACTACAGGATTGCCTTTGCTTTTAGCAGCAAATGATGAAGAACATTTAACAAGCTGATTATAAAAGAAATATAACCCAATACATTAGCCCCATTGATCCAAAGCTGTCCTGTTCTAAAGATCTATTACATCCCATCAATCTGAATCGCAGCATCATATGTGTTCAGAATAATGCAAGTCAGAGTCACTTAAATTCTCCTTATTTTATTCCCCTGTAAACCAAATATCAATACCTTGGAAAGGTGATGCCGGTATCCAAATTAAATGACGACCTCTGGTTTGTCATGTGGACCTGTTTATAATCTTCTCCAGTCTCAATTAGCAGAATAAGGAAGGAAAGATACATTTAATTAGCTTATTGATTCATTCATCACCTAATGTTGAAACATATAGTGATTTGTTTTTCCAAATCTGATCTCAGCAACCACAGCCAGAACTGTCAAGCTCCCAGCTGTACTCACATTCTCTGCCACAATCTAAATTGTACACTCATGCATGTTACCTTCCCCCCACCTCTCTTTTATTATGTGTTTCACAGTGTGTAGTGTCGCTAAAACAAGCTCTTTAATTATACATTGCCAAAAGAGTCATCTACTGTTAAATGATTCCTGGGCTGCAGACAGAAAAACTGTGGGTCCTGCAAGGTTCTGAAGTTTCCATTATGTGTACAGACCCCAAGAGCAGCCGTTAACAAATCTGTTGCTGGTTTTGTGCAAAAAGGAGCCAGGCTGAGCTCCTGCTGTAGTTTTGGTCAGAGAAAGCAATTTGCATTTTGACAGGCTTACTGGGCAAGAGAAAAGACAGTACAGGTATAATAATAGCTCAACGTGAAACATTTAGACCAACGTATTACTAATATTGAAAGTATGATTAAATAGTGGGCAGTGATCAGAGAGAAATTTATCTTGGGAGAACAGTAATATTAAAGCTATTATTGATCAATTGAATAATAATGAATGCATTATTCTTAAGTATTTTTAAGAGATAGGAATGATTTAATATACTACTAGCCTGTTTAACATAAATCTAACTTGATCGAATAAAATAAGACAAATTGGGTATCAATGTGTATTAATTCTGTCTTTAAGAAAACTAAAAATATTTTAATTCTTTGTTCTATTATTGTATTATAAGATATTTATCTATATTGGACCTGACTATCCCACATAATTTTAAATTATAATAAATTATCTATTTATACAAGATTATATAACTTTTCTTGGTGACCAAAATACCTACACTTGCATTTTAGTCTCCACTCTATTTTTTTTTCAAACCTTAAATACAGTGATTTAGAATAGAGCATGAGCCTTGCTGGAGTTAAATGTTAAGTCTACATTAACTGGCAATATTATCGTAGCTAAATTAATTTTACTTTAAGTTCTTCACTGGGTAGTAGAGATAATAATAACTTCAACATTATTTATATCAACCATAGATCTCAACATAAAATCATTTACATTTATAAAGTCTTACTAAGAAAACTATTTTCTAACTGTGGTAAAATCAGTTAAGCCAGGGATGTGAGGCAGGCCAAAGATCAAGACATATAACAAATGGGTCTAGAGATGGTTAATCCAGACAAATGAGGATCAGGTTGGGATGAATCCATCTGAGGCAGACATATGCCTGATGAGACATTTTCTTTTCTCCACCAAGCAAATTTTGGACCAGGCAGGTAGACTGAACAAGTAAAGAGGAAAAATCCCAAATAGCTAAGCCATAGAAACTATCCTAATACATACAAATACAGAAATATTTCTAAAAACTTTGATTAGTATAAAGAATCACAATGTTTTACCTTTCCTTATCTTTACTGCCAGATTACTTGAAAGTTCTATAAAATGGCCTTCCTTTATATTTTCTACTTCTATTCACTAGTTTCTCAACTCTTTACATCTAATTCCTTTCTCCACTGCTCTGTGAAGATTTCTGTCTTAAAGACCATGGACAGACTTCTAACTGCTACCTCCATAAGCTGTTTCTAAGTGATCACCTTTGGCATTATTTACTCGTACTTTTATTAATGAAATGCTGTTCCCTCGTCGACTCAGTGGCATCATTTTCGTCTTTTTTTTTTGGTTTTGCTTCTATGTCATACATTTGTGCCTCCAGTAGGTTTTAAATTACCTTTTAATTAGCTGAAGCAGATTATATTTCAATGTACTTGTAAGACTTTTCACTTTGTAATTTTTATGGACTCATCTCTAAAAACACTTTCTCTCACATTACATGCTTCAGACTTAACTGAGCTTGTTTCATTTGCCTGTACATCACATTTCTGTGAGCCATCCTCTCTAAGGGGCTCTTAGTACTTTCCTTCTAAATAATACTCAGCAAGATGACCTTAAAGTTTCCTTAGTTCAGCTTGGCTAAACTTTAAACAGGCTTCCTCCCGCCTCTAAGTCCCTGATCTCCCTCCCACATGGTCCTTTACAGAATCCAAATGGCCTAACCACAGAAGTCCATTACTTCCTTTTCCTTAAAGCATTTACTTTAGAAAATTGGTAATCGAAAATTCTTTCTCTGCCCCTTTGAGGAATAAATGTTTTTAAAAGACTTTTACCAGTTTTATATCACAGGACAGTTTTTCTCAAGGACCTGGGAGCCATCTCTTGGAAATGTAATCACCAAGGAAGATAGCACCTCTATCTTCCAGTCTCTGTGGGAGGTGGGAGCCTCACTTCAGTGGGAGCCTTGCTCCAAATTGTAATATTACCTCCTGTTATAAAGGTGCAAGAAAATTTACTCTTCATCTGGGTAAGGCTGATTAGCAAATATAGATGTCCTAGGATCTCTCACCCCAACCTTATGGAAATGACCCCTGAGAGAGACTTAGTTTTCATTAAGAGAAACAACTTCAGACCAAAGCAACCCTGATAAAAGGAAACTATGATAGGGCGGAGGTCGGTAGGATAAACATCCTCATCATGCTCTCCTCTCTCCCTAATTTGCCTGCCAATACTCAGTGGAAAGTCAAACATTAAAAAAGACTAACCATGAGGTCATATGGGCCACTGAGCAAGGTAAGCTGGTTGACTCAATCTATCCGCTCATCGCGACAACAAACATTTTTATGTGACAGCCATTATGTTAGATAAAAAGATGCAACACAACACTGTATTAAGAACCACATTGCAATTGCTATTACAGAAACATTTCTAAATGCTGGCGAATTCCAGGAAATAAAGTTCGATAGGTAGTGAAATTTTTACTACCATTGAGTTGGGTCTTACCGATAAATGATATTGGTAAAATGATGATGGATAGGTAGATTAGAGAGAGAGAGAGATGATAGATAGAACATCACTATAGAAACCAAGAAAGGAGAGTGTTTACAATAGTGCCACTCAACAGTGTCCTAAATGTGGAAGACATAATCAAAACTGAAAATCGCCCTTTGACTGTGAGAATAGTATTATTGATCTTCACAAGATTTGCAGGTGGAAAACTACAAAAGGCTGTGATTTTACTCAAAGCTGAAGGAATCTAAACCGTATTACATGAACTTTTTTCAAAATAATTTATGATTAAAATGAAGAATTAGCTTCAGTTGAACTGCATTGTTTCTCATTTTATCCTTTTTTTGTTGTTGTTGGAGGAGAAGATTTTATTAGTGGATTCTATCCCTACTGCCTTCCAAACCTTGCCTTTCTCATCAGAGAAAAGATTAAACCATTATTCTACAAACAACACATGAGCTATTCTAATTTGATAGTACCATGCCTACATAAATGTGGAGCCATGGGGCTTCCCTAGTGGCGCAGTGGTTGGGAGTCCACCTGCCGATGTGGGGGACACGGGTTCGTGCCCCGGTCTGGGAGGATCCCACCTGCCGCGGAGCGGCTGGGCCTGGGAGCCATGGTCGCTGAGCCAGCGCGTCCGGATCCTATGTTCCGCAACGGGAGAGGCCACAGCAGTGAGAGGCCCGCATACCGAAAAAAAAAAAAAATGTGGAGCCATGGCTACATAAATTCTAAATGTGATCGCATTTCCGAAGAACTCAGAAGTAAACTTAGTATTTTTAATATGTCAGATCATTCAACAAGGTATTTTTCTCTCTTTTATTTTCTGATTTTAAGTTACAAGTCTTCAGTGAAATTGTCAACTACAATCTATTAATTATAAACTGCTTTTTCACTGAAAATCATTTTAGAGAAATTTCCAGATAGTATTTCAAATTATTAATTATGGGATTGATTATAAGTACTATGAGAAAGACATTTTATACCTTAGTATATTAAAATTTTATTCTGGAAAATGATATCTGATCCTACTCATAAGAATTGCTAGAGAGAATAAGTCAAGAGTTAATATGAAGGAAACAATATCAGCCTATAAGAGAAGAACGAGGCAATGCCATAAATCTAGGTAGAAAGATAGTTTCAAATAAAGGAGCAATCAACAAATGAAAGTCTAGATAGTTCATACTGAGAATACAACTGTTAGTGACAAAGATAATAAAAAGATATATCAACCTAAAAATTATGTAAACATACGCTTATTTCCCCACGTTTTGGGAGTTCATTGTGTGTTAAGACTTCTACAACTCTAGCCATAAATATTCATTGAATTCTTATCATGTGTCAGTATATATGTGTAGAATTTAATATGTTTAAAGTCATTCACTAGTAAGTGCGTAATACAGGATTTTTTCCTAGGTAGCCCATAGGTACTACTGTGCAGCATTTCACTTTGTAATATTATTGCATATATCTTTTCTCCACTCTAAAATCTAGCCTCCCTAAGGCACAAATTTATTTTTTTTGCCTATGCATTTTTTTTTACTAGCACAGCAACTAACAATGGATGAATAAATTGGAATCTATGTATAAAGATTATAGCACCATAAACAAGGCACCATGATATATGGTAGCAGTTTACATGAAATTATACTGGAAAGGCCTAGAAGTCAATCACTGACTTCATAAAAACTCTGACACACTGAGCAACTACTAAGGGACTGACCAAGTGTATGCATGAGCTAGAGAATATCTTAAATTGAGATTGACAGATTTGGTTTCAAGCCGCTCTAGGGAAATATTAATCAGAGACAGAAAACCAAGATTGAGGAAAAAATGTTAGATATACAGAGCTGAAAGATGGATACATAGGTAGATGATAGATAGATAGATAGATAGATTGATTGATTGATTGATTGATTGATTGATATAGAGAAATCTAGAGAAAGATGAGAGAGGTATCAGTAGTCAAAAACAAACTCTGGGAACCCAGAGTCAGCTGACATAAGATAAAAACAGCCAAGATGGAGTCATGAATTTGTTAGGTTATGTAGGTCATTATACAATGCCAATAAGCACAGGCTCTAGGAAAGCAAAAAAGTTTTGCTTCCGTAATCTCTTCTGCAGTTAGGGCCATGTGTAGGTGGTCCTTTCTGTGAGTAGAAGGTGAATCTAACCAGAGTCAAAAACAAGAGTAAGAGTTTTTATTTTCTCTTTGTGGCAGTAGATACATCTAGGACTGTAAGAAGACATCTCTTACATGGAAATTTATTTTTTTTAACATCTTTATTGGAGTATAATTTCTTTACAATGGTGTGTTAGTTTCTGCTTTATAACAAAGTAAATCAGCTATACATATACATATATCCCCATATCTGTTCCCTCTTGTGTCTCCCTACCACCCTCCCTATCCCGCCACTCTAGGTGGTCACAAAGCACCGAGCTGATCTCCCTGTGCTATGCCACTGCTTCCCACTCGCTATCTATTTTATATTTGGTAGTATATATAAGTCCATGCCACTCTCTCACTTCATCCCAGCTTACCCTTCCTCCTCTCCTCCCCTTGTCCTCAAGTCCATTCTCTACGGCTGCATCTTTATTCTCGTCCTGCACCTAGGTTCTTCAGAATAATTTTTTTTTTTTAGATTCCATATATATGTGTTAGCATACGGTATTTGTTTTTCTCTTTCTCACTAAATTCACTCTGTATGACAGATTCTAGGTCCATCCACCTCACTACAAATAACTCAATTTTGTTTCTTTTTATGGCTGAGTAATATTCCATTGTATATATGTGTCACATATTCTTTATCCATTCATCTGTCGATGGACACTTAGGTTGCTTCCATGTCCTGGGGATTGTAAACAGTGTTGCAATGAACATTGTGGTACATGACTTTTTTTGAATTATGGTTTTCTCAGGGTATATGCCCAAGTAGTGGGATTGCTGGGTCATATGGTAGTTCTATTTTTAGTTTTTTAAGGAACTGCCATACTGTTCTCCATAGTGGCTGTATCAATTTACATTCCCACCAACAGTGCAAGAGGGTTCCCTTTCCTCCACACTTCCTCCAGCACTTACTGTTTGTAGATTTTTTGATGATGGCCATTCTGACTGGTGTGAGGTGATACAACATTGTAGTTTTGCTTTGCATTTCTCTAATGATTAGTGATGTTAAGCATTCTTTCATGTGTTTGTTGGCTATCTGTATATCTTCTTTGGAGAAATGTCTATTTAGGGCTTCAGCCCATTTTGGGATTGGGTTGTTTGTTCTTTTCATGTTGAGCTGCATGAACTGCTTGTATATTTTGGAGATTAATCCTTTGTCAGTTGCTTCATTTGCAAACATTTTCTCCTATTGTGAGGGTTGTCTTTTCATCTTGCTTATGGTTTCCTTTGCTGTGCAAAAGCTTTTAAGTTTCATTAGGTCCCATTTGTTTATTTTTGTTTTTATTTCCATTTCTCTAGGAGGTGGGTCAAAAAGGATCTTGCTGTGATTTATGTCATAGAGTGTTCTCCCTTTGTTTTCCTCTAAGAGTTTTATAGTGTCTGACCTTACATTTAGGTCTTTAATCAATTTTGAGTTTATTTTTGTGTATGGTGTTAGGGAGTGTTCTAATAACATTCTTTTACATGTAGCTGTCCAGTTTTCCCAGCACTACTTATTGAAGAGGCTGTCTTTTCTCCATTTTATATGTTTGCCTCCTTTATCAAAACTGAGGTGACCACATGTATGTGGGTTTATCTCTGGGCTTTCAATCCTGTTCCATTGATCTATATGTCTGTTTTTGTGCCAGTACCATACCCTCTTGATTACTGTAGGTTTGTAGTATAGTCTGAGGTCTGGGAGCCTGATTCCTCCAGCTCTGTTTTTCTTTCTCAAGATTGCTTTTGTTATTCGGGGTCTTTTGTGTTTCCATACAAATTGAACTTTTTTGTTCTAGTACTGTGAAAAATGCCATCGGTATTTTGATAGGGATTGCATTGAACCTGTAGTTTGTTTTGGGTAGTAGAGTTATTTTCACAATATTGATTCTTCCAATCCAAGAACATGGTATATCTCTCCATTTGTTTGTATCATCTTTAATTTCTTTCATCAGTGTCTTATAGTTTTTTGCATACAGGTCTTTTGTCTCCTTAAATAGGTTTATTCCTAGATATTTTATTCATTTTTTTGTAGTGGTAAATGGGAGTGTTTCCTTAAATTCTCTTTCAGATATTTCACCATTAGTGTATAGGAATGCAAGAGATTTATGTGTATTAATTTTGTATCCTGCTACTTTACCAAATTCATTGATTAACTCTAGTAGTTTGCTGGTGGCATCTTTAGGATTCTCTAGGTATAGTATCATGTCATCTGCAAACAGTGACAGCTTTACTTCTTGTTTTCTGATTTGGATTCCTTTTGTTCCTTTTTCTTCTCTGATTGCTTGGCTAAAACTTCCAAAACTATGGTGAATAATAGTGGTGAGAGTGGGCAACCTTGTCTTGTTCCTAATCTTAGTGGAAATGGTTTCAGTTTTTCACTGTTGAGAACCATGTTGGCTGTGGGTTTGTCATATATGGCCTTTATTATGCTGAGGAAAGTTCCCTCTATGCCTACTTTCTGCAGGGTTTTTGTCATAAATGGGTGTTGAATTTTGTCGAAAGATTTCTCTGCATCTATTGAGGTGGTCATATGGTTTTTCTCCTTCAATTTGTTAATATGGTGTATCACGTTGATTGATTTGCGTATATTGAAGAATCCTTGCATTCCTGGAATAAACCCCACTTGATCATGGTGTATGATCCGTTTAATGTGCTGTTGGATTCTGTTTGCTAGTATTTTGTTGAGGATTTTTGCATCTATGTTCATCAGTGATATTGGCTTGTAGTTTTCTTTCTTTGTGACATCCTTGTCTGGTTTTGGTATCAGGGTGATGGTGGCCTCGTAGAATGAGTTTGGGAGTGTTCCTCCCTCTGCTATATTTTGGAAGAGTTTGAGAAGGATAAGTGTTAGCTCTTCTCTAAATGTTGGATAGAATTCACCTGTGAAGCCATCTGGTCCTGGGCCTCTGTTTGTTGGAAGATATTTAATCACAGTTTCAATTTCAGTGCTGGTGACTGGTCTGTTTATATTTTCTATTTCCTTCTGGTGCAGTCTCAGAAGGTTGTGCTTTTTAAGAATGTATCCATTTCTTCCAGGTTGTCCAATTTTTTTGGCATATAGCTGTTTGTAGTAATCTCTCATGATCCTTTGTGTTTCTGCAATGTCAGTTGTTACTTCTCCTTTTCATTTCTTATTCTATTGAATTGAGTATTCTTCCTTTTTTCTTGATGAGTGTGGCTAATTGTTTATCAATTTTGTTTACCTTCTCAAATAACCAGCTTTTAGTTTTATTGATATTTGCTATTGTTTTCTTCATTTCTTTTTCATTTATTTGTGATCTGAACCTTATGATTCTTTCTTTCTGCTAACTTTCAGGGGTTTTCTGTTCTTCATTCTCTAATTGCTTTACATGTAAGTTTAGGTTGTTTATTTGAGATATTTCTTGAGATAGAATTGTATTGCTATAAACTTCCCTCTTAGAACTGCTGTTGCTGCATCCTATAGGTTTTGGGTCATCATGTTTTATCGTCATTTGTTTCTAGGAATTTTTTGATTTCCTCTTTGATTGCTTCAGTGATCTCTTGGCTATTAAGTAGTGTATTTTTTACCATCAATGTGTTTTTATTTTTTACATATTTTTTCCCATAATTGATATCTAGTCACATAGTGTGGGGTTGGAAAACATACTTGATATGACTTCAATTTTCTTAAATTTACCAAGGCTTGACTTGTGACCCAAGATATGATGTGTCCTGGAGAATGTTCCATGAGCACTTGAGAAGAATGTGTATTCTGCTGTTTTTGCATGGAATGTCCTATAAATATCAATTAAGTCCATCTTGTTTAATATATAATTTAAAGCTTGTGTTTTCTTATTTATTTTCATTTTGGATGATCTGTCCATTGGTGAAAGTGGGGTGTTAAAGTTCCCTACTATGATGATGTTACTGTTTATTTCCCCTTTTATGGCTGTTAGCATTTGCCTTATGTATTGAGGTGTTCCTATGCTGGGTGCATAAATATTTAGAATTGTTATATCTTCTTTTTGGATTGAACCCTTGATCATTATGTAGTGTCCTTCTTCTTCTCTTGTAATAGTCTTTATTTTAAACTCTATTTTGTCTGATATGAGAATTGCTGCTCCAGCTTTCTTTTGATTTCCATGCATGGGATATCTTTTTCCATCCCCTCATTTTTAGTCTGTATGTGTCCCTAGCTCTGAAGTGGGTCTCCTGTAGACAGCATATATATGGGTCTTGCTTTTTGTATCCATTCATCCAGTCTATGTCTTTTAGTTTGAGCATTTAATCCATTCACATTTAAGATAATTATCAAGATGTAAGTTCCTATTACCTTTTACTTAACTGTTTTGGGCTTGTTATTGTAGGTCTTTTCCTTCTCTTGTGTTCCCTGCCTAGAGAAGTTCCTCTAGCATTTGTTGTAAAGCTGGTTTGGTGGTGTTGAATTCTCTTAGCTTTTGCTTGTCTGTAAAGATTTTGATTTCTCCATTGAATTTGAATGTGATCCTTGCTGGGTAAAGTAATCTTGGTTGTAGGTTTTTCCCTTTCATCACTTTAAGTATGTCCTGACACTTCCTTCTGGCATGCAGATTTTCTGTTGAAAGATCAGCTGTTAACCTTATGGGGATTCCCTTTTATGTTATTTGTTGCTTTTCCCTTGCTGCTTTTAATATTTGTTCCTTGTATTTAATGTTTGATAGTTTGATTAATATGTGTCTTAGCCAGTTTCTCCTTGGATTTACCCTGTATGGGGCTCTCTGTGCTTCCTGGACTTAATTAACTATTTCCTTTCCCATATTAGGGAAGTTTTCCACTACAATCTGTTCAAATATTTGCTCAGTCCATTTCTTTTTCTCTTCTTCTTCTGAGACCCCTATAATTCGAATGTTTGTGCATTTAATGTTGTCCCAGAGGTCTCTGAAACTGTCCTCAATTCTTTTCATTCGTTTTTCTTTATTCTGCTCTGCTGTAGTTATTTTCACTATTTTATTTTCCAGGTCACTTATCTGTTTTTATGTCTCACTTATTTTGCTATTGATTCCTTTTAGACAATTTTTAATTTTATTTATTGTGTTATCATTGTTTGTTTGCTCTTTAGTTCTTCTAGGTCCTGTTACACGTTTCTTGTATTTTCTCCATTCTATTTCCAAGATTTTGGATCATCTTTACTATCATCACTCTGAATTCTTTTTCAGGTAGACTGCCTATTTCCTCTTCATTTGTTTGATCTGGTGGGTTTTTACCTTGCTCCTTCATCTGCTGTGTTTTTCTCTGTCTTCTCATTTTGCTTAACTTACTTTTTTGGGGGTCTCCTTTTCACAGGCTGCAGGTTCGTAGTTCCTGTTGTTTTTGGTGTCTGTCCCCAGTTGCTATGGTTGGTTCAGTGGGTTATGCAGGCTTCCTGGTGGAGGGGACTGGTGCCTGTGTTCTGGTTGATGAGGTTGGATCTTGTCTTTCTGGTGGGCAGGACCACGTCTGGTGGTGTGTTTTGGGATGTCTGTGACCTTATTATGATTTTAAGCAGCCTTTCTGCTAATGGGTAGGGTTGTGTTTCTGTCTTGCTAGTTGTTTGGCATGGGTTTCCCAGCACTGTAGCTTTTTGGTTGTTGAGTGGAGCTGGGTCTTCATGGTGAGATGGAGATCTCTGGGAGAGCTTTTGCCATTTGATATTACATGGATCCAGGATGTCTCTGGTGGACCAATGTCCTGAACTGAGCTCTCCCACCTCAGAGGCACAGGCCTGATACCTGGCTGGAGCACCAAGACCCTGTCAGCCACATGGCTTAGAAGAAAAGGGAGAAAAAAAAGAAAGAAAGAAAGGAAAATAAATAAATAAAATAAAGTTATTAAATAAAAAAAATTATTAAAAAATTAAAATGTAATAAAAAAAGAAAGAACAGAGAAAGCAAACCAAAAAACAAATCCACCATTTATAACAAGTGCTAAAAACTATTATTAAAAAAAAAGGGGGGGGGCAGACAGAACCCCAGGACAAATGGTAAAAGCAAAGCTATACAGACAAAATCACATAAGGAAGCATACACATACAGACTCACAAAAAGAGAAAAAGAAAAAAATATATACATAGTTGATCTCAAAGTCCACCGCCTCAATTTTGGGATAGTTCCTAGTCTATTCATGTATTCCACAGATGCAGGGTACATCAAGTTGATTGGGAAACTTAATCTGCTGTTCCTGAGGCTGCTGGGAGAGATTTCTCTTTCTCTTCTTTGTTCGCACAGGTTCTCTGGTTCAGCTTTGGATTTGGCCCCGCCTCTGTGTGTAGGTTGCCTGAGGGCAACTGTTCTTCACCTAGACTGGACGGGGTTAAAGTAGCTGCTGATTCGGGGGCTCTGGCTCACTCAGGTGCCGGGAGGGAGGCGTACGGAATTCGGGGCGAGCCTGTGGCGGCAGAGGTTGTCGAGATGTTGCAACAGCCTGAGGCAAACCGTGTGTTCTCCTGGGGAAGTTGTCCCTGGATCACAGGAGGCTGGTAGTGTTGGGCTGCACAGGCTCCCGGGAGGGGAGGTGTGGATAGTGACCTGTGCTTGCACACAGGCTTCTTGGTGGCTGCAGCAGCAGCCTTAGTGTCTCATGCCCATCTCTGATGTCTGTGCTGATAGCCACGGCTCGTGCCCACCTCTGGAGCTTGTTTAGGTGGTGCTCTGAATCCCCTCCTCTCACGCACCCCGAAACAATGGTCTCTTGCCTCTTCGGCAGGTCAAGACTTTTTCCCGGACTCCCTCCCGGCTAGCTGTGGCGCACTAGCCCCCTTCAGGCTGTGTTCATGCAGCCAACCCCAGTCCTCTCCCTGGGATCTGATCTTTGAAGCCCAAGCCTCAGCTCCCATCCCCCACCCATCCCGGCAGGTGAGCAGACAAGCCTCTCAGACTGGTGAGTGCTGGTCAGCACCAATCCTCTGCGCGGGAATCTCTCCGCTTTGCCCTCTGCACCCCTGTTGCTGCGCTCTCCTCCGTGGCTCTGAAGCCTCCCCACCACCACCCCCCGTCTCCTCCAGTGAAGGGGCTTCCTAGTATGTGGAAACTTTTCCTCCTTCACAGCTCCCTCCCCAAGGTGCAGGTCCTGTCCTTATTCTTTTGTCTCTGTCTTTTTTTTTTTTTTTTTTTGCCCTGCTCAGGTACGTGGGGAGTTTCTTGCCTCTTGGGAAGTCTGAGAGGTCTTCTGCCAGCGTTCAGTAGGTGTTCTGTAGGAGTTGCTCCACATGTAGATGTATTTCTGATGTATTTGTGTGGAGGAGGCAATCTCCACGTCTCACTCCTCTGCCATGTTGAACCTCAAAAAGCTCTTATATGGAAGTTGATAACAAAAAAGTTTCATTGCTAACTTATAAGACAAACAGTTTGTACATTTATGAAATTAGATTTATAAAATTTGTTGCCATAAAGAATAACAATCAAAGGTACAGTAACTGATTGTTCTTATTTAAATGACTATCCATCCATTTGCGGACTAAACATACACTATCTCATGACTGGGTGAAACTTCACCTGCCCTATTTCCCCCACATTGAAAGAATTTTTACATCTTCAGGGGATAACTGAAGGGCTGATAACAAGTTTTCAATATGCAGTTCTGGTCTACGGTTACGAAGCTTGTAAAATATTTGAAATCATTAGGATTTTGTCAGTTGTCCTTCTATTGATTAATAAAACATACACGGAATTTTAGAATTTTGGGGAGGTTTTTAAATAATTTTTTTTCAAAGTTGAAGAAATAAATATTTTGGTAACAAGTTCTGGAGTGAAGCATGCTACCACATAAAGAAATCAGCAACCACACTGAAATTCCCAAGCAATTACACCATATTCCCTCCTGATACACCTTAGTTTTTTGTTAGTTGACGATGTTTTACAAGTATAATCTTGTATGGATTCAGCTGCACCAGAAATGCTCTGTGGAGAAGGTGATATTTGGTATGGGGTGGGGGGAGTGTCTTTGAAGGAAGGCAGCTACGTCCTTAGGAGAAAAAAAGAGCATAATGTGAGATCAGAGGAAGTAATGAGAAAACAGAAATGAAGGGGGTGGTGTGTGGCCATTTCTGAGTAAATGGGTGTGTAGAGATGTGTTATAAAACAAAGCAACCTATGAAACAAATGTGTGACTTAATTTTATATTTTCTTTCTAGAAGTTTTCCCCTTCCTTATACAAAGAGAAATTAATCATTATTTGAACTACTAAATAAAAATGCTTGAAGGAATGTCAGAACAACTATATTAAATAGTAGACATTACAATTTTTGAGTCACGCCTGAAAATCCAATTAGATACCACAGATCCACGCAATTAAACAGCAAATGTCACAATGCTGTTTCTAAAAAAGACACATCTGACCATATTTCCAAATTGAAAAATGATTAATTAACCAAGATAATTCTAATTATAATCCCTAAGTATGCTCTGTGTTATGAATTTCTTTGGAAGTTTATAAACTATTCTAAATCATCTCTAGGTTACTTACAACATCTAATACTTTATAAATGCTATGTCAATAGTTGCCAGTGCACAGCAAATTCAAATTTCTCTTTTGGAACTTTCTGGAATTTTTTTCTAATATTTTCCATTCACGGTTGAATCTGAGGAGACAGAACCTGAGAATACCAAGGGATGACTGAATATAAATATGCTGTCAATTGGATTAGTTAGCTAGACAAACAATAGTCTATTTTCATATAGAAGGAAGTGTTGAGTTCTCTCCTGGAAAAAAAAATCCATGCTAAAGTGATTAACACCTGGATCCTACAGACTTAGCCCTTTAACAATAACACCCGCAAAATTACAGACAGAAACACTAATTCTGAACAAACCTTGGTGCCTACTAGTCAGATTTTTCTTCTTACCCAGCCCAGTGGTGTGAGGAACTGTAAGTAAAAGCTGAAATATATAAAATATTGAACCACAAACATTATTCATTTAAGACATTAAAGACATTGCTAAAAGAGAATAGCATAAGGTTCACAAAAGTATCCTCCCTAATTCCCACAAATACCACCCAGTTTTTGTACCAGGCAGTGTTGGTATTGAGTAGAAGAGCAGAAATAAAATGTAGCTGGGTAGTAAGGGGCCTTGAGGAGCATAAGTGGTGCCAGGAGGGAGCCTGAGAGTGAGAAGCCATGAAGCACCATCAGCGCTGACGTTGCAACACTTCTCAAGGCCTTCTTCAGAGCAGAAAACTTTTCTCCCCAAATGCCTTTAGTTATATCCTTTTCTCTATCTGACTCATTCTGTGATCTGGATATCTAGAATGCCCATTACAATTATATTGGCTATATCAAACGTCTCATGTCATTTATGTTTTATTTCCTAATTTATGCCTTTTCTTCCCCTTTTGCTCCTAGTTCTGAAATAATTTATTCAAGTGTCTTTCTAAGTAACTAACATGCTTCCCTAAAGTACTCACTATGGTATCTGTTGCCACTCTATTCTGGCAACCCTGTGTTCTATTTCTCTTTCATTATTATCATGTTTTAAATCATTTCCCTTGTATCCTGAAAGTCTGCCTTTATATAATTCATGTAAAATAATCCTTAACCTGTTTCCTACAGAGATTCTCTTTCATTGAAGTCCATTTGCTCTAAGTGTGTAGAGCACATCTTAATCGGTACTTGTAGTTTATTTGATTGGACTTCTTTCACTTCTTTCAAACCTAGGCTACTGAAACATGGAAAATTTAGACTTTTTTCCCTTTGGTAGCATCAAAGTGTCACAATGTACACAAGAAAACGTCAAAGCCACAGCCACAAAGACATAGGTAGGAACTTGAGAAATGTTTATCCTGAAAGCCTGAAATCAAATAGAAAAATTGGATCTTTGTTGTTCTTGTTTGTTTTTACACTTCGGCAGCTGAACTGGAGGATTCCATTCTCCATTGGTCTTCCCCTACACACCTGTTTTCTTTGAGGCATAACTGCTTACTGCAGGCTCATGGTTGATTTGGAAGTCTGGGACATACTCCATTCTTTTTCTGTGCCTGGCCACCATCCTAAGTTCTTTTCTATCAGGCTGTTGTCTGTTACTCTCTTATCCACATTCCAGCTATGCAATGACTATTTGATTGGAGTGGAGCGTAAGTGCAGGTCCTTCTTATTCCCTGGCCAGAGAAAGCATCCAAATTTATCTATACCTAGACTGCTCTGAATCCTCAGAGACCATTTCATTCTCACCTTCTCTTTTTGGGGTGTCCAGTGAGTGGGACATTTGTCCAATTCTCATTAGTAATAAAGACTTTTGCCTGTTTCAGTTAGGAAACTGACAACAGATGGGTGTCAAATGCATGGGCCTATTAGACCATGACATTGGTTCTGAAAGTCATGATAGACAGATGGAGAGATATCTATATATATATACGTATATGTGTAACAGCTTTATTGAAGATTGGGCTGTGGGAAGGGTAGGCATCAGGTGCTGTTTTCTGTTTTAACAGTTAATAATTACATTGAGGATTGCTGCTCACACTTCTGTTGTATCCTAATTATTTATAGTTCAGATCCCCAGTTTTGTCATACCACTTTCTGCCCCCTGTCTCTGGAGATATCTAAAAACAGCTGCTAGAGGACAGTGACTTTAGACCATGGGCTGAATTGAATTTAAAGTCTTCATGCTGCAGAATATTTTCTGTTGGTTTCTCCTTCCTATAGTGACAACAAAACGTCTCTTGCTTTATTGAGCATCCCCTAGCTATTCCAAAGAGTGATGCTCAATAGATAAATTGAAGGGGAAAAAAGCAATGGCAGGGGCTTCCCTGGTGGAGCAGGGGTTGAGAGTCCGCCTGCCGATGCAGGGGACGCAGGTTCATGCCCCGGTCCAGGAGGATCCCACGTGCCGCGGAGCGGCTGGGCCCGTGAGCCATGGCCGCTGAGCCTGCGCATCTGGAGCCTATGCTCCGCAACGGAAGAGGCCACAACAGTGAGAGGCCCGCGTACCGCAAAAAAAAAAAAAAAAAAAAAAAAAGCAATGGCAAAGGGAGGTATTATATTCATCTAAGAAGATTTATGCTCATGTTGTTTGACATAATATATTCAAATACAGTTGTAAGTGTTGCTTAGGAGAAAGTATTCCACAAAAATTTAACAGTTTTTGAAACATAGAAATTTGATCAAAACATAGAATCATGCTCAGAGGATTATTGTCAACTTTCTTGTTTTAAAAATTCACACAGTACATGAAACTGGAGATGCACAAATATTGGACAGGCAGAGGATTAAAAGGTTGAGAAAGATATTTAGAATCTTAAAATGAACTAAGGAGTTGAAGAAAAAAATCAAATAATGGCAAGCATTGAAGAAAATAGCTCCCTGGGCTAAAAACCCATGTGGAATAACATTGAGTTGCTTCTCAACACTTTACTTTGTACTAAATTGATTGAATCTAGCCTTTTGTGGAACAAAGAATTCTATACACATGTGTAGAAAATGGAGGAAAATAAATGTCCTGTTAAGTGTTATGTGTAGTTTCTAGATATGTCTCTTAAAAACTGGGCATTAACTATCCTTTAAATAGAATTTTAAAATTTTGTGTTAGAAAATATACTACTGTATTTAAATTTTTCAAGCTATGGATTTTCTAAAAATTCATTCTTCTAGCCTAGTCTGAAATACTTGCCAGAATGAATCACCTAAATGAACAAAAGATATTAGTCACAAAAGTGGTTCCAAGTTCTCCCCACTTTAGAGATTCTTTAAATGTCAAGATCAATAGCCTGGCTCATAGAAGATTAAGAAAAATCCAAATTCTGATATGATTATGGTTATAAATATGTGTGTAAATATTTATTTATATATGTAGATATAAACTAAACTAACAGATGATTCTCATTTTATATATCATTATATACATCCTCATTTTTCAAAGAGAGGTAATACAAGCTTCTTGATACTACAGCAGGATAGCCCAAATAGTGAAATTAGGTTAAAGGTCAAATGAAAAATGAATAACCAACCCACAAAGGCACCATATAGAGATACATTAAATAATTCTGAAATCTGCATGTGTTTCTATACAGTTGCCTTCAGTGGAAAAAATTATTAAAAATTAAACAGTAATTTTTAGTTAATTGTGCAATTGAAATAATTCAAGGATACTTCACATAGAGAATTATATGTATAAATAAGTAGAGAAAGCTTTACTTCACTAAGGTCTACTTCAAAAAAATATTCTTCAATCAGACAGCAAATTGCTCACAGAGCTGTTCTGAACCTAGAGTAAATTAGGAGAGATATAAAAGCATAAATGAACGGAATTGGCAGATCTTTTCCAATATTAAATTTTTACAAATGCATAACAACATGTAAATACACTAATTTATAGTAAAAAATAGTTGAGGACAATTGAACAAATAATTATTCAAAGTTCTAAATGTAATGACTGGTTAATTTATTTATTTTGGATACCAAACAGAAATGTAAGGTTTCAGAGTGCAAGTTTTTGCTTTTATATGTGTCTTTCATTGCTACTAGATGAATTGTTAAGCCCACACTCTTTACAACAACATTGCCTGGCAGGCTGAAGAGAAAAAGAATATACTATAAACTTAATCAGATACTAACAAATTATTGAAAATGTGGCAGCATTTGAAAATTTTATAATCACAAATATGTTCTTACTGTTAGCCTTACAGCTGAAGTAGAAACTAAAATTTATATGATTCAACAGCCCTCCATTAAAGGATGGAGATATAAGACTCAAGAGTTCTTAAGATCATGTGGAAAGTTAATGGCAAGAACCTGGAAAAGAAAACTTTGAGTTAACATCCATTTCTCTTTTGATTAGACATTCAGTCTCAGTTTTATTCTGGCCTGTCTTCAGTTTCATCCATTATTTTGGATTCCATTCATAAATGATGCTTGGTGGGGTCAAGGAGCCAGAAGAATTTTAATGCCTAATAAAATGTTTTGAAATTATGATTAACCAATATTGTTATTTTAAAGTGTGTGTGTGTGTGTGTGTGTGTGTGTGTGTGTGATTTTAAAGTATTGAATTAACAGTGCTCATTTAAAGGAATTGTCTTCAATATATGTGGCTTCAGCCAACTTTGTCAGTTTATCATTCATATGCAAATTAAGTTCATCCATGTATTTTTAGCTCAAAAAATTACTCAAGGATCATTTCTTGTCAAAATTATTGTAATGCCATAATGATGTGTTTAAAGGGCTATAATTAGGAGTAAGTTAGCAATGCCACTTGAAACTCAAAACTGAAAGATGATTATAGCTTAACCCAATTACTCTATTGCAAATGATCTCAGCCTTTCAAGAACTTCTAAGTACATTTTCATTATATCTTTACAAAATATGTGCCACCTAAAATAATTCTGATGCTAAAGATCCTGATTAAAATCATGTGTTTATTTGAGAGAAAACAATTTGATGATCTTATTTACTACTAGAAATATCTAAAAATTTCTATCTGAAAATCTGGTAGTGTTAAAAAATGAGGGATGCAAAGCTGAACAAACTGAAGTAATATCTAATTTTCTATGAATTGGCAACTCTTTCCATTTGTTTTGTGAATTTGCAGGAATTGAGACTGGAAAAAATATCTACATTTTGTTGGGTGATTTCTGTTTGGAAAATGTTTGTGAACCATACTCGAAGAAATTCAGTCTTCTTATATTTAGGGTAAAATACCAAGCGAAAAGATGAGAAGATAATTTTCTATCAATTAATGCTCCATAATAGTTTTTCCAAGTTGTTTCTAATGACCAGGTATTTCAGGCAGGCAACCTGTTTCTCAGACTGAATCGAATGGAGGGGTCAATGGAACATTTGGTCTGAATGGCAGAGGATTTAAACATATATTCATTCTGTTGTTCTGCACCTGAAGTAGAAGTTACTAGGCACTTCTCCCTTTTCCAATAATCTCCCATGAGCAATTTCAACAAAGAAAACATGCCCTACTGCCTTGACTTTTTAGGTGTTGAGGATTTCTCAGTTCATTTTGGATGGGTGCTACTCAAGCTTTCTGGTGGAAAAATTCTAAACTTTTATTATTAATTTCTAATGTATTCATTTTGTGTATCAAGACTTTTGTAAAATAAAATATATAACTAGTAAATTTAAAAAATGCACAGAAACACAAGCAAAACTTTTCTATTTTTAGACTCAACACACATAACATTATGGTATAAAATTTCCAAACACTTACTATGTGTTCATCTCTTTGCTGCTGATAATTTACTTACAGGCACCGGTTTGCAGCCTTTGTTCTGAGTAGCACTGTTTTAGTAATGATGTCATGGGAAGGAGAATTAATTTCTTCCCAGATTATCCTTGTCAGTTCTACTTCCTGAAAATGGAATCCTTCTCATTGCCTATTGTCTTTGGTCAAGCAGAATCCTAGATCGGCTTTGGTTCTGCCTGACTTATTTCTCTTTTTCACTTATTTAACCAAGTCCTCTAACTCTCTTTCCCTGAATCGTACTGGTTTTGGACCTCTATGTCTTGCGTAGAACTGAACAGAATCTGGCAACCTTGTTCAAATAGTCATTAAATGACTCTTAGGTCATTGCCCTGTCAACCAAATAACTCCTTACCTAAATGTATCCCAGCTTCCTTTCCAGCAGGAAGTATAGCATGATGCTGGGTTGTGTACCCTAATTCAAAGGGTCTCAATTGAGTTTTCAAGACTCCTAGAGTATCCACAGATTTACTGTAGGAGGTTCATGGATCTACTAAATTATTTGCAACATTTTGTGCATTGGTGCACATGTGCGTGTTCAAGTCTTTTGTATTCAAAAGTATTCACTGTCATAATGTTTAATGAAAATATTATTATGCTATGAGGCAATAAACTGTAATAGATTTTAAATTCCAATCTTCTTGATAGGCAACTTGGACTCAAGGTAATAATAGCATAATCATCTATAACATCACCATCGCAAAGCATTATTTTTCTGGTGTTTAAAAAAGTATATGATCCGTATCTTCTAGATCATACTTATGCTCCACGTATAACTCAAGTACAACACTAAAGAAGGAATCAAACATCTTTTTATCAACATCTGAATTTACAGCATCTGATCATGAGTAACAATCAGAATAAAGATTTGAAGGATATTACCATAGACTCAGCATGATACTAGGTGAGAAACATGTAACCAGCCATTGTTGGTTTGAAGATGAAAGGGGACCACAAACAAAGAAATGTGGGCAGCCTCTAGAAACTGGAAAAAGTGAGAAAACATTCTTACCTAGAAACTTGTAGAAAGGAATACAGCCCTGTTAACCCCTTTATTTTAACCAAATGAGACTCATTTCAGTAAATAAATTTGTATTGTTTTAAGTCACAAACATGCATTGTGGTAAGGTACATATCATATTTTATGACACAAATGTCTGTCTTGAATGAAAAATATTCCAAGTCTTGAATGACACCAGAAACATTTTCTTGCAAAATTTATCCTGACATTCTTCTTTAGGTTCCATTTTTATGTTTGTTTTATTTTTTCCTTCTGCAAAAATCTTGGTAAGTAGTCATGGAACTATATACTGGAGAAAGACATTTATAAAGACTGTATTTGTTTTAACATTTTAAATTTCTCAAAAGATTTTTAATAAGTTAACAGGCCTATGGTTAGTAATTTGAAGAAGTCATTTAATAATCATATTGTAGATGGATAACACTTCCATAGAAAAATGAATTATTAGGCAAATTGAAAAATGAAGGAAGCTATATTTAGGTTTAATTTATTCATTTTTGATGCAGGTCTATGGAGCAGCAAAGGCAAATTACAATTTCTAATAAATGGTTGCAATGTGTAAGGTTTTCAAGAAACCATGACTAAATAATTCTGTGCACTGCAGAGTACATATTGAAATGGCAGGTGTTGCGTGGGCAGTAAATTTAAAGAGCTATAGTAAGTGTCTGTGTGTATGTGTGAAAGAGAGAGAGAGAGAAAAAAAAGCCTTTGTCTATCCCATATTGAAATATTGAAAAGTAGTTACTTCGTTTAAAATAATATCTGTATCTAAAAATGACTTTTATCTTTTCATCTACACTAGAGTCAACTTTATAGATTACTAAAATAATGCCTGTCTTAAGAACTAGAAATACATTCAATAATCATGCCCAGTTCATTTCTGTGATCACATCAGTGTTTTATGAGATGAAAATATTTTGTAAAATGAACTGGAAGGACCATGTCAAGTGTAAATAAATTATTTCCTGCTAATTTGCAAATGTTTACCAAATGCTTAAGGAGTGAAAAACATGGATTTGACATTATAAAAAATATAATGATGTAGACTGTACCTCCCAAGCCTTTCAAATTTATAAGTGAGTGAAAAATATTTTCACTTTAAAAACACATTCACATTAAAAACAAAATAACAAAAGATAACTTGTCACAAACTAGTCCATGTGTACTTGCTAAATGAATCGATATGACCTCACAATGGGTTATTGAGGTAAGTATTTTATTCCTATAATACATCTATCTAAAATGGCTAACAAAATCTCAGTCGAATAAAATTAATTCCTCAGTTGCCACAGGAAAGTTGTCATACTTGTCTGATGGCACAAGATTTATATGACCAGATATAAGATTCCATAATACACAGTATGACCCCAATTTATTTAAACATACAGTATTTCTATATATTTTAAAGTGTGGGCAAAAGGAAAGAGAAAGAGAGAAATATTGATTATATTCTATGTCTTGAACAGTATATTTTATTCACATGCCTAAATGCATACATATATTTCCAGTTTAGATATCTGAATGGTAGCTTTAGTTTTGATTTTTATATTTGGCTGTTATATATTTTCTAAAGTTTCAATAATTTACATAAATTGCTCTCGTATTCAGAGAAAAATAATTATTATAAACAAATAAATAAACATAAAACAATAAAGTTTCAAAGGAAAATGATTCTGCTTCAAAAGATGTTCACATATACACCTTAATGATTTTCTTCATTTTCACAAACACAGCATACTCTCTTTCTCCCCACAGCCCTCTTTCTATTTCTCTTATCATTTTTGAGTCAAAAATTAATGAAAACATAAATATAAAAAAGAGAGAAACTGTAAAAATCAATGGGATTTCTAGATTTGAAAAAATATATCTGAAATGAAAAGTCATAAAATGGGTTCAAAAGAAGCCTTGATCAGTGAACTTGGATACAGAAAAATAAAATCTAACCAAATTGAAGTACAACAAAAAAGTTAAAAAAAAATGAACAGAACTTCAACAGGCTGACAAGATCAAGGAATCCAAAATATATGTAATTATAGTCTCAGGAAGAGAAGGGGAAGCAGAAGTAAAAGAAAAAAAATACAATCTAAAAGTTGAGAGTTATGGTTTATTAGGTGACTTTACTGAGGTCTATAGGCTGTGAGGCAGCTTCTCAGATAGCTCTGTGGAACTGCTCCAAAGAGGTAGGGGAGGAGCCAGGATCTATAGGAGATTTTGCTTAAAAAAAAAAAAAAAAAAGTTGAACATCAAAAGATTACTGCTAATCACAAAAACCAAAACACCTCAAGACCATGAATTTAACACTTCTCTATGTATGGGAAGATTCAAGAGCCTGGGCTCATTGAAGTTATTCCTTTGATATGTATCCTAACTCTCTAGGGCCAGTATCCTGTTTTTCTCCATCCTGAATTCCCCTCAGGACTCACCATCCTGGTGGCTGCCGTGGCTGATGATTTGTTGGCGGGCACCATTCATTGCTTATCAGAATGGCAGGCAACATGTCCACAGCAAGGACCTTGACTTTCCTGTGTATGGAATAGAAAGCATGATAGGGTCTTTAGCAAGAAGCAAAACAATTTGATTCATATTTTGAAGGATCACTCTTATTTGTGTGTTGGATAAGGGAAACTAAGTGGCTATTGCAGTTATTCAGGCACATTTTGGTGATGATTTAGGACACGAAGTAGCAGTGCACATGACGAGAAGTGGCTGAACCTGAGATATTTGGAAAGAGAGCTAATAAAATGTTCTGAAAGAATAACTGTGAGGTGTGAGTAAACAAAATAGAATCCAGGCAGTTCCAAGGATTTGACTTAACCACTATTACAGTTGTCAGCATGTGAATTCAGAGGGTTACCTGTGGAACAGTTTTATGTGGAAAGCTAAAGAATGGAGTTCAGGCATGTTTAGAATGAGATACCTATTGGAATTATAAGTTACCATGTTGTATAGGAAGTTAGATATTAGATTTCCAACGTAGGTGAGATTTTCAGGCTGAAAGCATTCTGTTGTTTATAATATTCTAGATATAGATAATGCCTGTGGTGAACTTGTATATTTATCTTTTTAGAAAAAAAGACACCTAATCAATAACTGACAGTGATAACATGAGCATTAAAAAAATGAAAATTGTTTTGAGAGTGTTAAATAACCAACACAACTCTCTAGAAGTCCTTTCAAATTCCAAATTTCAAGGCAGATGAAAAATATGATTGCAAATATCTGGCAGACAGAGACTAATATTTCACTGGAGAATGTGAAGGGCCTGAGGAAAGACTAGGATGAAATGAGTGGAAAACTCTCGCTTTGGCAAGAGATATATCTAACTCTTTCTTTTATATAATATAAATGAAATTGAAAAACAAAAGAAAATAATAATTCAGAGTATGTGTGCTTTAAAGATGAGTGCAAAGCTAGGCAGAGAGGTATGTCAATTTTAGAATACATTAAAGAAAACTGACAAAAGAAAAGTGTATGTCATACATCTGAGATGCCTAGATTTGGGCTGTTTAAGTGAAATTATTTTTGCTCTAAGAAAATTCAGTCTTATGTGGGTTAAATAGACTTCCAAGAATATTTACTTAACAATTAGCAGTTAAGATATATGTGTTTTTATATCTGTGTGTGTGTGTGTGAGTGTGTGTGTGTGTGTGTGTGTGTGAGAGAGAGAGAGAGAGAGAGAGAGAGGAAGGGGAAGAGGGAATCAATAAACCATAGCAATCCAAACTGATAATTCCAAAACACATTTTTTTCTATTTAAATAAAATAATTCTAATTCCATAGAGAAATTTTGTATCTGATGTGTTGTTGATATTTCTCAACAGTAAAATTTTTATTGTATTAATGCAAGCTGAAGAGAAACTAATTCAAATAAAGTAACATATATGGAAGCCGTGTGTTTGAAGGAAAAGTAAATAAGTAATCAGAATTTACTACCTGTTTAGAGTAGATTTTCTGAGATTTGCATTCGTGCTCAGTACGATGCTAGATCAGTGAGCTGGGGTGGATGACAGTGTCAAGATTTCTCCCCTGTTACTTTTCAAATGCAACTTCATTTTTTCTTGCTTATTAACCTATTTCTACATGATTTCTCCCCAAATTATCTGTTTATTAATATATATGGTATTTTAATTATAAGATAAAATGTAATTTAAAGGACACAGTTCAGTGCTCTCAGGATTTTCTCTTTTTTGAGACTGTGTAGGTACCTCATCGATTTCTGAAGCCTCATTGCCCAAGTTTTCCATGATGAAATATGTGATTCCCTGAGCATTTACCTTATGACTACTTAGGCCAAGCTGACAAATAAAAGTTTACAAGGAAATTTAAAAAAAGGAATATTTGAATTCTTCGCTCACAAACATGTAAATTTATGACCCAAATTTATCGTGAATATTTTCCTAAAGCCCAATTTAATATGATTATAATTGAGAGACAAATTCTCTGCTCATTGTAGCAACATATTCTTGAATGATAAAGATAAATGAGATTTTGAGAGAAGGTGTTTGAGATAAGAGTGCAGTAGAGTGGTTTTCTTAATAGATGATCATCTTTCTTCTTGGAAGTTAATCGTCTGTTTAATAATTAAAGCTTAGTGCATCATCTTAATCCCTTCACAAACATACTGTATATAAATTATATTGTAATGAATCAATATTAGACAACATGGTCTGCATAATTAAGGCATAAAGTTTTAACTAAAATATTTCCAAACTGTGATTGCATCATTCATTTTTGAACTCTATAAAAGATAAGTGTGTGCCCTGTTGACTCAAAATCTTTGCCAGTTGAGCTAATTGGGAAAAGAAATTAAGCTGTTTTTAGCACGAGTCAAAAACACATGAACATACCCAATTTTAAGGGCAACTGAACTGAAATATTCTAGGTGATAACAAGTTTTCTTAATTGTTATAAATTGCAATAAAATGAAATTTGACTTCTTAAAATCCTTATGTTGTCATTGATAGTGCTAAACATTGAAACTGTGAGTTTACTAATGGGTATTATGTAAAAGATCAATAAAACCAGACTTTCCGCATGTGGGAATGGAGTGAAGGGGATGAATGGTTTCTTGAATGAGTTTAACTGTAACTGATGTCATGTAATATTACCTGAATAAATGAGCAACCGTCATCAAATAAATAATATTATTTTTCTCTATGCTATGTATCTACTGAGTTTATGATGCAACAAGCAAGGAAAAACCTGTCAAGAAATATATTTATCTTAATTTATATACAGAAATATTAAATTTTGTAGTGTACAGTTTTGTACATTTTGACAAATACGTAATGTCTTTTAACCTCCATTATAATCAGTACACAGAACCATTTCCTTACCACAAAAAAATTCCCTACTACTGTCCCTTTTTAGTCAAATGCCCCTTTTCCCCACACCCTGGCAAGTACTGACCTTCTTAGAGTTTTCAGAATGTCATATCATTTTCCAGAATGTCATATAATTGTTAGGTTTTCCAGAATGTCATATAATTTTTTCCTGGCTTCTTTCAGTAGTATAATCCATTTTAGATTTAGTCATGGTTTTGACATTCAGTTGTTCATTCTATTTAATTTCTGAAAGTTAGTATAAAGTATGAGCGCACTAGTATGTTTATCCATTCACCTGTTAAGGATATTGGGCTACTGCCAATATTTAGTGGTTATGAATAACGCTGATATATACATTTGTGTGTAAATTTTTGAGTAAACAAAGTTTTATTTTCTCTAATAAGATACTAAAATCAGGACTGTGAGGTCATATAATAAATGTATATTTAACTTTATAAGAAAGTACCAAACTATTTTCCAAAGTAGCTGTACTCTCACACACAATGTATAAGATGTCCGGCTGGTCTGCATCCTTGTCAGCACATAGTATTAAGATCTTTTCATTCATTCATTCATTTTTACACATTCATTTCAGCCACTCTAAAAGATGTGGGAGGAATCTCATATGGTTTTAATTTGCATTTTCTCAATGACTAAAGATGTTGTGTTCTTTTCATGTGATTTTCTTCCAACTATAATCATCTTTGGTAAAGTGTTTCATCAAATCTTATTTTATTTTTAAAATTTTTATTGGAGTATAGTTGATGTACAATGTTGTGTTAGTTTCTGCTGTACAGCAAAGTGAATCAGTTATACATATACATATATCCACTCTTTTTTTAGATCCTTTTCCCATCAAATCTTATTTTAAGAGCAAGTTGTTTGCTTGCTAACTGTTGACTTTCGAGAGTTCTTAACATTTCTTTTTTTCCAGCTATTGAGATATAATTGACAAATAAGAATTATATATGATTAAGGTGTAAAATTAGATGTTTTGATATATGTATACTTTGTGAAATGATTGTCACAATCAAGTTAAACATATCCAGTATCTCACATAGTTATCCTTTTTCTGTGTGTAGAAAAAAATCCACTTAAGATCTACTCTCTTAGCAAATTTCAAGTATACGGTACAATTAACTACTGTCACCATGCTGTACATTGAATCTTCAGAACTTATTCATCTTGCAAAACTGAAACTTTCTAACTTTTGACTAACATTTCCCTATTTCCTTTACCCTAGCACATGGTAAACACCATCCTACTCTCTGCTTTTATGAGTTCAATATTTTTAGATTCCACATTTAAATAATATTGTGCAGTATTTGTCTTTCTGAATCTGACTTATTTCACTTAGCATCATGTCATCCAGGGTCATCCCTGTGGTTTCAAATAACAGGATTGCCTTCTTTTTTAAGGCTGAATAGTATTCCATTGTGCATATATCTATATATATAAAACATTATATTTTATCATTATATATATCACATTTTCTTTATTCATTCACCTGTCAATGAACAATTTTAGCATATAGTTCCCGCATATATTATATAAGATATATACATAGGAATTGCATTTTTGGAACCTCTCTCTGGATGGTTCTATTTTTTTAAACTTGTTTCCTAATATTTATTTTTACAATATAGAAATATAATTAATTTTTTATACTTTAATTCGTTTTAGGTAGAGTTTTTTTGGTATGATTTTGGGGATTTTTCCATGTAGAAAATTATTTCATCTCTAAATATAGACAGTTGTATTTCTTTCTTTTGAACCTTATATGCTTTTTAACTATTTTTATTAACTTATTACACTAGTGAGTGTGGGCAGTCTTGCCTTGTTCCCTATCTTAGGAGGAAAGAATTCAGTTTTTCACTATTAAGTATAAAATTAGCTGTAACTTTTTAGATGATGCATGTTATTAGATTAAGGAAGTTTCCTTCTATTCCTAGATGGCTGAGAAGTTTAATCATAAATGTATATAGAATATTGTCAAATTCTTTCTCTTTGTCAATTGTTATGATCGTGTGTTTTTTTCTTTATTGTTAATACCGTGGATTATATTGATTAATTTTTGAATGTTAAACTACCTTTGCATTCCTGAAATAAATCTCACTTGGTTACGAAGTATTATCCTTTTTCTGTATTCCTTGATTTGTTAATGTTTTGTTAAAAATTTATAAATATGTCTTCATGAAGGATATTGGTTTGTAGTGTTTTTATTTTCATTTTTTCTTATACTGTGTGTCTTTTTAAAAAATCAAATCAGGGTAATACTGGCTTTATAAAGTGAGGAAAGTTTTCCTGTCTCTTCAGTTTTCTGGAGGAGAGTATATAGAATCAGTGTTATATCTTCCTTAATTATTTGGCATGTGAAAAATAAAAGCAGTCCTTCCTGAGCTGCACTGGTGATTGCAGAGGTCATGCATTGCACATTTCCAGAACCATCACTTCCTCCACTGAATGTAGTGGCCCTACTGTTCACATGTAAACCATGGCCATTCAGAAGGTCCTCCCAACCTGTCTGTGACCCATTTTCAGTCTTCTCTTTCAAGTTCACTAACAGCACCCTTCCCTAATGCTCTGAATAGCATCAGGTCTCCTAACATTGTCATGTAGTCTCTGGGACTGAGTCCACCTTGGGGTAGAGAACTGAAAGAAAAGAAAGAAAAAAAATAATAACAGAGGTTCTTTTCATAGTTTTAGGACAAGAGATGTCCCTTTTCCCAGTCCTTCCAAACAGAGAGGCATATTTTCTCTAGTATTTTGGATGCCTTATGTGGCAGGTGCTGCTGGTACTGCCACGACTACAGTTGCCAGAGTGCAGCTTTTGACAGAGGTTGGTTGCAGCAGGATCAGAAAAGTAAAAAGAAAAGAAGAAGAAGAAGAGAAATTAAGGATTTCCTCACATAGTCTCCTTCCCCAAAGCCCTAACTTCTCGATTTTTTGGCCAGAAACACAAGGTTCTTCTTGGAACTTTCTATGTTCACACAGCTCTGGAATTTAGGCTTCCATAAAGTCTAAGGTAGGGTATGGGAGGGATAAAAGTAACAGAGAAAACATAGCTGCCTTGGTCATTCCTTGAGTTTTGATTTCCCTTCCTAATCCATCTGCTCTTATTTTCTTTTCAGGGCCCTCGGGTATTTGTTTCCTGTGTTGTCCCCAGCATTTCAAGTTGCAGTCTGTGGAGAGATAGGGTAGCATTGCTTACTCCATCTTAGCCAGATCCAGAAGTCTCCAAACATGCAGTTATCATGTGCCTTACAGAATTGTTTGCACAGGTTCCTCTTCAAGCTAGAAATTCAGTTTCTTATGAACAGAAATATACTATCAAATTATGATGAAATTAATTAAAATGAGACATGTAGATGGATTATTTGCCATGTGAGCATAATAAATAAGTTGTCTTTATGTGCTTATAAGTATTAATACTTTTAAATGTTTCTATTAAGGAAGTGTATTATATTTGGAAATCAAAAGCAAAAGGAATATTTTCAATGTTAGGAAGACATCACAGTACAGAAAGATGTCCAGAAATATAAATATTTTAAAATATAATCTTTTTCAATTCCCATTATTAAACACATAGAGTTTTAAATTTAAAAAAATGTTTACTGTTTTTTCCTTTGAAATAAACCTTGAAAATGAAGTTAAATCTCCTGTTCTTTAGAATGTAATGACAGTGGCATGTGTTTTTACATTTTACCTTTTATCTTCAAAGAGCAAAATATAAATTTTTTCTAATGATTTACTGAGAAAAGGCCTTCCTTTCACATCTTCTTCTTTTTTTAAAATCAGAGCTGCAGCACTGGGGAGGAACAAGAAACTGGGAATAATTTTCACTGAACTCGGATCTAACTGAATAACAGTGTATTGATGAGAAGTGGTGAATGGCATCTAACATAGGACAAGGTATATTCCCGTTTACCTCGTTGAAGAAGCTTTGATCCATGACTTTCCCAGATGAGTTGAGACTTCTCTGAAAAATCTATCCACATGTAGTGAATCATTAATGTCTTCTTGCCCAAGATCAATTCTTCTGTTAACACCTGATTTTCCCTCAGGAAATATTCTCTTCTTCGATCTAATCCTGTTTTATTTATGTGGAGCAGATGCTTCAGGGATGAGTATATGATGCAGCTGGCCAACAGAGAATTCCATTTGACTTTGCCCAGACAGGAATGTGAATCAATCAAAGAGGATCAGAACTGATCTAGGGATTTTGTGGAGCACCCAGTAAAGATATTTGTTTATTCCAGTTTTCTAAAGCAGTATAAAAGCAAGCCTGGAGTTGTGTGAGACTGTAACTAGGGCTCTCAAGTGCAGTGTATGTATGAGATTGAATAAAACACAGAGGAAATTAGAATCATATGTGATATGTACATACACAGAGAAAGATAAATCAGACCCTGATGACATCATATAAGCTCTGGATTTTCTAGAGACTAAAGAATATTTTATTCCAGGGCTTTTCTGTTAAATGAGCCAATAAATGTTTCTTATTACAGGATGCTTAAACCAATTTAAGGTGGATTTTCTGTCATTTGCAATCAAAAATTTCCTAATATATGATATAATTCCTTCTGGTGTCCAATATTATAACTCAGTGTTTTTTGCACTTGCATAATTATAAGAATCAGTTGGTATTCCTTAAAATGCAGATTTCCAGATAACTCCCATGAGAATTCTGTTTTAGTAAGAGTTCTGTTTTTAAGAATGGTCTGGAGATGAATACTATGATCAGGAAGTATGAAAATCATAACAGTAAAAATAACTGCAAAATAAGAAAATGTCAATGTGCTATCACATCCCACTTGCTGAATATTATATAATTCTCTGGTTTGCCTAGTAAGACAGTATACAGCCACAGAAGCATAAAATCTTAGAGATGGAAGGAATAGTAGATAAAATCCAGTCCAACAGCTCATTTTTTACAATGAAAAAATTGTAGCTGAGAGAAGTAAAGTCACACATATAAATCCTATAGGGAGTTAGTAGCAGAACAAATACTACAACATGAATCTCCTGATAGCTTCAATTTATTTTGTTACCAAAATCACATTTCTAAATTAGAAAATCATAAGAAAAATTACATAAATAAAAGATGGTGAAAAATCCACCTTTATTCTTCTTGGACATCGAAAATTAACTGAAAGAGCAGGTAGCATGTTCTAAATTTTTAGCATACTTTACTATGAATGAGCACTTACTATTCAATCATTATAATAATGAATCCTTTACTATTTAAACAGACTCTAAATGCTTATCCTAATTCTTGCTGTGATTTTGTAACCATATCCCCTTATGTTCATATATCAAGTACTTTAAAATTTATAATGAAATATTGAGAGCTATTACTGATGAAAGGCTTTTAGGACTAGACAAGTCACTTTTTGTTTGTTAATCCAAGAATTAGTACAGTAAGTTGCTTAAAGAATGAGGTGGTCCAAATGCAGTGGTCCCAAATAAATTCATAGAGTTTCATACACTAAATGGATTTGTCAAATTTATTTGCCCAGTGTTTGGTGAAGAACTGTAAGCAATAAAGACTCATACCAGAGGTGGCTGCTTAAAAGGGTTATATAAGATCATTTGATGAATTTACAAGAACAAAACTCTTTCACGTTATAAAATAAAGCTTTTTAAACTAAGCATCTTCATTATCTTTTCCTCCCCTTGAGTAGCAAAAATCAAACGAATCACTAGCTAGAGTCGGAATTGTTAAAGAAAGCCCTTTATTAATGTCACAAAAAAATGATATTCTTAACTATTTGTTTCCATCTCACAACTCAAGGTCCTTAAAAATATATGTCATTGTACAGATAAAATAAGATACTGGCATTTCTTGTATAAAGAACTTTCCCAAGTATCATATTTATTATTATATGCTGAAAATATACATATGCATTTACATAAAAATTCAGTCACATGAATTCATTGCACATATATTTTGTAATTTATAATTGTTTTTTTGCCTAAAAATGTTTCTGAGTGTTAAATTTAAAAGGGTAATCTTGTTATCTATTTATAATGAAAATAATTAAATGCCCATAGTTTGGGAATGGATTTGGAAGAAAAAGTAAAAGTGTTTAGCCATTGCACAATCTTTGTTAAAATTATATTTAAATAAAAATAGAAAAATATTTAGTTTCAAAATAATCTAAAGCACTATTTTCCAAATTTGGCTGTATGGGTGCCTTTCAGAAAAACAGACTCCTCATTCTAAGTCTATTAAGTTGAAATCTTAGGACACGGTGCCATGGATTCTGTATTTTTTAAAGACAGTTTTCACCTTGGTGTCTAAAGGATCATCAATATGATGATTACTGAGCTCCTTCTCTGTGTGGATCTGTGCATTTGTTCTAGAGGAGGATGTAGACAGCAGAACATTTTCCTATATCTTAGGCAACTACACATGTCTACCAAGCCTCTTTATAGCAATCAATGGTTTAAATGTTCAAAATATCACCAAACTGAGATGTGTTTATGTATCTTTTTTCAGGCAAACAACAACAGAAAAAATAAGGTTGATAAGATTGATGAAGGTATTAAAAGCTATCGTTAGTGTTAAAGAAGACATACAGATGGAAAACAGGCACATGAAAAGATGCTCAACATTTCTAATTATCAGAGAAATGCAAATCAAAACTACAATGAGGTATCACCTCACACTGGTCAGAAGGGCCATCATTAAAAAGTCCACAAACAATAAATGCTGGAGAGGGTGCAGAGAAAAGGGAACTCTCCTCCCCTGTTGGTGCAGCCACTACGGAAAACAGTCTGGAGGTTCCTTAAAAAACTAAAAATAGAGTTACCATATGATCTAGCAATCCCACTCCTGGGCATATATATGGAGAAAACCCTAATTCAAAAAGATACATGCACCCCAATGTTTATAGCAGCACTATTTACAATAGCCAAGACATGAAAACAACCTAAATGTCCATCAACAGATGAATGGATAAAGAAGATATGGTATATATATATATACACACAGTCGATCACTACTCAGCCATAATAACGAATGAAATAATGCTACACACCAGAATCTAATACAACGTTTAAATTAAATACTATAATTGTATAATTCAACTTAAAAAAAAGAAGCTATGGTTAGTGTTGATTGTTTAAAAGCATGTTAAAGACTCCTGACTTTAGTGGAAAGGGTGAAAATCAAGATATTTCATATCACCTATAATGTCTATGCATATGCAATCCAGCTACAGGGAGCAGTTTATATATTTGTAACTAAGAGAATCAAAGAGAAGAACAGGCCCTGTGAGTTTCTTTACATGGTTTTTGTATGTGGTACTTCCAAGTCTTTGGGAGTTTGAACTACTTCCCCTCCCCACTGTCTGAATTTCAAATAATCTTAAAAGTTGATAGCCTCATTTGAAGCGCTATGCTCTTGGTTTGTTTTGATTTGTAAATCACTCTGAGACATCCATACAAACTGCCTTATTATAAGAATGAAAGCAACCGGATTTCCATTTTTAAGTGGTATTTCTACTTCTCTGAATGAGAAGAGTTCAGAGCTCACTGAAGCACATGCGTTTATAATTGTATTTATTTTGAAGGGTATCCATTTCACACTACACTACAGTCTATTATTATGAGAAATTCAAAGGAGTACTGCTAGAATATTTTAACATGTGAATTAGCATACATCACTTATTTTTTTCCTAGCAAGAAGTATTCATGCACTGTGATAAAAATGTCAGATACACCTTTTCTTTACCTATGATATGAACAGTTACTAGCTTCCCTCATTTTTATTTACTTTTCTTTCTTTCTATGGCCTGCTTGCTTTCAGTTGGGTCATTTCTCTTCCCTGTTCTTGTTGTTGTTTGATCTATTGAGAAACTAAAATATCACCGTGAAATCTTTTAAGCCAAAGAACAAGACGCCTAAAGCAAATGGTGTGAATAAGACCAAATAATCATTTCTATAACTTTTCCATTGAATGGGAAAACACTAACAGTTTGAGAAAAATGATGTAATAAACAAAACCATAAAAATAGTAGCTTGGTGAACGTGGTTCAGCTGACTTTGGAATTCAGGATTTAACTTTTTATTTCCAGTGTTAACAGTGAGTGAACCATGATAGGAACACCCTTTTTTTTTCTTCCAAAATTCCCTCCAAATTATGACTATTAGGTTCCTTTCATTATATATAGTCAATTGGATCCACAATAATCACAAAACTCTACTGTCCACATAAAAACTTTATAAAATTTTATCCAATACTCTGCCTCAGCTTTTCTTTATTTAGGGCGATATAATAAAATCTTTTGCACAGGGAATATGTGAGTATATTCAAAGGACTACTTTGCAAACAGTCACTTGAGCTTTTATTATCCCACAGCTTAGTTCATCCTCATGGTCTGCCACCAAATTCTAGCACAGATTCCAAGAGGAGGAACAGAAAACATGTGTATGACTGTGTAAAAGTGGAAGCTCTTAGGCTAGTAGACTGGCTTGTCAGAAAGGGGAGACTCTGGAGCTTGTTCACTAGACATGACCTCTTCCTTTATTGAGGTAGCTTTCTGCTCAGCTTTTCAAGATGATGAGGAAATGAGCCTATAAGGTCATCCATTTCCCTTTTAGTTGCTGAGAAGGCAAAATCATCAATTATCTTCTGTGCTCCTAAAGTCATATGCCTTTGGAGAGACTCTCTTGCCATGGAATTGTTTTCTAAGTAACAGAAATCATCAAGTTTCATCACCTCCTTTGCAACTGTTTGAGATGCTAGGTGCTTTTAGAGTTGATCAAAATGGGATTGTGACATAAAAATATATTCTAATTTTTAAATCAAACCAAATTTCAAGATTTTAAGAATTCACAGCAATATTATAGGTCTCTTGATTGGCATATATACTGGAAATTCTGCTGGAAGTATGTACTTTGTAAGCAAATAAATACAAAAGAAGATACTTTCCATGAGTATGATAGGGACAGAGTTAAAGGGACAAATTAGGTAATTAAATAGTTAATCCCACTAGGGGATTGTAAGTAAAGAAGAAAGTATGGGAGACACCTGTAAATTAATGATCATTCAAGAAAGCAGGTTTGCTTAACCACAAAACCAAGCAGGCCTGCTTAGCAACAAAACCCATGCAGCAGAAGCATGAGACATGCCCCAAAACAATAAAACAATGGTGGCATGAGACCCACATCCTGCCCAGTGAGCTCAGTAAGTTAATAACCCCTAGCACATGCTCTCTACACACTTAAAAAACAATAATTTATGGAAAGGTAACATTTTAAAGTGAAAGACCCTCATTGTATGGAGACTTAAAAAAATTTTTCCATAGTGCCATGACAGTCCTAGCTTTACCTGTAGGGACAAGAAAACGCCCCTGTCCAACCTGGAGGAGAAGCTGATGATGAAAGTGTGACGTCTACTCAAGAATGAAGAAGGAAGTGGTCTTTTCCTCCTCCCTACTTTTCCTTTGATTATAAAACTGTAGCCAACTAAGTTCTTGGGGCACAGCACCTTCTCGCCTGCCCACTTGTAAGCCTCATAAGTGTCCTATTCTAATAAATCACTTCTTATCTATCACTTTGCCTCTCTCTGAATTCTTTCTGCACTAAGACATAAAGGGCTGGAGCTCTTCAGAGACCAGCTCTTCAGAGACCCCCCAAAACAACATCTATCAGTTTCAAATAGGACTGATAATGTAAGAAGTACTCATTAGATCTCACAAAATTCTCGCTAAACTAATTGTTATTAATTAATTCTTACCATGTCTACATTAAAAAACAAAAGGAGTATCTGAGGTGGTTTTGCAATTTATCATCCTCTTTTTATTTTGTTAATTGTTTCCTTTATCTGGTTTTAGAATTAGTATTAGCAGATACCTACTAATGTACACAGAAATATTCATAACTGCTTGTTCAGATGCTGAATCTTATATCTCAGCTAAATAATTCCTTCTTGTTTGAAAAATCAGATAATGAAAACCTGCATTTCTTAATATTTAAAAAGACCTAATTTCTATTATTGGTTTTCAGGGCCTCAGATGAAGCTTGGAATCATCTAAAGTAATTAACAACCTAGAATTATAAATATGGTATATGCACTCAATAGTCTTAATATGGGCTAATTATTTTAAAAGGGGGACCCATTCCATTTACAGAAGTAAAACAAGAAGAAAATCCTCCTGGTTCATCAATGTAAAAATGATTGGGCAGAAAAAAAATCAGCATTTTCACAGTAAACATTTTTAATTCTTACCAATGGCTAATCATCAGTAGGATTTAGTGGAGAAAATAGCACTAGCAAACCTGGTAGTAAAGAGCAATTGAATTAAAAAAAAAAGAACAGAAAATGCATTTCTAGGAAAGAACTTTGTAGATGGTAATCCTGAAATTGAAACTGTACCTCTCCTTCATTTTATACATCCAGTAAGTTACCATGTACAATTCTGTTCTCCTTTTCAAATATTTCCTACTATTTTTATTACTCTATTTCCTTTTCAAACATATCCACTCTATTTTTTCTTTTCTAATTGCCACCAATGATCTAGTTCATGTCCTTATATTATAATACATACAGTATCTCATAATCCCTACACAATTAAAAAATCATCTCCATAGGCAGTGCCAAGGAAGAGCATGATTTGTTCTCTATTTTTATGATTAAATACTTAAGAGAAGTACAAAATTCAGAACACATCCTATACAAGAAGAATAGAAAAATGTATGGGTAGAGATATGAGTGAGTGGACACTATAATTAAAGCTAATATTATGCAAGGTCAACATTTAAAAATTCAGCTGTATTTCTATTTACTAATGAGCAATTGAAAATCAAAATTTAAAAACAAACATATATTTAGATGTGAATCTAAAAACACATTTGTGAAATATGTATGCTAAAACTAGAAAATAGTAATGAAGGAAATCAAAGAACATCCAAATAAATTCAAAGATATACTATGTACGTGGATTAGACCACTCAGTATAGTTAAGATGCCAATGCTTTTCAAAGTGATTTATACCATTAAGACAATTCAGATCAAAATCTCAGCAGGATGTTTTGTAGATGCTGAAAAGCTGAGTCTAAAAATTACATTAAAGACCATAGAAACTAGCATAGTCAAAAATTACAAAAAAGTAAAACTTAGAGGGCCCACCCTAATTGATTTCAGGACTCACCATAAAACTAAAGTAATTGAGACAGTAGATATTGACAAAAATATGCATCTATCAGTGAATGGAGTCCCAAAATAAACCTACATTTAAGGGTCATTTGATTTTTGAGAAAAGTGTAAAGACAAATAATTGGAGAATGGAAATCTTTTCAAAGAATAGTGCTGGAACAACTGTACATCTATATTTAAACAAATTAATCTCAACCTATACCTCACACCATATACACATATTAACTTAAAATGGTTCATAGGTCTAAATATAAATCCTAAAATTATAAAAGTTCTGGAACAAAACCTGAGAGAACATTTTTATGATTTTGGGTTAGGAAAAAAAAAACTAAGTATAATGCCAAAGCACAAAGAACTTGATACATTGAAGTTCATTGAAATAATATTTTTGCTAAGCAAAAGACACTGTTGAGAGAATGAAAAGACCAGCCACAGATTAGGAAAAACGCTGATGAAGTGTGTATCTAACAAAAGATTGGTCCAGAGTGTATAAAGAACTATCAATTCCAAATAATAAGAAAACAAACAACCCAGTTTTAAAAATGAAAAAAAAATGTTTGGAAAAAAAAATACTTCACCAAAGATGTATATATGCACATGAAAAGATGCTCAGCATCATTAATCATTAGGGAGATGCAAAGGAAACCATAATGCAATAACACTGCATTTCCATTAGAATGGCTAAAATTAAAAAAATAAAAACCTAAACAATTTCAAATATGGTGAGGATGCTGACCAAGTAGAATTTATATACACTGCTAGTGAAAACAAAAAATGGTATACTCACTTTGGAAAATCGTTTGGCAATATCTTGTGAAGTTAAACATATACTTACTATAAGACCCATTAATACCATTCTTAGTTATTCTTTTTTTTTTTTTTTTTTTTTTTTGCGGTACGCGGCCTCTCACTGTTGTGGCCTCTCCCGTTGCGGAGCACAGGCTCCGGACGCGCAGGCTCAGCGGCCATGGCTCACGGGCCTAGCCACTCCACAGCATGTGGGATCATCCCGGACCGGGGCACGAACCCGTGTGCCCTGCATCGGCAGGCGGACTCTCAACCACTGCGCCACCAGGGAAGCCCCCATTCTTAGTTATTTACCCAAGAAAAATAAAAACTTATGATCACAGAGAAGCCTGTCAGAATATTTATAGTAGCTTTGTTCATTATCACCAAAAACTGGAAATAACTTGACTGTCCTCTACTGTGAGAATGAATTAAAAAAAAAAAAAAAACTGTGGTAACTGTGGTATAGCCATACTGTGAAATACTACTCAGAAATAAAAAGTAATGAGCAACTGATGTACACAGCAAAGGGAGATGATGAATCTCCCTTTTAGCAAACTTAGAATCAAATATTATTAAACTAAAAGGGAGTCTTCTATTTGCAATTATTTTTGCTGCTTTTGCTCAAATTAAGTAATTTACATTATTTACAAAGAAATGTGTTTCTGTCTTCATTGATCCTAAAACATTTTGTAGTTTGATGAGTCCAGTTGGGTTTGACCTTAAAATATTTTGTTTTTTTAACAACTTAATTATATCTTCCTAAAAATGTTCATTAGTGTGTTACACAGTATTTCAAATATAGTAACCATGTATTGAAATTTCATACACATCTTAAAAATCAGTCATCATACCTTTTAATAATATGGAAAAACAATATTTTTAAGCCTATCCTTATTTAATTGCTGCAAAGATAATAAATAGTGGTAATTCTAAGCAAGCAATGTTAATTTTAGATATTATGATGTTAATTCCATAATAATTCCCTTTTCTAATGTTGATTTCATTATTTTGCAGTTTTAGAATCATCTTTTAAAATATATCTGAAAGACATATCACATCAGATCAAAATATACTATTTTTTGTCTTTAATTTTGTGTTAATTATATCAGAATACATTACTATAATCTCAAATAGCAAAATGATTTTTTTAAAACAATTCCTTTGGAGAGCCATCTGCCTTTAGCGTAAAAAAGATCTTCATACACATTCTTTTCATGCTATTTTTACTATTTATGAATTAATCTATTGTTAATATATTACTCTTAATTTTATTAATAACAACAGTAACAACGTTTGTGATTTGAGGTCTTGATGTAAGAATCTTGGTTTCTAAGATACATAAATAAATGGTTAAAATACCAGTTGCGACTTTTTTATGACTGCTCTTAGCCACAGCTGGTGCTCTACCAGTTTGTACAAGCAGTGACATTTGGAAAGTCAAATATGTTGTCCACAAAATAAGTCATAACTTTTTGCTGGCATTTAGTGACCTTTCTCAATATTTAAAAAAAAACATTTTAATACTTTTCATTTTGTGGAAACAATATATGTGAGCAGTAAAGCATCATATTGACACATGATATTCTCATGCGATTGTAATGAAAATGTGCTTAACTGCAGTTCATCGTTCAATTGATTTTTCACATCTTTTGCCATTGCATCAGTCTTTCTTGAAACACAGATATTTCTTAAAGGAGTAAGAGAAAATATATTATTTGGATTTCTTTCTTTCATTCTCATGACCTTTCATAGCTGACAAGTTTAATTTTTTTTTTAAATAGTATATAGCTTAGCATATTCTGTGGTCATTTGTGTTATACTTAAAGAAACAACAGACTCTTTTTTCTTCCTTAATGTTAAGGTTATTTTTCTTTTAACATTAAAATGATAGTATAGAGTCTTCAAAACTTTTGTCTAAATCTTGGAAGTATATTTTGCCAATCTTACCAGCATATTTCATTGTAAAATATTCTATTTAACATTTCATTGTTTCATTAGAATAAAAATAATGTTGGCAGATTAGGTAGGTTGATAACTTTTATTTATGGCATATATTTGAAACCCAATCTGAAATATACAACTGAGTATTGCTGAAATATATTATCTGTAGTTAATATGCTGGACCAAGTACTAAATCTATAAGAAATAAATATTTTCAAATGTTAATATAGAGTCATGTAAGTCAGGTGACTAATCACTCCTCAATTTACTTATTATATTTATTTGTAGAAAATCCAATGTCATTAAAGGCAAAAGTATTTTTGTGTGGAGTTACATTTTAAAAGATAGGTTTTAAATGATTTTTTTGTTGTTGTTTCAGAGATTTCAGTTTATTGTAATGTGTAAGTAGGATTGAGAATCAGTAAGCATATAGACACAGGACACAAAAAACACATTATGATTCTTGCTGAACCATTTGAGAATTAGGTACAAGTGGCTGATGTTATGCTATTTAATCCCTGAATTCTTCATATATCTTCCACGAAAATGGACATTTGCTTATGTAACCATGGCACAATTTCACAAAATTTGATATTGACAGAATACTATCATGCACCATATATGGTGTGTGTTCAAATTTTCTCAGTTGTTTGCAATAGCTGGGTTTTTTTCCCTTAGTCCATGATCATTCATGAAACATTTAATTGTCACACCTCTTTACTCCTTTAATCTGGGGTGATCCCTTCATATTTCATAGTCTTTTGCATTGGCATTTTCTTTTTTTTTTAGATTCCATATATATGTGTTAGCATACGGTATTTGTTTTTCTCTTTCTGACTTACTTCACTCTGTATGACAGACTCTAGGTCCATCCACCTCACTACAAATAACTCAAGTTTGTATCTTATTATGGCTGAGTAATATTCTATTGTATATATGTGCCACATCTTTATCCATTCATCTGTTGATGGACACTTAGGTTGCTTCCATGTCCTGGCTATTGTAAATAGAGCTGCAATGAACATTTTGGTACATGACACTTTTTGAATTATGGTTTTCTCAGGGTATATGCCCAGTAGTGGGATTGCTGGGTCATATGGTAGTTCTATTTTTAGTTTTTTAAGGAACCTCCGTACTGTTCTCCATAATGGCTGTATCAATTTACATTCGCACCAACAGTGCAAGAGGGTTCCCTTTCCTCCACACCCTCTCCAGCATTTACTGTTTGTAGATTTTTTGATGTTGGCCATTCTGACTGGTGTGAGATGATATCTCATTGTAGTTTTGATTTGCATTTCTCTAATGATTAATGATGTTGAGCATTCTTTCATGTGTTTGCTGGCAATCTGTATATCTTCTTTGGAGAAATGTCTATTTAGGTCTTCTGCCCATATTTGGATTGGGTTATTTGTTTTTTTGATATTGAGTTGCATGAGCTGCTTGTAAATTTTAGAGATTAATCCTTTGTCAGTTGCTTCATTTGCAAATATTTTCTCCCATTCTGAGGGTTGTCTTTTGGTCTTGTTTATGGTTTCCTTTGCTGTGCAAAAGCTTTGAAGTTTCATTAGGTCCCATTTGTTTATTTTTGTTTTTATTTCCATTTCTCTAGGAGGTGGGTCAAAAAGGATCTTGCTGTGATTTATGTCATAGAGTGTTCTGCCTATGTTTTCCTCTAAGAGTTTTATAGTGTCTGGCCTTACATTTAGGTCTTTAATCCATTTTGAGTTTATTTTTGTGTATGGTGTTAGGGAGTGTTCTAATTTCATTCTTTTCCATGTAGCTGTCCAGTTTTCCCAGCACCACTTATTCAAGAGGCTGTCTTTTCTTCACTGTATATTCTTGCCTCCTTTATCAAAGATAAGGTGATTTTTAAAGTACATCATTATCCACCAAAGCATTTGAAAGTTGTATGGGACATGAAACCATCATTTCTTGTTTGAAGTTGTCCTATCCATAGCTGAATGTCTTGTATCTTTTGCACTTATCCACAAATGCTAGCACCATCATTCTATCATTGAAACAAAAAAGGCTCTCAAATTTGGATAATGTCCACTTGGAGTTATAGTGTCTAGATGAGATTTTACTACAATAGACCATTGGCCTCTTAACCTATCCTGTCTGCTTCCTAGAGCATCATATTGGTCATGTCACTAGTCTACTTCAAATTTACAAAAGTTAGCCTCCAGATTCCTTAGTCTGGCATTCAGTACTCTCCACCATCTGGCCCAAAACCCAGTTTAATTTATCTGTGCCACGAGACTTTATCTTAATTCTTCAGTTAGTGAAAACCTTTTATTACTCATTTTGAACTGCTTTCCTTTTTTCTCTACATAGCATTTATGCTATTCTATGCTCTACTTCTGGTTATCTGTATCTCTACTTTGATTTGCACATTATGTGGACTTGGTACAGATGAATTATTCATCCAAATTGGGTTTGTCCAGAATTTTTAATCATTGGAAATACATTCTTAACATACACAAAATTATTATTCTATGCCAAAAATATTATTCACATAACTAAATCCACAAATAAAATAATATTAAGGTGTTAAGAAAACATTCTTGCATTAAAATCTTTAGGGAACACAGTTTGCCCCAAAGCTCAAATAACAGTATGCAAATATAAAAATCTTTTTCAGATATTCAATTGCATCTGACTTAATAGTTTTGCTTGGTTTTCAAATCATTTTTAATTAGAATCTCATTCTCTCTGGACCCCTAGAATTTCCACTGTGTTTCTCCTGGCACAAAAGTGACAAGAAAGGGATTTAGGGCCAATAAAAAAAAAAAAAGCTTTCAGATTCAGGCTGAGCCTGTACGTGTGCAGTTGAATCAAAATGAATCTGCATGAATCTGCATGAATCAAAATGATTTATGAATCATTTTGAAGCCAATTTGCTACAAAGAGTCTGCATGATTCTCCTAATGACAGAGAAGCTAGAACTGATAGTCTCCCCTGTTGAAGTCTCAATGTGCATAAATCACTTGTAAATTGGGTCTACAAAACCATTCAGTACAGGGTGATTGACCATGGAAATGTAGACTCAGTCAAAGATACTTGTTCAACTCTTTCTGGGACAGGGGATTCAATATGAAAGGAAAATTCGTCATCCATATTATATATGGGAACTTTGTATTATCTTAACAGTTCTCTTGTAAATCTAAAATTGTTCTAAAATTTTTTTTAAAATGTAAAGGACTCTGTAATACCACCCAACAACCTCTGTAATGGTTAAAATCAGTGCAATTGCCATTTGACAGGAAAAAAGACAGAGACTCAAAATACATTGGAAGAACTTACCAAAGTTCACATAGCTAGAATATGCTGGTGATCTTAAACACAGAAGTCACTCTGAGGCGTGATTGCTTCCCATTGTGCATCTTGACTGCAAATTTGTAGAAGCTGAATCCAGGAAATGACAGTCTGACCACCCATTGCAGACAGCAAATACAAAATGCCATGATTCCAATTATCGATATGGTTTAATCATCCTTCCTTACTACTAGTTTTCAGGGTTAATTAAAACGATTGTAACTTTCTATACTACTCTTGCTTTCTTGATCAGAAATTGATTTTTTCTATTTGAAGTAGTTCCACTACAGTTAATTCATTTTATAAAAAAACAAGGGCAATCAAATCTACTTAAGAGCATTTTGAGAAGAATAGTGAAAGATATGAAGATCATCCTAAATTTAAGGTTCATTTCTTAGACTCTAGACCTAATATACCTGATCTCCTTACATGAATAGAAAAGTTACTCATCACAATATTCACCTAGGTAGACTGTGTTTTGGGAAAAGATTATACACACTTTGATCTGTGTTTTTTCTTTTCTTCAACTCAAATTATATTTAATGTGAAGGAGAAAAATTCATCAAAATAGTAATACTTATGCTAACTTAAAATCATAAGCAATAATACACCAATCATAAAGAAAATCTATACTTATAATTTATACAAAAAATAATATTGTGGCTCATGAAAATCAAAACCTACAGAAAACCTAAATATTGAAAATCCCTTGCTCACTTTATAAAATCTTTATCCCATGACATAAAGTATCTGTTGCATGCAGAACATTCTCACAGATGTTTAGTATATAAAAGAGTATACCAATTAATTTTAAACATTTTATGGAGTGAGACAAACATTCAAAAATTTGAAAACATTTAGTTTAGCTATTTTTTATCACTTTAAAGATACACTGAACTGTAAGAAAATGCAACATATACAACTAAAAACTACTTCTTGAGATGTATTTTTTCAATTTTAAACTTTTTGGATGTAATTAGATTTATGTCTTCAAAATATATTCAGAAAAATCAAATTTTCTAATAGAGTTATTATTTCCAACAAACATTTATACTACTATACCCTGAAAGTGTAAGGGTGAAAATTCATGACTCTATCACACAAGACATGGTGATTTTGTCTATTTTCCTCTCAGCATGGATTACCCCAAATGAGGCAGATTCTCTTCTCTCTGATCTACGGATAAACGTTATCTAGCTCTTTTATGACTAAACTGTTATGTTGGAAAATATGTTAGAATCACAGTAGTAGCGTCCAATATAAACAGAACTTCAACACACTCTTCTGGTTCATAATTTATGTCCAGAACATATTTAAAATGGCCCTAAATCCGTTGTAAATCAAACTAATTTACAATTGCCCCTCGTTTGTTTTTGCTTGTTTGCTTTTTTTGGAGAAGTTCGCTCATGTGTCAAAGAAGGAGAGACATTCAGATACTTGGAAACATGGATTTGGACAGTCTACCAAAGCTTCTTTGAAAGGATTTGACTAGTTTCCCTTTTCTAAAATTAAAACTCATTGCCTAGAATAAATCTCATTACTCAGGGAAAAATGCCTCCCTGATCCAATATGCTATCATCACAATTTCCCTAGTATTTGTCTCCCACAAATTTTCCAACCCAGAATTGTGTGAAAACCATGCAGAGAAGTATTTTTTTTTCTTTGAAGTTTGAACACTTAAAAACAACAATAACAGGGACTTCCCTGGTGGTCCAGTAATTAAGACTGTATTTCCAATGCAGGAGGTGCAGTTTCAATCCCTGGTCAGGGAACTAAGATCCCATATGCCGGGTGGCATGGTCAAAAAAAAAAAAATGTGCTTCTAATACATACACAAACATTCACATGAAAGTTTAGGACAAGAGACTTATCTGTTAAAATCTGCCATTGCAGTCATGTTGGATGTTTTCTGGTTTGGAAAAGTCTGGACAGGAAGAGAGAGACAGAGAGAGTTCCAGTTGGAACACATTATCCTTGAAACATGCACATGAGAAATGCTTGGAAAGCAGTTGAAAATATTTCTTCAAGATATTACCTGGAATGCCCTCCATATTTTCTTCCCTTACCATAATTCCTGGGAAACTTCTACACCTCACTTAAGACCCTGTTGGAAAGTTTGTGTTTGTAAGATTTTTCATGACCTCTGAAATGAGAATGACTCACTCTATTCACTGTTTCTCTACTTTAGTATTTAGCACATTAATTACAGTTATGTGTTTAATTATCTGTCTGCTGTTAGGCCTTTTTAGGGAAAGCTATATCTTATTTGCCTAAAACATAGGAATATTTTCAACACATTTGGTAAATAAATGGATTTATTAATTAATTAAAAATTTAACAGGGCTCCCTGCTAACTCACTATAGCATATTTGTTTCTGCAAGAATTCTCCACCTGAACTGGGTACAAGTAATTCTAACTGTCCTTATCTGAAAATAAGGACTTGATTTCCTCAACATCAATTTTTATATCAGTGGTAGAGAAATTGCAGAGTAATTCATATAACAACTCAGCTATAGTGCATATAACCTCAAATTTTCCTCTCAGTATCTATCAAGGCTAATGTGACACAGCAATGGGCAGGAGAGGATGCTTTCTTATATGTATATGAGCTGTTATTTCTAAACTTATTTTTGCTGACGTCAGTATAATCCCCCATTTAATTGATCCAGATTCATGTATGTTTGACACTTACTTAGTGCCTATTATATGCCAGGCTCTGTGTTACTTGCCCCTGATCCCTACTTGGTGATTCCTAGGGGACAAGTTAAGAAATTAAAAATCTCACTATGTATTAACAGTAGCAAACATTGAAAAAATTCTAGAATACACTGATAATAAATATTATCCTATAGCTAGAAACATGAACATTAGTATACTTTATGAATTACATTTAGCCTTAATATTATTGATTTTGAAATTTAATTCATATTGTAAAATACGCTCATACTGACATTGGTCTTCTGTTTTTGTTTTATTTTTTTCCACTTACAGTAAGATAAACAGAAAAAAAGTACAGAAAAGGAACCCATTGTCTTTGAGAAAATCTCTCTTTGCTCTTAAACATGATCTAATTAGAATCAATATTTAATAAATGAGAAACTGAAAAATATAAATGTGACTGAAGTCCATCTCATATGTTGTCTATACTTGGAAAACATCAGGCATGTTTAAAGTTAGATTTGCTTGAATAATATGCAATCTAATAATACAGGTGTGTTACCCCAAAGGAAGTTAACTGAATGAACATAGAGAATTTAACAGATGTTTTTTTTTTTGTAAATATTTTTTTGGAGTGGATGGTTTTTCCAATGTTTTTATTATTTCACCTTGATTTGATTAGACTGAGACACTGAAGGGTTCACGTGACCCCCAAGCCCAGAAGTAGGCACCAGGGTGGAGACAGAGACAACTCCAGGAAAACGCCTATGGATTTGTCTTAAGAAGAAGGCAACAGAAATCCTAACATTTAGAGAGCCTGGCACCTTCATGTGGTTTTCTTATGGCTCAGATAAAGCATTTGGAAAGTTTTATAGACTCCTCATCCTCTCCCAAGAAACTATGAATTATTTTGAGGCACCTTGTGACAGGTTAAAGGATCATCAATGGTGACAGGATGGTTTTCTAGAGCCTTTTGTGGACTCAACTTGTTCCAAGAGAGAAAATGAAATATATATTTAACTGGGATTCTTTAGATTCCAATTTTAAACACAATCCAACCTCTTTACAGCAAAGCAAGATGGACATCATTCACTTCCCACAGTTCAAAATCACCTATTTGGTAGAGGGCAGAGGCGGCATTTAACATCCTACAATGCACAGGCCCCCATTCCCCACCACATACATAAACACATACACAACAAAGAAATATCTGGTTCAAAATGTCAAAAGTGCAAAACTGAGAAGCCTGCCACATAGGAACAGTAACTGGAGTGATTGTGGATTTCCCATGCAAAACTATGGAGGCCTGAAAGAAATGATACAATATTTGTAAACTGCTGAAAAAAAAGGAAATTTCGATGCAAAATTCTACATCCAGTGTAATTAAATTTCATGAATGAAATGACATAAAGACATTCTCTGAAAAAAAGAACACTAAGGGAATTGCTCTTCCAGCAGATCTGCCCTAAGTTGATAAGAAAGTTTTGCATACAAAATGGAAATGGCTCCAGAAAGAAACCTGGAAATTAAGAACAAAGGAAAAATAACCCAAATGATGTATATCTGGGTAAATATAATGGATTATTCTTCTCTTGAGTTCTTCAAAATATGTTTGGGTGCTAAAACCATAACTTATAATATTGTCTGTTTATAGATGTAATATGTAAGAAACTATAATGTAATCAGAGAGGGTAAAGTGACCTGTATAGTGGTTCAGGTTGTACATTATACTTAAAGAGGTAAATATTGACTCTAATTCGAGTGTAAAAAGTTGTGTTTACAATTTAATCCATAGAGATACCATTAAAAATATACAAAGAGATGTAGTCAAAAGCAAAATAGTTAAATTTAAATGGAATGCTCAAAATTGTTCAAATAACTCGAAAGGAGGAAGAGAAGGGGGAAAAAAGGAACAAAAATAAAAGGAAACAAAGAGGAAACAAATAATAAAATTATAAAACCAAATTAAATCTTATCAATAAATATATTAAATATAAATTATTTAAACATACCAGTTAAAAAACAACAGATAAGAAAATGATCTTCTGCTATGTGCTTGCATCCATTGAGTGCAGGTTGTGTAATCTACGAGCAGATCAGCTGGCTGTAAGATATAAGTTCAAAGAACATAAGGAAATGTACTTATAGAAAATGAAGCCATCAGTTCTGACTTAATTGGACAGAATTTTAATAAGGGTTTATCACCAAAACCATCTCAGAATTCTATCTAAATCTTGAGATGGCAAAAATATTTTTAAATCTCTTCATATTATTAAGAGATATTGATTGAGTGGTTATTATGCCTATAGTAATATAACACTAGTCTAGTTATATATATTATGTAATAGAGGTTTATGTTTGTGAATGACATGTAGTCTATAGTACATTGAAGTCTACATTAAGCTGTGTGGTTCATTTAATAGAACTGGTGCATATTATTTTAAAATCAATATCAAAGTTCATTTATTGAATATAAACTCCTTAGTTAGAAATATAACCATGTTCATTTTCAGAGAAAACACTATGCTTTTCATGGCAATTCACATAATGACTTAGTTTCCAGGAAGGTTTTTGATGAAAAGTAATGCCTATACAAAAATGTTCCTAGCAGAAATATTTCCCCCTCAGCTAATTTGAATCAAAGTACTGCTATAAATATTTCACAGTTATTAGAGAAAGGTGTACTGAGAAAATCAAAACAAAAATAGAGTCTCTGCTTCAAAAGATTGCATTATTCTCTAGTGGTTTTGAGTTGGCACTAATACTGGGACAGAAGGAAAGACCCAAAATAGCAACAACAGGCTCTTCGGGCTCCCTGCATCAATTTTCTCACAAATACCAAACAAATGTGTGTATGTGTTTGTGTATGCATGTGTGTAATATTGTCAGGGGGACACAGGATAAAATAATTTCACGGAAATATTTGTGTGAGCCCATTAAAAAAAAAAATATATATATATATATATATCTTCCTCTCTATATATATCTTTCTCTCTCTCCCTCTCTCTCTCTCTCTCTCTCTCTCTCTCTCTCTCTCTCTATATATATATATATATATATATATCAACTTCACGTAATGAAATCAGAGAAAGATAATTTTAATTTTGGTTAACTATTTAAGGAAGTCACTTATTTAAGGAATTTCAATGTACTTAGAAAATTTTCTCTCTCTTCTTTTTATTACTATATATTCATAGAGCAATAAGTCTCACAAAAATAGATCATTGAAAGTTAGAAATCAGAGTGAGGTTATGGCTCCCTGTATTTGGTTTAGGAATCTGGAAAAATCAGTAATTGAAGGAACAGATGTTTGAATCTTTTCAAATGTACTTAGCAAAGATTTATTCCTCAACCTCATCCCCTTCTCCACCTTCACCCCTCATGCTGTCCGTATCACACACAAGTATCCACAGGAGCACTGTGGATTGTTGTTTCCTGAATTGTGGGCAATATGATGGTATAACATTTCAATGGTTGTCGGTAATCTAAATGTGTTCTCCTTGTTTTCTGGTTGTCCCTGACGATGCTGGGAGTGGAGTAAGTTGTGAAGAGTAAATGAGATATAAGTGAAAGTGTGTCCTTTTAGACAACTTGTACACTAAGAAACTGTGAAAAAATGTCAACCAGTGCCTTGCATTTTGTGATCAATTTATAGAAATTATTGATTTAACACTTTAAAGAAGTTCTATTTTTGCCTTTCTACACTACTTAAATCCCTGTCCAAGAATGTAGAATTCTTTTCTAGGAAAACAGAGGGTTCTGTTGCAGTTCTCGATCAGACCTAGATGTGAATTGGATTAAAAAAAAGAGATGTAGAAAATTTTCTAAGCCATTAGTAGGACAGAAAGTCTCTTTCAAGATTAGTTCACTTTGCAGGAGGCCAACTTCTGGATGCCAAATAATAAATGGGGTCCCCGAGGAAGAGCCTCCTGAATGATTAGATTAACGTAGATCAGTTCTTATGAGAAATAGGTTCTAAGGCAGTTCTGCACTGAGACCCTGCAGTAATATTGAGCCCTTTTTATCTTAAGAAGCTTGTGATTGCTGTGTTCATCCAAAGAATATCACTTCATCTTATGCAATTCTACTTTCTTTATGGAAACGTTGGCAATAAAAAGGAAAAAGTAATAGAAATTAATGGAGAAAATAGTAGTTCAGACTGAGGGATAATAATGTGAAATGCATTTCACCTTTACCATGTAGAGAGAAATAAAATGTTATCAAGTTTATGGAAAGTACCATCAAATTAATAGAATTTTAAGTACGCACTTTATGAAAGAAGACCATATTGATACTGTTTCCTGGCTGATGTTTAAATTTTTCATCTCAATATGTTTCCTGGGGTCATATGTGAGTTCTTATCTTAGTTGTAGCTTGCAAGGGTTATTGTGTCCAAGCTTGTACTGCTCTCTACATAAAGCTAATAAGTTGAGAGACAAGGTGTTGGGACAAAGAATAGTGACTTTATTCGAAAAGCCAGCACACCAAAAAGGTGGTGGATTAACATCCTAAAGAACCACCTTTTGTATATGTATTATGTATACTTCAAGCTATAAGCCACAATCCTATTTATGATTAATGTACCTACGTGCAGTTAGCAAGACTGGGCAGGAAGCAATTAGCTATAGAGAACAAGTCTAGAGCTTAAAGAAATAGATACAACATGAAGTCAGGTTAGTTCTTCCCTATAACACTAGAATTTTTATTTCTCTTCTATGATGATATACCATCATTAGTGTGTAGGAATGTGTGTGTAGGAATGCAAGAGATTTCGGTGCATTAATTTTGTATCCTGTTACTTTACCTAATTCATTGATTAGCTCTAGTAGTTTTCAGGTAATATCTTTAGGATACTATACGTAAAATATCATGCTATCTGCAGTGACAGCTTTACTTCTTCTTTTCCAAGTTTGATTCTTTTTATTTCTTTTTCTTCTCTGACTGCTGTGGCTAAAACTTCCACAACTATGTTGAATAATAGTGGTGGAAGTGGACAACCTTGTCTTGTTCCTGATCTTAGTGAAAATGGTTTCAGTTTTTCACCATTGAGAACGATGTTGGCTCTTGGTTTCTCATAAAGGGCCTTCATTATGTTGAGGTAAGTTCCCTCTATGTCTACTTTCTGGAGGGTTTTTATCAATAATGGGTGTTGAATTTTGTCAAAAGCTTTCTCTGCATCTATTGAGGTGGTCATATGGTTTTTCTCCCTCAATTTGTTAATATGGTGTATCACACTGATTGATTTGCATATATTGAAGAATCCTTGCATTCTTTTGAATCCTTGCATTCTATTCAAGTGGGATAAATCCCACTTGATAATGGTGTATGATCCTTTTAATGTGCTGTTGGATTCTGTTTGCTGGTATTTTGTTGAGGATTTTTGCATCTATGTTCATCAGTGATATTGGCCTGTAGTTTTCTTTCTTTTTGACATCTTTGTCTGGTTTTTGTGTCAGGGTGATGGTGGCCTTGTAGAAAGAGTTTGGGAGTGTTTCTCTCTCTACTATATTTTGGAAGAGTTTGAGAAGGATATGTGTTAGCTCTTCTCTAAATGTTTGATAGAATTTGCCTGTGAAGCTATCTGGTCCTGGGCTTTTGTTTGTTGGAAGATTTTTAATCACAGTTTCAATTTCAGTGTTTGTAATTGGTCTGTTTATATTTTCTATTTCTTCCTGGTTCATTTGGGAAGGTTGTGTTTTTCTAAGAATTTGTCCATTTCCTCCAGGTTGTCCATTTTATTGTCATATAGTTGCTTGTAGTAATCTCTCATGATCCTTTGTATGTCTGCAGTGTCAGTTGTTACTTCTTTTTCATTTCTAAATCTATTGATTTGAGTTTTCTCCCTTTTTTTTCTTGATGACTCTGGTTAATGGTTTATCAATTGTGTTTATCTTCTCAAAGAACCAGCGTTTAGTTTTATTGAGCTTTGCTATTGTTGCTTTCATTTCTTTTTCATTGATTTCTGATCTGATCTTTATGATTTCTTTCCTTCTGCTAACTTTGGAGTTGTTTTGTTCTTCTTTCTCTAATTGCTTTAGGTGTAAGTTTAAGTTGTTTATTTGAGATGTTTCTTGTTTCTTGAGGTAGAATTGTATTGCTATAAACTTCCCTCTTAGAACTGCTTTTGCTTCATCCCCGAGGTTTTGAGCCATCATGATTTTGTTGTCATTTGTTTCTAGGTATTTTCTGATTTCATCTTTGATTTCTTTGGTGATCCCTTGGTTATTTAGGAGTTTATTGTTTAGCCTCCATGTGTTTGTATTTTATACAGATTTTTTCGACTAATTGATGTCTAGTCTCATAGTGTTGTGGTCAGAAGGGATACTTGATATGATTTCAATTTTCTTAAATTTAGCAAGGCTTGATTTTGATCCAAGATATGATCTATCCTGGAGAATGTTCCATGAGCACTTGAGAAGAAAGGGTATTCTGTTGGTTTTGGATGGGATGTCCTATAAATATGAATTGTCCATCTTGTTTAATGTATCATTTAAAGCTTTTGTTTCCTTATTTATTTTCATTTTGGATGATCTATCCATTGGTGAAAGTGGGGTGTTAAAGTCCCCTACTATGATGGTATTACCTTCGATTTCCCCTTTTATGCCTGTTAGCATTTGCCTTATGTATTGAGGTGCTCCTATTTTGGGTGCATAAATAATTACAATCGTTTTATCTTCTTCTTGGATTGATCCATTCATCATTATGTAGTGTCCTTCTCTGTCTTTTGGAATACCCTTTATTTTAAAGTCTGTTTTGTCTGATATGAGAATTGCTGCTCCAGCTTTCTTTTGATTTCCATTTGCAGGGAATATCTTTTTCCATCCCTTGACTCTCAGTCTGTATGTGTCCCTAGGTCTGAAGTGGGTCTGTTGTAGACAGCATATATACAGGTCTTGTTTCTGTATCCCTTCAGCCAGTCTATGTCTTTTGGTTGGAGCATTTAATCCATTTACATTTAAGGTAATTATCAATATGTATGTTCCTATTACCATTTTCTTAATTGTTTTGTTTTTGTTATTGTCAGTGTTTTCCTTCGCTTGTGTTTCCTGCCTAGAGAAGTTCCTTTAGCATTTGTTGTAAAGCTGGTTTGGTGGTGCTGAATTCTCTTAGCTTTTGCTTGTCTGTAAAGGTTTAAATTTCTCTGTCGAATCTGAATGAGGTCCTTGCTGGGAAGAGTAAACTTGGTTGTAGGTTTTTCCCTTTCATCACTTTAAATATGTCCTGCCACTACCTTCTGGCTTGCAGAGTTTCTGCTGAAGGATCAGCTGTTAACCTTATGGGGAGTCCCTTGTATGTTATTTGTTGTTTTTCCCTTGCTGCTTTTAATATTTTTTCTTTGTATTTAATTTATGACAGTTTGATTTATTTCTGTCTCAGTGTGTTTCTCCTCGGACTTATCTTGTATGGGACTCTCTGCAGTTCCTGGACTTGATTGACTATTTTCTTTCCCATATTAGGGAAGTTTTTGACTATAATTTCTTCAAATTTTTTCTCATTCTTTTTCTGTTCTCCTTCTGAGACGCCTATAATTCGAATGTTGGTGCATTTATTGTTTTCCCAGAGGTCTCTGAGACTGTCCTCAATTCTTTTCATTCTATTTTCTTTATTCTGCTCTGTGGTAGTTATTTCCTCTATTTTACTTTCGAGGTCACTTATCCATTTTTCTGCCTCAGTTATTCTGCTATTCATTCCTTCTAGAGAATTTTTAATTTCATTTATTCTGTTGTTCATCATTGTTTGTTCGCTCTTTCATTCTTCTAGAACCTTCTTAAACATTTCTTTTATTTTCTCCATTCTATTTCCAATATTTTGGATCTTTATTATCATCACTCTGAATTTTTTTTCAGGTAGACTGCCTATTTCTTCTTCGTTTGGTCTGGTGGGTTTTTATCTTGCTCCTTCATCTGCTGTGTGTTTCTCTGTCCTCTCATTTTGCTTAACTTACTGTTTGGGGGTCTCCTTTTTGCAGGCTGCTGGTTCATAGTTCCCTTTTTTTTGGTGTCTGCCTCTGGTGGGTAAGGTGGTTCAGTGGGTTGTGTAGGCTGAGGGGACTGTGCCTGTGTTCCCGTGGATCAGGCTGGATCTTGTCTTTCTGGTGAGCAGGACAATGCTCAGTGTGTTTTGCGGTGTCTGTGACCTTACTATGATTTAGGCAGCCTCTCTGCTAATGGGTGGGGTTGTGTTCCTGTCTTACTCATTGTTTGGCATAGCGTGTCCAGCACTGTAGTTTGCTGGTCATTGAGTTGAGGTGGGTCTTAGCATTGAGATGGAGATCTCTGGAAGAGCTTTCACCGTTTGATATTACATGGAGCTGGGAGGTGTCTGGTAGACCAATATCCTGAACTCGGCTCTCCCAAGTCAGAGGTACAAGCCTGACAGCTGCCCAGAGCACCAAGAACCTGTTAGCCACACAGCTCAGAAGAAAAGAGAGAAGAAAAGAATGTTATTAAAATAAAAAATATTATTAAAAATAAAAAAAGTGGGCTTCCCTGGTGGCGCAGTGGTTGAGAGTCCACCTGCCAATGCAGGGGACATGGGTTCGTGCCCAGTTCGGGAAGATCCCACATGCCGCGGAGCAGCTGGGCCCGTAAGCCATGGCTGCTGAGCCTGTGCATCCAGAGCCTGTGCTCCGCAACGGGAGAGGCCACAACAGTGAGAGGCCCGCGTACTGCAAAAAAATAAAAAATAAATAAAAAAGTAAAATGTAATGAAAAATAAAAGAAAGAAAGAAGAGGACAACCAAATCAAAAACCAAATCCACCAATGATAACAAGCAGTAAAATATATACTAAAAAAAAAGACAGACAGAACCCTAGGACAAATGGTAAAAGCAAAGCTATACAGACAAAATCACACAAAAAATCATACACATACACACTCACAAAAAGAGGAAAAGGAAAAATATCTATATATAAAAAAATTTAAAAAGGAAGAGAGCTACCAAATCACTAAACAAATCTACCAGTGGTAATAAACTCTAAATTCTAAATTGAGATAAACATAAAACCAGAAACAAATTAGATGCAGAAAGCAAACCCCAAGTCTACAGTTGCTCCCAAAGTCCACCACCTCAATTTTGGGATGATTCATTGTCTATTCAGGTATTCCAGAGATACAGGATACATCAAGTTGATTGTGGAGATTCAATCCACTGCTCCTGAGGCTGCTAGGAGAAATTTCCCTTTCTCTTCATTGTTCGCACAGCTCCTGTGGTTCAGCTTTGCATTTGGCCCTGCCTCTGCGTGTATGTCATCTGAGGTTGTCTGTTCTTCACTCAGACAGGACGGGGCTAAAATAGCAGCTGATTAGTTGGCTCTGGCTCACTCAGGCTGGAGGGAGGGAGGGGTACCGAATGCTGGGCAAGCCTGAGGTGGCAGAGGCCAGCATGACGTTGCAACAGCTTGAGGTTTGCCGTGTGTTCTCCCAGGGAAGTTGTCCCTGGATTACGGGACCCTGGCAGTAGCGGGCTGCACAGGCTCCCAGGAGGGCAAGTGTGGATAGTGCCCTGTGCTTTCACACAGGATATTTGGTGGCTGCAGCAGCAGCCTTAGCATTTCCTGCCTGTCTCTGGTGTCCATGCTGATAGACGCGGCTTGTGCCCATCTCTAGAGCTCATTTAGGCGGTGCTCTGAATCCCTTCCCCTCATGCATCCCAAAACAAAGGTCTCTTGCCTCTTAGGCAGGTCCAGACATTTTCCTGACTAGCTGTGGAGCACTAGCTCCCTTTAAGCTGTGTTCACGCAGCCAACCCCAGTCCTCTCTTTGGAGTCTGAACTCAGAAGCCTGAGCCTCAGCTCCGAGCCCCCGCCCGCCCCGGCGGGTGAGTAGACAAGCCTCTCGGGCTGGTGAGTGCTGGTCGGCACCAATCCTCTGTGCGGGAATCTCTCCGCTTTGCCCTCTGCACCCCTGTTGCTGCGCTCTCCTCCGTAGCTCTGAAGCTTCCCCCTGCCATCTCCACAAGTGAAAGGGCTTCCTAGTCTGTGGAAACTTTTCCTCCTTCACAGCTCCCTCCCAGAGGTGCAGGTCCTATCCCTATTCTTTTGTCTCTGTTTTTTCTTTTGCCCTACCCAGGTAGGTGGGGATTTTCTTGCCTTTTGGGATGTCAGTTCTTCTGCCAGTGTTCAGTAGGTGTTCTGTAGGAGTTGTTCCACATGTAGATGTATTTTTGATGTATTTTTGGGGAGGAAGTTGATTTCCACGTCTTACTCCTCCACCATCTTGAAGGTCTCTTGCATTACTTTCTTGCTCCCAATAATGCTAAAGTTTGAACCAAGGTATTGATTATCTGCTGTCTATGGCAGGTGCTGAAGTAAATGTTTAACTGTTATTGAGGTAAATGCAAATTTAGTATAATCTAAGTTTCCTTTTAGCACTTATTTTAGTTCTCTAGCTTGAGGAATTTTGCAATAGCTAAATCAGTTACTGAAAATGTATGTGATTAGACACCATACAGGAAGGACATGAATCTTGAAAAAGAAATTAAGATTTTTGACAAGTTTTCTGGTAATTCAGAAACTACAAGCAGGCAGAGGTTAGGTTTTTACTCTCTAACCACCAAGATCTCCTCTTGGAATTTAGAAGAAGCACAGACAAAAGAGAGCTGGAAAACAGAAGAATAAAGAAATGTGACACTGCGTGGTTCATACAAACTTGAGCCACTGATAAATCTTGAAAATTCTTTGAGCAGTATTGTAGCTGATGCTAGAAGATCACATAGGAACATAGCTGCAAAATACCAAATAGTGCTTCCCTTGAAATAGTAATGTTGTACCACCCTTTGACCTAAGCTTTTGAGAACTCTTAATAAATGTATCAGCATTAGTAGTTCTTTAAAAAATACCCTGCTAATGAAGTGACTCCTTTGTCCTACTACCCCAGGAACTTATGCCACCAAAGTGCCATTACTTTAGAGAGAGCAATATTGGAAGAATAGAAGATCATGATGGGACCATGTTGCCAACATTCCAAGAAGTCAGCAAGAATGAGACGATCCTGTTGAAAGGACTGATAAAAGTGAAATTTTTGCCTAGTGACCACATCACCTGACCTATCAATGAGTATAAATCCAGCTTTACCTCCTCTTTTACCAATCAACACTTCACCTGATCGATTACCTCATCTTGCACCAATTAACTAATCTTCCCCTCTTTTATCCATAAAAACTCTGAGCCCCTCTCCTGTAGTCAGGGGACATATTTGTATTTCTACCCGAATCTGTGTACTCCAAATTGCAATTCTTTTGTTCCAAATAAACAGTCTGCCTCTTTAACTGGTTTCTTGTTTTTAGATTGTCAGATTAGAGGATGAAACTTTTGGTTATATAAAAAGACCCCCCAAATAGTATTCCACTTACCAATCTGAATCTTGTACCCACTGAATAAGATAAAGGAGATTAAATAAGAGATCAAAATATAGTTGTCGTTCCAATTAAAAGCTAGATATTAGAGAACATTAATTATTTCCAGGACAAATAAATTTACCCACCCACCCAGTCCTAAGTAGTACTGGGTAGGGGTATGCCTCTCAAGATGAGACCTGCCCCAAGAGTTGTAGAGAAGGATGGCTGTGTCCTGCAAGCAGCTTGATCCCCAGAGAAGAGGAAATGCTGGCCTGTGCATGATGAGTTTCAGCTGATCAGAAAAGCCATTCTTTTCCTCCAAGGAAAAATAAGAGTCATAAAGGGAATAGTTATTATTACAGACACTTGCTCCATTTTTAAGGAAACATTTGAGAAATGGAACAAACATTATCTCTTAGAGAAAAAAACATAACATCTATATGTATGTATACAAATATATGCATGCAAATACACACATGTGCATACACACACGTATACAGGCAGTTACAATATATTGTAATAAAGACTCCTACAGTGAAGTATATGCATATAATTTCACCAATACCATAACTGTTTTAACTATTGTAGCTTTATAGTAAGTTCTGAAATTAGGTTAATGAAAGTCCAGACTTTTTCTTCCATTTTAAAATGTTTTGACTATTCTAGCTTCTTTGCTTTTCTCTAGATGATAGATTGACAGATAGAAGATAGGTAGAAGATAGATAGATAGATGAGAGATAGATAGATAAACAGATAGATAGGAATATGATATATGTAGATGATAGAATGATCTATATATATTTATCTATCAATAATCAACTTGTTATGCAGAAATTTCTGGAATGTAATTTTTATAACTGTATTGTGATACATTTGATATGGAATAAATTGCCCATATCTAAAGTTACAATTTGATACATTTTATAAAACTGTAACCACAATAAAGATAATGGAATTATCCAACACTGCCAAAAGTTTACACATGATTCATGTTAATTCCAACAACACATACCTCCCGGTACTACCATATTTTCCAAATATAAGGAAAAGTCCTTGAGCTGTAAAAACTCAGCATTAATTTCATTTGTATAAATGAAATTCCTAAAGGTTTGAAGGCAAAGACATGGAGACTTTCATGTGGAATTTGGAAAGACTGAGAAAAGTCAGCAAAGGTGTATTTCTAACAGACTGGGCAGTATCGTCAGCACACATACCAAAGGGTAGCCATCATATACCTGCAAAAAAACAAAAAGACTGAACCAAGGTATCTAATTCCACAGGATTGAATGGGTTCATTTGTTTACTTATTATTGTTGAAACCATGTTATAATTATCTTTGAATCTGAAGGGCTTTCTCATAGTACCTACCACAATTCAGGTTCTCAAGAGGCAACTAACTACTACTAACTACTGAATTTAATTGTCATCATACAAAACATTTTATGACTAAAATCAAATAGGATTTATAAATATGATGGTAGTATTCCCTGGAAGTTTTATAATTACAGACCCTGATTTTTCTCCAGATTTTAGGTATAATTAGACTAAGGTGGGAAAAATTTATCATAAAATGACTAAAATTAATTGCTTACATAACATAGAATCTCTCATAAGTCAAGTTTCCATCTTTGTCCTCAAGGGGCTTTTGAATGAAACATTGAATAACTTAGACCCAAAATAATATGATATAGTGAGCTTTGGCTAAATCATCTTATAATAAAAGAAACACATATAAATAATAGTTAGATCATAAGGCAAACATACAAATAAATATAGACAGGGGAAAAATATATCAACTATTTAAGTTAATAAGATTGCTATGAGTCAAAGAAGAAATGGAAACAACAGGGCATACAACTTTTATGCTAAAACAAAAAGAAGTATCTCAGTTTTGTTAAAATATATTTTCCTGAAATTAAGTGTTTAAGAAATTTGATTGCATAATACTTACACAAAGGCCTTGATTAAATGCACAAATATTGCTTTGAGTAATAATTGGATGCTGCTAAAGCATATGTCCCTCAGCTTTGTAAGGCAAGTGATTTTACTGAACCTGAGGCCTAGTAAGAATTCATATTAGCAGTGTGAGTGTGTATAACTGAAGACCCATCTATTTTTTCATATATTCTTTTTCCATCAATACATTTTTTCAATAGTTATTTTTTATGTTCCTATTCTAAGACTGGCATTATAATAAGAACTTAAAATCACCCTAGTTTTATAGTATAGAGTAGAAAACCTTTCTGATCTTGACAAGGGGAGGTAAATTCTTGTCTAAGATGTTTATTTGATACTGTTTTTAAATACTGTCATCAGTTTTAAGCTCAATCTATTGAAAGCATATTTACCTTCTCATTTATCCAAAATAGCATTCAGAAACAGTTGGAAAACCCCAGAATCTTGGACAGTTTTTCATTTTTCCTCACACCATTTCAAGTAATTGGAATTAATACAAATGTTTACTGCTGAGTACAGTGTGTTGCTGGGCAAGTTAGTGAGCCATGGTTACATATTACAACTTCTCAAAAATTAAATCAGATTATTATTTCCTTGAGAAATCAATAGTGTTTAGGATGATTATAATTTTTTTTAGTAGTGATGCTACATATATATATACACTACTGGCTACACAGAGACACAAAAAACAAAATATTTGTAGGGGAGGTGAAGTTTTCATTGTGTCAAAGGCAATTGGTAGCACACAAAAAGCTAGGCTAGAGAGGACCTTTAAAACGGTGGAGGAGTAAGATGTGGAGATCACCTTCTTCCCAACAAATACATCAAAAATACATCCACATGTGTAACAACTCCTACAGAACACTTACTGAACGCTGGCAGAAGATGACAGACTTCCCAAAAGGCGAGAAACTCCCCATGTACCTGGGTAGGGCAAAAGAAAAAAGAAAAAACAGACACAAAAGAATACAGATGGGACCTGCACCAGTGGGAGGGAGCTGTGAAGGAGGAAAGGTTTCCACACACTAGGAAGCCCCTTCACTGGCAGAGATGGGAGGTAGTTGGGGGAAAGCTTTGGAGCCACGGAGGAGAGCACAGCAACAGGGGTGCAGAGGGCAAAGGGAGGGATTCCCGCACAGAGGACTGGTGCCGACCAGTACTCACCAGCCGGAGAGGCTAGTCTGCTCACCTGCAGGGACGGGTGGGGGATGGGAGCTTAGGCTCGAGCTTCAGAGGTCAGATCCCTGGAGTTGGCTGTGTGAACACAGCCTGAAGGGGGCTAGTGAGCCGCAGCTAGCCGGGAGGGAGTCTGGGAAAAAGTCTGGAACTTCCTAAGAGGCAAGAGACCATCGTTTCGGGATGCACAAGGAGAGGGGATTCAGAGCACTGCCTAAACGAGCTCCAGAGATGGGTGGCTATCAGCGTGGACACCAGAGACAGGCATAAAACGCTAAGGCTGCTGCTGCAGCCACCAAAAAGCCTGTGTGCAAGCACAGGTCACTATCCAAACCTCCCCTCCCGGAGCCTGTTCAGCCTGCCACTGCCAGGGTCCAGTGATCCAGGAACAACTTCCCTGGAGAAACAAACAACGCGCCTCAGGTTGTTGCAATGTCACACCAGCCTCTGCCACCACAGGCTCGCACCGCATTCCGTACCCCTCCCTCTCCCCAGCCTGCGCAAGGCAGAGCCCCCTAATCAGCTGCTACTTTAACCACCTCTGGTCTGGGTGAAGAACAGACGCCCTCAGGTGAACTACACGTAGAGGTGGAGCCAAATCCAAAGCTGAACCCCAGGAGCTGTGGAACAAAAAAGAGAAAGGGAAATTTCTCCCAGTAGCCTCAGGAGCAGATTAAATCTCCATAATCAGCTTGATGTACCCTGAATCTCTGGAATACCTGAATAGACAACGAATCATTGCAAAATTAAGACAGTGGACTTCAGGAGCAACTGTAGACTTGAGGTTTCTGCTTCTCATTTTTATGCTTATCTTAGCTTAGTTTTTAGCACTTGTTATCATTCATGGATTAGGTTATTGGTTTGGTTGCTGTCTTTTTTATTCTTTTTGCTTTATTATTCTTTTTTAATTTTTTTATTTTAATAATATATTTTTTCATTTTAATATTTTTTTATTTTATTTTACTTTCTTTTTTTATTTATTTCTTTTTTTTTTTTTCCTCCCTTTTCTTATGAGCCGTGTGGCTGACAGTGTCTTACTGCTCTGGCCAGGTGTCAGGCCTGAGCCTCTGAGGTGGGAGAGCTGAGTTCAGGACATTGGACCACCAGAGGCCTCCCAGCCCCACCTAATATTAATTGGCAAGAGCTGTTCCAGAGATCTCCATCTCAATGCTAAGACCCAGCTCCACTCAATGACCAGCAAGCTCCAGTGTTGGATACCCCATGCCAAACAATTAGCAAGACAGGAACACAACCTAACCCATTAACAGAGAGGTTGCCTACAACCATAAGTTCACAGACAACCCAAAACACACCACGAAAAATGGTCCTGCTCACCAGAAAGACAAGATACAGCCTCATCAATCAGAACAAAGGCACCAGTCCCCTCCACCAGGAAGCCTACGCAACCCACTGAACCAACCTTACCCACTGGGGGCAGACACCAAAAACAACGGGAAATACGAACCAGCAGCCTACAAAAAGGAGACCCCAAACACAGTAAGTTAAGCAAAATGAGAAGACAGACAAATATGCAGCAGATGAAGGAGCAAGGTAAAAACCCACCAGACAAAACAAAGGAAGAGGAAATAGGCAGTCTACCTGAAAAAGAATTCATAATAAGGATAGTAAAGATGATTCAAAATCTTGGAAATAGAATGAAGAAAATACAAGAAATGTATAACAAGGATCTACAAGAAAAAAAAAGAGCAAACAAACAATGATGAACAACACAATAAATGAAATTAAAAATTCTCTAGAAGGAATCAATAGCAGAATATGAGGCAGAGGAACGGATAAGTGACCTGGAAAACAAAATAGTGCAAATAACTACCACAGAGAAAAATAAACAAAAAAGAATGAAAAGAATTGAGGACAGTCTCAGAGACTTCTGGGACAACATTAAATGCACCAACATTCGAATTATAGGGGTTCCAGAAGAAGAGGAGAAAAAGAAAAGGACTGAAAAAATATTTGAAGAGATTATAGTTGAAAACTTCCCTAATATGGGAATGGAAATAGTCAATCAAGCCAGGAAGTGCAGAGACTCACATACAGGATAAATCCAAGGAGAAACATGCCAAGACACATATTACCAAAGTATCAAAAATTAAATACAAAGAAAAAACATTGAAAGCAGCAAGGGGAAAGAAACACATAACATACAAGGAGTCCCCATACAGTTAACAGCTGAACTCGCAACAGAAATTCTACAAGCCAGAGGGAGTGGCAGGACATATGTAAACTAATGAAAGGGAAAAATCTAAAACCAAGATTACTCTACCCTGCAAGGATCTGATTCACATTCAGTGGAGAAATTAAAACCTTTACAGACAAGCAAAAGCTAAGAGAATTCAGCACCACCAAACCAGATTTACAACAAAGGCTAAAGGAACTTCTCTAGGCAGGAAACACAAAGGAAGGAAAAGACCTACAATAACAAACCAACAGCAATTAAGAAAATCATAGCAGGAACACACATATCGATAATTACCTTTAATGTAAATGGATTAAATGACCCAACCAAGGGACATAGACTGACTGAAAGGATACAGGAACAAGACTGATATATATGCTATCTACAAGTGATCACTTCAGACCTAGGGACACATACAGACTGAGAGGATGGAAAAAGATATTCCATGAAAACGGAAATCAAAAGAAAGCGGACTAGCAATTCTCATATCAGACAAAATAGAATTTAAAATAAAGACTGGGGCTTCCCTCGTGGTGCAGTGGTTGAGAGTCTGCCTGCCGATGCAGGAGACGTGGGTTCCTGCCCCGGTCTGGGAAGATCCCACATGCCGCGGAGCAGCTGGGCCCGTGAGCCATGGCTGCTGAGCCTGCGCGTCCAGAGCCTGTGTTCTACAACGGGAGAGGCCACAATGGTGAGAGGCCTGCATACCTCAAAAATAAATAAATAAAGACTGTTACAAGAGACAAAGAAGGACACTACATAATGATCAAGAGATCAATCCAAGAAGATATAACAACTGTAAATATTTCTGCACCCAACATAAGAGCACCTCAATGTATAAGGCAAATGCTAACAGCCATAAAAGGGGAAATTGACAGTAACGCAATAATAGTAGGGGCCATTAACACCCCACTTTCAGCACTGGGCAGATCAACCAAAATGAAAATAAATAAACACAAGCTTTAAATGACACATTAAACAAGATGGACTTAATGGATATTTATAGGACTTCCATCCAAAAATAACATAATACACTTTCTTCTCAAGTACTCATGGAACATTCTCCAGGATAGATCATATCCTGGGGCACAAATCAAGCTTTGGTAAATGTAAGAAAATTGAAATCATATCAAGCATCTTTTCCAACCACAATGCTATGAGACTAGACATCAATGACATGAAAACAACTGTAAAAAATACAAACACATGGAGGCTAAGCAATACAATACTAAATGACCAAGAGATCACTAGAAGAAATCAAAGAGGAAATCAAAAAATACCTAGAAACAAATGACAATGAAAACGTGACACCCAAAACCTATGAGATGCAGCAAAAGCAGTTCTAAGAGGGAAGTTTATAGCACTAAATTCCTACCTCAAGATAGAAGAAACATCTCAAAAAAACCTCTAAACTTACACCTAAAGCAATTAGAGAAACAAGAAGAAAAAAATCCAAAGTTAGCAGAAGGATAGAAATCATAAAGATGAGATCAGAAATAAATGAAAAACTCATGAAGCAAATGATAGCAAAGATCAAGAAAACTAAAAGCTGTTTTTTGAGAAGATAAATAAAATTGATAAACCATTAGCTAGATTCATCAAAAAAAGAAACAGAGAGAAGACTCAAGTCAATAGAATTAGAAATGAAAAAGGAGAGGTAACAACTCACACTGCAGAAATACAAAGGATCATGAGAGATTACTACACACAATCATATACCAATAAAATGGACAACATAGAAAATATGGACAAATTCTTCAAAAAGCACAACCTTCCAAGACTGAACCAGGAAGAAATAGAAAATATAAACAGACCAATCACAAGCACTGAAATTGAAACTGTGATTAAAAATCTTCCAACAAACAAAAGCCCAGGACCAGAAGGCTTCACAGGCAAATTCTATCAAACATTTAGAGAAAAATTAACACCTATCCTTCTCAAACTCTTCCAAAATATCGCACAGGGAGGACACTCCCAAACTCATTCTAGAAGGCCACCATCACCCTGACACGAAAACCAGACAAAGATGTCACAAAGAAAGAAAACTACAAGCCAATATCACTGATGAACATAGATGCAAAAATCCTCAACAAAATACTAGCAAACAGAATCCAACAGCACATTAAAAGGTTCATACACCATGAGAAAGTGGTGTTTATCCCAGGAATGCAACGATTCTTCAACATATGCAAATCAATCAATGTGATACTCCATATTAACAAATCGAAGGAGAAAAACCATATGATCATCTAAATAGGTGCAGAAAAAGCTTTTGACAAAATTCAACACCCATTATTGATAAAAACCCTCCAGAAAGTAGCCAAAGAGGGAACTTACCTCAACATAAATAAGGCCATTTATGACAGACCCACAGCCAACATCCTTCTCAATGGTGAAAAACTGAAAATATTTCCACTAAGTTCAGGAACCAGACAAGGTTGTCCACTCTCACCACTATTATTCAACATAGTTTTGGAAGTTTTAGCCACAGCAGTCAGAGAAGAAAAAGAAATAAAAGGAATCCAAATCAGAAAAGAAGAATTAAAGCTGTCACTGCAGATAACATGATACTATATATAGAGTATCCTAAAGATGTTACCTGAAAACTACTAGAGCTAATGAATGAATTTGGTAAACTAGCAGGATACAAAGTTAATGCACAGAAATCTCTTGCATTCCTACACACTAATGATGAGAAATCTAAAAGAGAAATTAAGAAAAGTGTCACATTTATCATTGCAACAAAAAGAATAAAATACCTAGGAATAAACCGACCTAAGGAGACAAAAGACCTATATACAGAAAACTATAAGACACTGATGGGGCTTCCCTGGTGGCGCAGTGGTTGAGAGTCAGCCAGCTGATGCAGGGGACATGGGTTCATGCCCCGGTCCGGGAAGATCCCACATGCCGTGGAGCAGCTAGGCCCGTGAGCCATGGCCGCTGAGCCTGCGTGTCCGGAGCCTGTGCTCTGCAACAGGAGAGACCACAACAGTGAGAGGCCCGTATATCGAAAAAAAAAAAAAGACACTAATGAAAGAAATTAAAGATGATACAAACAGATATAGAGATATACCATGTTCTTGGATTGGAAGAATCGACACTGTGAAAGTGACTATACTATCCAAAGCAATCTACAGATTCAATGCAATCCCTATCAAACTACCAATGGCATTTTTCACAGAACTAGAACAAAAATCTTCACAAGTTGTATGGAGACACAAAAGATGCTGAATAGCCAAAGGAATCTTAAGAAAGGAAAATGGAGCTGGAGGAATCAGGCTCCCTGACTTCAGACTGCAAGGTATACAATGGAGAAAAGACAGCCTCTTCAATAAGTGCTGCTGGGAAAACTGGACAGCTACATGTGAAAGAATGAAATTAGAACACTCCCTAACACCATACACAAAAATAAACTCAAAATGGATTAAAGACCTAAATGTAAGGCCAGACACTATAAAACTCTTAGAGGAAAATATAGGCAGAACACCCTGTGACATAAATCACAGCAAGATCCTTTTTGACCCACTTCCTAGAGAAATGGAAATAAAAACAACAATAAACAAATGGGACCTAATGACACTTAAAAGCTTTTGCACAGCAAAGGAAACCATAAACAAGATGAAAAGCCAACCTCAGAATGAGAGAAAATATTTGCAAATGAACCATCTGACAAAAGATTAATCTCCAAAATTTACAAGCAGCTCATGCAGCTCAATATCAAAATACCAAAAAACCCAATCCAAAAATGGGCAGAAGACCTAAATAGACATTTCTCCAGAGATGATATACAGATTGCCAACAAACACATGAAAGGAAGCTCAACATCACTAATCATTAGAGAAATGCAAATCAAAAGTACAATGAGGTATTACCTCACACCAGGCAGAATGTCCATCATCAAAATATCTACAGACAATAAATACTGGAAAGTGTGTGGAGAAAAGGGAAACCTCTTGCACTGTTGGTGGGAATGTAAATTGATGCAGCCACTATGGAGAATACTATGGAGTTTCCTTAAAAAACTAAGAATAGAACTACCATACAACCCAGCAATCCCACTACTCAGCATATACCCTGAGAAAACCATAATTCAAAAAGTGTCATGTACCACAATGTTCATTGCAGCTCTATTTACAATAGCCAGGACATGGAAGCAACCTCAGTGTCCATCTACAGAAGAATTGATAAAGAAGATGTGGCACATATATACAATGGAATATTACCAGCCATAAAAAGAAACAAAATTGAGTTATTTGTAGTGAGGTGGAGGGACCTAGAGTCTGTCATACGGAGTGAAGTAAGTCAGAAAGAGAAAAACAAATACCGTATGCTAACACATATATATGGAATCTAAAAAAAGTATGGTTCTGAAGAACCTAGGGGCAGGACAGGAATAAAGACTCAGACGTGGAGAATGGACTTGAGGACACCGGGAGGGGGAAGGGTAAGCTGGGACGAAGTGAGAGAGTGGCATGGACATATATACACTGCCAAATGTAAAACAGATAGCTAGTGGGACGCAGCCGCATAGCACAGGGAAATCAGCTTGGTGCTTTGTGACCACCTAGAGGGGTGGGATAGGGAGGGTGGCAGGGAGACACAAGAGCGAAGGGATATGGGGAATATGTATACGTATAGCTGATTCACTTTGTTATACTGCAGAAACTAACACAACAAAATAAAGCAATTATACTCCAATAAAGATGTTAAAAAAAAAAGAAAAGCTAGGTTATAGTCGGGTATATACCTATTACGAATAAATCAATGTCGTATGTATTAGCAGTGTTTTCCTCATGCTGGTTTTAGAGCACTAAAGCAAAATTAAAGCTCTTAAATTATTGCTGCTGGAGAGCAACAACAACATTGAAAGCATCTCTTCCCTATGAAAGCCTAGTTTCTCCAAGGCAGATTTTTTGGTTTAGCCTTAAAATAAATAATTTCGATTCTTCAGGCAATGACCTCTGAAAAGCCATACTGGAGTCACAGAAGGTAACTCTATTAAAATTGCCAATTGGGCTAATAGCCTGCTCTGTGTCATATGAAATAGTGCTTTGTGAATTAAATTTCTCTGCTGATATTTTTAGCTGAGTCCATCACTGAAGGAGGATCATTCATCTCTTATACCAACACAGTTTCCGTTTTCTACCTTAGCCTAGAAATCAACTGAAAGTGATTGAAGGAAATAGAAATTCTATTTGTGCCTATAGAAGCCTCTCAGCAGTTTTGGCAAACAATAGAGAAGGCCTTCAATAGTCTGATCTTATCCTACCTAGCCAATAGTTCCCAACAAGTCCACACTGCAATCATTTATTACCATCAGAGTGATTTCTTTGCTGTCCTCCAACTGACAGATGAATTTCCATTCCTATACTTTTGCTCAGTGTTACATTACCTTTGTTTGACATTCAGTCTAATGAGGCAGTGTAATGAAGTACTTAAGAGAATTCACCCTTAATCCAGACAGTCTGAATTTGAACCCTAAGGCTACTCAGTATGCTTTGACAATCACCCATTTTGAGACTTTTTCCACATCTGCAACACAGAGATAATAATATTACCTTCTCATAAGTTTAGGGTGAAAATTAAATCACATAATATATGTGAACATTTACAAGTAAGGCCTAGCACACTGTAAATGTTATGAGTGTTTATTCAATTATTAGTTCAAATTTTCCATCTTCCAAGTGCCAACTACCAAATATTTTTTTCTAAATACAGTAGTCCATTCAGACTTTGACTTCTGAATTTCTAAAGCACTCTGACAATACCACATGCATGTACTTAGTTATTTGCTAATTGTTTCATATATTTCATCACTATTTATGCAAAGAAATTATTAGCACTTTAAGTAGATAAATTTTCTTTTATTTGTTTAACTAAAATTAGCCCAGTGCTAGAAAAATAATAGACCTAAATTATTTTGTATTAGTCGATTGATTTATAAAGCCAGATTTATGAAATTGAAATCTACATTCCATTGCTAATGACTAGAAAATGTCAGCTTGCTGACTTTTGATGCCCCAATATCCTGTTAAGCCCATTGGTACTTTTATTGCAAAAGCTCTATTTTGAATTCAGTAATTCCATTTTTCAATATTTATATTTCTGGGCTTGTATTCTCCATGTGCTCACTCAGTATGTACATTATTTCCTTTAAATAATGTTAATAATAGCTGTTTCAATATTCCTTTATGCTAATTTCCACACTGCATCATTTCCTAATCTATTTTTATGATTACTACACCTAGTTATGGGTTATGTCATTATGCTTCTTGAAATAGTAGTAAGAAGTTGTGGATATTACGTTGTTAGCTAATAAACTAATATCTATTCTCATTTAAAGAATGTTGTTACTTGTGGTTTCTCCTCAGACTACAGGAAGCTAGCAAAAGCATTGCTTGCATTCTTACAGCCAAACCAACCAACAACGTGGGACAATCTTGGACTCTCACAAATTTTCTACAACTGGTCATAAGTTGGAGGTCACAGGGAAAACAACTAACCTGAAATCCAAGGGATGGCAAGTGTCTGCAGTGAAAGACAAGAGATGAGCATTTACATAGCTGGGACAGATATATCCAGATAGTAGTAAGAATTCAGGTAAAAATATTAATGAGTTGGTAAGTGTAGTGTGCAGGCCAGCAAAAGAATATAGAAACCATAAAGGCCACAGATATAAGGAAAATACATATCCACTTACAGGTTCTACTCACAGGAGCTCACAAGAAAACATTGGTGACAGGAGAGATATAGAACCATTTGTGGTTCATGCCTTGGGAGAGGAATACCTGCAGCCACGGGAAAACAATACCACTCAACCACATTCTTTCTCCCTTTTCTCCCCTAGAGAAAAATATCTAACCTGAGGAAGGGGGAAAGGAAAAAAACACTTTTTCCTATAGGTACTGGTAAAAATCCTATGCATCTGCGAAAAGTGAACAGAAAAACATTCTCTATATCTGGTGAATGTGAAGCCTGTATGCTGTCAACTACAGCTGAGGGATTGGCAAAACCACTGAAATGACCACACTTATGAGGTCCAGAAACACAGCGTTTGCCTTAGACTGAAACTTAGCCACAACAATAGAGAATACTTCCCATCGCCACCACTAGGGTAAAAACACTGAGTAACAAGCAACAATGTAATATTGCAGGGATATTTATTAGAGCATGTAGATTTTTCTAAAGTGTGCCACAAAGGAAAAATCTGAAGCTTAGTATAAAGCAGATGTTGAGAAAAATCCTGTCAAACTAATACACGTTACAAACAGAGGTACTGCAAAAATAATTTGAGGCTTGAAATATACTATAAGAAACCATACCAACAACAAACCCTAAACTCGGCTCAACCCTTGGCTAGATTGTGCCAAATTTAACACCAAACGTCTAGTAGAAGGAAAAGTTTGTCCATTTCATGAAACAAAATATAGTTAAGTCCTACAAAAAAGGCATATCCTATGCCTTTTCACTGTCTTGCAATAGATGCTTTACATAAGGTGTCCAATTCCTAGCAAAATTTTGAATAATAGAAAAAAAACTAGAACAAAACAAACCACAATACCAAGAGACAAAGCAACCAACATAACTAAACTCAGATATGACATACATGTTGGAACTATCAAGAAGAGGAATCCTGAAATAACTGTAACAATACGTTAAAGATTCTAACGTTTAAACTGAGCAACGTGCAAAGCCAGATGTATTATTTCAGGAGAGAGATGGAAAATATAAGAAAGAATCAAAGGGAAATGCTACAAATAAAACACATAGAAACAGAGATGTTAAATGCATTCAATGGGCTTATCATAGACCAACACAGCCAAGAGAAAACAAGTGAACTTGAAGACAGGAAATATAAATTTCCCAAACTGACACACAAAGAAAAAAATAAAGCATTGAACAAAGCACTCATTCATGATCTCTAGAGCCATGTGATGATAAAGAGACCAGTTCTCCAAGAAGAAAAAACAATCCTGAAGTACCTGAATCTTTTTTTTTTAATTTACTTTATTTATTTATTATTTTTGGCTGTGTTGGGTTTTCATTGCTGCGCATGGGCTTTCTCTAGTCGCGGTGAGTGGGGGCTACTCTTTGTTGTGCTGCACGGGTTTCTCATTGCAGTGGCTTCTCTTGTTGTGGAGCATGGGCTCTAGGGCACAGGTTCAGTAGTTGTGGCTCACAGGCTTAGTTGCTCTGCGGCATGTGGGATCTTCCCAGACCAGGGCTCAAACCCATGTCCCCTGTATTGGAAGGAGGATTCTTAACCACTGCACCACCAGGGAAGCCCAGTACCTGAATTTTAAAAAAGAGCATATACATCTCTGAAATAAAAACTGAAAGAACCAATAGGAGAATCAGAAAAAGACACAAACAACTATGGAGATTCCAACACTCTACTCTCTGTAAAGATAGAGCAAGTAGACAAAAATCAGCAAGGTTATAATGCACTTGAACAACTCTTTCCAACCAATGTGACCTAAGTTAAATTTATAGATTTATACATTTATAAAACACTGGATTCCAAAACACCATATTCATATTCTTTTCAAGTGAAAATGTTGAACATTCACCAAGGAAAATCATATTATTGGCCATAAAATAAACCTTAACACATCTAAAAGGAACTTATTCAATGGTATGTTCTAGTTTCATAATGGAATAAAACCAGAAATAAATAACAAAAGCATAACAAAAAATGTTTCTTTTATTGTGGTGTATCACATTTAATAATTTGAGTTATGTTGAACCATCCTTGCATTCCAGAGAAAATTCTAACCTGCTTATGGTTTATGATCCTTTTAATGTGCTGTTGAGTTTGGTTTTCTAATATTTTGTTTAGAATATCTGCATCTATTATTTATTAAAGATATTGGTCTGTGGTTTTCTTTTCTTGTAGTGGCCTTATCTGGCCTTGATACCAGAGTATTGCTGGTCTTGTTAAATGACTTTGGGAGTGTTCCCTCCTCTTCAATTTTTTGGAAGAGTTTGAGAAGGACTGGCATTAAGTCTTCTTTAAATGTTTGGTAGAATTCACCAGTGAAATCATCTGATCCTGTGGCTCTCTTATGTTAAGATTAAAGACTCCAAGTCTCATTGCGCTCCAGTAGCTGTACCACCTTTCCTTATCCTTATTATATAAGGGAGGTAACAACCTTCCCTCTTTTGCTTGCCTTTGTGGGTGTCAACAACCTAACACTCTGTAAATAGTCTCTTCGTTAAAATTTCTTTATTTAAGCTATCTCAGTGACCTTTTCTTTATTGTCAGAATCCTGACTGGTTTACTTGCTAACTTCTTCTATGCCTCAAGAAATCTGCTTGTTTTCTGCCCAAATTATATAGCCCCAGATATTCAGTTGACTGAATCTTTTTCAAGTCACACTCAAAAATGAACTTCTAATAAAACTTTTGTTTAAGGAACTCTTACAAAATACCTACAATTATTATTTTCTATAGGAGCATACTTGTTACTTTCTTTACAACTCTTATTTTTATCAGGAATTACCTTATTTTCTTGATCGTCTGTGCCCTTACTCTTTACTAGTATGCACATTTTCTTAAAACTGGAATCTTATCTCTCATATTTATTTCTGGCTCTGGAGTTCCAGTACTTAGAACAGTTACTGACACAAAGCAGGCACTCAGTAATATAAATGAATGAATGAATAAATACTTTACTAAATGTATTCTTTATGGTGATATGCTTCAGCTTTGGATTGATTTTTTATTATTCTTATTTTATTTAAATTTCTTTGACAATTCTTAATTGGGGCAACTCTTTCCTTCCTTTTTAACATATTATATTCATGAGTATTTAAAAGTTTAGAAATTTTCTTTCTGTTAAAATCAATACATATCAGGTATGAAAGAAACTTGGGCAAGTCAGCTGTTTGAAGATATGTATAATAACATGGATCTCTTTATGGGGTTTTATGAATTTTCTTTAACCAAAGAGTTCTTGGGATTTCAATAGTTCTGATGCTATATAAATATTCCCTAGGTCAATACAAATGACATTTATTATAAATTGTGGGATCTTTGTTGTCAGCTAAACCAAGATGATAAATAAAACTTTTTATGGCCTATTTAGAGCTTTTTTATTTTTTAAAGTTTTTATATTTAAATAATTTAAAATTAATGGAAGAGTTGTAAAGATAGTGCAGAGTTCCTGTAAGCCCTTTTCATAGTGTCTTTTAATGTTAGCATCTTACATAGCCATGGTACATTTATTAAAACAAAAAGTTTGACATTGGTATATTACAACTAACTAAATAATCAGACCGAATGAAGATATCATAAGGGTTTTTTTCAATGTTTATTTTCTTAGAGCAGTTTTACGTTCATAGTAAAATTGAGAGGAAGATACAGACTTCCCATATGTCCCCTGCTACACATGTGTAGTTTCCCCAATTATTAACATCCCCCACCAGAGTGATCCTTTTATTTTTTTTTCAATCAATGAATCTACCTTCACACATTATAATCACATGAAGTCCATAGTTTGTATTAGGTTTCACTCTTGTGCATTCTACAGCTTTTGACAAAAGTATAATGACATATTCACCATTGTAGTATCATACAGAGAAGTTTCATTTTTCTAAAAATTCTCTGTGCTATGCCTAGTCAATCCTTCCTCCATGCTAACCCATGTCAACCACTGATGTTTGTACTATCTCAATAGGTTTGCCTTTTCCAGAATGTCATTTAACTGGAATCATACAGGGTGTAGCCTTTTCAGATTGGTTTCTTTCACTTAGTAATGTGCATTTAAGTTTCCTCCATATTGTTTTCAAGTCTTAATAGCTCATTTCTTTTTAGTGCTGAATAACATTCCATTGTTTGGATATCCAGTTTATCCATTCACCTGCAGAAGGACATCTTTGTTGCTTCCAAGTTTTAGCAATTATGAATAAAGTTCTTAAAACATCCATGTGCAAGTTTTTATGTGGACATTAGTTTTATTGCTCTTTGGGTAAATGCCAAGAAGCATAATTGCTAGAGTGTATGGTAACTGCCAAACTGTCTTCCAAAGTGGCTGTATCGTTTCTCATTCCCACCAATGAATGCGAATGATAGCAACAGTTTTTACACTATTGTTTTTTCTATTTCAGGATCCAATGCCAGATATGGCATTGCTTTTTGCTGTCATTTTTCTCTTTGTGACATGTTCTTAGTTGTGTCTTGTCTTTTATGACCTTAAAAATTTTGAAGAGTACTGGTCAGGTATTTCATAGACTCTCCCTCAATTCCAGTTTCTCTGATTGTTTCTCATGATTGAATTGGGGATAATATGATAGAGATGAAGAGCCCTTTTCATCCCATATCAGGAATGCATACTTTCAACATAACTTACTTTTGGTGATTTTAACCTTAATTACTTTGCTAAGGTGATAGCTGCCAGATTTCTCCATTATGGTTACAGTAAATAAAACCTTTAATCATAACAGGTGCTTACTTTTGGATAGGCAACGTGAAGTATGTAACAAATAAAATAAATTTTTATTCTTGAACCAATATGTTGATATTGTTTTATTTTTTAGTATAACCATGAGTGACTATTAATTTCATTGTAATTCCTCCTATATCTTTCCTGAATAATTTTATGGGCTGAACTCATAATGCAAAAAAATAGACTAGAGGAACTCTTGAAGTCCTACTGCTCATCTCATATTCTACTACTACAGTGGGGAGATGGATGAAAAGGAAGGAGTAGAACAATTCAGTTTTTTATTTAGTTTTGAAAAAGTGAAAGTCAATAAAACCACTAGGGTAATTTTAGCACAATGTTTAATCAATGTTATTAACATTTATGTATTTTGTTAACTTTGTGTTAAGAAAATTTTGAACAAAGAAAATGTTTTCTTTGATGCTTTTTACTCTCATTCAGTCTCTTTTTCAAAGTATCTCATGCCACTGAGTTGCCACTGGCCTGGCCAAGAGCACTCACTCTTTGTGGCAGACATTTCCCAACACCATAATCATCCCTCAATTTATCCAAAAACATTCATATACATATGGATACATAGCCAGGCTGAGCTCAGAGGTGTAATGCAAATTATATAATATGTAATCAATATTTCCTAAGAACTCACAATCTAACTCAAAAAACAATGGCTATTCAAGAAAGGAATCAGTAAAACCACAATAAAGAAGATGGAAATTAAGATATGTCTTTTACCTAAGTGGAGAAAATGATATTTAGGAAGCATGGTTAAAACAAACAGGATGTAGAGTAGAGGAGGGAGTGTAGCGTTGAAAAGCCAACAGAAATAATAGAGACTTGTTACATTAAGTACAGAATTAAAAGTATGAGATTTTTCGGAATCATTAATCAGTATTGTATGGAGCAAAAATTAAGTTCTTAGTGATTTTATTTCCAAAGGATCTTCATTTTTGTAGCTAGTTAATATGATTAATAAGGTTTGTCAATGGGTGCTAATAGCTATTTCTATGATGTGTTTGTACTTTTAGACAGTGATCTAAATAAGTAGACGTAATGAATGGAATTGAATATCTGAGAAAATATCCTGGATTTTGTTGTATCCATCAACAGACTTTAAGGAATATCCATTTTATCCAGTAAATTGACTAGCCTCATCCATTAAATGTAAATCAATTCTCACTAATTATTAGGTACCTCCAAACACCAGAGATGTAAGACACTGATCCTGTATGTCTAAAATTTTATCTCACTTCATATTAAAAACTTCTAATCCAATACAGAATTCAGAATTGTTCATGTTGGAAACTTTTCAAATATTCATTAAAAATGAAAAATAGATATTTCAACGTGAGGTACATGATTATAATCTCATTAAAACTGGAGATTCTTATCCTTTCCCCCAACATTCAATTAATTAAATTATTTTAATGGCTCTCTTTTTGCAGTCAAGAGCTGAATCACCATACTGCCTGAAAAAAAATGTATTAGGTATAAAAGTTTTATGCTCAAAGTTCAACGTGAACATGTTACAAAGTTACTAATTAATATACAATATTCTGATTGACAAGATTTCCTCCTATGATGTCAACTAATCTGTCCACATTAGTTTCTAAATGTCTAGTTAAAATATTTTTAGATGCTGCACTTAAATTACCTCTTTAAAACTAACAGACTGTGAGATTTAACAATTTCTTTTTTTTTTTTTTGCGGTACGCGGGCCTCTCACTTTTGTGGCCTCTCCCATTGCAGAGCACAGGCTCCGGACGCGCAGGCTCAGCAGCCATGGCTCACCAGCCTAGCCGCTCCACGGCATGTGGGATCTTCCTGGACTGGGGCATGAACCCGTGTCCCCTGCATCGGCAGGCGGACTCTCAAGCACTGCGCCACCAGGGAAGCCCAGATTTAGCAATTTGTGATGTAAAAATCTTCCAAGGTCCATAGAAAAATTTATTTATAAAGCATCTTCATAATGTTATCAAAATGCTTTCAATAAAAATTGTTCAGCCATTGGATCATTGCCCACAACCTTTCACATAGGGCATTTAGATGTTTATTTTCAGTTTATTTATAATTATTCTAAACACTGGGTTAAGTGAAGTTTTCTTCTTTACTGATTCGTTTATTGATTGATTCATTCATTCATTCTGTGTCTATTTTTGATGTTGAGTATAGAGAAGCTCTCATGACAGAACCACTTCAGACCTAGAGACACATAAAGACTGAAAGTCAAGAGATTGAAAAAATATTCCCTGCAAATAGAAATCAAAAGAAAGCTGGAGTAGCAATTCTCATATCAGACAAAATAGACTTTAAAATAAAGACTATTACAAGAGACAAAGAAGGACACTACATAATGATCTAGGGATCAATCCAAGAAGTACATATAACAACTGTAAATATTTATGCACCCAACATAGGAGCACCTCAATACATAAGGCAAATGCTAACAGCCATAAACGGAGAAATCACCAGTAACACAATCATAGTAGGGGAGTTTAACACCTCACTTTCACCAATGGACAGATCATCCAAAGTGAAAATAAATAAGGAAACACAAGCTTTAAATGACTCATTAAACAAGATGGACTTAATTGATATTTACAGGACATTCCATCCAAAAACAACAGAATACACTTTCTTCTCAAGTGTTCATGGAACATTCTCCAAGATAGATCATATCTTGGGTAACAAATCAAGCCTTGGTAAATTTACGAAAATTGGAATTGCATCAAGTATCTTTTCCAAGCACAACGCTATGAGACTAAGTATCAATTACAGGAAAAAATTGGTATAAAATACAAACACATTGAGGCAAAACAATAAACTACTAAATAACCAACAGATCACTGAAGGAATCAAAGAGGAAATTAAAAAATACCTAGAAACAAATGACAATGAAAACACGACGACCCAAAACCTATGGGATGAAGCAAAATCAGTTCTAAGAAGGACGTTTATAGCAATACAATCCTACCTCAAGAAACAAGTAACGTTTCAAATAAACAACATAACCTTACACCTAAAGCAATTAGAGAAAAAAGAAGAACAACAACAACAAAAAAAACCCCGAAGTTAGCAGGAGGAAAGAAATCATAAAGATCATCTCATAAGTAAATGAAAAAGAAATGGAGGAAACAATAGCAATGATCAATAAAACTAAAAGCTGGTTCTTTGAGAAGATAAACAAAATTGATAAACCATTAGGCAGACTCAAGAAAAAAAGGGAGAAGACTCAAATAAAAAGAAATAGAAATGAAAAAGAAGTAACAACTGACACGGCAGAAATGCAAAGGATCATGAGAGATTATTACAAGCAAATCTATGCCAATAAAATGGACTACCTGGATGAAATGAACAAATTCTTAGAAAAGTACAACCTTGCAAGACTGAACCAGGAAGAAACAGAAAATATAAACAGACCAATCACAAGCACTGAAATTGAAACTGTGATTAAAAATCTTCCAACAAAAAAGCCCAGAACCAGATGGCTTCACAGGTGAATTCTATCCAACATTTAGAGAAGAGCTAACACCTATCCTTCTCAAACTCTTCCAAAATATAGCAGAGGGAGGAACACTCCCAAACTCATTCTACGAGGCCACCATCACCCTGATATCAAAACCAGACAAAGATGTGACAAAAAAAGAAACCTACAGGGCAGTGTCACTGATGAACACAGATGAAAAAACAGAATACTAGCAAACAGAACCCAACAGCACATTAAAAGGATCATACACCATGATCAAGTAGGGTTTATCACAGGAATGAAAGGATTCTTCAATATACACAAATCTATCAATGTGATACACCATATTAACAAACTGAAGGAGAAAAACCATATGATCATCTCAATAGATGCAGAGAAAGCTTTTGACAAAATTCAACACACATTACGATAAAAACCCTCCAGAAAGTAGGCACAGAGGAAACTTACCTCAACATAATAAAAGCCATGTATGACAAACCCACAGCCAGCATCATTCTCAATGGTGAAAAACTGAAACCATTTCCTCTAAGATCAGGAACAAGGCAAGGTTGTCCACTCTCAGCACTATTATTCACCATAATTTTGGAAGTTTTAGCCACATCAATCAGAGAAGAAAAAGAAATAAAACAATCCAAATCAGAAAAGAAGAAGTAAAGCTGTCACTGTTTGCAGATGACATGATACTATACATAGAGAATCCTAAAGATCCTACCAGAAAACTACTAGAGCTAATCAATGAATTTGGTAAAGTAGCAGGACACAAAATTAATGCACAGAAATCTCTTGCATTCCTATACAGTAATGATGAAAAATCTGAAAGAGAAATTAAGGAAACATTCCCATTTACCATTGAAACAAGAAGAATAAAATACCTAGGAATAAACGTAGCTAAGGACACAAAAGACCTGTATGCAAAAACTATAAGGCACTGATGAAAGAAATTAAAGATGATACAAACAGATGGAGAGATATACCATGTTCTTGGATTGGAAGAATCAACACTGTGAAAATTACTATACTGTCCAAAGCAATCTACACATTCAATGCAATCCCTACCAAACTACCAATGGCATTTTTCACAGAACTAGAACAAAAAATTTCAAAATGTGTATGGAAACACAAAAGACCCCGAACAGCCAAAGCAATCTTGAGAAAGGAAAATGGAGTTGGAGGAATCAGGCGCCCAGACTTCAGACTATACTACAAAGCTACAGTAATCAAGACAGTATAGTACAGGCACAAAAACAGAAATATACGTCAGTGGAACAGGATAGAAAGCCCAGAGATAAACCCACGCACATATGGTCACCTTATTTTTGTTAATGGAGGCAAAATATACAATAGAGAAAAGACAGTCTTTTCAATAAGTGGTGTTGGGAAAACTGGACAGCTATATTTAAAAGAATGAAATTAGAACACTTCCTAACACCATACACAAAAATAAACTCCAAATGGATTAAGGACCTAAACGTAAGGCCAGACACTATAAAACTCTTAGAGGAAAACATAGGCAGAACATTCTATGACATAAATCACAGCAAGATCCTTCTTGACCCACCTCCTAGAGAAATGGAAAAGAAACCAACAATAAACAAATGGGACCTAATGAAACTTAAAAGTTTTTGCACAGCAAAGGGAACAACAAACAAGAGAAAAAGACAACCCTCAGAATAGGAGATAATATTTGCCAATGAAACAACTGACAAAGGATTAATCTCCAAAATTTACAAGCAGCTCATGCAGCTCAATATCCAAAAAACAACAACCGAATCCAAAAATGGGCAGAAAACCTAAACAGACATTTGTCCAAAGAAGATATACAGATTGGTAACAAACACATGAAAGGAGGCTCAACATCACCAATCATTAGAGAAATGCAAATCAAAACTACAATGAGATATCATGTCACACCAGTCAGAATGGCCATCACCACAAAATCTAACCAAAATAAATGCTGGAGAGGGTGCGGAGAAAAGCGAACCCTCTTGCACTGTCAGTGGGAATGTAAATTGATACAGCCACTATGGAGAACAGTATGGAGGTTCCTTAGAAAGCTAAAAACAGAACTACCGTATGATCCAGCAATGTCACCACTGGGCATATACCCTGAGAAAACCATAATTGCAAAAGAGTCATGTACCACAATTTTCACTGCAGCACTATTTACAATCACCAGGACATGGAAGCAACCTAAGTGTCCATCAACAGATGAATGGATAAAGAAGATGTGGCACATATATAAAATGGAATATTACTCAGCCATAAAAAGAAATTAAAATCAGTTTTTTGTAGTGAGGTGGATGGACCTAGAGTCTGTCATACAAAGTGAAGTAAGTCAGAAGGAGAAAAACAAATGCCGTATGCTAACACATATATATGGAATCTAAAAAAAAAAAAAAGGTTCTGAAGTACCTAGGGGTGGGACAGGAATAAAGACGCAGGCATAGAGAATGGACTTGAGTATATGGGGAGGGGGAAGGGTAAGCTGGGACGAAGTGAGAGAGTGTCATGGACATATTTACACTACCAAATGTAAAATAGATAGCTTTTGGGAAGCAGTCGCATAGCACAGGGAGATCAGCTCCGTGTTTTGTGACCACCTAGAGGGGTGGGATAGGGAAGGTGGGAGGGAGACGTAAGCAGGGGGAGATATGGGGATATATGTATATGTATAGCTGATTCACTTTGTTATAAAGCAGAAACTAACACACCATTGTAAAGTAATTATACTCCAATAAAGACGTGAAAAAAAAAAAAAACAGGGTCTCATCATATGCTTGTTGAAGCTATATATATAGTGTGTGTGTGTGTGTGTGTGTGTGTGAATTTTGATACCGATGTATTTTGTCTTCGTGGATGTACACATATGCTTTCAGATGAAAGGTTACAATCCAATATATTTTCTCTTTTCCTTTTTTCAAGAAAAATAATAATAAATTTCAGTGCCACGTGTAGCTATCAATTTATTGCAAGTGCTTCAAAACATTTACTGTCCCTGTTTTTTATAAATGTATTCCATTTTGGTTAAACTCTTAATTGTTTTCTCAAAACGTATTTTAACATATGCGTTCCTCAAAGTCTCCTTGGAATTGAATCAATTTTAAACCACACAAACACAAATACTTAAGAAATTAAAGCACTACTTATAGATAATAGTGACATAAATTGGAATTGATACATACTTTTTTGTATGTGAAAAGGGGAAGTAATATCCCTTTCACACATAAAACAGTAGTATTAGGTAAAAATTAAATTTCAGATAGTTAATTATAAATAGAGACTAATGGTTAGATAATATGAAAATCAATTTCAGTGCATTAGGACAGTAGCATTATGGAAATCAAATCAAAGAAAAAGTAAGAAAAGTATGGATCAATTTATAATAGAAAAAAGTAATAATTAGGAAGTTTTAAACTACACACATTTTATTAGAAAAAAATAATTTAGAGGACTTTTAAATTTTTCACTGCAACTTTTTATTCTTTTTCTTTTTCTCTCACTAAAGGATAGTACCAATGCAGCTGTGAGATAAATTTGAAAATTTCTTGTTTAAAGCAAGAAATTGGACAGGAACATTTTGTGAACCCAGACATGAAAGCCATCAAAGAAAACTCTAGTGGAAAAGTATAAGATAGTAGTTTCTCAAGCTCTGTGAAACCCAAAGAATTTTCATAGGCTTTATGACCTGTAGGGATCAAAGCTAGAATTAATTTTTAAAATTCTAAAGGAAGAAACCTTGGGTCTTGTGATCTTCACCCTAATATGACCTACTTAAATCAATATGTTACTAGACATAACCAAGTACACCAAAACTCCATATGATTTTAATTTACAGATGCATCCATTTACATATGTGTGCTCACGTTTTAGTAGGAAGTATGTGAAAAGAGAAGAAATCCATAATTATACATTATCTGAATCAAGATAAACAGAACATGGTTATCAGGGACACAGATAACATGGTTGTTTTTCTATTTATTAATTCCCTGCCAAGAATTTAGACTTTAATCCTCTCCATGGGCCCACAATTAACTGACTTTTTCTATTACTCTGATGCTTCATTTTCCCTTCCCACCAGAATGATGCATTGGTGAGTACTGTTCTTAGTCCCCAGGAGATTAACATGATAAGACTTCCATGCTTACATCATGGATCAAAACGTCAGGAGCCAGAAATTGATAAATCAACTTACTAACGGTTGTTAGTTTCTCTAAAGCAAAACCATGCCAGCTTTATTCAATTAGCCCCATGCAAAACATCACTAAAGATATGAGTCCATTATCATTATTAAGCATACCTTAAACATAGTTTTACTAATATTTGGGATCCACAGGCAGATTAAAAGGGTACATAATTTAGAATATTCACAGTTGCAAATTGAAATTAAAAATGGAAATGTGAATAATTATATTGTCCATATGGCACAGCTGAAGTATGATTTTATAAGATTAAATCTTGTATAGGGATGAAAAATGATAAGCCAGTGTTGTTATTATGAGCCACACAATAACATATGGGATGTAGGCCAATAGCATCACTCTAAATCAGCCTTAGAATTTTATAAGCCACTGAATGTCACAGATGGAAGCTGTTATTCATTCCACCTGCTTGACATGATAAGCTATAATGATAAAAGTTCAGAAGTAGAATTAAAATGAAGACAGATAAGCCTGCTTTGACTCTACTGACTACAATTTTTACTGATGCAGTGGTTACAGAGGCCAGAGGCTCCCACTGATCATCAGGCTATGACAAGATGACAGTGCATTAATTTTAACAAAAATTTCATGGGAATCTACTTTCATAATTTACATGAATAAACATGATGCTCATATAATCCTCTTTGACGCAAAGATCCTAAAAATAAGAAAGCATGTCTGGTTATCTCATCTCTATCTGTCTATCTATGTATCTATCTATATTTAAGATTAAAACAACTGGAGGAAGGGACTAGCAGTTTCTTGTTTGTTGTTTCATTTAGGATATTCTTTTTCATTTTTCTTAAACTTTTATACTGTGAATCCATGATTATAAAATATTGCAATAATGCAAAAATTTACAGAGAGAAAAAGCAAACGTGTACCTTCTTTCCCTTTCACATGACATAAATCCAAGCCTCACCCCTCTCCTTAAGTAATCTATATATACATAAAAATACATACTATACATATACTTTTGCTTAAGTACACGTGTTATTTCCCCTCACATAAATAGAATTGCATTTTATTTGTGCATTAATAGACACAAACATAATTTTGTACTTATACAAATGATGTTGTATTATATATACTTGTCTTTAACTTGCTCTTTTTATTCAACAATATAAGCACATAAAGATGATATTTGTTAAAGCTCTGTATAGTATTTCTTATGAAAGAGTTAAGAGCGTTAATTTAACCATTGCTTTACTGAATAACTTTACTTTTATTTTAATTATTCACTATCATAAACAAGTTTTGGAAGAAAATTATATATACATATAGACAAAGATACAGATAGATATAGAGATGTATGATGACTACACATATGAATGTGCATACACAAAACACACACACAGTCAAAAGATGTTTCCTCACTTGCTTAAAGAACACAGAAAATTCCCATTGATATATAAGCTGTTTTTTCCCTCATTTTCTCTTCTAGTCCGACTTTCTATATGCATATTGATACACCAGTAGTACACACCTTAGATTTTTGTATATTTATAATGTTCTAGTATATAGATAAGAAAATCTATAGTTTTCTATTTTCAAAATTGTAGTGGTTATCATTCCATTTTTATTCCTCAAGACGAACTTTGGAGTTTTGCTTGAGATTACATCTTTATGTTACATTAAAGATCTGAGTGTTCTACTATGTTGATATTTGTCATCCAGATATGTTTTTCAATCATATTTTAATTTTTTCACAAAATTGTATATATTTCTTCATTTATTCTTATATATTTTTGTGAGGTCATGAAAGTGATGATTTTTCCTGTTATAAATTTTTTTTTTCTGTTATAAATTTTTACTTGAGCTTTGATCGTGAATAAGAAGACTTGTTTATTTTTATTGATCTTGAAACTAACCAATTCCCCAAATTCTCATATTTGCTTTAAAGATAGCTAAAAAATAAAAAAGCTACCAGAACTAATAAGTAACTTAAGCAAGATTGCAGGATACAAGGTCAACACACATAAATTATATTTCCTTATGCTGACAATGAAAAACTTGTAAATGGATCAAATGACTCAGCATGTTAAACCTGTCAATTCTCTCCAAACTGATTATCACAATTATGATCAATTCCCTCCTAGCAGGATTTTGATACGTATAGATAGGTTCACTTGAACATTTATATCGGACAAGAATGAACTAGAATAAGATGTCAAGTGGACAAAACAATTTTAATAAAAGAAGATCAAGTTGGAGACATCATGCTACCTGAATTTAGTACTTACTGTAAAACTATAGTAAATATGAAAGTATGGAATTGGTAAAGGGATAGACATGTAGATGAATAGAGAAGAATAGAGTCCGGAAACATACCTAAACAAATATGGCCAATATTTTTTTTAACTACAAAAGCAAATAAATAGAAAAAAGATTGTCTTTTCAACAATAATGTTGGAACAGTCTTATAGTTGGATAAATGCCAAAAAAAACCTCAACCTAAACCTCCTACCTTATACAAAAATTAACTCAAAATAAATCATAAGTCTTATAATAAAATGTAAAACTAAAGAACAATATGTAAAAGAAGAAACTTTATGCCCTTCGATTAATCGAAGACTTCTTCGACAAGACAAAGTAAAAAAAAAAAAAAAAAAAAAAATTGCTTTGCTAAATATGGTGTAAATAGAAAAGAAAAGAATAAGTCACAGACTGGGAGAAAATATTTGCAAATTACATATCTGACAAAGAATTTGTACCTAGTATATATAAAAAGCACTCAAAACTCCAGGGGAAGAATATAAACAACTATTAAAAAATGGAGAAAATCTTAAACATACACTTGACCAAGGAGTATAAATGAATGTAAAATAGCACTTAAAATTATATTCACTATCATTATATATTCAAGAAATGCAAATTCAAACCATGATGAGATGCTGCCATTTACCTAATAGAATTATTTAAAATATATATTATTGACAATAGGAAATGCTGGTGAGGATTCAGAACAGTGAGAACTCATATACTGTGAGTAAGAATGAGAGTGATACAGCCACCCTGGAAAGGAGATTGGTAATGTCTTAGGAATTTAGAGGTATACTTACCCCATGACCCAGCAATCTCACTCTTAGGAATTTACTCAAAAGGAATAAAAAATTATATGCTTACCAAAACCTGTATATTCATGCTCAAGGCCACTCTATTCATAATTGTCAAAAACTGGAAATGGTACATATGTCTTTTACTAGCAAGGGGATAAACTGTGGTACCTTCATGATAGACTATGATCCTGTAATAAAAAGTAATGGACTATGGATACAGCAACAACTTGGATAGATATTAAGGGAATTAATGTGAAAAATGTCAATCTCAAAAGGTTGTACACCATATGCTTCCATTTATTTGACATCCTGAAAAAGAGAAAACTATAGTGATGGAGAAGAAATTAGGGCTTGCCAACATTGAGGGGTTGAGGGAGAACATGACTGCAAAGGGGTAGGTAGCATGAGAGAGGTTTTTGAAGAGACCATAGAATTGTTCTGAATTCTGATTGTGGTAGTCCTGAGCACACGGACTTATGCATGTGTTAGAATTCATAAAAGTCTACACTAAAAAATATGTTAATGTAAAAAAATTAATTCAATTATAATAAGCTCTAAGGGGAAAGGAAATTAAAATTCTTCTCTCTTCCATTCAAAAGATTTCCTCCTGCATAAGGTCTCATGGGATACTTATTTCATATGTTGTGAACAGTTTGACTTCCTTCCTTTGATATGCTCATACGTTGGTAACTAAAGGGATAACGAAACCATTTTAATACTGTGAAAGGAATAAATGGAAGTGTGAATGGCAGGGAAGAATAGGTAACATCCTCTGAGTGCCTACATACCAGGAACTTAAAATGAAAATATTTCTCAGTTTCAATTAATGCCCCAAGATTATAGGCAGCAAGTACTCTGTGGCAGACTATTTTCAAAAATATATATGGCTATAAAGATATTTCCCATGTCATTTGCTCTTTATTAAGGTCACCTTGCCACTCCCGCATCAAGAGATGGTGTTTTTCTCTCCACCACCTTTATCAAGCCTGAACAGGCCATATTACTGCTATAACCAGTAAAATATCACCCAAGATTCTGTGCCAGTTCCAGATATGGTCCCTAACAGCACTGGCACCTTCTGCTTCCTGTCCACTGGAGCCCTCAGACAACTCTGGCCTGAGCTGCTACTTGACACAAACCCATGAGCCACTGCAAAAAATAATCCTCTAGCTAAGTCAAATAAACCACAGAATCCTAAGAGAGAATAATAAATTGTTTCTGCCACTAAGTTTTGTTAAATTGTATTAGGGAACTAGAACATACTCCCTTCCTCCAAACTGGGACTAGATTATCTCTTCAAATATGTACAACTAACTGTGTGACCTGCAGCTAACTACCCAATTCCAGCCTATAAAAGAACTTGGGGGCTTCCCTGGTGGCGCAGTGGTTAAGAATCCGCCTGCCAATGCAGGGGACGCAGGTTCGAGCCCTGGTCCGGGAAGATCCCACATGCCACAGAGCAACTAAGCCTGTGCACCACAACTACTGAAGCCCACAGGCCTAGAGCTCGTGCTCTGCAACAAGAGAAGCCACTGCAATGAGAAGCCCGCACACCACAACGAAGAGTAGCCCCCACTCACCACAACTAGAGAAAGCCCACAAGCAGCAACAAAGACCCAACACAGCCAAAAATAAATAAATAAATTTAAAAAAAAGAACTTGGAAAGATTAAGAAGTAAGGGACAAGGGAGGGAATTTCAGTAGAGAGAGTTGTCAATGGGCTTCCTCCTAAGCTCAGGCCTAACCAAGGAGATTCCCAAAAGGCCAAGAAGAGGACGTTATAAGTATTCTCATGAGTTTGCAGGGAGCAGTAAGAAGGTCACAGTAGATATGTGTCTACCTCAATCCTGAGCAAAAATTCTAAAGGGAAAGAAGTTTGAAGTTGGCCTATAGCAGCAGCATGAAGGACTGTGAAAAGGACATAATTCTATCCCATTAACAGAAAGTGAAATATTTGTTTCATGTGGACTAGGTGTCTGAATGTCTGGAGGGAAAGCGGGAGGGAGAAAGAGACATTTTCAAAGCATGAACCATGTCCCATAAATGCCTGTCATGCCCAGAGTGTATCTCAGCTAACCACAACAAATAATATATTTTATGTCTTTTTTCCTGAGCCTTTCCTTCACTTTGGCCATGGAGGAGTGAAGAGTAATAGTTAATGGAAGGTGAGAGAAGAGCTTGCAGATTAGAGATGAAACCTATTGTACTCTTTCTCCACCTCCCGCCCCTATTTCCATGTTTCCATTTCAAGTTCCTGCCTTAAGTAAGTCTGAGCTAGGAGAGAAAGAAGATGCTACAGTAACATAAACTTTGAAAGTTTGATTATTAGGTGGAACATATATTTTAATTATGGAAATGAGAGTAGCTTTTCATCTTGAAATTCTGAAGGGGATTTTTTTTTTCATTATCTGAGAGTGACCAGAAAAGACAGGAGTCTTTCCTAGATTCCACCCAAGGATCAGGATATATTGTGTCAGCATGGACAGAGAATAAAGTTGTTTACTGTTCATCTTATGAGTCTCACTTGTTTATGAGTTTGGTTATAGCTAGGATGTTTTAGGTATAGTGATACTTTATTTATTTGATTCTCAGAAACACTCAGTAATGTAGTCATTAAAATCTTCATGAGAAAATCTGAAGATTGGGGAATTCAACGGCCAAAATGTTATAGTTAAAAGATAGCAAAGGCAAAGTCCAAGCATGCCTTTCTGAGTCACGTAGTAGGACAGCTCATTAGCTGTGGCTCCTGGCACATCCTCTCTAAGCATTATATAGCAGGAGAGGACAGACAGTGGGAACAGCCTCTTGTTTAAATTAAGCCTATTCGGAATTAAGATCCTTAGTAAGCTAAATACTGTTGCTCTCAACTGGAAAAGGCTTTTCTTTCAGCTTTGCATGTATAAGAATGGTGACTCTTTCTTGAAATCTAGACCTTGAAAATTTTTTTAAATAACAAAAAAATTAAAAATTTTTATTGTGTATTTCTTTCCTTAACGATAGTTATTTGGTTTGAGATATTTCACTTTCTTCTTGCCTATTTAGTATTAGTTAATGTTGCCTTTTTTTAATTCAATTTATTTAAACTAAAAAAGAAGTTACTTTTTGAACTATACTTGCTTTATTTTTAGAAATTCCTTTCCCTTTTGTTTAGCATATATAATAACTTTATATTTTAAAAAAAGCTTCTCCTCATTTATAACTTCCCATGAAATACTTTTTATTGAAGATCATGTACATCTAAGAGATATGTGATTCCCATATGATATTTAACCTAAAATTCTTACATACTTTGTAGTCAGAGTGGCTTTAATGGTGCAATTTCTTGTCACCCGGCAAAGCCCTCAGGCTGATTTTGTTCTCCTTTCCAAACTGGAAAGATTATTTTGGTAGATGGCTTTCATTCAAAATGAGTGACAAAAGATGAAATGCAGATATTCCTAGAGCATTCCCATTTGCCCTTATCCATACAAGGTACACTTGACTTCTATAAAATGCTTTCTTGAGAACAGAGACTTGGAAACGGGCACATAGGTGAAAGGCAAAGTTCTGGGTACTGAAAAGTAAGGTAATTTCTAGGGACCAATAGAACTCAGGAAGGGGAAGCTAGGTTTTGAAAAATTAACTTCAATTCAAAATATTGCTAAAATTTTGGAAACTTTTGGTGGCTAACATTAAACTTCTTTTAAAAATCTTCTTCTTCTTCCTTTTAGCTCTATTTCTCTAATGTTTTCCCTTTTCTTCGTGTTATTTCTGTTTCTTATCTATGCCTTAGGTCTGTCATTAACGTTAAGCAGCATCCACAGTCATTGAATTTCAGGAATTCTGCATTAAACACATGACTAAAGCTGCCCTACAAGTTTTAATTTTCTTTTTTCATGAAAAGTTAGTACTTGAAATTGATTTTGAAACATTTCTAAAGGAGCTTTATGGAGTTTGGTTTCTCAATTATAAAATGAACTTAATTTTATGTACATGCTTAATTTACCCAGTAATTGTAGGTGGGTTATCTGTAATAATAAGAGAGAAGAAAAATAAATCATCTTTGTGACACCTTTTGTTCTGTAAACTAATCCTGACATTTACTTGAAAAGGCTTCTCTGTGGGATAAGTTTTGCAAAATCATCTTCTTCATTGACTTATTTTGATTTTCTCTTGAAATGTCTCATAGATTTTCTTCTAAACAGACTAAATACACCTTGTCTCCAAAGTGGATAAATCTAAAACATTTCTGAACTCATTTTACATAAACTAATATGTTGGACTAATTTAATTTTGTTAAACACAAAGGACGAAAATAAAGAGTACTTTTACAATTAAAATTTTTAAGAACAAATGTCAAAAAGCTCTTAATCACCATCTAAAAATAGAATAAGTTATCTTTAAACATCTTGCACATTCCTAAACTATGACTGGTAGGATATTAGCATTAAGTCTTGAGACAGGAAAAAAAAAATCTTTGAAAAGGGGCTATATGTCATTCTTCAAACAATTATATAAAAATAATAATAAAATGTTCTATTTCACTTCTAATGCTAAGTGCTAGGAAAAAATAAAAGGAAAAATATTTGCTCTTTTACATGAGAAATTTAAGTCTAAAAGCCATGCTATAATTTTATCCCTAAACTTATAGGGATAAAATGAATAAATAAAAGTCATGACATTGGCTCAGCTCTCAGTTAGTGGGCATCAATGAAACAGATTTAGCCAAAAGGAAAGCTGAAAATCCTTTGCATACCACAGCAAAACATTTGGAAAAACAGCACTTAGATCAAAGGCTTACAAAGTCCCTACTGAGTGTGAAATTGTAGAAGTGGTTGGAAAAAGAGTTACTCTGTTGGAGAATGTTGGCTTCTCCTTGCTACTTTTAACAAGGTATTTCAGAAAGCAGTGAGGTGATGGAATAAATTAGCAGGTCTGCAAACAAATTGAGGACAACATAGAGGATGCAGACATTAAGCACTTCCCAGGCTTGGAAAAGCCAATCGTTCCTGCACCCCAAACAGCAGAAAAAAAAGAATGAAAAAGACTTTGAACAATAAACACTCTTATGGGACAGTCAAATGAGACTAAAGAAAGGCACTCAGCTTTGTGGCAAGAAGAAAATCAAAAGGGTAGCATTTAGGTTGCTTCCATGTCCTGGCTATTGTAAATAGTCCTTCTATGAACATTGGGGTGCATGTGTCTTTTTGAATTCGGGTTTTCTCAGGGTACATGCCCAGAATTAGGATTGCTGGATCATATGGTAGTTCTATTTTTAGTTTTTTTAAGGAACCTCCAAACTCTTCTCCATAGTGGCTGTATCAATTTACATTTCCACCAACAGTGCAAGAGGGTCCCCTTTTCTCCACACCCTCTCCAGCATTTATTTTTTGTAGATTTTTTGATGTGTGTGGTGATACCTCATTGTGGTTTTGATTTGCATTTCTCTAATGATTAGTGATGTTGAGCATCTTTTCATGTGCCTCTTGGCCATCTGTATGTCTTCTTTGGAGAAATGTCTATTTAGGTCTTCTGCCCATTTTTTGATTAGGTTGTTTGTTTTTTTGATATTGAGCTGCATGAGCTGTTTGTATATTTTGGAGATTAATCCCTTGTCAGTTGCTTCATTTGTAAATATTTTCTCCCATTCTGAGGGTTGTCTTTTCATCTTGTTTATGTTTTCCTTTGCTGTTCAAAAGCTTTTAAGTTTAATTAGGTCCTATTGGTTTATTTTTGTTTTTATTTTCATTACTCTAGGATGTGGGTCAAAAAAGGTCTTGCTGTGATTTGTCAAAGAGTGTTCTGCCTATGTTTTCCTCTAAGAGTTTTATAGTGTCCAGCCTCACATTTAAGTCTTTAATCCATTTTGAGTATATTTTTGTGTATGGTGTTAAGGAGTGTTCTAATTTCATTCTTTTACATGTAGCTGTCTAGTTTTCCCAGCACCACTTATTGAAGAGACTGTCTTTTCTCCATTGTATATTCTTGCCTCACTTTGTCATAGATTAGGTGACCATAGGTGCATGAGATTATCTCTGGGCTTTCTATCCCGTTCCACTGTTCTATATTTCTGTTTTTGTGCCAGTACTATACTGTCTTGATGGCTGTAGCTTTGTAGTATAGTCTGAAGTCAGGGAGCCTGGTTCCTCCAGCTCCATTTTTCTTTCTCAAGATTTCTTTGGCTATTTGGGGTCTTTTGTGTTTCCATACAAATTGTAAAATTTTTTGTTCTAATTCTCTGAAAAAGTCTTTGGAATGGATAAAGAAGATGTGGTACATTTATACAATGGAATATTACTCACCCATTAAAAGGAACGAAATTGGGTCATTTGTAGATATATGGATGGACCTAGAGACTGCCATACAGAGTGAAGTAAGCCAGAAAGAGAAAAGCATTATCGTATATTAACACATATATGTGGAATGTTGAAAAATGGTACAGATGAACTTATTTGCAAAGCAAAAAATAGAGACACAGATGTAGAGAACAAATGTGTGAACACCAAGGGGGGAAGGGGGTGGGATGAACTGGGAGATTGGGACTGACATACATACGCCACTGGGTATGGAATAGATATCTAGTGAGGACCTGCTATATAGCACGGGAAACTCTACTCAGTGCTCTGTGGTGACCTGGATGGGAAGGAAATCCAAAAGAGAGGGGATATGTGTATACATATGGCTGGTTCACTTTACTGTGCAGCAGGAACTAGCACAACATTGTAAAGCAACTATACCCCAATTTAAAAAAAAATAAATATATTTTTAAGTGTAGCCTTTCCTGTCAATCCTATGGTTTCAGATGGCTTCAAAGTATGTGCCATTAAGCAAACAGAGAGAGGCAATGGCAGAAAATAAGCAAAGAAATAAAGCAAGCTTAAGAACTATCTCTAGAAAATAACTAGATGTAGGGTTAGAATCACATAGAAATATGTAAGAAGCAGAGAAGTAGAACACTATTAAGATTTAAAAAAATAAACTATTAAAATATACCTACATGTAGAAAAAATGCACAAATTATAATTGTAAGCTTGATGAATTTTATCAAAGTTAAAAAAATTTCCTGTATAAACAGCACCCAGAGGAAGAAACAAAATGTTACCTGCACCATCAGAGTCTCTGTGCTCATATTTATATAAATAAAAGAAATAAATATTATAAAATATATCTTGGGACTTTTTTTAATAGAATAATTTAATATGGAGTTACTTATATCTTTTTATATTTATTTTCTAATACATATCCTTTTTTCTCCTTTTTTTATTGAAATATAGTTGACTTACCATATTATGTTAGTTTCAGGTGTACTACATAGGGATTTGACATTTGCATACCTTATAAAATGATCACCACAATGAATCTAGTAACTGTCTAGCCTCACAGAGGTTATTACAATATTATTGACCGTATTCCTTAGCTGTATATTACATTCCCATGGCTTATTTATTTTATACCTGGAGGTTTGTACCTCTTAATCCCCTTCACCTATTTCTCAACACCACCCCTCTCCTCTCTGACCACCACCTATTTGTTGTTTGTATCTACAAGTCTGTTTTCCTTTCGTATTCTTCATTTGTTTAGTTTCTTTAGATCCCACATATAAGTGAGATCATATGGCAGTTGTCTTTCTCTGTCTGACTTATTTCACTTAGTGGAATACCCTCTGAATCCATCCATGTTGTAGCAAATGGCAAGATTTCATTTTTTATGGCTGAGTAATATTCCATTGTGTGTGTGTGTGCATGTGTGTGTGTGTGTGTGTATACACCACATCTTTATCCATTCACCTGTTGATGAACACTTAGGTTGTTTTTATATCTTGGCTACTGTAAATGAACATAGGGATGCATATATCTTCCTGAATTAGTATTTTTGTTTTCTTCTGGTAAATACCCAGAAATGGGATTGCTAGATTATATGGCAGTTCTATTTTTAAATTTCTGAGGAATCTCCACACTGTTTTCCATAGTGGCTTCACCAGTTTACATTCCCACCAGCAGTGCAGGAGGGTTCCCTTTTCTCTACATCCTAACCAACACTTGTTCTCCTCTACCATCTTGGCCACCTCCCTCTAATATGTATGTTAAAGTCTTCTCTGGTTTGCCTTTTTGTATATAAAGACAATGATGTTTATATATATATATATATATATATATATATATATATATATATATATATATATATATAATTTCTTTGACTAGGATAAGACCAGTTAGACAGAATTTGTAGATATATATCCTTTCCAGTAGATCATAAGTTAATCTTATTTAATATGAAGCAAATATGTCTTAATTGATTCTTCCTTGTTAAACAACAATGAAAGAGTGAAAAAGCAAGCCTGTTCATTTTCAGGAATTGTAGTAAGTGACCATGACCAGAGCAGGATTTATACCCTCCTGGTTGCATCATGAGCTTTGGGCAATAGTCCCTCATATCCCTTAAACGTAGAAGAGTGTTACTCCCCAAGACGGCCATAAATTACACCTGGAATGAATTCTGAATTTCAATTCTGAAATTGAAGTAGGAATTAATAAAATACCCTTTAGGATCCCATAAATACACTTAGATTCCATATCTGTGTATTCAAGATATGGAATCTAAGATATTCCATATCTGTGTATTTTTTTTCTATATTTTGCTTTAAAGTTTTATATTTTTCTCATACTATATAATAAAGTAACAACAAAAATCAAAGAAGAAATCCATTTTACTGTCATCCTACCAATCTATTTAGTCAATTCCTTATTTTTTCCATCTTTCCTCCCATGAGTTGTGTTAGTTTTTATGAGAAAATATTGAGAAAATATGTCTCCCATACATTTAAACTTAATAAAACTAGAAGGACCAAATCAAGAAATTTAATTTTAAAATCAAAATTTTAAATTAAAATTAAATCCATTTTATTTCTACATTTTTTTTTAGTTGACTCAGTGAATATTATAATAGATTAGATAATCGACCATCTTCTTAATAAAAGTGGTAACCCTGGAACAGGTTAACATGCAAGTTCTTGAAGGTTTTTAGACAACTGTCTTTCATAGTTTAGGTAAACCCTTTGTTGAAATCAGGGAACTGGATCAGATAATAACTAGTTAGAAATCATGTGATGCCTACTACAAGCAGAGAATACTTTTGATGCGATATAAAAATTAGGGGTTAAACGCTTTGACTCCAGTTGTATTCATATCTTGTCCACTTTTCTAATCTTCTAAATGTAAAATTCTAGGTATGAAAAAAGTGTAAAACTTTTATAAATGCAAACCTGGATATTTTAAAACAGCTACCACATGCTAAAATGATAACAATTAGCAGTTGTCACATTCAAAGTGTTGGAGAAATATTAAGAAGTTAGTGTATCCCTTTAGTGCACTTTGATGAAACGCATATCAAATAATATCAATAGGATTTTTCACTCCTTCAAACTACAAAGAAAATTTGTCGCCAGACAATTTTCACAGCTCTAATTACAGCACTCCTTTTGCAACTCTATAATTAAGAGTGAACTACAATTTTCCTTCCTACTCTCAGCTGCAAAAAATATATAAAATAAAATTAAAATTTTAAGTAAAAAAAAAACTTGTTCTGAATTTAACAGGGTATTTATTTCTTCAGTTTTCAGCCTATTTGCCACCAAAATTTTGCTGAAATCAAATTTAAATCATTCATATATGGTTCTAATTAGCAGCAAACGTCAGTCTTTAAAAAATGTAGGTTTATCCCAAAATGTCAACTTCTGGTAATGTCTATGGTATTTTCCAGATTTCTATGTAATTATTTTCCACAGTTTATCTGCATGAATCAATGTGCCTACAAATAAAATACTTGATCTCTTTTCATTCACTTTTTCAAAGGTTTGTGAATGTTCTCCTATTTTACAGTGTTATGTATTTATAATTCAGATTAATTGCAATTATTTAAAAATTCTATGATGCTTCAGACATTTCTCCAGCTAATATCTTGATTCATTTTGCAAGTGGCTCCTAGAACTATGGCTCCAGGTATTCTGGAGCACAATCTCTGATGCACATTTTTCCCCACATACTGAATAAATTTGCAAATTTTGATATATTTCCAATAAGCGGTACTCATTTATCATGCTTTGCAAAATGTTTAACCATGCAGTGTGATCCACTGGTACTGTGTATATATGTATCTATACGTACATGTGTGTATGTATATGTGTGTGTGTATGTATGTATGTGTGTGTGTGTGTGTGTGTGTGTGTGTGTGTATTTACATACTTCACTGTCCAGGCTGACATTCATTTAAGACATCAGAGGGAAGTACCTGTAGCCTCATTTGTAGTCCTGGGAAGTGACAGTTTTGTATCACTTCCTCCAGGGATGAAAAACTGGAGGACTTTGCAGCCCATTGTTTAAAGATACAATTGTGAGAATCACAACTAGCTGACAATCATCAACAGGAAGACACTGGAACTCACCAAAAAAGATACCCCACATCCAAAGACAGAGCAGAAGCCACAATAAGACAGTAGAAGGGGCACAATCACAGTAAAATCAAATCCCATAACTGCTGGGTGGGTGACTCACAGACTGGAGAACACTTATACCACAGAAGTCCACCCACTGCAGTGAAGGTTCTGAGCCCCACGTCAGGCTTCCCAACCTGGGGGTCCGGCAATGGGAGGAGGAATTCCTAGAGAATCAGACTTTGAAGACTACTGGAATTTGATTGCAGGACTTCAACAGAAATGGGGGAAACAGAGACTACACTCTTCGAGGGCACACACAAAGTTGTGTGTGCATTGGGACCCAGGGGAAGGAGCAGTGACCCCAGAGGAGACTGAACCAGACCTACCTGCTAGTGTTGGAGGGTCTCCTGCAGAGGTGGTGGGTGGCTGTGGCTCACCATGGGGACAAGGACACTGGCAGCAGAAGTTCTGGGAAGTACTCCTTGGCTTGAGCCCTCACAGAGTCCGCCATTAGCCCCACAAAAGACCCCAGGTAGGCTCCAATGTTGGGTTGCCTCAGGCCAAACAACCAACGGGGAGGGAACCCAGCCCCACCCATCAGAAGTCAAGTGGATTAAAGTTTTACTGAGCTCTGCCCACCAGAGCAACAGTCAGCTCTACCCACCACCAGTCCCTCCCATCAGGAAACTTGCACAAGCCTCTTAGATAGCCTCATCCACCAGAAGGCAGAGAGCAGAAGCAAGAAGAACTACAATCCTGCAGGCTGTGGAACAAAACCCCACATTCACAGAAAGATAGACAAGATGAAAAGGCAGAGGGCTATGTACCAGACGAAGGAACAAGATAAAATCCCAGTAAAACAACTAAATGAAGTGGAGATAGACAACATTCCAGTAAAAGAATTCAGAATAATGATAGTGAAGATGATCCAGGACCTCGGAAAAAGAATGGAAACAAAGATCGAGAAGATGCAAGAAATGTTTAACAAAGACCTAGAAGAATTAAAGAACAAACAAAAATCCATGAACAATACAATAACTGAAATGAAAACTACATGAGAAGGAATCAATAGCAGAATAACTGAGGCAGAAGAATGGATAAGTGACCTGGAAGACAGAATGGTAGAATTCACTGTTGCAGAACAGAATAAAAAAAAAAGAATGAAAAAAATTGAAAACAGCCTAAGAGACCTCTGGGACAACATTAAACACAACAACATTCACATTATAGGGGTCTCAGAAGGAGAAGACAGACAGAAATGACCTGAGAAAATATTTGAAGAGATTATAGTCGAAAATTTCCCTCTCATGGGAAAGGAAATAGCCACCCAAGTCCAGGAAGAGCAGAGAGTCCCATACAGGATAAACCCAAGGATAAACACACCGAGGCAATAGTAATCAAATAGGCAAAAATTAAAGACAAAGAAAAATTATTGAAAGCAGCAAGGGAAAAAAGACAAATAATATACAAGGGAACTCCCATAAGCTTAATAGCTGATTTCTCAGCAGAAATTCTACAAGCCAGAAGGGAGTGGCATGATATACTTAAAGTGATGAAAGGGAAGAACCAACAACCAAGATTACTCTACCTGGCAAGGATCTCATTCAGATTCGATGGAGAAATCAAAAGCTTTACAGAAAAGCAAAAGCGAACAGAATTCAGCACCACCAAACCATCTCTACAAAAAATGCTAAAGGAACTTCTCTAAGTGGGAAACACAAGAGAAGAAAAGGACCTACAAAAACAAAACAATTAAGAAAATGGTCATAGCAACATACATATCGATAATTACCTTAAACGTGAATGGATTAAATGCTCCAACCAAAAGATACACGCTTGCTGAATGGATACAAAAACAAGACCCATCTATATGATGTCTACAAGAGACCTACTTCAGATCTAGGGACACATACAGACTGAAAATGAGGGGATAGAAAAAGTTATTCCATGCAAATGGAAATCAAAAGAAAGCTGGAGTAGCAATACTCATATCAGATAAAATAGACTTTAAAATAAAGAATATTACAAGAGACAAGGAAGGACATTACATAATGATCAATGGATCAATCCAAGAAGAAGATATAACAATTATAAGTATATATGCACCCAACATAGGAGCACCTCAATACATAAGGCAACTGCTAACAGCTATAAAAGAGGAAATCGACAGTAACACAATAATAGTGGGGGACTTTAACACCTCACTTACACCAATGGACAGATCATCCAAAATGAAAATAAATAAGGAGAAAGAAGTTTTAAATGACACAACAGACCAGATAGATTTAATTGATATTTATAGGACATTCCATCAAAAAACAACAGATTACACTTTCTTCTCAAGTGCGCATGGAACATTCTCCAGCATACATCATAACTTGCGTCACAAATCAAGCCTCAGTATATTTAAGAAAATTAAAATCATATCAAGCATCTTTTTTGACCACAATGCTAGGAGATTAGAAATCAATTACAAGGGAAAAAAACCGTAAAATACACAAACACATGGAGGCTAAGCAATACCTTACTAAATAATGAAGAGATCACTGAAGAAATCAAAAAGGAAATCAAAAAACACCTGGAGACAAATGACAATGAAAATGCAATGATCCAAAACCTATGGGATGCAACAAAAGCAGTTTTAAGAGGGAAGTTTATAGCTCTACAAGCCTACCTCAAGAAACAAGAAAAATCTCCAACAAACAATCTAACTTTACACCTAAAGAAACTAGAGAAAGAAGAACAAACAAAACCCAAAGTTAGCAGAAGGAAAGAAATCATAAAGATCAGAGCAGAAATAAATGAAAGACAAACAAAGAAAACAATAGCCAAGATCAATAAAACTAAAAGCTGGTTCTTTGAGAAGATAAACAATATTGATAAACCATTAGCCAGACTCATCAAGAAAAAGAGGGAGAAGACTCAAATCAATAAAATTAGAAATGAAAAAGGAGAAGTTACAACAGACACCACAGAAATACAAAGCATCCTAAGAGACGACTACAAGCAACTCTATGCGAACAAAATGGACAACCTGAAAGAAACCGACAAATTCTTAGAAAGGTATAACCTTCCAAGACTGAATCAGGAAGAAACAGAAAATATGAACAGACCAATCACAAGTAATGAAATTGAAACTATGATTAAAAATCTTCCAACAAACAAAAGTCCAGGACCAGATGGCTTCACAGGTGAACTCTATCAAACATTTAGAGAAGAGCTAACACTCATCCTTCTCAAACTCTTCCAAAAAATTGTGGAGGAAGGGACACTCCCAAACTCATTCTATGAGGCCACCATCACCCTGATACCAAAACCAGACAAAGATACAACAAAAAAAGAAACTTACAGACCAATATCACTGATGAATATAGATGCAAAAATCCTGCATCTATTAAGATCATATGGTTTTTATTCTTCAATTATATGGTGTATCACATTGATTGATTTGCGTATATACAAAATACTAGAAAACAGAATCCAACAACACATTAAAAGGATCATAAAACATGATCAAGTGGGATTTATCCCAGGGATGCAAAGGTTCTTCAATATACGCAAATCAATCAATGTGATACACCAAATAATTGAAGAATAAAAACAATATGATCATCTTAATAGATGCAGAAAAAGCTTTTGACAAAATTCAACACCCATTTATGATAAAAACTCTGCAGAAAATGGGCACAGAGGGAAGCTACCTCAACATAATAAAAGCCATATACAACAAAACCACAGCAAACATCATTCTCAATGGTGAAAAACTGAAAGCATTTCCTCTAAGATCAGGAACAAGACAAGGATGTCCACTCTCACCAATATTATTCAACATAGTTTTGCAAGTCCTAGCCATGGCAATCAGAGAAAAAAAAGAAATAAAAGGAATACAAATTGTAAAAGAAGAAGTAAAACTGTCACTGTTTGCAGATGACATGATATTATACATAGAGAATCCTAAAGATGCCACCAGAAAACTACTAGAGCTAATCAGTGAATTTGGTAAAGTTGCAGGATACAAAATTACGGCACAGAAATCTCTTTCATTCCTATACACTAATGATGAATAATCTGAAAGAGAAATTAAGGAAACACTCCCATTTACCACTGCAACAAATTGAATAAAATACCTAGGAATAAACCTACCTACGTAGACAAAACACCTGTATGCAGAAAACTATAAGACACTGATGACAGAAATTAAAGATGATACCAACAGATGGAGAGATATACCATGTTCTTGGATTGGAAGAATCAATATTGTGAAAATGACTATACTACCCAAAGCAATCTACAGATTCAATGCAATCCCTGTCAAATTACCAATGGCATTTTTTACAGAACTAGAACAAAAAATTTCACAATTTGTATGGAAACACAAAAGACCCCGAATAGCCAAAGCAATCTTGACAACAAAAAACGGAGGTGGAGGAATCAGGCTCCCTGACTTCAGACTATACTACATAGCTACAGTAATCAAGACAGTACGGTACTGGCACAAAAACAGAAAGATAGATCAATGGAACAGGATAGAAAGCCCAGAGATAAACCCACGCACCGATGGTCAGCTAATCTATGACAAAGGAGGCAAGGATATACAATGGAGAAAAGACAGTCTCTTCAATAAGTGGTGTTGGGAAAACTGAACAGCTACATGTAAAAGAATGAAATTAGAACACTCCTTAACACCGTACACAAAAATAAACTCAAAATGGATTAGAGACCCAAATGTAAGACCGGACACTATAAAACTCTTAGAGGAAAACATAGGAAGAACACTCTTTGACAAAAATCACAGCAAGATCTTTTTTGATCCACCTCCTGGAGTAATGGAAATAAAAACAAAAGTAAACAAATGGGTCCTAATGAAACTTCAAAGCTTTTGCACAGCAAAGGAAACCATAAACAAGACGAAAAGACAACCCTCAGAATGGGAGAAAATATTTGCAAACAAATCAATGGCCAAGGACTAATCTCCAAAATATATAAAGAGCTCATGCAGCTCAATATTAAAAAAAAAAAACCCAATCCAAAAATGGGCAGAAGACCTAAATAGACATTTCTCCAAAGAAGACATACAGATGGCCAAGAAGCACATGAAAAGCTGCTCAACATCACTAATTATTAGAGAAATGCAAATCAAAACTACAATGAGGTATCACCTCTCACCAGTTAGAATGGGCATCATCAGAAAATCTACAAACAACAAATGCTGGAGAGGATGTGGAGAAAAGGGAATCTTCTTGCACCATTGGTGGGAATGTAAATTGATACAGCCACTATGGAGAACAGTCTGGAGGTTCCTTAAAAAACTAAAAATAGAATTACCATATGATCCAGCAATCCCACTACTGGGCAAATACCCTGAGAAAACCATAATTCAAAAAGACACGTGCGGGCTTCCCTGGTGGCACAGTGGTTGAGAGTCTGCCTGCTGATGCAGGGAACATGGGTTCGTGCCCCAGTCTGGAAAGATCCCACATGCCACGGAGCGGCTAGGCCCGTGAGCCATGGCGGCTGAGCCTGCGCGTCTGGAGCCTGCACTCCGCAATGGGAGAGGCCACAACAGTGAGAGGCCCGCGTACCACACACACACACACACACAAAAAAAAGACACGTGCACCCTAATGTTCATTGCTGCACTATTTACAATAGCCAGGTCATGGAAGCAACCTAAATGCCCATCGACAGACGAAGGGATAAAGAAGATGTGGTACATATATACAATGGAATATTACTCAGCCATAAAAAGGAATGAAATTGGGTCATTTGTTGAGACGTGGATGGATCTAGAGACTGTCATACAGAGTGAAGTAAGTCAGAAAGAGAAAAACAAATATCGTATATTAATGCATATATGTGGAACATAGAAAAATGGTACAGATGAACCAGTTTGCAGGGCAGAAATTGAGACACAGATGTAGAGAACAAACGTATGGACACCAAGGGGGAAAATCCATGGGAGGAGTGGGGATGTTGGTGTGATGAATTGGGAGATTGGGACTGACATGTATACATGGATTTGTATAAAATTGATGACTAATAAGGACCTGCTGTATAAAAAAATTAATTAAATAAAATTTAAAAATTAAAGAAAAAAGAAGCTTTTGCTTACACACACAAGTTATTTTTTTCCTTAGAATTTGAATCTCTAAAACATTATGGTGATGATTATTATATAACAACCCCAAATAGTTAAAAGCCTTCCTAAAGTGGCTTATCATAATTCTTTCACATATTCTAGTGAGGGAATTTATTTTAAAAATATCTTAATAATAAAATCAAGCATGCAGTTGTTATAAATGAGATCAAGATAGGTTGATAAGTTGCAACAAATATATTTATTCTGTGTAATGCATTTGCATTTATAGATATGAACTAAAATAGCCATTCCCTTATTAGAACTTAAGAATGAAATACGAAATGAGGTTTATTTTCTTAACTTTCAGAATTTATTTTCTTACTATAACTATGTGAGCATGATTGCAACATTATCCCAAATGAATTGTTCAGTACTTTCACTGATGTAGTAGCTATGTGCTTTAAATATTTTGCAAAAATTCTTGTTAACAACTCTCTTATTTTTGCTCCTTTTACTTATTTTCAGCCAATAAAGCCAGGTGAAGCACTAATAATAATAAAAAGAACAATAGTTCGATGTTAACTTCCTGAATTTGATGGTTGTATTACAGCTATCTGTGAGAATGTTCTTGACCGTGGGATTTATATACTAAGATGTTCTGTGGTGATGAAGCGTCAGGTTGGCAACTTATCCTTGAATGGTTCTGCAAAAAAAAGTTTATTTTACTGTCCTTGGATCCTTTTGGTAAGTTCGAGGATGTTTTCAAATAAAATTACTAATAAAAAAAATATAATTGTGAGCCCACAAGGATCATCTGCATGCTAAAACAGAGAACCTCTTTTTAACACTGAATAATATTCCTTTGCCTGGATATATCACAGTCTATTTATCCATTCACCTATTGAAGGACATCTTGGTTGCTTTCAAGTCTTGGAGATTATGGATAAAGCTGCTACAAACATCCATATGTAGGTTTATGGGTGGACATAAGTTTCCAACTCATCCCAAAAAATATCAAAGAGCCAGTTTGCTGAATCCTATGGTAAGAGTATGTTTAATTTTGACTGCTAAACTAGCTTCCAAAGTGGTTGAATCATTTTGCATTCCCACTAACAATGAATGAGAGTTTCTATTGTTCCACATCCTTACAAGCTTTTGCTATTTTCAGCATTGCACAATTTGGTCATTCTGATAAGTGTGTAATAGTATCTCTTTGTTGTTTTAATTTACAATTCCCTGATGACATATGATGTGAAGCATCTTTTCATATGCTTATTTGCTATCTGTATATCTTCTTTGGTGAGGTATCCATTTACGTCTTTAGCCCATTGTTCAACCAGGTTGTTTGTTTTCTTATTGCTGAGTTTTAAGAGTTCTTTGTACATTTTGGATAACCATCCTTTATCAGATACCTTTTGTAAATATTTTTGTCCAGTCTATGGCTTGTCTTCTCATTTTCTTGACACTGTGTTTCGTAGAGCAGGAGTTTTTAATTTTAATAAAGCTCAGCTTACCAATTATTTTTTTCATGGATCAAGTCTTTGATGTTGTATCTAAAAAGGCATCACCATACCCAAGATCATCTAGGGTTTCTCCTATGTTATCTTCTAAGAGTTTGATAGTTTTGATTTTTGCATTTAGGTCTATGATCCTTTTTGAGATAATTTTTTTGCAGGTGAATATCCAGTTGTTCCAGCATATTAACATATTTTTAATGGGTTTTTTTGTCATAGTTTCAACTAAGATCTGTTCATTTAATTAGCAATACTTTAGGTAAGCTAATATGTATTGTCATTTTTAGTAGGAGAATAATTTGATACAGACTATATGAACTAAAACATATTTATGGCATATATATATACATAAATACATATATATTATCTATTATATATATACATGTATATACATTGGTATACACACAGATTCACTGCTTAGAAATATTTAAATATACTTGTGTGTCTACCAAGTCCATACTGAAAGATTTTTGCATGTTTTAAAACTTCGCTTATTTCTCCACGCAGTCCTTTTTCTTCTTAAAATACCTCACACAAAGCTCTAAACACAGTGTAGCTCAATTAAGGTAAATGATTAGCAGCTAATCACATGCTTCTGAATATCTGGGTGACACATTCACTCTCAGCGTTGTTCAAATGGGAAGTATCTTACTGAATATTTTACCTACAAACAATTCATATGTCACTCAGAATATCTTTAACCTAATCTCAGATTCTTTTCTTTCACAATTAGTAATAGAAACTAAGTCAAAAGGAGGATGGCAAGTTTTCTACCTATCAATCATTTCCCAATCATAGTGTGCTTATTGAATGAGATTATAAACCTGAAAGTATTTTGAAAAGTGCTAAACAAATGTTCATTATCATTTTCAGAAATTTCTGCTAAATTTCAGCTCTGCTACCTAATTATATGCATGACTTTGAAACATCCCTAAAATGATTGCCTAGATCTGGAAACTGTTTCTCAAACTTTTCCTATGTCCGGATCCTTCTTGTTCTTCAAGTTTCACCTTTATGATCACCTCAGGGAGGGCTTCCATGACTCTCCAAAATAAATTTGTTCCCTCGTATTATTCTCTCCTATGGAAACTTATTCTTTTCTTTACATGCCTTATTGTACTTTGATAGTATATAATTTTTTTAGTTTTCTTATGGGACTATAACGTCCATGAGTCTTTTTTTTCACTACTGTATCCACAACACTAATCACAAGGCCTGGCTCAGAACATTTGCCATTAAACATTGCTATGACGACCAAATAAGATTGTTTATGTTAGAATGATTCTCAAACTTACAGAAACAGACAAATTTAGGGTGCAATGATTACCTTGAGGAATTAGGTTCAAGACGTTAGTTATCTCCACCCTACTCTCCACTGACCACCCTCGTTATGAGGTACAAAGTGCACCTAGGACCCGAACCAATAAATGAATGTGTTTTATAATTCTGCTCTTTGGCTTAATATTCCAATGTGCAATCACAGGAGAATACCAGGATCATGTTAGGAATACCTTTCCTAACATGAGAGGTAGGGAGATGAAAGAGAAGTGAGACCTGGATTCAAAGCAAGACTACTGGCCACCATTGCTTATCCCCCTTGAGCTCTCATAACTCAGAGAGGGGAAAAAAATACCTAGAGTACAAACACCAGTTAATCTGAGCTTTTATGCACAAATGAAATTCATTCTGGTTTCTTATAATCTCTTCTACTTTGGAAATGGCTTATTATACTCCTATTCAGATATGAATACCATACATGTTTCCATTCTGATCTTGTCTGGATCATCTTCTTTGGTGGCTGCTTCGGATACTTTTGTGTATTTCATACTAGTACAAAGATATAAAAATTGAAAATTTTCAATATCTCTCTATAATTGCTCAAGTCTTGGCTTTATTACTGAGTCTCCATCAAAGATATATACACATAGTACGGTTTTTCCTGTTAGCTATCATACAGTTTGATATCAGTGCTGCAAGTTGAGGAATCTCAACTCTCCTTTATTTCTGCAAATTAACTGCTACTGCTATCTGCTAGCACCAGAAATGGATTTTTCTCTATTTTACATTATGTAGCAGAAAAAGGGAAATTACATAAACTACTGTGGGTTTTGGAGGTCAGGGGACTATTTACCAGATCAGGACTACAACATTAATCAAGGCTGCACCGTTTTAGGGTAACTTCCTCTGTTATAATCACAGGCACCATTCACTATCCCTAGCTGAACATACAGGAAATTGTGTTTAAATTTTTATTCCTATTTATATGTTGGCAGATGTAGATCTTTTAGTCAAAATTAAATGCATAATTTAAGGCAAGGAAACATAATTGAATCCAAGAAAAGGAGATATCACTTGTGGTTTGTAGGAACAGGCAATGCTTGTTAGAAATGGTGGATGGTGATATTTAATCTGGAATGTCAAGACTTATGAGATCACAACAAGTGTACATCAAGATGAGGAATATTCTAAACATATGAAATAAATGTCTCGTGCTTTCCTTTGGGGAAATACAATATCCAATTTAAAATATAAAGAAGAGCAAGAATAAAGAAGGACATAATGGTACTTTGAGTAGTGACATTTAAAATAAAAAAAAAACAATGGATCCCTGCTACGTTTTGAGCAAGATTGGAACAATTAAAGCTTTAGCAAAATCGATCACACAGCTATGAATTAAAGTGAGAAGCAACCAGAAACAGAGAATTGAAATTTTTCGATAGTCAAGAAGTTAAGTAATAGGGCCAGATTAGAATGGCTAAACCAGGAATTGTGGTTGTCCAAAAAGTCTAAGTCAGAAGAACTCCAAAAAGATTTTTCACTAGGAACATGAAGCTCAAGTTCAAATAAAAGTAAAGATCAAATTTCATAATTTTGATGAAATTTTTATGTTCCCACAAAATGAAGCATTTAAATTTCCCATCAGTTGACAAATGACAGTAATTCAACAATTTTTATTAATGGAGACACAATGCCAAAGTATACTATTGTGTTCTGAGGAAAATATAATTGAATGCACAAAAGAATGATACACAAATTAATTGAGACAAGATGATAGAAATGGAAAAAGCTGTAGACTGAGAATCTGGAGATATTTTTTCACAAATCAGTATAAGCTTTCATGGACTTTGATTCCTTATCTATATCATAATAAGTGTGGATATGCTATCCCACATAGCTTGTTTCAGCTTTCTTAAATTCTGTAATCCATGACTCAAGAATTGTGGATTTCAAACTAAGTACCCTCTAAGATTGTTCCCAGCTATAATTAATTATATTTTCTATACATCTAGATTTTTACATGTTTTGAAATTTTAAAAATCTCCAGTTTTCTTAATTATAGTTAAATTTACTGATAGTTGGATGAAGTTTCATTGGTAGTATACACATATGGGAAAAATGCTTTGAGTTGATTTTTTCTACTATTAAGTTCAATCATGCGCCCCTCCCTTAACTTTATTACATTACAGTTGACATGCAATGAACTGTGCATATTTAAACTATACAGTTTGATATGTATTTACAAATCTACACATCTGTGAAATAATTATCACAATCAAGATAATGAAATATCCATCACCTTAAAGTTTCCTTGGGTCCCTTTCAATGGCTTCCTCCTGTCTACCCCCCACTCTATCCCTAGGCAACCATTAAATGCCTTTCTGTCACTATAGATGTATTTCTATTTCTAGAAATTATATAAATAAAAGCAGAAAGGATATGCTTAATTTTGGTCTGACTTCTCCACTCAGGATAATTATTTTGAGATTCATCTATGTTGTACAATGTATCAAAAGCCAGTTCCTTTTCGTTGCTGAGTAGTATTTCACTGTGTGCATATACAACAGATTGGTATATATTCAACTTTTTAAGGACTTTTGAGTTGTTTCCAGTTTGGGGATACTGTAAAGTTTCTGTGAATATGTGCGTACAAGTATTGGTAGTGACATATACTTGTAGTTGCATTGTTCTCAACAAGTAATCTGTCAATCTTATTTTTGTTCCTCTATATGTAACATATTTACATATGACTGCTTTTAACATGTTCTCTTTATTAATTACTGAGTATGTGCAATTTTAATATAATGTACCTTAATTTAGTTTCTATCATATTTCTTGTGCTTGGCATTCATTGAGAGTTTTGGATCTGTGGGTTTATAGCTGGCATCAAATTTGGGAAAATTTTGGTTACTACTTTTTCATATATTTTGTTTCCTGACCCTTCTCTCTCTCTTCTCCTTCCTTTGTATTCCTCTGAGGGCTTCAAATGCACCTATGTTAGGCAGCTTAAAGTTATCCCAAAGGTCACTGGCACTATTCATTTTGTTTGTTTTTATTCTCTTTGTCTCTCATTCTCTCCCAGTTTGGATCATTTCTATTGCTATATCATCAATTCTACTAACCTTTCCTACACTATGTAATCTACTATTAATGCAGACTATTTTCCACCTCACACTGTATAGTTTTCAATTCTAAAAGTTGAATTTGGGTTGTTTTCTTTTTAATATCTTTTCTATAGATCCTTAAGTTTTGGAAGAAATGGATAGCCGTTATAATGTTGTTTTAATGCCATTGTCTGCTAATTCTAACATCTGTGTCAATTATGGGTCAGTTTTCATCCACATGATTAGCATTTTCCTGTTTCCTTTTATTTTTGGTAATTTTTGAGTGGATGTCAGAAACTGTTAAGCTTACCTTGTTGGGTTTTGAATATTTTTGTATTTCTATAAATCTTCTTGATCTTTTTGAGACAAAATTAAGTTTTTTGGAATAAGTTTAAACCTTTTGTGTTTCGCTTTTAAGGTCTATTGGTCAGAATCAGAGCAGTGCTGTCTTTAAACCATGCTGCCTTTACTTACTCTGCCCAGGTATCCTTGTCACCGTGAAAAAATGGGGTGTATCACCTAAGAAAAGCATGCCTAGCAGCCAAACATTTATATGTAGAAAGTCAAAATCAGTTCATTGGAATGCACTTACCATGATAATGTCCATTATCATGTGGAAATATGTGAAAAACATATTTCCAAATAGAGTTAGTGCAGAATATGAAATTGAGCTTATAAAGATAGATTCAAATGTTGCCTTAAGTTGTTAAACTTTCCACTATGTCTTAAACATGACTCAATTTTTTTTTTCAATTTGCAAGCATTTCTTTATTCTCTGAACTTCAAACTGGCTTATTTTCATGCACATTTACCACAGATTTTTTTTTAAACATCTTTATTGGAGGATAATTGCTTTACAATGGTGTGTTAGTTTCTGCTTTGTAACAAAGTGAATCAGCTATACATATACATATATCCCCATATCTCCTCCCTCTTGCGTCTGCCTCCTACCCTCCCTATCCCACCTCTCTAGGTGGTCACAAAGCACCGAGCTGAGCTCCCTGTGCTATGCGGCTGCTTCACACTAGCTATTTTACATTTGGTAGTGTATATGTGTCCATGCCACTCTCTCACTTCATCCCAGCTTAACATTCCCACTCCCAGTGTCCTCAAGTCCATTCTTTATGTCTGTGTCTTTATTCCTGTCCTGCCCCTAGGTTCTTCAGAACCATATATATATTTTTTTTTCTTTCTTTTTTAGGTTACATATGTATGTGTTAGCATATGGTATTTGTTTTTCTCTTTCTAACTTACTTCACTCTGTGTGACAGTCTCTAGGTGCATCCACCTCACTACAAATAACTCAATTTCGTTTCTTTTTATGGCTGAGTAATATTCCATTGTATATATGTGCCACATCTTCTTTATCCATTCATCTGTCAGTGGACACTTAGGTTGCTTCCATGTCCTGGCTATTGTAAATAGAGCTGTAATGAACATTGTGGTACATGACTCTTTTGGAACTATGGTTTTCTCAGGGTATATGTCCAGTAGTGGGATTGCAGGGTCATATGGTAATTCTAATTTTAGTTTTTTAAGGAACCTCCATACTGTTCTCCATAGTGGCTGTATCAATTTACATTCCCACCAACAGTGCAAGAGGGTTCCCTTTTCTCCACACCCTCTCCAGCATTTATTGTTTATAGATTTTTTGATGATGGCCATTCTGCCTGGTGTGAGGTGATGCCTCATTGTAGTTTTGATTTGCATTTCTCTAATGATTAGTGATGTTGAGCATCCTTTCATGTGTTTGTTAGCAATCTGTATATCTTCTTTGGAGAAATGTCTATTTAGGTCTTCTGCTCATTTTTAAACATGACTCAATTTGAAAACCACTTTCTTTTCTACATTAGATTGAGTCAAATTTGCTTTTGTTAAGGTGAAGATCATTGCATCTACTGTGGGCTTGGAAATAATGTTACATTCCAAATACCAAACTGACTTCTTCAATACATTTATAAATGTTTTACAAACCATATAAGCAATCTCAAACATTTTTGTTTGGTTGAGTCCTTACTGTGCACTTATGATTTTTGTGACACAAAGAGAACTTTGGATGACAGATATTATTATTGGATTTTAGTTCAGTGTTATAATTTGTAAAGCCCATTCATGCTTTTCTGTATGTGATTCTACAACATTAGGAAATGCCATAATTTTCTTAGAGAGGTTGCAGACATCTGCATTCCATGGTCTTTTCATGATACTAGATTGTCCTTCTTGTATTTAGAGATAATGTTACTGGCTACTAATATGGCTTCAAAGAATCTTGTGTCCAGAAGTTCCCTTTATACCACTCAGAACTCTCTAGTGTTTTTCTAATAACAATGCAACAGTGACTAAGTAGATTGTTTTGCTTGGGGTATTTGCCTCTATGTTTCTTGGAAAAAGTTGCTCTTATCCATTTCTTTTTTGAAAACTAATGTCCATTCAAATTGTTATACTATAAAAAGATTACCTGTGTACTTTGAAACTGATTTTTTTAAAGTTTAAACATTTACTTGATGAGGGGGGAAAAAGAAAATGCATATTGTTTGGGAGGATTGAGTTTACAAATGTTTCATATAGTTTTCTGAGTGTTGGAATTTTTATGAATAATTAGTTGCCCCTGTTGTCATTTGTGATCTTTTTGTGTGATCGTATTAGATAATACTTCTTTCTATATTATTTATATATTTTTTCAAGGAAATTAACTTTCCATACTTATGTAAACAATAATAGCATAGTAATTTATATTAATGTTATTGAATTAACATTTGTTCTTTTTAAATTGAAATTCTTATAAGGATCTCTGATAAATTTGGAAGCCCATATAAAATATACATATAGTGTTTGACTTGATTATGTTTTCATCTATAACTTATTTTCTTATACTGTTATTATAAAAACTTGAGTTTTAAAATGTATATCATTTTAATCATTTATTTAAGGTAACAGAAGCCATTGTGTTCTTTACAAGGGGTAAGCAAATTAGTTCTTAGAGACTATTCTTTGCATCAGGTTGAATTGGTATGAATAGAATTAGGCAATTTATTATCAATGAAGACACAGTGGATCATTTTTTAAATGTTGTGGTTCTGACGAGAACTGACCACTCTGTTTCTTTGAAGCATTTAAGATTGCTTAATTCCAATGTGAGAGCTCCTGTGTATGTCCAGGACAGCATTTTTTTTCTTTAAACATAGTTTTAAAATAACAGATGATATTGAGAGAATTGAAGAAATAATACAATCATAGAGACAAGCTTTGAACTTTGCCTTGTGGGTTGGACCTGAGGAGACATTAACAGTATATACAGGTAATTCAGGAGTGTAGAATGAAGAACAATATCAATGGAATGCACACCCTTTAAGAGACTACATTAGAAAAGCACTGGTATTGGAACCAACAGGGAAGTAGTGTCTCGCAAGCGTCCATAATGAAACATATCACAACTATCCCTGAAAAACCTGTAAGGTAAATGGAAAAAGAATACCTGCTGAAATTTAGAACTGCTACTAAGTACAAGAAGTCTTTTCCACTAACTACAAAAATATCAGATTCAGTTAAGAAAAACAACTACACCAGATATGAAAATGGAGAGCAATTCTTTGACGCTAAGGATTATAACCCTTAGGTGATCAGAGCATTGATTTCCAGATTCCAAACCGAACTCAGTACTTCTGTTTGTAGACTGATTGATTCTAAAACCTGAGGTGGCCAGGGTCGGGGAGGGCACATACGTGTGTAGGTATGTAGGTGTATGTTGGGAGGTAGACTTCTGATATCTTTAAGTGCTCCAGCATTTCAAAGTGGTGGAGTACAAAATTGTAGGTACAGAAAAAGCACTTCAGAGGAACAGAGGGAAATTAGATAAATGCCTTCTGAGACCTGAAAATTTTTCTGGGAGATCTGCACATCAACCTTCCCTCTACCACCCCCAGCTATATTTCTAGAAAGAGGATTTAACTAGCACATGCATGGATAGTAAGTGAGGCCACAAAAAATCAATAAGAAATGCTGGAAGACAATGAAGAAATATCAGTTGAAATATTTGTTCTATGTACATACAATTTTATATCCTTCCTAGTTGCTTTTCTAGTGTGAAAGCAGTACTTGGACATTTCCAGGAATGCAAAGACTTAGGGAATACATATTCTCTAAGAGAATAACGTATGTCTCTCAGGGTCAGGGGATAAGGAAACTCAGGATTTTCACTTCATCAAAGCAAAAAAATTCTCAGACTTAAGTAAAAAAAAATGCAGACAGTGATCTTTAAAAGCCATCAAATATTTCTTTTTCAGTAAATCTGCAAATATGACTAAAATGGAAAACAAAAGTAAACAATTATATTTGAAGAGAAGAAATGTAATAGAAAAAGTTGTGATCACAATAATTTGGATATCAACTTTCAAAGTATGTTAACAAATACTGAATAGAAAGATAAAACCAAACAATACATTTTACACACCTTCAAAATCATAGGTGAAGATAAATGACAGGTAGAATAAGTGATGGTGAAGAAAGAGGGAGAAAAATTGTATCAGAAAGCAAGAAAGAAAAGTTCCAATAACCTATCCTCCCTCCTCAAATCCATGGGACAGTACACAATAAATATGCTTTTAAAGTAAAATCAGAAGTACATAATACCACTATCAAAGTAAGAGAGTTGAGGGTATTCTAGATGGAGTACAGCAGATGACTGTAGACTGAGAGCAAAGTCTACTCAACAGAACACAGCATACTACCCTAAAGAGAAACCAGAAGCCAGAGGCATTTAAATAAAAGAAGAAAGAAACAAAAGAAAGAAAACATGAATAGTAACGAAACACATTTCTCTCCTAACAGAACTCTCAAGAGAACCAGGAAGAGAGGAAATAAAGGCTGGCAAACATAAGATATGGTCAAAATAAACTTAACTGAATATGACTCTCCCTACTCTCAGTAGCAGCAGACTGGAGAACAGGGACCCAAGCTAAAGAAGTCAGCACTGCTCTCTGAGGTGGGAGTTCTGACCCTACACTCTCAGAGTAAGCATGGGAGCTGGCGCCTGAGAATCAGAGCAGTGCCCGTGATAAGTCATCCAGTATACTCTGTCTCCTATCCGACCCTCTCTCAAATAATCACCTGAGAGCTTTATTATAATCAAAAGCCACGGGGAATAAAGAGCGTGACTCCGGGCTTCCCTGGTGGCGCAGTGGTTGAGAGTCCGCCTGCCGGTGCAGGGGACACGGGTTTGTGCCCCGGTCCGGGAGGATCCCACATGCCGCGGAGCGGTGGGCCCATGAACCATGGCCGCTGAGTCTGCGCGTCCGGAGCCTGTGCTCCGCAACGGGAGAGGTCACAAGAGTGAGAGGCCCGCGTACCGCAAAAGAAAAAAAAAAAAGAGCGTGACTCCTTAGAGCTTAAGAAATAGAGTCCATTTTCCAAGTCTATGATTCACTCCCTTATCTGCAAGTACAGGCAAAGGCAACCACTCGTCTTTTCAGAGATGTTGCAACCGAATCAAAGAGACTAATCAATATGAACAAATTGAAAAACTAAATCCACAGGAACAGAATTAATAGAAGAAAAGCCTATATTAAAATTAGTAAAATGAATATTTCAGGAGTGATTCAAGAAAAAAAAAATCACATTCTGAAATTAAAGCCAGATCCCAAAATCCAAGAAGAGCAAAACAAAACAATCTTCAGTACATAAAACTGAACCACTTGTTATTCTTGTTACTGCTGTTTTTAGGATATTAGATCCCCATCTCATACCTTACAAAACAACCACCTTAACAGATAGAATGTTGATCAATTTTTTTTAAGTAAACTATACAATAGGGAACTTTCAGTTAAAGGTTTCTGTGTCGTGATTATGTTGCAGGAGATGTTATGTTTTATGAAATGTCCGGAGCATCCAAAATCCAAATCCAAAAGTTAAGCTGTGTCCACCATCAGCCCTCACTGCGCAAAGGTAGTGACCCTCTAGTGGAGAAGCCTATTCAGTTCCTGCTGTTTAATCCATAGCCATCTTTATTTGTTGGGGTTTCTCCCTCCCCCATTTCCTGAGGTTTCTCATGATCATTTATTATACGGAGAGTGAGGGTGGGTGGAAGATGGCCGTTCCCACTGAGCCATTTTACAAATGAGGTATCTCCTTGATTAAGCCTGCAAAATGTTCTGCTAATGAAAGAGGAATCTCTCAGGAAAGAGATTAGGTTTTGCTTAATTCTCAGGAGTCATTTCTTTGGAATTTTGAATGAGAATTTGGGGTTGACAATCATAGCGGAAAAATAACTTGGCCTAGGAAGGTTCTAAAATTCCTCTATCTTGACAAATTATGTTAGGGCTCCTGGGCATGCATTTTAAAGATGAAAATAACCACTCAAACTATCCTAACTTCAACTTCAAAGAGGGCCAAGTGAGGACAGTTTGTGTTTGGACTGAACTGGTCCCGTTCCTCCTACTCACCATGTGCATTGTCTTCCCTGCATACCTGATTTTTTGAGGAAAAAAAATCGTTCTAAGGAGGAATGGCTAGAGAAGAATAAAACTTTGTCACTGATAGTTAATGTACTCTGAATAAATATCTATTTCTGTATTTTTAAAATATCCACATGACGTGGGTTTGTAATGAAAAATCTTTAGGAACTAAAAAGTGAATAAAAGTATCCATCTGTTTAATGATTGCTTGTATTATTTTTGGTTAAGTAATATATATATACTTATCCATATTCATGTTCCTCTGATGATGTCTTCAGAAAAAATTTAAACTCTTCTGTGTCTAGAAACTTAATCAATCAGTAAAGCTAAATTGATATATTTCTTAAAAGTAGGTATGAAAGAATGTATATGTATTAATTTTATTTATGGAGGTTTTAATTACTTCCTCCTTTAAAAATTTACCAATTAAAATATTTCTATTTCATTTTTTTGTTTGTTTTCTAGTTCTTAGTTTAAAAATATAATAATAATTTTGCATTTCCACGTACAGCTTTCAGCATATCTGAGATTTTTTTACTGAACCAGGGAAAAAGACAATTCTATGGTTTGTAGGTGGGTATATGGAGCATTGGGAAGGCCCTTTATGAGGCTTCAAAGGGGTTATTATTCAGAACTTACCCTTGTTAGTTATTATTCTTATGAGTTGCATGTTGCCCCATAGGGATGAGCATTAAAGAACTTTTTTTTTTTCTTCTTTTTTAATGAAGGAAACCTGGAATACATGGCAGGGGGGTGGGGGTGGGGAAGAAATAGACCTAGAATGGAAAAGAATTCCAAGTGAAAGAATGTGGTAGAACATATAGAGAAGAAAGGAGAACATGTTTAGCCATTAGACTAACTGCAAAACAAAAAAAAAAAGAAAAAGAAAAGAAAAGAAGAAAGAAAAAAGTTCAAAACAAAACTACAGTACAGAGAACTAATCTGACAGTAGATAATCTCCTGGAATATCCTCATATGTCACTGGTAAAGAGCAGGGAGGCAGGAAACCAGTTTGGATATCCAAATCACTTTTAGCGTACTTTCTTTTGTTTCTACGTGTAAAAGCAGAGAGTCAAAGAGAGCATCTGTCTTTCAATGCTGCCAGTTAATAAGAGCATGGTGATGGTAGGCAGACCCAAGGAAGATGATGGAAGTGGTCTTCCCATCACTCACTTTGTTTGCTGGCACCTTTCAGTTTCACTCTTACCAACATTTCCTTCCTGTGGCTGAAGGAAAAGCTAATCTCCCCCCAAAAAGAGAATGAACATTTTAAGTCTCATCAAAAATATAAACCCTAATGTGAAGGAGTTTACCCAGTGCCTTCTTGAAAGAAATCTTTGGCAGACTGAGGATGGAGAAAATAAGAAAGGAGTATAATGCAGAGTGTCTGGAGGGGTTGGAGTGGGAGGGCAGCCAGTGTGACTGGGGAGAAAGGCAGAGAAAATGCAAATTTGAATGCCAAAGATAAACTTGGCTTATATCTAATTCTGCCTAAAGTGAAAGAAACAACCTCATTCCGAGCACATGAAACATCTGATCACCTTGAGTTGAGAAATTGCCTAAAAAAGGCACATGGTCCATGCATTTACAGAATGTTAGAAAAACATTTCTATCATCCTACATTTGTTTTTTCTCTTTACCCTAGAAAACTGTGGGATCCTCAATTCAACCATCTCTAGGCTCTGTTTTACAAAAAATGCATATTACATGGCATGCTTCCAGGGTCACAATTTCCTTACAAAAATTCTCTGATCTTGATTGTCTGTAGAGATTTGGAGATTACAATACTATTGTAAATTCATTCAATTTACTCATCTACTCAGAGAGACATAATGCACTGGCATTAATTCATTCCCATCCCAGAAGGAAGGAAGAACTACGGAAAATAACATCTAAACCAGCTGGACCCAATGACTAGGCTATCTACTGTTTCAGTGGTTTTATCAATTTCTGATTGAGTCTTTGAGTATTGCAGTTTAAAATCTAGTTAGTACTTTGTCGCCTATGGTGTAATAGATTTTGGAAGCCTGTAATAGAGGGTCTCTAGAATGAATTGCTATCACGTTCATTGTCCCACAGACCTTCTCTAATTCTGTCAAATCACCTGCTGGATTCCAATTTTCTATTATTCATTTTTTCTCACTACTTCTTCAGTGAGATATCTGACTTCAGTCCAAATGTTTTGCAATTCCAACAAAAAGAGCCTGAACCTACGATAAATCATGGGAGGTTAGCAGAGGAAGAAAGGACCTGCAGCCTTGAACCGAGACTACTTTAGAAGTACACTCAGCAATACCATAGAATAATACAGGAGAATAAAAGGAGTAGATTGTTCCTAGAACTAAGTAGTTTTTAGTTCTAGGATCCTTTATGAATTCTTACGAGTGCAGGCCTCCGTTTCCTCATGCCATAAGCCTTAGACAACAAGTAGAATATAAACTATAGCAACCACCCCACATCTTGAACTTGCCTCTATTCCTATACACTAGGTTTTTGGTTTGGGGAATGAACATCCATCCAGTTGTCCAGTCTTCAAATTATAGGAATTATCTTTAATTTCTTCGCTTCTTTCAATTTCCATGTCCATTCAGACATCGTTTTGTCAATTCCCACTCCCACATATCTCTATAATCCAGCTCTTTTCCATTTTTACTTCCACTTCCTTAGTTTGTGCCCACCTCATCCATTACTTTGATTATTATAATAGCTTTCTACCTGGACTCCCCTCCAAGTCTCATTCTATGCCTACAGAACCTTCAGGCAGAGTGTTTTTTCAAGGAAAGAAGTTAATTGTAATAATCTCCTATTTTAGATGAGCCACAAAGCAACAATTTCAAATATAGCAAGCAAACCTAGTCTTTTCAGGATCTGGCTTGTACCTATTTCCTATAAACATCCTTACATATCCCCATGTATGCCTTAACATCCCACATTTCGCTAAATGAGTCATGTTCTCTTTTGCTGGCTCTTCTGCCTGGAATATTTTTCATCCTCTTGTCAATTTAGCAAACATATACTCATCCTTCCAGCTTCATCCAGGTATCACTTCTTCAGTCAAGCCCCACTGGAACCCTTCTCCTCAATCAGGGAAAAATAACCCCACCTCTTGGCCTTCCAAGAATTACAGACATAATTCTACTAAATAGTTCTTATGTATTTCAGTAGTCACTCCGCCTCCCCAATCTTATCCATGGTTTTAATTTTCTCAGTTTCAGTTACCCACAGTCAACCTAGGTCTGAAAATATTAAATAGAAAATGCCAGAAAAACCAACTTATAAGTTTTAAGTTGCTTGCTGTTCTGAGAAGTGTGATGAAATCCTGCGCCATCCTACTCCATCCCACTTGGGATCCCCACCCATCGTCTGCTCCTGACATCCAACCACTGCCGTCATCATGGCTCAATGATTCAAGATCACCCGAAGCAAATGATCCTCCTTATGACATATTGTCAGAAGGTCACAACAGCTTAACACTATATCACAATGCCTATGTCACTCATCTCACTTCATCCCATCACATAGGAATTTTATTGTTCTACATTATCACAAGAAGAAATGTGAGTACAGTACAATAAGACGTTTTGAAAGAGAGAGACAGAGACCACATTCACATAACTTATATTACAGTATATTGTTATAAGTGTTCTATTTTATTATTAGTCATTGTTATTAATCTCTTAGTATGCCTACTTTCTGAATTAAACTTCATCATAGATATGTACGTATAGGAAAAAAACATAGTATATATAGGGTTTGGTACTATAAGGCATCTACTGGGGGTCTTAGAAAGTATCCCATGTGGACCAGGGAGGACTACTGTACTAAAATTATTCACATGTGACTTTCTCTCCACCAGACTCGAGCTATATGAATTTAGGAACTACATCTTACTCTTCTTGGGTTTTGACACAGTCTTCCTTGATATTAAGAATGCCATAACTACACTTGTTAAGAGTAATATCTGAATTCTGTACAAACTTAAGGTATTTTTGCAGATACAGTCAGCCTTCTTATTCATGGGTTCCATGTTGCCAGATTCAACCAACCACTGATCAAATATATTTGAAAAATAAAATTCCAGAAAGTTCCAAAAAGCATAACTTGAATTCGCCACATGATGACAACTATTTACATAGCATTTATATTGTATTCAGTATTATAAATCATCTAGAGATGATTTAAAATATATGGAAGAATGTGCATAGGTTATATACAATTACTATGCTATTTTATATAAGGGATTTAAGCATCTGTGGATTTTGGTATCTGCAGGGGTCCTGGAACAAATCCCCTACAGATACCAAGCGACAACTGTGCTATGGCTTTTAAAGCTAGTTTCTCTTAATCATGTATGTTGTTTCAAATATTTTTTGGATCTCTCTTATGAATCCCTATATTTTGATTTCTTATTTTTATAAGCTTCTTAAGAATGACAGTCCTTTAAGGTGCACTGTTTTGTTCACACAAATCCCACCATAGCATCAGATTTTTGTTGACTCTCGGAAGATGCTTGCTGAGGTATCTGAATGGGACGGTGTTAATAATCAACACTTCCAACCACCCTAAATTAGAACTGGCTCATGAGAGAGAAAGTGAACTTTAAAAAGATGTTTGCCATTGAATCATCTGGTAAGGAGCCATTTCTGGAAAATAATCTGTGCTAATGAGAAAAAGAAGTGAAGAAAAAGTGGGATGTGGGCTTTGATATTTTCAGCTTTTTGTTTTGCTTTCAACAAGGTGTCTCTAATCCTTATTGTGAATATTGTATATGCTGTCTGGGTCTCATACCCTGAGAAGTGCAAACAAAATCATGCCAAGCCATGGCATGTGACATATGTGGGAAGAATAACCTAAATCATTAACTTAAAGGAAATTACCTCTGGAGACAGGTCTGCTGAAAACAAAAGATACATTAATTTGTTTTACTACTTTGGACATGCAAAGCTCCAAAAAGAACATTGCAGACTGAATAAACAAGCAAAAATAAGGTAAGCCATGAACATGTAATTTCAATTATTAGCCATCTGTGTGTTCAGGCCGTAGAAAGAAAGGGTTAGAGAATACCAACTCCTGTCTCTCAAAAAAAAAAACAAAATCAGAAACATTAGCCTGCACCAACAAATAATAGGGAATTTTTTAAGCCAAAAATGCCATGAATTTCAGCAGACTGAGTGTAAGAAAACTTGTCATTTATAGCTTTAGCTTCAAAAATTTTCACCCTAATCAAAGTAAGAAAATCCAAGCCTTTCTGTCTCTCCCCACTCATCTTTCCCTTTACATTTTACAAATAAATAAATAAATTAGTAGTTATTAAACCTGCTTTAATATTTAACTTTGCACAATTTTTGCTTCACTGTACTTATTCCCTATAAATAAATAAATAAAACACATTAGAATCCATTCTTCTCTCCTTACATGAACTATCTAAATAAAAGTAAGTATCCCTTTTACCCCTTTGTCATTTCATTTTGTGCCACAAACTGTGCTATAAATCATATAATCCCAGAACACACTGAAGCATAGCTAATACTTTTGTATTCAGAAACAGCCTCATCTTTTAAAGTAAAAATAAAATGAAATAGTCTCAGATGTGTCTTTTAGAATGCCAATACTTTTCCATACTTGTTATAGACCTCTATGGTAGTTTGGTGAACTTCTTTTAGTGTTATGTAGCACAAATACAAGACAGTTTAGGTAATGTTTTTTCCTGATGAGGTGATCTGTTAAGATATAACCATTTCAATTTATAGATCTGGGATGTTGATGGATAACTAAGCTGCACAATAAGTCACTAAAATCAGGTTGTTCTTAGCTGTCCTTATCTGCCTTTATGAACAAAAGCACAGGTTGATGGTATATTGTTGTGCAGCAGATACTGTGGTTTTGTCATCTACACCCCATCTCTGTGAGAATAAAGGACCTTCATGAACAAAAAAACAAAATTGTAATTCAGTTATTAGGCCCATAACCTTTATCTCTGTACGCTCCAAACAACATTTCTGTGCCCTTAACTTCCTCGACAATCTTAACCTCATCTTTTTATTAAACTTGAAGATGACGGAGATTTCCTTTTGTTAGTCATTCCTAATACCATCACACCAGCACATATCAATACATGCACAGAGATAATGGTACCTTGTGCTTACAGAGTAACTGACATGGAGGTCTTGTAAGATATATATTACGTATTGTTCCCAATTTACATTTGTTCAGATGAGAAAACTAAAAGTTATGTAACTTGACAGACATCTAAAAGTTATGTAACTTGACAGACATCACCAGGTATATAAGTGGTAATCACAAGATTTGAAAAAACACTCTTCTTTTTCTTTTAGACCTGCACAGTCTGATATGATAGCCACCAGCCACATGTGACTATGGAACACTTGATATACTGCTAGTTTGAATTGAAATGTGATATAAGTGCCAAATACGTATCAGATTTTGAAAACTTGAGATGAAATAGAAGATGTAAATTATCTCATTAATAATTTGTATACTGCATGTTGAAATTAAATTTTTTGTATATTGGTTAAAATAAAATATAGTATTAAAATTTATATCACTTGTTTATTTTTCCTTTTTTATGATGTGGCTACCAGAAAAATTTGAAATTCCATATGTGGCTCACATTTTGCCTCATGTTATATTAGCATTGGGCAACGTTGTATTAGACCATATAGACAATTTCTCAGTTGATTACTGCCTTTTTAAGAGAAGTTAAACACATTTTTAAAAAGCAGATTGTGATTCCAGTCTCAAACTTACAAATATACTCCTTTTTCCATACAATAAAGCTGATCACACTTGAAAGAAATTCACTTTTCCCAAGAATATGCTTCCCTGTTTCAAGCCGCAGAGACATCACATTCTGTGCTCTGTGTGGATTTCTTTTTTCTCTGAAAGGACTGTACTGTGCTATACTATCGAGTATCATCTGCATGCCTGGACAACTTCTCCAGATAATCGAAGGTGTCTGGAAATACATTCTCATCTTGGGGGAACAGCACAATAGTTTAGTGGCTGTTCTCACACTTTAGTATACATAACAATGATGAGAGAATCTTGTTAAAATGATAAATTCCCAGGTTCCTACTCCCATTGAGTTTGATCCAGGTAGTTTAGGCGGTAGGCGATATTCATTTTTTCAGACTTCCCAGGTGATTCTGATGGATAGAGCCTGTAGACTACCCTTTGGGAAGCCCTTCTGTAGAGAAAGGGCCATGTGTGCATTTGAAAGCAAGAATATAAATGTCTCAACAAATGGTGTTGATGTTGGTCAGCAAAATCCAGGTCTTATTTTTCTGTATTTTTTGTAAGACTACCTACACATTTATATAGCCTCAAAAAAAATCAGTCATGTTAGGAAATAGAAACTAAGCAGAGTTGGAATGATTTTGTATACATAGGTTTCGAAGCCCTGAATTTGTTGTAAAGGACAAGTCTTTTATAATTCCTTAAATTCCAATTTCATCATCTGTAAAATGAAATCAAATTACTTGCATCACTATAAAGTGTGTAAAATATGTTATAAATTATTGATATTTAAACTTTATACACCAATGATAATTTAATTGGATGAGCATCTGGTAAGAACCAGTATATAACTTTCACTGTAGCTTGAAGAAAAAATGCAATCTAAGTTAAACATCCATCAGCATTCCGATATTTATTCTCTGACTATATTCAGACTATACATAAGGACACCTTTCAAAAAATGAAACGGGCGCTTCCCTGGTGGCACAGTGGTTAAGAATCTGCCTGCCAATGCAGGGGACACGGGTTCGAGCCCTGGTCCAGGAAGATTCCACATGCCGCGGTGCAACTAAGCCCATGTGCCACAACTACTGAGCCTGCACTCTAGAGACCACGAGCCACAACAACTGAGGCCAACGCACCTAGAGCCCATGCTCCACAACAAGAGAAGCCACTGCAATGAGAAACCCATGCACAGCAACGAAGACCCAACGCAGCCATAAATTAATTAATTAATTAATTAATTTAAAAAAATAAAAAGGGAAATTTCTTTTTAAAAAAAATGAAATGGGAGGGCTTCCAGGAAGATGGCAGAAGAGTAAGATGCGGAGATCACCTTCCTCCCCACAGATACACCAGAAATACATCTACACGTGGAACAACTCCTACAGAACACCTACTGAACGCTGGCAGAAGACCTCAGACCTCCCAAAAGGCAAGAAACCCCCCACGTACCTGGGTAGGGCAAAAGAAAAAAGAATAAACAGAGACAAAAGGATAGGGATGGGACCTGCACCAGTGGGAGGCAGCTGTGAAGGAGGAAAGGTATCCACACACTAGGAAGCCCTTTCGCGGGCGGAGACTGCGAGTGGAGGAGGGGGAAAGCTTCGGAGCCTCGGAGCCTCGGAGGAGAACAGAGAAACAGGGGTGCGGAGGGCAAAGCGGAGAGATTCCCGCACAGAGGATCAGGGCCGACCGGCACTCACCTCACAAGTCCGAGAGGCTTGTCTGCTCACCCGCCGCGGCGGGCGGGGCTGCGAGCTGAGGCTCGGGCTTCGGTCGGAGCGCCGGGAGAGGACGGGGGTTGGCTGCATGAACACAGCCTGCAGGGAGTTAGTGCGCCACGGCTAGTCGGGAGGGAGTCCGGGGAAAAGTCTGGACCTGCCGAAGAGGCAAGAGACTTTTTTTTCCCTCTTTGTTTCCTGGTGCGTGAGGAGAAGGGATTAAGAGCACTGCTTAAAGGAGCTCCAGAGACGGGCGCGAGCCGCGGCTAAAAGCGCGGACCCCAGAGACGGGCATGAGACGCTAAGGCTGCTGCTGCCGCCACCAAGAAGCCTGTGTGCGAGCACAGGTCACTGTCCACACCCCGCTTCCGGGGAGCCTGTGCAGCCAGCCTCTGCCAGGGTCCCGGGATCCAGGAACAACTCCCCCGGGAGAACGCACGGCGCGCCTCAGGCTGCTGCAACGTCATGCCTGCGTCTGCCGCCGCAGGCCCGCCCCGCACGCCGTGCCCCTCCCTCCTCCCGGCCTGAGTGAGCCAGAGCCCCCGAATCAGCGGCTCCTTTAACCCCGTCCTGTCTGAGCGAAGAACAGACGCCCTCTGGCGGCCTACACGCAGAGGTGGGGCCAGATCCAAAGCTGAGCCCCAGGAGCTGCGAGAACAAAGAAGAGAAAGGGAAATCTCTCCCAGCAGCCTCAGAAGCAGCGGATTAAAGCTCCACAAACAACTTAATGTACCCTGCATCTGTGGAATACATGAATAGACAATGAATCATCCCGAATTAAGGAGGTGGGCTTTGAGAGCAAGATTTATGATTTTTTTCCCCTTTTCCTCTTTTTGTGAGTGTGTATGTGTATGCTTCTGTGTGAGATTTTGTCTGTATACCTTTGCTTCCACCATTTGTCCTAGGGTTCTATCCGTCCGTTTGTTTGTTTGTTTGTTTTAAATTTTTTTCTTTCTCTTAATAATTTTTTTATTTTAATAACTTTATTATATTTTATCTTACTTTATTTTATTTTATCTTCTTTCTTTTTTTTCCTTCCTTCCTTCCTTCCTTCCTTCCTTCCTGCCTCCCTCCTTTCTTTCTTTCTTTCTTTCTTTCTTTCTTTCTTTCTTTCTTTCTTTCTTTCTGCTTCTACTAATTCTTTCTTTCTACTTTTTCCTCCCTTTTATTCTGAGCCGTGTGGATGAAAGGCTCTTGGTGCTGCAGCCAGGAGTGAGTGCTGTGCCTCTGAGGTGGGAGAGCCAACTTCAGGACACTGGTCCACAAGAGACCTCCCAGTTCCACATAATATCAAAGGGCGGAAATCTCCCAGAGATCTCCATCTCAACACCAGCACCCAGCTTCACTCAACGAACAGCAAGCTACAATACTGGACATCCTATGCCAAACAACTAGCAAGACAGGAACACAACCCCACCCATTAGCAGAGAGGCTGCCTAAAATCATAAGTCCACAGACACCCGAAAACTCACCACCAGACGTGGACCTGCCCACCAGAAAGACAAGATCCAGCCTCATCCACCAGAACACAGGCACTAGTCCCCTCCACCAGGAAGCCTACACAACCCACTGAACCAACCTTAGCCACTGGGGACAGACACCATAAACAACGGGAACTACGAGCCTGCAGCCTGCAAAAAGGAGACTCCAAACACAGTAAGATAAGCAAAATGAGAAGACAGAAAAACACACCACAGATGAAGGAGCAAGGTAAAAACCCACCAGACCTAACAAATGAAGAGGAAATAGGCAGTTTACCTGAAAAAGAATTCAGAATAATGATAGTAAAGATGATCCAAAATCTTGGAAATAGAATAGACAAAATGCAAGAAACATTTAACAAGGATCTAGAGGAACTAAACATGAAACAAACAACGATGAACAACACAATAAATGAAACTAAAAATACTCTAGATGGGATCAATAGCAAAATAAGTGAGGAAGAAGAACGGATAAGTGACCTGGATGATAAAATAGTGGAAATAACTACTGCAGAGCAGAATAAAGAAAAAAGAATGAAAAGAACTGAGGACAGTCTCAGAGACCTCTGGGACAACACTAAACGCAACAACATTCGAATTATAGGGGTTCCAGAAGAAGAAGAGAAAAAGAAAGGGACTGAAAAAATATTTGAAGAGATTATAGTTGAAAACTTCCCTAATATGGGCAAGGAAATAGTTAATCAAGTCCAGGAAGAACAGAGAGTCCCATACAGGATAAATCCAAGGAGAAATATGCCAAGACACATATTAATCAAACTGTCAAAAATTAAATACAAAGAAAACATAATAAAGGCAGCAAGGGAAAAACAACAAATAACACACAAGGGAATCCCCATAAGGTTAACAGCTGATCTTTCAGCAGAAACTCTGCAAGCCAGAAGGGACTGGCAGGACATATTTAAAGTGATGATGGAGAAAAACCTGCAACCAAGATTACTGTACCCAGCAAGGATCTCATTCAGAATTAAAACCTTTACAGACAAGCAAAAGCTGAGAGAGTTCAGCACACCAAACCAGCTTTACAACAACTGCTAAAGGAACTTCTCTTGGCAAGAAACACAAGGGAAGGAAAAGACCTACAATAACGAACACAAAACAATTAAGAAAATGGGAATAGGAACATACATATTGATAATTACTCTAAATGTAAATGGACTAAATGCTCCCACCAAAAGACGCAAATTGGCTGAATGGATACAAAAACAAGACCCATATATTTGCTGTCTACAAGAGACCCACTTCAGACCTAGAGACACATACAGACTGAAAGTAAGGGGATGGAAAAAGGTATTTCATGCAAATGGAAACCAAAAAAAGCTGGAGTAGCAATTCTCATATCAGACAAAATAGACTTTAAAATAAAGCCTATTAGAAGAGACAAAGAAGGACACTACATAATGATCAAGGGATCGATACAAGAAGAAGATATAACAATTGTAATTATTTATGCACCCAACATAGGAGCACCTCAATACATAAGGCAAACACTAACAGCCATAAAAGTGGAAATCAACAGTAACACATCCATAGTAGGGGACTTTAACACCCCACTTTCATCAATGGACAAAACATCCAAAATAAAAATAAATAAGGAAACACAAGCTTTAAATGATACATTAAACAAGATGGACTTAATTGATATTTATAGGATATTCCATCCAAAAACAACAGAATACACATTTTTCTCAAGTGCTCATGGAACATTCTCCAGGATAGATCATACCTTGGGTCACAAATCAAGCCTTGGTAAATTTAAGAAAATTGAAATTGTATCAAGTATCTTTTCCGACAAAAACGCTGTGAGACTAGATATCAATTACAGGAAAAGATCTGTAAAAAATACAAACACATAGAGGCTAAACAATACACTACTTAGTAACGAAGTGATCACTGAAGAAATCAAAGAGGAAATAAAAAAATACCTAGAAACAAATGACAATGGAGACACGACGACCCAAAACCTATGGGATGCAGAAAAAGCAGTTCTAAGAGGGAAGTTTATAGCAATACAATCCTACCTTAAGAAACAGGAAACATCTCGAATAAACAACCTAACCTTGCACCTAAAGCAATTAGAGAAAGAAGCACAAAAAGAATCCAAAGTTAGCAGAAGGAACGAAATCATAAAAATCAGATCAGAAATAAATGAAAAAGAATTGAAGGAAATGGTAGCAAACATCAATAAAACTAAAAGCTGTTTCTTTGAGAAAATAAACAAAATTGATCAACCATTAGCCAGACTCATCAAGAAAAAAAGGGAGAAGACTCAAATCAATAGAATTAGAAATGAAAAAGGAGAAGTAAGAGCTGACACTGCAGAAATACAAAAGATAATGAGAGATTACTACAAGCAACTCTATGACAATAAAATGGACAACGTGGAAGAAATGGACAAATTCTTAGAAATGCACAAGCTGCCAAGACAGAATAAGGAAGAAATAGAAAATATGGACAGACCAATCACAAGCACTGAAATTGAAACTGTGATTAAAAATCTTCCAACAAACAAAAGCCCGGGACCAGATGGCTTCACAGGCGAATTCTATCAAACATTTAGAGAAGAGCTAACACTTATCCTTCTCAAACTCTTCCAAAATATAGCAGAGGGAGGAACACTCCCAAACTCATTCTACGAGGCCACCATCACCCTGATACCAAAACCAGACAAGGATGTCACAAAGAAAGAAAACTACAGGCCAATATCACTGATGAACATAGATGCAAAAATCCTCAACAAAATACTAGCAAACAGAATCCAACAGCACAGTAAAAGGATCATACACCATGATCAAGTGGGGTTTATTCCAGGAATGCAAGGATTCTTTAATACATGCAAATCAATCATTGTGATACACCATATTAACAAATTGAATGAGGAAAACCATATGATCATCTCAATAGATGCAGAGAAAGCTTTCGACAAAATTCAACACCCATTTATGATAAAAACCCTGCAGAAAGTAGGCATAGAGGGAACTTTCCTCAACATAATGAAGGCCATATATGACAAACCCACAGCCAACATCGTCCTCAATGGTGAAAAACTGTAAGCATTTCCACTAAGATCAGGAAAAGACAAGTTTGCCCACTCTCACCACTCTTATTCAACATAGTTTTGGAAGTTTTAACCACAGCAATCAGAGAAGAAAAGGAAATAAAAGAAATTCAAATCGGAAAAGAACAAGTAAAGCTGCCACTGTTTACAGATGACATGATACTATACATAGAGAATCCTAAAGTTGCTGCCAGAAAACTACTAGAGCTAATCAATGAATTTGGTAAAGTAGCAGGATATAAAATTAATGCACAGAAATCTCTGGCATTCCTATACACTAATGATGAAAAATCTGAAAGTGAAATCAAGAAAACACTCCCATTTACCATTGCAACAAAAAGAATAAAATATCTAGGAATAAACCTACCTAAGGAGGCAAAAGACCTGTATGCAGAAAATTATAAGACACTGATGAAAGAAATTAAAGATGATACAAATAGATGGAGAGATATACCATGTTCTTGGATTGGAAGAATCAACATTGTGAAAATGATTCTACTACCCAAAGCAATCTACAGATTCAATGCAATCCCTATCAAACTACCACTGGCATTTTTCACAGAACTAGAACAAAAAATTTCACAATTTGTATGGAAACACAAAAGACCCCGAATAGCCAAAGCAATCTTGAGGACAAAAAGCAGAGCTGGAGGAATCAGGCTCCCTGACTTCAGACTATACTACAAAGCTACAGTAATCAAGACAGTATGGTACTGGCACAAAAACAGAAATATAGATCAATGGAACAGGATAGAAAGCCCAGAGATAAACCCATGCACATATGGTCACCTTACCTTTTATAAAGGAGGCAGGAATGTACAGTGGAGAAAGGACAGCCTCTTCAATAAGTGGTGCTGGGAAAACTGAACAGGTACATGTAAAAGTATGAGATTAGATCACGCCCTAACACCATACACAAAAATAAGCTCAAAATGGATTAAAGACCTAAATGTAAGGCCAGAAACTATCAAACTCTTAGAGGAAAATGTAGGCAGAACACTCTATGACATAAATCACAGCAAGGTCCTTTTTGACCCACCTCCTAGAGAAATGGAAATAAAAACAAAAATAAACAAATGAGACCTAATGAAACTTCAAAGCTTTTGCACAGCAAAGGAAACCATAAACAAGACCAAAACACAACCCTCAGAATGGGAGAAAATATTTGCAAATGAAGCAACTGACAATGGATTAATATCAACAATTTATAAGCAGCACATGTATCTCAATAACAAAAAAATAAACAACCCAATCCAAAAATGGGCAGAAGACCTAAATAGACATTTCTCCAAAGAAGATATACAGACTGCCAACAAACACATGAAAGAATGCGCAACATCATTAATCATTAGAGAAATGTAAATCAAAACTACAATTAGATATCATCTCACACCAGTCAGAATGGCCATCATCAAAAAATCTAGAAACAATAAATGCTGGAGAGGGTGTGGAGAAAAGGGAACCCTCTTGCACTGTTGGTGGGAATGTAAATTGATACAGCCACTGTGGAGAACAGTATGGAAGTTCCTTAAGAAACTAAAAATAGAACTACCATATGACCCTGCAATCCCACTACTGGGCATATACCCTGAGAAAACCATAATTCAAAAAGTCATGTACCAAAATGTTCATTGCAGCTCTATTTACAATAGCCCAGAGATGGAAACAACCTAAGTGCCCATCATCAGATGAATGGATAAAGAAGATGTGGCACATATATATATAATGGAATATTACTCAGCTATATAAAAGAAACGAAATTGAGCTATTTGTAATGAGGTGGATAGACCTAGAGTCTGTCATACAGAGTGAAGTTAGTCAGAAAGAGAAAGAGAAATACTGTATGGTAACACATATATATGGAATTTAAGAAAAAAAATGTCATGAAGAACCTAGGAGTAAGACAGGAATAAAGACACAGACCTACTAGAGAATGGACTTGAGGATATGGGGAGGGGGAAGGGTAAACTGTGACAAAGCGCGAGAGAGGCATGGACATATATACACTACCAAACGTAAGGTAGATAGCTAGTGGCAAGCAGCCGCATAGCACAGGGAGATCAGCTCGGTGTTTTGTGACCGCCTGGAGGGGTGGGATAGGGAGGGTGGGAGGGTGGAAGACGCAAGAGGAAAGAGATATGGGAACATATGTATATGTATAACTGATTCACTTTGTTTTAAAGCAGAAACTAACACACCATTGTAAAGCAATTATACTCCAATAAAGATGTAAAAGAAAATGAAATGGAATTGATATTTTGAAAATATATCACTTAGTTAAAATCTCTCTCTCTTTCTCAATAGAGAGAGAGAGAGAGAGAGAGAGTGGAAGGGGAGATAGACAGAGATAGAGAGAGAGAGTCATTGTATTACATTATATTGGCCCTAAGATGGTCAATTATTGATCTTTCTGTCCTTTGGCATTTACTGATATCATCTGTAAAATTCATACGAGGGTATTTCCAGATCCCAAAGAAATCTGACCTTTGCATTATTCTATAGTCAATTACTAAATTTTTCTATTTATTAAAAAATGTCAGTGGAATACTGAATTGACAAAGATGTGGCATGAGTATGATGCAATATACCTGGCCAATTTCCGATAATGAAAGGTCAGTACACATAACATAGAAAATGTAAAAGTTACTCCCTTTATGTTAATAAAAGCCACTAATCCATCTCCTTTCGTGTGTTATCCATCAGATCATAGGGAGCCAGAAAATGGTAAATTATTAAAGCAATTCTTTCTCAAGCATCATTTTCAGGATAATTGAGAGATATTAATGTGTAAGACATTTTACTAAGTACATTACTGTGGGAAAGCAAAAGTCACAGTCTATGCCTTACAGCATAAACCCTGGCAAATGCAAGGCCTTTGTAATATAATCAGCATTCATTAAACGATTGATGAACAAGTAAGTAATAAATGAACAAATACAAATGTAGCGAAATATCTCTGTCAAAATTTGGGAGAGGACAGACCCCTAACTACCAATGCTCTCTTATCAGTGTATATGAAACATTTCTTCTCAGGTGTCAAGAGCTCTCCCTATGTAGCTGGAGGAAGAATTCCAAAGGCCAAGTTTAATTGTCATAGATACCACTATGTGTAAATATCATGGCAAAGGCTGAAGATTTTTGTAAATTCCAGAAAAAACTCCACTTGCCAGCTATGCAAGTGGGGCCTGAAAATTAAGGAGAATGCACTTGGAATGTCAGGTTAACAATAAAAAAACTAGAAGACACAAAATTTAGAAGGATGGGATGCAAATCTTTCAGCAGGTAGTTTTTCACTAGAGCAGAGGTGCGACAATATTCAGTGCTTAAATTCACACATTAACAGTAATTAATAGATATGCCACCAAAGTCTTGTCCAGGAAAAAGACTGATAGCATCAGGATAAAGCAAAAGGGAAACTAACGAAAGGGGGTCCAACATTTGTTGAGCACTTATGTGACCTTTTGTTCTGCTTATCTCAATTAATCCTGATACCAACAGAGGGAATTCCCTGGCAGTCCAGTGGTTAAGACCCCGCGCTTCCACTGCAGGGGGCATGGGTTCGATCCCTGGTTGGGGAACTAAGATCCCGCATGCTGCGGGCAGCCAAAAAAAATGCATCCTCTGATACCAACACAGAGAACTAGGTGTTACTCTAATTTTTCAGCAAAGGAAACTGAGCTCCTAGATCCTCAACTACCTAACAAACCCATATGATAAATAAATGATGGAGTCAAAACACCATTTTAAATCTGCAGTTTCCTGTGCATTTTCTTCTCACCCTGCTATCCCTCATGGAAGAATATTGCTTCAGAGCTAAATGAATAATTCTTAATGTCACTGATCATAGTTTAACTTCCACCCAATTCAAGGAGCCTCTGGTGCCTTCTAATATTGTATGCCATACTGAAAGAAGAAACCATTAGGAATAGGAAAATATCCTAATGTTCAATCCAAACGAACTCTGCATTCCTAAACAATGTGGAAGATGGAGGTTCAAGCAGGATGAGTCTATGAAATGTGGAGATTTTAATGATGTGGGCAGAACAATCTATCAGAGGAGCCGCCTACCTGCCATGAATCCCTATGCTGATCACATGCCTTTCACCACAATAAATTAAAGAGGTGAGAGGGAAATAAATAATTAGCACTTTGGCCAGTTCCAGTAGTTTTTTCTAGCTTTATGCTTGTTTTCATTTCACAGCAAGTTTGAAACTATGAAAACAATCATAAAATGAAAAAGAACATTTAGTTGAGTGCCCATAAGCTGTTCACATTCTGTGTTACTTTTGTGCAGTCTTTAAAGAAAGAACCTACTTTATTAAAATGAAAGAGAACTTTGGAAAAGAATACTGGCATTTATCTTCAAGAGGGAGAAAAGCCAACTGCTCTGAGAGGGTAAGCCTTAGAGGAGTTCTAATTTGGACAGGTGAGAAAAGGTACATAACGATAGAAACTGATAGGACTCTAGGAACTGTGGGAAGCCGTGTCTTTGGAAAGTAGATACCGCTGTGCAGTGGATACTGAATCTCTGTGAAGAGATACCTGGAAATCCCTTACCATCATGCTGAATTGAACTATTCTGGAACTGACAGAAAGTGCTGTCTATGTAAGCAAATCGTACTCTGACTACACCTCCCCTCTGCAGTGTTATTCCCCCTTAATTCCCTTTTATTCTGCAACGTACCTTGGGAATATCTCTGTTCTTGAGCTTGCCATACTTTATAGGAATCATTCAATTATGTGCTCATCTTCTCCCATTAACTCCTGAGAGCGATGACCATATTTTATTTATTTATTCACTTGATCTTCAAAACCTGGAACACAACGCCTGGCACAACTGGAACATAGTACTTTCAGCCACCAACTTGCCCCCTCCCCATACCCACATAGACAGTCCCCACTAAAAATCCATGGTCTGGGTCCTCAACCACATCCCTCATTCCACTTTACACTGTCTTCATGCTTCCATGAACAACTTGGCTCCTGTTCTATGGTCTTTCTCTTTTGTCTGTTGTCTCACATGCTCTCCCCTTACACTTCATACTGCATTAAAAATGATCTTTTTCGGGCTTCCCTGGTGGCGCAGTGGTTGAGAGTCCGCCTGCCGATGCAGGGGACACGGGTTCGTGCCCCGGTCCGGGAGGATCCCACATGCCGCGGAGAGGCTGGGCCCGTGAGCCAGGGCCGCTGGGCCTGCACGTCCGGAGCCTGTGCTCCGCAACGGGGGAGGCCACAGAGGTGAGAGGCCCGCGTATCACAAAAAAAAAAAAAAAAAAAGATCTTTTTCAATTATGTTCCACTCAGGTTGGTACTTATGATTTGAATTAGTTTTAGTTTGCCTACGTGGGAGGGCATTCCAGCTTCATCCACCCTGAAACTATACATGAATTGGCCCACAGATTTAGCATCAGTGACCAGGCTTGCATTATTCATGAGGCAACCAGACATATAGTTGGCACTCAAAAAATATTGCTAGCTAAGTAAATATTTTAAATGCAGGGGGCCTTACAAGGACCAATGATGATATCATACAAGGAATAGAAATTAAGATTGACCCGGTTCAATAATGTGCACCTGACATCTATAAAGAAAAAAAAGCTTAACCTACAGTCTCAAAATAATTTTAAAATATATTGGTCTTTCTTAATATACTAATTTCAGAGAGAAATTTAAAACACACACACATAAAGCAAGACAACAAACTCTGACATCATTTTTGAAGATTGCTATGTTCAAACACAGCGAATTATGATATGAATTAAAATCTAAATTAGTTGTAATTTGCATGGGTTCACAAAGCCTCACGTGTAATTCCCAGAGCTGTAAACAACAGCATTCTCAATAAGGGTGCATCAAGCCCATTTGGTTTCTAGGCTGTCCCAGTGCTTGTTTTGGATTTGTTCACACACAGATTCAGATGCATTTTAATCTCCATCTCAGCCCATATGGTCATCCCTTGAGCATTCAGAATAATTCTCAGGTACACAGTCACTCAGCTCTAAAACAAAAGTAAGAGCATGTCAGGCATGTAACTTATTCATCATCTTCAGTATAGTAATTCATGGACCTCAAAGAAAATGGTACAAACTCTAGTGAAGCCTATTAATTTCCAATTCCATCTAATTGCAGGATCAAAAGGTGCCTCTTCTCCCAGTGTCAGGGTCATGCACGGTGAGAGAATGGATACTAAGAAATGCTTTCACCACGGAGCTGGGGTAGGAAGCTTCCATCTGAGTAGGAGTTCAGGATCTGTTCTGTGATTTCTGTTGCTAGGCGACTGCTTCCTTTGTCTGCTTTGTTCAGAACAGTTGCTTTATTTATACTTCGTTTAAATGATGCAGATCATAATGTGAAATTATAAAAGAAAATAGGGGAAAAATTTATATTAAAATTGTTCCAGGGAATTTGTAATTCTGTATGAAAACTAATGAATGTTGATGCAACTAGAGTTCCCACGAAAAAACCGAAGGACCCATAGGTCCTTCTACCAGATACTTTTGGAACAGGCTATATAATAACCTAAAGTTAACTTTTGCTATCACCTATGATTGACCAAAATAAAACCATGAACCTAGGCAATAGTTAAATAATATAAAATACATCATGAGGGCAGTCTTTGGGGAAAAATAACATTTTAGTGTGCGATGTTGAAATAATTTGGATATTAAAGTGTGCTCAAAATCAAAAAATAAACTGAGAAGCATAGAAGACAAGTAAAAAGGTTAAGGGATACAGGAGAGGAAAGGTATATTCATAAACTTTCCAAAATTTGATAAACCTTGAAATACGTTTGTAATAAATTTTCCTGTAACTCTGATCTGCACATGCTATAAGAATTGAACTAAATATATTGATTGACAAAAATATCACCTTTAATCTACCCTACATAAATTTTTTAGATTGTTCTGAATCTATTATTTTAAATGTGATTTTTTAAATGAAGCAAAAACAATGGACATGCTCTGATGATGTTGTTACTTAAAATTTGCCAACGCCTTACATATTCATTCCTCTTCTCATTAGATAGTTCTTCACTTTTTTCTTCACTCATTAATAGCAATAAACCATCGAATACCTACAAGGATCAGATATTTTAACACTTTACAGATCTTTTTTTTTTTTTTTTTTTTTTTGCAGTACGCGGGCTTCTCACTGTTGTGGCCTCTCCCGTTGGGAGCACAGGCTCCAGACGCACAGGCTCAGCGGCCATGGCTCACGGGCCCAGCCGCTCCATGGCATGTGGGATCTTCCCGGACCGGGGCACGAACCCGCGTCCCCTGCATTGGCAGGCGGACTCTCAACCACTGCGCCACCAGGGAAGCCCTACAGTTCTTACTTCATTTGATCTTTGAATGGTCCTATAAGAAAGTACTGCTACTATTATCATCACCATTGTATAGATGAGAAAAATGAAACATAGAGGTGTAAAATGACTTTCCTGGAGGTATCCAACTAGCAGGTGGAAGATCAAGGATTCAAACCCGCATACTCTAATGTGGATTCCACCTGCTGAGCCACCAATTTATGAATTGTGATTTTTTTCTGCCTGTGACATGATTTTGTGATTGACTACTTTCTCTCTAGATAAGCTCCTTGATTTGGGTTTTCGTAAAATAACCAGCTAAAGGAATATTGTCTATCTCCAATTATTTTTGTTCTCAAGTCTACGCACCATGGGTTGTAAACATTTGAACTGCTGCATTCTGGTTATAATAAGCCTTATCTAAAATATGACCATACATGGCATTAATTTTCATGCCTTTCCCACTGTTGCCTACAGTCTTGAGTTTTCCTATTCTTACTGTAGACTAAATTGCTTGCTTATTTATGAAAGTCTTCAGGCCCTTGGTTTCTCCATTATGTAGAAAAGTGTTAAATAAATACTAAGAATTTAAGACAAAATACATAGGGGCAGACTACGTGCAAAGTGTATGGATGTCGTGGCTAATGAAATTTGGGCTTTTTCTAACTTAAACTGAGGTCCCAGGACGATTTTTTTAATGCCCCCATACTTACAAATTCTTTGTTTTGTTTTGTTTTTAAAATTCTACCTCATTATTATTTCCTAAGAAAATAGGAAACATTTTTGAAGTAATAATAACTCTGGTGTCATAGAGGTATTTGTTACTCTGATGACTAATAGGCCTTGAAACTGAGAGGAGCACTTTACTCTTGCCCTAAGCAGAGGCATTTTACTGAAAAGGGAAACAAGAATGGGAAGAGCAGAGACATTTTGATGCCACTGAGATTTGTTTTTTTGAGACTAAACTTCAATAGAGGTCCATCTTGCTTTACTCTATATGCAGTTGGAACTTGATAAGATTTTCATCTCAATAGTTCTCAAACCTTGGGTCCCAGACAAATAGAGAACAGAGTCTCGAGGTACACTGTTACCACTTGTTTCTTCATTGAATAGAAACAGAAAAGACAAAACAAACCAAGATGTACTGGCGAAGATGAGGGGACATTAAATATCCTTAAGGCTTGTAATTTTCATGTGATTCCATCCAATGTTATTTTAAACCACACAAAGGTCATTTCAATCCATTTACAAATTATACTTGTTAGAGTACAAATTCTTTTCTCTATCAATAAGATACTTAAAATAAAGTAATAATTATTATTGTATATATTGTAAGAAAATTATTATTATTCCTTAAGACTGCTCTTTGGAATAATGCACTTAGACAATAGACTGTGTTTTATAAAAAGTAATCATTTTAATAGTTTTCATAGTTCCTAAATAACAATATTCTAAAAATATTACTGTTTTTAAATTGAAGTATAGTTGCTGTACAATATGATATGTTACTGGTGTACAATATAGTGATTCACAATTTTTAAAGGTTATACTCCACTTATAGTTGTTATAAAATATTGGCTATATTCCCCGTGTTGTACAACATATCCTTGTAGCTTATTTTATACCTATTGGTTTGTACCTCTTATTCCCCTACACCTCTGTTAACCCTCCCCCCTTCCCTCTCTCCACTGGTAACCACTAGTTTGTTCTCTATATCTGTAGGTCTGCTTCTTTTTTGTTATATTCACTAGTTTGCTATGTTTTTTAGATTCCACATATAAGTGATATCATACAGTATTTGTCCTCCTCTGTCTGACTTACTTCACTTAGCATAATGCCCTCCAAATCCATCCATGTTGCTGCAAATGGCAGAATTTCATTCTTTTTAATGGCTGAATAGAATTCCATTTTATATATATATATATATATATATATATATACCACATCTTTACCCATTCATCAATTGATGGACACTTAGGTTGTGTCTGTATCTTTGCAAATCATGCTGCTATGGACATTGAGATGCATGTGTCTTTTCAAATTAGTGGGGTTTTTTGTTTGTTTGTTTGTTTCAGATATATACCCAGGAGTGGAATTGCTGGATCACAGTTTCGTTTTTAGTTTTTTGAGAAACCTCCATACTGTGGAGGTTGGAAAAGACAAATTACATTCCAAGGTTTCCCGTTTCTCCACACCCTCACCATTTCTTGTTTGTGTTGTTTTTGATGATGGCCATTCTGACAAGTGTGAGGCAAAGGCAGCAGAGCTTATCTTCAGGAGCCCCACAGGGCTGGGGGAAACGAAGACATCCCTCTTAAAGGACGCACACAAAATCTCACATTCATGGAGACCCAGGGCAAAAGCAGTAATTTGATAGGAGCCTGGGTCAGACCTACCTGCGGGTCTTGGAGGGTCTCCTGGAGAGGCAAGGGGCTGGCTGCAGCTCGCGTTGGGGACATACACACAGGCGGCCGCCTCACTTGGGAGCTCCTTTCAGCTGAGACACTGGAGCAGCCGCCATCGTGGGCGCCTCCTTGTCGCTCATTAGCACCGAGACCTAGCCCTGTCCAACAGCCTGTAGGGCCAGTGCTGAAACGCCTCAGGCCGAATAACCAGTAGGGGGGGAATACAGCCCCACCCACCAGCAGACAGGCTGCCTAAAGACTTCCTGAGCCCACGGCTGCCTCTAGACACGCCCCTAGACACAGCCCTGTCCACCAGAGAGCCAAGACCCAGCTCCACCCGCCAGTGGGCAGGCACCAGCCCTTCCTGACAGGTAGCCTGTACAAGCCTCTAGACCAGCCTCAGCCACTAGGAGGCCGGCACCAGATGCAAGAAAACCACAATCTTGCAGCCTGCAGATCTAACCACAGAAGGTCAGGCCCTATCCTGGGACCAGCTGGGCCCAGGCCTTGCCCACTAGCAGGCCAATGCAAGCGTTAGGACACCTGGGACCCCAAACCCAACTGTCAGAAATTGGTGTCCCCACCAGCTTTTGATCTTCGGTACCAGCTTTTGATCTTCGGGCTCTGCAGCCAGACTCCAGGATCCTGCTCTGCCTGCCAGGAGTAACCTCAGGACTTGGCTTCACCCACCTGCGGGCAGGCAACAGGCCCAGAGGCTTCTGAACCCTGACTCCACCCACTAGTGAGCCAGCACCAGCTCCAGGGACCCCTGGGCTCCTGCAGACAGCTGCCTTGTGATTAGGCCCTGCTAACCAGCAGCCAGCAGCATAGGCACAAAGTGGAGATAGGCAATCTTCCTGAGAAAGATATTAACTTCTAATACATTGAAGTATCTCTTTCTGAAATAAAATGTGTAATATATGTTATAAAATAACAACTCCACCAATAAATGTATTTTTTAGTTCACTATGGCACAGAGAACACATAGGGTTCAATCAAAGAATAGAGGAGTGTACTACAAAAGCCTGTTATCAGATAAACAGAGTCTCAGTGTTTATTGACAAGGAGAGGCATGGGTAAATTAGAGGGCATGCAGGAAAGGAGGAATGAGATTTGAAATTTCTCATGTTTTATAAAGACATTAGAGTTTTGATCCTAATACTTTAGAAGATTCATTTGGGGAGAAGTTTCTCTCCATTGTATCACATCATAATATTAAATGACTGCAAGGGCCATACAGCGTATCAAAAACATTTGGATTAGGCTAGGTATTAAATAATACAAAGTGCTAATCCTTTGCATAAAGACTTTCACATCTGTTATCTGCACTTAGATTCATAGTCAGCCCACTGAACATGAACTAGGGGGTCATTTTATATAGCAATATGGAAAAAATAGTTCATTTAAATAAATAATAATAACAATAAGAAGGAATACTCATATAATACTAATTTATATCAAGTACTACTCTAAGATCTTTTCTATACGTTGACAAATTCAATTTGTAAAATAACCTACAAAGTAGATACTCTTTTATCCCCATTTTAGAGATGAGCACAGAGCAGATGAGTAATTGGTCCCAGGTCACATAGCTATTAAGTAGTGTAGTCAGGATTGGATTAGAACCCATACAGCCTGGTTCAAAGGTCCAATTCCATTTATATTGATCTGTACTCATTGATTTTGACTTTATAATAGTTTTCCCTTCAAATAATTAATGAGTTGTCCTTTTTTAAAAAATTCTTAATTTAAATACAATTTTATTTATGTCTGACTCTTACCAATTTTTTCTTAGAGACTCAGTAGCAGAACCAAAACATGATCGCTAAGACTTGTATTCCTTAAGTGTAACTTGATATCACAAATGAAATCACTAGAATGTAGGCAGCCACCTCTGTTCAAAAGACAGATCTACTGAACTTAATAAAATATGTTTCTGTATTATCATACATCTTCTTGTTAAATATCAAATTATCTTTAATTTTATAAAACCAATTGTAGGCAAATAATAGCTTAACTTCAAATTATAATGTTAAGAAAAGGAAAAAAAGAAAGCAGAAGATTATGATACAGATATTTCAGCAAAACAGATTATTTATATAACACTATCTCTTCTATGTCTCAATTAAGTGCCCCACTTATGATGTGTGTGATTAGATATTTAAGCAATGAAAACTGATTATGGAAATGCAGTGCTTCCTCATACCTGTCAGAACGTAACCATTCAAGATTCATAGGCAATATCTGAGTTTATATCTTTATTCTATATTTAATTTTTTTGGATTTTTGCTTAATTCATCCCATATTTGCCTTTTCCCCACCTTAGCACAGAGTTATAGTGAGAGCTAACAGCACCTTGAGCAGCTGATGATAGAATAGCTCAAGCTGCTTTTTGATCTCTGATTAGTATAGGATCCCTAGATGAGAAATTAAATTAGATTTAGACTAAAAGAAATTGTATTCTAGGTAAATAAAAGCTTACACTATACCACAATATTGCAACCTGTCTATACCTCGGAAAACAGAAGAACTAGAAACAATTCCAAATGACCAATAAGTTGAGAATTTACCATTTGTTAGTTAAAATTACCAAAGAATTGTACTTTGTACTCAAGAGACTTTGTGCTAAATATAGTAGCTGTGAATATCAAATCAAGTAAAGATGCATTGCTTATTTATATTTGGACCCATCAACTGGCACAGGATTACATGTGATCCATCATCATTTAAAACCATTGTTTTATTATATGTTTCAGGTTTACAGCATTAAAATTCAACATCTGTACACACTACAAAATGATCACCACTCCAAGTCCAGTTACCAAACCATTTTAAGTGTTAGATAATCAATAGTATTTTTATCATATTGAAATACAACGTCTGTCTAATTCTAAAAAGGGGCAGTCATACACCTGTAAGTGTTTAAACTGATAGTGTTTACTGGTCTATAATGATGAGGCTGTGCAAATAGAAAGTGTCACCTGTGATAAATAATAAATTCATATTAGTTGAAATATAAGAAAACATTCTATGCTGGTGAGAATGATTAAATTTGAAATACTGGGGTGACTATGAAATGTGAATTCTCTATCCATTTTTGCAACCCATATTATCCCTAATTTTGACTTTTTGTCTAACTGGGAAAATTAGAGTTTCTATCATTTTTTAAATTTCTGGCAGTTTTCTATAGGACAAATATGCGAATTTCATAGTAATTTAAGTACATATCACCAATGTTTATAAAAACAAAACATTAAAACTCAATTCAGAAAAATCTGTTTTTTAGATACTCTTTGACAGAATCCAGGTTTTTTGTTTTTTGGGGGTTTTTTGGGGTTTTTTTTGCGGTACGCGGGCCTCTCACTGTTGTGGCCTCCCGGATGCGCAGGCTCAGCAGCCATAGCTCACGGGACCAGCCGCTCTGCGGCATGTGGGATCTTCCCAGACCGGGGCACGAACCCGTGTCTCCTGCATCGGCAGGCGGACTCTCAACCACTGCGCCACCAGGGGAGACCCACGTTTTTGTTTTTGTCCACAAGCCAACCAATTAGAAATAATTACATGATGATTTTAGAGACAACTGAATTCCTCCTTGGAACATTGTTATTCTTTTTTCGTATTTCTTAGTTATAAGCTCCGTGCCTCCAGGATTTTTAAAACTCGGTATTTTAATGATCGTGGATTAAAACCACAGCTGTTTGGCACACAGAGAAGTTTTAATGCATTGCAAGAGGTACCATCAGCATGAACAGCATGGGTGAGCTTTATTAAAGTACTTTTGCCACCATTTGCCTATAAAACTCAAGCTATTCTTAAACATTAGGCCTAATGTAGGTTGCTTTCTAGAAGTGGAATTCTTTGCAAAATTTCACAGTGCAAGTCTCTGCCCTGGGCATGTCAATGGATTTAAAACAAACAAACAAAAGAAATAGGAACAACAACAACGAAAAAAACCCTCTTATTGTTTTAAACATTCTAATATTCTTCCTGTCTATATTTTCCATTTTTTTCATAAACATATGTTGCTGCATTTAAATGGAGACAAATTATATTTTTTAAAAACGTGTTACTAAATTACGTGCCTTTGTCCTGCAGCATGTGTTCGATCCAAGCTTCATACAATTTTTCAGTTTTAGCTTACATCTGGTATTCTACATTTGATAACCCCATTTTGCCATAATTAAGTCTGGTTTTAGGAGATTCTTAAAAAGTTAGGTGATAGCACTAGATAATAAACAGATTGGACCCAAGTGATTTATGATAAACTTTTAGATTGATCTGGTTCTTGAAGTCAGATTGAGTCTTACATGTTCATCAGACTGAAATTATCCTGAATTTACCACGTTAGCTTTCTATATGGTATAGAGTCTCACAGCATTAAAGAAGCAGGTTGTTCTTTAACATTGTACATTTTCTGATAAAGCTTTTGGATGGGTGCTTAATGTAGAATATGGGGAAAAAAAGTAAGGAAATAGAAAATCAGAGAAAGAGGATTAATTGTGTCAATTCACCTTTCTATCTACCTTTATATAGAGTTCACGGAGCATGAAATGAGGGGGTGTCTGATTTGTCCTTGTGGATACCTGCTGTAAAGCATTGTGTATTCAAGGATTGATTTTTGAATTTGCAGTAAAGAGGTTAAAAAGGAAGAACTGAAATAAAATGGTAGCATGAGGCACTTAGATAAAATTTAAAGAAGAATTTTACAATCATATTTAAGTAAGTTTTTAACTTTGTAAAGCTGAAAGGTAAATTACTAATCCACATTTCTCCCAGCCTAACCAAAGAAGATGGGAGTGCAGAGTATTAGAAAATCTATTGCCAAGAACAAGTGGGGTTTGGAAGCAGTCTGTCGTCCTATGCTCTAGAACAAAGAACCTACGGCATAACAGAACTGAGATGCAATGGGAAGCATTGGCCTCAGGTTAGTAGATTCTGTCTAAAGTTTCCCCACTTCCTTGGTTCAAATATCATAATCTGTATGCTGGTCAAAGAACAAGAGCCCTTCCACATTTTTTCTCTTGTCATTTACCTTATTTCCTAGTGCGGGACCGTATTCTGATATTTTTCATCTTTATTGGGACATTCCTGTAATCAACACAAACTTAAATTTGGTTCTAAATAATGCTGTCCAAATGCTGAAATGATACAACATTTTCCCTTTACCCAACCCTGAACTCTTACCTATAAAAGTGGTTCCTCTAAATGCCTGAAGCCAACCTGTTTGGAATTTTTGGTTTCCTTTTTTGTTTTTAGTTTCCCTTATCCTTTTGGATCTTAGTTTCCTTCCAGAACAGAAGAGGTCACCTGTCCCACTCTGGTGTTTCTCCTTTTCCTTACTTTTCCCTCAAGTCACCATTCCCCTGTGGATTTTCAGTACTCTGTGTCTGACACCAGCCTACCTACAGTGAGAAACAGTAATTATGAAATCTTATTGTGATTATTTTCTTTTCCGGGGAGGTTATTAAAGGATAGTGATCTTACATTTGTGCCTTCTCATCAATAAAAAAGCAACAAGCCTCTACTGGTCAGTTCTATATGAAGAATAAAATAGTATGCTTTTTTTTATTCTTAGTCTCCCTGAGCAAGATAAAGTAGTAAGCTAACAATAATTGGAAACCCAACACTACTCTTAGGTGTAAAATAATAGCGAGAATTAAGTCCGCTTCCTGGGGTAAGCTGGTAAGAAGGAATAGGGAGAAAGAATACTGTGTAATTACTGATTTGCCATCCCAGGAACACTAACCATAGTACATATGTTACCTGTTTACATGATATCTTGAGGCCTGACCCAACCTTTTTGACTTTTCCTAGAAGAGTGGTATTGGAAAACTTCCAGTGCCATTCACACATAATTGAAAAAGAGTCCAGATGTTGAATCCAGCACTAACATATTAATTTTTAAAAAATTTTTATTGGAGTAGAGTTGCTTTACAATGTTGTGATAGTTTCTGCTGTCCAGCAAAGTGAATCAGCTATACGTATACATATATCCCCTATTTTTTTTTTTTTTTTTTTTTTGCGGTACGCGGGTCTCTCACTGTTGTGGCGTCTCCCGTTGCGGAGCACAGGCTCCGGACGCGCAGGCTCAGCAGCCATAGCTCACGGGACCAGCCGCTCTGCGGCATGTGGGATCTTCCCAGACCGGGGCACGAACCCGTGTCTCCTGCATCGGCAGGCGGACTCTCAACCACTGCGCCACCAGGGGAGACCCACGTTTTTGTTTTTGTCCACAAGCCAACCAATTAGAAATAATTACATGATGATTTTAGAGATAACTGAATTCCTCCTTGGAACATTGTTATTCTTTTTTCGTATTTCTTAGTTATAAGCTCCGTGCCTCCAGGATTTTTAAAACTCGGTATTTTAATGATCGTGGATTAAAACCACAGCTGTTTGGCACACAGAGAAGTTTTAATGCATTGCAAGAGGTACCATCAGCATGAACAGCATGGGTGAGCTTTATTAAAGTACTTTTGCCACCATTTGCCTATAAAACTCAAGCTATTCTTAAACATTAGGCCTAATGTAGGTTGCTTTCTAGAAGTGGAATTCTTTGCAAAATTTCACAGTGCAAGTCTCTGCCCTGGGCATGTCAATGGATTTAAAACAAACAAACAAAAGAAATAGGAACAACAACAACGAAAAAAACCCTCTTATTGTTTTAAACATTCTAATATTCTTCCTGTCTATATTTTCCATTTTTTTCATAAACATATGTTGCTGCATTTAAATGGAGACAAATTATATTTTTTAAAAACGTGTTACTAAATTACGTGCTTTTGTCCTGCAGCATGTGTTCGATCCAAGCTTCATACAATTTTTCAGTTTTAGCTTACATCTGGTATTCTACATTTGATAACCCCATTTTGCCATAATTAAGTCTGGTTTTAGGAGATTCTTAAAAAGTTAGGTGATAGCACTAGATAATAAACAGATTGGACCCAAGTGATTTATGATAAACTTTTAGATTGATCTGGTTCTTGAAGTCAGATTGAGTCTTACATGTTCATCAGACTGAAATTATCCTGAATTTACCACGTTAGCTTTCTATATGGTATAGAGTCTCACAGCATTAAAGAAGCAGGTTGTTCTTTAACATTGTACATTTTCTGATAAAGCTTTTGGATGGGTGCTTAATGTAGAATATGGGGAAAAAAAGTAAGGAAATAGAAAATCAGAGAAAGAGGATTAATTGTGTCAATTCACCTTTCTATCTACCTTTATATAGAGTTCACGGAGCATGAAATGAGGGGGTGTCTGATTTGTCCTTGTGGATACCTGCTGTAAAGCATTGTGTATTCAAGGATTGATTTTTGAATTTGCAGTAAAGAGGTTAAAAAGGAAGAACTGAAATAAAATGGTAGCATGAGGCACTTAGATAAAATTTAAAGAAGAATTTTACAATCATATTTAAGTAAGTTTTTAACTTTGTAAAGCTGAAAGGTAAATTACTAATCCACATTTCTCCCAGCCTAACCAAAGAAGATGGGAGTGCAGAGTATTAGAAAATCTATTGCCAAGAACAAGTGGGGTTTGGAAGCAGTCTGTCGTCCTATGCTCTAGAACAAAGAACCTACGGCATAACAGAACTGAGATGCAATGGGAAGCATTGGCCTCAGGTTAGTAGATTCTGTCTAAAGTTTCCCCACTTCCTTGGTTCAAATATCATAATCTGTATGCTGGTCAAAGAACAAGAGCCCTTCCACATTTTTTCTCTTGTCATTTACCTTATTTCCTAGTGCGGGACCGTATTCTGATATTTTTCATCTTTATTGGGACATTCCTGTAATCAACACAAACTTAAATTTGGTTCTAAATAATGCTGTCCAAATGCTGAAATGATACAACATTTTCCCTTTACCCAACCCTGAACTCTTACCTATAAAAGTGGTTCCTCTAAATGCCTGAAGCCAACCTGTTTGGAATTTTTGGTTTCCTTTTTTGTTTTTAGTTTCCCTTATCCTCTTGGATCTTAGTTTCCTTCCAGAACAGAAGAGGTCACCTGTCCCACTCTGGTGTTTCTCCTTTTCCTTACTTTTCCCTCAAGTCACCATTCCCCTGTGGATTTTCAGTACTCTGTGTCTGACACCAGCCTACCTACAGTGAGAAACAGTAATTATGAAATCTTATTGTGATTATTTTCTTTTCCGGGGAGGTTATTAAAGGATAGTGATCTTACATTTGTGCCTTCTCATCAATAAAAAAGCAACAAGCCTCTACTGGTCAGTTCTATATGAAGAATAAAATAGTATGCTTTTTTTTATTCTTAGTCTCCCTGAGCAAGATAAAGTAGTAAGCTAACAATAATTGGAAACCCAACACTACTCTTAGGTGTAAAATAATAGCGAGAATTAAGTCCGCTTCCTGGGGTAAGCTGGTAAGAAGGAATAGGGAGAAAGAATACTGTGTAATTACTGATTTGCCATCCCAGGAACACTAACCATAGTACATATGTTACCTGTTTACATGGTATCTTGAGGCCTGACCCAACCTTTTTGACTTTTCCTAGAAGAGTGGTATTGGAAAACTTCCAGTGCCATTCACACATAATTGAAAAAGAGTCCAGATGTTGAATCCAGCACTAACATATTAATTTTTAAAAAATTTTTATTGGAGTAGAGTTGCTTTACAATGTTGTGATAGTTTCTGCTGTCCAGCAAAGTGAATCAGCTATACGTATACATATATCCCCTATTTTTTTTTTTTTTTTTTTTTGCGGTACGCAGGTCTCTCACTGTTGTGGCGTCTCCCGTTGCGGAGCACAGGCTCCGGATGTGCAGGCTCAGTGGCCATGGCTCACGGGCCTAGCCGCTCCGCGGCATGTGGGATCTTCCTGGACCAGGGCACGAATCCGTGTCCCCCGCATCGGCAGGCGGACTCTCAACCACTGCACCACCAGGGAAGACCTATCCCCTATTTTTAAAATTTCCTTCCCATTTAGGTCACCACAGATCATGGAATAGAGTTCCTTGTGCTGTACAGTAGGTTCTCATTTAGTCATCTGTTTTATACATGGTAGTGCATATATGTCAATCCCAATTTCCCAATCCCTCCCACCCTTCCAAAGGTATGGTAGCCATACCTTTGTCCTCTACATCTATGTCTCTATTTCTGCTTTGCAAATAAGTTCATCTGTATCATTTTTCTCGATTCCACATATAAGTGATATTATACAATATTTGTTTTCCTCTTTCTGGCTTACTTCACTCTGTATGACAGGGTCTAGGTCCATCCACGTCTCTGCAAATGGCACAATTTCATTCCTTTTTATGGCTGAGTAATATTCCATTGTATATATATACCACATCTTCTTTATCCATTCCTCTGTTGATGGACATTTAGGTTCCTTCCATGTCTTGGCTATTGTAAATAGTACTGCAGTGAGCATTGGGGTGCATGTATATTTTTGAATTATGGTTTCCTAAAGGTATATGCCCAAGAGCGGGATTACTGGGTCATATGTCAGTTCTAATTTTAGTTTTTTAAGGAACTTCCGTATTGTTCTTCATAGTGACTGTACCAATTTACATTCTCACCATGTAGGGGGTTCCCTTTTCTCCACACCCTCACCAGCATATACTGTTTACAGATTTTTTGATTATGGCCATTCTGACCAGTGTGAGGTGATAATAATTAGTGATGTTGATTATCTTTTCATGTGTTTGTTGACCACTGTATGTCTTCTTTGGAGAAATGTCTATTTAGGTCTTCTGCCCATTTTTGGATTGCGTTGCTTGTTTTTTTTGATATTGAGATGCATGAGCTGTTTGTATATTTTGGAAATTAATTCCTTGTCAGTTGCTTCATTTGCAAATATTTTCTCCCATTCTGAGGGTTGTCTTTTTGCTTTGTTTATGGTTTCTTTCGTTGTGCAAAAGTTTTTAAGAGTAATTAGGTCCTATTTTATTTTTGCTTTTATTTTCATTACTCTAGGAGGTGGGTCAAAAAAGATCTTGCTGCAATTTATGTCAGAGTGTTCTGCCTATGTTTTCCTCTAAGAGTTTTATAGTGTCTGGCCTTACATTTAGCTCTTTAATCCATTCTGAGTTTAGTTTTGTGTATGGTGTTAGGGAGTGTTCTAACTTCATTCTTTTACATGTAGCTGTCCAGTTTTCCCAGCACCACTTATTGAAGAGACTGTCTTTTTTCCATTGTATATTCTTGCCTCCTTTGTCATAGATTAGGTGACCATAGGTGTGTGGCTTTACCTCTGGGCTGTCTGTCGTGTTGCATTGATCTATATTTCTGTTTTTGTGCTAGTACCATACTGTCTTGATTACTCTAGCTTTATAGTATAGTCTGAAGTCAGGGAGCCTGGTTCCTCCAGCTCCATTTTTCTTTCTCAAGGTTGTTTTGGCTATTTTGGGGTCTTTGTGTTTCCATATAAATTGTAAATTTTTTTGTTCTAATTCTGTGAAAAATGTCCTTGGTAATTTGCTAGGGATTACATTGAATCTGTAGATTGCTTTGGGTAGTGTAGTCATTTGCACAATATTGATTCTTCCAATCCAAGAACATGGTATATCTTTCTATCTCTTTGTGTCATCTTTGATTTCTTTCATCAGCATCTTTTAATTTTCTGAATACAGCTCTTCCTCCTCCTTAGTTAGGTTTATTCCTAGGTATTTTTTTCTTTTTGTTGCCGTGGTGAATGGGATTGTTTTCTTAATTTCTCTTTCTGATCTTTCACTGTTAGTGTATAGGAATGCAAGAGATTTCTGTGCATTAATTTTGTATCCTGCAACTTTACCAAATTCATTGATTAGCTCTAGTAGTTTTCTGGTGGCCTCTTTAGGATTTTCTGTGTATAGAATCCATATTCATTTAGAAGAATATGGGACCATAGAGACAGCTGAGCAAAGTTACAATTTTCATGAATTTCTTTTGTAGGTGGCAGACTGTGCAAATGCACTGCCCTCTTTTCAGCCACAAAACCTTCTTAAAAGTACACAGAAGGAATAAATTCATAACAGCAAAGAGAGTGAATAGGAGTGACTATTATAGAATAGGATTTTTTAAACTTCTAGAAAATATAAACCAGAAGCTACTGCATGGATGCTAAAGAGGTAGGGCCATGTGACTGTTGGTGAGAACCCAGCAGAGGATCGAGGTTCTAAAATTAGCATGTGTATGCAGTGAAATGAAGGTCTGTCTATGAATTAACTGGATTACTCCGGGACAGTGACATTAGAATGAAATTGAATGTGAGCATGCTAGTGATGAACAATATTTGCCTAATCAAAATATTAAAGTTATCCTCAAATTTCAGAGCCAAAGTATAGACATAGATTTAACTGTGATCAAGGCTATAATGTAACATTAATTACCTTGACAATGTAAGCTTAAAAAGAATAAAGACAGTATATGGAAAGGGGGAAGAAAAGGGAAAGAATTTTAGAGACACTATCATTCTCATATTCAAAACAAGGATGTCAATAAATACTTCAAAGTGACTAAAAGAATACATAAAAATGCAATTATAATATTTAAAGTTAAGTAAGCAATAAGTACCAATAAAATAATAATATAACTATCAAACACTGAGAAGATGAGAGGGCAAAGAAAGAGGAGGTAAAATGAGATAAATCATTAGCTTTATAAGAGCAGTCAAGAAGTATTGCCTGAAGTTGATGAAATAAAAAAATTAACATAAAAATGGTTCTGAAGAACCTAGGGGCAGGACAGGAATAAAGATGCAGACATGGAGAATGGACTTGAGGACATGGGGAGGGGGAAGGGTGAGCTGGGACGAAGTGAGAGCGTGGCATGGACATATATACACTACCAAATGTAAAATAGATAGCTAGTGGGAAGCAGCCACATAGCACAGAGAGATCAGCTCAGTGCTTTGTGACCACCTAGAAGGGTGGGATAGGAAGGGTGGGAGGGAGACACAAGAGGGAGGAGATATGGGGATGTATGTATATGTATAGCTGATTCACTTTGTTATACAGCAGAAACTAATACACCATTGTAAAGCAATTATACTCCAGTAAAGATATTTAAAAAATTAACATTAAACAGCATTATCTATAAATATGGAAGAAATCACTGAAAGAAACTAAAACACAAAGACTGTTAGAATTTTGCCTCAGGATAGGAGCACTGCAGTTGGAAAAGGTGGTCTTAAAGACATGATCTTAACCACAAACTCTTCTAGAATATTTGGTTGATATTCATTACATTTATTATGACAAACTAACAAAATCAGATTTATTTAACTCCTAATTTAGGTTTGACTCTAACATTTATTCTTCCTAAGCCACAGTTTTCTCAGGTCAAAATGAGCTAATGAAGGTAAACTTCTTAGCATGATGCCTCTTATCTAAAAAATAAAACATTTTTCATTAATATGGTTCTTCCCTTTATTAACATCATTTTCATTTTCTTGGGTGGCAAAGTGGTTGGTAGAGAGGAAGAAAATAAGTAATAAACGATGTGGTTATATATTCACATTATCATAACTAGTAAACCAGAACTCACTACCAGAAATAAATCCCAGATATTGGAAACCTGCGAACAGGAAAGTTCCTGCTATCTTGTGTAAGATTTGTGTAAGAATCTACACGACTGTACTCTATAAGCAGGCTCTTTTCGGATTTCTCTCTCTATCATTAACACCATCACAGAGTTTTGAGTTGTCCTAGGCAGATATATGAGCTGGAAGTAAGCATTAACACAGTGGTTGTGAAGGGTTATCACACCTCCATTACTGTCCAACTTGTTAAGCATGGAGAGGACTCAAGCCATTCTGATTCATTTAATATAATTTTTATGCAACCTACTAATAGGAAATGATATTTTCAATACTGCTTCAAATTTTTACTTGAAGTGCTTTCCATTTATTAGAAAAAAGAACTTCCGGTTTTTTAATGCATTGTTGTATTTAAGTGTAGGAGGTTTTGAATGGAGATGACATTAATTATAAGTAAGGCTAATTTAACAGATGGATAATAATGAGATACACTGAATCACCAACTGAGAGAAAAATACACACTTGAAGAATGATGATAACTATTCACCGGTAATTTGTAGGTTGTGTGTCTAATATTTTCAATAATCAGCTTTAGAATACTAGTATCTTTATTAGGTAGTATATCTGTATTAGGTAGTTATATATATGTGTGTATAAAATGTGAGTTATGTTTATAGAGTAGCCCCCCCTTATCTGTGGTTTTGCTTTCGTGGTTTCAGTTATCTGTGGTCAATTATGGTCTGAAAATATCAATTGGAAAATTCCAGAAATAAACAATTTGTAAGTTTTAAATTGAAGGCCAGGCCTTTCTGAACAGCATTAGTCACTTAGTAGTCATCTCGGTTATCAGGTCAACTATTCTGACATCTCAGTGCTTGTGTTCAAGGAACCCTTATTTTCCTTAATAATGACCCCAAAGTGCAAAAGTAGTAATGCTGGCAATTCAGATATGCTAAAGAAAGCAATAAAGTGCTTCCTTTAAGTGAAAAGATGAAAGTTCTCTACTTGAAAAGGAAAGGAAAATAATCATACGCTAAGGTGGCTAAGATCTATGATAAGAACAAATCTATCTGTGAAATTGTGAAGAAGAAAAAAGAAATTCATGCTAGAAGATGGTGGAGTAAGAAAATCCTAGGCTTATCTCCTCCCACAGACACACCAAAATTACAACTACATGTAAAGCAACTATCTGTGAGAATAAGCTGAAGACTAGCAGAAAAGATTTTTTGCAACTGAGGGTAAAAAGAAAAAGCCACATTGAGATGTTTAGGAGCAGTGGCAACATGGTCTCACTGGGACCCACACCCCTGGTGCTATGAACCACAGGCAGGAGGGGTGCATAGCCTCAAAGGTCCTCCCTGGACAGTGAGGGCTCTGAATCCGACATCAGGCTCCCCACCTTGGGGACCTGCACTGGGAAGGTGAACCACCATATGTCTGACTTTGAAAGCCAGCAGAGCTTACATCTGGGAGACCTGGAGGGCTGTAGGAAATGATGAATTTGCACTTGAAGTTCGCATGCAAAAACTCACTTGCTCCAACCCCCAGTACAGAAGCAGCAGATAACAAAGTTCCTGGGTCATACGTGAAGGTGCACACATATAATGGAAAATTTTCAGCCTGAAAAGGGAAGGAAATTCTGATACATGCTACAACATGAATGAATCCTGTTGACATTAAATAGTAAGACACTATACTAAGTGATATAAGTCATTCAGAAAAGGACAAATATCATATGATTCCACTTTATAAGGTGCTTAGAATAGCCAAATTCACAGAGATGATTCAAGTAGAACAATGGTGGCTAGGGGCTGGGGAAAAGGAGAGTGACACTTTATTGTTTAATGATTATGAAGTTTCAGTTTGGGAAGATGAAACGTTCTGAAGATGGATGGTGGTGATAGTTGCACAACAATGTGAATGTGCTTAATGTCACTGAATTATACTCTTAAATTTAAAAAATGGTATATTGCACATTATGTATGGTTATGCATAATTAATTTACCATAATTTTAAAAATTAAATGAAAAATTGAAAAACAAACCTGTTTAGAGAGTATCTAAACATGTATCAAATCAAAGGAATTTTTCTGAGATGATTATTTCTTAAAATAGGACATTTTAATTATGGAGAGGGATTTGCTATTGCTCTAAACAATCATCAATATTGTAGTTCGCACAAAATGGAAAATATGTTGCAAGACATCCAAAAAGGAGTTGAAATTGACTTTCTCAGAAGCTATTCTTATTTTAAAATGTTTTGCATTTATTGGCATATAAGTCATTAAAGCTGTGGAAGAAACACTCCAAATGCGGAGTCCAAAAAATAAATTTTAGATAGAAAGGCATAGCAAATGCATAATCTAGTACAGACAATTATAACTCTCAGAACTCCAAATTTCTAGAATGAATGTTTGTATCTTTTCTCTCTGCTGGGATTCAGCCTGAGGCCCTGAAGGACATTAAAGCTTTTTTTCCTTTCTGAACACTCCTCTGTTTTATAATCAGAAAATATTTATTCTGGGCTTCCCTGGTGGCGCAGTGGTTGAGAGTCCGCCTGCCGATGCAAGGGACACGGGTTCGTGCCCCAGTCCAGGAAGATCCCACATGCCGCGGAGCGGCTGGGCCCGTGAGCCATGGCCGCTGAGCCTGCGTGTCCGGAGCCTGTGCTCCGCGACAGGAGAGGCCACAACAGTAAGAGGCCCGCATATCGCAAAAAAAAAAAAAAAAAAAAAATTATTCTGCTATATAGCATTTATTTTAAAACTTTTATAACGTATATCTGGATAAAACAAAGCTACCTTTCTTTTCTAGTACATTATGACATCTCTCAAAACAAATGATCAAACTTATAAACTTGTTCACCTAAACAACAGTGAACCATGTTTTTGTGAAATCCACTTTATTGAGGTATAAATTGCATTATACAAATTGAATCCGTTTTGAGTTGACAGTTCAAGAGTTTTGTCAAATGCATATACCTTTTAACCACTAACATAAGCAAGATATAGGAGATTTCTATCCCCCAAAATCTTTCCCCAACCCTGCCCAATTAATTCTAACCCCCTACTGTGGCCCTGGCAACCACTGATCTCCTTTTTATAACCATAGATGAAATTGTATAACATGTTCTGTTTGGTGTTGAGCTCCTAAAAGTAGAGAACTTTCTGGAAGAAGAAGAGATGTGGCAGAAGGGGAAGTCAGGGATACTTGAAGCACCAGAAGGACTTGACTTGCTGTTCTGAGGATGGAGGGGCTCAACATTACATCAATGCAGATGGCTTTAAAGAGCTGAGAGAGGCCCCTAGCTGTCAGAGGGCAAGGGAATGAGTATGTCAGCCCTACAGCCACAAGAAACTGAACTTTGCCAATGACATGAATAAGCTTAGAAGATTCTCCCTCAGACAAGAAGAGCCCAGGGAGCCAACACTTTGATTTTCTCCTTGTGTGGCCAAGAGCAGAGGAATCAGTAATGCTCACCTGGGCTTCTAACCTACACATCTATAAGCTAACATGTGTGTTTAAGCCACAAAGTTTGCGGTAATTTGTTACAGCAACAGTAAAAAACAAGTACAACATGTAAAGCAAAAAGAAGAGAAATAATGATAATTGTAGGAATAATTAAAATAGGAAAGGACAAAAAAAAGAAATAACAAAAAAATGGAAAAACAAGCTTCTTTGAAAACACTCATGAAAGAGAAAAAATTAAAGTGAGACTGACTTAGAAAACAAGAAACCTACATACTCTTAGAAACATGAAAATAAAATGCTAAAAACTTAGACTAATAGATATCTAGATTTATTCAAAATTATTATATTTAAGAAGGTGGTTTGGGCATAAGTTTAGAAAAACAAATAATTAGAACATGAGTCAAAAATAGACACAAACATATACAGTGACATGTTTTATGACCAAAGAAATACCACAATTTAGTGGAGAAACAATAGTCTTTATCAAAAAATGGTGCTCAGTCAATTATATATCTATTAAAAAAAGAAAACAGAGCAAAACTTTGACCATTATCTCAAACCATGCATAAAAGTTAATTAGAGATGGATCTTAGACCTAAATGTTGATAATAAAACAGTAGCTTGCTAGAAGAAAACCTAGGGCAATAAATTCATAACCTTGGGATAGTAATGATTTTTTAAACAAGACACAGGAAGTAGTAACCATAAAAGAAAAACAATTTAAATAGCCTCTGTTCATCAAATGATAATAATAAGAGAATAAGAAGGAAAATCAGAATTGCAATAATATATTTGAATAAAATATATCCATAAAATTATTCAGCATGCATGGAAAAATATGTGCAACATCATTAGTCATCAAGGAAGTTCAAAGTAAAACCAGGAGATCATTATACCCCATCACAAAACTATAATTAAAAGGGCTAATGATACCAGATGTATGCCAAGGAAGAACATCTAGAACTCTTGTACATTTCTGGCAGGAGTTTAAATTGATATAAACACTAGAAAATTGGGTGTATATATATATATATATATAAAAATTTATCATCATACATTTATGACTAGTGTATATATCATTCTTCAATAAAAAGTTAAAAAGTAATGCTTGAGATAGACATAGTTATATGTAGTTATAAGAAAGTATTATAAACCACATTACAAAAATAAATTTGAAAAATAAAGAATTACTTCCTTAATCTAAATTGTGCATTTTAAAAACTGAATCAAAAGGATATTTTTCTCAATGCAATTAATTAGCAAAAGATATTTAGGAGGTTTAAGGATTGAAAGAAAAAAAACCGTAATTATTCATAGATGTTAGATTTTTAAACACAGAAAAATTCAAAAACAAAAAAAAATCATGAAAATTCATGAGAAATTCAGCAATATCATCAGTTATAAAATTTATATAAAATTAATATATTTTATAGACCAGGAACAAGTTAACATAATTTTTAAAATCCTACTCTAAATACCTAAATTACTATAACATATCTATAAATAAGGAAATCAAATGTCCAACATCTAAATGTATAAATTAATAAAGCTTTATTAAAAGGCATGAAAGAAAGTAAAGAATGAGAAATACAACATTTTATGGAAAAATTCAACACTTTGGAGATAATAATTCTCTCCAAATTACTCATAAATTTAACATAGCTCCAAAAGAAATACCAGCAGGGTTTTTCATAAAACTTACCAAGCTATCTAAAAGGCATATAAAGAAATGCAACAGTAGCCAAGACAATTTTAAAAAGTAATAAGTAACAGGAACTTGTCCATCATATTTCAAAATTTATCAACTAATTAAAACAATGTGGTTTCAGAGTAGTGTTAGCCAAGTATATAGTTGTGCTACAAAATAGAGAGACTAGTAAAAGACACACAAAAAATTCATGGCAATGTGGCATAAACACACCTCTGAATATTTTGGAAGGTGATTTTGGCAGAATGCTATGCATCAGCAAGGAAAGGACACACTCTTCCTATAAATGATACTAGGACAACTGGTTCTCCATATGGAGAATGATAAATTAGATACCTACCTCATAACATACTCAAAAATAAGTTCCAGATGGGTTAAATACCTATACATAAAAAGCAAAACATTGCAACATTTACAAGAAAATAAGTAAAAGCATCTTTGTGACATCAATGCAGAAAGATTTTTTTTTTAAAAAAAAGGACAAAATTATCCCTATAAAGTTAAAGGAAATCTACAGTCAGAAAAATATTTGCAATGCATATAACTAATGTAATTTTGGTAGTCATTCTCCTTGTGGAAACACAACATGTACACAAGAAGAGCTGTAAAGAATGCTAGGTGCAGCATTGTTTGAAATAGTGAAAAGAAGTGAAACTTGGAAATAATATAAACACATATATATTGATATATATATGTGTATATACACGTATGTACACATATGTATACATTTTCATGGTGCCAAGTTTAAATACAGTTTTATTTAAGACATTGCATTTTCCACTTAGAATAGACTGATTAAGATGCAATGCTATTTGTTACAAATTTGGGTCCTTCAGTGTTTTATTGTGTGGAACAATGTTAAATCTATGCTAAGGTTGACTTAACTCTTCAGTGGTGGGCCCAGAGGAGGCCACACCAGATGGAAGAACTCCACCACCGGGGAAGTCCCCTGGCCTGTCTCCTGTCCTCTGGAGTTTGGTAATGATGGAATTGCAGACTTTCTAGCTCTTTCTGCAACTGTTCAGATTCTTCCTTCTCTGGAGTCTGATTCTTTTCAAGCCAGTTGATGATCTCATTACACTTATCAAGAATTTTTGTTTGTCCTCATTGTTGATCTTGTCTTGAAGTTTTTCATCTTCAACAGCTGCTTTCATGCATAAGATTCAAGCAAATTCTTGGAAAACAATTTTTCCTGCTGCTTTTAATCTTTAGCTTTGTACTTCTCAGCTTCCTCGACCATGTCCTCGGTATCTTTCTTGCTTTTATATGTATACATGTATGTATATATATATATATATATATATGTATATGTATTCTACTTGTTGAAGTACATATAGGATAAACACACACACACATATATATATATTAATTGATATATATATGTGATAAAGCCATAAACTGTAAGACTATTTGAATTAACTAATCTGATTTTTATAATACTCATGATCTAAAAGAATACTTACTAAATACATAGTAAAAGGGCAACAGAACTGTGGAGAAAAAAAATAGATTTAAAATTTATGCATAATGTTCTACTTTCATGAAAAAATTGAAGCAAAATTATATATTAACATTTGACAAATATTAGTGGGGCATACATGGATTCAGTTATATTTTATTCTGTATTTTATTACTATTGTTATTATTAATTTTCAAAGTATCAAAATAAGAATACTTTGTGTCAGGCTGCATCTCATAATTGACGCCCCTTTACCTATTTAATTTGATAGTTTCTATTTGAATCAACAGCTACATATAAAGGGTCTATTCTGTGCAAATTTATTTGCAAAGAGTAAGCATTACATATAAAATATTATCTTCATTCTCAAGCAATACTACATCATTATAAGTGATAAGTGTCATGAACTATGAAATATAAATGTATGACATGAAATGCAATGATATATGAATATGAAATATAAATGTAATAGGGCAGAAGAAACTGACACAAGTGAAGGCAATATAAATGTGCACAAATTTGTAATCTCAAATAAGCCTCAAAAATCAAAGAATTTGAAAAGAGCAATCAAGTGCATTACAAGAAAAGGAGACTAGATAAGTCAGCAAAGTGAACATTACTAGGGTCTATTTAACGAGGAGCTTCATTTAAAAGGAACAGATTTTGTATTCTGGAGCAAAGTGAGAGATAACCAGGGATTTAAAAGATGGTATTAGACATTCATGGGTCTTGAAACTTGTCAGAGACATTAGTAGCTGATGTGTATATATTTCCTAGTTTCAACAAATTTAATCTCTCTTTATAATTAGACTTTATTTGATTGGTCCCACAATGGGGTTGGTTCCAGAGAGGCTGAATTCTGGTATCAACTTATTGTTGTCCAGAAGCTTCATCGTCAGATACAGGCTAGTTCAGAATGAGAACGAGGATGATGCTTCTACCCTTTAATAATATAAATCCTGCCTAACTTTCTACTCCCCAAATCTGTTTCCCATTAGAAATACAGATCTGTATCTCAGTGAAAGTTTAATAATTTCCTGATTAAAGGAGCCAGAGATTATTCCAAAACAGTACCATGTGGTTGAGTTGGTCAGAGTGTGTTTTATCTCCTGATCTTTCCTTTTTCCTGGACTTTTATGAGTTTATATCTGATTTGGACATTCCCCAGGTCTTCAGAAGTTCTCCCACATAGTCTTCCCTAATTCCCTCACTCCCCACCCTCTTGCTGGTTTATACTAGGAATGAACTTTTTTTCTTTTCATATAACTATGACTCTATATCTTCCAAGGACAGTTATAGATGCTTTTACTCTGAAACCAGACTGCCTGGGTTGGAATATGAGTTCTGTTAGTATCCATACAACCTCTGGCAATTTACTACATTCTTAGATTCTCGGTTTCCTCCTTATAATAAAAGATCTATCTCATAGTGTTTTTTCTGAACATTAAGTAAATTAATACCTGTTAAGCGCTTATAATAGACCCTGGCACATGGTAAGTGCTCAGAATAATTAACTGTTTGCTGCTTTTCCATCTGATATTTCTTTTACATTTCTTCCGGTAACCTCCTCTTATTTGTTTGCTCAACCTGATCTGAATATTTATGTATAGTATGCCTGCAGATTAATGCAAAATAGAAAGGTAATTTTAAATTAAATTTGGTTTCAGAATATCTATTTCTTAAATAAGTATTTTGTTCCTTAAATTTTAGAGTAAGAGTTGTTAGAAAGCTCTCTACTCCTTGTGTTGCATTAATTGAAAAGGGATTCTAAAATTAGAAAGCACTGCGTAATTAACTGTAAGAATTCTAATAATGAAATAACGCAAATATTGACTTACAAATTTAAATAATAAAAATATAGAGCATTGGGCTTCCCTGGTGGCGCAGTGGTTGAGAGTCTGCCTGCCGATGCAGGGGACATGGGTTCGAGCCCTGGTCTGGGAGGATCCCACATGCCGCGGAGCAACTGGGCCCGTGAGCCACAACTACTGAGCCTGCGCGTCTGGAGCCTGTGCTCCACAACGAGAGGCTGCGACAGTGAGAGGCCCACGCACCGCGATGAAGAGTGGCCCCCGTTCACCGCAACTGGAGAAAGCCCTCGCACAAAAACGAAGACCCAACACAGTCAAAAATAAATAAATAAATAAATAAATAAATAAATTTTAAAAAATAGAGCATTACCACCTCCAAAGCATTTATTATACCACTGATTTTTCATCATATTATTTTAATCCTTGACAATAATCAAATGTCCTCAGTTATAATGATATCTGTCATATTGCGAGTTCCCAAAGGATGGAAAATAGACTATCTCATTTTAGAATTCTCTGCCCTCTGAAATGCTATTGGGGATTGGCCATAATCATAAGAAACAAAGAAGGCTATATGAAATCTATTAATCAGAAACACCTACCCAAATTTTATAAGCACTATGGTTATTTTAATTTAATGCATCTTAAGTCATGTTTCTTGGAGTATAATTTACATAAAGTAAATATCACCTTTTTTTAAGCATGTGGTTCAATGAGTTTTGCCAAATGAATATACTACTGAAACCACATCATAATCAAGATACATTTTCATCACCTCAAACTTCCATCATGAACTTTGTACTCATTCCCTCCACCTATCCCAAATCCCTGGAAATCACTGATTTAATTTCTGTCTTTATAGTTCTGTCTTTTCCACAATGTCTTATAAATGCTATCATAAAGTATGTAGCCTTATAAATGATTTCTTTCACTTAGCCTAATGCTTTAGCGATTCATCCATATTGTTGCATATATCAGTAATTCATTCCTTTTGATTATTGAGAAGTATTCCATTGTATAGAAAAACCACATTTGTTTATCCATTGCATGTTGGTAGTCATTTGGATTGTTGCCAGTTTTGGCAATTATGAATGAAACTGCTATAGCTATTTGTGTACAGGTCTTAATGTAGATATAAGTTTTCATTTCTCTTGGGTAAATACCTAGAAGTGGCATTGTTGGTTCATATGTTGTGTATAGTTAAATTTATAAGAAACTGCCAAACTGTTTTTCAACGTGCTGTACCATACTGTTTTCCCAAAACAATGTAGGAGAGTTCCAGTTGCTCTGCATCTTCACCGGGATTTGGAATTATCAGTTTTTCTAAATTTAAACATTACAGCAGATGTGTAGAATTATCTCATCATGAGTTTAATTTGCATTTCCTTCATGACTAATTATGCTGATCATCTTTTCATGAGTTTATTTCCTATGCATATATGCTCTTTTGTTCACATCTTTAGCTCTGTAATTTGTTGGGGTGTTTTCATTTTTATTATTGAGTTGTAAGAGCTCTTCATATAGTTTGGATAAAAGTCCTTTAACAGATATGTGTTTTGCAAGTATTTTCTGCCATTCCACTGGCAGAAAATATTTTTTTACAGTGTTTTCTGAAGAGCAGACATTTTAAATTTTGATAAAGTTTAATTTATTAGCTTTTTCTTTATGGTTCATGTTCTTTTTGTTCTAAGAAATATTTGCCTAACCTAAGGTACAAAAACTGTTACAGTTTTATGTTTTACCTTTAGATCTATGTCTTCAAGTTAATTTTGTATATAATGTGATGTAAAAGTAAAAATTTACTTTTTGCATATGGAAGTTCATTTATTACAGCACCCTTTGTTCAAAAGACTATTCTTTTTCCCTTTGAATTAATTTGACCCCATTGTCAAAAATCAATAAACTTATATATGTGGGTATATTTCTGGACTCTGTTATGTTTCACTGATACATATGTCTTTCCTTTTCTAAAACAACACTGCCTTGAATTCTCTTAGGTTTTGTTTTTCTGAAATGTTTTCATTTACAGCAAGTCTTGGGATTTAATATTCTGTGTTCTCCAATTTATTTGTTAGTTTTTAAATTTGCTTTGGCCGTTCTGGTGTTGTCCATATAAATTTTATAATTGAATGGTCAATTTCTACAAAAAAAATTCAGGAAATTGGTTGAGATTGCACTGATTCTATAGATCATTTTGGAAAGAATTCGATATCTAAACACTATTTTCTTCCAGTCCCCAATCATGGTACATATTTGCATTTACTTAGGTCTTCTTTAATTTATCTCCACAATGTTTTGCAGGTTTTAGTGTAGAAATCTCTAAATCTTCCATCTTCTCTATATTATTATAAGAAGTATTGTTTAATTTCAATTCCCAATGTCTCATTGTAGTCTTCAAATAAAAAATCTTATATTTTCTTGTCCAAGCATGATGTCCCTGGGTAGGTGGGGGATGGAGGTTAATGCACAAAAGGAGGGACTATAGCTAACTTCATAGAGAATCTATTTATAAAGGCAAAATTTAAAAATAATAATATATGAAGCCCATTATAATTTTCTATTATCTTTTATAAGTCTACTTTAACAATGAACTCAAGATGGAAACTATAACAGTTTACATACTGGTCTTAGTTATCCTTCTGTGACAAAAGGTCAAAAATGGTCAGCAGTGGTAGGTTATTATACCAAAAATTTTTTTTAAGTCTACATTATCTCTCATTCAAATATAAGGCTTTAACATGTGAATAATATCACATTTGTATTCTAGCATTTTAACAAGTAATAACATGTTTTTGAAGAATCCACTTCCATATTTAGAAATTGATAATGAAACACCCTAAAAAATAAAAGTAATGCAAAAATTATGCAATAATCTGCCAGAACTTTGAGATAAAATTCTCATCAATCTAGGTGTGAAATAAAGTAAAGTAAAGTAATTACTTTACTTTATTATATATGAATAAACATCATTTAAGAGTTTATCATATTATATATGAATAAACATCATTTAAGAGTTATAAAAATAGCTGTCCAGCACCACTTATTGAAGAGGTTGTTTTTTCTCCATTGCATATTCTTGCCTCTTTTATCAAAACTAAGGTGACCATATGTCAGTGGGTTTATCCCTGGGCTTTCTATCCGGTTCCATTGATCTATATTTCCGTTTTTGTGCCAGTACCATACTGTCTTGATTACTGTAGCTTTGTAGTATAGTCTGAAGTCCAGGAGCCTGATTTTTCTTTCTCAAGATTGCTTTGGCTATTTGGGGTCTTTTGTGTTTCCATACAAATTGTGAAATTTTTTGTTCTAGTTCTGTGAAAAATGCCAGTGGTAGTTTGATAGGGATTGCATCTGTAGATTGCTTTGGGTAGTAGAATCATTTTCACAATGTTGATTCTTCCAATCCAAGAACATGATATATCTTTCCATCTGTTTGTATCGTCTTTAATTTCTTTCATCAGTGTCTTATATTTTTCTGCAGCCAGACACTATAAAACTCTTAGAGGATAATATAGGCAGAACACTCTATGACATAAATGACAGCAAGATCCTTTTTGACCCACCTCCTAGAGAAATGGAAATAAAAACAAAAATAAACAAATGGGACCTAATGAAACTGCAAAGCTTTTGCACAGCAAAGGAAACCATAAACAAGACCAAAAGACAACCCTCAGAATGGGAGAAAATATTTGCAAATGAAGCAACTGACAAAGGATTAATCTCCAAAACATACAAGCAACTCATGTAGCTCAATATCAAAAAAACAAACAACCCAATCCAAAAATGGGCAGAAGACCTAAATAGACATTTCTCCAAAGAAGACATACAGATTGCCAACAAACACATGAAAGAATGCTCAACATCACTAATCATTAGAGAAATGCAAATCAAAACTACAATGAGGTATCACCTCACACCGGTCAGAATGGCTGTCATCAAAAAATCTACAAACCATAAATGCTGGAGAGGGTGTGGAGAAAAGGGAACCCTCCTGCACTGTTGGTGGGAATGTAAATTGATACAGGCACTATGGAGAACAGTATGGAGGTTCCTTAAAAAACTAAATTAGAGCTACCATACGACCCAGCAATCCCACTACTGGGCATATATCCTGAGAAAACCATAATTCGAAAAGAGTCATGTACCACAATGTTCATTGCAGCTCTATTTACAATAGCCAGGACATGGAAGCAACCTCAGTGTCCATTAATAGATGAATGAATAAAGAAGATGTGGCACATATATACAATGGAATATTTCTCAGCCATAAAAAGAAATGAAACTGGGTTATTTGTAGTGAGGTGAATGGACCCAGAGTCTGTCATACAGAGTGAAATAAGTCAGAAAGAGAAAAACAAATACTGTGTGCTAATACATATATATGGAATCTAAAAAAAAAAAAATAAATGGTCCTGAAGAACCTAGGGACAGGACAGGAATAAAGACGGTGATGTAGAGAATGGACTTGAGGACATGGGGAATGGGAAGGGTTAACTGATACAAAGTGAGAGCATGGCATGGACATATATACACTACCAAATGTAAAATAGATAGTGGGAAGCAGCCACATAGCACAGGGAGATCCTCTCAGTGCTTTGTGACCACCTAGAGTGGTGGGATAGGGAGGGTGGGAGGGAGGGAGATGAAAGAGGGAAGAGATATGGGGATATATGTATATGTATAGCTGATTGATTTTGTTACAAAGCAGAAACTAACACACCATTGTATAGCAATTATTCTCCAGTAAAGATGTTAAGAAAAAAAGAGATAAAAATGTTGCGTCATAAAATAAAGATTGAGTTCAGTGGAAATATCCTACTATATATTAGTGTCAATAATTACATATTTGATCCTTCACAATATACATTTTTTGTCCATCTAAATACAAACATTTGGCTAATCTATATTTCTGAGGTCTGGGGGTATTATAATTTTATTTTCTGGCCCATATGACTCCACACTATTTTCAACTGAATGAGAAAATTACCTAAACTGTTCTGAAAGCTAAGATATGATTATGTTTTTATTAATACTTTTGTTTTGATTGAGGATGCTAGAGTTGTAAATCTAAATGTCATAAAGAAAATAGAAGGACAAAATTATGAAAGAAATATGAACAGATATTTCACTGAAGAGACTATAAGTTGGCAAAAAGAACATGAAAAAAGTTTGACATCATTAGCCATTAGGGAATGAAACCCTCAATGAGATATCACTACACACCTATCACGATGACTAAAATTTTAAAAATAATGAGAAAAACAAATGCTGGCAAGGATAAATAGTGACAAAAACAAATGCTAGCGGGAAATTCTAGATAACTTATACACTACCGGTAGAAATGTAAAAGAATACAGATAGTCTGGAACACAGTTTAGCGGTTTCTTAAAAACTAAACACGCAACTACTGTAACTGTGTTGCATTCACACATGGAATATCATTTAACAATAAAAAATAACAAACTTTTGATACATGCGGTGAGTTGAATAAATTTCCAAACAACTGTGGATGAGAAACCCAATCCCGAAAGGTTACATATTCTATATTTCTATTGCTATAACATTTTTGTGATAACAAAATTATAGAACTGGAGAACAGATTAGTAGTCACCAAGAGTCAGGGACAGAGTGGACATATAAGGATGTGGTGTAGCTCTGAAAGGTCAGCATGAGGGATCCTTGTGGTAATGGAAATGTTCTGCATCTCAACTATGTCAATGAACTCTATCTTATGCACTTGAAAATACAGTAGTAACATCCATTTATTGAAAAAATATATGTATATTTCAAGTATAAATTGAACAAGTGTAAATCTTATTGATCTGCAAAGACATTTGCCACGTGGATTTTTTACACTGTTTTTGTAAAGAGAGATGTTACTATTATATCATGCTTAAAGTGCTAATTTGTGTGTGGCATTATTAATGTTATTAATAGTATCATTTATATTAACAACAACCATTCAGTTTTTGCATTTATTTTTCCCAACTACTATTACTAATATCAATGTTTCTTTGATGAATATTCCTATCCATATTTATTCATGCTTTCTTCCATATTTTTTGTGAGATATATTCTCACAGGAAAATTGCTTAGGGGCTAAGTATGTTCTAATTTTTGAAATATACTGCAAAATTGCCATCCAGTAAAGTTTGTCATAGAACCTTCCCATCAAAAGTATGTGAATGTTTCCATGTATCCAGTATTAGTAGACCTTGAGGAGTGGCCACTAGCCAGGAAACTCACTTTGACAAACCCAGTGTAAAATTGCTAGCCATTATTGTGATAGAGACTAAGGGTATTCAAGTGATGAGAACTTTTTCAAGTTTGAATAACACAGAGTGAAGCAGAAAGATGGAAAGAGGGAATTTGCACTGCTTAAACACCTAAGAAAGAATTCAAGCCAAAATGGTGTAAAGTTAATGTAGTTTATGGACAGGTTGCTTTCTGCAAACAACAAATGATTACATTGCTTCAGATAAGTTAATATAACAAAAAAATCATCTGTGTGTTAGTGTCTCAAATTAACAATGTGTTACATATTTTCAGCCTATAGTTTTGGGGAACATAATTCTGATGAGTTTAATTTTAGTGCCAAGTGATTCAGCCGCCAGGTTACATTGATCATGTCCCAATTCATTCCTCCTAGAGCTTCCCTACATGTAGCCATTGGGCTTATGTCCTGCTTTGCTCCACATTAGATCCGAGGTATTTTCTGAAAGCAAAGAGATTTTGAAAGGGACAGACTTACTGTAGCTCAGCAAATCCCAGTGAAGATAGAAAGACACCAACAGAAGCTCACTAGCTTCAAAAAATATCATCAAGAAAAAGACTTTAATTCTTCAAATGTAGTAGACAACTTATTGCTAAACAATCTAGAGTTTGTTATTCTTTATTTTGGATGAATATAGCAGTTTTAGTGGCTCAATCCCATACAAATTATTTAGATAATCCTAGAAAATAAATTTTAAACATAGAAGTTGCCTTTATATCATTACGCTTCGAAAAATAGTTTCATGGAATAGAGGGTGACATGCAGCTCACAAAGTTGTAAACACAGTCAGGTAGCCCTGGAATGTAATCCTGACTGAAACCATCCTTTTGCAGCTATGACATTAACAATCTACCACCTCTTTAATCTTTCTTTTCCTTATCTATAAAAGTCAAAAGAAAACCTGCCTTGCAGGGTTTCTGTGGTAATTATAGATAATGTTATATATAGTGCCTGACACAAGAAAGCTAATAAATAACTATTATTTACAGTGTCTATCATAAAATTGGTCCTGACAGGTGATATCACCTAACAAGCTGAATTATTATTATGTGCTGCATTATCTATGTCTGCCCACTAAACTGTAAGTTCCCTGAGTACAGAAACCATGTCTTATCTCTGTGCCTTATTATCTAACACATGGTTGTTACTCCGTAAATGTTTCCTGGGATCAAGGGGAAAATGCCTCAAATTCCTAAAACCACCTTAATGTCAGATGCAGGGATTACCATAATCAATTTAAGGATATGAATAAAATGTTTCTATGAGTAAGGTAGCCCATATAGATTTTATGTAATTTGATTTACCACTAGTATAATATTTTTATAAAGCCAATCAATGTATCCAAAAACAAACCAAAGTTCAATTTTTATCACCCATTCTTATGTGTAATTATTAATATCTTGGAGCCTTACAGCCAGGGTTTGATAAATGTTTCCGAATTTAATTGCATATGTGTAGCCAAATCTACCCCAACACTTTAATAATTTCCTGAACCACTTTTAATGTATCACGAAGAAGCTAAACTATATATTAAAAATCGTAAAAGGAACATATTTTAAAACTCTATATATTACAAGATATGGAGAATACAAGATAATGGAGAAAAATGATTGTATTGAGAATCACAGGTGAGAAATCAACCTTGACCTCCCTGTATTTCTCTCTGATGATGACGTAATGTAGATGCAATACTGTTGACTAGCGAACTGATGCCAGTTGTAGTTACTTCATATGAACATGCCTAAATGCTATCAGTCTCTTTGCTTACTATTTTTTATTATGTATTTATTATATTATATATGGTACATGTTATAACGTAATACATTATTTGTTGCATTAATATTATATAATATTAAACTATTTTATATAATGCCAATTAAATATACATTTTTCTCATTACTATTGTATACTGTCTACTATTCACTTGCCTAAATAATCAGCACAGACCCACAAAGTATGAAAGTTTTGAGAACTTTCTGACCCTCATTTACTTTTTTATGAGTTTTAATTTACTCATCGCTTCTTCTATCACTTTATTCCTAACTTTTCACAGTATATGTGTGTATCTATTTGCATAGTCTCTAGCCTATCTGACCCCGCTCCCCACCTCCAGTAAAGTCTCTGCTCTTCATGAAGCAGGGCTCTCACAGTGCTGTCTTACAGACCTAAATCCTAAATGTGCCCTATGGTTTATACTTCCAAGGTTCTGCTATAAAGATATATTTCAATGTGATGATTAATGTGATAAACTGTATTAATATGTTCTTAGGTAGAAATGGCAGGTGACAGTCCTCCTTGTGTAGGTCACTCCTATACAGTTTTGAAGTGACCTTGTAGAGTAAAGGTCATCCACATTGCCGAGCGTTTCAGGCTATAAGGCAAGTGAAGTTAGAACCTCATGTCAGTTTCACCATCTATTCAACAGCATTTAGCTAGAAACACAGAAGCGGTTCTTTCCTCATATTTCCACATTCACAGCACCCAGACAATGATGAAGTTGAGACCATTCTCCCACTTACGTATTTCTTAAATCCCTTGTCTTCTATCCCACTAGCTTCCCTCTAACCAAGGAACTCATCATCATACTTTGCCTGAACACCCAATAGCTGCATCACTGGTTCCTGGTACCTGAGTCCTTCTGTCATCACGTCTGTCAGGGAGACATCATGTAAATCACATCATTTTCACGCCTTTGTTCAAACTTCTTCAATGGTTCTCTTCACCTGAAAGAGAAATTTTCACATTTACTACATGGCATGCAGGGCCTTTGTCATTTGGCCCCCTTGCCCACCACTACCACCCCCAAGCTTTATGCTACAGGAATTTATAATTCTTTGCAGTCTCCAAAGCACAATTCCCATTTGCATTACCATCTTTGCATTTGCTGTTCTTTTCTCAGAAATACTCAACCTGACTTACTTATGGAAAAAATCTTACTCTTCTTTCAAGTCTTAGGTTACTGTTGCCTGTTCTGTGACACTCTATGTTGCTCTTACAAATCAACCTAATATCTTCTTCGATTATTTTCCCACCTTTTCTCATATATTATTCTCATTATTATTAGTGTCTTTATAATTTTTAATTTGCATACCTATCTAATAAACTGCATACTTTTTTGAGGACGGGGATTAATTATTGTCATCACTGTGCTCCTAGACACTAGCATAGTCATAGTACATATTAGGAGCTCAATAAATATTTGTTGAGTATATGAGTGCATGAAGGCCCTGGACTACTGCTCACATCCTAATTGCATGTACTAATGGCTAGCTCATTGCCTAATCAGCCCATACGATATTTTTCAAGACCCAGGGATCCAAGGGAAAAGTTAAAGTAGAAAAAAAGAAACATGGTCACTGTTAGTGACTAAATCATATTGCTGTGCTATAGAAACAATATTATCTAATATGTATCATTCAACATTTTCTAATAGATAATATTTCTAATATTTAATATTGTCTAATGCTTTCTATTCTGGGAAAGTTTCTAAAATATTTACATTCACATAGGTTAACTCAATTAATCTATAAGTGCTATAATTAGCTCCATTTTATAGATGGGGACTTGAGGGAATATTTCGTAGTTTGCCCGAGATCTTACAGAAGGTAAATGAAGAAGCAAGGATTCAAATCCAGGCAATGTAGCTTTAGAGATCTATCCCAATCACGTCACTATATCACTTTATAATTGGATGTAGTGTCACAAGATTTTGAGTCAGCTTGTTTCTAGGCCTGTCTGATGAACATTTGGTGAGTCCACTAGGAGTTATTTGCAAGACAGATTTTTTTTTTAACCTAAAAAAAGAATTAGAGAAAAGATTTCTGTGCTGAAGATAGCATAGTGCTGTCTTGGATAATAATTCCCCGGCAGGGGCAAGGAACCTGTGCCTGAGGGCTTAAGGAGACACAAACTCTAGGCTGAAAATAAAAAACTGTTTTTACACCAGGCACAAGGCATAAAGAGCTCTCAGATCTCCAGATGAGAAATCATGAGGGATTAACATTTATCTCACTTCTGCATAGAGCACAGCATGGATCTGGCCTGTAGTGCTATAGGACTGGGCTTCTAAAACTTTAATGCACTTGGATACACCTGTGGCATTGTTAACATACAGGGAAGGTTATTCACAAAATAACATGCGAAACAACGTACAAACCCCAAATTATCTACTTGAGTCTTTGAGTTGATTTTGACTTCCAGTGTTATTCAGAAACAACTGTGGGAAGTGGAAAGTTTTCCTTAAATCGTAAGTAAAATTTTGACAGTTTACATTTTCATGGCAATTTTGAACTACCAGTTGTGACCTCTGATAAACTAATTCTGACTTGAACCCCTCTCTCCATGAGCACTTGCTTTCTGCTTTACAACACTAACCTAGACAGGCAACTAAATCACTTTTGCTCGTTTTTTCCCCAACTGTTGCATCCGAAGTTTTTAATGCATGGGAAATTTTAGTGAATATTTTGAGTGGTGAACAACTTTTATATGTCAGAAAAGCTTGCATGTCCAGTTATCCTTAAAAGATCTTTGGCCTCATCATAAGTGGGCATTTTTCTCTGGCCATCCTTCCCCAGAAACCCAGCCTTATGTGTCTTGTTACCTGACTACTTCCCTTCCCACACTCCAATTTCTCCCTGCTTACAGCAAACTCCAAATTCCTTATTAGTGTTTTATGAATAACAGTATGGTTATTACTTTGTTTTGTACAGAACAAGGCATCAAAGGCCTAGACTTCCCCTCCCAGGGCAGTCACTCAAAGTACCCTTTCCAAATTAGAAACAATAAGTAAATTTTTAAAAATTCCTTCTTCATGGATTCTCTTGTGACAATAGTTAAAATAAATTTTTTACCCAAATAATAAAGAATATTCATTCTTTATTGTCAAACGTATGCATAGTACAAATCCATGTTTGTCACTAGGGTTTGCAAAGAAGAATCCCGCTGGCTCTCATTATTTACAAAGAAATTGTCTCTCACCAAGGCTTTAAAATCAGTTTGATTAATTTGTTTTTTAATTGATTGATCTTAGCATTTTAAATAAAAAATTTAATTATTATATTTATATATATATTATCAAGTATATTTAATTTACTTGAATAAAATAATGTAACCACATACCAAATTGTTTTTATTTTCAGACAGTATTTTTCTTTTTTTCTTCAGTTTTGTTTTATTCCTCTTTATTCTTCTTCTTCACCCTATATTTGAGCCCTTATTTCCACCCTACTTGTTAATGAATGTCTTCCGGTACTATTCGTTGGAATGGAATGGAAACATAAATATAATAGAACCATATACTCGTATACATATGCAGAAGAAGGGAGACCAGTCATCTTCTCATTCAGATACATCCAGGGAATACCTCTGTATAATCTCATATAGCTATAATTAAATCATTTTAGTGACTTTTATATTCGACATTAAAATTTATAAATGAGCAGAAAAGTGAAAATCTATTGAATGATGCTTTTCAAAAAGCAATGAATTCATTCCCAAGTAATCAGCAAAAGCAATCAGTAAAACCAGACCTTTTAAAAACTTAAAACTATTTCATAAAAGCCAACATGCAAATCATTAAAATAACTACAGAATTGTGTCTTAAAGGATCTCACCATACTTTGTGGACTAACAACCAAAAATTAAAATTGTTGGTAACTGCTAAATTTAGTAGTAGAAGGCAATTATGTTTTCTCTTGGACAGAAGCATTGATTTAGAGATCAAAGTGTTTACAACTATGTTGTGAACTATATATTTGGAAGACTCATTATGCTTTTCTCTTCTTTTTTCTTTTTCTTTCTTTTTTTTTTTGTGGTACGCGGGCCTCTCACTGTTGTGGCCTCTCCCGTTGCAGAGCACAGGCTTCAGACGCGCAGGCTCAGCGGCCATGGCTCACGGGCCCAGCCGCTCCGCGACATGTGGGATCTTCCCGGACCAGGGCACGAACCCGTGTCCCCTTGCATTGGCAGGCGGACCCCCAACCACTGTGCCACCAGTGAAGCCCTTCTCTTCTTTTTAATTGACATTACAAGGTGAAGCTAATCTTTCTTTTGCTAATCAAAAATCATAAATACTCTTCTTACAGTTACAGCATTATTACAACGTCATAATGAGTCACAGGCATCATAAATTGAATGCAGAATGGTTTAATAAAAAAAGTCCTCTGCATGCTAGCCGTTATTAATAAGTCAGTAGGCACAGTGCCAATTAACCTCCATGACCTAAATGGAAAAGGAATACAGGTGACTTTTGGCTGTTAGAACAATGGAAAAGACTACGCTAACATGTCAGTCCATAGGATGATTATAGGAGGGAAAAAAGGAAGATTTTTTTAAAAAACACATCAAATTTGCCAGAGTCAAATCACAATTAATACATGTGTTTGTATGAAACTGTTTAAATAATGGCCATCTCATGAGCAGGAAAAAATGTTTCTGTTCCCTCTTTCACAGCAGTAACTCAATATTAGGAGAATAATACAGAAATTCACCATGGTTAGGAAAAAACTGTCTGATTTTATATCTCAATGCCTATTTCTGAAATCTCCTGATATCAAATTTTTGCACAGAGCACGTCAGTGTTCTGTGTGTTGGGATGCCGGAAAGTAAACTGCAACAGAGATCTTTACCAGAATCTCTTGTTCTAAATCTCAGCTTGGTCCTTGGCTTTCTTTTCACAGTAGGAAAAAGCACTAATAGTGCTATCTTAGCCTCAGAGGACAGATGAGACACACTAATCATTTGCTATTTATCCCTTGGGTTTCTTGCTAATAGATGCTCTGTAGTGCTGAGACCCTAACCTATGGTAACATCTTTCATTTCAAAGATGGAGTCAACAATAATAGTCTGGAGATAATAAGAGATATGAGGACAGGAGAAATATAGAATAGGTGTAGTGAACAATATGTATTTGTATGTAATAATTATGACCCTGGGCAATTATACAGAAGAAGTACATCCAATGAAAGTTAGGTAAATTTACAAGGCAAACAAACATGAGGTTAATAAAGCTATTTAATCACACCAAATTTACATCTGACCTTTGTCATTTATCCAAAGCAATATAGTAAAATGCTCTAATCATTATTTCTGTTTTATTTTCAGCTCTGGTTATGCAACTTAATATATTTCTTATACTGTATTTTCATGTCTGACAGAGTACACATTTTTCTCAGTTTATTGACATTGTGGTATTCCATATGGTTTATCCTCAATTTTTTTGGTTGCTTGGGACAGTCTTTTTGCTTGTTTGTTTTTTTACTTTCATGCAGTACACTGTATTGTGTTCCTTGCTAAAAGATTTTTTTAAAAGCTTTTTTTTCTTCATATATATTTCCAGGGTGTAGACTCAAACATAAAAATGCACAGTCTAAGTTGATTTTTGTGTTTATAACTCATTAATTCATTGTTATAGTTTAATAAGAATTTATTTGAATTTAAAAATTATTTGAATTTGCATTTCTTCCAATAATAGAAAGATTGTCTGTGTTCATGTGATGATTTAGTCAGTAAATTCATCACATGAACACAGATACATAACACTGTATGCCTGTGTTAAATTATTCATCCACTTTGAAAACTTGCTAATTTTAAAGTTACAATAATCTAGACGGTCTGGTCATATCATAAGAATAGAGAAGTAGATCAATAGAACAGGTTTGATAATACAAAAATAAACCCTTACATTTGTGGTACATTGATTTTTCACAAAGGTGTCAAATCATTTTGGAAGGGAAAAGATGAACTTTTCAACAAAACGTCCTGGAACAATAAGATATACACATGCAGATATTTATATGTATCTCACACCATACACAAACATTAGCTTAAAATGCCTGACAGATTTAAATGCAAGAGTTAAAACTATAAACATTTCATAAGAAAACCGAAGAAAATGTTCATGACTTTGATTAGTCAAAGATTTCTAAAATGTGATGCTAAAAGCATGATCCACTAAAAAATACGATAGGGCTTCCCTGGTGGCGCAGTGGTTGAGAGTCCGCCTGCCGATGCAGGGGACACGGGTTCGTGCCCCGGTCCAGGAAGATCCCACATGCCGCGGAACGGCTGGGCCCGTGAGCCATGGCCGCTGAGCCTGCGCGTCCGGAGCCTGTGCTCCGCAACGGGAGAGGCCACAACAGAGAGAGGCCCGCATACCGCAAAAAAAAAAAAAAAAAAAAAAAAAACCCGATAAATTGGACTTCATAAAAACTAAAAAGTTTATTTCTAAGGACACCATTAAGAAAATGAAAAACAAAAGGGAAAATAATTATAATTCAGATATGGTAAAACTATTTGTATCTTATATATACAATTACAATTTTGACCCAATAAAAATTAATAAAATCTTAAAATTGATATTTCATCAAAGAAAATATATACTTAGCCACTAAGCGCTATGAGAAAATGCTCAATGTCATTAGTTATTAGGGAAATGTAAGTTAAACCACAATAAAATATCACTTTATGCCCTCTAGGATAATATATACTCAAACAGACAGTAGTAAGTGTGGTAAGGATATGGAGAAATGGGAACCCTCACACCTTGCTAGTGGAACTGTCAAATGGTGGACCCAATTTGAAAAACTGGTAATTCTCAAAATATTGAGCATAAATTTACACACAAACCAGCAAATTCACTTCTGGGATTCTTCCCAAAAGAAATGAAAACACAGGACCACAAAAAGATTTGTATGAGAATGTTTATTGCAGTATTATTCATGATACAGTAGCCAAAAACTGGAAGCAGCCTAAATGTTCATCAACAGAGTAATGGATAAACACAAGGTGATAGGAATATTATTAATCAGCAATAAAAAAGAAGAAACTACTGATGTACCATGCAACAACATGGATGACCCTCTAAAGTATTATGCTAAGTGGGTGAATTTAGACACAAAAGACTATATTTTTTATGATTCTATATATATGAAATATTCAGAAAAAGGCAAATCTGTAAGAGACAGAAAGGAGATTAGTGACCGCCTGCAGGTGGGGTTTGGAAAAAATAGTGACTGCAAAGGGGAGATCTTTGAGGATAATGGAAAGATTCTGAAATTGGATTAAGTGACTCTTGCACAGCTTGGTGGATTTACTAAAAGTCATTGCTTGAATGTTTAGAATGAGTGAATTTCATGTAAACTGCACTTAAACCAAAAGGGTTAAAAACCAAATTTCATGTGAACCCCAAAGCATTACCATTGAATTCAGTGCAGAAACACAAAGTGTTTTGTGTGATATCATGAGTTAGTGATTGTAGCATAATCACGACTATGCATGACTTAAATGAATCATGCATGTCTTAAATGAATCACACGTGTCTCTGTACTTTTTAGAGGTTAATACCTGTATATGACTTTGCTCTCCAAAAATTCTGTACCTATTAAAACTTTGTTTTCTGTCTATGTTTACTAATACTCGCTTGAGGCTTATTTCAAGAAATATATTTTGGTGGCCTGGCAAGTTGGATTCGGAAGTGGGAGGAGAAACTGAAAATTTGGAGATAGGCCAGAGTCAGTTCACTGAGGACTGTGTTACCATGGAAAGGAATTTGAATTAATATATTAATTCGTCTACAAAGAATTTTAACTGCTAGAGATACTCTTTCATTGAACATCAGTTTTATGTATCCTTTTCTTCCTATCATATATCTCTAAGGTAATAATTTAAAAGGACATAGAAAAAGAAATTACAATTATTGGAAGTTACCAAGAAAGATCTGCTTATAATATGCATATCTGGGAAATACCACATAAAATACATTTGTATTTCTGTATGACATTGGACAGACTTTTTTAGAATACCCATTAGTGCATTCAGAGTGATGCATCTTCTCAAGAGATGTATTGTTATCTATTTGGTGATTTAGACTTTGGCTTTGAAAAATCAGATAAAGGTCTAATGAAATATACTGAAAAAAAATGATGCATACTAAACTGAGTTATCAAAATATAGAGAGAATTGTCCATTATGGGTAGTATTGTTTATAGCCCCCTTTCTTTTATCTTCTGTGCAATTTTTTAAGGAGGCAGTTCTTAGATGTCTTATCTTCCAGGTATCATCTTTCCAACTTGGTATATTACATATAAATGGTAGTTATCTATAAACCCTATCTACCTACCTATCTATATATTGTGCTTTTAGAACAACAAGAGGCCTACCCACATATACTTGTGTGTGTTTTTTTTTAAATTATTGTGATTGCTTTGGCTTAAGATCTTGGTGTTGACAGAAAATGTCCTACTAAAAATGAAATGTGTTAGGTAAAGTATTTGGTCTTTGGCAACCAATAACTCTTTACCATTGAGTAGTGTATTTGTTTATCAGGAGGCCATAGTTAAAGATACAGAGAGACAGTAAACTTAAAGGACAACATCAGCTCGAAAGAACCACAATTTGATACCCCCCATCTTCCTTTTATGATGTCCAAAGTTGAAATACACTTATAAACCCAATCTGTTTCTAAGTTTCAACAAAGACCGTAAAGATTGTAGCTTGGATCAATGGAAGGGTCAATTAAAACAAAATGCAAGATTTTTGCCTGTTCCCTCCTCATCACAAGGACATCACTTCTGGGGAAAGACAGGGAAAATTTCTTTTATTAAAACAGCAAAGTTAAAAATGTTGTTTTAGATGTAGTATTAAGATTATGCTGATCACTTAAAACAATCTGGAGTGTCTCATTCTCTAGTCTCTGAAATTGCTTAATATTTAAATAAATTATTTCAAGACTGTTTGATAGAATTTATTAGAGAAACCATCCATCCATGGAGTTTTCTTTGTCTTAAGACTTTAATTTACTGGGACTTCCCTGGTGGTCCAGTTGGTAAGATGCTGCACTCCCAATGCAGGGGGCCTGGGAACTAGATCTCACATGCATGCCACAACTATGAGTTCACACGCCACAACTAAGAGTCCACATGCTGAAACTAAGAAGTCCACATGCTGCAACTAAGAGTCTGCAGGCCACAACTAAAGATCCCATGTGCTGCAACGAAGATCCCTTGTGCCACAACTAACACCCAGCACAGCCCAAACAAATAAATATTAAAAAGACTTTAATTTACTGATTCATTTTCTATAATGATTATAGATTTATAATTTCTGTACATTTCTATGTCAATTTTGGCAACTGAAATATTTTCTAGAAAAAATTTCCATTTCATCTAAATCTTCAAAGGCATCAAAATAATGGTTCATAATTTCCTTTTCTTATCTTTTTATTAACTGCAGCATCTGCAGTGATACTCACCTCTTTATTCCTGATATTGTTTTGGTACCTACTTTTCCTTCTTGATCAATTTTGCAAGAGGTTGTCAAATTTTTAAATTTGCTAATAATCACTAATTTTTATTTGCTTTATGATTCATTAATTCTTGCTATTTTCTCGATTATTTTATTCATCTGATTTTCTTTGCTTTTATTATGCTCTTTTTAAATAGCTAACTTCTTGAGAGATATTCTTAGCTCATTAATTTTAATTACTTTCCTCTTCTAATATTTTCATGCATTTAAGGTATTAAATTCTCTTTTGCTTTAACTGCATTCTTAAATATAATCTAATCCCCATTACAATTTATTCTATGAACGATGGACAATTTGATGTGCTTTCTTAATTTTTAAACATATAAAAACTTCTGGTTTATATATGATAATCTCAATAGATGCAGAAAAAGCCTTCGACAAAATTCAACACCCATTTATGATAAAAACTCTCCAGAAAGTGGCACAGAGGGAACTTACCTCAACATAATAAAGGCCATATATGACAAACCCACAGCCAACATCATTCTCAATGGTGAAAAATTGAAAGAATTTCCATTAAGATCAGGAACAAAACAAGTTTGCCCAATCTCACCACTATTATTCAACATAGTTTTGGAAGTTTTAGCCACAGCAATCAGAGATGAAAAGAAATAAAAGCATTTCAAATAGGAAAAGAAGAAGTAAAACTGTCATTGTTTGCAGATGACATGATGCTACTATACATAGAGAATCCTAAGATGTCATGAGAAAACTACTAGAGCTAATCAATGAATTTGGTAAAGTAGCAGGATACAAAATTAATGCACAGAAATCTCTTGCATTCCCTTAAACTAATGATGAAAAATCTAAAAGATAAATTAAGGAAACACTCCTATTTACCATTGTAACATAAAGAATAAAATACCTAGGAATAAATCTACCTAAGGAGACAAAAAACCGTATGCAGAAAACTATAAGACACTGATGAAAGAAATTAAAGATGATACAAACAGATGGAGACATATACCATGTTCTTGGATTGGAAGAATCAATAACGTGAAAATGACTATCGTACCCAAAGCAATCTACATATTCAATGCACTCCCTATCAAACGACCAATGATATTTTTCACAGAACTAGAACAAAAAATTGCACTATTTGTATGGAAACACAAAAGACCCCAAATAGCCAAAACAATCTTGAGATAGAAAAACAGAGCTGGAGGGATCAGGCTCCCTGACTTCAGACTATACTACAAAGCTACAGTAATCAAGACAGTATGGTACTGGCACAAAAATAGAAATGTAGTTCAATGGAACAGGATAGAAAGCCCCGAGATAAACCCACACACATATGGTCACTTTATCTTTAATAAAGTAGGCAAGAATATACAATGGAGAAAAGACAGCCTCTTTAATAAGTGGTACTGGGAGAACTGGACAGCTACATGTAAAAGAATGAAATTTGTACACTCCCTAATACCATACACAAAAATAAACTCAAAATGGATTAAAGACCTAAATGTAAGGTCAGACACTATAAAACTCTTAGAGGAAAACATAGGTAGAACACTCTATGACATAAATCACAACAAGATCCTTTTTGACCCACCTCCTAGAGAAATGGAAATACAAACAAAAATAAACAAATGGGACCTAATGAATCTTAAAAGTTTTGCACAGCAAAGGAAACCATAAACAAGATAAAAAAAAAAACACCCTCAGAATGGGAGAAAATATTTGCAAACGATGCAACTGACAAAGGATTAATCTCCATATTATACAAGCAGCTCAAGCAGCTCAATATCAAAAAAACAAACAACCCAATGCAAAAATGGGCGGAATATCTAAATAGACATGTCTCCCAGGAAGATATACAGATTGACAACAAACCCATGAAAGGATGCTCAATGTCACTAATCATTAGAGAAATGCAAATCAAAACTAAAATTAGGTGTCACCACTCACCAGTCAGAATGACCACCATCAAAAAATCTACAAACAATAAATGCTGGGGAGGTTGTGGAGAAAAAGGGAATCCTCCTACTCTGTTAGTGGGAATGTTAATTGATATAGCCACTATGGCGAACAGTATGGAGGTTCCTTAAAAATCTAAAAATAGAATTACCATATGACCCAGCAATCCCACTACTGGGCATATACCCTGAGAAAACCATAACTCAAACAGAGTCATGCACCACAGTGTTCATTGCAGTACTATTTACAATAGCCAGGACATGGAAGCAACCTAAGTGCCCATTGACAGATGAATGGATAAAGAAGATGTGGCACATATATACAATGGAACATTACTCAGCAATTAAAAAGTAACAAAACTGAGTTATTTGTAGTGAGGTGGATGGACGTAGAATGTGTCATACAGAGTGAAGTAAGTCAGAAAGAGAAAAAGAAATACTGTATGCTAACACATATATATGAAATCTAAAAAAAAAAAAAAAAAGGTTCTGAAGAACCTAGGGGCAGGACAGGAATAAAGACGTAGAGGTAGAGAATGGACTTGAGTATACGGGGAGGGGGAAGGGTAAGCTGGGACGAAGTGAGAGAGTGGCATGGACATATACACTACCAAATGTAAAATAGATAACTAGTAGGAAGTAGCTGCATAGCATAGGGAGATCAGCTCGGTGCTTTGTGACTACCTGGAAGGACGGTGGGAGGGAGAAACAAGAGGGAGAAGATATGGGGATATAAGTATACATATAGCTGATTCACTTTGTTATACAGAAGAAACTAACACAACAATGTAAAACAATTATATTCCAATAAAGATGTTAAAAAAAAAAAAGTTCAGTGGGCATGTATCTAAAACTTTCTGAGGATAGTTGGAACAGTAATTGCACACCCAGTACCATAGTCCTGGAAGAGAATGTGATGTAATTCAATACCAATATGTCCTCGCTGGCATAGGAGTAACTTCTATCTGGAAGATGAATATGGAACAAAAAATGGTTCTACACTTTGGCAAATAAGGGGTCACCTGTTTCCTGTAAAGAATTAATGACAATCAAGTCACAGTATGTGGCAATCTATTCAAACCATTCAGTTTGTTTACATGGAGGCCTGGTGCAGACTAGAGTCACTGAATTTTCTGCATTAGAACTAGTTTCCTCTTCTAGACTCAACTAAAATTATTCTATGACCTGAGTGTCTCATTCACAGATAAATACAAAAATAGTCCTCCTCTTGTCTTAAAAAAATATGAGTATTTTATAATTCTTCTACAACTTGCGTATTTATTTTGAAATCATTTATATATGTGAATGCAAACAGCTAAAATAATTATTGTAGTCTCTTTCCTCCCTCTCAAACAAAGAGTATTATTTCTACATTTCAAACTTTCTGGGAATGTGTATAAATATATGTACACCAAAATATATCAGGTCATTTATTATTTTTAAACTATGATCTAGTTATTTTTAATGCACTGAATAGGTATGAATTCTAACACTAATTAAAGCAAGTACTTGGAGTAGTGATCAGAGATTCAGATGTTTTTAAACTACTTTGAGATGGAGTTTGGCTGATTTGCTTTCTTATCTTCAGGCTTCTCACTATTGTTTCCCGTTTGGTTTTGGCCAAGTCAGCTACCAGTAAACATACTGAATACTCAGATAGTTCAGGAATGAATTTCTTCCGAGAAAGCACACTAAGTTGAAGAATTATTCTGAAAGAAAATGAAAGTTAAACCTTCAATTAAAATTAAATCTATCTTAGTATGGCAAAAAAAATATCTGCCATGCTTATTTCACTTTTCACTATATATAAATTAAGCCAGGGTTATATGGTGAAACCAAGTGGAGGTTGGCATTTGTCTAACCCAACCAAGATACTCAGAGAATACACTGTATCTGTGCCCATCATTCCAGATATTGATTAGGGAGGTCAATTCAATTTTATTGAAATTTCAAATGATCTATATGATTTGGGGGACACCAAGATATATACCATTGATTGGCTTTGTTTTTATTTCTCTTTCCCTAGATGTGGTAAAAGCTATAAATTAAAATTGTAAAGCAGCAACTCTGTTTTGTATCTTATCAAAGCTCACACCGTTCCAGGGATGTGGTCTACATTGGTGGGTCACTATGCTGAATCCCAAGGTTGAACGAAAGAGTCAATGCAAGAACATTTATTTCTTTGAGTGGTGTCTAATAACAATCAAGATTTTATTTCTCTGCAAATAATTATCGGAAAAAGACATTTTGTTGCATAAATTTTAAATTCTAGTTATTTAACCAGTGAATCTTTAATTATTAAATTTTAAATAATGGAAAGTCTATAATATTATTCCAGACAACTCAAATTTATGTGCCGACAACAGATATTGCTTTTTCTGAAATTCCGTCTTGCATTAGAGATGAAAGGAGTTCTTCCTCTAAAACACATAGCTGATACAAAAATGACCTCTTGATTAGCAAGCTGCCAATATTAAAACTGTTATATTGTTTTAATATTTGCTTCTTCAGAGTTTGAATTTTACCATCTTTCTTTAAATCAAGTTAATGCTCTTAAATGTATCAAGTGAATGAAAGAGAGGAAATACACTTTCAAATAACACTTTCCTTTGGGGACCAGTTCAGGTAATTTGGAGTGCTTAATTGCAATGGTTGAGAAAAGAGACAATGTTGTGAAAGTATAATGAGAGCTAAAAAGATCTGAAATTGTTGGTTGTTCTTTGGGGAATTTCTAGCGTTTTCCTTTTCAGATAAGGGGAACTACATAAAATGATTTTCTTTTTTTCCCCCTACTTGCCAGGAGTGAAATATTACATTCAGTTATAGTATTTAAATTAACTTTACAGTAAGAATATGTTTTTTTTCCTCATCTCTCTGTGTATTCAGTCTTACTTATATTCTCCTATAACATTTTGCAAGCCTCATAAATTCTGAGGGATGTACGCTGTAAATAAAGTATAATGAAAAATATATTGGTTCCAATGAAATAAAAATTGTGGAGTTTATTTATTTAACCCTTGTGTATATTGGAAGAATGAACTTTTAAAAATACATATCTGATTCCATCGTCCTTTCAAAATCTTTAAAAGTTGTCTTCCACATAAAAACCCAACTATTTTTTGAGGGCTATAATATCTTTTATGAATGGGTCCCTACTTACCTTTCTGATTATCTCCTATATTAATGTACTCCATGATCTAATGTACCCCATGATCATACCCCATGTTCTAGTCTTTCTGAGCTACTTATATTTGCAACACATGTTTTCCAAACTCTATGAATCTATAACACTGCTTCCTTTACTTCTCCTTTTCATTATCTATGTAATTTCTCCAAATCTCTGAAAACACAATCCCAGTAACCTTTCCTGCAAAATGCTTTTCAAGATCCTTCCACCCTCTTTAACCCCACCCCAATCCCACACCTGATATGAATTGGATCACTTTCTTCCTCAGTGTGCCCATAGTATCCTATGCAGTTATGCTTCAAAACATTCAGAAGTGTATTTTCATTAACAGTCATTTCTAACAAGTTTGAAAAGCTTTTATTACCTTCTATAACTCTAGTGTATATCATAACACCTACAACATAGTAGGCACACAAAATTGACCAAACAAGTGTTTATTGATTTGAAGCTTTTAAGATGATGGGTCTCTGTGGATGTGGCAACCCTGAAGTTAATTTCAAACTGGATGAGTGCCCAGAAAGTTCATGTCAACGGACAACAGGTGGTACAGATTCTGCATAGTTGGTAAAATTGGTAAAATTGATTCCATCATCCTCAAGTAAGAGCTTCCTTATATAAAAGCCATGCTTGACAATTTGGAAAATATTAATATAAGGTATTGGGAAAAGAAACAAGATAAAATATATAACCAGTGACTAAAAAATAACTTATGGATTCAGAATACATTATTGGTATAAATACTGGTCATTCGCAGTTAGTGCTCCATTCCAACTGTACCAACATTTGATTCTCATCCAAGAGGGAAACTACCTGCTTCAAGACTAACTGTAATGTATACTTCTCCATGCAAACTTTTTTTGTCCTCCAACTTAATCATCAATAATTATTTTATCCACTAACTAGACTAAGATTTATCATTAATCTTACTTTCTTTAAGAAACTGTATATTTTATCACAGAATAGATCTCAATTTACCAAATATCTGCCACTTAATGTTTTCTTTACTGTTAAATATCAACTCTGTAAGTCATCAAGAATGGAAAGTGTCTGACATTAAACATGAGTCAACTTAGTCAAAAAACCACAGGTGGATGAGAGAGTTCATTCACATGTCCAAATCTAGATATTTTAAGAAAAATTCTGAATAATGTGAAATACAAATCTCAGAATGTAATGTAATATAGTTTCATACTATAAGTCTTACATACAGGGAAAGTGAGAGCCAGTGAAGTCAAACCTATACAAAAATACAAGTCTGTAATATAATTAATTGTATTATTCTGTTAGGGGAAACACTGACTGAAACCGCCTGCCCTGGCCAGGCAAAGACAGTAACAATTTGCATGAGTTATCTTACGACAGAGATTGAACTAACAAGGACTAACAAGCCACCACCAACCACAAGAATACGGGAAAAGTCAAAAGGAGAAAGGAGACGCTAGTCCACATGTCCTACCAACACCCCAGAATCCTCCTCGCTGGAATCCATCTTGGCTGAGTGATTGCATGCACCACCAGAAGGTACCCTGAGTCATAATGATTGGCCAGAGACAATCTGGAAACTAATCCCATCACCATTAAACCCGAGACTGCAAACCACACAGCAGAGCAGTTCTGAGTTCCCTTACCCTGCTGCTTTCCGCTTGGGTGCTCCTTCCCAATAACGTCTCTTGCTTTGTCAGCACGTGTGTCTCCTCGGACAGTTCATTTCTGAGTGTTAGACAAGAGCCCACTCTTGGGCCCCCCTTCCTGCAACAATTCTGTGCACAATTTTCCTTTTAATACAAATAGCTTATGAAACCAAGAAGTCACTTCATCAGTGTAAGAGGGAGAAGAGATAAAAGTTGATTATAAAAACCAATCATTTATTTAGGAAGCTTTAACAAAAAAGGAAGCCATATATCTCATAGACTTTACAAGTCTTTATCACTGTAAGTCCATATCATTGTAATAATGGAATACTGGGTAGAAGACATGTTATCAACTTTGATTTATAAAAATAAAACTTCATCTACGTGACATTTTCTGATTTCCCCTTCTCATTCAGTCAGCCACTGAAACGTAAACCTTGATCAAAATACCAACTCCCATGGGCCCATCCAATGTCTCTGCATACAGTTCATTGTTCTTTTGGTTAAAATACAATGGAATTTATTTTCTAAAATTAATTTCTAGGTAACAAGCTTTCGTACATTTTAAGTGTCTATGTGGCACATATTTTTCTGAAAACAAATACTGACACTAGCTTTTAAGTTATGTACTGAAATTTAAATCCACCTTTGATATTTTTTAAGACCAAAGCATAGGACGCTAACCAAGAAAAGTAGACTTGATGTACAAGCTTAGATTCAGGACATTGAAGTTATGGACGTTATTTTCAATCTATTTAATGAAACATTGCTTTGTTGTTTTATTTTGTTTGTTTTTTCCACTCTGTGAAGAACTGGAAAATAAAGCCTGGTCAGACATCTTCTCACAACTAGGACAAAAATAGACTCCTAAGAGAATAATTAAATAATGTCTTGTTAAATACGTTTTTTCACAAGGAAGGACGTCATTAATGAAAATAAACGCTGCCCCTATTTTTAAATATACTTAGATATGGGGAAAAATATTTTGTTGAAACTACATTCTTTTTATATAAAAGGGGATAAGTAAGAAAGATTAGTGAGATAGAATAACAGTCCCCAATGAAATCCACATCATAATCTCTGGAACCTGTGAATATGTTACCTTGCTTGGCAAAAGGGACTGGCATATGTGATTACATTAAGGACAGATATGGGAAGATTATTTTAGATTATTTACGTGAGCCCAGTGTAATCACAATGGTCCTTAAAAGTGGAGGCAGAAGGTAGAAGAGTCAGAAGAAGATATGACTATGAAAGAAAGGCACAAAGAGATGCAACTTTCTCGGCTTTGATGATGCAAGGAGAGGGCAATGAGCCAAAGGATATGGATGGCCTCTAGAAATTGAAAATATCAAGGAAATGAATTCTCTTCTAGAGCCTCCAGATAGAATTGCAGCCCTAGTAACGTATTGATTTTTAGCCCAGTGAGACCCATGTCAAACTTCTAGCTACAGGCTGTGGGATTATACATTCGTGTTATTTATGGTCCGAATTTGTGGTAATTGATTATAACAGTGATAGAAAACTAATACACTTAAGCTGGCCTGTCTTCTCAAAATGGTAGATTAAATATAAGTATTTACTACTGCTACTTCCTGAAACTATTGAAACAATAGTAGAGGAATTTTAAAGGCATAGCAGGGAAAAAAGGTCAGGAAAGGAGACAGTAGCAAGAAGAACTCCTGAAAGTTTGTTTAAAAAGCAGACTTTCCTTTGTTTTAATCAACTCAACTCGTCCTCAGAACAATGGCGGCCAGGTATCTCCTCTGTAGGAAGGTGATTAAAAGAGTCTTATCTGGGCAATGTCATTGACCTTAAAGAAGAAACCTAAAGATACTATCAATAACTTCCATAAATAGTCCTACCATGTCACTGAAAAGTGAAGACTACGTATGCTTGGACATACTGCATACAATTGCACAGAGCCTCAATAATCTTTTTAGTTGCCTCCATAGAAAATAAATTCAAAATCATATGTATTAAAAGATATTAGAAACAGAATGAAGGTAGAAGAAACATTTAAAACACACTATCAAAAATTTGAGAGAGCTAAAATCCTTCACTTATGATACAAGAAAAAGACCCTTTAAAAAAGGAAACCTTTAGAGAACAACAAAAAGTTCTTGAAAATTAAGACTACTCTATGAGAAATGAACATCTTGGAAGATAAGTGAAATCAAATAGATGGATATAAATGAAAGTCATAGATGATAAAATTAAGAAAATCTCCAAGAAAATAGAGAAAAGATACAAAGAGATAAATAAAAGAGGAAATGAGAATATTAGAAAATCATTCCAAAAGTTCTGACATCCAAATAATGAAAATTCCAGAAAGAAGGACAGAGGAAGATGGAAGGGAGTAAATAAAGGAAAAAAAACTTAAGAAAATTTTCCTGATGGGCATGAGTTTCCAGATTGAAAGCACATGGCCAAAGATTAAAATGGATGCACACTTAGGCAGAAATTTTGAAATTTTAGAACACCAGGGAAGATTAGAATATCCTATAAGTTTTAAGGGGAGAAATCAGTTTCACACAAGGGATTAAAACTTAATAGCATCAGACATCTCAATAGCAACACTGAAAACTAGGAGAAAAAGGAACAATGTTGCTGAAATTCAGAAGGAATGCCATTTCTACACTAGTCCAGACTCTTAATATTAATTATTAGGGAAGACTTAATTTATTTAAAGAAATCAAGGTTTCAAAAAGTTTACTACCAGGTTTTTTTTCCCCCTGAGAAACTCCTGGAAAATGTGCTTTATCAAAACCAAGGATTAGGGACTTCCCTGGTGGTCCAATGGTTAAGACTCCGTGCTACCACTGTAGAGGGCACGGGTTCGATCCCTGGTAGCGAACTAACATCCCACATGCTGTGTAGCATGGCCAAAAAAACAAAAAAAATAAAAAGGAAAACCAAGGAGTAAACCAAGAAAACTGCATATTTACCATGAAACGGGGTTTCTATACCTAGAAAGAGGTGAATGGAATCCCCATGATGATGATAAAAGGAGATGCCAAGACAACAGCTATAAATTGAGAGAAATTTACAAAATTGAGCAGATCAGGATGCTTTGGTAGGGATTTCGTCAAGAAGAGAAAACTGTTCCAATATTTTATGTGTTTGAAGAATCAACAGGAAAGTATTTATAATCGAAAAGGACGCTGTGGCTAAATTAGCGATAAGTACATGTATAAATAAGCAAAGAAAAAATGACTATCAACTCTAGGGAGGAAAAGGCTGTGAGGGTGAGTAAAACGATCAAAACATATGGGCTCAAATGCAGTAGAACTTAAAACACTGATAATTAATCTAATTAAAAATATGAAAACAATATAACAATATTGGGAATTTAGGGTAGGGTGTATGTAGTAGAGGTATGGTGGGCAGCAAGTTTTAGAAATAGAACCAGATCTTCATCTACCACAGTGTAAAGTAAACAGAAAATGCCCCCAAATGGAAAATCCAGAAGAAGCAATTGTGTATCAGTAGAACCACCAAAGAGCGCAGAGACTACTCAGGTTTGTGGATTCTCTAAACAACCTGTCTGAGAATCAGTTTCTTCAAGTGTAAAATGGGGATAATCTCTACCATGTAGAGCTGTTGTGAAGATCCAAATACTATGTGCAAATCCGCATGCAAGTGATTGACTCGTGGAGCTGGGAAAGGATAAGCAAGGGTTATATTGGATACTGATCTTAGTAAGCAATGAGAAGAGATAACGGGCCCTACCATATCTTTTGTTCATTGATCCTACACAGCCTGACTATTCAGAAACAGCCATGATTTCAAGAAAACTTTTCAGGTAAAAAAAATCATGATTTGGAAAAAAATTCTACTGGATGAGGAGGATCATCCTTTTTGAACTCCTCTAGGTCAGAAGCTACAGGAACTTGGCTTTGCAGATTAATTCTGTGAGGTGTCAGAGAGTTGGACATATGACATATTGAACTCATCTGATCTAAAATTAGGAAAACACTTTTTCTTTGAAACACTGTCAGAAAAAGTAACTGAGCGCTCTTCTAAAAGGTGATTTGATATTTAAACAAAATCAGGAAAACAGTGTATTTGTCTGCTTTACTTACTGTGGCTTTTGAGACTCAGGTTCAGCAAAGGGTAAGATGGTCATGAAGCTTCCTCCAAGAAATGCAGGTCTCAAATAATCTGTATTATTAAATTCAGGTTCCATATTGCTGAAGTATCTCACCAGTAAGGAGCCAAAATAAAAGTAACCCTCAAGGAATGACTTATAATGATTTAATTATACGTTTTCAATCATTTAATCATTGATTTTTAGGAGTTAAAAGTCTTATGATAAACCAAATCAAGTAATGTGAGTAATTAACTCTTGGGAAGTAGAAAAATGATGAGCACGCTACAGAAATTTAACCCAATCATATTTTGAAAGTTTAATACAGTTTTTATAAAACTGAACTTGCAGTATTGATTACATAAGTTTCTGCTTTTGTAACCTAAATGACCTTGTACATTTAAATAATAATAAACTGCATGCTGGACAATGCAATTAGTTTGATGCTAATCTGAATATGTACAACAGAACTCAAGCACATACTCGGAATAGAGCTCACAGATGTGCTGTGCAGTCACACTGAACTCTCTTCATGGTATGAAATGGTAGAAACTTTCATTCAAATAGAATGTAAGCCACCTTCCCCAGAATCTCACTTTTCCTCCCAGAGAAATCATCCATTATGGTTCCATTCTATTTCCACAAAGTGGCTCTTGAGTACTGAGACAACTAAATATTTTTCAGAATATTTAATGCCATATATGGATGAATTTAAAACAGCATAAGAATTTCTTCAGAAATAATCAATAATAAAATATCCTTATTTTTAGTTTAATATATATTTACAAAAGCATATTCACATATTTATGAGGATATTTAAATTGAAAATAGGCATTATCAAAATAATTGTGTTTTTTTAATTTACATCATTTTGATAAACAGAATGAAATATTTTACCATGACAGGAGCTATACCATGAAAATCCCATTAAAAGGGACTAGTTTCTAGTTAAGTTGAATTATTCAGTTCAATGAACACATTAGATTTTGCTTTTTTTTTTTTTCAGTCACCACACTGGTGGGCTGAAAATTATCTTGACTTAAGTTGACTTTTACTCCCTTTGATGTGAGCTCTTACAAATTCCTGAAATGGAAACACCAGAGGTTTATTTTTTATTCAGTCAATAAAATGCATAACTTTTCACTGCTAGGAAAACATGTCATGTACAGATTGAACAAATGTTACAGGAAATCACTTTGATGAGAAGTCCTACAGGCTAAAATATATGAAACTGAGATGACTTTGCTTGGAATGATCAGTGTCAAAAAAATCAGCAAAATGAGAAGAAAAAGCAATTCTTTATTTTTATCCAAATATATCAGACTTCATAATTTAGTTTCAACAAAAACGTAGAGTCACCATATATCATCCAAACCAGGACATTATAAGAGTGAAAGGGAGTATTAGTAATAATTACACAGGTACAACAGGTATAAACTGGAACTCTCCTGGGTAAACCGGGACCTATGATCAACTTAGCAATAGGGGTTAAACTGCAATTACATGCAGAAATCATACCTTTCCCATACATATGTGGGAAAGTTAAAGGAACAGCATTCACTAAGAAAAATTTGACAACAGTTGTTCTTTCTCATCATTCAGGTCTTTGTTCAAAGATCACCCCCTCCCTAAGCCAGTCACCTCTTCTAGAATAATGAATTCTTATTTCACCCAGTCATTTTCCATCACGTTACCCTGTTTTCCTTCCCTTAACTGATATTTTGACTCTGAAATTGTGTCATTTGTTTTTTGTCTCCCTCCCCCCACTCCTACTGATATGCAGTGTTTGAATGGGCAGTGACCTTCTCTGACTTAGTCATATCCAAATCTACAGGAGCTAAAAATGCCTAGAACATTAAAGACATGCAAAAATTTTGTTGAATGAATGAATGAATATATTTGGAGAGTTTATTTTTGGTCTCATAATCCTCTTGGTGCCAAAAACAAATTAAAATGACTCTCTAAATTAAATTATGGCTCTGTTTAGTTTTAAGTGGTTGGACTAAATGATCTGTGCAGTCTCTTCCACTGATAATAAATATACTGTAACCCCTGGGTCCCCTTCTCTCTCTGCTACTATTTCATTTCCTATATCCAGTAAATAAGAAAGTTTGGGGGTAAGGGTTAGGGCATCCAGCTCTATTCACAGTGGTTGGATGCTCAAGGTTGATCATTTTGCCAGTAACAATTCCCTGGTATATGTTTGCACCTGCAGAATTTGGTTGATACAGAGGTAGCCAGAAGGTATTATTGTAGTCAATGATAGAATTGTTGATGTAATAATTTTCCAATACGAAAATCATCACAGGATTGCTAAAAACAACGGGAAATGGTGGGAGCCCAAACCAGCTATTAAGGATTTACAATTTATAAGGAGAAGTAGATTAATTCTGGACAGACTTAGATTGCAATACCCCAAAAAGCTTTATAGGAAAATCCATGATATTCTGACAAGAAGCACTTGTAAATTTTCATTAAAATCTCTGCATTTCAAATCTTTATTTTTCATGTGTTCTTCTGAGGAACAGTTTTGATTCCTACTAATGAGTCATAAATATCAAACCTTTGGGTTCAAAAAATAGTACTGCTAAAATTATTTTGGTGGGCCAGAGATCCAAGACACCAATAAATTGAGTGTTTACCGAAACAAAACAAAACAAAAAACTCACATGGGTAAAATATCTTCAAGTTATCTGATTTTAAATTCTCTCAGGTATATACAAAACATTCCTTCGGAATTGAGTGACAGGCAAGGGATGAAATAGGTTCCCCAGGTGAGGAAAAGAGTCTGTCCTGCTATAACAAGTGCCACAAACATGAGAATGGCATAAAAAGAGACTCAATGAGACATACAGATTTTACACATAAATACCTATCATCTGTTTCATTGTATTGTTTTATCTCCTCAAAGATAAATTACTGATTTTTAAAATGACAAAAGTTTGAGAAAAAGAGTGAAAATGTTACCAATTGACTCAGTTTGAAACAGGGACCATTAATTATGTAATTTCACACAGATTCCAATATATTCAATATAACTTCGCTACTGACTATTACAGTGATTCAACATTTGTTCAGAGCTCATATTTGTATTAGATCGTACGTAAAAGAGATTTCCAGACTTTAATCAGTCCAGGAAAGGACCAACTCTCAAAATGGCAATATTTATTTTTTCCCAGTACTAGCAACTTTTAAAAATCATAAGAAATTGTCAGCGTATTAGTATGCTTCAAAATTTACAAGTTAAACATATAATGGTTATATTTTTGCAGGGCCATAAGTAGCACAGACTTGTGTGACTCCCTCGTATAAAGAACAACTGAAAACCTTCCAGGACCTTAAACAGCAGAAAACATTAAATCAGATTTTAAAATGACAAATAATTTAAGGCTAAAATATTTGGTATTAATAATTAATGCCAGAAGCCTTCCTAGCCTAATAAAGTAAACATGCACAAGAACTACAACTTTGAACAAAACATCACAATTTTATCAGATATATGTATGTACGTGTGTGTGTATGTGTATGTATATATATGTACATACATGTGTGTGTATATATAAAACTATGTGTACACACACACACACATATATATATATAGTTTTATCACCCTGAAAGCTATCAATTCATGTTTGGCTTAATACGTATGTTAGAAATGTTGTGCAGGGTACTACCCCTTTAAATATATATATATACATTTTCCATAATATACAATATAAATATACCATATATAAATCATGCCATAAAACTAAATGTAAAATTTGCACATTATTGCATGCTTGATGTGATAATACATGCCCGTTAATAAGAACTTCCTTCTGATGTCCTCCCTTCACAACTTTATCTTTTGCACATTAGCAATACTTGAAAAGGAAGGTTCTCAAATATGTATATATGACTGGGGGAAAAAATGTACCTTTCAGATTCCTTAAAGAGGATTACCTCATCAGCCAAATATTGGACTATTACCAAATCAAACAGTAAATAATGCCTGAAGGGGTGTTTGGTTATGTGAATCTATCAGAGTTCATTTTTCTTAGTTTTGCCGGAAGATTCCCTTCCATCCTGGCTGCTCCTCCGGCCATCTTTTGAAGCTTTGGTGGCAAATCAGCCACTGACTGGCTCATGGGATCAGACAACATTTTGGTGGTTTTAGATACCAGTTTTTCTTCTGAGTTGCCAGGTACTGAACTTATTCGTTGAAGTTTCATGGGCAAATCACCCAAGCTGTAGGCTTTTTCAGAAGTTGTAGAACTCATTCTCAAGAGTTTTTTGGGAAAGTCTTCTCTTCCAGTAATTTTCTGCAGCTTAGATGGAAGTTTGGTACTAATGTCATCTAGTCCATCTAAGCATTCCACAGAATTATGTCTTTCTTTGCTGTTAGTTATGGCTGGTGCTATTAAAGGGGACGACATAAGAAGCATTTCCTCCTGTTCTTTCACACTGTAAGGTGGCGTGGGGACTTCAAATGTTGCATGGAACTGGGAGTAATCAACTTTAAAGAATCCTTCTTCTAAGGAGATTACAGGGAAAAAACGGTGGCCCCAAAGAACTTCATCTTCAGTGTATGATGTTCGAGCTTGACAAGTCATCCCTGAAAGCAAAAAGGAAGTCCTTGATAAATTATGCATAGTAGAAGCACATGTTAAGGCATTTTGAACTAAGGAATTCATTTTGCTTGTTAACTTAAGAAGGATACTTAACTGCGTATCACTTTCCTCTTCTGTAGAGTAAAATATAAAAAGCAACACCTGTCTTACAGTACTGCTGTGATCATGAAATAAAATTACACGTACAGAAATGTAAAACGAGCCAAAATAGTTGGCTTTTATAAATGAAAGCAAAGATAACCATCCCAAGTATTTGTTAAATGAATAAAAGTTGAAAATATTTCTATGTTGTATAATGTAAAGTCATTGTAGAGATTCCCTTCTTCTGGACCTTTAGGGCCAGAATGAACTTTTGTTCAAGTTTCAGAAATCCTATGCTAAAATCAGTAATCTGGGCCACTGTGATGTTGCAAGTTCTATTCCTGCTATACAAATTTCTGAAACTGGATGCTGGATATAAGATGTGAAATGCTGCCATTTATATATTATGTTGCTTGGATATCATTTACCTTATGCTACTCTGATCAACTCAATTCTGTTCTCATTAATCATATGTTAAGACTAAGTTACGCTTAAATCAGTCAGCCTCTGAATATTCCTTTGTGAAGACTGGAAATATATGAATAAATTAAAGCCATATATTACATTTCAGTTTTATATTAGTCAAAAGGTACAATTTTCTATAAGTTGCAAACGTCATTACTGTCCTCTACCTTTACTATCAGACATCTATTAAAGGTTATTAAAGTGTAAAATAATAGATGAATTTAAAAAATGCATCTTTCCAATAGTTAAGTATAATTTAAACAAGTAATGACAGTCTTTCTTCTTTCATTTCTATTCTCCCTTTGTCACTTTATAAATAATTTCTACTGTGTTTAAGCCTGGTATAGTTTGGATAAAGAGATATTCTGTATTTTTTCCTCTGACTAGCAATCACACATGCAATACTTAGAATTAGAAATAAACTGCATAATTCAAAAACCATACTGAAGATAAATTAAATCCTTCACTGAATCATTCCAAAATCTTACCTTATAATTATTATCAGTTCTATATTACCAGGGAATCAGTTGTTATGATATATATATTGTCTTTTTCCAGACAGCTTTTAAAGAAATTTATGTAGAAAATAAATGCCCATCTCAGGCACTATGTTAGGTGCTCTCTCTCCATATTATTTCTAATCATCAATATCATCTTGATAAGAAAATATTTTTATGTCTATTTTAAAGACAAAGAGTATAATGCTCAGAGAGTTTAAATCTCTTGCCCTTCCTGGCACACAGATCTAGGAAGTTGTAGAGAAAAGTTGGTATTATTCTAACTTCTGTTTTTGTTGTTGTTTTTACTTTGCCATGATGTCTCTAGTATTTTAGTTGGGAACCTGATTCTAAACAACTTATCAATCTCACTGTCATGGTGGAAATCTGACAGCGACCCAATACTAGTCTTCATAATCATTATCATATCAGGAGTAGCACCCAGAAATATTTATATGTGAAGATAACAAAATTAGACTAAAAAGTGATTTGTACATTTTATAGACATGCACACAGTATCATTCTGTATTTTCAAACAGATTTCTAGTTTCTGACAATATTTCATGAGAAAAAATTATAGAACATCACTTATTTAGAGAAGATAAAAAGTATATTTCCCAATATATTTACTTGGTTTTATTTTGAGATGTTTAAATATTAAGCAAACTACCTGGGATAAAGAACAAATATTGATGTTTTTATCCATTAGTATATGAAACAATAAAATGAGTAAGTACCCTTTATTGTTTAATTGAATAAGTACCCTTTAATTTCTCTCCAAGAGCAATCACTCTCATGAATTCTTTATGTATACTTGCCAGTTCAGGGTATTAATTTATATAAATTTATGAAAAAGGATCACTATAAATGCATGTATATATTAAGAGCTGAAGTAAATTAAGATTATGAACTTTGTTCAATTATTTCTAACAACAGTAGATTACATATTGAAACAAAATTTGATTCCTATCACATTCTTAGCCCACATTTAGCGACTTTTTTCTTTACATTAAGAAAGGACTATGAAATTAAAAATAAAAATTCTGTCCCCATTATTTATCATTATAATGTACTGTGTTGCTGATCCCCAATGCCTACCCTGAGCTGTTTCATATGTAGTTATCAGAAGTCATAGAGAAGAACTAGAGAACCTTAAATGAAGGGAAAAAAATGGGGGAAATAAAATCTTGTAAAATTTTTACTTTGAGGAAACAGGATATTGATAATTAAGGTACTATAACATCCACAATGGAAACAGGTATTTCAAATGTTTGTTCATGTAAAAATACCTGTAAGCATTATTACTAAAATGCCAGTGGATAATTCTGACTGAAAAGGAAGGTAGGGATTTTATTCTACTATATGAAATTGACTTTACTTCCTTTCATAGCAAACTAATACTGGTGAGGCAACATTTTTATATAATTGAAAAATATATAAATTAGGCTTCCTATTACACTACTAAACAGCTTGTAAAAATCACTTAAAGCTCTCTGAGCCTCAGTTTACTCTTCTACATAGTAAGGATAACAATATCCTCTTACAAAGCTGTTGAGACTTTGAGTGAAGTGTACAAAACAGTGTTTGGTATCAGGCAATGCTCCATCATAACTGCTTTTCTTTTTATCATTCTGTGGGTGATCATTTGCATTTCCTGTTTTCCCTGGAAATTAGTGATAATGCATTCATATAAGCGGAGAATTTTGACATATTAGTAATTTGTCCCATATTAGTAATATAGGATATTAAACTTAAAAATTGCTAGGTATCACATAGCAATTTTCTTTTGAAATGGTCAACTAAACATTCAAAATATTTCAAAACTACAGAAGAAGATACATTACTCATCTTCTCACTTTTTAGGGTTTCTCAACATTTTCCACCTAATTATCTAGAATAGCTGCGAAGACTAAGTATGGAAACTTGGGGTGTATTAAAAAGGCCTCGGCAAGGTGAGTGACTACAGTCCGCTATAATACTTTGGTAATGAAGAACATTTGCCAGCACTTTAACCTTTGTTTGTTCTTCTACTGTTCCTTTTACACTTTCATTAAAAGTAGGTACACAACTATCAGACATTTCCAATTCAACAACATCATCGTTTTAAAATCTGATTTCACCTCAGAATGTTAATGTACAATCAACATATGGATAATGATATGGAAACATTATTAATTGGATAACAGGAAGATCTCTATGATGGTCAATCTGCAGTTTAGACAATCTACTAAAATAAGATGTAATTGAGAAACTACTTCTTTTTACAAGTTATCCCAAAAAAGTAACACCCAAAATGGTGTTGAAAATATAGAATACAGATTTCAATTGAGAAGATTTAAAGTAAATATAATTGTTTTCTAAGAACATGAATATATTACAGTATTCTTCCTTCTAGAACGCTTTATCTTATGATACTACTTACTGTAAGCCAAATTATTTAAAATAATCCATGCTTAGATTCATAATTACAAATGCCATTTGAATCAAAATAAATGCAGGTAAAAAGATACTATATGATTGCACCTCCTAACTGGCAATGTGACTGTTTGCATGTTTTAACCAGATTCCAGGCTTGAACAAATGTGATGAAAATCAACACGAGCTCATCTCTGTGGGAACTGGCAAAGCAACAGATGCTGCTTTAACTGGAAATAGCTGGGACTTTTGAATCCTTAGATGAAAAACATTTTGTGAAAAAATGACTTATCCTGTGCCTTGATTCATGGACAAAGAAACTATATGTTGTTGTTTAATTTATTCCAAAGTAGTGTTTCAATTTAAAATGATAGAGGCAATGTAGTCTAATCTCTTTATTTTTGACTTTTCTCTTTCCTGATTCTGCCTTTACATCGTTAAGTTCATCTCCCTAACTTAATTGAACATTAATTCAAATAAGAAGTATGAAAGCTTTTTGAGTGAAAATGGCAAACTGAATTGTTATTTTGACAAGTCCTTAATTAAACTTTCAGAATACCTCTAACTCAGTTGTTTTCTATTGTTTCTTCTGAACAGAGATGGTGCATATGTCACCTACGTGAGATGAGCACAAGATGGTTAAATGCAGTATAACTACAGGCCAAGGGGAATGTCTGGATGCTGCGACACAGAAAATACCAAGCAATCGATAACTTCTGCACAGCAGAGGCTTTATCTAAAGCTTACTCAGTATGGAAGTTGCTGAGGGCGTGTGGGGGGGTGGGAAGTTCTCCAATAACATGGTGGCTGTAGCTGCACTTTATCATGTGTGCACTAAACAAAAAGGAAAATAAAAGCAAATCTCCTTCAAACGAGCCGTGTCGTAATAATAATAATAGGCATGGGCTATATCACAAAGTAATTTCCTAGTCCACCCTATGCACTGCTCTGAGGATTATTGAATAAGATCTGTAGCTGTGACTTCCCTAAAGCACTTCCAAAATTTCACCCATCCCCCTAGATGTAATAACTGTAAGGCTCACTTGGCATTCTCTGCATGCTCTCTATTGTGTTGCACTGAGCTGAACCCAAATTTAAACTATAAACTTGTTGAGGAAGCACATGATGTTTGGGACCTTTTTATCTTGTTTACAAAATACAAAGACCCCATGTACACTGCTGTTCAATAATACTAAGGTCATGGCACCAGTCTCTTCTGGGATATTGGTTGAAAAGCTAACTAAGAATACATAAATGGCTACCAGAAACTGCAGTTTTCAAAGAAATGGAATCTCTTCACTTTCAAAGTTCAACATATTTTGCTCAGACAGACTTTTAGTGAGGAGTAGAAGTTTCTGGCATACATTCAAGCCAATATTATCCTCTATTATTTACAAGCATTTGGTCTTACAATGTGTTCTCAGACATCAGTTTGCTATTATTCCCTAAGCTAGGTCAAAGAAATCTAAAAAACTAAAAATAAAAACAAGAAGAAAAAGCCAATTATATTTGTTAGAAAATAGTTTAAAAAAATAAAATAAAATAAAAAAAGAAAATAAAGTGTCAATAAGAAATTTAGCAATAAATGTTTCAAATGTACTACTTTAGGTTTCTAAGTTCCCAGAAGAACAAAAGAAAAGAAAATAGACTTTTAACCATGACCAACAGAACAAAATGTTAGATTTCCAGAAAGGACTATAAGTGCAGGTGCTAAGGGTCAATGGCAGATGGACAATATGACAGGGAATTCATTGTCATACTGCTGAAAATATATTTAAGAGAATCAAGGTAATATTAAGCAAAAGAACATGGGTTTTGAATATAAATGAGATTGTTGCTGTTTTAACCATACATTATTAGTAAGACCTTAGGCATATTATTTCAATGATCTGAACTTTGTTTACTAAAAAATATCAATAGTAATAAGGGATAATAACATATTTATAAGGCTATCATGATTATAAATAATACCTACTTAATGGGTCTACCATATATCTAAAATAATAAAGGTTCAATAAGTGGTAGCTATTATCAATTATTATTATTATTGGGGTTCCAGCTAGTTAAAAGGTCATTTTAGATATATTTCAATTCTTTAGTGATCACTTTCTTTCTTAGAATCAACTCAAGGCAAGTGAAATAATTCTCATCTTGTTAGTTTCTATTAACTTGATATAGACCATGTTGTCTATATTTATCTGGAGTATGAGGAAAGGCCTATATTACACACATAATGAACTGAGTCAATTCTAGCACTGTCAACCTGGCCTGCCCTGCACAAGTGTGACTAACTTTACAGTAGCAACTATTTCCCTCAAAATACAATTAACTTCTCTACTTTGTTGACAAGGCACTATCTTCAGCCCTCCACTCTCACTTCATACAGAAGCATTGCAGAATTTACCCAGCACACTTTCAAATGATTATAACTCCCTTACCCTAACTGTAGAAGTGTTCCATTCTTGCTTATCTTTTCCTCTCTTCCTTCATGGTACCTATTAAAACATACTTTCTTGCACTGACAATGACAGAAACAAAACGAAGCTACTGAAATCCATTCATGCTATTGTTTTCTCCTGTTAAGATATGATTTTTAGCTTCCAAAGCATCTTAATGGTATAGGTATAATGTAACCTAATTACTGTTGGGAAATATCCTATATTATAAAAGATATTTTTCAAAGGGAAAATGTAATAAATTTCTAGCTTAAAAGAAAACAGAACATCTTTCAGATAACGCTGGAATTTAATCATTTTGGTGAACATTATCCCTAGTCATTGGGAAGAAAAACTTTTGATATATTATCTGAAGCAATACCACCTGTCAACTTTAAAAAAATATTGCACACAAATTACAGCAATTAAATGCTTAGATTAATCCATTTTAAAAGATATTCTTGGGCTTCCCTGGTGGCGCAGTGGTTGAGAGTCCGCCTGCTGACGTGGGGGACACTGGTTCGTGCCCCGGTCTGGGAGGATCCCACATGCCACAGAGCGGCTGGGCCCGTAAGCCATGGCCACTGAGCCTGCGCGTCCAGAGCCTGTGCTCCGCAACGGGAGAGGCCACAACAGTGAGAGGCCCACGTACCGCAAAAAAAAAAAAAAAAAAGATATTCTTAAAACTTTGCTTTAAAATGTCACTCAGAACCACTTTCTATAATGTATGGGACTCAATTGTTTGTGTTCCCTTAAAATTCATAGGTTGAATTTTCACCCTAAACCCTAATGTGATGATATTAGGCGGTGGGGCTTAGTAACTTTTGAATATGTGATATTTAAACTAAATAAATAAAATTTAGTCAAGAAATAAAAAACAAACCCCACAGTTACTAGCATGTCTTCCTAGTTCCTTCAAAATCTAGCTCTAAGTTACCACTATAGTTTTAGCTCTTTAAAAACCTTAACAACAATAACTACAACACAGCAAAATATATATGCCAGATCCTAAGTGTTTTCTACATGTATTATCATATAATTCTCCCCACCACTCTATGAAGTGTGTACTATTCTTTTTTCATATGACAGACAAAGATACTGAGGTATCAGGAGGGGGAAGTAGCTTCTCCAATGTCACATGACAAAGGATGGTACATCCAGAGCCAGTTTTTTTAACCTCTATTCTATTCTGCTCCAATTTTCTTAAATGGATGACTTTCCTATTAGTAAGTACTGTTTTCCATATATATTACTTGGTTTATGCTATTTCAACTGCTTAAAATGTCCTCTTCCATCTCTCTACCTGTTGACATAATTCCTCATATTCAAAGCTCAGATCAAAGTGTCATTAATTCTATGAAGTCTTTCCCGATTTCTCTATTTTAATTTATTGTCTTTTAAATGTGTCTTATTGTCATGCACGTATGCACAGGCACACACATCAATATTCCCTGACCACTAGGTGTTGTAAATGACATACATAATTGACTTCAATCAGTGATAATACTTAACATTTATTAACATGTTAAACATCTCCTTTCTGCCAGGCACTCTTCTAGGTGCTGAATTACCAGGTGCTATGGCAATGGACTGAAGGATCAACCTCTCGACCTGCATGTTTAAACCTAGTCCTGAAAAATGAGTAGTAGTTTACCACATAGTCCACATCTACCATGTGAGAAAAACACATTCTGGGGTGGGGAAAGACTTGTGCACACATCTGGTTGTGTAAGGGCACAACCAGTTGTACTTGAATTTAGGATACAGTTCCTGTTTGTTCATTCATTACGGTTACAGACAAATATCACATTAGAATAAGCTTCTTAGGAGAACTCTTATCCACCTTGGCATCGCTAGTATCCAACATGGTGCCAGGTATTAGATGCTCAATGCTTTCTTGGGGAGAGACAGTAGAAGGAATGGAGGAAGAGGAAAAATGGGAAGGTTAAAATGGCAGTGCAGGAAAAGTCAACTTTTTGAATGAATCAGAGCTCCCATACCCATTAGTAATTTATTCACCACCAGTAGAGATTGTCACCAACAAAAAAAGAAGGGATATAATTATTAATGAAATAGATATATGTCAATCTTGATTTTTTCTTTGCTTTTAAGGTGATAATCTATTAATTAGTTCAACACATGAACTCAAAAATTGACTTTGAAACATCTATACTAAGAGCTTCTTATTTTAATTAGTAAAGTAGGGAGGGAAGAATATTAAAGTATATATAATCACTGTATAGAATATGAATGATTCTTGCACAAAGAAGCAAGACACGCTTGCTAATAATAAATCACACTCAGTGATAACCAGTCTGTTATCCACTGAAACCACTGTTTTCTCCTTACATTTTTTTGAAATTATACACTGACAGATGTACAACCAGATATATTTACTAGAAGTTAGATTTATCTGCATTTAATCGTTAAACCATACGATAATTAAATTACCTGAATATTTTGATACACTTGAATACCTGACCTCTAGTTAAATCTAAAGTTTTGAGGAAACTATCCCTTATGCAACTATAACTGATCACCTTAGAAAATGGAGCAAATCCATTTTTACCTGACAATTGAAAACTTATTTTCCCCTTAATTCATGAGACTGACTTTTTATATAGGTTGCTATATCATTTTCAATCACAAACTATATCTATTTCTTTAACATCTTCTTTGGCAGAAATTCAAATACATTTTGTCTGCTTGCAGGCTTAGAACAGAGCCTGAATAAATATTTGCAATTCAGCAGTTGTTCTGGTTCTATGCTTTTCAGTAAAAAGTCAGAGTTTTGCTTGTAATTTTGCTGTTACGTTATTTACAAAGACTAAATGAAAAATAAAGTCCCTATAATTTTATGGGAACTATTACTGAGTGGCTTTTATTTTAGGTATGAAAAATGCCATATCACAGTAATAATCACAAAATATATGACATTTTAGCACATGTATTTTAAAGGAAAATGATTAGGTTGAACATGTATGTACAAGTCTTCTGAAAGAATTAATTTTTCTGCCATGACATAAACAGGTATTTCAAAGTCAAAATATTAAAAGTTTCAAAACAATGAGATATCACCTCACACAGGTCAGAATGGTCATCATCACAAAATCTACAAACAATAAATGCTGGAGAGGGTGTGGAGAAAAGGGAACACTCTTGCACTGTTGTTGGGAATGTAAATTGGTACAGCCACTATGGAGATGAGTATGGAGGTTCCTTAAAAAACTAAAAATAGAGCTATCATATGACCCAGCAATCCCACTCCTAGGCATATATCTGGAGAAAACCATAATTCAAAAAGATTCATGGACCCCAATGTTCACTGCAGCACTGTTTACAACAGCTAGGACATGGAAGCAACCTAAATGTCCATCGACAAAGGAATGGATGAAGAAGATGTGGTACATATATACAATGGCATATTACTCAGCCATAGAAAGGAACAAAATAGTTTCTCATTTGCGAGACATGGATGGACCTAGAGACTGTCATACAGCATGAAGTAAGTCAGAAAGAGAAAAACAAATATCGTATAATATCGCTTATAAGTGGAATCTAGAAAAATGGTACAGATGAACTTACTGGCAAAGCAGAAATAGAGTCACAGTTGTAGAGAACAAACATAAGGATACCAGTGGGGAAAGTAGCAGGGGACGATGAATTGGGAGATTAGGATTGACATATATATACTACTATGTATAAAATAGATAATAATGAGAAACTACTATTTAGCACAGGGAACGCCAACTCAGTGATCTGTTGTGACCTAAATGGGAAGGAAATCTAAAAAAGAGTGGATATATGTATACATAGAACTGATTCACTTTACTGTATGGTAGAAACTAACACAACATTGTAAAGCAACTATACTCTAATAAAAATGAAAACAAACAAAAAATGTTTCCCTAAACTACATAGTTTCTCATCTCCTTGGACAGTACTTTAAATTATTTGAATTAAACAAAATAAAATCACTTAAAGTAAAAGTCAATGATATAAAAATGCTGAGGAAAATAGCATATGAGATGCAAATAGTAACTTCCTTAAAATTGACATTTCAGAAAGGAAGTGATAACAAAACTCTGTAAGTTTATGCTAACATATAGTTCAACTCCTAAGACAGCCTAGATTTTTTCCCCAGGTTTTAAGTAAAAAATGATCTGTCTACAGCATTCTGTTAAGGTATCCAAGATCTGGAGGCAAAATTCTCAACTGGCCTGGTGACCTTGTGGGGAAATTTTATTGTATATATGTTTGCAGAAAGTTTTGACATTTATGAACAGAATTATTTATATCATATAAAAGATGCTAAGATATATAATACATAAAACTGTCTAATATTCAAAGGCTTGTTAATATTACAAGGGTCTAAATTAGGACGTAATAACCAAGGTCTAAATAAGGAAGGGAAAGAGAAAGGAGAGAAGGCAAGTGAATTAATCCACTTGGAATATTAAGACTCAAGCTCTCTGGCCAGAGGTCCACTTAGGAATCATAAGATAGAATTAATAATTGGTAAAGAAGAGGTTCATTTTGTGACTGTACATACCCACAGGTATCAATTTTTGTATAAGTCATAATTAGAAACTACTTTCTTATATATTCTACCTATTTTAATAGACTTGCAGCTACTGATGTTCATCCTTAGATACATCACTTTTTGAACAACAAAAACAAGGATTAGAAAATAACATCATGCAGTTATTTTATTTCAAGTAATATTTTATTCTTCCTGATAAACATTCTCAAAGTTAAACAAGGTTATATTTCATTCGATTGACCTGAAAAATATATGAAATGTGTATGATATTAACATAAAGGTATCCAAAATTATTCTAAGACTTTTATTCACTAATTTATGTCTTTATCTAACAAAACTTCCATAGGAAAAATGATATAAATTTGTCTGCATTTAGGGGATGAGTCAAGAATAATAGAAATCTTTTAAACAAAATCAAAAGGAAGAATTTTGGTGCTATTGATTTAAAAAAATGGGAAAGGAAGCTGATTGGTGGGATGAGGTGTGGGCAGTAAATTTTGTTTCAGACATGTTATTATGATGTAATGTAGAGAGTCTATAACAATATCCTCTAAAATTTATGTACATATATTCTAGAGTCTATGCTAAAATATTTAAATGAATTATTTTATTTTCAAAATCCCTGTGAAGTAGTTACTATCTCATTTTCAGCTAATAAATCTGCACCTAATAAAAACAGGGGTGGTAAAAGATCTGAATAAACACTTCATCAAAGAAGATATACAGATGGTAATTAATCATATGAAAAGATACTCCACATTGTATGCTGTTAGGGAACTGAAAAGTAAAATAACAAAGAGATACCACTACACACCTATTAGAATGGCCAAAATCTGGAACACTGACAACAGCAAATGCTGGTGAGGATGTGGAGCAACCAGAAGTCTCAGTCACTGCTGATGGCAATGCAAAATGGTACCGCCACTTTGGAAGTCGGTTTGGTAGCTTCTTACAAAACTAAACACACTCTTACCCTATGATCCAGCAATCAGGTTCTTTGGTATTTACCCAAATGAGTTGAAAATTTATGTCCACAAAAAATCTGCACACAAATGTTTATCGCAATTTTATTCATAATTGCCAAGGCTTGGAAGCAACCTAAATGTCCTTCAGTAGGTAAATGGATAAACAAACTGGTGTGTATCTACACAAAGGAATACTATTCAGTGATAAAAATAAATGAGCTATCAAGCCACAAAAAGACATGGAGTAAACTTAAATGCATATTACTAAATGAAACTAAGCAAATCTGAAAAGGCTACATACTTTATGATTCCAACTATATGACATTATGGAAAAGGTAATGATGGAGAGAGTGAAAAGATTAATCAATACAGCGTTTTGGGATGAACAGCTGATACACCAGGGATTTTTAGGGCAGTAAAACTATTCTGTATGATGTCTTTATATACTTGTCAAAACTTAGAATGCACAACACAAAAGGTGAACCCTAATGTAAACTATGGACGTAGGCTGATAAGGATGTGTCAATGTCGGTACATTGATTGTAAGTGATGAAGCCAGATTACTTCTGTTTTGGGAATTAACTTTTTCACACCTCAGGAGCCCTTATCTATGCTTATATGCTACATTTCAACCATTTCAGTATGCCTTAAAGATGAACCTAGGTACCATGACGCATATGGTGGGAAAAAAAAAAAAAAACTATTGACAGAGATGTACTACCAAATCTGTTTTCTTTAACAATTTCTAAATTTTGATTATTAGAATCCATAAAGGGGTCTTAAACACTTAAAAAATGTTTAAAACATTACTTTTAAGGGTGGAATGAAAAATCACATAATTAAACACCCTATTTTGTTGTTCTTAAATTTGTATATTCTAAACACCCTGCTCACCACATTAGGCAATACCTAGCCTATTCACATAAGTGTAAGTTGGCACATCTCTCTTACTGTGACTGTATTTTATCTCCACAAAATGAATGGATGCAAGAAATAGGTATGTCTTCTATGTAGACTAAGCTAATTTTCAAAACCTAAGTTTAATGCCAAAGTCTCCTCAAACAAAGATATAGTTATGTAATCATTCTTTAAAAAATATAAACAAAATTTCCCCTCTTTAATTTTAAACCATCATTATTGCTCATACCATCTACAGGGGCTCCATTCCCTCTGATACTGACAGCTCCTAGTTATTTTAGGCTGTTCTCATGCTCTTTTTAATCTACTTCTTCCCTTAATCAATACATATACTCTTTTCTTAATCTTCCTTCAGACATGAATTCTTTAAGTGCATATAATATCTAATAAACAGTGGAAGAAGTAGAACTTATTATAAAGTATTTATCATATACATTCTAAGTCTAGGACTGTTATGAAAATATTCTAGGATCTTAATGAAGAAATGTTCCTATCACCATAAGAGAGAGGAAAATGTACATAGACTATTTTTCAAGAGAAACAGAAAGTAAACATTCAAAACCTCAATATGCCAGAGGTGGATTTAAGCTGATACTTATGCAGCTTAAGCATCAAGGACTTTCACTAGCACAAGTCCTTTTCACTTTCATACACTTGGTTTCATAATGTTGTATTCTTTCTTCTTTAGAAAGACCTCCCCAAATGATGCAAGCATCCATCCCTGCCTAGATTTGCACCCACAAAGCGCTATAACATGCAGTCAAAGCAAGGCTCAGTGACATAGACTGCATGCATAATCAAAAAGATTTGCCATTACTTTGGTGCAATTGTTTTATAATTTATCTGTTCTTAATATTTATTAACTTCGGAAGGAAATTACACATGCATACCTTTTATAGGCATGCCCTATTTCACCTCGAGTACACATCTTATCCGTACAAATTGCCCACTGAACATTGTTCTTCATCTGACATCATGTTTCCCCAGCCCAAAGCTAGCGCAGGAAACAGCCTTCCACAGCACCTGGCAATTAGCCTGAGGTCTCTTCCTCACAATTTCCATTCTTTGATTTCATGGAGAACTCAATAGATGTTTGTTATTAGTACTACTATTATTATCAAGATTTTAATATTAATTTTCAAGAACCAAGATCTTATTATACAAAACTATTTTTATAGTGAAAGGTTAAACTCTTTCATTTCCTTGGAATGCTGAAAAACCTCTACCTGATAAGAAGTATCTGGCGTTTTATATTGAGGGAAATTTGTACATATCACCTGAAAAAAATGTGTTGCTCCACTCAGTGGGGGGTAATTGATGTGTATTATTCAGAGGTTGTGACACTGTCTGGCAGCGTTTTGTAGAAATCACCTTGACTGCTCCGTGGAGAAAATATCTGATCAGGGCAAGACTAAAACAAGTAGACCAGTTGGGAAGCTGTGTTAAAAGACAATGGCTGTGGAGATAGATTGAAAAGGCATTTAGGAGGCAAATTTAACAAGACTTGAAAACCGATTGGATTTAGAAGGTGAGAAAGACTGGAGACCATAATTTCATATTGTTAGAATGACGAAGATGGATGGACATACCATGAAATTTTACTTGTACATCTCATAGGAAAGCAAAGATAAAAATAGTAAATTAAATCATACCCTTTTATTTTCTGAACTTTCTGATTAAATTTGTCTGACAGTTTTGTACCATCATGCCTGCCAACTTAGAGTCCTAGCAGCCAGTAGCATGAGAAAAATAATCATCCTCATCTAACCATGTGCCATTAAACTAAGAACAATTACTTCCAACTAAACTGTCTCTCCATTCTGCTAAGCTCAAAGGAAATGTTATGACTGAAATGTCTCCTCAAACCTCAAGTGTCTATATCTAGCATTAATTTCATTAATTATAGCTTCTTTGTTTTACTCCCGATCTGCTGACAAAGCACCAGCTGGGTCTCAGCCAACTAATTAGATTAAATACATTGAGTTTGAAATACATGAAGTGCATCTTAATGCAATTGTTTTTCCAAGGCTCCTTTCCGAACAAACAGGTATCAATAATCTTATAGTGATTTGGTGATGTTAAAATATAGTTCTGATGGAAGCCATTAACTTTCCTGTAATCAATAGAAATTTGTTGGAATACAGCCACGATTCACTGGTCCTTTTCCAGGAATATGAGAGCAAAATAGGCAAAGAAAAAATGTACTTTATTAAGAACTCTGACAAAGAATTATGTCTACAGTAAGCTGAACAATCTTATTAGACTGAATAGCACAATTAAAGAAACTCAGAATAATTTGAGTTAGACAGGCCATAGGAAACATAATCTAAAACACTACCTTATGTCAAAGAGGAAAATTGAGGTACAGGAGCAACTTCCTGTAAAGGTGCCAGCCTCACCTATTTTCATTTATAACATGATTCAATTTATAGATGATTTCAACACTAGAAAAGTGAAATGGGAATGTGAGTTCAATGACCACCTAATTTGAACACAATCTAAAACAAAGCTTTGCTTTAAAATGAAGAGAGCTGTGATCTTATCTGCGTCATCCAGATTAATTCAATTCTCAGTATAGGTTTAATTACATTCTGAGTTACCTCTTATTTTAATTAACAGTTCTGGTTGTTAATAGAATATGTGAGGGGAACAGCCATCTGTCTCTCTCTTTACTGCCATCTTAAAATAATGTTTGTGTTTTAAACCTTGGTATACCTCTTCCGAGGTCCCATCAGCTACTTTCAACTAGGGCAAGGAGGCAAATAACAGAACCAGGATGGTATGGTGGGTGGTATAGAGGGTTTTTTAAAGTTTATTACTTTAGACCTAAATATTACATAAAATCTATTATATCTAAGACAGCATAGTTGGCATGACACATTTTTTAATACCGTGAATTGGTTAAGTAAATTCTACTTTCCACTGTCTTTTGTTTGAAAAATTCAAACTAAATATTTTATCCCTAAATCTATCTATCTAGCAATGTAGAGCAAAAGTTCTTGATCTTGAAAGGATATAAGATTTTACATATCCAAAGACATGGACAAAAAGAGAGAGTAATAAGAGATTTCCCACCTCTGCTAGAGGCCGCACCATTCAAGGGAGCAGCTTGGGAGTAAAGCCTATGTCCTAACCTTGTGCTTCAAGCTAGAATAGAATAGCTCTGTTTTAACTGAACCAAGAGTCCATCTGAACTGCTGTTCTCGTTGTCATTCCATGTTGACATTACTCAACCCTGATGGTACTAAAGAAGAATCTGATTACTTCAAATTCTTCAACCGGTCTTCCCAAATCAATACCCAGAAATGCCAGCACTCCTCCCTCATCCAGCAAACTGATGATCTTAAACATACTGGAAACTTTTAATTCAAACTTCCTTTCTTTCAGCATTTGAGAATCTACCCTACTCTACCTTGGTTGTTCTTGCATGTGGGAAGTGGGCAGGGCTGAAGTCACTGGGAGTTCTACTAGGCTACCTAAAGATTTTGATATCTATTAAAACATTTGGGTAGGTTTTCCAAGGTTCAGGTGCATGAGGTTTTCAGAGGGTGGCTCTTGTCAATGAAACCTACACACCCAGTGATCATGTGAAAAGCATGCTTTAAAATTTTTAAATGCATATGCTAACAGATAAGTAGTAGAAATTTTGAAAACAGAGTCATTCTGTTCTGGCCGTTTATTTAATCTTCTAGGACTTAATTTTAACACAACTAGAATGCAAATGTCAAACTCATGTCATCTATTTCATATGAAGGTTAATAGAGTATAGAAATGCACTCAAAAATGTGTTCTTGAATCTAACATATTGTTAGACTGTACTAACATATTACATGTTAGTGTGCATATATATATACATATGTTTTGTTATATATATAACAGAATATTATATATATATAATATGGATATGGTATATATAATATACTAACATATTACATGTTAGTGTGCATATATATATACATATGTTTTGTTATATATATAACAGAATATTATATATATAATATGGATATGGTATATATAACATACTAACATACTATTAGTCTTCCGACAGTCTGCTTATATTTTCTAAAATCTGAATTACAGAAAAAATATTGTCCTCTCCAGAATCTGATTATTAGAATCATTAATAGTGACATCAGAGAACAAGACTGCTTATTATGTTTATCATGAACTGTATGCCTTATAAAGTGCATTTATATTTATAAATGTCTTAAAATCTACTAGATTGGAATATATTACACTGGATATAGCATCTATATTAAAAACCTAATTATGGGGCTTCCTTGGTGGCACAGTGGTTGAGAGTCCGCCTGCCGATGCAGGGGACACGGGTTCGTGCCCCGGTCCGGGAAGATCTCACATGCCGCGGAGCGGCTGGGCCCGTGAGCCATGGCCGCTGAGCCTGCGCGTCCGGAGCCTGTGCTCCTCAACGGGAGGGGCCGCAACGGTGAGAGGCCCGCGTACCGCCAAAAAAAAAAAAAACAAAAAAACAAAAAAACAACTAATTACGCATGAAATCTTTTAAATGTATCTGTTTAAATAAAATTGATAATTTTGTGAACATATGAAAGCAGCTATACATTTCCGTCTTCAATTTGTTTACTCCTCCCCATTGAACCTCTGTCCTGCAAATATCATTATCCTGTGAGACACCTAGAGGTTTAGCGCCTGCTATAAATTGTATTTCAAGTAGGGGTCATCACTGGAAAGGGGCAATGGTCTCTTCATACTTGACAAGCAGAGAGAGTCATCAGCGTGAGCAGCCTATTTAGTAGAATATCTGTTAAGCTGACTTAGGAAAAATATCACCTTTCAAAAGCCTTAAGGGAAATTTCTCAGTTAGAGCACTGAGCCACAGAAAAGTGATAGATTTTATCAACACACAAGTCAACAGGAATGAGGGGCTCTTCTGAGAACTTCTTTAATTGAAGTATGAAAGAAATGTATATCACTAGCCAAAAAACTAAGCCAAAAAGCAGCTCAGGTCTAGAACACTTTGCTTGGAGGAGTTAGGTTTTTCTCAGTAAATCAAGGAGGATATAAATTAATTAAAAGCTATGCTTACATTACACGATCAGAATGTGGAATAAAGGCAGATTTATTAAGTTGGAAGGAGTGAAAGATTTGATTTGGCAAAAGGTTATCATCTTAGAGAACAGAACGTACCAGTAATAAAGGGAAATGGAGATCTTGGAGGCTCAGGTACACACACATAAAACGAATGGAGATTTACACATTCTAACCTGTTCTTGAAAACAAAACTGTACAAGATGACCAGGGGCCCCTAAACCATGTATGCTGTTTTTGAGCAGTAATTACAAATGTACGCAAATTTAGTAAGTTATTCTGTTGCATGAAGTGTATCTGCTTTACATTAAAATGAAATTGCAGAAAATATCCCCCTAAACAAACACACACTTACACATATACAAATACATGTACAGGTAGGATTATCTTCAAAATAAAATGTCCAGTCAAAATATGCATAACAGAATTGGTACTCTCTGGACTCATCATGCAGCATTTTCAGAGCAAGTCATGTTGCCGGAACACATAATACCTAATCTAAATACCCTGATTATTGAAGTGCTCTTGTCAAAGAGAAAAAACTGTTCAAAAGTATCTACATGTATCTATTTCTAGTTCAATACAAAATTAACTTTAACATCTCTTATCTCTGAAAAGCAAAGGTTAGTGACAATCCTTAAATTATGTGTGGAAACAGTTTTTTATCTGTGTGGGAAAGTTGTATCCACATTAAGTTAAATTAGCAAAACTCCATGAACTGACGTTGTAAATGAATATCTTCATCAAATTCCCTTTTATATAAATAAAAAGAAAATAATATAGGGTTAAAAACTCTATAAATATTTTATAAGTATCAGAAAATTTTCAGATGCTAATAACATTTTAGGAAAAAAATCTGTTGTTGGTCAAATGCTATGTCCTCTGAACTACTCTTTAGGGACATTTTCACATACCTCACTGGGCAAAGACTATCCCTTATTCGTCTGTACCCTTGGTAATGATCAGGTGAGTCTAGTTGCATTTTTGGCCCTCAAAAAACAATTCATGGATCTTGAGTACCCAAGTGACCAAGGATGATATGGGGAAGTGAGTCAGACCCTCAGTCAGTCTCTCTTTCTCTCTTACTCTCCCCTCTGATTTAAATATGTACCATGCCTTCCCTATAAGACCAAAAAATAAGAGAGAAGTATTACTGAGAACGTTTTCAACAAAACAAATGGTGAGTGAGTTCATGTTAGGTAATTTTACCACTGATCTTTAACTATTAAAATTTCTGTCCCAGCCCTGTATTCTTGGTTGAGTGTGAATGTACAATTAAGCTCGTTTGTGATAGATGATGGCTAATGAAAAATCTTGCAGGGTCCTTGGGGCCCCAAGTCTTCATTCTCATGACTAACTCCTCAAGATTGCAACTTGCTACTTAACATTTCTCATATTTTAGTTATGTCATTAATACACTTATTCAAGCATTTAGGTATTGACCATTGTACTAGGCACTGAATACAAATCGATCAATAAAAGAGGTTTGATCCCCCACTCTAGTTGATATAAGAGTACAGCAAAGAATATATTTCTAAATACAACATTTCAATAAAATGTGATAATTTCCCTCTAGGAAATTCTGGAACACAAAGCTGAGGCACCCACTCAGGTCAGGGAAAGAAGGTCTCCAATGGTAGAGAGTACACAGAGGGATGATAATGAAAAGGTAAATTGGGAGGAAGATTATTCCAAGCCAAGTGATAGGAAAACTAGAGTGCCCAAAGGGGAAGCCAGAAAACACATCGAATATATTGAAGAAAACCAGTTACGGACAAACACAGACTATTAAAAATAAGGAAGCAATGATGACATACCAAATAAGTAGGTAGTAACGAGGTCATAGGCATGAAACCATACTAAGCAGATTGAACTTTAAGGGAAACACATAAGCACTGAAGAATTTTAAATGTGTCACATACCTAGCAGGTGATCACTTCCCTTTCAGAATTGTTTGATTTCCCTTTCAAAAATCTCCCTTAAGTAGATTGCACAGGACTGTTAGCACCAAATAATCCACATGACTATTTTCCCTTAAAGGGGTTTCACGTGTGGTTTACTACAGCCCTTTCAAGAAGACTCTATTACAGTCATTAGTTTACAGTAGTTGCTTTGGCCTGCATCCCCTGGAAGGTTAACTATAAACATGTTTTTGATATAAGCCATTTTCTAGTTCACAATTCCTCATCTGGTTTTCTTGTGGCTGGATTCTGCTTTCTGATTTCTATACATGAAAATGCATATTTATGATCTGTGTCATAAAATTTAAAAATATACAGTTTCTCGGGCTTCCCTGGTGGCGCAGTGGTTGAGAGTCGGCCTGGCAAGGCAGGGTACACGGGTTCGAGCCCTGGTCTGGGAGGATCCCACATGCCGCGGAGCAACTTAGCCCGTGAGCCCAACTACTGAGCCTGTGTGTCTGGAGCCTGTGCTCTGCAACAAGAGAGGCCGCGACAGTGAGAGACCCGCGCACCGCAATGATGAGTGGCCCCCACTTGCCACAACTAGAGAAAGCCCTCGCACAGAAATGAAGACCCAACACAGCCAAAAATAAATAAGTTAATTAATTAATTAAATATATATGTATACAGTTTCCCTATATTTTAAAATGCATTTAAATATTTCTAAATAGAAGGAACAGCACTGTAAGCAAGAGGTATATCTTAAGTTCTTTATAGATTGTTCACTGGTTTTATTTCAGTGATAGACCCACAATGAACCTTGACTTTTAAACAGTTTTGAAAGGACTAAAATCTGGTGCAGTGTGACTTTGATATCTATTACATTAGGCATTCAAATCTTTGTTTAAAATGAAGGCTGGGGCTTCCCTGGTGGCGCAGTGGTTGAGAGCCTGCCTGCCAATGCAGGGGACACGGGTTCGTGCCCCGGTCCGGGAAGATCCCACATGCCACGGAGCAGCTAGGCCCGTGAGCCATGGCCACTGAGCCTGCGCATCTGGAGCCTGTGCTCTGCAACGGGAGAGGCCCCAACAGTGAGAGGCCCACGTACCGCAAAAAAAAAAAAAAAAAAAGAAGGCTGATATTTAATATTTAAGGAGATTGGCATGAGTATTTCAAGAAATAAATAATTTTATTAATTAATATATTCAACCTTTATATTTAATTAATTCATATATTAATAATTAATATAACTTAAGACCAAATAAACTTTTCTCAAATTCACATTCCTTTAAAACCAAAGCAAAGAGGCCAAATACTGCACACCAAAAATCCACTCATTCATTCTACAATTATGTGAGTGCTTCCTTTGTGCCAAATACTAAAGGTCATCAGACCAGAGATAAATAAATAACACAAAACCCCTAATTCAATGGACATCACAGCCTTATATAGAAGCAAAATTATAAACAAATAGCTCACAAAAAAGCAATATGAATAAAGTAAGAAATATATGTACACATATTGAGATAACAGAAAAGAAAGTAATTAATATTGGTCTTTGTGGGTGAGATCAGAAACACCATTCAAGAAGAGAGACATATAGAAATTCCCTTGGTGGTCCAGTGGTTAGGACTCCATGCTTTCACTGATGAGGGGGTGGGTTTTTTTTTTTTTTTAACATCTTTATTGGGGTATAATTGCTTTACAATGGTGTGTTAGTTTCTGCTTTATAACAAAGTGAATCAGTCATACATAAACATATGTTCCCATATGTCTTCCCTGTTGCGTCTCCCTCCCTCCCACCCTCCCCATCCCACCCCTCCAGGCTGTCACAAAGCACCGAGCCAATATCCCTGTGCCATGCAGCTGCTTCCCACTAGCTATCTACCTTACTGCGTTTGTTAGTGTGTATATGCCCATGACTCTCTCTCGCCCTGTCACAGCTCACCCTTCCCCCTCCCCATAACCTCAAGTCCGTTCTCTAAGAGGTCTGCGTCTTTAAAATCCAGGCTTACATTTTTTTTTTTTGTTTTGCGGTACGTGGGCCTCTCACTGTTGTGGCCTCTCCCGTTGCGGAGCACACGCTCCAGCCGCGCAGGCTCAGCGGCCATGGCTCACGAGCCCAGCCACTCCGCGGCATGTGGGATCTTCCCTTCCCGGGCCGGGGTACGAACCCGTGTCCCCTGCACCGGCAGGCTGACTCTCAACCACTGCGCCACCAGGGACGCCCGAGGGGGTGGGTTTAATCCCTGGTCAAGGAACTAAGATCCCTCAAACCATGCAACGTGGCCAAAAAAAAAGGAGAGACATATGAACCGAGCTTAAAATATATGGAAAACTTATATGATTGAGAGGGGCAATATAAGACAAGGAATGGATATGATATATTCAAGGTTTAATGAAAGCAGTAAAATTAGAGACAGGTGATTACATGCAAGAGACAAAGGCATTAGGATCTATGAGACCTTACCATATGTTAGGTCCTTGAAAAATATTTGTTGATTGAGGGGAAAAAAGAAAAGGTTGAATAAATAAAATCATGAATTATTACTGGACTTCATTCACTGACTAGATATGAGAAGTCTCTATGGTATCTCAGTCCACTTTACTTCACCCTGGCCTTTGTTTTCTATTCCCCTTCAATGTTCTAATTCTATATCAACATTAACTGTTCCTCGTTGTATCACTGTCTTTTTATCTTTCAATTATTATTCATAAAATTACATTAGTGTACAGTAGGAAATGGATAAAAGAAAACTCAATGTTGCATATGCCTGATTTATATGGCATACTTTCTATTAGTGCTGTATCAATATTATTTTGCAATATAAATTGTGAAGAATCATCTGTTAAAGTTCCAAGCTATCAAAAAAATGGATATAATAGTATCATGTACTTCATTAAAATAATATCCTTCATGTTAGAAAAAATCCCAAACTTCAATATTTTCACAAAATATTCAATGCTAAATTTAACTTATAGACTCAGCTACTGCTTAGTCAAGCTAAAAGCATTTATAATAAAGTACTATGAACTGTTTTTCTACTACACCAGATTTTTTTATCCTACTCTTTATGGGTACGCTGTACACTCAAATGCTGATGTTTTTAGAAAAGATATTTTTGCTATACTAATTTGAGCAATTAAAATATAGTTTTAACAATATCTTATTAGCATATTAATTAAAATAATGATTCATTTACTTGTGGCAATTAGAACCTTACTTTTGTAATCTAATAGGTATATTCTGTTCCCATGGAAACATAGTATCCATCATTACAATACAATGTTCAGAAACTGTGCTACATGGAGTTTCAACTACAGTGGCTAAACTGGTTACAGTTCATCTTGTCAACGAAGCAAAGGCAAATGGAAAGAGACTGGTTTTCTGGGTAACAATAAACGGACAGATTGTCTTGGGTCCAATTCTTCTAGTATATGTCACACTCAATATTTCATTTTGTCAATGACAGAAATTGAATAAAACATATTTAAATGGTGTCCTATGTCAGTTAGAGCTGCTGAAATGTCCCAGTGGTTCAAGATAATTATAAGGCATAGAGATTGGAGATGAAAGTAGTATGGATACCTTCTTTAGTATTGTAGTGTTAATTTCACACAGTAAAAAAAGTAACAGACTTACTCCACCTCAGATATTTAAAAACCTGCTCAATTTCATTTGTAAACATCCGCAGAGATCATGCTCCAAACTTAAATACTGGAGTCAGAAAAACATTACACTGCACCTGGTTTTTAATGTTTTTGTGGAGAACAACATCATTAACTTTGATAAGTGGACTGTAGGTAGTGAGGAGTAACAGTGGCATGCTGAGGTGTTCTAAGTCCATAGACTAAAAAGTAGCATGATGGCAGTCTTTGGTGTAGTTCTGCCAGAGAGATGCACACTTATTTGAAAAAATCAGTGCATTCTTGTTTTCTTTCTTGGAAAGGTTTTGGTGCAAGCGTTTCCATCCAATGACTGAGGCTGGTTTTCCTTTCTTGAAATCAGAAAGCCATCCCTAGAAAGGAGGAATATAAAACTAATGGAATTTTGTTTAAAGTACTCTGCAGACAATGATTTGTAGATAACTTGATTTTGAAAGGATACAGGAAAATATTCCTTTTAAATATGTTCAACATTTAAACCATTACAGTAGATTACTTTCTAATAGTCAATTGCCCAGTAATTGTACAATAGTCAACTGTCCATGAAAATAGTGCACTTCAAGGGGATAGTGTCCATGTTTTTGACTCATGTGTCCAATATCATTTTAACCCACAAAAAACTTGGGTATTTTGAAGAATTTTCACATTCCAGGTCTTGGAAAAGAAATGCACAAGATGAAACTCTGACTTCTTGTGCTGAAGAACAAGAAAACTGTCAAACTCTAATCGAAGGAGGACCATCAAGATGGCAGAGGAGTAAGACGTTGAGATCACCTTCCTACCAACAAATACATCAAAAATACATCTACATGTAGAACAGCTCCTACAGAACACCTGCTGAATGCTGGAAGAAGACCTCAGAATTCCCAAAAGGCAAGAAACTCCCCATGTACTTGGGGTCCTGGTGCTCTGGCGGGTGTCAGGCCTAAGACTCCGAGGTGGGAGAGCAGAGTTCAGGACACTGGACCACCAGAGACCTTCCAGCCCCACATAATATCAATCAGCGAGAGCTCTCCCAGAGATCTCCATCTCAACACTAAGACCTAGCTCTACTCAACAACCAGCAAGCTCCAGTGCTGGATACCCCATGCAAAGCAACTAGTAAGATAGGAACACAACCCCACCCATTAGTAGAGAGGCTGCCTAAAATCATAATAAGTTCACAGACACCCCAAAACACAACACTGGACGTGGTCCTGCCCACCAGAAAGAAAAGATCCAGCCTCATCACCAGAACACAGGCACCAGTCCCCTCCACCAGGAAGCCTACACAACCCACTGAACCAACTTTACCATCTGGGGGCAGAAACCAAAAACAACGGGAACTACAAACTTGTAGCCTGCAAAAAGGAGACCCCAAACACAGTAAATTAAGCAAAATGAGAAGACAGAGAAATACCCAGTAGATGAAGGATCAAAGAAAAACCCACCAGACCAAACAAATAAAGAGGAAATAGTCAGTCTACTTGAAAAAGAATTCAGAGTAATGATAGTAAAGATGATCCAAAATTTTCAAAATAGAATGGAGAAAATACAAGAAATATTTAATAAGGACCTAGAAGAACTAAAGAGCAAACAAACAATGATGAACAACACAATAAATGAAATTAAAACTTCTCTAGAAGCAATCAAAAACAGAATAATTGAGTCAGAAGAACAGATAAATGACCTGGAAAATAAAATAGTGGAAATAACTACCACAGCAGAATAAAGAAAAAAGAAGGAAAAGAATTGAGAACAGTCTCCAAGACCACTGGGACAGTATTAAATGCACCAACATTCGAATTACAGGGGTCCCAGAAGAAGAGGAGAAAAAGAAAGGGACTGAGGAAATATTTGAAGAGATTATAGTTGAAAACTTCCGCATTATGGGAAAGGAAATAGGGAGTCAAGTCCAGGAAGTGCAGAGACTCACATACAAGATAAATCCAAGGAGAAACATGCAAAGACATATATTAATCAAACTAACAAAAATTAAATACAAAGAAAAAATACTGAAAGAAGAAAGGGACAAGCAAAAAATAACATACAGGAGAATCCCCATAAGGTTAACAGCTGACCTTTCAGCAGAAACTCTGCAAGCCAGAAAGGAGTGGCAGGACATAATTAACATGATGAAAGGGAAAACCCTGCAAACAAGATTACTCTATGCAACAAGAATCTCATTCAGATTCGACGGACAAATTAAAAACTTTACAGACAAGCAAAGCTAAGAGAATTCAACACCATCAAAACAGCTTTACAACAAATGCTAAAGGAACTTCTCTAGGCAGGAAACCCAAGAGAAGGAAAACACCTACAATAACAAACCCAAAACAATTAAGAAAATGGTAATAGGAACATACATATCGATAATTATCTTAAATGTAAATGGATTAAATGCTCCAACCAAAAGACATAGATAGGCTGAATGGATAGAAAAACAAGACCCATATATATGCTGTCTACAAGAGACCACTTCAGGCCTAGGGAAACATACAGACTGAAAGGGAGGGGATGGAAAAAGATATTCCATGCAAATGGAAATCAAAAGAAAACGGGAGTAGCAATTCTCATATCAGACAAAATAGACTTTAAAACAAAAACTACTACTACAGACAAATAAGGACACTACATAATGATCAAGGGATCAACCCAAGAAGGTATAACAATTGTAAATATTTCTACACCCAACATAGGAGCACCTCAATACATAAGGCAAATGCTAACAGCCAAAAAGGGGAAATCGACAGTAAACACAATAATAGTAGGGAACTTTAACACCCCACTTTCACCAATGGACAGATCAACCAAAATAAAAATAAATGAGGAAACAAAAGCTCTAAATGATACATTAAACAAGATGGATTTAATTGATATTTATAGGACATTCCATCCAAAAACAACAGAATACACTTTCTTCTCAAGTGCTCATGGAACATTCTCCAGGATAGATCGTATCTTGGGTCAAAATCCAGCCTTGGTAAATTTAGGAAAATTGAAATCGCATCAAGTATCTTTTCCAACCACAACGTTATGAGACTAGATACCAATTACAGGAAAAAAAATCGGTAAAAAAATACAAACACATGGAGGCTAAACAATACACTACTAAATAACCAAGAGATCACTGAAGAAATCAAAGAGGAAATCAAAAACTACATAGAAACAAATGACAATGAAAACATGACAACCCAGAACCTATGGGATGCAGCAAAATCAGTTCTAAGAGGGAAGTTTATAGCAATACAATCCTACCTCAAGAAACAAGAAACATCTCAAGTAAGCAAGCTAACCTTACACCTAAAGCAATTAGAGAAAGAAGAACAAAAAAACCCCAAAGTTAGCAGAAGGAAAGAAGTCATAAAGATCAGATTAGAAATCATGAAAAAGAAATGAAGGAAACAATAGCAAAGATCAATAAAAATAAAAGCTGGTTCTTTGAGAAGATAAACAAAATTGATAAACCATTAGCAAGACTCATCATGAAAAAAAGGAAGAAGACTGAAATCAACAGAAATAGAACTGAAAAAGAAGTAACAACTGAGACTGCAGAAATACAAAGGATCATGAGAGATTACTACAAGCAACTATATGCCAATAAAATGGACAACCTGGAAGAAATGGACAGATTCTTAGAAAAGTACAACCATACAAGACTGAACCAGGAAGAAATAGAAAATATAAACAGACCAATTTCAGACAAACACTGAAATTGAAACTGTGATTAAAAATCTTCCAACAAACAAAAGCCAAGGACCAGATGACTTCACAGGTGAATTCTATCCAACATTTAGAAAAGAGCTAACACCTATCCTTCTCAAAATCTTGCACAATATAGCACAGGGAGGAACACTCCCAAAGTCACTCTATGAGGCCACTATCACCATGATACCAAAACCAGATAAAGATGTCGAAAAGAAAGAAAACTACAGGCCAATATCACTGATGAACATAGATGCAAAAATCCTCAACAAAACACTAGCACACAGAATCCAACAGCACATTAAAAGGATCATGCACAATGATCTAGTGGAGTTTATCCCAGGAATGCAAGGATTCTTCAATCTATGCAAATCAACCAATGTGACACACCATATTAACAAATTGAAGGAGAAAAATCATACGATCATTTCAATAGATGCAGAAAAACCTTTTGACAAAATTCAACACCCATTTATGATAAAAAGAACTCTCCATAAAGTAGGCACAGAGGGAACCTACCTCAACATAATAAAGGCCATATATGACAAACCCACAGCCAACATCATTCTTAATGGTGAAAAACTGAAACCATTTCCACTAAGATCAGAAACAAGACCACTAATATTCAACATAGTTTTGGAAGTTTTAGCCATAGCAATCAGAGAAGAAAAAGAAATAAAAAGAATCCGAATGGGAAAAGAAAAAGTAAAATTGTCACTGTTTGTAGGTGTCATGATACTATTCATAGAGAATCCTAAAGATGCTACCAGAAAACTACTAGAGCTAATCAATGGATTTGGTAAAGTAGCAGGATACAAAATTAATGTCCAGAAATCTCTTGCATTCCTATACACTAATGATGAAAAGTCTGAAAGAGAAATTAAGGAAGCACTCCGATTTACCTCTTCAACAAAAAGAACAAAATACCTAGGAATAAGCCTACCTAAGGAGACAAAAGAACTGTATGCAGAAAACTATAAGACACTGATGAAAGAAATTAAAGATGATACAAACAGATGGAGAGATATACCATGTTCTTGGATTGGAAGAATCAACACTGTGAAAATGACTATACTATCCAAAGCAATCTACAGATTCAGTGCAATTCCTAACAAACTACCAATGGCATTTTTCACAGAACTAGAACAAAAAATTTTCACAATTTGTATGGAAACACAGAAGACCCCGAATAACCAAAGCAATCTTGAAAAAGGAAAATGAAGCTGGAGGAATCATGCTCCCTGACTTCAGACTATACTACAAACCTACAGTAATCAAGACAGTATGGTACTGGCACAAAAACAGAAATATAGATCAATCGAACAGCATAGAAAGCCCAGAGATAAAGCTACACACATATGGTCACCTTATCTTTGATAATGTAAGCAAGAATATACAGTGGAGAAAAGACAGCCTCTTTAATAAGCGGTGCTGGGAACACTGGACAGCTACATTTAAAACAATGAAATTAGAACACTCCCTAATACCATACACAAAAATAAATGCAAGATGGATTAAAGACCTAAATGTAAGGCCAGACACTATAAAACTCTTAAAGGAAAACATAGGCAGAACACTCTATGATATAAATTACAGCAAGATCCTTTTTGACCCACCTTCTAGAGAAATGGAAATAAAAACAAAAATAAACAAATGGGACCTAATGAAACTTAAAAGCTTTTGCACAGCAAGGGAAACCATAAACAAGACGAAAAGACAACCCTCAGAATGGGAGAAAATAATTGCAAATGAAGCAACTGACAAAGGATTAATCTTCAAATTATACAAGCAGCTCATTCAGCTCAATATCAAGAAAACAAACAAGCTAATCCACAAATGGGCTGAATTCTAAATAGACATTTCTCCAAAGAAGATATACAGATTGCCAACCAACACATGAAAGGATGCTCAACATCACTAATCATTAGAGAATTGCAAATCAAAACTACAATGAGGTATCACCTCACACCAGTCAGAATGGCCATCATCAGAAAATCTACAAACAGTAAATGCTGGAGAGGGTATGGTGAAAAGGGATCCCTCCTACACTGTTGGTGGGAGTGTAAATTGATACAGCCACTATGGAGAACAGTATGGAGGTTCCTTCAAAAACTAAAAATAGAACTACCATATGACCCAGCAATCCCACTACTGGGCATATACCCTGAGAAAACCATAACTCAAAATAGTCATGTTCCACAATATGCATTACAGCTCTATTCACAATAGCCAGGACATGGAAGCAACCTAAGTGCCCATCGACAGATGAATGGATAAAGAAGATGTGGCACATATATACAATGGAATATTACTCAGCCATAAAAAGAAATGAAATTGAGTTATTTGTAGTGAGGTGGATGGACCTAGAGTCTGTCATACAGAGTGAAGTAAGTCAGAAAGAGAAAAACAAATACTGTATGCTAACACATATATATGGAATCTAAAAAAAACTGGTTCTGAAGAACCCTGGGGCAGGACAGGAATAAAGATGCAGATGTAGAGAATGGACTTGAGGACAGGGGGAGGAGGAAGGGTAAGCTGGGATGAAGTAAGAGAGTGCCATTGACATATACACACTACCCAATGTAAAATAGATGGCTAATGGGAAGCAGCCGGATAGCACAAGGAGATCAGCTCGGTGATTTGTGACCACCAAGAGGGAGGGTGGAAGGGAGACGCAAGAGGGAGGGGATATGGGGATGTAAGTATACGTATAGCTGATTCACTTTGTTCTACAGCAGAAACTAACAGAACAATGTAAAGCAATTATACTCCAATAAAGATATTTTTTAAAAAAATCTAATGGAAGTGTGTAAAAAGACCACAGGAACCAGGTTGATAGGGTTAGTACCAATAAGAGATGGGTAATTACAGCATGAAAAAGAATAATTAGTACAATTAATAGAAACACTGAATGTACAAAAATCCATGAACTCATAATAATACTTAAAAACATATCTATCTATATAAATAGATATAGACAGATGCAGATATAAAGAGAGACAAAGTGTTCAAACGAACAAAATAAAAGAGAAAAAATAAAATTTCTCATTTTCATTGGAGGTAGCTGAAGCACCAACCTTTTACTATAAAAAACTGGTAATTAAATGGAAAATTTAAATTCAGGGTGTTTTGGAATGAATTGTGTCCCCTCAAAATTCATAAACTGAAAGCCTAGGCCCCCATACCTTAGAATGTGACTGTATTACAAGACAGGGCTTTTAAAGAGGTAAAGAAGGTTAAATGAAGTCATCAGCGTGGGGCTCTAAGCCAATAGGACTAGTGTTCTTATAAGAAGAGAAAGAGAAACCAGATGTGCAAGAGCACAAAGAAAAGGTCATGTGAGGACATGGTGAGAAGACTGCCATTTGCAAGCCAGGGAGACAGTGCTCAGGAGAAACCAAACCTGCTGACATCTAGGTCTTGGACTTGCAACCTCCAGAATTGTGACAAAAAAAAAAAAAATTAAGAGTGTTAAGCCACTGAGTGCATGGTAATAATTTGTTATGGCAGCTCTAGCCAACTAATACACAAGGTAACTAAAAAACTCTAGTCATTAAGGGCAAATTTGTCTTTACAGTATCATTCCAGATATCAAATTATAGAAGAAACTACAAAATTAGAAAATTACCATGATTTTGCAACCCCAGGTGAAATAATGATTCAGGAAATGATCGTCAGTGGATACTAAAGTCATGAGAAAAGTTGATGGGGAAATTTACAATAGAATAACCTGGCTGGGACCACCTGCATCCCTCAACCTATCTCCATCACTAAAGTGGAACAAGCAGACGTTATGTGTGCCCTGATGTAATATGACATTAAGTACACAGCAGTAGCTTTGAAATATTTTTGTCAAAAAGATAAACCTAAATTGAATTAATTTTTTGACTTTCATTTCCAGTTCTCAGAAAATACACTAGATGCAGGTCTATATTCAGTAAGACCATGAGGGAGCATTCAGACAAGCTCAGAATGTAGGACATTCTGCCCATCAATTGTTTTGGTTGTTTTACTTAGTTGACTGGGGGTAAGGGAGTGGGAGATTGGGCTGTATATATAAGGGACCCTTTGGCTTCTGAGGTTGAGGGGAAAGATATCAGTGAAAAACTGGTAAAATTCAAATGAAGTGTATAGTTTTTACCAACACTAACTTCTTTCCTTGGATCATTAAACTATGGTTATGTAAGATGGTAACATTAGAGGAAGGTGAGTGAAAGCTATTCTGCAACTTTCTGTAATATTTTACAATGTTTCAATAACTAAAATTATTTCAAATTTGAAAGTGAAAAAAAAAGAGACAATAAACGCAAAGTGCACAGTGTATTCGGCTCCTAATTTGAACATATCACCTGCAAAGGGACATTTTTAAAGACAATCTGGGAAATTCAAATATGAATTCAGTATTAGATATACTTAATTTTTTAGGTATGATAATGGTATTATGAATGTAGAAGAACAAATTATTTTGGGAAAAAAAAAACAAATATAAAGGACTTCCCTGGTGGTCCAGTGGTTAAGACTCCACGCTTCCACTGCAGGGTGCACGGGTTTGATCCCTAGTCAGGGAAGTTCCACATGCCAAATGGTGTGCCCAAAAAACAAATAAATAAAATAAAATAATAATAATATAAAGGGGAATTCCGTGGTGGCTCAGTGGTTAAGAATCCGCCTGCCAATGCAGGGGACATGGGTTCGACCCCTGGTTCAGGAAGATCCCACATGCCACAGAGCAACTAAGCCCATATGCCACAACTACTTAAACCTGAGCACTCTAGGGCCTGCATGCTGCAATTACTGAAGCCTGTGCACCTAGAGCCCGTGCTCCGCAACAAGAGAAGCCACCGCAATGAGAAGCCCTTGCACCACAACGAAGAGCAGCCCCCGCTCGCCACAACTAGAGAAAGCCTGCACTCAGTAAAGAAGACCCAACGCAGCCAAAAATAAATTAAAAAACAAACAAACAAACAAAAATACAGAAGTATTTAGAGATAAATGTTATGATGTCAAGGATTTGACTTTAAAATTCTATAGGAAGGAAAATTAGCACTGATTATGTTTCACTGATATTGGTTGAATCTGGGGATGGGTATATGGGAGTTCATTATAACATCCTTTCCACATCTGTGTTTGTTTTTAAAAAGTTTATATTCTTCAACTTTTGCTTGGTCATACAACCAGAACAGATTTCTGGGCTCATTCTCAGCCCCGTTCCGCATCGTTCCCTGGCTGTTTGTTGTTGAGTGCCCCAACTGCTTCATGACCAGTGAGGGCTGCCTGGCAGTCTCTGTGCCCACTATGAGGACTGCAGGAGAATCTCACAAGGTAATAAAAAAAAGCTTTTGCAACTAAAATGCAAGTGCTATGGGATTTTTATTATATTAGCACACTACTGACAAACAAAATGTCAGATGCATCCATCATGTTGGTTGGGCTGACACAACAAAATACCTCATACTGGGTGACTTAAACAACAGAAATTTATTTTCTCAAAATTCTGGAGACTGGAAGTCCTAGATCAAGGCACCAGACAATTCAGTTCCTGGGGAGAGATCTCTTCCTGGCTTGCAAATGGCTACCTTCTCAATAAGGGCTCTTGTGTCCTTTCCTCTGAGTGTATGGCAGCAGGGGAGGGGGGGCTTGGAGAGAGAGAGAGAGAGAGAGAGAGAGAGATGGGGGGAGGGAGGGAGAAAGGTGTCTCTCTTCCTCTTCTTATGAAGCCAACAGTCCTACTGGATTAGGGTCCATCCCTCATGACTTCATTTAACCTTAATTACCTCTTAAAGGTCCTATCTCCAAATATAGTCACCTTGGGGTTTAGGGCTTCAACAAATGAATTTAGGGGCCGCAATTCAGTCCACAGCACATGTCAGTGGAATATTTGTTCTAACTCTCCCTCCACCACCAAGGGTGAGGGGACGAACTTCTTTGAATGACCAAGCATGGCTCAGTATTTTAATATACGAACATGGAGGAAGAGACAATTACATAAAAATGATTATTTCAGTATCTAACAGACATATTAAATAATAGAACTACTTAGTTGATGAATAAATATGACTTTGGTTGACCACGTTTTACCTTTCATAAGTTTTCTTGTTGCCCATGTTCTGAATCCCAATTGGATAAATGTAACACTTATTTGAGATGTGGTCTGTATATAAAGTATAGAAACAACCAGACAATAAAACAAAGGTTAAAATAAGACAATAGCATGAAATTAAAGGGGAAAGATTTAGCAGTTAAGAAGCACTTCTAACAATGAAATCTATTAGAGCAGGGAAAGTTCTCCTGGGGGAAGTATAGAAGGCTTATGGGCCAAGTCATTTCAAATAGACTAGA